>NC_060125.1:509869019-511286519 GCF_021461395.2 Schistocerca americana
TGGAAAGCTGGACGGAGTGGTCACGCCAATTTGGATTCCATCTCGCCGCCTACAGAATTCAAGGCAGCCTTTTTTGCTTTCTTGTGTAGGCGTCCAGACGTAACGAGTGATAGTGAAATTGTTTCTCCGACGCGACGTAGCAACTCTGTCCTACGACGAAATTTTCTCTGCATTAGATGCATATTTCAAAGAATCAGTCAATGTCATTGCAAAAAGGTATACCTTCTTTTGTACAAAACGCACAGCCGGTCAAACTAATCGGGAGTGGGTTGCAACTTTGCAAGGCCTTACTAGGGAATGTGCTTTTGAGTGTGAATGTGGACTCCCTTGTTCAGATACTATGGTGCGTGATGCAATTGCACAGAACGTTTCTGATATTCGTATAAGGGAACAGATTTTGAAACTCGTCAATCCCTCCCTTCAACAAGTGATGGACATATTGGATAGGCAAGACACACTTGACTTTGCTCAGGAATCATGTGAAACTTCGCCAGCTGTGTGTCACATTAACCGGCCCGCAGGGCGCGCTGCACGGAACAGTAAACAGCCCTCGCGCCCGTCCACGCAGCTGCCACCAAGCTCTCCGCTACGTGTGCCGCGCAAGCACGCAAATGCAGTGCTAAAGTCATGCCCGCAGTGTGCTACTCGACATTCGCGTGACAATTGCCCGTCACGCCAGACTATTTGCTTTTTCTGTAATAAAAAAGGACATGTTCAGAGTGTTTGCCAGAAAAAGCTCCGATCGGACACTAACAACCGTTCCAGGCCCTTTGCTTCGCGCCAGAATCGAACCAAGAATACTCAGGCTCGTGAACCTTCGCCCATGGACATTCATGTAGTTAATTCCTCTCTGCCCAGTGCCACTCTCTCTAACAGTGACTGTGTTCATCCCACAAATTCTGTGCGTCGACATCGATGGCAATCCCGTCAAGTCACAAGTGCTTCTGTACCAGTGTCTGTTCACGTTGCACGAGACGGTCGCTCTTGTCGTCGGCAACGTGATCCCATTCCAGCTCGATATCGGAGCTGCAGTTTCTCTGATCAATCACGACACGTACAAACAACTGGGCACACCTCCATTGCATGCTGCAAATGTTAACTAGCTATTCCGGTCAGAATATCCCTGTCTTAGGACAGTGCAGCCTTCTTGCAACATACAAGGGACAAACAAAACTTGTGTCATTTTACGTTCTTCGTTCTTCTTCTGCAGTGAACTTGTTTGGTTTAGATTCATTTCAGTTGTTTAACTTGTCTATAGTAAGTCAGGTCCTCTCAGTGAACCAGACTGTGCCTTCAGCCAGTGTTTTTCGTCTATGTGAAGAATTTGAAGACATTTTTGCACCGGGCCTTGGTTGCGCTAAGAACTATGAAGCCCATTTGGAACTGAAAGTAAACGCGCAACCGAAATTTTTCCGAGCGCGCAATGTTCCCCACGCATTGCGTGATGAGGTTGCAAGAACCTTACACGATTTGGAATCACATGGTGTGATTGAACGTGTGCAGGCTTCTCTCTGGGCCTCAGCCTTAGTAATATTGCCAAAACCTTCCGGTAAATTGAGACTTTGTGTGGACTTCAAGGCCACAGTGAATCCACAAATAGTGATTGCAACTTTTCCTTTACCCCGCCCAGAAGATCTTTTTGACAAACTGTGCCCGGGTAAATATTTTTCGAAATTGGACCTAGCAGATGCGAACTTGTAAATACCGGTGGACGAAGAATCCAGGCGCGTTTTGGTGGTTAACACGCATCTTGGTTTGTATCGATTTAAAAGACCGCCATTCGGGTGTGCATCCGCCCCTGCATTGTTTCAGCAATATCTGCAAACTGTGTGTGCCTCGGTCCCTACTGCAACGAACTATCTGGACGATATTGTGATCTCCGGAAAGACAGAAGAAGAACATTTAGCCAATCTCAGAGCATTATTTCAGGTCTTGCGACAACATGGTCTTCGCTTGCGGAAGGACAAATGTGTGTTTTTTGCTCGTGACTTGCCCTATTTGGGACATGTAATCTATGCACAAGGCATACATCCCAGTCCCGAGCACCTCCGTGCCATACAAGACTTGCTTTCGCCGCAGAATTTGAAGCAGCTATAGAGTGTGCTGGGAAAAATAACTTACTATAACAGATATGTGCGCCATGCCTCTTCCATTTCAGGTCCGCTTCATCGCTTACGCCGTAAAGGTGTTCCGTTCGTCTGGACGACGGAATGCGAACGCGCCTTTCGCCAGTTGAAATCGGCGTTGCTTTCTAATACTTGCCTTACGCCATTCGATCCCCAGAAACCCCTTTTGTTGATGGTAGATGCATCGGATTTCGGGATCGGTGCTGTGCTTGCGCACAAAGATGGATCGCATGATCGCCCTATTGCCTTTGCGTCCAAATTGCTCTCGTCTGCGCAAAGAAATTTTTCACAGATCGAGAAAGAAGCCTTGGCTCTCGTATTTGGTGTTACAAAGTTTCATGATTTCTTGTATGGTCGTCACTTTACCATCATCACAAACCACAAACCTTTGACATCGCTTTTTCATCCGAACAAGCCTGTACCTCCACGTACAGCGCTGAAATTCATTCGCTGGTCTATTTTCCTCTCGCAGTACCGCTACGATATGTTGTATCGGTCCACTGCTAAGCACGGAAACGCCAATGCGTTGCCCCGTTTGCCTGTTGCTGAGGATAGAGCATTCTATTCCTCCGAACTTGCTTGCATGTTCATTGATGCGGAAACCGATGTACGGCTACTCCACCAAGGACATTGTGGTATAGTGCAAACGAAACAACTTGCTCGTCAGCACTGTACTTGGTTCGGAATCGATGCTGCGATTACGAATATGTGCTCTTCTTGCATGGCGTGTGCCGAACAACAATCCGCACCGCCGCAGAAATTCTTTGCATGGCCAAAAGCCACTTCCCCTTGGCAATGCTTACACATAGATTTTGCTGGTCCATTCTGGAATGCTCGATGGTTGGTTGTGGTAGATTCCTTCAGTAATTTTCCATTTGTTGTCAAGATGTCTTCCACGATGTCATCTGCCACCATCCAAGCGTTATCCGCTATCTTTTGCATTGAAGGTCTTCCACAGACTATTGTTTCCGACAATGGGCCACAATTCATGTCCGCAGAGTTTCAGTCATTCTGCAAGGCCAATGGTATTCAACATCTGACATCCGCGCCGTTTTCGCCTCAGTCAAACGGTGCCGCTGAACGATTGGTCCGGACTTTCAAGTCACAGATGTTGAAGTTGAAAGAGTCGCATTCTCGGGAGGACGCGTTATTGCTCTTTTTGTCCTCGTATCGCTCTCAGCCCCGAGATGGTCGCTCGCCGGCTGAGTTGCTCCACGGTCGTCCTCATCGAACCTTGATGTCTTTGTTACATCCGCCGCATCCGGTTCCTGTGCAGCGGCAGCCACCTGCCTTTGCTCCAGGCGACGTTGTCTATTATCGCAACTATTGAGGTTCACGGCGTTGGCTCGCAGGGCGCATTGTTCGCTGCCTCGGCCGCGCTATGTATCTGGTTTTGGGGGGCCTCTGGTGAGGTGCGTCGGCATCTGAATCAGCTGCGCCTCTGTCGTCGCCTGGGTTCTGCCGCTCCCCGTCTGCTTTCAGCGACGGTGCCGTCCGGTCAGCGCCCTGGGGACCCATCTACTGGCTCGCCTCATCCCCAGGTGTTCCCGACGCTGCCTTCCATTTTGCCCCATGCAACCGCCGGGCGCCTCCCTGGGTCACGCGCCGCCGATAGCTTCCCGAGACCGGCTGACCTCCGACATGGAACTCTTGCCCGCTCCGGACCAGATGTCGTCTTCGCCCTTCGGGTGCACCGCCCCAATGGAGGTCGACTCTTCGGCTCCTGCTGTCTCTCTATGGGCGCATACACCGCATGTTGACGTGCACCCTGGACTAGGTTTTCAGGCGTTTCCTAGATCCCCTCGGACCGAATGGCAGGGTGCGGGTGGCACAGCCTCGCCTGTTGTTAAGCTCCCCACCTCGTCGCATACGTCAACATGGGGTCCTCCCCACGGCGGGCGGAAGCCTTATAACACAACCGTTCGCCGATTTGCGGGGGATGAATGTGGTGTCACCGCTAGACACCACACTTGCTAGGTGGTAGCCTTTAAATCGGCCGCGGTCCACTAGTATACGTCGGACCCGAGTGTCGCCACTGTCAGTGATTGCAGACCGAGCGCCGCCACACGGCAGGTCAAGTGAGACGTCCTAGCACTCGGCCCAGATGTACAGCCGACTTTGCTAGGAAAGGTTCACTGACAAATACGCTCTCATTTGCCGAGACGATTGTTAGCATAGCCTTCAGCTACGTCATTTGCTACGACCTAGCAAGGCGCCATTATCAAGAGATATTTAACTTGTGATGCCTGTACCGTCAGACCGATGTACACCACTTATGGATTAAAGGTAAATATTCTACCAGTTACCTCCTGTTTTGCTAGTCTTATTTCTCTGACCTGTTCCAGACCTCACACCAGACTGCGTGAGCTTAAAAGCGTGCATTTCGGCCTCCTCTAGCAACACGGTGTTCGCTCTTCTGCCAACACTTCATTTACTACCATCAAGTGTGCAATTTTTGTATCGCTCCCTTGTTTGGTTCCTAGGAAACCAACCAAAGAATACGTTTGGCGTCACCGTCTCTGGCGGGCCGCTTGAATTTACGCGCACAACGGCTTGATTCACTAACTTCAGTGCTAATAAACACGGCAACGGTACAACGTATCAATTTTTTTCGTAACAGTTATTTCCCAGCACAACCTACCATGCAACACTCTTAGGAGCTATTAGACAGTTTGTGACCACAATGTATACCTCTCAGAAGATCATGATTAAAAAATAGGACACGAGGTAGACCGCGCATACCGTGAGTGATATGAATGCGTTAACATGTCTGAATCTCATCCACCCTCTTTCACAGGATAGGCGTCAGAGACCAACATTATTCAGGCGAATCAGAGTGGGAATGTGATTCTCGTTGAAGTTTCCACGAGTAACCTCGACAATCGCTCATTATCATAGCCAAATGATCTATCCAGGCATGAGTTCAGGCCAGACTAAAATGCCCCGTATGGCACGAAGTTTGTCCTGTTTTCCTAATCCCTGTCAAGTTCAGTTCATAAGAACGTAATGATATGGCATTAAGCACCAGCACAAGATACGCTTTAAGACTGTCAGAACCATTTTTAATGGAGTACACTATAATGTCTCTTGGAAAAATTTAGTGCAAAACATAAGTGAACAGTGCCAAAGTAACAAAAAAAGGCAAGGGACGTAGGAATTTTATCCGACAATCGTCAGTTGTTTGTTTTGTAATGTAGAGACTATGATGCAGTCAGTTCCAAAACTGAACATGTCCCTATTGAGGGATTGGAAGAAAAACGGAAAAAACTACGAGATCACTTAACATAGAATATAAAAATCTATAAAAATAAATTAAATGCAGAAAATTATTGCAAACAAATGTGATACTTCATATAAAATATATTGCAATTTTGCGTAAATGATAGCAAATGTTTTATGGACATGTTAACTTTTGGAAACTACAGAAGACATGTTTAGTTTTGGAACCAGCGAACATGGACATAGAGTTTTGGAACGGATAAAATACGAACGTTTCTGAAAATCAGGAAATTTTCATAAAAAATCTGAGACTTAATCGTATTTTAATACTGTTATAAAGTAGATACATGAAAAAACAGAAACTGCTTCTCTGAGTGAATTAGGAAATGGTTAAAATTTGTTACTCGAGTGAAATATTTTGGATTATTAAACCGTGTATTTCCCACATGTGTGTTTTATGAATGAGAATTGTAATTTATGACAACTAGAATGAAAAAAGTTGCTTTCTTGAACAAAATTCAGATGGGTTCTAGCTGCCATGTGAAATAGTTTGAACTACCAGTGGAACACCCGTTTAGAAAACATTTGCTATTATTGAAAATTTATTGTAATTCTAAATATAACCTGAAAGAAATAAGTGCTTCTTTCTTTAACAAACTTTCATAAATGTTCAATTTTATGATTACTAATGTTGCATACTTCGCATTATATATAGCGTTACATATAGCATCCATTGACCACAAACATAGTCTGTGGGCGAAAATAGTTTAAAAATAACGACTTCAGGGAAGAACGGGATTAAACAACGTCTTAGTCAGTCATTAATTCATCATCATCTCCTTCTTCCTCTTGTTATTGTCTTAACTTAAACTTGTAAGACTCTACCAGTTCTTTGTTAAGCTCATATAAATAGCGACATATAAATGTATTTTCCCTAGACTGCTTCGTCTTCTGACTTCCTTTGTAAATTGTGAAGACTGCTTTGTCTTCTGACTTCCTTTGCAAATTGTGAAGTTAAACATACTTATCTGGCTGCTATAATATGCCGTCTGCTGCTGTAGTTTAGGTAGTGAGAGATTCGTTTCGCAGTAAAAAGACATAATTATTTCTCGCTCATTCTGAACTTTCAGCAGTTCGAAAGATCTCTTCGCATGCAGTTTATAACGATCCAGTTCACTGAGCAGCGTATCTTTTAATGCAACATTCCCTGCTACTTTGCGTTCCTGTAACTCAAAACATTTTTAGCACTTGTCTGTAGCCAGTGTCCTGAAATTTTCATTTCTGGATTTTGTGCTGCATTGTACATTCTCCACAACTTTTTAATGACAGTTCGCTTTGCAGGTACTAGCGCTTTGAATGATCACAGCAGTCACGGGACTCAATGAATTTGTTTACACCATCTGTTTATTTTGCATAATGTTTTGAACGAGTACCACCCCCTTCTTTCTCGTGGTGAAACCCGATCCTTGACTGATCTTTACCAAGCCTTAGAACCTGAAATTTCCAAAATCCCAATTTGACACACTTCAAGTAATTCTCTCTTTCCAGAAATAAACTTAGGTATATAGTATCTCAGTCTGACAGCTTTGCATTTATTTCTTTCACACATTCTTGGTGTTCTTCACTGTGAAGATTCCTACGTCTCGTAACGAAGAATAAATGAATCTTGGCATACATTATTGTGAGATTCATAAAATGACTGGTGAAACTTTACTATGTCTTGCATTCCACGATCACTGCAACTGAAGTCTAACCTTTGATGGTGATTACAATTTGGTTTCTTTGGAAGAGATTTGGATGACTGTCTGAAATATTTAAAAAAACTGGATGGGTAGTTTTTGACTATTTCATGGCACTGATGAGACATACCTACAGCTTAAAAACTCATAAAGCAGTAGCGCTAATAATATTCCGTCAAGGTTAACCCTTCACTTCATGAAGATCTATGATTAAATTCCAAAATCGGTGACTGTGCCTACACTACAGGCAATCGCTGTCAGAATAAAATAAGAAATGTTTCAGAACCATTCTTACCTTGCTCGTTTTTCTTGGTTTTTCGTCCGTATAGAGACATCTCGTTTCCTTTTCCTTCTGTACCCTAATTCAGTGGCAGTAATAATACTTTCACAGCTCTAACACTGGCTTCTTCCCCGTCCATTTCACTATGCGTCTTTACAGTAATTACACTCAACAGTGCTGTATATTATCAGTTGTGCAAACCCATTGTAGAAGTACATTGTTGTTCAAATGTTTGAATTGTTTATACTGTTTGTTCCCAGATACTCATGTTTGTTATGCCTTCATAAACATCACAAATAATACTGTTTCATCCTAAAATACACTGTTAAATGAGGACAACTCCTTTCAGGCTTTTTGGAGCTAAAAAAAAGGATGAATCTTTTAACTGTGTGTAATATGACTGACTGTGCGTATTTTATTTCGGTACGTTAAAATAAACGTAACAGATAAACATTTCTTTGAGAAATTTTAAAATTCACCATGGACATACAAAGTTTGGGATCGCAAGAAGCAGTGGACATACAAAATTTTGGAACAGATTGCAAATTTAAATGCGTAATGCCTGCGGGACGTGACAAGTTACGGACATAACTCTTCCACCAGGTTACAAGGAAAGCTGCAAAGATGCTGGAAATTGCGACATCTCGATTTTCAATTTTTTTTTTGGACATGTTGAGTTTTGGAACTGTCGACCTCCTACGGTCTTCTTTGTATCATTCTTCTTTGTGTCTTATCGCTGCGCAGATTGCAAAATCTGGATGCTTGTCTTGATAAAAGGTCTATAATGCTGGAAATTATGTATTTGCACTATTTAAAAAATTATTTATGTTTGTTAAAGTGATATGAGGTTTTATTTATGCAAAGATTAAGTCTCTCTCTGAGTTTTTGCACAGTTAATTTCAGACTGAGCTTTTAATTATTGGCAGTCATTACTGCCTGGATTACTAACTTGGTTGGACACGGCCGCAATGGCCTGCTTATTCAGAGAAAAAAATACTTCATTATTCAGGACGAGTTACTACGCAGGTACTAATATTGAGATTTTCCAGAATTTCAGCAAATTTTAAGTCCACCAGATTGCAAATTGCAGAGTATATTCCAACATTGACGCAGCTAACACTTTTACCTCCTGTCAGGAGAGTTAATTCTTCTCTTTAGGTTTAAGGAAAACCTACTTTACACTGGCAGCACATATAAGTACCACATTTTCGTTATAAACAAGAGAAAATTATGCATTTGATGAAAAATTGATATTATGCGAAGAGGGAAACGTCTCACTTAGATCACTGCTGGCCATTCTTTAGCAAATCCTCCTTACTGTGAGATGAACAATATTACGTTAGGAATTCATGTAACGGTGTTGTGACTCTATCTCTCTTGTAACTAAGAGGGCAGAAACTTTGGTATTTCGTGTACAAAAGCCTGCAACTGCAAATAACGTTAGACCACACGATGAATATCTTTTCATACTATTACATTAGTAAAAGCCTTTTTAGAATTACAACATACAGCTGCCTTGATCTATATTCACTGTAATTACTTTGTAAACGTGATTTCATTTAACATGGAATCTCCTGTACTTGACTTTGTTGCCTTTAGACGAAAGTCACTGAGTGCATTTTATCTGTCTTAAATAACGAGAGAACAAAACTTAGTCAAAGAATACCGTATGATACAAGCATGCTGTTTCTTTCCCTCTTTTTTCACTTCGCAACAATCATCCAATGCAGTTTAAATCTGATGTGTTTCTATAAGTTATTTTCTTTTTCTTTTATTAATTAAGTCGTCAACCTTCTAAATTGTCTGATGTGACCTTTCTGGATTTCCTATCTTGTTTCAGCCTTTTTATCTCAGAGCGTACTCATACCCAATGTCCTTAATTATTTTCTGCATTAACTGGTTCTAATGGTTCAAATGGCTCTAAGTACTATGGGACTTAACGTCTGAGGTCATCAGTCCCCAGGACTTAGAACTACTTAAACCTAACTAACCTAAGGACATCACACACATCCATGCCCGAGGCACGATTCGAACCCGAGACCGTAGCAGCAGCGCAGTTCCAGACTGAAGCGCCTAGAACCGCTCGTCCAAAGCGGCCGGCTCTACATTTATTCCAATCTCTGTCTGCCTCTACAGTTTTTGCCCTCTACAGCTCACTTTAGTACCATGGAAATTATTCCTTGATGTCTTAGCGCATGTCCTATTATTCCATTTCCTCTTCTTCTTCTCAATATTTTCCACGTGTTCTTCTCCACGCGGAATGAGCAGACAACCACCTTATTTCGAGTCTTAACATTCCACATAATTCTGAACAACATCGTATAGTATGACATCTTAAACGCTTCGATATATATGTTTTCTGATTTTTCCACAATCCATAATTCACAACCACGCTGTGCTGCGATCCAAACGTACATTCTCAGTAATTTCTTCCTCAAATTAAGGCTATTTTTCGCACTAATAGATTTCTCTCGGCCAGAAAACCTTCTCTGCCGCTTCAGACTGTCTATTATGTCCTCCTTTCAGCCTCCGGCATATGTTGTATCATGTCATTTTGATTGTTTCAAGTTGTTGATATGCACGTCAGAGAAAGAGAAAGTGAGAGAGAGAGAGACGAAGCAAGTTGTGTTACTGTTAAACAATATTTTGGTTTTGTTGTGGCCCAGTCTTTGCCTCTGCGTAGTCTGATACATTCATAGTTGAAGTGTGGCAGGTGATGGACGTATTTAGTAGTGCTTTATTGACTTGTGATTGTATCAGTTAGATGAAGGTTTTTTTTGTAAAGGACAGCAAGGATGAATATGATGTATTTACTGGAAGGCGAAAAGAATATAAATTTGGACTAATGTTATTCCTTTTTAAGAGAAGAAGTTCGAGGTAAGACTGCAGCAGTGTGCAGCTACTTTGTGGGAATGATGATTGTCAGCTAGTTAACTTGCTCAGATCTGAGAGAAAGACCATCCCACTCCCCTGATCCTTGCATTAAGATATCAACTGATTAAGCTGTTTAGTTTTTATAGAAATTCTTTATTAACATTGTACCCTTTTCTAATCGTTGTTCACTTTGCATAGCATAGTACTGTTCAGACCAATGTTATGTGTGAAGATAACCTGAAATTTTACTCTGTCTTTCTGAATACCTACTTCATTCTAAAATCGTCTTGGAATATCATTTCATAGAAACAGTTACTCTCTCGATCCCATTGTTTAAAGAAGGTTAATCATTACGCATTACCGCATATGGTATGCAACAATTTGAATATTGCTTGGAATTTTTTTTTAAATCTAGCTTATCCCCTTCCTGCTTGCTGTTTTCTGTTGTGCTTTCGAGAAATCTGCAACAATGTTGTCAAGATGTCACGTACTTGGAAATTTTGAATAGGGCCAGTTAATTGTTTTACTTCAGTTGCGTATTTAATATAAGACAAGTTGTATCTAGACCAGTTATAGTTGAATTCAAATTAGGTTCTGCTTAGTCAAAGGTTAGCCCACAAGTTTAAGTTGAACAACAACTTGTGAGTATTTAGTTTTGGTAGTACGTAGGACGTAAATATGGGCTAAATTTCATATAAAAAACATATTGTAGGAAACTTACAATGTTATTTTGTTTTCAAGTTAGCATAGTTCCTTCAGTTTATCGAATTCGTGGTTTCCATTTTGATGTCAAGTTTATCATTAACTTCACATTTGCTACTTCTCATTACTTTCGTCTTTATTCAGTTTACTCTCAGTAACAATATGTGCCCATTAGACATCTCATTCCGTTCAACAAGTTCTGCAGTTCCTCCCACTTAAACGTGAATTTTAATCCCACTCTTGAAACAGTCTTCTATTTTCATCTTTGTTTCTTTGATAGATGTACTGAGCACTAGGGACGAAGGACTGCATCCTTGTCTTACACCTAGTCCGAGCATTTCCTCTTTGGTTTTCTATTGCTTTGGTGTACGTTATCCTTCCTCCTCTATAGCTCTCACTTATTTTTCCAAGAATTTCGAACATCATGCATAATTTTACATTGTCAGACGTTATTTCTAGGTTAACGAATCCTATCACTGTGCCTTGAGTTTTCTTAAGTCTTGCTACCATTGTCAGACACAACATTAGAACTGTCTCTCTGGAGCCTAAAGCGAAACTGATAGTTCCTTTAACAAAACCTCAGTCCATCTGTTAGAAGCAGTATAACATTTTAGGTACTACTGGGAGTTCCACCAATTATACTGAGTCGCACACAGAGTTGCCACGTATGAGCACTGCCTACCGTTAGCGCTGAGAAACCGCCAGCAACCTGCCGGAGTGGGCCGCCTTGTGGAGACCACTTGAGTCTGAAGAGGCGGAGCGGTACGCGGAAGGTGACTCAGCTTGGCCGGTACCGCAGTCCAAGCGTAAGGCAGCAGCCTCGTCCAAGTAAGAGGAGGTACGCGTAAACAGCACAGTGAGAGGGCGTTCCGGTAAGAGATTTTGCTACTGCATATAGGATGCCGCATCCTATAGTGTTAAAATTCCACATATGCTAGACAGTGTTAACTAAGCACCTTAAAATGGGGTCTATCGGTAACGATTATTTAGCATTTTTATTTTTTATTTTGCCAACACCTTCACTCGCGTACCTGCAGGTTGACAATTATTGAACTGTATCAAATAAAATCGTCATAACTTTAGAATGGTTGGCCTCAGGACGTTCAAAATGCAAGTTTGGCCGCAGGGGCATGGTTTAGCGACGAAGTCCACTTTCACTTGGATAGGTTCGTCAATAAGCAGAACTGGAGCATTAGGGGGACTGAGAAACAGCATTTCACTATCGAGAAGTCTCTTCACCCTCAACAGGTGACTGTGTGGTGTGCAATTACCAGTCACGGAATAATCGATATCATATTCCTTGATGGTATGGTGACTACCGAACGGTACATGAAGGTTTTGCAAGATGATTTCATCTCCATTATCTAAAGTGACCATGATTTCGACGAAATGTGGTTCATGCTAGACGGAGCAAGATCCCATCGAAGCGGGAGAGTGTTTGATACCCTGGAGGAGCACTTTAGGGACCGTATTCTGGCTCTGGGGTCCTAAGAGACCAAACTGCTTAGGTCATCGTTCCCTAGACTTAACGTACTTAAACTAACTTATGCTAAAAACAACACACGCATACACACACACACACACACACACACACACACACACACACACACACACATGCCCGAGGGAGGACTCGAAGGGAGGGGCCGCGCAATCCGTGACATGGCGCCTCAAACCGCACGGCCACTGCGCGCGGCCCTAAACAGACATTTAGGAGGTGATCCCGGCAGAATTGGTGTTCCGACATTTCAGCGGCCATGCAGAATTTCGTTACTCGTCTGCGCCACGTCATCGCCAATGATGGCAGGCATATCGAACATGTCAATGCCCAAATCCGAATATCTTAAGTGACGTTTACATGTTGAATAAAGTGTATGCACGCAGTTGTTTATAACTAATTTGCGTTTTTTTATATAGTTCAATAATTGTCATGTATATTTCATCCATAGATATATTTCATACATGCCCAGCTGATATAAATGTGAACCTTCCAGAACAGGAGGAGGAAACTTCTCGGGATGAGAGGGTATATGATGTTATATCGAGTCAAATTTACAAAGAACTTGGCAGTAAAAGGCCACTTACCAGAACGACGTAGTAATTTTTCCACCCCCTCAGCCTGTGCGCCTGGCAAGTCTCGAAGAGAGAGTGTTGGATGCTTATGTGGTAATACACCACCAAACAAAAAGAGAGAACGACCAACAGGGGGAGGAGGGAACTAAATGGCACTTCACGGGTGCAGAGGGTCTGTGGTTTTATTTCAGTGATTATAGAACGGAGTCGAATTTACGAAGAATTCGGCAGTAACAGCCCAGTTACTGGTATGGCTTCGCACTCCCTCTAGCTGGGATGCACGCACTGATTCGGTAACGAATGGCTACAGTAATTCGTTGTTTCCTCTCCTGAGGCAAGCTGGACCGCAGCTGTTGTGACTGGTCCTTGACATCCAGGATACTCGTACTGGGACAGAGTTGAAATCCCAACTGGTCTCACACATTTTCTGTCAGGAACATATCAACCAACTTTTCTTGTCGCGACTGTATCTCAATATCCTGCAGACAACTGACAGATACGCATGCCGTGTGTGGAAAAGCATTGTGCCGTTGAAAAATAAGTCAGTGATACTATCGCACGAGAGAGAAGGTGTTAGTGACATACTGCTGTGCAGTCAGTGTTCCCTCGATCACTACCAGTAGTGACCTGTGAGCCGTGGCCGCACTGGATCCTACTATTGACTGGCCTCCCGGTAGGAGGCGCGGGTTCCGTTCTGGTGTCCGCAGTTAATCGCTGTTTGCGAGTGAGGAAAAGGCGACATCCGCGCTGCGGTTGGCAGACTTGGACGTCTGCTGGAGTAGCCAATTGACGCCGAATTTTGCCGCACTGTCCTAATGGATTCGTTCTTCGTACATTCGACATTGATTTCTCCTTTTATTTCAGACAGTGTTGCTTGTCTGTTAGCACTGACAACCCTTTACAGATACCGCTGCTCTCGGTCGTTATGTGAAGGCCGTCAGTCTCTGCGTTGTCCGTGGTGATAGGTAACGTCTGAAATTTTGTATTAGGCCGTGCTAATACTCTGCGAATCCTATCCACTAATGTCCGGCCGAGGCTGGCAGGAGCGGCGCTTAGATTCACTTCTTGCAGAGGCCGCTGCTGTCGTGGTGCGGTCCGAATCAGCGCACCACTGGCCGACGTCGTTTCACCGCCTTCTCTTCTCTTGCGTTCTTACTCTTCGTTCCGGCGCTTGTGGTTACACTTCTTGACGTTAGCAGTCATCAGGACTTTCTTATACAAGTATACACAGTGTTTGTTCTTTTGGACATGTCCAAAAGAAGAGACACCACGTATAATTAAGGCGAGGTGGCCAATGATCTCTTCAGCGCTGATGCATACCTGGTTGGAAATCTTATGGGAATCGGTGAATTATGGGCAAGGGACATTACATTAGCAGTGTATGGACTAGTTGGGAAGTTGTGTCTGAGGGGAGACGAGCTAGAATAGTCCGTGCAGTTGAAATGATGACTGTGTCCAGGTGGGTTAGTGGTCAGAGGACCTGTCTAATAAGCAGGAGACCTAGCCCCTCACAAGTTTTCAACTTACCCCATTCATTTCAGTCAATGCTCGTTCGCAGCCAGTGTTCGAAATTCGTTTGTACTTATACTCTTACTTCAAACGGAGCAGATATGTGATACGCGAAATTTATATTGAAGGGAGAGCAATCCCTAATGCCTGTTGTGCACATAATTAACGCAGTAGAGTACTTCAGCCCCTATAAAGTAGGAAGAGCGTCAGTTTAATTTATACCTTTGTCCTTCCAAGTCAATACTGACAAATTTTCTTTTGAAATTTATTTTGTATGACACTGCAATTCATGTTCTGAGTCATATCTTCGTCTGCACCTGCGAATTTCTCTGGCTTGTAGGGAATTTTTTCCCTGCCATCACTCTTTGAGGAAAATTCCGGTTTGAAAATGTTGGATCTTACGTGAACGCTCGGCCGAGACTCCCTTAGCCAGCAGCTACTACCTTTGTGTTGCTTTCAGGTAAATACTTTGCGTAAAAGTGCTACTAATCACTTTGGGAAAGACATATAACAGTAACTGCGTGAAAAAGTGTTATTGAATGCATGGTACAAATCTTACTGAATATTAGATGATTAAAATTCTTCTGGGTGCTATGTTGAGTCACTGTATAAAACGTAAAATACTTCAAAATATAGAAACTATATAATCGATGTTCGGTTGTATTGAAACGGTTTTTTCCGGGGCAAGTCTTGCCTTCCTCGGCCTTTCTCTGGGGAATCCCTTGTTTTATAGTTTATGTATGCTAAAGCACTTTATATTTTATACAGTCAAGCGCTACAACAGTCAGAAAAACTTAAATCATTTTGACACTAGCTGCGGAAGCCTTCGTAGTTATGTCTTTCTCAGTTTGTCACACAGTTAGCATCTGAACTGTTAGCCCACATTTCATCACCTTTAGTAAATAAATGGATCTATGGAACGTTGTCGCCTGTCAGTAGGACGACCGCTTTTTGACTAGTGTGTTCGTACTTTTGGCAGTGGAAATTCGATTCGTAAGTTCAAACATCCCGCAGTTCTGATTGCCATGCAGCCCCGGCAGCTAGCTTATTCCGGTCTACTTTTCTCCGTTTCCCGCACCAAAGGAAGCAAGCCACGGTACCGACTGCTCACGGAAGTGGCATCCAAATATTTTCTATTCCAGGAATCGACATTACCGACAGACTGCTTTTTCTGTCGCACACGCACAATAAATGTGTTTGTCACCTACCGGCGAAAGAAGAGAAAAAGACGAGAAATGCATAACAGATACACCCACGTTTCCGAAAGTCATAAGGCGAGCAGGGCGACAGAAAGCATTTATTTTCGCGGGGCTTTTAGTATTCACATGTGTCAGACATCTGAAGGCAGGAAGTAACACCAGCGGCGCACTGCGGCAACATGAAATTCCTCATAATACACACTCTATGAATCACACAAGAACCACATCACATGTGCCGGCGACAGGAATCGCCAAACAAAAATACAGCTGCTTATTATTATTTTTCCCTGTGTGGCGCGTCTCATTTCTCTTCCTTTGTAAATGTTGACCTGCCTTTGCTTCTAATCGGCAGTTTCGCTGCTCGGGCGTTCAAACAAAAGCACGCCCACAAAGAGAGAGAGAGGTTCTGTGAGACGGACGCTCTGTGGAAACACAAGGGGCCGGGTTTACTGTACGCGCGCCGTGTTTGTTGTTCCTCCGAGGAGGAGGCGTGGCGACGAAGGCGTTGCCTACCACTCCACGGCACGTCGCGTTACCAACACTACACTGCTTTCTCTCCTACTGCATCGCTCTGGACACAGCTGGCACCTGTACTGTCCAAAGGTGCCCGATCGTATTGTTCGGAAACATCACTAAACGTTCCTGTGGCGTATTCTATTGTATCGACGTGACTTTTTCTCCTCCAACTTTCGTACTGTGGTCCGTATTCTCTCCTTTGCTGGGGTTGGAGAAAACAATTTGACTACATGCACAGGAAGAAGACATGGTTAGTAGTAGACAGTATATGTTCATTTTGCGTGAATAATACGAGGTACGTTTTTTTAAGTAAGGTCCGTCTTGTTGTAGACACTAGTAGTTCGCGCGCGTACCGCAATGAGCGCGTGCATCGTGTACCGGCATGCCTCGGCAACAACTGTGCTCTGTTTCAGCTCTGTAGCTAACCTGTACGGTTTTGGTCTGTGCTTTCAAAATGTTTAAGAGTATTAACTCGCCCGCCACGTGTGAAGTTCTCTCAGTGATACGGTTTTTGTCAGCAAGGAACCTGACTGCTACAGAAATTCATCGACAGATTTTCGAAGCGTGCGGTGATACTGTTATGAGTGAAAGCAAAGTGCGTAAGTGGGTACGAGAATTCAAAAAGGGCCGTGAGAACGTCCATGATGAGAACCGCTCTGGTCGCCCTTCTTCAGACAATTTGGTGGCTTCAGTTGAAGCGAGGATTCGTGAGAACAGGCGCTTCACAATAACAGGTCTCTCAAACGAATTTCCTGACGTGTCGAGATCAGTGCTTTACAACATTGTCTCTGAACACCTAAAGTTTAGGAAACTACGCTCCCATTGGATCCCGAAACTCCTAGCAGAAGACCACAAAAACTAAAGATTTGAGTGTGCGATGAAATTCTTGACTCGTTATCACGAAGAAGGTAACGGTTTCTTGAGTCAGATCGTAACTGGAGACGAAACATGCGTTTCGCATATCACATCCGAATCGAAGCAACAGAGCATGGAATGGAGACACACACACTCGCCTCTAAAGGTGAAGGCCAAACAGACTCTGTCCCAGCGCAAAATCATGGCGTCGGTATTTTGGGATAGGCATGGTGTTTTGTTGGTCGACTTCGTGCAACGAGGAACCACTATCAATGCAGAAGCATACTGCCAGACCCTGATAAAGCTACGGAGAACGATTCAAAAAAAAAAAAAAAAAAAAAAAGACGCGGCATGCTGACAAGGGGAACTGTCCTTCTCCATGACAATGCAAGACCTCACACTGCAGGTCAGACCCGCGATTTATTGGACTTCTGGCGGGGAAGTTTTTAGACCACGCACCCTACAGTCCTCATCTTGCGCAGAGCGATTACCATTTGTTCCTTAACCTCAAACAACAACTCAGTGGCAACCGTTACAGTGATGATAACTACGTGAAAACGACAGTGAATTGTAGGTTATCGGAGTAGCTGGCAAGATTTTATGAAGAGATATTTTAAAATTGGTTGACAGGTATGATAGGTGTTTGAACAAACTTGGCAAATATGTCGAAAAATAAAATTTACTTTTTTGAAGCAACCTTTCGCTGTGTACTTATGTTCAAAAGGACCTTACTTTAAAAAAAAAAAAAAAAAAAAAAAAAAAAAACACACACGCATCGTATCTTGCATCCGACAGGACATAGACGAAGTATTTACGCACTCTTAAGACAAAAAAAAAATGGTTCAAATGGCTCTGAGCACTAAGGGTCTTAACGTCGGAGGTCATCAGTCCCCTAGAACTTAGAACTACTTAAACCTAACTAACCAAAGGACATCACACACATCCACGCTCGAGGCAGGATTCGAACCTGCGACCGTAGCAGTCACGTGGTTCCAGACTGAAGCGGTTAGAACCGCTCGGCGGCCGAAGTGGCCGTGCGGTTAAGGCGCTGCAGTCTGGAACCGCAAGACCGCTACGGTCGCAGGTTCGAATCCTGCCTCGGGCATGGATGTTTGTGATGTCCTTAGGTTAGTTAGGTTTAACTAGTTCTAAGTTCTAGGGGACTAATGACCTCAGCAGTTGAGTCCCATAGTGCTCAGAGCCATTTGAACCGCTCGGCCACACCGGCCGGCACACTCGTAAGACAAAAAAAGAAACCACACTCCACCAAGGAGTTATGCAAACTGATTGCAAGTTGATATTCACTCATGTATCGACGGAAAATGCTGAATTATAAAGTTTGGCGGCCGATGGAGGAATGTGAGACGCTACAGCGCAGTATCATTGCGCATCTGGCAAGGATAATCTTTGCGAATTTTATCCCATGTACTGAGCCTAACGGAAAAGCGCGTGAACAATACACTCAGATGCTAACATTTGAGAGACGACTTGTAAGTGAGCTCAAAGGAGCCGACTCGAATAATCGGCGAATCACTCGACATGTGACATAGGTGCGATGCTACTGTTCGGCGTTGTTGGGAAGAATGGGTGAATCATGGCCGAATACAGCGTCAAGAAGTCGATCGAGAGATGATGATGATGACGATGATGTTTGGTTTGTGGGGTGCTCAACTGCACGGTTATCAGCGTCCGTACAAATTCCCAAACTTTGCTTAACCCATTCTCGCCACTTTCAGGAATGATGATGAAATGATGAGGACAACAAAAACACCCAGTCGTCTCGAGGCAGGTGAAAATCCCTGACACCGCCTTGAATCGAACCCGGGTCGACGACAGAACGTTAGGCACGAGCAGTCGTCAGAGAGGCATTTAGAGCTCCGGCACATCATTATAAGCACATCGATCCGACGTGCAACTGGTGCTTCAGTGATCACAAGGACAATTTATAGGATGCTCACAGAAAAGGAGCTGAGCTCACGGCGCCCCTTGCGCCGATTACCACTGACCTCTGTACAGTAATAAGCCCGTTGCAGTGGTGTCGGATACATCCCCTCTAGAACGTCATTGAATGGAGTAGAATCACCCTCAGTGATGGATCCAGATGGCCAGCAAGGACGTTTCTGGAGACAGGACAGAGACAGGATCCCAACCTGGCTGTCGCCCGCCATACAGTCCGACAACCAGGAGTGGCCGTCTGGGGTTCTGTTTCATTTCACAGCATGAGCCCTACGGTTCTCATCCGCGGCACGCTTACAGCACAGCGGTACGTCGGTGATATACGCTCTGCATTGTTTGCCTGCATGACAAGCCACCCTGGGCCTACATTTTAGGAAGATAGTACCTGGCTGCTCACGGCGACTGTTTCTACTGCGTTTCTTGGTGCTTGCCAAACCTTCCTTGGCCACCAAGGTCGCTAAACCCCTCCCCAATTGAGAACGTTTGGAGGATTATGAGCGGGGCCCGCCAAAAAGCTCGGGATTTTGATAATCTAACTCGCCCATTGGACAAAATTTGGCACGATATATCTTTGAGAAGACCTAACAACTCCATAAATCAAAACCAAGCGGAATAACTGCTCGCAGAAGGGCTAGATGTGGACCAAAACCAAGCGGAATAACTGCTCGCGGAAGGGCTAGATGTGGGCCAACATGTTACTAACTTGCTCACTTCGTGAAGCTGTTACTCCTGAATAAATTATCGACTTTTTCTGAAATTATAATAATTTATTTGTTTGTAAACATGTAACACGTCAGCCTTAGTTGCAAATAGAAACCAATCTTTATCCAGGTTTCAGCCAAAATAATTTGGCCTTCATCAGAAGCCAGTGATACTAAACTATTGCATGCCAAAGTTTGGCCATGTCAAGTATAAAACTGTAGCACCGTAGTAAACAGTCATAAATCTGCATTACTTGGACTGCGGCTGGTCCCGGCGGGGGTTCGAGTCCTCCCTCGGGCATGGGTGTGTGTGTTTGTCCTTAGGATAGTTTAGGTTAAGTAGTGTGTAAGCTTAGGGACTGATGACCATAGCAGTTACGTCCCATAAGATTTCACACATATTTGAACATTTTTGCATTACTTAACTGGAGAGAAACAGCAGGCCCCACTGCGCGTACGTGGTCGGTAGGCCGCGAGAGCTGCGCCGGAACTAAACGCGGCAAGCAGCTGTGTACCGAGCATCGCTGATGATCATGCGAATGCGCACGTGGAAATATAGATACATAACAGTAGCTACCTTTACATTAGGAATTGGATTAATATAACCATTAAAACCTTTAATCGCGTAATATGTAAATAAACTCTCTTCTGAGGAGAACGATAGCCCTGTAACAGATTCTGAGCTAGTGGGAAAGACTAGCTATTATTCGGAAACATTATTTCTCAATTTTGGATACATTGCTCAAACTTTATCTGGTTAATTAATAAACGTACGCCTGGCTATTTACAGGAATGATCTGTAATATCGTGGCATTATACGCCAAATATATAAAAAGGTCCTCGGAAAACTAACACTTAGCTCTATACTTTTTTAGTACCACGATTAACGTATTACATCATGTTAAGTTACTACCTGTATGTTCTGCTAGGCTTACCCAGTTTCTAACTACCCTACGCAATTTTGTTAATGCTATCTTCATTGCTGCTACTAATGCTATGTTAATTCGAATTCATGTACTTTTAAATTTTTAGGCGCTCTTGCCTTTATTGATTCTTAGTCATACTGATGTACTCTCCACGATATTACAGATCATTCCTGAAGGCCGTCTCTTACAACGGACCTGACGTTCTTAGTTATTATTGCAACATGCGCAGAGCTTCAGTAGAATACGGTAATAGGGATAATTATAATGATGGTAATGTATGACTGAAAAAGTATATGTTTTGGTTTATAGTCTATAGTCAGTATCTGACACAACCCCTTGGGTTGCCAGAGGATGGTCTGAAGATGGTTCTGTGTACCAAACCGGTTGCAAGCAGGCAAAATATACAAATTGCGACTGTAGACCAAAATGTACACTATTCCTGTACTTCATTGATCGCTGTTCCACCAACAATATGTCGGAAATATGTAATAATGCATGAATTAGTCCTTTGTAATGGGAACAGTGTTGGCAAGGCGATTCAGGAGATTCTGAAATGTAAGAATCTGAGTATCGTGGGTAGAACGATGTGGAACGCTGAGACTGACATCATCCCCGTCATCACTGGTGCCCCGGAACAATCGCACGTAACCAGAATAGCGCTCTACCTAGAAACGGTTCAAATGGCTCTAAGCACTATGGCACTTAACATCTGAGGTCATCACTCCCCTAGACTTAGAACTTCTTAAACCTAACTAACCTAAGGAGATCACACACATCCATGCTCGAGGCAGGATTCGAGCCTGCGACCGTAGCAGCAGCGCGGTTCCGGACGGAAGCGCCTAGAACCGCCCGACCGCAGCGGCCGGCGCTCTGCCTAGAACGACAGACTGTTGTCAATGTAGGGAAATACAACACTTAGTATAATCGGAACGACTCATATCTTGCCGAAAGTACAGTAAATCTCTGAAATCACCAGACCTGCTCCTGAGGAAGCTGAAAGTAACTTTGAGAAGATTTGACGACATCCAACATTGCAATCTCTGTTGTGAAAAATAATAACAAATGCAACAATCATTCCTTAGTGATAATAATTATATTATATACAGTAATTAACACGTAACAATTTAGAAATTTCGGTCTAGTTCACGATTTGATAAGTAACTTTCGCGAGTAATAAGTGTATGGTAGTATCATAAAGGGATATTGCCTGGAGAAGAATCTGGTAGGTCTCGAAAAGTGCAAGAAGTAGTATGGTAAGGTAGACAGATGGAATGGAGGAAAGAACATAGCAATAGGTTACAATAAGGAAAGCAAGGGTAGTGTTGACAATGTGTCAGAAATAAGGGCAGCTGTTGAATGGAAGGAAGAAGAATGAGAAATGCCGAGAAGCATTTTATGCAGATGATAATAGATCAAAATCAAATCACCTGTTAAATGCAAAGTGCTTTTGTATAACACTCGGGTTATTGAATAGTTTGTTACGAAGTTGTACGACTGAAAGATGTAGAAAGATTTCGTGTTATGCGTAGGTGCAGTCTAGATCCTGTGTTGCAGTTATGAAATAATTATAGATATTTTGTATGTGAGGAGAGGCATTGAGGGCATCACTGATTAAAAGACAGATTAAGAAACAGATGAAGAAAACGGATCATGTGGAAATAATGTCGCATGGCATGTCGCATCCACCCTAACTGAATATAGGAAGGACTAATATAATTAAATGAACATTTGCGAGAAACGCATCTTACTCAAGAATTAAACGAATTACTTTTCACTTCTAGATTTTTCCAAAGTCATGCGCAATAGTCGGAGGGATTCGCAGCCACTACACCCGCAAAAAAAAATCAATTAATTTCGTTGGAGGAGCGAAATGGCTGCATAGACTATGCTCCAAAATACCAAGCAAAGTTTCTGTGTACAGAACTGGGAACTGAGGGAGGTATAAGAGGTGCTTTACTCCAGCAGCGTATTAGTTAAACAAGGCCCACACTGTTTCAGAAGTGCGAACAGGAGCATTATCTATCATCTTGGCACGCAGGTCGGTCACAGGGAAGACAATCTCCAGCACTGATTAAAGATGGTGGCCCAGAATATTAACATGATCCCGATCTGTAACCTGTCGAGTCAGAACAACAAGTAGACCAAGACCACGGTGCGACACCGTATATCACAGTGTCATTAAAGCTACGCCACGCTTCACAGTAGGGTGAAGACAGCCACATGATACGCTTCTCCTTGCTTCCTCCAAACGTCAACACGGCAAATGGTTAGGAATAACGTGAACGACGATTCAGATGATATTCTACCATTTTTTGTCCAGTTTGTATGTTCCAGAAACCAAGTTTGTTGCTTCAAGGCACTGCATGATGTAATCTACGATTGTGTAACATCAGGTATGTTTTCGAAGTTTACCACAGACTTTACATGTCGAATAATTTGATACATGAATGCTCTGAAGTGCCTTTTATCATAAGGAAATACTTTTTTTTAATTACTTTATGTGTTGGTTGTTTTTATTTATCTGTCACGACAAAAAATTGCAACCGTTGATCACAATGTTTCATGACTTATATTTTGTCATTGGTTAAATATAATATTGCTGTTCGTTTGAGATTAATTACTGATGAATCTAGATCTGCTGCGTGCTTGAACCAGTAATACATACAATAATCTTCTAACACAGGGAACTCCAGGATGGAATAATGACAATATTATGAAAAGGATGGATTGCTCAAAAAAATGGTTCAAAAGGCTCTGAGCACTATGGGACTTAACATCTATGGTCATCAGTCCCCTAGAACTTAGAACTACTTAAACCTAACTAACCTGAGGACATCACACACATCCATGCCCGAGGCAGGATTCGAACCCGCGACCGTAGCAGTCGCGCGGCTCCGGACTGAGCGCCTAGAACCGCTTGACCACCGCGGCCGGCTGATGGATTGCTGCTCACCACCGGAGATGCTGAGTCGCAGACAGGCATACAAAAAGACTACTTAACAGGTAAGCTTTCGGCTTTCAATGTACCGAGCGAGATGGCGCAGTGGTTAACCCACTGGACTCGCATTCGGGAGGACGACGGTTCAAACGAGCGTCCGACCATCCTGATTTAGGTTTTCCGTGATTTCCCTAAATCGCTTCAGGTAAATTCCGGGATGGTTCCTTTGACAGAGCACGGCCGATCTTCTTCCCTAAACCGATAAGACCGATGACCTCGCTGTTTGGTCTCTTTCCCCCCCTCCCCCCCACCCCCCACCCTCCCCCCCCACCCCCCACCCCCTTTCGGCTCCTGAAATAGACAACGTATACATACACATTCACGGAAACGTAGCATACACACACATGACCACTGTCTCTGGCTTCCAAGGCCAGACCAGCCACTTTTCAGCACACATTGCTGAACATAGGGTTCTGTAGCAGACGTCTCGTATGTGTTCAGATGCTGACCAAACGACATCAGCATTACGAATACCGTGAGCAAGCACCATCGAGAGCCGGCCGGAGTGGCCGTTCGGTTATAGGCGCTACAAAAAAAATGGTTCAAATGGCTCTGAGCACTATGGGACTTAACTGCTGTGGTTATCAGTCCCCTAGAACTTAGAACTACTTAAACCTAACTAACCTAAGGACATCACACACATCAATGCCCGAGGTAGGATTCGAACCTGCGACCGTAGCGGTCGTGCGGTTCCAGACTGTAGCGCCTTTAACCGCTCGGCCACTCCGGCCGGCATAGGCGCTACAGTCTGGAACCGCGTGACCACTACGGTCGCAGGTTCGAATCCTGCCTCGGGCATGGATGTGTGTGATGTCCTTAGGTTAGTTAGGTTTAAGTAGTTCTAAGTTCTAGGGGATTGATGACCACAGTAGTTAAGTCCCATAGTGCTCAGAGCCATTTGAACCACTAGCCACCATCGAGATAAGATGACAGATCAATAGAAACGTGCCACCTGTTGGCATAAATCACGTTTCTTGTTACACTAGTTCGATAGTCGTGTCTAGATACGCCGTCATCCCGGGGATCCTGTGGAAAGACTGCTCGAAACATGCATCGCACCACGGGCACGGGCCCCTGACAGTAGGGGGGGGGGGGGGGGGAGCGGGGAATCCGGGGAATATTCAGGCTTTCGTAGGAGCTGTGGTACTAATCGAACCCACCATGACAACTGCGAAGCACGTGAACCTTCTTGAGGATCACCTGCATCTCTTCTTGCTTGATGTCTTTCCTGGCAGCGATGGCATCTTCCAACAAGGTAAATGGTCACAAGTCCAGAATCGCGCTACAGTGATTTTAGGAACATGGCAGTGAACTCACTTTGATACATTGGCTATCAAATTCGCTGACCTGATCCTGAAGGATCTCATCTAGGAAAATATTTTTGGAAATTTGTGACCAAACTGCGCAGGTCATCAGTCCCTAAGCTTACGCACTATTTTAACTAACTTACGCTTAAAGACAACACACTCACCGATACCTGAGGGAGGACTCGAATCTCCGACGGGGGTTAACCGCGCGAACCATGACAAGTCGCCTCATACCACATGGCTACCCCGCACGGTGAACACACCTAGATCACCGGCTGGCGCTAGCTCCACTTCCGCAAACCACTGACCGATAATTGACAGCAACGGCATCGCGTAGAACCATACCTCCAGAGACCTATCAAGCACCTGATGATCCATGCCACCCAGTATTACCAGTGTACTACGTTCCTGCGGTGCTGTATTGTTGGAAGTATTCACGTGGAGCACAGTGTCGGTGGTCACGCTTTTTGGGTGTAGATATATGCACCAGAACACCTACTTGGAAAATAGCAACAAAATAAACAAGACTTTTTCGATCCTTTTTCTGATTGTATGCCGCCAGCCGCGATTTTCTTTCCTGAGTGCATCTCTTAATTTCTGAATATCACTTGGACCCTACGTCCTGAATCTCTCGTTCTATGTATCAGAGTCTCTGTCTCCCCCTACAGTTCTTGTCCTTTAGGGCTCCCTTTAATTTCACTGAAATTATTTCTCGATGTCTAACACATCTTCTATCAGTATACAATGATGTCTCAGTTCACGGGAAAGCGATATGCACATATATAGATGGCGTTAGTATCGCGTACACAAGGTATAAAATATCAGCGAGTTGGTTGAGCTGTCACTTGTACTCAGGTGACTCATTTGAAAAGGTTTCCAACGTGATTATGACCGCACAAAGGTAATTAACAGACTATGAACGCGAAATGGCACATGGTGAGAGGCGCATGGGACAGGCCGTTTCGGGAATCATATGACATTCAATATTCTTAGGTCCACAGTGTCAGGACTGTGCCGAGCATAACACATTTTAGGCATTATCTCTCACCATGGACAACGCAGAGGCCGACGGTCTTCGCTTAACCACCGAGGGCAGCGGCGTTTGCGTAGTGTTGTCAGTGCCAACGGACAAGCAACTCTGCGTGAAACAACCGCAGAAATCAGTGTGGGACATACGACAGACTTGTTTGTTAGGACAGTCTGAAGAAATTTAGGGTTAACGGGCTATAGCAGTACACGACCGACGTAAATGCCTTTGCTAACAGGACGACATCGCCCTCAGCACCTCAACTGGGCCCGTGACCATATTGGTTGGATCCTAGTCGACTGGAAACCTTGGCCTGGTCAGGTGAGTCCCGATTGCAGACGGTAAGAGCTGATGCTAGAATTCTCTACGAACTCTACGAAGTCATGCATCCAAGTTCTCAATGAGGCACTGTGCAAGTTGGTAGTGGCTCCATACTTGTATGGGCTGTGTTTTCACGTAATAGACTGGGTCCTCTATTCCAGATGAACCGCTCAGTGACTGAAAATCGTTATGTTCGGCTACTTGGAGACCATTTGTAGACATCCATGGATTTCATGTTCCCAAACAACTATGTCATGTAACCTTGCCACAATTGTTCGTGATTGGTTTGAAGAACATCCTGGAGATAGAATGAGTTTTTTACCCTGCAGCCGAAGAGCTTCTGTGAAGTTTGGAAGGTAGGAGACGAGGTACTGATAGAACTGAAGGTGCGACGACGGGTCGTGAGTCGTGCTTGGGTATTTCAGGTGGTAGAGCACTTGCCCGCGAAAGGCAAAGGTCCCGAGGAATCTGCCAGGGAGTTTCATCTTGGAGATTTCGAGACAATGATTTGGCCACCCATCTCCCCACACGAATGGCATCGTACATTTTTGGGACATAATCGATAGGTCAATTCGTGTACATTATCCTGCACAGACAACAGTTTCACAGTTATGGGCGACTATAGAGGCAGCATGGCTCAATATTTCTGCAGGGGACTTCAGCGACTTGTTGAGTCCATGCCACGTCGAGTTCAAATGGTTCTAAGCAGTGTGGGACTTAACATCTGAGGTCATCAGTCCCCTAGACTTAGAACTGCTTAAACCTAACTAACCTAAGGACATCACAGACATCCATGCCCGAAGCAGGATTCGAACCTGCGACCGTAGCAGCAACGTGGTTTCGGACTGAAGCACCTAGAACTGCTCGGCCACAGCGGCCGGACACGTCGAGTTGCTGCCCTACTCTGGACAAAACGAGGTCCGACACGGTAGTGGGATGTATCCCATGACTTTTGTCACCTCATGTAGACCTCTAGGCTTCCAACCACACTAGCAACCTCCGCGGTGCTTACGACGTGCCGATTGTCTCGCGACTGGAGGTCCGCCGCCGCGCCCCGTGACGTAGGCTGACGCGCGCGGGGGACCGACGGGCAGGGCAGCCCAGTCTGGTGTGGCGCGCAGCGAGACAAATGAGGCGCGGCCCGGGCCGGCCGGCCAATTAGTCGTCGTGATTTATTGCCGGCCTTCCGATCCATCTGCGCGGTCGCCGGCAATTAGCCGCGGCTGCAGCGCGCGTTATGAGGGCCCGCCTGTCTCGCGACACCACAGCCGAGCTTCCCCAGCTGCCCTCCCGGAGACACCGCCTTAGTTTCGTGAAAAGTATCTACTAGCCACGGGAGATACATTGCTCACTGTTAAAACTGCAACACCATAGCGTCTGAAGTTCCTAGGTACATGTATGTGTACTTCAAGTTTTCACTTTATAAAATTAATATAACATTTTTAATAACTCAAAACCTGTATGACTCGTTCGTGTAAGTTATGTAGTTTCAGTTTCTGCTGCTAGACCGCACCACATTCCCGTTTCAGTGCCACTTAAAATGTTTTGAAGATATGAGTCAGAAGAACCACTGCCCACGGCACTAACTGTGAATGTGATCCGAAATAATATGTTTTTCTGCTAATTGGATTTACTGTAATTAGTGCTTTTAATACGCGAAAAGAGTCATATATTTCACTGATATATGTTTTTGACTATAGTTTATTTCCAAATTTGAAGTATACATGCGTTTACTTCGGCTTACGTCCTCAAAGCTTTTTCTTTATTTCCTACACAGTGTAAATAGTAGCTTTCTTTGAGCGATGAAAACGCCACAACTGCATAATATTTTGGCAAACTGCAACTTGAATGTTAGGATACAGATTGTAATAACGTCAACAGTAAATTTATGTTATTTTTTTCAGTTATCAGTGATGAATGAATACTTCGCATGCTGAATGAGAGTGATTTCAGTCTGTTATCCTTCTGTGTTAGAAATGAGCCACAAGGTACCTGTAAGTGACTGTCAAATGGACAAAAAATTATAAGTCAAACTCCAGAATGAAAAACAAAATCGCCAGTTAAATTGTTTAACCATTTTATTGATTTGGCCACTGTTAATTGTTAGAATATCTACAAAAGATCTTGTGGAAAACAAGGAGTACCAAGATGCAACAAATTGTCTACAATAAATTTTACATAGAATTTGCTTAATGAGCTGATAGTCTTCTAATGTAAAAACTTCCTCATGGCTCTCGTGAGAACTACCTGTGCATGAACGGGAGATTTCTGAGGGTTCTTCATTACATGCCCAAAAGAAGAAATGTGGTACCTAGCTAAGAAATCTAAGTCGATATGACGAAGTTGACCACCTTTCCCAATACATAGAGACAAAAAATACCTCTCAGTGTCGTGCTGTGAAGGGTGGATGAACTTATATACACATATGAAAATGCGGTTCTTCAGTTCTTGTTACTGGAGCACCATGGACCGTAACCATGGTGACCACCGTCACTGCTTCCCTTGACCGGGCAGCTGACATTAGTGCAAACAATGGCACCAATGACAACAGTAGATATTGCCTTGGCACCTCATTTACTTTTCACTCAACTCCCAGATCTGGTATGTGCAGACACGGAGGAGAACTGTCGTCATATTGCAATCACCGCTGTAATAGGTGCACATCACCTAGTGTCAGGTACACGGTGCCAATGGCTACATTACACGATCAGTTCTCGTTCGCATAGCCAGTAATATGGATAGCAGGTGCTATTTTTCGCCGGCTGGGGTGGCCGAGCGGTTCTAGGCGCTACAGTCTGGAACTGCGCGACCGCTACGGTCGCAGGTTCGAATCCTGCCTCGGGCATGCATGTGTGTGATGTTCTTAGGTCAGTTAGGTTTAACTAGTTCTAAGTTCTAGGGGACTGATGACTTCAGAAGTTAAGTCCCATAGTGCTCAGAGCCATTTGAACCATTTTTTGCTATTTTTCTCACATGCTAAGGTCGATGGCTGAACATGGTATGGGGTGATAATGCCTACAAAACACCACCACTTCTGGTTTGCATAGCCAGTAATTTGGACTGCAGCTGGCATGTTAAGGCCAATGGATGTGCATGGTATGGGATGTAACTGGGTATACAACACAATCACTTCAGGTTTGCACAGCCAGTTATTTGAACAGCAGTTGTTACTTTTCTGAGAAATTAGGGCTGATGGCTGTGCATGGTATGGGGTGGCATTGGCTACACAACTTGGGCACATGTCGTTCACACAGCTAGTAATTTGGGTGGCAGCTGCTATTTTCCTGGTCTGTTAAGGGTGATGGCTATGATAGACAAAGTCTCTGTGACAGTATCTTTGGAGGACCTAACTCAGGACTGAATACTGCCTGTGCTGTCTTGGCCCGCCTCAGTACAGACACTGTTCGAGTTTTGTCGTGGCCAGCACGTTCGTCAGACCTCCCACCCTGTGAAACACCTGCCGAGGGACCGGCGCACCACTACTCCCAAGCCACTAGCGTTGATGAACTGTCACACCGAGATGAAGCAGCATTAAATTACCTGTATCTGTCACCCAAGCCTAGCGAGTACTAAATTTTCGCTCTCTGTCAGTTTAACTCAGTTTCCATTCTATTACACTGTCTACTTACAATAAATAAAATTTCGATTTTTTTCCATTTTCCGTCATTCCTTAGTTGCTTCAAAATTTATGGAGGCATGTTTCGCCTTTGAAGCTAAATGAAAGCCTAATTGTGTTTTACCATGAGCGTTTTGCTTCTTTTATGTATGAAACATATTCAGTGGATTGTAATGCATGTTTGTTTTTATGTATATAATAGCTGCACTATGTAGTAGTTACAAGTATGTTACTGTGTTATCTTTTCTCATGGCATCCTCCTGTTTTTCAAGTTAGAAACAACTTTTGCACAAGTTTCGATGAGATTAAATTATCGTTTGCTGTTATTTACGATTTACAATGTTGTTAGCCCATGTGTGGCGTCCTGGAGATGTGTTTACTGGGTCTCTATGCATCAGATGATCGATTTTCGGCGTCCACCGACGTTCATTACAACACTTCACGTGCACTTTTCGCTGTGTATTGAACGTGTGTGTGTATACAGTGTGTAATGTTGCCAGCTGTCCACGTGCTTTTATCTTTCTGCTTTTGTTTGAATTGTGAGTGAGTGAGTGAGTGTGTGTGTGTGTGTGTGTGTTTTGTTATGTGTGAATGTGTTATTCTTTGTATGAGTACTATTTGATTAGTGTGTGTGTGTGTTTTTCAGAGAGATAAAGGGGAGGTGGGGGGGGGGGGGTAGAGAGGGGGCATTAATTAATTATTTATTCTGATATTGTTTTGCATTTCTGTTTTTTATTGTTTTTGTGGGTAACATAATCAGTGAGTTATCAGTGATTTATTCCTTGAATTGGTTTGGTCATCAATTATTTTGTTCTTTGTATATGAAAGTTCTTTGGTTCTTTGTACATGGAAGTTTTCCTATAACGTCAGAAGTCTCTTGTTGTGATTTTTCTCTCTAATAATTTTGATGTCCTATTCCACATTGGCTGGTTCATGTCCATGTTTTATCAGATTTTCAGCAAAGGTAGAATGGGTATTTTCATTAAAACAATAACAAACAGCAATGTAAAACAAAACAAGAATAAATAATTAATTAATCCCGCCTCCCCCATCTCTCTCTCCCTCTCTGTCTGTCTCTCTCTCTCTCACACATACACACACACAAATACACACTCAAAAAAAGAAAGGAAAACATCCACACACAAGAAATAACATATTCACACATTACAGAACGCACACACAAAAGAAATGAACATACACCAAACATACATACACATCACAAACGAATGTTCAAATGTGTGTGAATTCCTATTGGGCCAAACTGCTTTCGCCATCGGTCCCTAGACTTAACACACTACTTATACTAGCTTAAACTAACTTATGATTAGAACCATACACACACCCATGTCCGAGGGAGGACTCCAACCTCCAGCGGGAGGGGCCACAAACGAAAGACGAAAGATAAACACACAGCGACAGTTTTCGGCCCTGGACATTATAAACGCTCACACGTTCAACACACAGTGAAAAATATTGCAATAAATGTGGATGAAAAAACGCCGAAAATCGGTTATCTGGAGTATGGAGACGCCACGCATAGACTAGCAACATTGCAAATTTAAAACAGCAACAAACGCTAGTTTGGCCTCACGAAAATTTTAATGCAAAAGTTGTGTCTGACCTGAAAAAAAAAGTATAACATGAGACAACGTAACATAGTAACATGCTTTTTACTACTACATTATGTATTTATCAGATATATTACAAGCCACTGAAGTTGCTTCATAAATAAAAGAAGCTAAACTTGTTCAATAAAAAGTATACTGCCTTTCGTATAGTTGCTAAGACGGAACATATTTCTATGAAGTAAAATTTTGTTATTTAGTACCTTGTAACCTCCCAACAGAAAAATTCCGTAACCTCCCAACTGGAAAAATATAGTTATAGCATTCATTCACATTCGGCATAACATAGTTAAAAATACCTCCCAACAGTAAAAAGAATATAAGTATATAATTCACATTCAGCGTAACCTTCCAACAGATACACTTCAAAACCTGCCGACAGTAAAATTTCGTAGCCTACCAATAATACAATGTGACTAACTTCTCAATAAAATTGTCGCTCACATTTAACCTTTCAATAATGACTGTGAATTTAAACTGGCGAATTTTGGACGTCAGCAGAGCTGCGTCATGGCCCTGAAAGATCATTCTGAATAAATTGAAAATTCTTACCTCAATAAGATCGCCGGATAACTCGTATATATCTGCTCCTATAAGAAAATTTTTCTGGCACAGTCCTGTGCAATGCTGGCCGATAGATTTGCCATGTATAAAAGGAAACAAGTGATTTTTCTTTACAATAATCGGGATGACCATGGATTGGATAAATTAGTAAGTTCTTTAAATTGAGATGAATGATTATCAAAAGTTAATTTTTTATAAGAAAGATTATTATTAAGAGATTTTTTAAAAACATTTACATGGGGCTTGACATAACAATAGTACATATGCGCGAGGCTGCTTTTACCTTGTGTTATATCGCTCAGGCTCCGTCATCGCTCCCCACGACCGGCCCAGCCAACTCGATACACCAGACTGCTAGCAACTACTTACTACTACTACTACTACTACTACTACTACACAGTTCCTACTGCAGTCAACACTGCTCTCTGGTCTGAGATTCTCTTATACCTTACATATCGCAGGCAGCGCGTGAGCAATCCATCGAAATTACATCTGCTCGAGTGCGCTAGCAACACATTCCTTAATCATGGACCTCTTACAACCTTTCCTTATGGTACTATCAATGGCCAGCAGTATATATAGGCAGGTGCACATAATTTCGCTGTTAGTGTAAAGGACCATCAAAAAATTTCCGTTCGAAGGCCACACTAACCCCTTGTCTACATGTCTGTTCGGCGCATATATGACCACATTGTAGTCGTGCTGGGTTGTATATACGGCGCAGCAACGCCCTCAGACGAAAACTTTTTGATCGCTCCTTATAGCTTTAGGAATGATTGAACAGATTCAAAAGAAAGTTGCTTTAGGCCTACTGAAATCTAAGCCATTGGCAATAATAATAGCTACATCAAACACCTCAACAAATTTGATCTTTTTCGAGAGGAGGACCAGTTTATACAACGAGCGTAAATTTCATACTTTTCATTGATTTCCTTATTCATAACAAATCAAGGTTCACACTACAGACGTAAGCCCCAATCCGTTCGTTTTCGCAGACTCACTTTTTTAAAAAAGGTAAAGAATCTCTGTCTATAACGTAATCAACCATAAACATTATAACTAGTCGGGCATCAAGAGGGATACAGTACGTTTGTGGGGCGAAGATGGCTGCTTTTAGGTAACTGGGGAACAACCAGTATGAATGAGAAATCGTGCTTTGAAAGAGAGATGGAACTGCATCCGACATCTGACTGTTTTGACGGCATCTCAAGTCTTGCGGCACCAACAAACCTACGTCACCTGTAATCTTCCACTGAAGAGACTGTCTGATTGGTAATCCCTTGCTGTTAGAGACGAAGGATACTCCACATAGTGAGTTCACAAGCATCAGCCGATCGATGCCTTGGTAACCCCACTGTGGTCGACAAACAGGACACTAATAAGACGGGGATTTCTGTCATTACAAATTAACCAGTGTTCGTTGTATTGCAGGTTCTACGTTAGCGCCTACATCTACATTCCGCAAGCCACCTCATAGTGAGTGACGTAGGGCTCTTGTACCAATATATGTTCCTCTTTTTCTATTCCATTCCTGGTTTGTACCTCCATTTGAGCTCCCACTACTTCCTCGTCGTGGTCATTTCGAGAGCTGTGGGAAGAGGTAATTTTTTGCCTGACGTCGGAATGTGCGCTCTGCGAATTTTAGCAGCAAACTTCTCAATGGTGCACAGCGCCTCTCTTGTAGCGCGTGTCATTGAAATTTGTATGATCATCTCCGTAACGCTCTCGCGCTTAGTAAACGAAACGCTCTACTTTTCATTGGATTGTCTCTACGCCTTCTATAAATCCTAACTGGTAAGGGTCCTCAAGTGATTAACAATACACACCAATCGGACAACAGAATGCCTAACTAATTTAATTTGATTTCGCTTTAGATCGCTCCAGAATGTTACTGCTAGACATTTTACGGTTGGTACTGTTTCCACTAATTCGTCGCTAAAAATGTCTTCGAACAGTAATGGGCCTATCCGACTATTTGCGCGATATACTTTAAATTTATTCAAATTTAAAAGTTGGTGTGGAAGTGTCATTGGTAGTCGCTCATTACTTCTTGAAATTTCACAACTTTCAAAGAGAATAATCTCTCAAGACATTTGTCTTGTTTTACGACTTTGTACGCTTTCATATTGTATTTTATACGTTCAAGAGCCGAAGAAATTGGTACATGTGCCTAATACCGTATGGGGCTCCTGCGAGCACGCAGAAGTGCCGCATCACGACATGGCATGGACTAGGCTAATGTCTCAAGTAGTGCTGGAGGCAACTGACACCTTACATACTACAGGACGGTCCATAAATCCGCAAGACTACAAGGGGGTGGAGATCTCTTCTGAACAGTACTTTGCAAGGCATCCCAGATATGCTCAATAATGTTCATGTCTCGGGAATTTGGTGCCCAGCGGAAGTGTCTAAACTCAGAAGAGTGTTCCTGGAGCGACTCTGTAGAAATTCTGAAAGTGTGGGGTGTCACATTGTCCTGATGGAATTGCCCAAGTCCGTCGGAATGCACAAAGAACATGAATGGATTCAGGTGATCAGACAGGATGCTTACGTTCGTGTCACCTGTCAGAGTCGTAGCTAGACGTATCAGGTGTCTAATATCACTCAACTGCACACTTCCCACACCAGTACAGAGCCTCCACCAGCTTGAACAATCCCCTGCTGAAATGCAGGGTCGATAGATTCATGAGGTTGTCTCCATACCCGTACACGTCCAACCGCTCGACAGAATTTGAAACGAGACTCGTCCGACCAGGCAACGTGTTTCCAGTCATCAACAGCCACTTCTGTCAGGTAGAACAATTCTCTTCAGTTGTCGTTGGTCCCGTCTTGGAGGATCTTTTTTTGGTCGCAGCGATGTCGGAGATTTAATGTTGTAATGTTGTTGCTTTAATTGTATTCTGCAAGCGGTGCTGCTATTCAAGACATTAAAGTGGGTTAAAAGCTGTGAGCTGTCTGGGGAAGTTAACCTTTCATTACTGCGCAACTGTTTCACCAGGTATCCTGCCTAGCATACCAAATCCCCAACCAGAGTAACATTAATTATAATCTTTTAATCGTCATACGACAACCGGTGATATACGTATATAAAAAAGAGAATTTAAATAAAAAGAAATAAATCAGTTTATATTTGGAAATTTATTTTAACATTGATCATTGAAATTTCAGCAAATTAAGCTTGATTCATAACTGAACTGGTGCCTTATTTAGGATTGTGAAAATGTGAGTTTGTAATCTTACAGGACACATCAAATATGGAGCCAAGATTAGGAGACTGCATACAACACTGCATTCATAAAATAACACACGAAGAACGTTGAAACATATCCAAGAGGAAATTAACCACAACCAACCGATTCAATTCTCGCCCAAAGAAGTTACGTTCATAGCGCAATCCTGTCCGTCATGTAATTACCACACACTGGTATACTAAATTCATACTAACTCTCTGTGAAATCTTCCCGAAAAGAATAGCTGAGGGCTACTTTGGTGATTACACCACATGCTTCATGTGGTCAACTTGGTTTACACAAAGAGTGTAACTCCACAATAATTTTGATGATTAAAATAAATTAGATCAAAAAACAATTTACAAAAGAAAAACCTCGACCTCGTTACTATCGTCTTACTATTAACTTGATGGATCAAACAATTGTATAAGCACGTGGTACTGGTCTCACAAAGTACACCCCACGTGGGCTGAACATAAAGAAAAGTTGCTATATTGAAAAATATTGTCAACACGAGACGTTATAATCTCACGCACATTCGCATTTAAGATTGATGACCTTAGTTAGAGTTACTGATCAACACGTGGTTCTACTTTACTCACAAAGTAGTGACAAAGCAACTACTGGAAGATATTCTGAACTTCACACTCGAAATACACTGCATTGCAATTTAAGATAACATTAGATATTTTAGAGGTAAACCTGAAATAAAGGTGATTAAATTTTCAGTTAGGCTGAACTTAAGAAATCCATTGTCCTACGGACTTAGCACACACGCGCTTAGCCGGAGATCTTACCGCTTCAGACGCTCGCCGCGGCCAGACTGACCTGGGCTCCTACCGAGCGTGCTAACAGATACAAACGGAAGTGACCAGCGAGGCAGCTTCCTATTCCAACATGACAAGGGACAGACAGGACCATACTATGAATAGAAACCTCTCTGCTTTTAGAAAGCATAGCTACCTGTTCCGACATTGGTCCTACTGTTCTCTAGCAGACAGGCTTGTCTGCTACCCTCAAGCATGCAACTAGAAACACATTTGCTCATTCATCCTCTCGCACAGAAGGGAAGGGGGATGACAGTATCTTATCATATACAGTATATAAAAGAAAGCGGATGTAGGTTCCGTATGAGACTGTGTGACATGAATTACATATAAACTATGTTTTAAAGTGTAGTAGTGTGACAGATCGTTCTTGTTTGTGTGTAAAAGTAACACGTTCCACTACTCAGTCTCCTCCCAGATAGTCAGAAACGCCACAGTAAATTTAGAAAAGGAATTTATGCCGTAAGTGACAACAGATTTAAGAAATTAACATGAAAGGAATCCAACAGAGACCTTTCATAACCCCAACGCTCCGGGAAAAGACTGTGCAGGGAATTTTCTGGCCATGCTAGGACATTCCCAAGCAGGCTTCTAACACCCAACTTAATCCAAAAATGTAAAGAAAAGGCAAAAGGTCACCAGCTGCTTGCTAAAACACAATAATTTCAAAACATCTTTAGAATCTACCAATTTCAAAGACAAAAAAAAATCTGTGACACCTATTTAAAAGATAGTGTAGACCTAATTCGGTCAGCAAGTAAAAACAATGGTTCCTGTGTCATTAATATGAAAACAATTTCTGGTTGTTACCCTTATGGAGTTCACCAGTATTTGCTCATTGCAAGAGCCAACTGATCACAGGAAAATTTATGACTGTTTATTAACAAGTAAAATTTATGAAAATAGCAAAGGTGCCACAGCAATTAAAAAAAAACAAGAAAATAACATCAGTATTATAAAGCAGAACATTACAGAAGCAAAAAAAAGATAAGAGAAAAAACATGTTTTACAAAGTGGTTATCGCAAAAAAATTCTATATCTTATAAGACTAATAATTTGTAGAACTAAAATAACTTTGTGGCACTAATTTAATCACTCTACTATATTTCAGTTAGTTAGCAGACAATGATCACTGTATCCTTATACTAAAACTACAATTAATTATGTGATTGTTACCCTTATGGGGTTCCTCACTACAAATATGCCCCATGCAAAGGCTAATCGATCACAGTCCAATGAGAATGAACAGCTATCTGACTGATAAACAAAGCAATGCCACAGCAATGAATTTACGAAACAAAATATCACAAATCTAATACATCACACAAGAACAAACATTGATCAATAAAACAGCTCCGAAAGTACAATAGTCAACGTCTAAAAAAAAAAAGCACCAATAAATAAAACACCTGCAAAATACAAGAGTCAAAGTCTAAAAAAAAAAAAAAAAAAAACAATAAATAGAACACCTGCAAAAGACAGGAGTCAGTCTAATAAACACCAATAAATCGTACCCCTGCAAAATACACAAGTCAAAGTTTCTCTGACAGAAACACACGTATATGCATTGAACTAAGGACCGTATAATCACTGTTCACTGACACACTCAGTAGTTCCACTGTTCCGAGGCACAATATAAGGGGGGGGGGGGGGGGGAAGGGGGGTTCGTCGCCGCAGCTGTCAGTAGGGTTTTTTTTTTTTTTGTCCATCTGTTGCGTGCAATCCCGCCGTCTCTGCCCTCTCATGAAGTTTCTCTTGGTGGCCCGTGTCACGTACATCTCGATTTGGTTCCATGTTTGTGTTGTCAAATTCGTGCGGTATCCTCGTTTGACACGCCAGGTTGATATTCCTGGGGAAGGATAACACTTAATGGCTCTTCTTTGTGCCACTCTTAGCTACCAGAGAACATCGAACCATGATTTACTGTCGCTTGACAGTGGGCATCCGTCAGGAAATGTTGATAGGCGCCGTTGAAGTATCCCAATATCTCTGGACAGTACGTGTCAAAAGGCTCCACATTCCTTGTGTTGTTAAATTCTTGAGTTATCCTCAATTGGCTCGCCGGTTTGATATTCCTGGGCAAGGATGACACTTAGTGGCTCTTCTTTGTGCCACCCTTAGCAACCAGAGAACACCAAACCATGATTTACTGTCGCTTGACAATGGGCTTCAGCCAAGAAATGTTGATAGTCGTCGTTGACGTCTGCAAGTTTCTCTGGACAGTACCTGTCAAAAGGCTCCACGCCCCTTTATCCCCTGTCTTCTGTCGTTTCACCGCGGCCGTGCGTGTGGTGCGTGTGGTGCGTTGGTGCGTTGGTGCGTTGGTGCGTTGGTGCGTTGCCAGCACATAGGTTTCCGCGCGGTGGACCGCTCGGCCATCTCAGGTCATCGCCTCCATGAAGGGTCGCACTGCTGCGGCCGGCCATTAGCTCCGGGTGCAAGGGAAAGTGTTTGCCGCGTGCTCTTCTTTTGTTGTCGGCCGCGCTCCCGAAATGGCCCGGTTGACAGTGTGTCCTGCTGGGAAACCCGCCTGTTTACAACTAGTCCTCCTCCTCGCTGCTCCCGCTGTCTCGTAAGAGTTTAGCCGGTTCGCTTTCACATTCTCAACTGCATTCACAGAAATTGTTCATCATAGTTATGTGATTACAAAATGTCATACATAATACCACTTAGTATTGTCTTTCACAATTTTTAAGAACAAAAGTGAGACTTAATTTTTTTTTAAATAAAAACGTTAGATGAATCGACAATATAAAAATAAAAGTTAAATGACTTGACAATATAAAAATTAAAAGTGATATGACTTGACAGTATAAAAATAAAAATTAAATGAACTGACAATATAATATGTACATCCACGTCACTAATATGGTTCACTTGCGTTTTAAAAAATCAAATGCTACTTATTAATTCACTAAAATGAATAGGATTCTGCTTTGTGGAAGTATAGGTCAGGACAGCATAGGGTTCACATGTTATTTACACACACATACATGCACACCTGTTGTCTATACTACAAACTAACTACCCATAAACACGTATTACTCAAAATTCTACTTCCATCCACTACTAGTTAATCCAACAAGCTACTTCAATGCTACTTCAACACAGTGTTTATACCACTACAGCATTGTTCTAATTCGTCCTCTTCTTGACGCTCGCGGCATATGTCTTGTCACATGATAAATATGGAGAAACTTTCCTTAAAGATACATAGTAAAAAGAACAATGGTTATTTGCACGCCAAAACATTTATACCAGTTGACACACCTGATAAGAGACTCGAAATTATACATTTATCATACTCATATGTTTATACAGAAAACAGTAAGACAATATCATCTAAAATTACGTTATCACAAGAATTAATTACATAGATGACTCTGAGAAGGGTAAAATTATTTTCGTTATACAGGTTATAGTACATTTTCTTACCCATTTTGCTCCAATTTCGTTCCTTCTTTAAGTAACCTTTCGCTACCAAATCAGTTATTTCGCCTGTGGTGGTTATTCTGGATTCATTTCTCATGAATGGCAGAATTGTGGTCTCCTCTATTCTGTAAAACAGTTTCATCTTAACATATTGAACTTACAACTGACACAAAAGATCCGAATCCTTCTGTAGTTTAAATGACAAATGTTTTGCTTCATCCTTATTACCTTAAACCAAGCTTTCCTTCGGTCACATAATCAAAATTAATTAATCTTCCTCTACCTTCAAGAGGGATATTTCTTCAGTTCAACTCATATAGGCTGCAGTGCATCCCGCACCAGCGAAAACAGTAAGCTGTACTCACAGCATCAGCAAAACACATAAACGTCTCTTTTCTAGGACAAGTATTAACGCAGAATAATTTTTCAAGCTCTGGCTCAACATCAATCAAGACTACAGAAAGGATCCATATTTCTGTTCCATTCTCCATTTGCTGGAAAACTGCACGTCATTTGACTACCACAACAATATTTCAGGGCCACGTAAATTACACAAACCACAATTCTTCTTTCACCTTGGAGGCAATCAATCTACTTACGAAATCCACAGACAGCACTTTACGTACTCAGCTATAAAGAACAAAAAGACATATATCATCATTATTAACATATCATCGCATATTGGGAAGCCACTGGTTAAACAATCGTATTATCGCATCCTGTTTTCAAGATTCCAAATTTACTCATTCCTTTCTCAGAGTTCACCCTTTTTTCAAAATATTCATACAGCACGCATACTATAGTAAGAGATTCTCATTTATACTAACAGGTACAGAATAGTAATAGATAGATAGTAGCACTGAAAGCGGAAAATCGGAAACAAGGCTACTAACAGCTGGGGACCTGGGTTTGCCAGACCCATAATACCCACAGATCGGATATTCCCCTGAGTTTAGCATTAATTCAACGCAGATCTTGCTTCCCTCAGGAGCTATTCTTTTCAATTTACACAAAAAACCATAAACATCACTTCAATCAATCACATAGAAAAATCTTTATCATTATTTTTACCAACATGTTATTCAAAATGCATTTATCACAAATGTAAACTAATCAATTGTTTCTCTTCACCGTCCTCTCTACTCCGCACTGCCCTTTCTACTCAATGTATGGTTTTACGTGTGACACATGGTGTAGCCCTTTTGATTTCTTCGATCGAAGAGTTTCAACTTCTATGGCGTTTTCATGGGGAATCTTCCTTATCCGATACGGGCCGTTAAAGAGATTAAAAAATTTCTTGCAGACACCTGACCGTTTGTTAGACAACTTGTGTGATCTGATAATAACTTTTTGTCCTACATGAAACACTGTTTTTCTCACGTTTTTCTTATACGCCTTGACTCTGGCTTCTGCTGTACGCTTGATGTTGCGTAAAGCTAAGTCAACAATTGCGTTCCGGCGTAGTCTCGGCTCTAGTGGCCAAGGCACTACCTCTTTGATTTTGCTCGGGGGCTCCTTGTTATTTTAGCACAGTGATTGGCGGAAGCTTTGTTGACGTATTAGGCAACTCATTAATTATGTTCTGAAATCCTTTTATGTGTATGTCCCACGATCGGTAATCACGACTGCAGTATAACCTACATAATTTTCCTAATTCATGCATAATACGCCCACTGGGGTTCGAGCTGGGGTGAAATAGAGATATATATATAGTTTAATTCTTCTCCTTCGAAGCATCCGCTGCCAGTATTGCGATCTAAATTGTGGTCCATTATTCGAGATAACCCTTTTCACACGCCTAACTTCATGCAGAAACTGCTTTGCAAATGCAGTTGCCACTGCCCTTCCTGTGGCTCGCCTCAACGGAGTCAGACACACAAACTTGGAGGTCAGCTCCACCGCTACGAAAACGTATGCAAAACCTGCTTTAGATCGTATTAGTGGCCCAAATGGATCCACGGCCGCGAGGTCACAAAGTTTCCTTGGTATTATCGGATGCAGTGATGCAGCATACGTCACTGTGGCAGCCTTTGCTCGCTGACAAGGTCTGCACACTCTAAGTACACAACGAATACGCCGTAGCATGTTATTAAAATAGCATGTCTCGTTCAGTTTTTCACAACATTTCTGTGCTCCGAAGTGACCATAACTCAAATGTATGTACCATATAATTTTGTTTACGAGCTCCCCCGCAATCACCAACACCCATCTGGAGTCGTCCGGGGCTCGTTTCTTGAATAGTATTCTATTGCGCACTAGGTAGTACTGGCGTATTCCTACATTCTCCTTGTCCTCCCACTTCTTCTTTGTATCTTTCAATACTGCGTCCTTATCCTGTTCGTCCGCTATACTCCCTAGAGAGGTGGTAACAAAGTTCTCGAATGCTACAATCTGTAAGTATAGAATGATAAAATTATGTTCACCGAGTTCCCTTTCTTCTGTGTGAACCAAACCTACAGGAATGCGCGATAAATCGTCAGCAATTACAGTTTTCTGTCCCGGAATGTATTCTACAGTGAAATTATATTCCTGTAGGTATAGTGCCCAGCGTCCTAGTCTCCCATGCGTGATTTTTGTGCTCATAAGAAATTGGAGTGCACGATGGTCAGTGTACACCCTGGTGGTCCTCCCAAATAAGAAATACCTAAATTTTGAGAATGCCCAAACTATCGCGAGTGCTTCGAGTTCTGTCACGGAATAATTTTTTTCACATCGAGAGAGCATCCTGCTCCCAAACGAGATTGTTTTCCAAGTTGTAATATCATCATTTCCTTCCGTTTGAAACAGTACCGCACCTAATCCTGACAAGGAACTGTCCGTCATTAAACAGAATTCTTGTGTCAGGTCGGGATGCACGAGGATGAGAGCCTCGACCAATGCCTTTTTCAATTTATAAAATTCATCCTGTGCCTCTTGATCCCAGACCCACAAAGCGTTCTTCCCTGTTAGTCCATATAGACCGGGTGTACCAAGTACACTAAAATTTATAAACCCGCTTATAAAAATTACACAGGCCTAAGAATGCTCGCAACTGCTTTTTATTTGTCGGCATTGCACACTCCGCTATCGCCGCAATTTTCTCCGGCTCAGGTTGTATTCCATTTGCTGAGACAATATGGCCTAAGAATTTTATGTTTTCTCGTCCGAACTGTGATTTATCTATGTTCACTGTTACACCTGCCTTCTCAAAAACATCCAGTAGTCTGTTCAGAACGTCATTATGATCCTCCCACGAATATTCCGCAATTAATATGTCGTCCACGTAAATTGTCACTCGCTGTTTCAAATCATCAGCCAAAATGCTATTTAATCCCCTTATAAAAGCAGCTGATGAGACATTTAGTCCAAATGGGAGACGTCGGAATTGGAAACAATTTCCATAACACAGGAAAGCTGTATACAATCTGCAAGATGGGTGTAGCACGATTTGCCAAAAACTCGAACGAGGTCGACAGATGATAGTACCTTTACCCCGTCTAAACGTTGTAAGAGTTCCTCAAGGCTCTCAGGCCTGTCCGTTTCCGACATGATAATTGTGTTTATCTGTCTCGAGTCTAGTACCAAACGAACCGAGTTGTCGCGTTTTGGTACGACAAGCAAGGGTGAGTTGTACGAGCCTACTGCCCGCCCAATTATTCCTTGTTCTAACATCTTGTTTATTTTCTTCTCCACCTGGGCTTTATACGCCACGGGAATAGGGTATGGTCTAACAGAAAACTTCTGATGGTCACGTACTCTGAATTGGTAAGTAAAACCCTTAATCGACTCCGGAGTCTCAGAAAATACCCGTTCATGATTCCTAAGTAGGCAATACAATTTCTCCTTTTCCCTGTACGTGGTTCTGACACCCGCGATGCTCTTTCTCAGTGCATCAGCAAAAACAACATCTTTCCCCTGCTCACCAGATGTAGAGCACGACTCACTTACATAGTTCACGAGTAGCTCCAGTCTGGGTTGCGACTCGGTTTGAGCTTGAAATTTTAGGCAACTAATTTCTGACTCGGCGCGGAATATGAATTCATCAAATACTAAATTAATTGGCTGATCCCCAACTTGAACTGTCATTACTCCTCCACCCATGTCAATTACTGCATGGTGGGCATTCATGAAGTCATTTCCTAAAATCATTGCCACATTCAGCATTGGGAGCACAAAGAAGTTGTACTCAAACTCTCTTCCCTGGCAGGTAAAATTAAGCCGAGTCTGCCTTCGGATTTCTACGCTCTTACCGTAGATTGCGCCCTTCACCTTTATTCCTCGCACGTGAAAAACGGGCCAAGTCCCAGTCCCTTCGCATTTTTGAAATGCTGCCTCGCTCACTATCGAGAAAGGGCTTCCAGTGTCAATGAAACACTTAAAAAATATTTCATTTACTGCAACTGTCACGACTGGATTTATTCCCGAAATTTTAGTACTCGTAGTTTCTTGCAACAAATTCTCTCTTATATCTTCCCTCTCTATATACCCTATGCACTCATTTGCCATGTCGCTCATTTGTTCCGATTGGGCGCCTTCTGCGCTGATTGTCATTGCCGGTTTTGTTCATTTCCATTTGCTGGATTATGTCTAGGGTTGGCCGGCCGAATTTCAACATCATGTGGTGCTCCGCCTACAATCCTATTCCCACCGTGTTCATCGTAGTATCGATTCTGGTTGTCGTACCTGAAGCGTTCACGATCCTGTCCACGTCCTCGATCATTTCCGTTGTTCCACCTGTGTTCGCGACTGTTACCCCACTTTCTATACGGCCGGTCCCGATTATTGTTCCGTTCGCGTCGCGACGACCAGTCACACCGTTGATTAGTACTACGGCCACGACTGCGATCGCGCTGCTGTGCCCCGTAATAACTTTGTGCCTGATTAGGCGGGCATTCTGCTGTATTATATTCCAACTCTTGGAGAAGTGTTAAACGTTTCCACGTCCTCTTTGCGTCATCCCGCAAGAATGACGTGGCGCAAGTGCATCGGCAATTTGGTGATGCATATCCTAATTAGGTCCGCAGGCCCGTATGGGTCGTATAGATATTGATTTGCCTGCAGCATGTGGTCTAATAGGCGTGCTTGGCTGCCGAAACCAGACTGGTTCAAATTTGGCAGCATAATTATGCCATGCTTGACCCTATCTTGTGCCGCTTCCGACCAATAGGCGGACAGAAAGGCTTGTCGAAACTCCCGAGTGGAGTTGCAGTGACGCGCTGCCGACCTCATGCGAATCGCCGGTGCGCCTTCCAAATAGCCACACATAGAATATATCTTATAGATATCTTACAGATATCTTATAGATATATATCTTATAGATATACATATCTTATGTGAACTTGCCCAGTCGGGGGGAAGACAGAACTCAAATTGCTCGAGCCATGCTCGTGGATGTATTCCTTTTTGCGAATTTCGAAATATCTCAAACTTTCTCACCATAAGGAAATGTTTAAAATCAAATCCCTGCATTTCCTCCTGGCAAGGCCCTTGAATGTTTCTATTTTTCTCATGTCTGCCCCTCAAAATACATTCTTCCCTGTCGTCAAAATCTCCCTCGTGGCCGGAGTCCCTCTCTGCACTGTTCGTATGGCTATTTTTAGTGCTATTGGCGAGTTCGGAATCACACCCAATGAGGATTTCTAGATGCGCCACGCGTTCTTGTAATTCGCCTGTTACAGCTTTGTGCCGCCTGTTCACATCGAACTGTCCCTTCTGATATCTAAGAAGCGAACGCACTTCTTCGGTCTCTGCGACCGCTACCTGTGTAGTATTGTTATCGCTCTCCATCACCTTCATCGTGCCTACGATGTCCGCTAATGCCGCAATCTTATCATGTATTTGTCTGTCGTCCTCTGCCCCAGTCTGCTTCAGTTGTTCTACTTGCTGTTTGAGTGCGTGAATCGCTTGACTGTTGTCCGCTACTGTGTTGCTAACAGACGCGGGACAATGCGTTTCCGCCTCCTGGACCCTCGAAAGTACCTGCTGGCGTTCCCTTTGGCATTCTCCTCTCAGCGCTTGGAAATTCCTAAGTAGCTGTTCTTCGCTCTCTTCCGATTCTGCATCGCGACTCCGCTTGCCCTGTTCTAAGGCTTGCAGACGGTCATCGATTTGTTCAAATGTACGGCCTAATTCTTTCATAATATCACTTTTTATTTCACTTGCCAGATTGTTTATTCTTTGTGAGATATCATCGGACACTCTCTGCATCGACTTGTCGACTTTATTTGTCTGCTGGATTAGTTTTTCGTCTATTTATTCGCCTAGCTCGCGGATCGATTTTTCAGATTTCTGCGTCATTTGTTCGCCTAGCTCGCAGATCGATTTTTCAGATTTCTCTGTCATTTGTTCGCCTAGCTCTTGAATCGATTTTTCAGATTTCTCTGCGTTTTCTTTATTTTGTTGCAATATGGCTTTCATGAGTTCTGCCAAATCAATTTGGTTACTTTGAGGCAAATTAATTTCTGGCTCTGATGTGAGCTCGTTCGTCCTGTTTTGCATTTCCTCTGAAGTATTCCCCAATGCATTTTCGGAACCGTCCGACGGGTTAATATTCGAAATCAAATTATCCCCTTGGCCCATGTTGCATAAGTTGTTGGACCACCTACTTTTAGCTTGGTTACGTGTCTGCATTGATCGAAGTCAGTGCAATTTACAAACGAGAAAAAAAACACATACATATAAAACACACAAATATAGAAAACAAAACAAGACAAACAACACAACGCCGCTCAACAACACCGTGAATCTTTTGAAAGTCTGCTCAGAAACAATGCAGAAGTTGTTTGAGCGCTGCAGGGAAAAAAATTAAGATTATACAACGCTCGCAATCTAACGTTTCAGAGATTCCAGAGTCTAGCGGAATCACAGAACAGGGTCGCCACGTGTAATGTTGTTGCTTTAATTTGTTCTGAAAGCGGTGCTGATAGACAATAAAAGCGGGTTAAAAGCTGTGAGCTATGTGGAAAAGTTAACCTTGCATTACTGCGCAACTGTTTCCCCAGGTATCCTGCCTAGCTTACCAAATTCCCAATCAGACTAACATTAATTATAGGCTTTTAATCGTCATACGACAACCGGTGATATACATATATAAAAAAGAGAATTTAAATAAAAAGAAATAAATCAGTTTATATTTGGAAATTTATTTTAACATTGATCATTGAATTTTCAGCATATTAAACTTGATTCATAACTGAACTGGTGCCTTATTTAGGATTGTGAAAATGTGAGTTTGTAATCTTACAGGACACATCAAATAAGGAGCCAAGATTGGGAGACTGCATACAACACTGCATTCATAAAATAACACACGAAGAACGTTGAAACATATGCAAGAGGAAATTAACCACAACCAACCGATTCAATTCTCACCCAAAGAAGTTACATTCGTAGTGCAATCCTGTCCGTCATGTAATTACCACACACTGGTATACTAAATTCATACTAACTCTCTGTGAAATCTTCCCGAAAAGAATAGCGTTGCAATTTAAGACAACATTAGATATTTTAGAGCTAAACCTGAAATAAAGGTGATTAAATTTTCAGTTAGGCTGAAATTAAGAAATCCATTGTCCTACGGACTTAGCAGACACGCGCTCAGCCGGAGATCTTACCACTTGAGACGCTCGCCGCGGACAGACTGATCTGGGCTCCTGCCGAGCGTGCTAACATATACAAACTGAAGTGACCAGAGAGGCAGCTTCCTATACCAACATGACAAGGGACAGACAGGACCATACTAAGAATAGAAACCTCTCTGCTTTTAGAAAGCGTAGCTACCTGTTCCGACGTTGGTCCTAATGTTCTCTAGCAGACAGGCTTGTCTGCTACCCTCAAGCATGCAACTAGAAACACTATGAAACGTCCCCTTTCAACAATTATACAAGACTGTGCTTAACCTGACACACAATATTTTTTAGCGCAACGCAATCTGACTTTCAAAAAATCCCTACGAAAGAATGGCCCTGACTAACATTAACCTATACGTTTCACAAATCACTTACCTCACAAAAATCTTCGCTGCTCAAGCTACTGCAATACAGCGAGCGCCACTACTGCCAGCTAAATAAAAGATTCAAACTACTGAAGGCACTAACTACTGATAGGGATAGTTAGCAAATGAAAGATATTAATAGAGAACAAACAATGTATTTACCTTGATATCATCATATATAAATATAGCAGTTCATGACAAATTTCAAAACTCCGCCATCTCTCTCCCCACATCCACCACTGCTGGCGTCTCACCTCCAACTGCGCAACGCTACGCGCTGTTCACAGCCAGCTGCCTAACACTACAATGGCGAGTATTACAACAATGCAAAGCAGCCACAGACTGCACACAGCACAGCCAGTGATTTTTCATACAGAGGTGGCGTTACCAATAAAAGAACCTAAACAGCCTACTTACATAAAGAAAACATAAACAGCCTACTTACAACACATTTGCTCATTCATCCTCTCACACAGAAGGGAAGGGGGATGACAGTATCTTATCATATACAGTATATAAAAGAAAGCGGATGTAGGTTCCGTATGAGACTGTGTGACATGAATTACATATAAACTGTTTTTTAAAGTGTAGTAGTGTGACAGATCGTTCTTGTTTATGTGTAAAAGTAACACGTTCCACTACTCAGTCTCCTCCCAGATAGTCAGAAACGCCACAGTAAATTTAGAAAAGGAATTTATGCCGTAAGTGACAACAGAATTAAGAAATTGACATGAAAGGAATCCAACAGAAACCTTTCAATGTTTTACCGGATTGCTGATATTCACGGTACACTCGTGAAATGGTCGCACGGGAAAATCCTCACTTCCTCGCTATCTCGGAGATACTGTGGCTCATCACTCGTGTGCCGACTAAACACCACATTCAAACTCATTGACTATTGGTGATATTGAGCAGCAGTAACCAGTCCAACAGCTGCGCCATACACTTGTTGTCTTGTATAGGTGTTGCCGACCGTATTCTGCCTGTTTTCATATACTTGAATATGCATGCCTATACCAGTTTCTTTGGCGCTTTATTGTATATTAGAATACTCACAAGTAGAATGTGGCACCAATCAAAGCGTGTCGTTGAATGTTGGGAATTCGCGATCTGGTGACCAGATAGCTAGATAACCAAGTGCAAAGGAGCGTTTTATCTAAGAACCACCCAGACTTATACTCAGCGGTCACCAGTGGAGTAAATTTACGCAGCTGTTGAACTACACGGTGTGCATCAATGAAACCGTAAATTATATGAAATTATTATAGTTGACTTTTGCCGGAGTTTAGAATGAGTAAAGTATTTTTCTCCGTCTTTCGTCGAGTGTTCTGGTAGTCCTACGGACGAGTCTGATGAACTGATATAAAGGTTTGTGCACTATTTCTGTTATCCATGCCAAAATGAGTAGTCGAATTAATTCTTCAATGGGAGTTGGTATTGATTCTTGTCTGTAGTAAACTTTTCAAGTACTGTGATCTTTTATGGGTGCTCCTACTTCTATAAGATTAATTATCTTTGTTAAATGATTCAGGTGGTACAAGGCTGATTAGATCAAATGATAAGCAGTTTACTATTATTAGTCTAGACATAAACTACGAAATTTTTGAACCATTCTATTTTTATTTTCTTTTTTTCTTAACGATGTTATTTGCCTTGTTGACTCGAAATAATCTAACACTCAGCATTAGTAGACCCGAAAAAAGGGTTTACAATGCATCTCTTACAAATTCCATAATTATACATAAAATAAAAGAGCTGCGCATCAATAGACCTTATGTTTTTTCCGATAATTTTCATCCTGCGATCGACTTTCCACCATCTAAAGTGGTGCTGGTTACCCAAAACTGTACCCTAAATGTATGACTGAATGTAAATCATTTGATAATGTGGGTGTGCCCTCGAACGACTAAAGACGATTGTATCGTGGTCTTATGTCCAAAGACTTTATTGATGCACCTTTCCCCGTTAGTGTATCTTGTGTAAGCATCTCCATCTCATCCATTTGAACTGTTAAACAAGCCTTGGTCCCGCTTTACAATTTTTATATCCCATGTTTCCCTTCATTTCCAAACTGCCGATTCTTTGATGCCACATGATGAATTTTATCAAAAAGTCCCAGCCAATACTTTCTTTGGGGTAATTTGCGTTGTATATTTCTTTTCTCCCTAATTCTACTACCTCTTCTTCAATTATCCGATCTATTAATATAATCTTCAGCGTTCTTCTGTAGCTCCACATTTCAGAAGCTTCTATTCTGTTCTACCATTAAACTAGGCCAACTGAACTCTTCCACAACGTCTTAAGGTTCGACTATGAAATTCTCACCATAATAATGTTTAAATGGATTTGAGTGCGTCGGTGAACAAACACAATTGCGACGACTTACTTCGAATCAGGTACACATTACGAAGGAGCGGGTTCTGCAGTTTCACCGCTTCCCTTCAAATTTTGTTCCCAGCGAAGCCACAGAACTTGTATCTCCAAGCCGTTCGTGTCGGCAAAACTCCCAACCAATTCGCACCACAACATGTAACGGTCATCACGCTCGTTCGGCAGCCGTTGACACTCGTCTCCCCGCGAATGTCACGAGATCTCGAGGGTTACCCGTCAAAGACTCACAACCAACTCGCTTCGCCCGCCAACTCGGAAGATAAGACACGGGAAAAGCAAAGATAACGTAGCTCAGCCAAAATCTATCTCAACGATACCTGAACAAAATAACACTGGCGCCAACTCGCCACAGCTCAGTTCGCTTGCCTCCGTGATAAAAGTATACCGCGGATGACAAAATGACGCTATCCAAAACCGGCACCGTGATTCACCACAGGCCATAGATGACATGGATGAACGACACCTACAGAAGTGTGTGCGGGCACATACGCGTGCAAGTGTTGATCAATAGACCGCCCATATGAAGCAAGGGCTACAAACAGAGTCTTCTCAACGACCGTTCAGCGACCGCTGCTGCGTATGGGCCCAGGCAGCAGGCGCCTGGTTCGTGCACCCATGCTGACTGCCGTTCCTCGGAGACGAAGGTTTGCATTTGAACGCCAATACCGCGCAACTGGACTTCCACAGAGTGGTGACAGCTGGCCATTTCAGATAAATCATGTTTTATACTCCATCGGACAGAGGGCCGTTGGAGTGTACGGCGTGAAATGTCTGAAAGCAGACACCCGGCAACAGTCGTCAGAACGGTCCAGGGCGGAGGATGGAGCGTTGCGGTCTGGAGAACGTTTTCCTTACATTCCATTGGTGATCTCGTTGTTCTGGAAGGCACAATGGATCAACATAACCATGCATTTTTCTTGAGAACTATGTCCACCCCTACATGCTTTTCCGTCCTGCTCGGCACGAGCCATCTCCCAGCGGGACAGTGCACCGTGTCACACAGTTCGCAGTATACGTACGTGGTTGGTAGAGCATCAGGTTGAGATTAACGTACTGCTCTGACCACCAAAGTCCCCGGATATAGCCCATCTCGGTCGGGCTGTACGCTCCATGAATCCTCAACCGAGAAACTTAGAGCAGCTGCCCGCGGCATGGTTCCACTTCCCCGTCGGTACCTTCCATAGCCTTAATGACTCTACTCCTTCGAGTCTCATAGCGCTCCTCGCTGCAAAAGGTGGTTGGTTCTTCAGACTTGAGACAGGTGGTCACATTAATGTGACTTGACAATGTATATCCGAAATTAGTAAATTTTTCTTTTTCATACCAACGTTTTTTGTTATTGTTAGTCTTCGGAGTAGGAATTAAAATCCATGGAGAAGAAATAAAAACTTTGAGGTTAGCCGATGACATTGTAATTCTATCACAGACAGCAAAGGACCTGGAAGAGCAGTTGAACGGAATGGACAGTGTCTTGAAAAGAGGATATAAGATGAACATCAACAAAAGCAAAACGAGGATAATGGAATGTAGTCCCATTAAGTCGGGTGATGCTGAGGGACTTAGATTAGGGAATGAGACACTTGAAGTAGTAAATGAGTTTTGCTATTTGGGGAGCAGAATAACTGATGATGGTCGAAGAAGTGAGGCTATAAAATGTAGACTGGCAACAGCGAGAAAAGCGTTTCTGAAGAAGAGAAATTTGCTAACATCGAGTGTAGATTTAAGTGTCAGGAAGCCGTTTCTGAAAGTTTTTGTATGGCGTGTAGCCATGTATGGAAGTGAAACATGGACGATAAATAGCTTGGACAAGAAGAGAATAGCAGCTTTCGAAATGTGGAAATGCTGACGATTAGATGGGTAGATCACGTAACTAATGAGGATGTACTGAATAGAATTGGGGAGAATAGGAATTTGTGGCACAACTTGACTAGATGAAGGGATCGGTTGGCAGGACATGTTCTGAGGCATCAAGGGATCACCAGTTTAGTATTGGAGGGTACAAATCGTAGAGGGAGACCAAGAGGTGAATACGCTAAGCAGATTCAGAAGGATGTAGGTTGCAATAGGTACTGGGAGATGAAGAAGCTTGTACAGGATAGAATAGCATGGAGAGCTGCATCAAACCAGTCTCTGGACTGAAGACCACAACAACAACAGTCTTCATTTTATATACTCCTTAGATTGGCAATCATCTGTTATTTTGTTGCCCAAAAAGCAAAAATTATCTCCTCCATCTAGTGGTTCAATTCTTAATCCAATTCGTTCGACATCGTCCGCAGCTCGTGGTTGTGCGGTAGCGTTCTCCCTTCCCACGCCCGGGTTCCCGGGTTCGATTCCCGGCGGGGTCAGGGATTTACTCTGCCTCGTGATGACTGGGTGTTGCGTGCTGTCCTTAGGTTAGTTAGGTTTAAGTAGTTCTAAGTTCTAGGGGACTGATGACCTTAGATGTTAAGTCCCATAGTGCTCAGAGCCATTTGAACATTTTTGAACCTTCGACATCGTATGGTTTAATTTGACCACATTCCATTACCAATGCTTTACCCTTGTTGATATTCAACGTACACCATATTTTATGACACTATCCATTCCGTTCAGCTGGTGTTCTGAGTCCTTTGCTAACTCCAATAAAATTATGTCATCGACGAACCTTAAAATCTCTGTTTCCCCTTTCTGAACATTAACTCCCTACAAAAATTTCTCTCGCGTTTCCTATACTGCTTGCTCAGTATACAGATTCAGTAACCTTGAGGATGAGCTACAGTCCTGTCTCATTCCCTTCGCAACTACTGTGTATCTTTCATGTTGTTAGCCACTTATAACTGCAGTCTGGTATCTGTAAAAGTTGTAGATAATGTCTCGCTCCCCGTATTTTATCCTTGCTTCCTTCAAAATCACAACAATTGTGTTCTGGTCAACATTGTCAGAACTTCTTTTCTAAATCTACAGTTGCTGTAAACAGACGTTTCTTTTCGTTCGTTCTGTCTTTTGTGTATGTCTTAGGATTAGTATTGCCTCGCGTCTTCCTACGTTTCTAGCTTCTAGCTGTCTTTACATTCCTCCGTACTAAAAAAGTAAAATAAAACAGAGACAGTCACTGGTCAGCAGCGTTATTCACCTGCTTAATGGCTGCCGACTTTCGTATTTTTAAATCATTTTCTGACTAGTAACATTGTTTCAGAAACTATTTTGTCGAAGATCGACATTTTGATAACGTTGCTGTATAATAATACAGCGTAATTCTAACAATAAAGTAAAATAAACTTCCCACTTTCAGTGATGCTGTTGGTTAAGGACTACTGGCGCTGTTACTAGTTTCGAACCGGTGGATCCATTCTCAGACGACTGTTCAAGTTCAAAAGGACACATGGCAAGTACAGCATAAAGTATTTGCAATATCAAACGTATACAGCTGTCCGATGCTGAACTGTTGCTTCGAAACCGGTAAAGGCGCTATTTGTTCTTCATAAACAGTATCATTACGAGTGGACTTCAAAAATTAAGTCCCATATTACGAGTATTAGGCCTATTTCTCAGCACAGTCACTATGTCTCTGTAAATAAGGTTCGGAACCTTCCACAAATAGTCCATTTCGTCGACGATATTAATCCGATTCTTGGTCACGGAGCAGCTCGAGACCCTGTGTATGAACGTCTTCATCGACGGAAAATGTAGAACTGCTTAGACTCTGTTCCTCGATTGCCGGTTGTTGTTAGTGTCAACGGCCTTCCCCTCCTGATCAATGTCACCTGTGCGGCATTGGACAGATTACTGGCGCCTCTTCACTACAGCTAGACGCGAAATTGCATTTGGTCCATATGCGCCCAAACTTTCACGATGAATCTTGAACTATTTTCATATTTTAGCCACAAGAACCATACTGTAGAACCGTACTGTCCCACGTACTGCTCCTTTGGAGTACGTTTTCTGTGGCCACGATGCGATGCACCTGATAACCATACCGCAGTAGAACTGTGCCTGCAGGAAATCGAAAACTATGTACCCTCTTTTGACAATGCACTACTCATGCTGCGCTATTGTCTTAGCGTGGAACGACATGCGTAACTTGTGATCTCCTAGATTTTGTAAAGTGACTGATTAGTCCTATAGAGTTAATGTTTCCATTTTCCGCACAATATTTCGATGATCGACCCTGCCGTCTTCTTCAAGTGCTGCGAATTTGCTGTTATGTTTACCGGCCTCCAACCAGACTGAATTATTGTTGATCTCGCACTGCTGTTTATAGCCATTTTCGATTTCCAATGATCCCAAAGCCCTTTGATATTCTTTTGGTTTTCAGAGCTCGCTTGGATATTCGCGGAAAGCTAATTCCCTCAACATTTTCCAACTCTGAAGAATGTGGTGACTGGCGAGATTTTAATAAATTGAGTGCCGGATCTCAGGCGTTACTTAAATTGAAACCTCCATCCCTGTTTATTAGATTTTCTGATATCTTCATTTCGACGAACTCTATAATTATGTTGTCACAAAGACTTGGCGTTTGTATCACGATTCTGGGATCACTGTATTTCATTTCATGATTATATTCAAGGCATTTCTCGGTGACAGCTGATTTGCTTGTTTATTTCAGTCTGGTTTGTCGTTCATGTTCGATGCATATCTCCTCCACTGCTCTGTAGAAATGCTACAGTCGGGTGGAATGCGATACACACCCGTCTTTCGGACAGCTAGATCGTTTTTAACATTACAAAGAATACTAGTTGGTCTCAGTTGAGGAGAGCGAAATTCACCGGATGCCGTATTTTCATAGGAAACTACTTATCTTTCCGCATATTGGATCATTATAAATTAGACAAGCGATCTTTGGCTTCTCTTCTTCGGTTTCAGTCTCACTCTCTTTGTCAGATATTCTTGTTTGTGATTGCGTCGTCCGTTTAACTTTGGGAACAGTCACTTCACTGAACTTTTTAGACTCGTTCTGAGATCAACTTATTTCTAATTCGATGGAAAATATTATGAACCAGTCGATGGCGTGGCGATGGGCAATATACTGTCGTGGCGAATTTACATATCGAGCAGTGAGGTAAAGGTATTACTAGTAGAATTGTGAAGTTAACCAACGTGTTTCTACCGGTGCGTGGGCGACACGTTTGTGATGTGATCACACGGTACATGGAACGATTACTCAGGCCATCGCAGCGATAAAATTCACGACGTAACTAGAAAAAAGGGCGTTCCCTCGACGTGTTATTTATGAGAAGAACAGACGGATCCCTGCGTCACAGTGTACACAGGAAACCTGCACACACTGAGTCTATCTCCAAGCCTCGAGACCATCATTCCTTACAAAGAAATTCGGTGCTAAAGACTCTGGTCCAAAGTGTTCGAACAGTTTCAGACAAGGATAACCTCGTAGAATAATTACAACACCTGCGAATAGTGTTCCGAAACAATGGGCACTCAGATCATCAAATTCAACGTGGCGATGCAGTCAAAACCAAGAATACATGTGAAATAGGTTGACACAGACCGAGGAGGAGAAGCCTAAAATTGTTCAAATAACTTACGGGTTTGCTGCTGGATGACGTCGACGAAGACCGCCGATATTTCGACAGGAGCACGCCCTGCCACTCTCAAGGCACAAATTTTGTACCTTGAGAATGGCAGGGTGTGCTCCTGTCGAAATATCGGCGGTCTTCGTCGACGTCACTCGGCAGCAAACCCGTAAGTTATTTGAACATTCGATTCGCCGGGAAAAGTTAAGGTCTCACAAGCCTAAAATTGCTTATCTACCTTATGCTAGCCCAATATGTGGTAGACTTCTACGGAAATACGACATCCAGTGTATTTCACTCCCTTCAGCTGAGATAAAAAGTATTCTTTGTAATAAATGAAAAGCACCAGTTTGCTTTTGTTCTACAATATTACTTTTATTGTAAACCGGTTTTCGGCTTACAAGGCCATCTTCAGACATTTACTGAGTATTATCTTTGGTGATAATACTCAGTAAATGTCTGAAGATGGCCTTGTAAGACGAAAAGTGGTTTACAATAAAAGTAATATTGTAGAACAAAAGCAAACTGGTGATTTTCATTTATTATAATGTTGTTCTACCAAGAACAGACGGAAGATTCTGTTAATATTATTTGTAACGTGAAAGATTATCTATATCTCCGAAAGACGAGTGTGTATCGCATTTCATGTGAATGCGGCATGTGTACAGGGCACCGAACGAGAGATGCAAGGAACATAAGCGTCATATACGTCTAAAACGATCGGGCAATCAATCATGAAATGAAATACGATGGGACCAGTATCGTGATGCAAATGCCAGTTTTCTTTTACGGAATAATGTAGGGGTCTAACGAAGTAAGCCTCGGGCGTGGGTGTGTGTCTTGTTCTTAGCATAAGTTAGTTTATGTGGTGTGTAGGTCTAGGTACCGATGACCTAAGCAGTTTGGTCCCTTGGGAATTCACACACACTTGAACACACTCTAACGAAGTAAACACGTCAGAAAACCTAATTAACAGGGCTAGAGCTGGTGTTCGGCACTCAAAGTTTTAAAATCTCGCCAACCATCACGTTCATCAGAGATGGAAAACGTTGAGGGAATTTGTATTTCGCCTCCCAGTGTGGCCGAGCGGTTCCAAGCGCTTCAGTCTGGAACCGAGCGACCGCTACGGCCGCAGTTTCGAATCCTGCCTCGGGCATGAATGTGTGTGATGTCCTTAGGTTAGTTAGGTTTCAGTAGTTCTAAGTTGTAGGGGACTGATGGCCTCAGATGTTAAGTCCCATAGCGCTCAGAGCCATTTGAACCAATTTGTGTTTCACGAATATATACGAGCATCAAAAATCGCAGGAAGCGTCGGGTATCGACCTCGGCTATAGACAGCGGCGCGTGATCAACAGTAGCTGACGATCTTTTTGGAGAGCAGGCAGTGAGTGCGCACAACAGCAAAACTCGCAGCACCTGAAGAAGACGGCAGGTCGCTCGTCGAGATATTGTGCGTAAAATGCAAACAACAACTCGTCAGAACACCCGGGAGCGCGACGTTTGTCCACTGTAAAAATTAACCCGTAGTGTGTCAAGTACTTTTACGCCTGTACCATAAGTTACGATAAACATCTCCGTGTTTTGGCACAACGACGTTGCTCATATTATCTTCTATACACTGTATCTAATGTGCTCCGTCCGGCCGGTGCTGGACACATGAAAGGTAATGTACTTATTTATTAGTAGTCTTTCCATGTTCATGCCGTAGTTTTCATCCTGGCTGTGAAACTCGTATACACAAACCAGGGCTGGACCCTCGCCGACACGACTAACGAAGCGAGCCGACGGACAATATGGTGGGCCCGCGCCGATGACGACGCTATTAAAACGCGATTACGGGTCTGACGCTGCTGTTGCTGCCGGCATCCATCAAGCGCCCCCACCCCCCTTGCCCCCGTCCCCCCTCCGCCGCCACGACGCTAATCGCGACATGTGTAGCCAGCCGCCAGCCGCCAGCCCGCCTGCCCACCCCCGTGTTTAAACAGCTGCTGCCGCCGCCGCCACCCTCGCCCGCCGCGGACAATGAATATCGGCATCGGCGCTGCCTGCCATTGTGGTTGTCCGTCATCCCCCGGCGGCCGTTGCCTTCTGGGCGGCCACCCACAGCCGCAGTGGCGTTCGGGGCTGGAGATGGTCTTCCTTAAATATTGCACTGCGAATGAAAATGTGAGTCTGGCTACAAGCAGAGAACCGTACCAGCCACTGACGGATGAACCAAGGAGGATGTGAACGCAACATGCACACGCAAAAGGAGCGTTTCTCGCCAAAACAAGTTGGTCATATCAAACATAGGCCCCAATTCGAGAGAAAACGTTCTGCGAGTGTACGTATGGGGCACAACGCAGTTCAGATGCGAATCATCGACTGTGGGAAAACGGTGAAAGAAGGGAATCGAAGCGTTTCACATGCATCCTGAGGGTTCTGTACATTTAGCGACCTGATAACATAAAAGAATAGAAGGGTTTCTGGAGAATCGTCAAGTAAAACAATATGTAGAAAATACTGACTAGAAGAAGTGTCGGGGTTACAGATTTATTAAGACATCAGGTACAACTTTCGTGGTACTAGACGGTGGTGTAGAGAGTGAAAGCTGTACGTGAGGAACAGAGATAGGTTCAAATGGCTTTGAGCACTATGGGACTTAACATCTATGGTCATCAGTCCCCTAGAACTTAGAACTACTTAAACCTAACTAACCTAAGGACAGCACACAACACCCAGTCATCACGAGGCAGAGAAAATCCATGACCCGCCGGGAATCGAACCCGGGCGTGGGAAGCGAGAACAACAGAGATAGGAATCCATAGAACACATTATTAGGGAATGTGGCTAATGCTACTCTGATGGAAAGAAGAGAAAGAGAAAGACTAGCTACTAAACGTTCTTAATGTTTCCGTAAGTGTTCCGCACTAAATTGTTCTTAGAAAGTCTTCAGTCTGACTCAGGTGGTTTACTAGCAAGTAAAGGACGTGACTTTTAATGGTCAGAACCGCAAGAAAATGTGCTTAGAATATAAATCGCTCACCTCAAATACAGTGGTTTAAATCATTCACATGCAAAACTGTGCGTCTTCCGTGAGAGACATTTAAATGACCATCTGTTGAAGGTCTAAGAGAGGAACTTTGGTAACGCGAAGATACACATTATTGATACAATAGTACAAAAAATACGCATATTTCAACGTCATCTCTTACTCACACATTTCCCTCTGCTTAAACTAACTATGCCATCTACACAGGCGAGCCAAAGAAACTGGTACACCTACCTAGTAATGTGTAGGGCACCCGTGAGCACGCAGAATTGCCCCAACACGACGTGACATGGACTCGACTAATGTCTGAAGTAGTGCGGGAGGGTACAGACACCATCAATCCTTTAGGGCTGTCCATAAATTCGTAAGAGCATGAAGGGGTGGAGATCTCTTGTGAACAGAACGTTGCAAGGCATCCCAGATATGCTCAATAAAGTTCAAGTCTCGGAAATTTGGTGGCCAGCGGATGTGTTTAAACTCAGAAGTGTGTTCCTGGAGCCACTCTGTAGCAAATCTGAACGTGTGGGGTATCAAATTGTCCTGATGGAATTGCTCAAGTCGGTAGGAACGCACAATGGACATGAATGGATGAATGTGATCAGACAGAATGCTTACGTGTCACCTGTAAGAGTCGTGTCTAGACATATCAGGGGTCTCATATCACTCCAACTGCACACTCTCCACATCAGTGCAGAGCCTCCACCAGCTTCAACAGTCCCCTGCTGAAATGCAGGGTCTTAGATTCATGAGGTTGTCTCCATACCCGTACACGTCCATCCGCTCGATACAATTTGAAACGGGACCCGTCCGACCAGGTAACATGTTTCCAGTCATCAACAGTCCAATATCGGTGTTGTCGGGCGCAGGTGAAGATTAAAGCTTTGTGTCGTGCAGTCATCAAGGGTGCAGGAGTGGGCCTTCGGCTACGAAAGCCCATATCGATGATGTTTCGTTGAATGGTTCGCACGCTGACGCCTGTTGATGGTTCAGCACTGAAATCTGCAGCAATTTGCGAATGGATTGCACTTCTGTCACGTTGAACGATTCTCTTCGGACCTCGTTGATCCTATTCTTGCAGGATCTTTTTCCTGGCCGCAGCGATGTCGGAGATTTGATGTTTTACCGGATTCACGGTACACTCGCGAAATAGTCGTAAGCGAAAATCACCACTTCATCTTTATCTTTAAAACGCTGTGTCCCATCGCTCGTACGCCGACTGTCACACCACCCTCAAACTCAAATCTTGGTAACCCACCAGTGTAGCAGCAGTAAGCGACCTAACATCTGCCCAAGATACTTGTTGTCTTATGTAGACGTTGCCGACTGCAGCGTTATATTCTGCCTGTTTACATGTCTCTGTATTTGAATACGAATGCCCATATCAGTTTCTTGCGAGCTTCAGTGTAAATAAGAATCTTCTTCTATTGACCTGGTAATGTTGCACAACTACTCAGTCTTCAGAGTGGAGGTGTGGGATTTCGATGAAGTGTTGAAGGGAAACTGGAAAAAGGAATACGCACTTTTTCACATTCATAATCACTTCTTCATTCACGTAGATCATGGCAATGACATACCAATAAATGCCATCGTTTCTAAATGTAATTAATGTGACGTTAGACAATAGATTGCCTGAATTCAGAAGTGATGCCGAATGCGAAAAGTGGCTTTAATCAGACGTTCACAATGTTCTGTTCCACTTTGCTTTGACCACTTTATTGAAATGCTTTGAACAGCATATGACCCCGACGGGTTTACCCACTAATTTCAAGCGATTGCAATTTCAAATCAAGATTTCGTTTGCAGTAACAGTAAACAAGGCTCAAAGTCAGAGAGAGAAAAGAGTGGGGGGAAGTGGAGATGAACAGAGACAGGGGAGGGGGCGAATGGACATAGAGAAGGAAAAGGCGGAAATTGACATTAAGAGGGGGAAGGAGGAGATGGAGGGAGAGGGGGGGATAAGGAGATGTACAGAGAGAAATGAGGTGACTGCCACAGAGAGGTGGGGTAGGAGGAGGAGGTGGACGAAGAGGAGGATGAGGAGGTGACGGACCAAGAGAGGAGGGAGAAAGAGGTTAGGACGTACATCCAATTCATATACATAGTTAACAACTACGAAGCAATGCCGGGTTCGCTAGTGTGTTATATTCCTCGTCCTCATATGCTAGAAACAAACCATTTTTCTCAACTTTTGTTATAAATATTTCTGTATATACTTCTTTCCCGAAAGGAGACACAAACAGAGAACATCGCAGGACTACCTACTGTCACTTTGCGTCTCGCCGTTCCACCGCCTCACTGTCCCAATGTAAACATTACACAATACACCGACGAGCCAAAACATTATGAGCATTAGTTTAATAATTCTTCTTTCCGTTCTGTGAGTATGTTCAATAGGTCTGTTAGTCCTATCTGGCATGGATCTCACACGGTTGACCCCAATTCTTTAATGGATGGCACGAGTGTTTTGTACGCAATCCAGTTTATAGGCTTACTGCATTTTCCAAATATACTGACAATGAAACAAAACCTGACACCGGCTTTATATACGACTGAAACTATGAGATAGTTTCATTTTATACCTGTAGAACTTGTTGCATTCAGCTATTTGTGCAAGTTAACTGCTTCCAACTGTGTTCATTGATATTGTAGTCATGGAATAATAAATTTCTGTGTAGTGCACAATTTGATATTTTTGAACATTTGAAACAAGTTTCCAGCATTTTAAAAGTTATTAAAATATGACTGTTTATGTATTCCACCATTTGAAAATATTACGAGGTAAGTCATAATTATACTCTGATGAGCCAAAACAATACGACCACTAAAAGGCCGCATCTCAGTCTCCCTTTGGAGCGCAACACAGCAACGTATATGCGTAGCTCGGACTCAAAAGTTCTGCGGAGGTTTCTGGATGTATCCGGTATCAGACGTCTAGAGACCTTCGTCTTTTCGTAAGCATTTGCCCCGGTCTAGTAATGGGTTCCGCTGTTCTCAAGTTTTGACAAATTTATTTCCTTTAACTTGTGGCCTACGCCCTCGTTATCGTCGCAGACGTCAGTTACCTACGAGAGGGAAGTCTCGTGCGCCATATGTCTGCGAACTGTCAACTGTTTGTATATCGTTAATTCTGAGGCAGAAACTGGGGGCCAGCCCAGCATTTGCCTAAACGAGCGTGGGAAACCGTGTAAGAACCACATTCAGGCTGAGCGGTGCACCAGCGCCGCGCGGGTTCGATCCCGAACTATCCAACAGTCCGTCTCAGAAACCAGCGCGCTGCACGTTACGCTGTACGGACAAATCGCCAGATGTTCACGCATAGGTCACGCAATTCCCATAAACTACAGAAGGTGGTTTACGGGCCCGTTTATGGCGCCTGATAACTTACTAGATGTGTTGCTTTTGGTTCAGATCCATCGGATTTGTTAAGTAAGACATCAACGAGCTTTGACAATAACGCATCTCAGACCACTCTAGCCTTGTGACACGGACAGTTATTGCCCTGGAAATTGCCACTGACTTCAGGGAATATAGTATGCATGATGGGAAGCAGGTGGTCCGCAACGTTGTTGTTGTTGTTCTTGATGATGATGATGATGATGATGATGTCGTCTTCAGTCCAAAGGCTGGTTGGATACAGCTGTCCATGCTACTTTATGCTGAGCATGCTTCTTCATGACTGAATAACTACTGCATATTACATCCTTCCGAATCTCCTTACTGTATTCATATGTTTGTCTCCTACGATTTTTACCCCCTCCACAACTAAACTGTTGATCCCCTGATGTCTCAGAAAGTGTCCTATCAACCGATCCATTCTTATAATCAGGTTGTGCCACAAATTTCTTTCCTCTCCAGTTCTCTTCAGTACCTCCTCATTAATTACGTGATCTACCAACAAATCTTCAGCATTCTTCTGTAGCACCACATTTAAAAAGCTTGTATTCTCTTCTTGTCTAAACTCTTTATTGTCCATGTTTCACGTCCATACAAATCCTTTCACAAAAGACTTCCAGGTATTTAAATTTATACTCAGTGATAACAAACTTCTCTTTCTCAGAAACTCGTTTCTTGCCAGTGCCAGGCTACCTTTTATATCCCCTATACTTTGGCTATTACATATTATTTTGCTGACCGCCGGCCGAAGTGGCCGTGCGGTTAAAGGCGCTGCAGTCTGGAACCGCAAGACCGCTACGGTCGCAGGTTCGAATCCTGCCTCGGGCATGGATGTTTGTGATGTCCTTAGGTTAGTTAGGTTTAACTAGTTCTAAGTTCTAGGGGACTAATGACCTCAGCAGTTGAGTCCCATAGTGCTCAGAGCCATTTGAACCATTTTGCTGACCAAGTAACAAAACTCGGCTACTAATTCAAGTGTCTCGCTTCCTAAACTAAAACTCTTAGCATCGTCTGATTTAATTATATGACATTCCTGTACGCTTGTTTTTCTTTTGTTGATGTTCATCTTATATCCTCCTTTCACAACAGTGTCCATTTCGTTTAACTGCTCTGTCAAGTCCTTTTTTGTTTCTTCACAGAATTATAATGTCATTGACGAATGTAAAGTTTTTATTTCTTCTCTCTGGACTTTCAGTCCAACTCCAATTTTTTCTTCACTTTCCTTTCCTGCTTGCTCAATGTATATATATATATAATATGATCGGGGATAGGCTACAATCCTGTCTCCTCAACCATTCTCGATTTCATGCACGTCGACTCTTAAAATGCCGGCTAGTCAATTTGTAAATAGTCTTCCGGTCCTCGTATTTTACACGTGCTACCTTCTGAATTTCAAAGAGAATATTTCAGTCAACATCGCCAAAAGCTTTCTCGAAGTCTACAAATGTTGCAAACGTAGGCTTGACTTTCATTAACTATCTTCGAAGAGAAGTCGAAGGGCCAGAATCCAAACTGATCTTCAAAAATGGCTCTGAGCACTATGGGACTTAACATCTGAGGTCATCAGTCCCCTAGAACTTAGAACTACTTAAACCTAACTACCCTAATGTCATCACACACATCCATGCCCGAGGCAGGATTCGAATTTGCGACCGTAGCGGTCGCGCGGTTCCAGACTGAAGCGCCTAGAACCGCTCGGGCATTCCGGCCGGCCCAAACTGATCTTCCCCGCGGTCGGCTTCTACCAGTATTTCCATTCTTCTCCAAAGAATTCGTGTTAGTATTTTACAATCAAGGTCGCTAAACTGGTAGTTCGGTCATATTTGTAGGTATCAGCAGCTGCTTTCGTTGTAGTTGCAGTTATTCTTCTTGAAATCTGACGGTGTTTCGCCCGTGGTCCACAATACAGGTCACTTACTAAACAGCTGTCATGGCGCATTCTGTTACTGCTATACGGCTCACGGAAGCTCATTTCAGTGTTCCCCGTAGTACAATACTACCTCCACATGCCTGCATCAGAGGCCCCGTGCGTGTTTCGAGTAGCAATCCGCCTGGAAAACGACGGCTGCAGCTGTAACGGCAGCCGCTCCAGGGAGGCAAGCACTTCGAACGGAGCGCCTGACACAGGGCACACCACGGTAACAGAACGTCATAATTCACAGAATGAAGATAAAATGTCTAGCATGACTTGGACGTCATTCAGCAATACTGACAATGGATAATAACTACAAAAAGTACATGCACAGCGTTCGGAACAGCTGCGGCTATAAGAAAACCTACAGCCGCTGCTATTGGTCGGCGCACAGCACGGACAGAGCCCCGGACCTCTGCACAACATTGGCATAAATACCGAACTCATTCCACACTGGAATCAGTATCAGACAGCACCTGAAGTAGACTGAGAGTGACACAGTTGAAATACCGTGCAGGAAAGACGCGAACAACCGGCAGAAACCCGATAAATCAACACGAGAAAGCTTCAGCACAGTCTGTCAGTCATGTGAAACTTCTCAAAATTTCTCTACTCACTACAACGACATGTTCAAAAATGTAGACTTTCACGGCCGGAAATATCATGTCCATCGTAATTATCCGGGCTGTTATGCCGTGGTCGGTTGATGAAATCTGTGGTGATTCCCAACGTTTCGTCTCCGACTGCGGGAGACATCTTCAAGGGGGTCCGTAGCTTGATGGAAGGTCCAACACACAGTCAGTACCGAGCCAGTGTGTGTGTTGGACCTTCCATCAAGCTACGGACCCCCTTGAAGATGTCTCCCGCAGTCGGAGACGAAACGTTGGGAATCACCACAGATTTCGTCAACCGACCACGGCATAACAGCCCGGATAATTACAATGGAAACAACATGTTCACATTTAAATATTGTTCTACGACCCTGAACTTTTAAGGCGCACTTAATAATTCACGTACAGAGAATGTACAGCTTCAATGGAAGAGTTACCTTTACAAACGATGCTGCAATCCTGCAGACTCATTTCGCCAATTCGCCGAGGCGAGATAGTTCTCGCTGATTTAGTGGCGGCTGTGTCGGTGAGTAACCTCCCAGCTCCTCCTTAATGGGCGTCCGCGGCTGGCCGCTTGCAGCCGGGGTGCAGCCGTCGCCCTGGACCGCAATCAGGATAATTCCTCTCGCCGCGCCGCCTGTCGCGGCCGGATAACGCGACACGGCGGCGGCCAGACCTTGCACAATGTTAATCACGCCACGCGCCCCACTGGAATCCCGCTAGCACCGCCAGCCTTGTTTTCTCTTCTTTAGACGACTCCGTCGCACTGCCGTAGCAGTCCCGCTTCTTACGCCAACTGCCGCTAGCGAGCAGGTCGCGTTGCCAAACCTGGAAACGGACTCTCGAGCCGGTTACTCGCAGCAATTGAGAGCACGAAGAACAGATCATTAAGCAAAGCAATTTCCTTACTCATTCAGACGCGGCTTTACGCTTAATGGTAGAAGCCAGATTAAAATTGGATATCGGCATTATCTCATTCAGATATTAACTACTGTTAAATTATTGAGTGAATATGGTCTCTTTTTTCATAACCTCTATTTTTTCGTCACTTAGCTCCCATGATGAAACGAAGATTGATGCGAGCGTTATTTTCTCAGGGAAAGCTCGTAGTTTTTTCCATATTATATACATACATCGACAAAACACTTTGCATCAACCCGATACGTCGTGTTCGTGCCGTTGCTTTTCTGACTGTCCCTATACTGATCGAAGAGTCACATTTGATGTTGTTTGTAAACGTATCGCCGGCCGGGGCGGCCGAGCGGTTCTAGACGCTACAGTGTGCAACTGCGCGACCGCTACGGTTGCAGGTCCGAATCCTGCCTCGGGCATGCATGTGTGTGATGGCCTTAGGTTACTTCGGTTTAATTAGTCCCAAGTTCTAGGGGACTGATGAGCTCAGAAGTTAAGGCTCATAGTGCTCAGAGCCATTTGAACCAATTTTTGTAAACGTATCAGCGCTACTTATTGGTAAAACTCCCGACTCGAATGGACTTCAGCTTTCCAGTTAACTAGAGGATCATTAGGGACGCATGAGAGATGTCTGTGGAACAGTACAATTGTCAACCCTCATGCCACGAAGGACGATAGCGAGCAAAGATCAGGTTCGCATCATCACGTTATTGCAGAAGGCTTTTTAATCAAGGAAGTTGCTCAACTTGTGAACGGCGATCAAAGTATGTCGTGCGGATGTGGAATTCATTCCAATTGACATGTGATATTGAGGAGTTAACGCCGCACAGTCTGTCCACGTTCGACAGGTACGCAATATGATTGATTTCTACGAAATCTGATTCAAAGGAATTGTGGGCTAAGTGCTTCAGAACTGAATTCGGCGTTCGGAAACGGTGCAGAACATTACGTGTCGCAGCAAAGTGTTAGGAGGAAATTGCATGATGAGAATCCCCATATCTGACTACCATGGCGAGCACCACATTGTACACCACAACACTAAGAACTTCGATGTAATTTAATTTACCTTGAGACATTTGAGACTCGACATTATCTACGATAATGACAGAAGCCAAAGAAATGGATTAAAATTTGTGCTTGGGCTAGGACTTAAAGCCAGGTCTGCTTGCTTATTAGACAGGAGTGCTACCCATTATACCACTGCAGCAGTATAAGCAGTATCGCTGCCCTACGTAACACAAAGAATGGGGAAATAAGCTGAAGACTTGAACTGAAGTTAGGGTTAGGCAGGGAATTGGGCTAAGGTAGTCTGAGTAGTGGTGTAGTGGACAGCACATCTGCCTAATAAGCATGGAGACCTAGCTTCAAGTCACACATGTGATACTAATTTTTATTTTTTTCTTTAGCCTCTATCATTGTCATAGACTCCGTTGCACATGGAAAAGAGATCACACAGAATGTAAACCCGAGGATTGGCGTCGGGTGTTGTTTACAGACCAAACTCAGTTCTGTTTGCACCCTGATAATCGCGAACAACGTGTATAGAGACAACCCTGGCAACATTGAACACCACCAACAGTGTCGCACATGTGAAACAAGGTGGTCGGTGAGTGATGTTCTGGGGTGACGTCACATGGGGCCACCAAACAACTGTCGTGGTTGTTGATGACAATCTCAGTGCTCTACACTACTTGGACGAGATTCCATAACCAATAGTGGGACCGTATCACCAACATTTCGCTGACGATTTCATCGTGGTGGATGACACCTAGCGTTCTCATCGGCCGTCCTTGTGAACAAGTTTCTTCAGCATGCCGGGATCACTGTAATGGAATGGCCTGTCCGTTCCCTGGACACGAACCCAATCGAATACGTGAGGGATTGATAGAAATGAGCTGTTTTTGGACGTCGACAGAGACCACGTAACTCTGTGTGACTTAAACAGAACGGCCGTTGAAGAGTGGGACAATTTGGACCAGGGCTAGCTGTATGATCTCACCGATGGTAATGCACGAAGGGTTCAAGCCTGCATCCGAGCAAGGGAATGTTCCATTACGTACTGACGTTGCTCAGGAGCGCTGAGAAAATCCACTTATTGAGAACAGACGATTTTTCGTTGCACAATATTTATTTTTATTTTATTTTGTTTTATTTGATGCCCTGGAAAATTTGCAGGTGAATATATACGCATGCCTCAGAGCCATTTGTACCACGAATTTCGAAATAAACGGCGATGCAAAAATTTTGTGGATTTCCGTATATTATTATTTCTTCGTACCTTGGACGTCTGAAGCTAAACACAGCAAGCTGCAAATTACCGGGCTAAAGCTGTCCCGACACCGCACGTATAATCGAAAAACACGATAATCGAAAATGTTCAAAAATGTTCAAATGTGTGTGAAATCCTATCGGACTTAACTGCTAAGGTCATCAGTCCCTAAGCTTACACACTACTTAACCTAAATTATCCTAAGGACAAACACACACACCCATGCCCGAGGGAGAACTCGAACCTCCGCCGGGATCAGCTGCACAGGATAATCGAAAATACATACGTTCGACGCTTTAGGGGGCATGCCCGGTATACCAGTCCAAGACCTCCTTGTTCTCAGTGAATTCGACGGAAACATCCACCTGCAATATTATGAGGCTTACAGCCGATGGGAGTGACTAGTTTCGGGCAGGTAGATGCTACAATACTATTATTTAATGTTTCCTCCACTAAATGACACCTCTCTTGAATCATAATTTATTCTCGGCCAGTTTAGCGTTTTTCATTGTCACACTGGGATGTACAGGTACTATGGCAGTCATTATCCTAAAGAATAGTTTTAATTCTTTGGGAGCATGCTCATGGTTTGACCGGAAAGGATTTACCTCGACGACTGCTACACTCACGAGTGGGTGGAGATCTCTTCTGAACAGAAAATTGCAAGGCATCCCATATATTGTCAGTAATGTTCAAGTCTGGGGAATTTGGTGGCCAGCGGAAGTGTTTAAACTCAGAAGAGCGTTTCTGGAGACACTCGGCAGCAATTATGGACATGTGGGGTGTCACCAGCTCTTCGGCATAATTGTTCACGTCTATGTCATGGTGTAGGTCACCTACTGGTAATGCAGGAATGTCGCACTCTCTCGCTAAGCGCTCCCAATCTGCTTTGTTATAGTTAAACTGAACCTCCTACCCCACGGTCGGGTGGCACTCCCTCGCCTAACGTGAAAGTGATGAGATTACGATCTCTTGTGGTGGCGTTATCTTCGACATTCCAAATTTTTATGATGTTGACGGCGTTTAGTGAAAACGTTACGTCGATATTTGTGCCTTGTCCCCCTCCCGCTGTGTAGGTGGGAGAGTTACCAGGCTTGTTGGCCACCACAAGTTGCAAGGCCATGATTGATTCTTCTGCTTTTCCTGCATTTGTGTCTCTTGTACCACTTACCGTAGTGGGGACTTCGCATTTATATCTGCAGCTACAATTTTCGTCCCCACAACGCCCTGATTGTTCTTGTGAGATGGTCTAAGTGTGGCTCGATATTGTCTCCATACTGAAATTGCATGTTTATGAGAGTTATTACTCCTGCTGAACATTGCATTTACAGGACGTTGCAGTGACTGTCAGTGTACTGCGAGATAGTCGTTACCCGCAATGATTTATTCGTGATTATTATTGCCGCTTTCGGGTCATCCCCGCTGCTGACAATTTGCCATGCTGCAGCTGTGAAGGCTATTCTCCAAGCTTGAGAGTACGGTTCCTGCAGGCAGAGCACGTCTAGTCTCTTCTCCTCCACCACCTTACGTAGCTCCAGCATCACCAGTCTGCTGTTGTGTTTAGTTGGCCAATGGCTATTTTAGGCATTATGGGAAATATGTGTGTATTCGATCATCTGGCCAGTTCTTCCTCCAGTCTAAGGCAATGCGACCGTTGTCCAAGACTGATTGTGTGTAAATGTCATCGAGATCGAATTTTTCGCCTCGTCTTTCGAAAACTTTCTTAAGGAGATCCTGAAGGGCTCCGAAGTCGGTGGGGAGATTCATCGACTTGAGCTGTATCCTGTCTACAGCCTAGACCAGAAGGTGACCTTTTTACCATATTTATGCTCCACCCGGACCACATGTCGCAAAGCAGTTGTCAGGGTAGCCGACTGCTCCAACCGTGCCAATTGCATGGCGTGTTCTATGTTTGGATACACCCCAACAGGGTCAGCAGGTGGCATTCTGACTAGAGTGGTGTGTAGATGGAAGCACACTTGTGCTTGTTACTGTATTTTTTTGGATGTTGTTCCGCTCTGCGCTCTGCCATTGGTGGGGCCACAAACACAGGATGCCCTTTCCACTCCGTGTGTTTTGTCGGCCTAATTCCCTGACTTTAGGAGAAAGGAGCTGCAATCATTGGGGGAAGCTCCGTTTGTATCTCTATGTCAATCATTTCGATTTCATGGGTGCTCGTGAGCGACCTCAAAAATTCTCAAACTTTACTTGCCCTCATAGGGTCCCTGCTCCTTTTGCTCCGGAATTTTCGCTTTGGCAGCATCTTCCCATTACCGTTTACTACCATAATCTGTTCTTGAAATAAGCCTTTGCTCAAGCATCCTGTACATAGGGCAATTCCGGCCAGCGGCTCCGCACGATCGTTTGCCTCTATTCTTACATAACCCTTCCGCCTTGCTGTCCTTGCGAGTATGACCTTCCTCACCGCATTTGGAGCACGCCAACCCCCTGTTGCAGTGCTCGAGAATTTGGTCAAGGTCACCACAGTTGTGGCAACGAGGTACCACGAGATAATCCCTAATGCTGACCACGTTGAATCCTATATAAAGTTTGCCCATTGTCATGACTTTCTTCCACATTGCTCCGGTGACCTCAGTAACGTGATGGACAACGTCACGCTCCCGAGACCCCGTTTTGAATCGAAACTCTTTTAGAACTCTTCATCTTCTGCCTCTTCAAAATTTTGTATTTTTATTGTCTCATACAGTTCTTCGTCTTTCATTACGGCAGGTATATCGTACAGTATAACTAAAGGATTTCTTTTCTTAGGTGGCACACATTTGACTACCTTGATTAGCTTTTGAATATTTAGAAGTTTTTCTTTGTCTTCCTCAGTGGCTAAGTCTACAATTACAATATTTTTGCCAGGTTTCGCTTTATTAATCTTTATTTCATCTTTAACATGGTTGACAATAGTTGTAAAAAGCTCTTGGATTTTTTGATGTCTTGGCCAGGAAGGGGCCTAAGAAAGACCGCCGTGTCTGGCCGCTTGGTTACTTTTGCTATTGTATCTTTAGTGGTCTACGGCTTTGATGGCACTTGCGCGACCACTCCCGCCCAGGTGTTAGTCGGCTGTTTTCTCAGTACTTGTCACCTGACGTATCAGGGGTATGTATATAGACGTATCAGGGGTACCGTTTCGCTCCAGCTGCACATATCCCGTACCATTACAGAGCCTTCATCAACTTCAACAGTGTCCTGCTAACATGCAAGGCCCATAGATTCATGACTTGTCTGCATACCCCTATACGTCCATCCCCTACAAACAATTTGAAACGAGACTCGTCCGACCAGGCATCATGTTTCCAGTCATCAACAGTCCAATGTCGGTGTTGAAGGGCCCAGGCGAGGCGTAAAGCTTGGTGTCATGCAGTCATCAAGGGTACACCAGTGGGCCTTCGGCTCCGAAAGCCAATATGGATGATGTTTCGTTAAATGGTTCGCACGCTGACATTTGTTGATGGCCCAGCAGAGATATCTGTAGCAATTTGCGAAAGGGTTGCACTTCTGTCACGTTGAACAATTCTCTTCAGTCGTCGTTGGTCCCGTTCTTGCAAGCTCTGTTTCCAGCCGGAGCTATGTCGAAGATTTGATGTTTTACCGGATTCCTGATATTCACGGCACTCTCGTGAAATGGTCGTACGGGAAATTCCCCATTTGATTGCTGCCTCGGAGACGCTGTGTCCCATCTCTCGTGCGCCGACTATAACACCACGTTCAAACTCACTTAAATCTTGATAACCCGTCCTTGTAGCAGCAGTAACCGTTCTAACAACTGCGGTAGACCGTTGTTGTCTGATGTAGGCGTTGCCGACCGCAGTGCCGTATTCTGCATGTTTACACATCTCTGTATTTGAATGAGAATGCCCATACCAGTTTCTCTGGCACTTCAGTGATTCCGTATTAGGAAACTGACAAAGAAAAAATAACATCATTGCCTACAATATAGCGCAGTGAGTTCCCGTTGTTGTACCGACACAAACTTTCTAGTATAGTAAGCTTTAAAACATGCATTCAATGTTGTTACTCCAAGGTAATGTGAAGAATCAATGCGCTGAATTTTCTAATGCGTTCTTTATCCTAATTTATTAATTAAATAACTATTTTTTAATACAATATGACAACAGAAAGGCGTTACAGAAAAAGGGGATCACAGATGAACTGAATTTAGCTATAACAAAATCTCGAAATGAGAGCACACTGGACTCGCATTCGGGAGGACGACGGTTCAATCACGTCTCCGGCCATCCTGATTTAGGTTTTCTGTGATTTCCCTAAATCGCTCCAGGCAAATGGCGGGATGGTTCCTTTGAAAGGGCACGGCCGATTTCCTTCCCCATCCTTCCGTCACCCGAGCTTGCGCTCCGTCTTTAATGACCTCGTTGTCGTCGGGACGTTAAACACTAATCTCCTCCTCCTCGAAATGGGATCACGGATTAACTAAACTTGGAGGCATATAAGCTGTATCTAAGCCAACAATTAATATTAGTGCTGAAAATAAAACAAAAACGCAAATGGAGATTTAAAAATTTTGGTCGCAGTAAAGTGTTTTCCAGCAAAGTTGAAAACGAATTGGAGGAGTAAATTCTTACATCTGAAGAAATTATGTTCGGTTTAAGCATTTCTCTCGTGAAAATACTTGCGTTCAAACTGCAGAACGAGACGGATTCCTCCAGCATTTAAATGCAGGAAAAGCCATGGCAGACAAAAAGTGGCCTTAAACGGTCCAACCAATAAATAAGTCCGAATCCGAGGGAAATGATGAAAGCCCCAAGTAAAACTTCAAGGGCTAGCCAATGAACCAGTGCGATGAAGAGCACAGCATGTAAAAAAAGAAGCTAACCGAAATAAAGGGGAAGGAATGTGTGACTATAGCACCACCTGTGAAAAGAAAGTATTTTGGTGGCTATGCAAGGAATTCATCACAGAGTTTCATTTGTAAAACAGAGGAACGGTACACCGTCTTAAACGAGAAGACTCGATTGAAAGAAATGACCAGATGCATAAAATGTAAAAATGTGGATTCAGAATGCAGGAGCGAGGAAAGTAGTGAAAACGTTAGGTGCCATTGCCTGCAAATGGTGATGTAAGAACTAAAATATGGGCCATTTACTTAGATTAGTACGTGTCTTTAGGCTCAGGGCCATAGTTTACAAGGTTGATGCAATTTTTTTTACCCACTGGTACAAAAGTAGGAAACCAGATCCCTAAATTGTACCGTTCAGAAAATTGTGTGTACTGTGTTTATTTTTCAAGTTTTTTTCAGAACTTCTGATCATTAAAACAGATACCCGGGGCAGAATCATTCAGTTGAGGATGGCATTATTTAAATAATTTCGTGATTTACTGTTTAGTATATTACAAATAAAATCTCATCAGTGGTCCAGCTAAGGTATCTCTCTCCAAAATATGGTCTTGGAAGCAATACTGTCAGTGAACGCTTAGGAATGTCAGTAACAGCAAGGGCAATCAATGTACAGTCACTTTAAGTTCAGCAAAGATAATATACTGTTTACACAACAACGATATATCCTACAGACAGTGTTTAAAATGGCGACCACCACATTTAATTAATGCATATCACTTTCATAGAAAATTCTGGCACATCCTACCAAGTATATCAGGCATCGCACGAACGCATCTACATCCACATGATGAATCCGCAATTCACAACATAACAATTCCCCATCAGTTCTATTTACAGACGACACTTCTGTTTTAATTAAAGATGGTGATGCATAAAAACTTCCAAGCTTCATTGTGAGCTGGAAAACTTGTTCCAGTTAAATGGGTTGAAACTGAACATTGGAAAAACCCATATGGTACATTCCAAACAAAACACTCAAAATGTGCAGAGCTTAAAATACAACGCAATAATCAACTTATGGAAGAAGTTAACACTATCAAATTCCTAGGACTAAATGTGGACAAGAACTTGAACTTGAATACTCATATTGAATCTTAATCAAATATACTAAGCAGTTTTGCATTTGCAATGCAGATACTTGCAAATTCTACCAACATGAATATACGAAAAATAGTATAACATAGCTATTTTGAATCTGTCATTAGGTATGGTATAATTTTCCGGGGAAGTTCAAGTAGAGTATCTCGTATACTGAAACTTGAGAAAAAAATTATCAGATACGTGTGTACCGCACAGAAAACAGAATCTTGTCGCCCATTTTTTCGACACTACACAAGAGGCAAAAATTATTTGAGGAAAGTCATTTTAACCATACATACAACACAAGAAATAAAAATAATTTTATGCTTCCTACACACAAATTGAAGTTATATGAACGGGCTCTACAGTATGTGGGGATGACAATGTACAAGAAATTAATGGGCAAAATTATATTTAATTTTAAGTCAGAGGTCCGAAAAGTAAGGCTACTTCAGATTCTGGGGGAGAAATGCTACTATTCGACAGAAGAATTTTTAGAAGATGACATGATAATTTGAGCTGTGGTAATTTAATGTTAGATTTTTAGATACTGTTTTTATTATTGTTACTATTATTATCTCTACCTTTTGTGTATACAAAACTAAATTGTATTATTATTATGATGCTGTATGTAAACATGAGTTTTATATGTTTACAGTAAATTTTACCAAACTTTTGACGTGTCTCCTGTACCTGAATCAAATGATTTTGATTATGTATGTTATGAGACTAATAAACCACAATTCACAATTCAATTCACAATTCTACCGTTCCACTATCGAACAGCACGGGGGAGAAACGAACACTTAAGCCTTTCCGTGCGAGCTCTGATTTCTCTGATTTTGTTATGATGATCATTTCTCCCTATGCAGGTGGATACCAACAAAGGGAGCGAGACAGCCATCCAACTGGACCACCCCTTCTGATCCAGCGCCTGGGATACGTGACAGACTTCCTAAGAAAAGTGTACAGTTGCTCCGTCTAGTTGCATCCACATCTGACGACGCATGTGAAGTGGCACATTCTCTAACTGTTCTGGAGGAATTTTTTTGACGATGACCTTTCATTGATTATTCTGTTTGTTCCTGTGATTCCGAATCTTTCAGTGGCTAAGGATAACTTCCAAGATCTGAATTTCCTATTGTAAGGTCAGTTTTCGATTCCTGTGCCAGCTCCTTCATTTTCTGGACAATATTTTGAATAATCGTGTGTGATTTGGAAGGCAAAACTCGTTATTTCTTGTCTTAAAACAGGTGACTGATCGCCTACAGTCAGTCTAGTTGAGCCTTCGTTTTAGTCATAGTCGTCCATCTGCTGAAGCACCTTCTCAAAACTCGTTCGTATAAACATACTAGCGACCTGGCGCGGCTTTGCAAGGAAAGCACTGAGTACCTACAGCCAGACGTCTTGTCTGGCGTGGTGTTAACGCGAGGGGCGTTCAGTAGGTAGTGCAACGCAGGATGCCCTCAAGAAATTGAAGAAACGAGTTCAGCGTCTTCGTCGCCACAAGAAACCAAACGAACTTCTCCTTCTCCATGATAATGGAAGGCATACACAAGTATACGCATCCAACAGGAGCTCGCAAAACTCCATTGGTCTGCTCTTCCTCATTATCCACCCTGCTGCCCGGATCTCGCACCTTCCAACTTCTGTCTGTTTGGCTCAATGAAGGATGCGCTCCGGAGAAGCAGTTCGTGGATGTTGGGGACGTTATTGCTGCAGCAAGACGCTGGCTTCGAAATCAGCCAGTGCAGTGCTACCATGAGGGCATATAGGCTCTCCTAACAAGGTGGCGCAAGGCCGACCCACTGAACTGAGATTATGTTGAAAAATAGGGTTTTGCAATCAAAAGAGTGGGGAACAGTGTGATGTATTGGAAATCTGAATAATACCAACATACTCTCAGATAAAAATGTTGCATTACTTATTGAACGCCCCTTGTAAGTTATACACACAAACCTTCATCGCGATCAGTCTACCTATTAGTGAAAAGTTTATCAACATCTTTACAGTAGTTCCTAAATCAGCCTTTACATCCAGGCAGAAAATACGCGATGGAAGACTTTAATTTATAGTATGGAGTGATATACAAGTGAAATATATCTGTAAACAGTAATTTTTGAGAATACTTCCAGTGCAGAATAGCGGTTTGGTAAAGAGTACTTTAAAAATGAACACAAGTAGCCTCGACCGCAAAAACATTTATTTTGAGGTAACCGGTTTGGTTAGTTTTTTGAGACCCTCATATTGAAATATGTACAAGCAATGGATTTAGAGGGATGACTGATAGTAGTAGAAACATATAAAATACATCATACGTCACAAATATTAAAAGAAGGAATTATACTCAAGATGATGGGCGGCGTTTGTGACTGGAGCGGATGTTATAATTCCACGAAAGTTAACTGCTTAGCAATTTTTCTCTCTTTCATCTAGAAAGTATTTATTTGTTTCAGATGAACTGGGATACATGGATCAGCATCCACAAATAGCTAACCAGAATGATCAGTTACTACTGAAGTTAAGCACAAATATCAGCAAGAAGAACAGTTGAAAGCGTCAGTGCTGCAGGGGTTGATTACAAATCGTGCCACTGATACTACCGTAAGGGAGAGAGCCAGAGGGCCAGCTCTACATTAGCAGACTACACTGGACTTTCAGTTGCCACGACACATCTGCAATGGGAAATCCGGGGAGGAGAAACAGGTGCGGAAGAGCCGCGTTGCTATATGCCAGTCAGCGTTTGCAATGAGCAGCAGGTCTTCCATTGTGTTCGAGACGTAGGAGGGGCTTGGCCGCTCACAATAAATGAGCAATTACCCATAATTCTTACTTCCTGGCTCGTTGTCCGCCCCAGAACCAAATCAATCTTTCATTACAATTTTTACTGCGTGACTGCGCAGTAATTAATATTTTATTTCGTATATTAAAATGGAGAAATGCTCATGTTGGATATTGCTACCATTTATCATTGCCAAGACCATTGTCGGCAATCTTTATTTTCGTAAATATATTGCTGCAATATTATTAAACACGTAAGAGGCAATGAAACAGATGACTAGCAGTGGGATACGTAAAGCGTGGAGAACTGAAAGGTGGTTCAGGAGGTGAGGTATAATCTTCTGGTAGAACCTGAAATCACATTCGATTTTTACATATTTCTTAGGTATATCATGCGTTTACGATTGTTTACGAGTAAACCTTTTCTTTCTTATCTTTCTTCTTCTGTGTCTAACGGTGACGATTTAATAATATCAATGAAATAATTTATACTGCTTCTACAAACGTTTATTAATAGAAAGAGGGTTGTATCAAAACAGCCGGCCGAGCTGACCGAGCGGTTCTAGCCGCTACAGTCCGGAACCACGCGACTACTACGGTCGCAGGTTCGAATCCTGCCTCGGACATGGATGTGTGTGATGTCCTTAGGTTGGTTAGGTTTAAGTAGTTCTAAGTTCTAGGGGACTAATGACCTCAGAAGTCAAGTCCCATAGTGCCTAGAGCCATTTTTATCAAAACTATTGAATTTTTTTCTTCTGAGCGAAAATATGAGGACCTGTAAACCCCGCAATTTTTTCTTCTGTTCTCTATATCGGGTGAGGTATTATATATTACATTTCATTCGTCCGTCTTTCCCGCTTCGCTGACGCAAGTTGCAACCTTGTGCCGCTAGAGGGTTCCGAACTGAAGCGTATAATGTGGCGGTGTGTACGCAACTCTGTCTGCACCTGAGAAACAACTTGCTGTAATCGTGTTTCTAACCGCAGAATCCGTGACTCCATTTGAAATCCATAGAAGAATGAAAGCTGTGTACGGTGATGATTTCAGATCACATACGAGCGCTGCGACATCTGCAACATTCTGCTCTTTTGGGTTTACTTTCATCGATCGTCCTCCATACAGTCCCGACTTGGTCCCATCCAATTTTCTTCCTTTTTCATAACTTAAAGAACACATTCGAATACTTCACTTTCGTAGTGATACGGCGGTGCAAGTTCAGGTGAGGTTGTGGCTCCGTCAGCAAAGTCAAATATTATACAACGACGATATCAACAAACTAGTCTCTCGTTGGGAGAAATGTGTTCGTCGCCAGGATGACTATTTAGAGAAATAAATCCGCAAACGTGAAGACTAGAGATGAAGAACGTTAACATTGTTTGTTTTATTTAAAAAGATCTAAGAGCTTTCACATAAAAAAATCGGAGGCATTACCTTCAGCACGCTCTCGTGTTGTTACCACTGTCCATTACAAGACTGGAAGAAGCCTGATGACGTCACGGGAAAGTGACGTCACGTATGTGAGCAGCAGAGACGAATGAGGAATAGTTCTAAAGAAGGTAGGAGCCGCAAATGGAGAAATCGACTGACATAAGCTGCTTTGACAAAGGGCACAATGTTATGGCCCAGCACTTGTGGCCGATCATTTTGGAAACGGCCAAGCTGTTGGCTGATTATGCTACTGTCGTGAGTACGTTTGGAAAGTGGGTGAAGGATGGCGGAACCACGAGTAGCCGATAAGGTATCGGACGTCCATGCCTCGTTACAGAACGTGGCGAAGGCTAGCCCACTCTGTCTGTGAGGTGTTTCGTATACGTGTTATTGTGTATTCAAATCCTCATGTCTCGAAAAATTGTGCCAAACATAAGGAACAGACAGATTAAATAATAAACATGTAGTAAATAAATTTATGGCAGTAAGCCCATGAATGAACGAAGAATGACTGTAGAAAAACATATCATGATTCAATTGTTTCTCTGTCCTCGTATTCTTACTAGTTCGATTGTACAGACAATTGATGGTTATATTATTTTGTACTGGATGCGATAATACTATAAGAATTACCCCATCCTAGTACAAAATACTTCATTAGGTGGCGGTATTGTAAAGTGGCTATAATTTCTCACCTTACATACTTTGCCGTGATTTATAACCAGAATTACGTATCACTTGATAGGTTGTACATCGTGTACACGAATATTTAAAGAAGACTAACATTGCCACGTACACATTGTAAATAGTTGTTAACGCTTATTGCATGAAAGGTGATGGAGTATCTTTATTATCAAAACGGCGTAATGAATGATTGCCTATACTAGTAAAGGTTGGAACGCCAGTGCAAATGAAACGGCAGGTGTTGCTCAAACCCCGGTTAGAAAAGCCCGCACAGGTGTGTTGGTCCTGCTTAACACAGGAAGTAGCCAAGCCAGACGGTCGGAACACCTGAGTGCTGAAGCACAATACAGTGGTGGCCGGCCTGTTTTGTAGTGGGGCCGGAAGGATAACCGGATAATACTTCAGAAACTCTGAAAATCTTGGACGCAGCAGAGAGGAACGAGGAAGCCTTACCTTGGAAATCACACAGGCTGGGTTATTTCCGAGGATTTTTACTCCGAGAAGCGTACCATTGTACGTATTCCTAATCAATGAGGATAGGTATTTCCTCGCAAACATCCGAGCTGGACGATAAAAGACTAAAATATGGTTGGTCGGTGTTCGGAAGAATCTGTAGAGAGGGAGAATATTCCGTGGTTTCGAGAAGATGATTCGCCTTCTTAGTTACGAGGGAGTGGAGCCGAGTTAGCCGGGAAGCCAGCAGTGGAGAGAAGAGATCTTCCGTTTTGAGCGCCCGAGTTTGACGGTCGCTCGGTATCAGATTTTGTTCGTACAGAAAGACTTGCTGTCTTTGCTCTCAGAAGATTTTATGGTTAGAACGGTTAGGCACTGTACTGTTGCGAACTTATACGATTCTGGACTTCGCCTCCGAGTAGGAAGTTGTCGTTGAGTACGCAGCATCCAGTGATTGAGAGCACTATTTCTGCCTATACTCTCGTTGAGACGTTATCTGGACTCTGTCCTTGTGGCTGGGAGTCCGCGTTTCTCGTCTGTAGAACACAGAAAGACAGTACTAGATTATACCAGTTAGAGGACCGTCTGCTGTCGTACTAGTATTTGAATGATTATATATATATATATATATATATATATATATATATATATATATATATATATATATACTCCTGGAAATGGAAAAAAGAACACATTGACACCGGTGTGTCAGACCCACCATACTTGCACGTGCCCGTCGACCTGGGACCGGACCGCAACGACGCACGAATGCACGCCAAGACCGTAGGATCCTCCGCAGTGCCGTAGGGGACCGCACCGCCACTTCCCAGCAAATTAGGGACACTGTTGCTCCTGGGGTATCGGCGAGGACCATTCGCAACCGTCTCCATGAAGCTGGGCTACGGTCCCGCACACCGTTAGGCCGTCTTCCGCTCACGCCCCAACATCGTGCAACCCGCCTCCAGTGGTGTCGCGACAGGCGTGAATGGAGGGACGAATGGAGACGTGTCGTCTTCAACGATGAGAGTCGCTTCTGCCTTGGTGCCAATGATGGTCGTATGCATGTTTGGCGCCGTGCAGGTGAGCGCCACAATCAGGACTGCATACGACCGAGGCGCACAGGGCCAACACCCGGCATCATGGTGTGAGGAGCGATCTCCTACACTGGCCGTACACCACTGGTGATCGTCGAGGGGACACTGAATAGTGCACGGTACATCCAAACCGTCATCGAACCCATCGTTCTACCATTCCTAGACCGGCAAGGGAACTTGCTGTTCCAAAGGACAATGCACGTCCGCATGTATCCCGTGCCACCCAACGTGCTCTAGAAGGTGTAAGTCAACTACCCTGGCCAGCAAGATCTCCGGATCTGTCCCCCATCGAGCATATTTGGGACTGGATGAAGCGTCGTCTCCTGCGGTCTGCACGTCCAGCACGAACGCTGGTCCAACTGAGGCGCCAGGTGGAAATGCCATGGCAAGCCGTTCCACAGGACTACATCCAGCATCTCTACGATCGTCTCCATGGGAGAATAGCAGCCTGCATTGCTGCGAAAGGTGGATATACACTGTACTAGTGCCGACATTGTGCATGCTGTGTTGCCTGTGTCTATGTGCCTGTGGTTCTGTCAGTGTGATCATGTGATGTATCTGACCCCAGGAATGTGTCAATAAAGTTTCCCCTTCCTGGGACAATGAATTCACGGTGTTCTTATTTCAATTTCCAGGAGTATATATATATATATATATATATATATATATATATATATATATATATATATATATATATATATATATATATATGGCTGGAGTTCTTCCGTCGTCGCAGACGTGTACGAGAACGCATACATCTTCCAATGTTGAGAGAACGCTATCGTCAGTTGCGACTGCAAAGGGCACGGGATGATTGAGGTTGCTCACTGGATCAATAGAACCGTCTCGCCTGGTCTGATGGATCAGGTTTCTCGTTGCGTCGGGTGGACGGTCGTGTCCGGTTATTGTCTCATCCAAACGAACACCTGCTCGAAACATGCACCGAGCCACGGATACATCCGATGGGAACAATACCAAACTATGAGCTTCCATGGGACCTGTAGTAGTAATCGAAGGGACTATGACTGCTGTAGAGTACTCGAACATTTTTGCAGACTCTTGCATCCATTAATTCAACATCTGCATCTACATCTATATCCATACTAAGAAAGCCGCTGTAAGGTGCGTGGCGCAGGGCACTCTGTACCACTACTAGTCATTTCTTTTTTATTCCAAACCAAATACAGTGAAGGAAACACGACTGCCTCTAAGTCTCTGTATGGGCCCTAATTTCTAGTATTTTATCTTCGTGGTCCTTACGCGAAATGTATGTTGACGGCAGTGGACTCGTTCTGCAGTCGTAAGATGCTGCAGTGCCTGTGTTATTAGGGAAGAAAGATATGACGTTCCTTCAAACAAGCATGTGTGTCCAAAGAAACTTTGCGCCGTTCTTCTTAACAACACGGGCTCTGCAGTATCGTATTTATGCGCCGATTGCAGGCGGTAAATTTCAATTAAAATGTCCTCCCCTGTACGGGATTTAAATAATGTGTGTATGAATACATTTTGCGACGACATATGGAAGTTTGGTCTGGCCGTGGGTCGTGCAAGGATAGTCAAAGCATTTAAGGAGACATCTCGCGTAAAGTTGGAAATCCGGGTTCGAATCTCGGTCCGGCAAAAATTTTCACTGACGTCACTACCTCATTTATGTATACAGGAATAACAGCGGTGCTACCACACTTCGCTGTGCACTCTTGACGATACACTTGTCTCTGTGGAGGACTACGTACTGGGTTCTAGTACTTAAGAAGATTTCGAGTCATTCACCTATTGGGGATCCTATTCCATATGCTCGTACCTTTGTTAACAGTCTGCAGTGAAGCACCGTGTCAAATGTTTTCTGGAGTCTGCGACTTGCCTCTTATCCACAGTTTGCACCGTGGCCGAGCAGTTCTAGGCGCTTCAGTCCGGAACCACATGGCTGCTACGGTCGCAGGTTCGAATCCTGCCTGGGGCATGGATGTGTGTGATATCCCTAGGTTAGTTAGGTTTAAGTAGTTCTAAGTCTAGGGGACTGATGACCTCAGATGTCAAGTTCCATAGTGCTCAGAGCCATTTGAGCCATCTACTGTGTGAGAAAGCGGAGAGCTGAGTTTCGCACGCGATATACTTTCTAAAACTTTGGTGACTCGTGGACAGAAGCTTTTCGGTTTCAATGAAATTTATTACGTCCGGAAGTTACGTTTCTTATTTCTACATCTCTTCCTTGACGCAGTGTTATCGCGCTGCAGAATAACCGTCCGTGCGACAAGGCCAGAATCATGAGAGGCAAAATAGTGAACTATCGTCGGTACCTTGTCCAGCAAATTCTCTCGATCTGCACGCGATACAACACGTACGGGATGCTATCAGGTGCCAGCTACGCGTCCACACACTATCGGCAGGTACTTTACGAGAATTACGTAGACATTTGGTGCCACATACCTCTGGAAACCTACCAAGGACTTTTCGAGTCCATGCTACGCAGAATCGCTGTTGTGTTGGGTTCCAAATGTGGATTAATACGCTATTAAGCAGGCGATCATAATGTTTTGGCTCATCAGTGTATGATGAACATTCAGACTGGGTACACCACAACCTGGTACTGCCAAGTTTTAATAAAATATTTCTGATGTCTCTCTGGCAGGAAACATAATCCGAATTTCACAGTTCGTTGATAGTTACAAGGAAGTTTTGGGGAAACTGCTGCGTCGTTTTGGAACGTTATCTTTTACTGAAATCCCCAAATATGGTAACACGATATACTTTCGTTACGTCATAGTGCTACGGCGAAACGTAAAAGCAGACACAGTAGAAGATTCAGAGAGGTCTAAGAACACTGATTTTTTTTATACTAAAGAAAGTAGATCCTTGTCTTTTTATTACATGAAAGGTTTAATATTTGTTTTTAGTACCTTATTGTTTCGCTGGATGTCGCCGAGATTAAACGTTAATTATATGCACTGTTCTCTCAAATGAATAACAATCAGTTTCAAGATTAAATGTGTCGGAAAACCTATTCAAAACTGTAAGAAAATGAAACACCTATAGCCACCCTTACGATGTCATTTACCATGTAGCTACCAGTTTCGGCGCTTCAATGCACCATCTTCAGGCCTTAGTTGATGATACTTAATTGACAGCTGATGCTTGGAGAGACGACACCACAATTACAGTTTACGTTTGCCACTGATGCATCGTATTTATGGATCATGCTAACCCCTTCAGCATCAACTAAGGCCTGAAGATGGTGCATTGAAGCGGCGGAACTGGTAGCTACACAATAAATTACGTCTTAAAGACGGCTGTAGTTGTTTCATTTTCTTACACTAGTGATCGGCCGTAGTCCCCCAGACCTTCGACCACAAGGATGGACATACAAAAACTATTCATAATTGTTTTTCATAGAAACTAATGAGAGAAACAATAGCGAAAATTAAAATTTGTCGTCTTTAAAACGGTATCGTTTCGTTTCGTGTGATAATTCTGAGTAACATTTGGCGCCAGTTTATTCACTACTATTTTAAGAACTGAACCTGCAAAATTAAGAGACGAAGTTCGACTATTGCCTTAAATGAAATTTTCATGTATTTAATGCTGTTTAGTAAGCACGCACTGAATATTGTGCATGGACGACGCTGACATCTGGCAGAACATCCGACACCTCAAGATGTCAACAGATCGCCGGGAAAGCCTGAATAATTACAGTGCAGAACATATTTCGACAGTAAGAGATATGGTTTGGATACACATAATTGCCGTCCCCCCCTCCTCCCCCACCTCCCCTCCAGGGCGAAAGAGTCATTCCGGAAGGCAGAACTGTTTGATTCCGTGCTTCTATGACGATAGTGTATGATCATTCCCATAATGGGAAATAGCTCAAGCTGTGTGTGGAAAAGAGTGTACGATTTTGTCCTTTATACCTTCCCAGAGCTGTAGTTGCTGCTAAGGTCTACCTAAAGTTAGCTGCAGTAGTAACTGTTGCTGATATCACATTTTGTATACAGTTGATCGTTATGAAACGCTTAAGGCTGCATTTGCTCTTGAACACAATAATTGACATACTGGCCAACAAATGGTTGTACCGTTGCGTAAGTCACTCTTGACTGCGCATCTGTTAACTACTGTTTTTCTACATATATTCTGAAGAGTCGTATTAGACTGTAGCTTGTGAAGCGCAGTGACTTCTTGGAGTTCATTGATAATATGAGCATCAAAGAAACCTCACTTTACTGGGAAATTTGAAGTGATTAAATATGTACACTTCCTTCTGGGCAACCAATTCAACGCGACAGAGTACGGTCACACCTTGCCCAAGCCCATTGTCTTCTACATTCCACATGAGGTCTCATAGTACACGTGCCTTGTTCAGTGGACTAACCCGTAATCGGCAAGACAGGCGTGTGTAGCATCTAGCCGCGGATGTTCATCGATGTGTTTTAGTAGAATCATGTCACCTCGGAATCATGTGGTTTTAATGTCTCAGCTTTTAAATGGTATTCCTGCAATTCGGGTAAAGTTAGTACTGTGACGGTATTACAAGATGATAAACACGAAATTAATTTTCGAACCGTTGATGTAATGTTGAAATAATTTTCAGGAGTACATCACGTAACACTCTTTAGGAAATTCCTATCGCATGTGTTCCTGACAGATAAAGAAATACAACCAATCACACGGAGGGAAGACAACAGGGCCGCCAGAGTTCCGCTGTAAAAATTCTGCAACGTCAGAGTCGTTAATCACGGTATCTGGACACTAGTTACTGGACTAACCACGGGTCTCTGCCACACCGTGACTTTTTTTGCGGTGTCATCGTCTAACTGGCAAAGAACGTTAGGCACTTTGTGAAGTGACGGAGGACATGCGCCCGTCCATTTCAAACGTTTGTAAAGGCTCACTAGTTCGCGTAACAGTCCCGTTACATTCATTATAGGGAGACAACAGATATCTGTATCCATTATGTTCCATTACGTGTTAAATCCGATGACATATTAAAAGGAAAAGAATTATTTCTCTCGCTTGCTACGCTCCTACAGAAAAAATGAATAGGACTTTGTTGTAGTAAATTTAATCTAATTAAGTTTTGTACTGTGATATATTTTCGCTGAGGGCCACAGTTTTCGAGTCACACAAGAAAAACACGTTTGAAGGTCGCTTTTGTACTACGGCACCTAGCGAAAACGTATCCCAGCGCAAAGTTTAACTACGTTAAATTTCCTAAGAAAGGTCCCGTTCATTTTTTCATTGGGTTTAACAGTTTGCGCATAATGAAGGAGAGATTTGGAAACCTTGGTCGTGGTATTTGAAGGTGTTGCAGGTAGCTTAAAACCCATAGGTAGGGGCTGCTGAATAACCCTGTATATGTCAGTTTATGCGGAGGAGTAACGATCGTATAGAGTTTTGTTTGATGTGTCCCATCCACCGGTGCTGTGGCTACTACAAATTATGGTAGCTCCGTGTGTTTACATACTTCAATGTACGGGAAACTCTTCGAATATACCATCTATAAGATCTGATTGTAACTCCGAGGTTTCCAGTTGACAACACTGCTGCTCTGTTGTCCATTTATGTAGCTGACTGCTCGGCATGGCTGACTGCCACGCGCGGGACCCGCGTTCGATTCCCGGTACTGCCAGTCACCTGTCCTTGGTGGGGCGACTAGTATAGCGTCTAAGAGTGGCCACCTGAGGAACTACTCGGCCGATAAGTAGCGGTTCCGAGATCGAGAAATCCGACGACGACCGGAAGAGCGGTGTGCTGACCACATTCTCCTCCGTACTGCATCCAAGGACGCCATTGGCAGAGGATGACACGGCGGTCGGTCGGATTCGACTAGTCTGTCTAGGACCAGAAAGTGGAACCTACTGCTCTGTCGGTATAGTGGCAGAGAGCTGTGGTAGTGTTCTGGTTCGGTTTGCACGGCCATGGGGCAAAGTACAAACCGCGGAGAACCGCCTACAGATTCTTGACAAATGGAAACGGTCCTTTCATCCGTGGCTCGTGAGCTTGCTTTCGTGGGTCAGTCAGAATCACAACATGGTAGCTGCCTTAATACAGCCGCTCTTGGATATGTGTGGCACGCGAGACAACATACGAGGCGTATTGTTCCAGTCACGGCTAAAACACAATCTAACACAGGGATAATCAACCTTTATTCCATATCGTCCACTTTTTGTCTCTGTTAGTAAAAAAATTTCTAACGACCTATCATTTCCACAGTAAAGGTGATTTATAATGTAAGGAACTTACTTTATAATACACTACTGGCCACTAAAATTGCTACACCACGAAGATGACGTGCTACAGACGCGAAATTTAACCGACAGGAAGAAGATGCTGTGATATGCAAATGACTAGCTTTTCAGCGCATTCACACAAGGTTGGCGCCGGTGACGACACCTACAACGTGCTGACATGAGGAAAGTTTCCAAACGATTTCTCATACACAAACAGCAGTTGAGCGGCGTTGCCTGGTGAAACGTTGTTGTGATGTCTCGTGTAAGGAGGAGAAATGCGTACCATAACGCTTCCGACTTTGATAAATGTCGGATTGTAGCCTATCGCGATTGCGGTTTATCGTATCGCGACATTGCTGCTCGCGTTGGTGGAGATCCAATGACTGTTAGCAGAATATGGAATCGGTGGGTTCAGGAAGGTAATACGGATCGTCGTGCTGGATCCCAACGGCCTCGTATCACTAGCACTCGAGATGACAGGCATCTTATCCTCGCGGCTGTAACGGATCGTGCAGCCACGTCTCGATCCCAGAGTCAACAGATGGGGACGTTTGCAAGACAACAACTATCTGCACGAACAGTTCGACGACGTTTCCAGCAGCGTGGACTATCAGCTCAGAGACCATGGCTGCGGTTACCCTTGACGCTGCATCACAGACAGGAGCGGCTGCGATTGTGTACTCAACGACGAACCTGGGTGCACAAATGGCAAAACGTCATTTTTTCGGATGAATCCAGGTTCTGTTTACAACATCATGATGGTCGCATCCGTGTTTGGTGACATCGCGGTGAACGCACATTGGAAGCGTGTATTCGTCATCACCATACTGGCGTATTACCCGGCTTGATGGTATGGGGTGCCATTGGTTACACGTCTTGGTCACCTCTTGTTCGCATTGACGGCACTTTGAACAGTGGACGTTACATTTCCGATGTGTTACGACCCGTAGCTCTACCCTTTATTCGATCCCTGCGAAACCCTACACTTCAACAGGATAATGCACGACCGCATATTGCAGGTCCTGTACGGGCCTTTCTGGATACAGAAAATGTTCAACTGCTGCCCTGGGCAGCACATTTTCCAGATCTCTCACCAAATGAATACGTCTGGTCAATGGTGGCCGAGCAACTGGCTCGTCACAACACGCCAGTCACTACTCTTGATGAACTGTGGTATCGTGTTGAAGCTGCATGGGCAGCTGCACCTGTACACGCCATCCAAGCTGTGTTTGACTCAATGCCCAGGCGTATCACGGCCGTTATTACGGCCAAAGGTGGTTGTTCTGGGTACTGATTTCTCAGGATCTATGCACCCAAATTGCGTGAAAATGTAATCACATGTCTAATGAATACCCGTTTATCATGTGCATTTCTTCTTGGTGTAGCAATTTTAATGGCAAGTAGTGTATTTATAAAGCAGAGTGACAGCAAGTTAAAGCATGTAATAGTAATTACTTACCAAATACTTCCTGTCAGAGTTTCATGAAAATCTACCATAAAAGCTGTTTTAATCACAACAGTGGATGGTACGGACCCTATCACTGGTCTGACACATGCAGTCGCGACACTACCACTCATTTTTAGGCTTCCGTGCCTCAGTCAGTGAAAACGGAGCCCTCATATGATAGCTTCGTTGTCCGCCTGTCTGTCTGCTTGTCCGACTGCTAAGAACCCTTTTTCTCAGAAACGGGTAGACGTATAAAGTTCACATTTATGTCACTTATTAATGTCTACGGTCCCTTGGCAGTGTAAAAATCAAACTCCCTCGTCAGGTCCTATAGGGTACTTCCCATTGACCTAGAATTATGAAATTTGGCGGGAAGCAAGGTTTTACAGTACAAGTAAAGGAAAATAAATCTGAAAATTATTAATTTGTAGTTGCATAACACGAAAAAATACTTTTTTTTCCATTTTTCATCCGTCTGTCTGTGTGTCTGTCCGTCTGTTAAAAACCCTTGTTCTCTTGGACAAGCTGCGACATCAAATTCACATTTATATCACTTTCTAAGATCTGTGTTCCCTTGGCGCCTTGGAGGAGGAAAAGTTTTAAGGTTCTGAAGCAATGCAATCAAAAGCTGCGGCTGTTTATGCCACATATTTTGATACATGGAAACTCACTCATCAGAACCTCTAGTGTACTCACCATTGATCTAGAACCATGAAATTTGGGAAGAATCAAGGTTTCATAGTACAAGTGGAAAAACAAATCCGAAAATTGTTAATTTGTAATTACATAATACGAAAAAACATTTTTATCCTTTTCTACCAGACTGTCTGTCTGTCCATCCGACTGTTGAGATCAGTTTTGCTCATCGCGCTGTAAAAAAGTTAAGCTTCTAAGTCACTGCAATCAAAACATTCGGCTATTTATATCACTCGCAAACTCACTCATCAAAGCCTGTAGGGTACTTCACGTTGACGCTGAATCATGAATTTTGTCAAGAAGCAAGGTTTCACGTTCAAGTAAAGTATAAAAATCTGAAAACTGTTAAATAATAATATAACGTAAAAATATCTTTTTGCCTTTAGAACACTGCATCTATCAAAGGCATGATGAAGTAACATTACTGCATGCAAATTTAAAATGTAAGTTTTAGTTATGTTTTAGGTAGTAAATACAAGTATTGTATTACATCTTCTGTGCATAAATACATAAACTGATATCCCCTGGTTGCTTATTTTTGTAGGCCTGGGGCTTGGAATTCCCACAACCGATACGTTGCCAATATCTATATCGAAAACAGGCCGAAATCGTTGGAATTCTCTATTCCCACAGTGGATGAAATGCAAATGCACTGAATCCTCAGTACACGAATCCTACTTGCACTTGGTCAGTTTTTGTTATAGTCTGCGGTAGCTGCGCTCCAAGCGGACAGAAAGCTATAGTTCTGAATACGATGTCGGATGAGTGCGAATAGTATTGTTTATACTGATTTGTAACACAGGCTGTTCAGTAAGGAGAATATGTAGTGGCATAAAAATCGAGGCAACCGAAAAACAAAGACACCGCATTTTGTCTTTCTTAACTTTGCTAAGCGCCTTGGGCGGTATGAAATGGTACATTACAGGACAGCTTATTTGCCATTCTCTTCATATGTTTACTGAAGAATGTCGTTTTCTTTTAAGAACGAAAAATGGCTGGTACTCAGTCGATGGCCTGAGCTTTTGCAGAAAGACATCGTATATCTACTCAATAATGTGAGGTTTTCGTCACTACACTTCCAGTTAAATCTGTCAATGTGGAACGTGGGAACCTTTTGTGAAGCCTGTAAAAGCGACTTTATGCAGCGATCGTTAACTACCAACTGCTGATGATTGCGGACACGACAGCGCTTTTACTGAATTACGGAAGCCAGTTCATTGTGTTGGCCACTAATGGGATCGTGTGTACGATTGATGTTCACCCCCTCAGCGTCAGTTAAGGGCTGAAGATGACGTACAGAGTCACCGAAACTGGTTGCAATATGACTAGATAAGGTCAAAACGACGGTCGCATGTGTTTCATTCTATTATGTAAGTGAACGACCAAAGTCCTGCAGAACATCAATTACAAGGATGGACATACAAAAAGAATTATATATGTCCTCACATTGACCTAGAAGGGTTCATTCGATCAGGTGTTCCTCCACTGATACAACCTTCGTTCCGATGCGGTTAAGGTTCGTCCAAATTTTTCCTCTCATGTTCTCACTGTGAGCATCTCCAGTAGTGGCGGATAGTAGTTAGGAGACTCGGTAAGTTCTTTATTCAAGAATTTCTTGTGATATAGTAGTTGGGGTTGGGTTGATTTGGGGAGGAGACCAAACTGCGACGTCATAGGTCTCATCGGATTAGGGAAGAAAGTCGGCCGTGCCCTTTCAAAGGAACCATCCCGGCATGTGCCTGAAGCGATTTAGGGAAATCACGAAAAACCTAAATCGGGATGGCCGGACATGATACACAAGTTTTCTAGGTCCAGAGGAAGCGCCAACTACAGACTAGCGTTCCTGAAAGGTATGCTCAAGCTTCTCTTTGTGTTTGTGGCCGGCTCTTCGGGAGATGGGGTTCGTAAATCTTTGTATACGTCATAGAGCGGCTTATGTTTCATACAATCGTTATAAGTCGGCGTTTTTTATTTAAGCTTGACGTCTCAGGAATGTGCAAATCTTCACCACACTGGCCGAGTATATTCTGTCATGGAGAGGCACGTTTAGAGCGTTATGGACAGGCGCCTTATATCCTCTCGGGATTTTGATGATCTGTCGGGCCAGTTGGATAGAATTGGCACGATACCTTCAGGAGGACACCCAACAACTCTAGCAATCAATTCTAAGACGAAAAACTACTTGTATAAGGGCCAGAGGTAGACCTACACATTACTGACTTGCTCAATTTGTGAAGCTCTTTAAATAGGCTACATATTTCTAATATATTAGTGGTATATAAATACGTATATAATGTATAGAGGAGAAAAGTTGTCAGCAAAAACTCGGAAAATTCTTGAGCAATTTACTTCAACTTTTTACACGATGCTCTAATAAACCTTCGGGCAGACGTAGGGTACGTAACTTCTGAAAGCACAGTTGTTCTGAGCATCTTTGATTTGGCATCCCACTCGCTGTTAACCTTTATTGGTATGTTATTCTTGCTGTGATTTTATGACTGAGCTTCTTGCAGCGATGTTTTACGTCAGTGACTAGTCCAGTACGACACCCATGTATGTCCAAGACATTAAACGTTACATTTCAGCTTTCGGCACGCTTGTTTCGCAGTTGGAAGGCGCTTACTTATGTCTTAGAGTAAACTGGATTTGAAAATTTTCCTTTCTAGTATTCTCACAGTGCTTAGAGGACGTTCGACGTTTCGTTCTCCTCCTCAAATGACAATGAAAGGGATTTTTGCGGGATCTTGTATTCCTTGCTGTAGAAGCCCCTTCTGCAGCCCAGTCTCGCTATCGTACGTATCGATCTACCAATGGCCATCCCAGTAGAGTGAGCCGCAGCGGTTTGCAGGGAAGAGTGATGCCATTAATAAGCGGCGACCCGCAACGCCAGCGGGCAGCCACATCGAGTGAATGGCGGTCGCTGCGTCATGCTCCTACCAGTGTTTGCTCTGGGGGCCTTCCGGGGCTACAAGCGCCACGCACTTTCCCACTCGTCTTGTCTGCTGGCCACGTTAGCTTCGCGTTCGAGAAGTGTGCCTAGTTGACGATTGTACTAAATGTTCTAGGGATACTTGTCGCGTTAATCTATACTACTAGACGAAGGCAAGTCGTTGTTTAACGTTATTACCAAAAATGCTGAAAAGTTCTTGACCGATTCAGCTCAAATTTTTACAAGATGCTGTAACAAACATTCGGACGGGCAAACGCTATATCCTTTTAGTATGTGTATGAGACGCCCTGCTAACTCGCAGGACTGGGGAGTTAGCTTAAATTGTGGAAAGGGGCCAAAATAAGGGGCTGTCAGTTACACTCGAACATACAACTTTATTATTTGATCAAACGTACAAAAGCCCAAAAAAAAAATTTTTTTTTAAACACACAGCTTTAATCTTTAGAAATTAATTACCGGCTGAAATCCACTTTAATTTAAAATCGGCTGAAGGACAATAACTTAAAACGCAAGCATAATCAGAAATTTAAAAGGCAAGCCTTATCTTACAACAGTTCTTTATTTAACCTGAAGGCCCGAAGAATCTGAGATTTTCAGAGCAAACTTTCTGAGTCCAAAAACTGGATGAATGCCCAACACTTAAGGCTTAACAACATTAAATTAAAAAAAAAACACTGCCTTACGTAAAATAGAAATTTAAAAGGCAAGCGTTATCTTAAAACAGTTCCTTAGTTAGGCTGAAGGCCCGAAGAATCACACACTTCAAGAGCAAACAAGTTAATTTCAAATCGGCTGAAGGCCTAGCACTTAAAACTCCATGACATTAATTTTTTTAAACACCAAAGGCCTTATGTGAAACAGTTCTTTAATTTAGGCTGAAGGCCTTAAGAGCAGAACAACTCAAACTCAAAATGGCTCTGAGCAATATGGGACTTAACTACTGAGGTCATCAGTCCCCTAGAACTTAGAACTACTTAAACTGAACTAACCTAAGGACATTACACACATCCATGCCCGAGGCAGGATTCGAACCTGTGTCCGTAGTGGTCACGCGGTTCCAAACTGACGCGCTTAGAACCGCACGGCCACACCGGCCGGCTAAACTCAAAATCGGCTGAAGGCCCAACACTTTAAACTCAACAACATTAAAACCTTTAAAATGCCAAAGGTCTTATGTGAAACAGTTCCTTAAATTAGGCTGAAGGCCTAAAGAATTTTACGCCTTAAGGGAAAAACAACATTAATTTTAAAAAAAGTCGGCTATAAGCCATACAAGCACAAACACCAGGAACAAATAAGAAAAAAGGCAGTACACCCAAGGGCGATCAGATGTTCGAGGGTCGGCCTGGAATTCAAACACTAACGCTCGCATGGGTGAGACAAGCAGTCCGGCCACCGGCCAACCATTCACGATCCGATGACAACTCAAACGACCGACAGCCAACGGACCCACCGACAGGACAACTTCCACCCCACCCGACTAAGGCACAACAGGAAGTTCAACGGAACAATGTAGAAGATATTGACGCCCACAACCTATCATACATGGAACTGTCAAACTACACACCGAGCTGGACAGCAACAACACAATGAGGAAACTACACTGCCTGAAATTTACGTCAACAGCCAGGGCAGGTAACCGGAACGTTAACGGCCACAAGGCAGAAGATTCTGCTGGTGCACTGCAATTCAAATAACCAAATACGACGAAACTCCACCGGAGGGTGCCTAGAATTTTCCAACGTGAAAACCACGTTGTTGCTCGCGGGAATGTCCCAACAGACGATAACGAACTCCAACTATACAATGTGAACAGTCTTGACTTGCTGGTAGATTAGATCAAAACTCAACTTTCGTGTCCAGGGTCGGTGAGCCACGGACGTCGTAGCAGTGGGTACAGCGCCACACACCCCGACACCGCGTAGAGACCGCCAGCGGCCCCGGCCAAACTACGTCCTGCGGAGAATTCCTCGCTGCTCCACGCCAACCGACCGACTGCCCAGGTCCGGAAACGGCGAAAGGACCAAATATACGTCGGCCGATGAGACGACCAACCGAACGATCAAACAACAGTAGTCTCGCTCCAATCTCCCCCCGTCGGACAGTTCATGTGTGTCGCCAGCGGTCGGCGAGCACTGGCTGTCGGCGTCCCCGACTTCACCGCTGCTGTGTTCCTGCTGCTCCGTCCCGAACTGACTCCAGACACACGACGACGCGGAAATACAATCTGTGGCTCCAGCGACGGTACGACAGTGTCCTTGTCGATACGCGCTGCTGCTGCCGTTCACGGGCAAGTAAGGCAGGAAGTTAGTGACGCCAGTAAATGGAACAAGAAAAGGAGGCGGCAATACCGTAATAGAAGATGACAAACCATAAATGGCATGAACATAAGCCGTGCTTGGCTCCATGTATTATGTAAATATACAATGTGTTTCAAAATTATCATCTCCGTGATTTGTAGGCGACTGTTTGTAACACATACAACACAATATTACATGTACTCGAAAGGAATATGATTATAATTAAAATTGTAGGTCGTTATTTCTAGTTACGTTTGTCGTGAACATATTTTTATTCGTGAAGATTGCTCTTTCGAGGGTAATGTGTACTAGTATCGCAAAATGACTGGTTCCCGTTCAGAGGTAAGGTACAAATACTAGCTTCTGAGATTAAAAATTTCAGCTAGGGGAAGCACCTAGAGACCCTGCAGCTCGTCGTCCGCATACCGAGACTACCATGAGTATTACATTACGAGATGGATTGATGAATAATATTAATTGTGTTTTCACATCGAATCCCTGGTATAAATGGATTTGCACCTGGTCCATAAAGTACTAATGTTGGATCATTCTACTAACTGAATTTAAATTATAATTTAGACTTTTGAACTACTGTAATTAATACGATTTGTTAACTTTTTAACCTTTCAACAACTCTCCATTTCATGTAGCTCAACAGTTTCTTCTTAGCTGTCGTATTTCAAATTACTAACTATTCTGTGTACAAATCTGTGCTTCCCATTTACATGTTGCAGTAACGGCATTGTAGCAGAGCAGCCATATCCGGTAATATCTAAGTCTAACATAGAATGTGTGTCTCAAAACTGCTGTAAATGGTCTCGGAAAATAAAAGAAACAAGAGCTATAAACAAAATACTTTTACGGACGTTCAAAGTATTCACCTTTACGTACCAGATACTTTTGAACCCGTTGTAAAGCTGTTGGAAACTGTCAGCAAATGTTTCATGTAGATTCGCTCGAAGCACCGTGGCCACGAGTTGTCGGATATGCACATCCTTACAAGAAATGTAACCTGGTGCTGCCAATCCAATCCGGAGACGAAGCGACAGTCAAGGGTGCGGTGCTCGTCATCTTCCCTGCCTCCGAAAAAAAATCGACTGGCACAATCCAAGGTAAAGACGACGTAGATCACGTTTTTCGACAGCAAGGGTTTGAGCCGTCATGAATTTCTACCCGAGAGAAATGGGGAAATCAATGAACAGTGACTGTCGCATGGTTTCTCGTTCGTCCTTGCAGCACCAGGTCTCATCCCTTGTAATGATGCGGATATACGACAACAAGTGACCACAGTACTTTGAGCGAATACAGGAGAAGCGTTTGCTGACAGTTTCCAATAGCTTTACAAACGGTATCGGAAGTGTGTTACAGCTAATGGTGATTACTTTGCTGCCCAGTAAAGGTAACTGGTTCCTTTATTTTCTGAGACCATTCGCCGAACTTATCAGAGGCACCTCGTGCATAATCTCGAAACTCTCTGCTATGGAAGTTGTTAGCTTCAAATAGTTGAAGAAATACTAGCTCCCCCAGTGACAAGAAAGCCATTCCTTATCTAACGTAATTTGTGCCAAAAGATTATCGTTCGTTTTTAATTCGCTCCTGTATTTAGTTACGAAATAGTTATTGTGCTTTTGCGTCCGAAGTGTTAGTAAAATATTAAGACAACTGAACAGTCGCAAACTAAATGGAAACAGAGCCAATATTTTTTAATGAGATTGCATAAGCTACAATATCTTTGAGAAGAAATACTCTAGAAATTGTATTTAAATTCTGTACACGTAAAGCGAAAAACTATATACACATTACTTAAAACATAACATGGTGATTATAATTAAAGTTAAACTTTCAAAACGCTGCAGGAATAACACCACTGGTCAGAATGACGTCAAATTGCAACGGAATATTATCGGAGAAGGGGGAAAACGTATCACAGAAGACAAAAAATAGTGTGATAATTGACCAATAGATGGCGCTGTTTGTGTCAGAATACGTAAACGGATACATCTGTCATGCGTACGCCGGCCGAAGTGGCCGTGCGGTTAAAGGCGCTGCAGTCTGGAACCGCAAGACCGCTACGGTCGCAGGTTCGAATCCTGCCTCGGGCATGGATGTTTGTGATGTCCTTAGGTTAGTTAGGTTTAACTAGTTCTAAGTTCTAGAGGACTAATGACCTCAGCAGTTGAGTCCCATAGTGCTCAGAGCCATTTGAACCATTTGTCATGCGTACGACCCATTGAAGTTGGTATAAACACATCGGTTACACGGCTTTTCCTCCTTTCGCGTCTGCGACGTTCGCCATGACTGTCTACACGCAGTATCGCGCTCTGCTTGTAAAGCTGCATTACTAGAATGATGACTGTGCACACGTCACTCTGCAGAAGTTCCGGACACTGAAGGGTTTGGGAAAAGTCGTTGGTCCGATGACTTCCGTGGGTCTGGAGAAAAAGATTCGGAAATTCGAAAAGACGGGTTCTTTTGGTGCGCAACCTGGTAGAGAGAGGAAAGAAATTGATTCGACGTCAGTGGAAGCAATGGCCACAGCAATGCAGGAGGAGACGAGCGGTGGTGTGCAAACGTGTAGTGCACGGAGGATTGCACGAACATAGGACATAGCTGTGAGCACGGTGCGTAAAATCCTACGAAACATCCTTGTTTGCTATCCATTCAAAATTACGTTTTCCCCCTTCTGCGATAATATTCCGTTGCAATATGACGTTATTCTGACCAGTGGTGTTATTTCTAGACCGGTTTGAAAGTTTAACCTTTATTATAATCACTCTGTAATATATTTCTGTTGCTTACTGCTCTTATAACTGGCATTTTCTTTGACACGCATAAGTTTTGTACGAAGACTAAAGATTTGCTCATTGAGCGATGATCTTATTTGGGTTTAGCCATAAATTGTTTATCATTTAATAAGTATCGGAACACTGTGAGGGGCAAAAATACAATATAAACATGCTCGCTTCAGAAAACTAGGTACGTACTACAAGAAAGATGAACATATATCTGTATTCTAATGTTTTCTTACGCCAGTATCAAATTTTTCACTCTTTAACTACCTGTCTCTTCCCGTCCGTGGCTCTGGGTGAACACGTTGCTTATGTGTGAGACAACAATACATATTTGTATAAAAGTTGTTACAGTATACCTCCCGGAAAGTGAGGCAGTTTCTTTCATTTCTAAATTGCTTCATTCTGATCATGTTACCTGAATACACTGTAACCTACAAACTTCGGAACACCCAGCAACATTGTTTATGATTGTATTGTACTGTACTTTTTATCACAGAACTGGATGCTGCATCTTCTTCTTCAAAAATAAAGAGGTAAATATCACTATCTGCAAAGGAAAGTTAATATACCAATCAGTTTACACTGTTGCAGAGATAATCGTACCGAGAGACTGTGGAGGTTGGAACTTACGTTACACGTGTGAATTGCTGCTGGTGAAAAGTATTAGCTAGCCACACACCTCTAAATAACCCACATTATTCGCACCTCCTTACGGCGCCAGCACTTAAATACCAATATAATTGTCGCATTTCACTCGGCTTTTAAATTCACGAATACTTATTTAATATAACTACGTATTCTGCAAAAGATAATAAAGCAGTTTATAGGCCACTGCGGGAATTACCCACAACTCGGAAAAGGCATTTTCATGAGATACTTACACATGTGAAATATATGACCCCTATTTTCTGTAGTAGATGTGTGATACAAAGTACGCGTGTAGTTAATGGAGTATGTTGCGAAAAACCAAACCAAAGGCTGCGATTTATTGGCAGAACGCTTAGCAAATGTAATAGGTCTTTTAAAGAGAGTGCTTATACTGCTCTGTCTGTCCTCTTCTGGAGAACTGCTGTGCATGGTGGGATCTGCATCAGATAGGGTTGACGGAATGCATTGAAAAAATTCAAAGAAGGGAAACTCGACTTCTATTATCTCAAAATATGGGAGACAGTGCCACGGATATGATACATGAAATGGGATGGCAGTCATTTAAAAAAGGCGTATTTCGCTGCGGTAGGACATTCTCGTAAAATTTCTGTCACTAACTTTCTCCTCAGAGCGTGAAAATATTTTGTTGGCGCCTACCTACATAGGGATAAATGATCATCACAATAAAAATAAGGGTAATTAGAGCTCACACGGAAAAAATTAAGAGTTCGTTTTCCCGCGCACTTTTAGAGATTGGAACGGTAGAGAAGTAACTTAAAGATGGTCCTCTGGCTGGCATTTAATTGTGTACTGCAGAGTAATCAGGTAGCTGTAAATGTAGATGCAAGGGAAATGTTGTTCATACATTTGTTTCACACGCTGTTTCCTCCACCTCACTCTGTCAGCTATTAATGTAAGTGTGTGAAAAATATGTAATTCTTGGCAACTTAAGAAATAAGTATTACAGTCTTCTGAAATAGTGATAATAGTAAAAATAAAATAATTTTGTTTCGTGACTGAAATAAAATCGACCTTCTGCTTTTAATACTCCGAAAACCTACCAAGGACTTATAGAATCGCTGCCACGTAGAATCGCTGGTTATTGCGTTTCAAAGGAGGACCAACACGCTATCAAGTAGGTGATCATAAAGCGTATTTACTACAGGAATGAATAAAGTATCGCAATGAAATACCCGCTGGTCAACTGAGGACACGGCATAGCGTAGCGACTACGTCAGTAGTCAGTCAACGCTATTGTGAATTACTCTTTATAACTGTTTGGCTTCAGATACTCGAAATCTGTTATAGTCTGTCGTGTAGCTTACTGTGATACTGCATTTACCAATCCGTCACTGAAGCAGACGTTATGGTTAAGCTTCATCAGTTTAAAGTCAGGGAAAGAACAATAATTAATGGCATAAAGGGACAACAAAACTTTTAGCTAAGTTGGTTTCACTTATTCACGTGGCATTTGCGTTTGATAACAATATTACCACAAAACTTTTTTTTAGAAATTGAATACTAGGTCTATATCATTATTTATGAGCAAGTAAGCTCCTTCTAGCACATCTGATTTGAAGAAATGTGAAGCAACAAAAGATCGTGTGATGGGACTCTGTGGTTCAGATACGCACTCCATCGACTAATGTACAGTGGATACCACATAGTGCACCAGTATCACTTTTCTTCCTGTAGGACTATCATTCGTGGATGACATGTGAGAAGATAGATGGACCAGTACCCACAGTACAGCTATGAATTGCTAAAATGTTACCCCTTTAATTGTACGATTTGCTCATTCGGGGAAATAAGGCATATCGTGATTCCTAATGTCTTTGGAAATTTTGAAAGAAATCCTCTCCCAGATACATAATGATCTTCAGACAGCGATTCACATTAGAATTCGTTGAGAATTTCTCTGAGGATTTCCGTCGGATAAGTAACCCCGTGAGTAATCAGACAAATTGTTTTAGATTCTCCTCCATTATCATCACTTTCGAAGGGCCTCAGCCCGACGAAGAATACCTAGGAATTTGTCTAACGAATATTGTGCTAGTGTCCTCTTTCGTCAGTGGATTAATTTTTCTTAGAATCTGCTCACAAATCTCTGATATTTACTTTCCCAACGTTTATATATATCTCGTATTTATCAATTAAATCGCCACAGACAAGTAATCCCAGGCATCTGACTGTTTTAAGTGATTTCTGTGAGGAATAATCGAGCCTAGAGTTAAAAAATATCGCGTCCTTGTCTATTTAAGCTTACTGCATTACATTCATTTTTGTTGAACGCCAGTTGACGCTCAGTGCGTTGTATGTTGGTGATCTAAAAGATTTCTCTCCAATTCGTAATAATTGGCTATCGACATGCCCTTCCCGCACCCTGTTAAATGGGCAGCGAAACAAACTTAAAATGGACACACAGTGGTCAGATGTTTTTCCCTCCCGAAGCTTATACAAATACTGGTCGCCTAATCTGGCAGGACTCGAATTGACAGTGTATTATTATCGTTAGATGCGTATCTATTAATTATACGTTATTTTGTACGGTTACACATACCACGAGGGCGAATTTTTGTTTTCTGCGCGTGGCAGCGAAATGAGGTAATGAATATCTGCTGAGAAATGTGCTGTGACATACGATCCAATAATTTTTGTTTTATATTGCTTTATTCAATATTTCCTTGACAGAACTTCATCAATTAACCTCATTGGCACACAAAACAACAACAACATTAACGTCTGACTTATATCACAGTTCGTCGCTCAAAATAATGTATAATCTGTAGATGTGGACCTGATGATAAGAGCATGCTGCCGAAACGCTCCTGTTTTAAAAACGTGTTGAAGGAAACACGGCTATTAAACGTGGTTGAAGCAGCAAATTTTATGATTTATAAACTTGCTAAAACGAACCGAGACCTTTCTCAGCTCCATATAATATAAATAAATTTAATTTTAAAACTACTGTCATTTATCTATTTACGTATTTCTGTTCCGACTACGATGTGAACAGACTCTTAACTAGTTCTGTTATATTTCAGTGATCGCATGTAATCCTTTCTCGTTAAGTGTTGTAGATGACTTTACGGTGTCTTTTCATGTTTTTTTTTAGATTTTTCGTCGCTGAAATTTGCGCTGTCCGCCGGCTATCGGAGTGGACAATGGACGCCGGCGCCTCTCGCCACCTCTCTGACAAGGCTGCGCGGTACAATGGGCTGACGTCACCGCCGGCGGCTGACGGCTGCTCGTTATCCGTGGCTGTGCGGGGGCCGCTTTCGGCTCGTCATCGACGCTCAGATAACGCGCCTCGCCGATCAGCGGGCCCGGCGTGCAAGTCACGCTCCGGCGGCGGTAAGTGCCCGGCGCGGCGCTAAGCAGCCCTCTGCCACCGGCCGGCTCTCCCAGCTCTCGAGACATGTACGTACCCGGCCAACAGGCGCCACCATTCAGCCGGCATGTCCAGCGAGCGCTGCTCCAATTCCCGCTTCTGCAGCTTTCTTATTACCAACTCTGGCGTGAAGGAGATTATTTACAGAGATCGCGACATTTAATTACTCAAAACTACGATGTGAACACTCTTCAAAATTGACGAAAGGGAAGTACCAATATCACACCTATGAGAGTGTTGAAAGAGTTCAATGGCAACAACTGCAAATTTGTGCCGGACCGTGACTCGGACCCGGATTTACTTATTTGTCGTATGGCAATACATGTACAAAGATTATAAAACTACGACATGTCAACGTTTAAGCACAGCATAAAATAACAACAGATATATTTGGTTCAAAATGGATCTAAGCACTATGGGACTTAACATCTAAGTCCCCTAGACTTAGAACTACTTAAACCTAACGAACCTAAGCACATCACACACATCCATGCCCGAGGCAGGATTCGAACCTGCGACCGTAGCAGCAGCGCGGTTCCAGACTGAAGCGCCTAGAACCGCTCGGCCACAACGGCCGGCCAGGTATATTTGGTTATCGAGGTATTTTATGTACGAGGGTAATCCAGAAAGTAAGGTCTCTTATTTTTTTATTGGTACATAGACCTGTTTATTTCTACAATGCTTTACATCAGTGTTTACAGCCTGAACATTTAGCTATTTTTCGACATAATCACCATTTCTGTGACGGCGGGAGTGGCCGTGCGGTTCTAGGTGCTACAGTCTGGAGCTGAGCGACCGCTACGGTCGCACGTTCGAATCCTGCCTCCGGCATCGATGTGTGTGATGCCCTTAGGTTAGTTAGGTTTAATTAGTTCTAAGTTCTAGGCGACTGATGACCTCAGAAGTTAAGTCGCATAGTGCTTAGAGCCATTTGAACCATTTCTGTCGATGCATTTTTGTAGACGCTGTAGCAGTTTTTGTATGCCCTTGTCATACTAGCTCGCCGCCATGCTTTCACCTCGTCTCGGAGCTGAATCGCTGGGGCCACAATTAACGCTGACAGGTACTGTGAGACTCTGAAAAAACTCAAAAGGGCAATTCAGAACCGGAGAAGAGGAACGTTGAACAAGGGCGTACACATTCTCCATGAGAGCGGTCGCCCACACATCGCTCAGCAGACCGTTGCTCTCCTGAACCGTTTCAGTGGAACATAATCACCCACCCACCCTATAGTCCTGACTTGGCGCCCAGTGACTGTCACCTGTTCCCTAGGTTAAAAGAAAATTTGGCCGGAAAGCGATTCAGCTCCGACGACGAGGTGAAAGAAGAGGTTCATAATTTTCTGAACAGCACTGCGACGAGCTTGTATGACATGGGCATACAAAAACTGCCACAGCGTCTACAAAAATGCATCGACAGAAATGGTGATTATGTCGAAAAATATCTAAATGTTCAAGCTGTAAACTGATGTAAACCATTGTAGAAATAAACAGGTCTTTGTACTTATAAAAAAAATAGGAGATCTTACTTTTGGGATTACCTTCGTAGTTTATAACATCACTTCTCGCTGCGAGGAGATTTTCGAAAGAACCCTTGTAGACACGTGCGGGACCGTCGTTACAGCTTGAGCAACTGTCAGTGGTTACGCACCACAGTAACATGATGGTCATAAAGATTTGCCCCTCTTGTAGTGACAGCCTGCACATCGTCGATGGACCGTTAGGATGCGATTCAAGGCAGTTCAAATCGCCCGAAACTGGTTGAATCCAGGGATTTTCTTCTGGATACAAGGCAGTTTCAGGTATTGTGGGGAACCGTCTTGTTACCAGCAGCGTTTCCACGCATCTATGGTACTGAATTCAGTTGCTATGAGAGTCCTGGCTGTGAAGAATGTGTGATTTCTTGGTCTTAGTCTTTTTTCGCTCCGCAGAGAATACGTCGACTATAATTGGAAGGTCGGTGTCGCTCTTCCGTCTGATATCAGGAGATGGAATGTGGATCAAGACAGGTAGCCAGTATGTGGGAGTAGATCATATTGACCCACTAACAATTCGCATGGCCGCATTAACTTATACGTCCGTCTTTTTTGCCTGACGACAATTAAGCCGGACAGGAGCACAGTATCCTGCCGCTGAGTATATCAAACCGAGTGCTGATACCGGGAGAGTGCCTGCTGAGAGCCCCAGAGTTTGTGGAGAATGTTTTTTTCTGGTTTTGAGCTTAGCAGATATTCGTGTCAAGTGCTCCTTAAAAAAAGTGTCCTATCTAACGTGATGTCAAGGAATTTTGGATGCATATTATGACGAACACAAAGACAGACATCGAGGGCTCTGTGTGAAAATTATTTACAGATGAAAACATGAAATTTCTGTTTTATTTGGGTTTGGTTGTAACCTCCATTTACGGAAATAATGGCTCAAGACATGTAGATAAGAATGTAGGATTTCTTCATTTCCTTCAAAAGTTCTGTATTTGGTAGACATTGCCGACTCTTCTGCATAGCCAAACTTTCCGGACTGTGTTGGAGGGATATCATATGATACACCACGTATATAATAGTAAAGTATACGCCCTGACGGCATCTCATCTTCATCGTAGATCATCCTAAGTGCAAACTCTTGCGGTAATCATGCTGAATGCTGCGAGGAATGAGGTTGTGGACAGGATGGCACTGCGGAAGTAGTGTGGGACAAGTTGGGAATATGAGTTGGATGGGAAGCTTGCTCGGATAGGTGAAGCACTTATGGCAACTGCTCACATAAAGCGGGAGATCTGGGTTCGAATTCCCCGTCCGTCATGCAACTGACGTCGTTATTTCTCTTTCATCGTGTATATATACTGTCGCGGAACCATGAATCTATGCCTGTTCTGTTGGACATGCCCAAAAGTACAAACTCCGCAGATATAACAGTATTCTTCAAAATTGTTCCATTGCAGGTCACACAAAATTTGTGACATGCCAAAATTATTTCGCATTTTCGTTATAACTTATGTATTACTCGCTGTAAAATAATGTACTGTTTATATCCTACTAGCTGTACCCGACATGCATTGCAATGCTACGGAAAAAAAGTGTTTGGTTTTATAATCGTTTTATTGAAGTGATTTCAGATACACATCTTTTTCCCGTCTGGTTCGTCTTGACGGATTTATTTGAAATTTTGATACAGCGTTGCGTTGTAATTCGCCCGTGGTGTGCTGTGCCCTATATTTGAAGCCTCCGTGACTGATTATGGTTTCCAGCAATATAACGCATGGCCGTGTGCTTCACGTGCTGGCCTGACCTATCTCGACTGTTCCCCTGGCCAGCATATATACTCGTTTTTAATACGTTTGCGAAATGTATTGCGAATACCTTTAGTGATAAAGAAGTGATAAAAGGAAACGCCATGGTTCACGTGGCAGTTTCCCACGCATCATGTGTACAGCGAAAATGTAGTAAGCGATTTTTTTCTTTCATCTATCTTTTTCACACAGTGGCATCTCGTTGTTTATGACTTCATATCTCCTGAACCATGTGTCGTAATCTTTTTCTGCTGAGGGGGGCGGGTGCTAGGAACTTTTGCAGACGTATGGAGAACAGCTCACGAAAGTTTTATCGGGTGAATGGTTTAGGAACGCTGGGAAGACAAACATAAAAACGAAACATTCATTTTTGTTTGTGTAGGCTAACATGACATCGGCTGCCTCTCGTTGCGTGGGTCTCGCGAGCTTGCGTGCTTACGTCATCAAGAGGGGGACGGGCCTGGTGGGGCCTAGTTTCGCGCTCCGTTCGAGCAAAGAATTAGTCGTAGCTCAGTAAAGGCGCGAGACAGACGAGCGGTGCTTACACGTGCGTGTAGAAATTCTCCTTCTCGCAACACTATTGATTCTTTTTTCATTTGCCAAAGATCCAAAACAGATTTTTTTCTACACGTTGCCCACTTCATGCTAAGAGTAATCGGATATCGCCAACCCTGGAAGTAGGCTGCATAGTTCGTGACACAACGTTTGATTATAAGATATTGGTTAACCATTCTTTCTGTAGTTAAAGTACACGAACGTTTTTTGACTGCGTGTCACTATATTCGACATCTTACTTTGGTAGAGGTACGTAGGCGCTGCGCATGCGGGCTTAGCCCGGAAGTTCCACATAGCCAGTAGCCTCGAGACACCTTCGAGTTAAAAGACAGGAAGCCGAAATGGAACTGATACGTTATCACGTAAGTTGCTTCAGTGCGAAGACATATTCGATAGTGTGTTCATTTCTACTCTCTGTGTCCATTTTGATTTATACTGTATCGTTTCCATTTTCTGGTTGTTGTCGGATCGTCACATGGCACGAGGGAAAGCCTTACAACATCACATTAAGAGACATATGTATTGAGTACTTCTGCCGTAACATTTATAGCCACTAACCACTGTCATTGTACTTCAAAAGGCCTGATATTCTGAACGTGTCAACTGTGGTAAAAACAACGTTCCTTCTTAGTAATAGTCTGTTTTGTCAGCTTACAGTATTTTAAATACGTACCGTTTTTTTAAAATTATCATTTAAAGTAAGATCAGACATGAAATATGACGAATGACAAGAACGAATCACCTTTACCAGATACAGTGCCGCTAAAATAAAAATAAAAATCTTCGATTTCGTAGTGCGAGTCGCAGTTATGACAAATATAATGTAACACACTTTTTGCATGCAGCAGTTGTGCTACTGGATTCGTGATTTCCTCTCTGAGAGGTCACAGTTCCTAGTAGACGATCACAGCAGCCCTCTTAAACTATTTGCAGATAAGGCTGTCTTTTACTGTCTCGTAAAGTCCTCGGATGATTAAAAGCAACTGCAATCTGTATGGTGCGAAAAGTGTCAATTGACTCTGAAAGGTGGCTACACTGAGCCACAGCGCCAGAGATCGCGCCAGAGAGTTTTGTTTCGCCGCCTCCACTGGCAGTGATTATTGAGAAGTAGCGGAGGGCAGTGCTTGTCGAGAGGTCGTGGTGGAGAGTGCTTGTCGAGATGTTGTAGTAGGGAGTGCTTGTTCCATGTTTTATGCAGTTGTTTGATGGGCTAGACAGCAGATGTTGTTCTAACGGAGATATTGTAATGATTAGAGTGCTTTTCATCAATATATATGAAGGTAACAAAACTCGCTTTTTTTTCTTCATTATTTCAGTGTCTTAAATAATGCGTCATTACAGGTTCAGTCAACAAATCATCTGGCTCGTGTTCTTGTATTAGAGTGTAATTCTGCTTTCCTTACGCAATTATAGTATTTCTATTTTTTAATTACTTCAGTATAAATGATATTTAAAATTTCTTGTCTTATTGAAGAAGAACCGTGCCAGATGTGTACGTTGAATCACACTTCCACACACAGAACAGCTACACTTGTGCTTTGTTGGCTTCGTAGGTTTTATAGTTGCTGGGGACTTAATTAATTACTTGTGTTAACGAAAATTTTATTTCATTCTTTGTTGTTATTCTATGCAGTCAGATTGCGTACAAATACTAGTCAGGGCCAACCGTTTACGAGACTTCGTAATCGGAAATACAGCTACAAAAAAAAATAAAAATTATTTTCATTCCATATTAATTAAGCCCCCATGCAACTCTAAATAATGAAAAGTGTGAAGTCATCTACATGATTATTGAAAGGAATCCGTTAAATTTCAGTTAAACGAAAAGTGGCACAATCTAAAGGCTGTGAATTCAACTACATACTTAGGGGTTACAGTTACGAATAACTCAAGATGGAACGAACAGACGAATAATGCTGTGGGGAAGGTGTTCCAAAGATTGAGTTTAATCAGCAAAATACTTAAAAAATGCAGCAGGTCTATCTTAAGAGACTGCCTACACTACGCTTGTCCGTCCTCTTCTGGAGTATTGCTGCGCGGTGAGAGACCCGCATCAGATAGGATTGACGGAGGACATCGAGGAAGTTTAGCGAAGAGCAGCTCGTTTTGTATTATTACGAAACAGGGGAGAGAGCGCCACGGGTCTGACATGCTACTTGGGGTCGCAATAATTAAAACACAGGTGTTTTTTGTTGCTGCAGGACTTTCTCGCTAAATTTTAGTTACCAGTTTTCTGCTCCGAAGACAAAAATATCTTGTTGGCACCCCACCTACATAGGAGGAAATGATCATGGTAATAAAATATGAGAAATCGGAGCTCACACGGGAAGATTATGTGTTTGTTTTTCCCGCACACTGTTCGAGAGTGGAACGGCGAGAAGTAGCTTCTGCCAGGCACTTAGGTGCGAACTGCAGCGTAGTCATGTAGGTGCAGATATAGATGAGATTCAAATTCTGGCGTTCAGTGAAGATATCAGTCTAAAGCTAAGCAGAGCTAGGGACCTGACCATCGACAGATTAAAGTAGTCGCAACCCTAGAAACATCACAAGCGGAAGTCTTGCCAGTTAAGGACAGCAGCAACAATCACACCACAGTCATCGCTTGAGAATGACTGAAGAGTACTGGTTCGAAGGATCGTGAATTTTTAACAACTTGAAGAGGCTGGAACCTCGAAAGAATTTTATCAGTATGTATCGCTGTCAAACCGAGCATCAGTATACTTAAAACTTTCCTGTGTAGTAGTTCAGGCACAGAGACGGTTCTTGATAGGAAGACTGATGATACGGACTTACTGTAATATATCACGAGACTGCTTGTGAAAGGGAGTTTGGGTCACGTGGGAGAAAAAAAGATAGGTCACTAACCAAAAGCGTTGTTTTGTGATAAAATTGCGTAAAACGGTGGTTACAGCCTACTGCGAGTGCAAAAGCTAATAAATGGTGTCGCACGCATGAGTATTCTGAACTGACATGAGTAACGAAATGAACAAACTTCTCCTTACGCCAAAAAAAGAAACTTGTATTGTTAACGCAGACATGTTGTAATTTTCAATCATGAGATTTTGACGTTAAAATATATAAAGAAAGAAGAGTACTTACGATTGTTAAAGTACGTAAATAAAATCATATCTGAAGCAGATGCGCACTTGTCGGGAGATAACTTACCCGATGATAGCTTTATAAAACGCGAACAAGAAGGCAAAAGTCGAATTGCTTAAGATTTCTTGGAGAGGAAAGGATAAATAACAAATTCGACAAAGAATATGAGAAGAGAAGTAGAAGAAATGGAGGTGGGTATGAAAGAAAGTCGGACTGAATCACAGTACTCTGCATGGCAACAAATATCGCCTCACGGCTCGAAAACAAGTGAGGAGCTGTCACATCGTCCTGAACAACATAGTAAATTGTCCAGTACGTGCTGCACAGCGTTGCCCTCAACTTCTGCCTGAAAATGTAACCCTGTGACGTAGAAATTGATTGCAATATGAAAGCAACAAATAAAGCAGCTTAGACATAGTATAGTATAGTATTTATTTTCTATCGTGGATATGTTAACACCTAACGTTCCTACCGCTTCAATCACTATGGTAGCTACAAGACTGTCTCTTAGAAAGTCATCACTAAACCGCACTCCCGACTTTATAAGAACTGAAGTCCTATGCATAAAACAACTTAAAAAGTCTGATTATTTTGCAGCTACCTTTATGTGTTAAATCTTTGACGCTTAGGCGAACAGCAAATATGAAGTACTGTGGACGATAAGCTTATTTCCTTTGACCATTTTGTGATGGGTGTCAGCGAGAACAATTTCGTAAAAGTTTGAAATTATGTACAACGTTTATTGGAAGTTTCTAAGTGCTCTTATTCTAACAAAACTGGATCGACGTATGCTGCGTAATTTGCGCGCCGTGAATTACACTGCTTCAAGACGTATGCACAGTTTCTGACTATACTAAAATTATACCTCTTAATGAGTGTTATAAGGCAGCACTATAAATTCGGTCAATAGCTGTACATATTAAAAAATAATGAAAATGAAATTTTTGTTGTCCCTGGAAGCCACTAGATAAGCAACTTGCAACTGGAATCGTGCCCCATGTGGTATCAACGTTCGATACCACCCTTGTTACGGGTTGCAGTTATCGACCGCGGTCCGTATTAGTATCGTTGGACCCGCGAGTCTTGACCAGCGCCGCTAGCGCAGCTCCGCAGCTTGTATCAAGTTTCTAGCGAGCTCTCGTCCACTCTCGCTCGGGGCGACAAGTAGTAAAGTAGCATAGCCTTCAGCAACCTCTAACAAGGCGCTTCGTAACTTATGGTCTAAGTGAGGCCCCAATAGCTATCTGTTTATAGTTATATGTATGCAGCCAAGAAGAATCCTGTACAACCAGTTAAGTACAATATATATTATTTTTTACCAACGACTTCTAATTACTTTAGTCGTTGCAGATCCAGACCATGCAGCCCGCACCTTATCGACGTTACTGACAAACCTGCTGCGATTTATGTTTCTATTTAGCATTGGCCATCAGTCAACATTGGCGACGAATCGTTCGTCGCCATCATAACACCACAGATTAGCTGTCTAGTAATATAGTTCCGTTTTACTATGTGTCTTGTACGTTCTTTCAGACATGATCGAAACGATAGATACCGCACTTATAACATATATACACGTTGACGGCATTTCATGATAACTTCAGTGTGTATGCACCTTAGGTCTGACTTCTTGCGAGAGGATGGTGGACAGAGCGGGGTGGGGCGGGGTGGGGAGGACACTACGGTAGTACTGTACGACAACTTGGAAATTTGGGTTGGACGGGCAGCGTGCTCGGATAGCCGGAATTGTTAAAGAGGAAAATCCGGGTTCGAATCGCGGTCCAGCACATATTTGTACTTGTAACTACTGAATTTTTTCAGTTTCTCATACTGTTCACGTCGCTATTTCTCCTTCATCATATGGAACCGTTTTTGTAAACATTTCTATGTCACTTGAACTGCATAAAATGCATTAAGAGTTACGTAAATCGTACCGAGCATTACCACATACAATGAATTTCATTCAGTAATCGAATTATAATTAATTGACCTAGACGTTATCAATTATGAATTTTCAGCGCTCTGTCGTCAAAATGTAATATACACTACTGGCCATTAAATTGCTACACCAAGAAGAAATGCAGATGATAAACGGGTATTCATTGGACAAATATATTATACTAGAACTGACATGTCATTACATTTTCACGCAATTTCGGCGCATAGATCCTGAGAAATCAGTACCCAGAACCACCACCTCTGGCCGTAATAACGGCCTTGATACGCCTGGGCATTGAGTCAAACACAGCTTGGATGGCGTGTACAGGTACAACTGCCCATGCAGCTTCAACACGATACCACAGTTCATCAAGATTAGTGACTGGCGTATTGTGACGAGCCAGTTGCTCGGCCACCATTGACAAGACTTTTTCAATTAGTGAGAGATCTGGAGAATGTGCTGGCCAGGGCAGCAGTCGAACATTTTCTGTATCCACAAAGGCCCGTACAGGACGTGCAACATGCGGTCGTGCATTATCCTGCTGAAATGTAGGGTTTCGCAGGGATCGAATGAAGGGTAGAACCACGGGTCGTAACACATCTGAAATGTAACGTCCACTGTTCAAAGTGCCGTCAATGTGAACAAGAGGTGACCGAGACTTGTAACCAATGGCACCCCATACCATCACAGCGGGTGATACGCCAGTATGGTGATGACGAATACACGCTTCCAATGTGCGTTCACCACCATGTCGCCAAACACGGATGCGACCATCATGATGCTGTAGATAGAACCTGGATTCATCCAAAAAAATGACGTTTTGCCATTCGTACACCCAGGTTCATCGTTGAGCTCACCATCGCAGCCGCTCCTGTCTGTGATGCAGTGCAAGGGTAACTGCGGCCATGGTCTCCGAGCTGATAGTCCATGCTGCTGCAAACGCCGTCGAACTGTTCGTTCAGATGGTTGTTGTCTTGCAAACGTCCCCATCTGTTGACTCAGGGATCGAGACGTGGCTGCACGATCCGTTACAGCCATGCGGATAAGATGCCTGTCATCTCGACTGCTAGTGATACGAGGCGGTTGGGATCCAGCACGGAGTTCCGTATTACCCTCCTGAACCCACCGATTCCATATTCTGCTAACTGTCATTGGATCTCGACCAACGCGAGCAGCAATATCGCGATACGACAAACCGCAATCGCAATAGGCTATAATCCGATCTTTATCAAAATCGGAAACGTGATGGGACCAATTTCTCCTCCTTACACGAGTCATCATAACAACGTTTCACCAGGCAATGCCGGTCAACTGCTGTTTGTGTATGAGAAATCGGTTGTAAACTTTCCTCATGTCAGCACGTTGTAGGTGTCGCCACCGACGCCAACCTTGTATGAATGCTCTGAAAAGCTAATCATTTGCATATCACAGCATCTTCATCCTGTCGGTTAAATTTCGTGTCAGTAGCACGTCATTTTCGTGGTGTAGCAATTTTAATGGCCAGTAGTGTACATATTCGCAAAATACTGAACAACTTCTGCCATGCTCTTTATGTAGCTCTGACAGATACGGATTACGACTAGTTACTTTAATGTACCACAAGGCACAGTGTACTGCAGGACAGTATTGTACTGTACATAAGTAAAGCACGCCTTCTTCTTCAATCCAAATTATGTCTCAGCCGACGTAAATTGGAACAGCATCGCAGAGCCTCTCCAACTATATTGGAATAGCGCCACAGCACTGAACGAAACGTTGGCTACTACCTGAGACTCAGACGCAGATGGTTTTAATCAAATGAAACTATATGGTTCCAGAGACCTTTTCAAGTTTCGAAATGTATAAATTAGTGACGAATCAAAGTTCGCGCTAGGATAGTCCGTGCAGCTATCCAAAGCCACTGCGTCAGGGTGGCGTAGTGGTTAACGCATCTGCATAGAGATCAGGAGACCCTGGTTCGAATCTGAACAATGCTACAATTTTTCATTTGTCGCTGCAGTCTGCACACATACATCATAGACAAATCTGACTTGAAAAGGTCTAGTTTCATTTGATAGAAGTAAAGCACCTGCTATATCGAATTTAGATTGCGTTCCTGAGTTTAAACAAATGAGTGCGTGTTGCAATACAAGTGGGACTCATTGGAATGTCAACACGTCTAAATTAACATCACGCAAGTGCTGAACACAAACACAGCAGAGAAGATATGTAGATCGTGGCGTACTTCAAGGCAGGACGACGGATCGAGCGCGTTGGCCGCAGGAAGCAAAGCCCAGTAGGGGGTGGTGGGGGGAAGCGGCGGGTGGGGTGGGAGGAGTCCCTAGCCTGACAAAGCCCGGGCGGCTGGCTAATCGCGCGTCCATCTAGCCCGGGGCGCATCCCATTCAGGAAGGCTGTGCCATTATGTAGGAGGCCACCTCAATGGGAGCAATTGAAGGAAATAGATGTTTGGATTAGGAAAACAAAGGCGGGCCGAAGCAGCGCCTGCGGCCGGCGGCGACATCGGAGGCAGTAGCTGTGGCGGAGGAAGGAAGCGACGGGCGGCCGAGGAAGGCGACGCCGTGCGTGGGAGTGAGGCAAGCAGGCGAAACCTCCAGCTGCCTGTCGCCGCTCTGACGCGGGCTCACGTGTATTTTTATGCTGCCTTTTCCTCTTTCTATTTCGTTAATTTTTCCTGTGGTCGTAATTAGTCAATACCTGAGCTCATTGTCCTGCTATCGGAATTAAGGATAGCAAAAAAAAAAGTATATAAATAAAAAAATAAAAAAACTGCTTACCGTGTGCTACAAGTAAGCAAACCGTACAACGTTTGTTATTCCCAGGAGGCAGCACATTAATATCGAGTAAAACGCCTCTAGCATTGATTACGGCCACAATTCACCAAGGAAGAGAGTCCATAACTTTGCTGAGGTATGCCATACAGGGTGATTTTAATTAACGTTTAAAAACCCCGTACCGCTGTAGGCGATGCTGTGACAAATAATTTAATACAAGACACACGAGGCCGCAAACGTCGGCAAATACCCCAAAACTGCATGCTAAATGTTGAACATGTGACGTCAAATACAAATACGGAGGGAATTTTCTAGTGTGTTTGTGAGTGGATGACTGAGTGACGCTATACTTGCATTCAAGCAAACAGTGCAAATTTCGAACTCGATTGTAAATGTAGAAGTTACAGAATTATTGTTCTCCTTGTGACCAAACAAAAACTGTTCTTATTTTTGTGTTTCTTTCCTTTTCTCCCTTCTTTTATTGTTTACAAACATTGTGCAGTAAATAAATCGTTGGTCATTTGCTGATAATGACGTAGTTCGGAAGCTTTACGCGCATTTACTTGTGACGGAGTAGGGCTGGTTTTTGTTGTACTGTACTCTGCAATAAACCAGTCGAGACCGTGAGGCCGGTAGAGAATTTAATTGATTAACACATCAGTGTAAATACAAAACTGTCCCGCGCAGTGAAAAAAAGTAATGCCTTCAAGACACATGACTCGAACCCTGAGCCCCACGCACTAATGTCGGGCACGTGGGGGCGGAGCCACACCTATGTGATTAGTTGATTTGGCTTGGGATGAGCAGGTATGACAGACCCAAAGGCTCAACCGCTGCAAGTGCACCGAGGCACGTCATCTGGTGACGTTACGTGTTCAACATTTGTCTTCCACTTTAGAGTATTTGCGACATTTGCGGCCCCATGTTTCTTATATGAAATTACTTGTCTCAGCGTCGTCTACATCGCTTCTGAGGTTTTTAAATGTTCATAAGAATCGCTCCGTATAGGCCTACAGTAGAGACTCCATAGGAGGAGCCATGTAACAGACTGTGCTGCCCCTCCCACCAGAGGTTCCATTCCTCCCCGGGCTTGGGTATGTGTGTTGTTCTTATCGTAAGTTAGTTGCAGTAGTGTGTAAGTGTAGGGACCGATGACCGCAGCAGTTTCGTCCGTTAACAATTCACGCACATTTGAACATTTGAGAAACAGAGTTTGATTCTTCTGTTGCGGGTTGCGTACTTCAGAAATCAAGGCACCGCTCCTACGTCAGTGCTATGGGGCTTTCTTCGTTCCTGCTGTAGTTCCGCGAATATAACTGTGGCGCAGCTGCATACTCTTCGACTCTTTCTCTCTTACTGAAGCTCAAAAATGGTTCAAATGGCTCTAAGCACTGTGGGACTTAACATCTGAGGTCATCAGTCCCGTAGACTTAGAACTACTTAAACCTAACTAACCTAAGGACATCACACACATCCATGCCCGAGTCAGGATTCGAACCTGCGACCGCAGCACCTAGAACTGCTCGGCCTCAGCCTTTACTGAAGCGTGCGGCATTGTTAAAGGTAGTCGTGAGGTATTGTTGGTACGAAAGATGAACACACGATATTGCTGCTGTAAACCGGAATGAGTGATTGTCGGGATGAGATGGCGTATACCGAAGCTGTGTTTTGTGAGACACTCGAAGACGTAGAACGAAAATTAATGGATGCAAAGTACACAACTCCAACTGTTTCCCATTAGAGGAGAGTGACATCTGGAATAAGGTTCACGCTATAGTCCACGCTTCAGTGAATTTCGTCCATGCACACAAAATGGCTGTATTTTTGTTTACTCCACCACCACCATGAGAAAACATACCGTTTGCGTTGCGCCAAACGAAAATTGGGCACAGAGCAAAAAACGCCGCAATACCTGTGAGCTTTCAGTGTTCCACTTATGAAAAAAGGGCCTATGAGCTGATGGTTCACTATCCCACACCACACTTTTACACTGAATAGACGCTGACGTTCCACCTGACGAAGACAATGAGGATTCACAGCAAACCAATAGTGCAAGTTTCAGCGGTTTACCTAGCCATGATTGGTGAATGTGGCTTCGTCTCTAAACAAGATACATGATACATCTGGAGTACCCTGTCTAATACTCATGCACAGAACGATTCTAAAAAACATTTCCATGCAGCTATTGGTGGAGAGAGAGTTGGTAGGGGTGAAACGTATGTCGATGAAGAATGCGTAGGGCACTTGAGTGACTCATGCCACTTCTTCGTTCGATTGACACCATAACTAAAAGACAATAAAAAAATAAGTATCTGGAAGCGGACATTTTCAATGAATGAAGGAAGCATCCACTTCTGCCCATTATTACTAGAGGTTTACGGGTTCATTTTGTTACCTGAGTTACGCGGACCATGCAATCGTAAGTATGGACGATGGTTTTCTTCAACGCTGCTTTTAACATAGTCTACATATTACCTACGAATGCAGTGCAACGGATGGTGAATGAACGTTGTGCTGAGGTAAGGGTACATTAATTTGCAGCTTGCTTCACTTTTGCTTACGACAAAAGAGGGGGAAATTAATGTTCATGCTGCTGTTGCAGTGGATCTGCACGTTTGCTCCAGCGCAAGCCTACATTTACGTCGATAGCACATCTACTAATAGTTCATGCAGCTTATATCACACACAAGACAGCCAGAAATGTACTAAGTCCAACCCTAAATATTACGAGATTAATACAGTCAATACTCTCCTACGAAATGAGTTTCACACTCGGTCCTTTTCAGTGGATTATCCAAAGAAAAATGCATACTGAACACGCCACGCAGAATTCTTCACAAGGGCCGATAGTTTCACACGCGGTTTTCTCTACAACAAACACTCCAACATCTCCCAAACTTCACAGAACTGCCCGTAAATGCATCTGTTTGCCCGGCGATATAAACCGAACGCGAAATAACAGTCACTTTTTCATTTTACAAATAACTTTTTCGGACACGTCTAACATGAGCTTCTCGTCCGGCAGCTAGTCCACGACTGCCTGAATGCCGTTGCTTTCAGGGCATATAACTCATTCCAATGCGCGGGAAATACTTTACTCTGGTTGATCAAAACGAACAGCCGATCAGATCAAACTTTGAAGATCATATTCGCGCTTAAACTGCTTTACTCCAGTCAACATTTGCAAATGCATTTACGTCATTTCATGCTGCAAATATTAACCAAATCTACCACCAAACCAAACCAAAAGAAAAGTAAGAGAAAACTATGCTTGAAATATACTTTAGAACTGAGTATCCTCCTATTATCTTTCTGACTGCCTTATTACAAAAGCAAACACTCGTAGACATACGTCGTCCGCCAGTTAGGGGGATTTACAGTTTTCGTGACACCCTAATGGCGTTACACTTGCTAGTTACGTAAGGTGTAATACAATATAGAATTGAAATTTGATGTATGTCCCACATACACACTGACATTCACTCTCATGTACTCTCACACTAACACAAAATATAGATATTAACTTTTTAGGTGTTATTTTCTTTCTGAATCAGTGATTTTAGTATGCGCCACAGTGAGCATTCTCACGGTCAGCTACGACGCACACAGCATGCCACATGTCGGCCGCCGCCGAATGCTACTATACTGCAGTCTTCCAAAACAGCTTGCCATAACGTAACAAAACTTACTGCAAAAATCTGCTGTCGTATAATAGCTGTGGCGCTACAGTATCACAGCCACCTAACAAACCATGTTCCGCAGATGCTAGAAGACGTTCCTCTGCGAACTAGGAGGAACCTGTGAGAAAAACATGATGGCTGTCCAGCCCATACTGCATGAAGTACTGTACAAAGTCTTCACGAATTGTTTCCAAATAGTTGGATTGGACGCAGAGGACTTGTGCCTTGGGCATCTAGTTCCCAAATTTGATGCCTGTAGACCTTTTTTTGCGGGGAAAGTTGAAATACGCTGTCTACAAGGACACACCAACTACACCCCATGATATGCAAAAACACGTTGCTGCAGCCTGCAAGAACATCTCTTCTGTAATGATAGGACGAATGCAGCAGTCGTTCCATACCAGACTGAAAGATTATATTGCCGCTGCCGGTGGTCATTTTGAACAAAACCTGTCACGGTCCGTTGTCTAGTTGCTGGTCAGAATCCACAGAATTAGTGTATGTACTTGTGTTATTCTTTAGTGTGTGCTACCACAGGCACATTAGAAATGGCGGTTCCAGAACTTTTCAAAATACGATATCTCGTAAACGAATCCTACAACAAACACCTCTGACATTCTAATTCACACTACTTTTAGACTTTTAACGTCAACTGGCATTGATCCACTTAAAAAAAGTGTACGTTTTCAGAAAAAACATTTTCTAAGTATTATTATAATCTGTTTACTGGCTAATAGTAAGAGCCCCTGACTACCATTCCATTCTGTGACAACCGCACATCAATAGCACTTTCCATTTCTGCGACATCTGCGGTGCAAGTTTTAGGCGATTCACCCTGTATAACAATCGTCCTGTCCAATGGTTGTCTCTGTCATTTAGGCAGGTCGGACATTCAGCTTGCACTTGGGGATGGCTTTAAAGCCGAAATCATGATTGTGTGAAATAATTGAATACTAATTTACAGTTCAATTATGGAAAATCATTTCAGGGAACGCCGCGGGTCGGCGGTTACATCTGCGAACCCGTGTACGCGCCCTCCTTTCTGAACGAGTCGAGTTCACTTACACCCTAGAACAGACTCATGAAGCAAGTGAGCTGCGACGGAGACCACTACTGATTGGCCACGATAACTTGACGATTGTGGAGAAAATCCGTACCGCTGGAAATATATTCATTTGCCTCAGAGGGCTCCCAACATCAAGTTGCCCCTAGGTGCGAAGTATTACGAAAGGCTTGTGTTTACTAGCAAGTAACTTCAGTGAGCACTTGCTGAGGTGTTTACTTTAGAACAATGTCATGCTCAAGTTTACTTGTTGAAGTCAGTGGGGAATGTTTATTTCAGGAGCTTTCTGCAAGTACCTGTTGCAGAAGTGGAGTTATTCTTAAAAACCAAAGCAGTCTTCAATGTTGTCGGATTATTATTAATGAATACAAATCTTGGCGAAACACAAAAATAGAAAAAACGTTAGCGGAGTGCATATTTATTTTACCAAGAAACACTACTGGGTTAACTAAAATCAGAGCATTTCACTTAGATTAAAGGCTTTTGGGATTTTATCTGCAAATTTCGAACATCTCTTGTCTATTGTGTAATCAAATATTCGATAAAAGGTTACAAAAATTCGACTATGTATCTCGCCAAGAGACTGCCTTTTAATTACTCTTCGATTCTCGCAAGCAGTATTTACTACTTCTTTCATAAATGTAATGCATTTATGTGTATGGTAACATCAACAACAAAAATAGATAAAATATAAAGATGTCTATACTGCTGCCGGTAAACTTACTTGATGGACTGTGTCAATTATATGTGTTTAAGGATTCCAACGGTACATTTTTTTTTCAGCCCATCGTTGTTTGTGCTACACTCACACTCGAACCAGGATCCCTGTGTGGCACACAGTTTTAGTTTGTTACGAAGTTTCACGCTATAAACTGTTTTCACTAATTTGCAAATTTCTTGAAGTTGACGAAACTACCGGAGGGCGATGGAGGGGGGAGTGTTTGCAAACACGCTGGTTCCCAGATTCCTCCCAGTTCTGTGATTGTATAGATGATGCGCCATGCCACAGCGGGAAGTTCGACAGAATATCTAATAAGTATGATCGTAGGATTACAGTGTTACAGTAGTTGCGAGTCAAGCAAGTAAACAGGTACAATTCAATGAGGAAAACTGAAGGAAAATAAACCAGCCGTAAAAGTGTACGTCACGGACAGAATCGCTCAGAGGGCACAAAACAGTCTGTTTACAGTTTTACAACTGTGATCTAAATCCGATAGAATTGGCATGGACCAAAACAAGACACAATTTCAGGACGAAAAACGTCACTGGCGACATGACGAAGGAAAGACAACAGAATATTGTTAGTGCTGCTTTCCTTTCAGTTATTGCAAAGGAGTGGCAAGATTACTGCAGCTGGAGCAAGACTATTGCATGCGAAATGCAATAATGGAAATGGTCATCTGTTATCAATGCCACACCCTCAAGCTATGATGATGATGCTCTTGAATCGAATACAAATGACAGTGCTCTTTATTGAACATCATTTGACAGTTCTTTCAGGCAGAGTTAATCACATTTAATAAGCATTACTGCTGTGTTGTATTCAATAAATGCAAAGTGCAAAAACCTGTTTTCGACTTTAAATTCATAGTGTAATAAGTTGTATATTCATCTACTTTCATTTTTCGACATTTGCGATGCATAAATAATACGAAATTCTCGAGCATTAATATCTCAACAAATTAGGTGACTTACAATCCCACGGAAGTGTCACTTGAGAGGACAATATTTCTGCAAGTGCAGCCGACGCTGCCTTCCCCTCACCGCTCCTCTCCCCTCGGCAGCAGTAATATGGAGGCAAGTCCGCTCCCGACAGCCACCGCGCCAATCGTCAACTTATTGTGGACAAACAGCAGTCGGGTGTGCGAGCACACGGAGGTGGCGAATTCGGAGAAGACGCCGCATGACTCGCTGGCGAGTTTAGAGCGACTACACAGAGCTCATTTCTGATTTCTAGTCTACAGCAGAAGCAACTCATTGATCATTAAATCCCATACAGCTACGAGACTGTGGGGATGGGGACTGCTACGTTTCACACGCCGTTCCATGTAGTCACAGTTAAGTTCAAGCCAGCTGCGGTGCGACGTTGTGCCTCGAATTCCGTCACGCCAGCAACAAGTGTGTGCAACGTTGCGAACGCGGTTTGTCTCATATGGAAGTGCCCACAACGTAGTCACCAAGGAGATGCGGAACAAAGCTTCTTCACGAAAAACGTTGACAATCATGTCATGTAGGCAGTGTATACGAGTAATGATTTCAAATGTTCAAATATGTGTGAATTTCTAAGGGACCAAACTGCTTAGGTCATCTGTCCCTAGATTTGCACACTACCTAAGCTAACTTATGCAAGGAACAATACACACACCCATGCCCGAGGGAGGACTCGAGCATCTGGTAGGAGGGGCCACGCAGTCCGTGACATGGCGCCTCGAACCGCACGGCCACTTCGCGCGGCGGGTAATGATTTGGCGTGATTCCTGTTAAAGATATCAACAACGTTAAAGTATCCAAAATACGGATACGACTACGACATATATACAGCGTGATCAAAAAGTCAGTATAAATTTGAAAACTTAATAAACCACGGAATAATGTAGATAGAGAGGTAAAAATTGATACACATGCTTGGAATGACATGGGGGTTTTATTAGACAAAAAAAAAAACAAAGTTCACAAAATGTCCGACAGATGGCGCTGGACAACAAAACCGCTACCGTGACTGGTGAGAGGCACGCCGATATGTTAAACAGAATCGCATCATCCCCAGCCTGGCTGATAAACACCTGCTGGAACGTACGATGTTTATGCAGGATGGCGCTCCACCCCATATTGCTAGATGCGTGAAAGGTCTCTTGCGTGCGTCGTTTGGTGATGATCGTGTGCTCAGCCGCCACTTTCATCATGCTTGGCCTCCCAGGTCCCCAGACCTCAGTCCGTGCGAGTATTGGCTTTGGAGTTACCTGAAGTCGCAAGTGTATCGTGATCGACCGACATCTCTAGGGATGCTGAAAGACAACATCCGACGACAATGCCTCACCATAACCCCGGATATGCTTTTCAGTGCTGTTCACAACAATATTTCTCGACTACAGCTATTGTGGACGAATTATGGTGGACATATTGAGCATTTCCTGTAAACATCATCATCTTTGCTTTGTCTTACTTTGTTATGCTAATTATTGCTATTCTGATCAGATGAAGCGCCATCTGTCGGACATTTTTTGAACGTTTGTATTTTTTTGGTTCTAATAAAACCCCATGTCATTCCAAGCATGAGTGTCAATTTGTACCTCTCTATCTACATCATTCCGTGATTTATTCAGTTTTCAAATTTATACTGACTTTTTGATCGCCCGCTACACACCTCAGAACTTTTGTTTTTAGATTTTGACTTTTACTAAAGTACTGCTGTACCAGTTGATGATGGTCATGCGGCCTAAATTGCAATAGCGCAAATTAATAACTGTTACAGTCAAAGGTGACGACGATGTCATTTGCAAAATTTGACATTCAGTGCACGTATGTTTACAAATCTGATAAGACTACTATAAATGGTAAGGTGAAGTTCCGCGTTCTGTTCCAAGACACATCAGGGTTGCCAGACCGACCGCCCTGTCATCCTTCGGCAGTGGCGTCATAGGGTGTGGTATAGTGGAGCCTGTGGTGACCACACCACTCTCCTGGTCGTTGTCGGGCTTGTTCCTCAGTTGGGATTACAGGGCTGTGTCCACCCCCTTACCAGTCCTCCCACCAGGGAAAAATCCCTGCCAGTATCTGGAATCGAGCCCGCGTCCCCCACGTGGTAGTCAGCTATGGACACGGGCTAGTCTACCTTATCGCTGGCGAGTCGAATTCAGTTTATTTGTTCATTATAAATGTTGATTCCTTTGGTGCCACTTTTCGTTATTTATTTTATTTGTACTTTCTATGAATAAATTAAATAAATACGGTATGTAGAGAGTGGGCAGCGTATTCGGGATTTTTCTCTCATTCTAGCCTCTTTCTTAACATCATTGTTGTCTGTTTCTGAGCCGGCTGGAGTGGCCGAGCGGTTCTAAGCGCTTCAGTCTGGAACCGCGCGACACCTACGGTCGCAGGTTCGAATCCTGTCTCGGGCATGGATGTGTGTGATGTCCTTAGGTTAGTTAGGTTTAAGTAGTTCTAAGTTCTAGGGGACTGATGACCTCAGATGTTAAGTCCCATAGTGCTCAGAGTCAGTTTTGTCTGTTTCTGTACTCTGATTACTGTGGAGATACAAAATCGATCTTTTATCTCTCCAGTCTGTTCTGATATCATTCACTTCCCTTGGACATCTACTGTGTGAAGCAGCGTACTAGCGCCTCATCCCCGTCGTGGATCTTCTTTACCGAAACAGCTGCTCTCCGTGATGCTGTGTTACGGTACGTGTAGGCCATTAGCTGTCAAAACCAATTGCAAAATAAGTTATACAGCCTACTAGTATGGTGCTAAAAATGTCAAACTGACTCTAAATACTGAAAAATGAGAAGTCATCCACACAGTACTAAAAGGGGTCCGATAAATTTCGGTTACACGATAAGTGTAATTAATATAAATTGGAACTATCACATAAATCAGGTAGTGGGGAAAGCAAACCAAACACTGCGATTTGTTAGAGAACACGTAGAAAATGCAATAGGTCTACTAAAGAGACTGGTTAGACTAAACTTGTTCGCCCTCTTGTGGAGTATTGCTGTGGGATCCGCATCTGTTATAACTGACAGAGGACATCGAAAATTTTAAAGAGGTGCAGCTCATTTTGTATTATCGTTAAATACGGGAGAGGGTGCCACGAATACGGTACGCGAATTGGCGTTACAAAAATTAAAACAAAGGCGTTTTTCTATGCCGCGAGATGTCTTCACGATGGTTCAGTCTCCACCTTTCCAGTCTAAATGCGAAAATACTGTATTGACGCCCACCTACTAAGGGATAAATGATCATTGTACTACAATAAGAGAAATCAGAGCTCGTGCAAAGAGATTTGTTCGAAGGTGGAACGGTGGAGAAACACTGTGGAAGCAATTCGATGAACCCTGTGCCAGGCACTTAATCGCGAATTGCAGAGTGATCAAGTGAATATACATTAATGATTATAAAGAATCCGCCTCGATTGCAAATAGAAACCGGATGTTGACCTAGGTTTCGGTGCGGATAACCACGCCTTCTTCGGAACACCCTAAAACTACAAACTGCCTAAAGAGGCATGGTCCAACATTAATACAAAACGCCAAAAAGGGCAAAAGACTCGCATACAACGTAAAATAAACGGTACGTGTGTACCACATCAATAGCTGTACTTAGCTCAAACGTCAGAAGCGTGCTCCCTCACCCCAGCCAACTTTCTGTGGGCTGTGGGCTGTTAGGTAAAGTTCTGAATATACATTGATCAACCAGAGCATTACGACCACCGACCTACAATCGATATAAACCGGTGCAGGAGATAGCAGCGTCATCTGGCGAGGGATAACGGCTAGTCAGATACGCGCACGCTGGATGTTGTATCAGTGAGCGTGCTGTCCCTGTGTAAAATGGTGAAGGCGCGCTATCTACTTAAGTTTGACCGAGAGCGCGCTAAGATGGCCTGGAGGCTCAACACCAGGATTTCAGCAACTACGCAACGTGTCGGGTGTTTGAGGTGTGCAGCGAAAAGCGTCTTCAACATTTGCCGAAAGCAACGTGAAACCACGCCCAGATGTCGTGGGATTGGGCAGCCATAACCTCATAACAGATGTCGGACATCGAAGGGCGGGAAGACTGGTAAAACAGGACAGGCGGCGAACTGTGCCGGAACTAACATTAGACTTCAACGTGTGGCAGAGTAAAAGTGTGTCTGAACACACAGTGCACCGAACATTCCTAACGATGGGTCTCCGCAGCCGACGACCCATGCATGTGCCAATGTTAACACCGCGACATCGGCAACTACGACTGAAATGGGTAAGTGAGCATCGGCACTGAACGTTGGTACAGTGGAAGTGCGCTGCATGGTCTGATGAACCCGAAACCTTCTTCATCATACCGATGGGAGGACACAAACCCGTCGTCTTCCAGAGCAACAGTTCCTCGACACCTGTACCACGGGACGGAGAAAACGTTGGTGGCGGCTCCATTATGCTCTGGGCTCTGAGAAACATACGCGTGGGCGTCCATGGGTCCAGTGGAGCTCGTGCAAGGCACCATCACGGCCAAGCAGTATTGTACACTGGATGCAGACTGCGTACACCCCACGTTTCCCAACGGCTGTAGCATTTTTCTACGAGATAATGCGCCATGTCACAAGGCCAGGAGTGTGATGGAGTGGTTCGAGGGACAGAGTGGCGAGTTTTAATTGATATGTTGGCTTCCCAACTCGCCAGATCTGAACCCATTCGAATACCTCTAGGATGTGATTGAAAGTGGCGTCGCAGCTTTTCACCCCTCCCTCTCGCTTCCAGCGACCTATCAAAGGCATTTCCAGAATGAGATTTTCACTCTGCAGCGGAGTGTGCGCTGATATGAAACTTCCTGGCAGATTAAAACTGTGTGCCCGACCGAGACTCGAACTCGGGACCTTTGCCTTTCGCGGGCAAGTGCTCTACCATCTGAGCTACAGAAGCTTCGGTAAAGGCATACAGATTTCCCAGGAAATTGAAGCATAAACTGATATATTGAAGCAGACAACTGGTGGTGAGCAACAGAATGCATTTTTGTTATGCAAATTCTGTTTCATGATATGCTGTCGAAGTCACTGCTGAGAGTCCTCGTAGAGCCTTTTGGCATTCTTGCATACATTTCATATTGTCGGAAGAAATATACATCCAAAGGCTGCATGTATTTTCTTGTTTCTGGCGGGGTGATCACGCATCCAATGCCTTTACCCGCAAACGAATCATTTACTGTTACTGTGTACTTATGAGCATTCCACAAATCACAAAGCGCGTATACACTTCGTTATTTGCGACATTGTCGTTATTAAATTCACGATATAGGATTTTAAATGGTCATTTGACATTTTCCCATTTGTGCTAGCCTGCAAATGCACGTTTTGTGGAAGGCTGTCGTCAGTGCCCTTTTTAACTTTCGGGGCGAACGTTTTTTCCTGAAGAGAAACACAAAGTTTATTTGTTAGATGTCCATTCACTGGAAGCTCAAGATCTATCTTATAACTATGAATTTTACTATGTGCAGACTGGACCCCCCCCCCCTCTCTTTTAGGTAGAGTCGCACCAGAAGTTAGTTCATAATTAAATCCACTTTAATCCATGGTCCAAATGCAGTGTGGCTGTATTTCAAAACTTGCAGTTTTCTGATTCACTTCTTCAACAAAACAGGAAATAGACTGGCGAATAGTTTGAGCTTCCTGTACATCTCTGGCTGTCATGAAAGCACTGATTTGTCTGCAGCACATTCTGTATTCTTTCTTAAGACGTGCCGTGAAAGCTGCAGAACATTTAAACTTGGTGTTATCAATTTTTCTTGCTTTTTGCATTGCCCCAAACTTCAGGTGCTGCTAATGAACACATTTTCCTTCATTCCTTGCTATGTCAAATTGGGACAGAATGTGTTGTTTTACCTCCAGTACTTTGATTGCCTTGTTTCCTCGAAATGGATGTTCGTTTCGTCTTTTCTTCTCCACGTAATCAAATATTACTTTGATGTTCGATGTGCTTTTTATAGATTGATGTCTCTTCAGTTGCCAAGCTGTAGGTCGTAACATTACCTAGAGATGTATGATAATCATCATAAATACCTTCAAGAAGCTCTTCCAAAATTTTTGATTAAATGGTAACAATACTGGATTTCCTTTGTTGTGAAGGTTTATAGTCACCATAACTATCAGCTTCTCTTTGAAGAGTACTGCTTCCGCCACTATCACTACGATTACAATCTGGAACACTATTAATCGGGTTATCGTCTATAAAGTCATTTTCTTCATCCATTATCCTGTCAAATGTAGCTTCAATGAAGCAGTCAAATGAATATTCATGTTTCTGAATAATCAGATCTTCCAAAATGTTTCGAAAGTGTCACTGTCCTGCCCTATCCTGTATTCCGTTGGATAACGCCTTCTTAACGTGGGTACACATAATGTTTTCGTTCATTTTTACTATATATGTTTGACAATACTGACACATGTGTACTAAACTCACCAGCTACTCGCTGGATAACTGGCTGATTAGATTAGATTAGATTTACTTTTATTCCAATTGATCCGTAGTGAGGAGGTCCTCCAGGATGTGGAACATGTCAGAAAAACAACAATACATGACAAATATTTACAACTAAAACAAATAAGCTAATGTACCATTCCACAGGTCCCAAGTGGAATGATCGTCATTTTTTAATGAACACTATATGAAAGAGTCATTTTACAAATACTAATGCACTGAATTTAAAATAAAAAAGTTTTTTATTTATTTATAAGGTAATAAACATGTAATACAACTACTATAATACTTATTTACAATGAACACATTATTGCACTGAAATGGTGCAGAAGTTTGATTGTACTTACACACTCACACACACACACACACACACACACACACACACACACACACATACACACTTATTTACAATGAACACATTACTGCATTGAAATTGTGCAGAAGTTATATTGTATTTATATATATATATACACACACAAATCAGTTGGTTCTACTGAGAAATTCAACCATGGAGTAGAAGGAGTTGGCCACCAATAAATCCTTTAGGTTTCCCTTAAACTGAATTTCATTAGTTGTTAAGCTTTTTATGGCTGCTGGCAATGTGTGTTCCTGAATAATGCACACCTTTTTGTACAAGACTAAGTGACTTTAAATCCTTGTGAAGATTATCCTTATTTCTAGTATTGATTCCATGAATTGAGCTGTTGGTTTGAAAAAGTGGTATATTTTTAATGACAAATTTCATTAAGGAATAAATATATTGGGAAGCAGTAGTTAGTATCCCTAGTTCCCTAAACAGGCTTCTGCAGGATGTTCTTGAGTTAACACCAAATATAAATCTTACTGCACGTTTTTGTGCCCGGAAAACTTTAGATTGGCTTGATGAATTACCCCAAAAAATAATCCCTTATGACATTATGGAATGAAAGTAAGCATAATATGCCAGCTTTTTCATTTTTGTATTCCCTATGACTGACAAAATTCGCATTGCAAACAGAGATCTGTTAAGACACTTCAGCAGTTCTGTGGTGTGCTCCTCCCAGTTGAATTTATTATCAAGCTGTAATCCCAAGAATTTAACACTGTCCACTTCTTCTATCTTCTTGTCATCGTATGTTAGACATATACTCGTGGGACACCCCTTACAAGTTCTGAACTGCATGTAGTGTGTTTTTCAAAGTTTGGTGACAAAAGAATTGACTAGGAACCAGTGATTAATGTCCACAAATATTTTATTAGCTGATCTTTCTAAGACTATACTTGATTTGCTATTTATTGCAATGTTTGTATCATCAGCAAACAAAACTAACTTGGCATCTGGTAATGTTACTGACGAAAGGTCATTGATATACACAAGAAAAAGTAAGGGCCCCAAAATGGAACCTTGTGGGACCCCACATGTAATTAGTTCCCAGTTGGATGATACCTGATACCTTGATACATGTTTCTTTCGTAATACCACCCTTTGTTTCCTGCCAGATATATAAGATTTGAACCATTTTGCAGCATTTCCTGTTACATTACAATATTCTAATTTACTTACAAGGATATTGTGATTTACACAGTCAAATGCCTTTGACAGATCACAAAATATACCAGTTGCCTGCAGTTTTTTGTCTAATGAATTAAGCACATTTTCACTGTAAGTATAGATAGCCTTCTCAATATTAGAACCTTTTAGAAATCCAAACTGTGACTTTGACACTATGTTATCTGAGATAAAATGGTTATAAAGCCGCCTGTACATTACTTTTTCTGAAATTTTTGAGAATGTTGGCAACAGTGAAATTAGATGGAAATTTGATGCTATTTCTTTATCTTCCTTCTTAAACAGTGGCTTAACTTCAGCATATTTCAACCATTCAGGAAATATTCCACTGATAAACGACTGGTTACACAGATAGCTTAATATGTTACTTAGCTCAGAATCGCATTCTTTAGTTGACTTTGTTGATATTTCATCATACCCAGGATGTTTTTGATTTTAAAGATTTTATGATGGACATTATTTCTGTTGGGGTAGTGAGGGTCAAATTCATATTATGGAAGTTACTTGAAATGTCTGGTCTGAGGTATTCCATAGCAGCACCTGCCGAACCTGACAACCCCATCTTTTCAGTAACAGTTATAAAATGCTTGTTAAAAAGTTCTGCAACACTATACACATCTGTCACCAATGTATCATTTACTCTTAATGCTATTTGTTCCTCTTCATGTCTGGCTCTACAGGTCTCCTCCTTCACTGTATCCCATATTGACTTTATTTTGTTATCTGATATGACTATCTTTTCCTTGTAATATATTTGCTTTGACGTCCATATTACAGTCTTTAATATTTTGCAGTATTTCTTATAATTTGCTATAGCATCAATGTCGGAACTGTTTTGGATTGATAGATACAGTTTTCTTTTTGTTTTACAAGATACCCCTATTCCTTGAGTAATCCATGGCTTCTTTGTAGACTTTGCTCTAACCTTGGGGGAAAACAGTGTTCGAATAAGGTAAGCATTTATTAGCAAAAGTGTTATATTTTTCATTCATGCCAGGAGCACTGTAAACATCATTACAGTGAATGTCTCTGAGGAGTGTCCTAAAATAATCAATTTTTGGCTTATTGATTACACTCTTGAGCTCAGATCTTACAGATTTTATATCCTGTTCAGTATTAACATTTAACAGAAGTAACTGCATGTCGTGGTCTGAGAGGCCATTGACTATTGGTTTTGTAATATAATTTTGTTCATTGGACTTTTCTATGAAGATATTATTAATGACTGTTTGTGAGCAAGTGGTTACCCTAGTGGGGAAGTTTGCAGTGGGAATTAAGTTGAATGATAGTGTTACTAACTCAAGTAAGTTCTTATTGGGAGAGTCTTTAAGTAAATCTACATTGAAATCACCAGCAACCACTATTTCTTTGTTTTTGGTTGGTAAATGGCCCAGTACAGCTTCAAGGTGGTTTACAAATTGATTAAAGTTACCTGCAGGTGCTCGATATACACTTAATATTATGAAGGATTTTTTGTGAAATTCTAATTCTGTTGCACATGCTTCCATATGCTGTTCTAGGCAAAATTAATGAATGTCTATGTTCTTAAATTTATGACAGTTCCTGATGAATGTGGCAACTCCTCCTTTCTCCATTTCTGATCTACAAAAGTGAGATGCTAACCTAAACCCTGTAACACTTAAAAGTTCTATACCAGTGGTCACATGATTTTCAGAGAGGCAGATTATGTCAGCTGGGTTTGAAGACTCTAATTCATCTATGCAGATAGTTAATTCATTAATTTTATTTCTCAGTCCTCGAATATTTTGATGCAATACAGATAGCTGACATTTCACATTGACTGAGTTAAAATTGGGTAGGGTTCAAATATCTTCTGAGTGTTGAAAATTCTTAACCAATAGCTGTTTATGCTGATGTAATAAGCTGGAATTATGTTTTTTTGTTTTCTTTCTCAAACTAAAGGTTTGTCGCAGTTCTAATCTCTCTTAAAATTTGCTTTCTTTCTGTCCTCCCTACCCTAAAAAAGGGTCTTTTCTGAACCCTATAACCACTGGTATTTTACCACTCATGACAGTGCCTCCCCCTTTTAACTTTCCTGCTATTTCCCCAGCCAATTTACCCTTCCCCTTGCTGTTGGGGTGAAGGCCATGCCAAGTATAATCCCACCTACCGAGAGAATCAACAGGAACCACACCAATGTGTGACCCTGCACCCGACATAAGCAGCCATTCCGTCTCCAAATTAACTCTCTTGACAGAAGAGTTCAAATGAGGTCGGTCATGGCGCCCAAGGACAGATACAAATTCAACACTAGTATGCTTCGATGCTGATGCAATCTTTGCCAGGTCACACTCTATACTGTACCCAGGATCTCTGTCAATACTGTTACCTGGCCCACCCACGATAACCACGGTGTCTTCCTTAGTGAAAACTTTGCAAAGTGATCCTAAATCCTCGGTCACCTGCTCCAGACCAGCACTAGGTTTAAAAAAAATTGGTGACCTGGTGTTCTGATCCTAGTTCATCCTGCAAAAGTTGGCCAACACTTCTACCATGGGAACTACCTAATAACAACACTTTCATTCTCTTTACTGATTTCACTACATTCTTACTTTTCAATTTGCTGCTGAAAGTTTGTTGTGCCCTGTCTACACCTGCAGCTGCTTGAGGCTCACCAGCTTCTAACTGAAGCAACAGGTCAAATCTATTTTCGACATTCTCCATGAAGCTGTCAGACAAAGTTCTAGGCCTGTTCCTCCTGTTGCATGTTGCCACTTCCCACCTCTCTTTACCCTTCTCCCTCATTAACCTGTCAAGATCACCCTTGGCCTTATCTAAATCAACCTGAAGGGCGGCAATTTTCCCCTCCTGTTCTGGTACCTTCCTATCTCTACTACAAATCCTACAAAACCACTGATGAGTCTCATTTACTTCCCCTATTCCCACGCCACTACAGTCACCCACATGGAAAAAAAACTACAGCACCCATCGCACAAAAGCCCCGACCCAACAATTCTACGGCAAGTCAAGCACTTTTCCCTCATGATAAACGTAATAGTTTATTAAGAATAAGCCAGTTAAATCACAGATAAGCACGAAAATTGGTTACACAAATTTGGCCTATACGCAACTGTGTGTAAACAGAAACAACAGTGCAAAGTTTCTGAAACAACAACTTAAACTTTACGCTAGTTTCCGGATATGCTAGTTAAATAATGAAGAGGAACGCTAAGTTAAATTGCTGGAGAGAGCAAGGAACAACTAAACGAAATTCTATAGATTTGCTGCAGCAGAACGTAAACAGAAAATACGACTGTACGATCTTTTCGCGTTTTGTGCTATATTACGTAAAGAAAAATGAAACTTTTAATGGTACACTTAAAAGGCACACTAATAAAGCTATTTACCATGTAATCAGTACTAATCTATATGTTTTATAATCTAAAATGACTTATCTTTACGAGAACACCAAAACTCGCGCTAGTCGCCTGGTTGCAGGGCTGCCAACCTCCCTGACTGGCTTGTCAGCCCCAGCCTCCAAGACTGCAAGTGTTGTTGTGTACAAAACCAAGAGCAACACAATCACATGCGGTCGCAGACATGGTTAGAAATGTGAAATGGCAAATGTTTAGACAAAAAATTTCCCTTCGAGCCGAGAAGCGGTACTTGTCAGCCCCGTTCGCGTGGAAGTGTCGAGAGTAGAGCTAATGGTAATGAACGCCGCGGACATTTGTAGCAAAGCGAGCGCGGCTGACGAGTTTTAGCGCTGTGTGTCGGCCGCAGGTGGCGCACATGGCACATGGCACATGGCATGTGGCACGGCGCACAACGCTGATGAGCGCCGCTAATGAATCAGCCGGCCGGCCGTAACGAGGGACGGGCAGGCGACGCGTGCCGCCTGGGTCTGCTTCTCACTCTCCCCCCCCCCCCCCCCCCCCCCTTCTCACCCCATCAGTATGTCTGCGTGGCCCACTAAAAAGTCGATACACGGCGGAATGACGCCGCCCCAAGAAACACGGCACAACTCTGCCTCACTCCGGAACATGGCCAGCTGGGCGTTTCATTCCTGGTTATCGACTTACACTTCACCTTCATCATCCGTACATCCAGTGACCACTGACGGAAACAACATAGAGGGCCACGACACAGATTAAAAGACAGTGTGAAAAGGATATCACTAATAAGGCTCGCTGATGGCATTGCTATCCTCAATGTAAGTGAAACACTGCAGGATTTGTTGAATGAAATAAACAGTCTAATGAGCACGTATTATGGCTTGAGAGTTAACAAAATGATTCAAATGGCTCTGAGCACTAAGGAACTTAACTTCTGAGGTCATCAGTCCCCTAGAACTTAGAACTACTTAAACCTAACTAACCTAAGGACATCACACACATCCATGCCCGAGGCAGGATTCGAACCTGCGACCGTAGCGGTCGCGCGGTTCCAGACTGTAGCGCCTAGAACCGCTCAGCCACTCCGGCCGGCGAGACTTCACACAAAGGAAAAATAATGAGGAGTACCAGAAATCAGATTAACGATAAACTTAACATCAAAATTAGTAATTGAAGCGTTGGAATTCTGTCATCATAGAAACAAAGTAATACGTGGCGGACTAAACAAGAAAGGCATAAAAAGCAGACTAGCATAGACAAAGAAAGCGTTTCTGGCCAAAAGACGTGTATTACTTGTCTACTGCTATGTGTATTCTACTTATCATCCCTAAAAAATTGGCAGAGTTTCTTTCGATATGCTGTTGTTAATTCTTCTCTACCTTGGTACCGTCTAAATTTATATACTTTTCCCAGTTTTTTTTTTTTTTTTTTTTTTTTTTTTTTTTTTTTTTTTTACTGTAGAAACTGGCTAATTCTGCCTAAAACCACTCTCCCACTTCATTAGTCACACCATATGTGTTGCCAAATCTGTAATCATGCAACGGATTCTTCAAATCTGGGAACAAGAGAAGTTACTTGGTACGACAGCGGAAGAATAAGGCGGATACCGCAAGATCTCAAAGCCACATGCTATCGTTTTGTCAACTGCAACTTGAGATGAATGGGCTAGTGCGTTGTAAGTCAAAAAACGAACGCCTCTGGAGCTGTCCCTTATATACGCGAATGTCCTTCCACTTAACACAGACTATCTCTATATTCTGAGTAAACACACTATATTCATTTCAGTACAACAAACAGAGCAATACCACTAACTGATATGGCACATGAATAGGAGTCAGTAAATAGGGCAGAATTCTCGAAACGTCTTTTTTTTTGTGGTGAAAGCTTGAACTGGAAAAAGGACATTACTGAGCCTCTCAAACAGTTAAGTTCAGCTTCCTTTGCTCTTCGTATTATTACTATCTTGCAAACAAAACGAATCGACCTCTTGACAACTCTGCATATTTCCACTCAGTAATGTCTCATCGTATAATTTCCTTGGGTTATTCATCACTTAGAGAGGAAGCATTCATTGCAGAAGAGCGATCAGTATGAATAGTACGTGGTGTTCACCAATGGCCGTCGTGTATGTACTTCTTCAAGGAACTGGGCATTTTAACTAAACCATCCCTATACATATATTCGCTAATGATATTCGTCACAAATAGCCCATCGCAATTTGAGAAGAATATTGATATTCGTAACTACAAGATTAATGGAAAAACTTATCTTTATTACCCATCATTAAAGCAGCCAATGGCTCAAAAAAGAGTTCACTATGTAGCAACAAGAATCATTGGTCGTTTTCCCACAGGGTGGCAAAATGTCTGACAGGTAGCAATGCAACTTTTAAATCTACTGTAATATCATTTTTCCTGGACAGCTCGTATTTCATGAATTAGTCTCCATTTAAAAACTGATATCCCTTTAAAAAATTAGAAAAATCTTTTTTTAAGCGTAGTGGCATGACGAGGACTAAAATGTGTTCAGATAGATTAACACTAATCACATATCCCATAAACTGAATCGTTCCATATCATTTCGATAAAATAATTGTTCAAGTAACCTATGAAACAAGTGACTAACAATCTGTTTTGTAGGTATTCATTCAACTGGTCTTCCGTGTTCTGTGCCATCTATGTACACCTATGTATACAGATTGTTTCACGTGTGTACTTGTATTACAATACTGTTAACGGTATTTGTAGCTGTCAGCCATGTTACCTTTTTTATGTATCCCTAGATTTTCTGTATATTTAGCCCTCAGTCAGATTAAGTTACGCTACGGTCGCAGGTTCGAATCCTGCCTCGGGCATGGATGTGTGTGATGTCTTTAGGTTAGTTAGGTTTAAGTAGTTCTAAGTTCGAGGGGACTGATGACCTCAGATGTTAAGTCCCATAGTGATCAGAGCCATTTGAACCAGATTAAGTTATTTTTGTCACATAAATCTTTTTTTTTTTTTTTTGTAATAGAGCTGCCTTTTTCTGTTTTGTGACAGATCTCATGATGACAGTAAGCCGAACACGTCATTGTGAAATGCATACTTTAAGGTGATAAGGACGGACGTTTATCATTAACGAAAAAGAAAACAGTAGTCCCAAAGTCGTGTGTCCTTATCGGTAGGCAATCAACAAATCCACACGCAAAATAGGCATAATCCACACACAATGTTAATATAATTTTCATTTACAGATGAACATAATATAAAACTTTTCTACTAAGTAACCGGTCCGCATTGATTACAAAATTACAGCATAAACTACATATTTACTTAGCTCTTGGGAAGACTTGAATTCTAACCTCACAGCGTCCCAATACAAAACTTTGCAGGCCGTTGGCAAGATGACATTGACGGAAAAAAAATCCCAAGTCCAAAAGGGAGTTGTGCGATAAAAACAAAAGTTGTAGGCCTGTTTCTACATCTGAAAGATGAAGTCTGTTCAAATTTCTCGCTACTCCCATAAGAATGGCGTTAGTAGGAAGCAAATCAGGTATCAGAAAATGAGTACCGGACTACAGAATCCCATTTTAAAAAAACAGAGCTGACTTTCATACCTCTGAAGCGACCCCACTTAGCAACAAAAAACCGTTTTATTTTTGGCCTCTGTTGTCCCATGCAACATTTGTCCCACAAACTTTTCAGCTACTATCATACTTTCGGAGTTATTCTTGGTGACTCACCCTGTATATTACCAAGACAAATGTATTCTTGAAATTTCATTACTCTACATTAATTATTTTGTAGTCTTGGGATTTTTCTCCCAGTCAGTGCATACCTCTACTTGCAGCCAATGAGGATCACTCTATGGCACCTGATTTGTAACAACATGACAATGCACAAAGCGATTCGGGTTGTTATAACTTTCCTCATGTTTCATTTGTTGCTGTTACATTATTTGATTTACACTCAAGCGAGCCCCTATTTGAGCTTCATTTAACAAATGATAAATAATGAAGTTACAAGGTTTGGCGTTCCTGGTAGCCAATAGAGCGTAGAATCGCTCCTGAGGTTCGCATCAAATGAAGGACGCCATGTGCAAAACGGCACGTGCTGGGTTCCTTAGTGGCATACATCCGTCAATACTTTTTAACGATGCCTGTCCCTTAGTAAATTACGTAGGATACTTTGACTGATAACAAAAACAACAAAGGGTGAAAGAGCCACGAACGTCACAGGCTGTAACAGATAAAAGCCTATCATGTGGGGATAGACCAATAAGAAGTTCGAACTTTGGCTTTATTCTATATTTTTATAATTTTGTTTTCTTCAAATACGCATTTATGAAGGGAAGGAAATGAAGCTTTGATAGTTCTAGACAAGTGATTCCCAGATGGGGGATAATAGCCCACTGAGCAGTAAAATTAAATTCTCTGAGTGGTAAAAACAAGAGGGTTCTATTGTTCTTCGGTGACGAAACTAAACAATTTTTAAAAGAGCGTTACTGTTATCAGTATTTCGTAAGGCTGTTATACTGATTACCGTTCACACACTACCATCAATTACATATTTTTTTTCAAATACAAGCATTAACGTGTGACAAAATGTGGCGGAGTTTACAGCAAGTGAAACGAATCTATGAACATCATCTCCCTTCGAAAGTCCACCCAATACATACTCCATACTTTGTACCATGCAGCTATGTCAGTAATATTGAGAGACATTCATCACATATCTGCATCTACATACATACTCCGCAATCCACCATACGGTGCGTGGCGGAGGGTACCTCGTACCACAACTAGCATCTTCTCTCCCTGTTCCACTCCCAAACAGAACGAGGGAAAAATGACCACCTATATGCCTCTGTACGAGCCCTCATCTCTATTATCTTATCTTTGTGGTCTTTCCGCGAAATGTAAGTTGGTGGCAGTAAAATTGTACTGCAGTCAGCCTCAAATGCTGGTTCTCTAAATTTCCTCAAAAGCGATTCACGAAAAGAACGCCTCCTTTCCTCTAGAGACTCCCACCCGAGTTCCTGAAGCATTTCCGTAACACTCGCGTGATTATCAAACCTACCAGTAACAAATCTAGCAGCCCGCCTCCGAATTGCTTCTATGTCCTCCCTCAATCCGACCTGATAGGGATCCCAAACGCTCGAGCAGTACTCAAGAATAGGTCGTATTAGTGTTTTATAGGAGGCCTCCTTTACAGGTGAACCACATCTTCCCAAAATTCTACCAATGAACCGAAGACGACTATCCGCCTTCCCCACAACTGCCATTACATGCTTGTCCCACTTCATATCGCTCTGCAATGTTACGCCCAAATATTTAATCGACGTGACTGTGTCAAGCGCTGCACTACTAATGGAGTATTCAAACATTACAGGATTCTTTTTCCTATTCATCTGCATTAATTTACGTTTATCTATATTTAGAGTTTGCTGCCATTCTTTACACCAATCACAAATTCTGTCCAAGCCATCTCGTATCCTCCTACAGTCACTCAACGACGACATCTTCCCGTACACCACAGCATCATCAGCATATGCTTAAATAGCTCATGAAAATGCCTTCTCCGAGTTATAGTGAGCATAAATTGTTTCATCACTCAATCTGCAACAATGAACGAACTCATTGACGGAAAAACACAAATGTAAATATGTAATGGCTACTACACTCTTGTAGTGTCTAAACAGTATTATTAGTATTACTATTATTTTAGTGGCAATGGCAGCCACTTCTTCCGATTTCTGGCAGTTCAGAAGTAAGTAGTCCAGCAATGAAGTTATTTACAAACAGTAGGCCTACATTTTAACTTGGTTGATTTTAAGTGTGGAGGGGGGGGGGCTGGGGGGGGGGGTGCAGTGTTTGGGTGAAGCTAGTGTCACTGGGGAGTGGAGTGATGCAGAGGAAACGTGTTTGGTAACAAGTTTCTACCTTGAATATCGAGAGTTAGCTTTCTTTTCTGAGAAGAAGTAGTAGGTAACACTATCGATGTGTTGAGATATGCTCCACCATTCTACTGTATAAAAGAAAATATTGTTAGAAATAATCAATATCAATCGTCTTACCGCCTCATTAGTTCGTGGTTTAATGAAACACCCACAAAAACTAAACACCGTGTATCTTCCGTCATTTCAAAAATTCTTTTTCTTTTTTTTTCCTTTATTGATTTTCAATTCCCCCCGAAGGGGACGGGCTGGCAGCAGCTTAGTACGCTGCTCTACAGCGTACAGACTTTTTTAAAAACAGAATAAGAAAAGAAACAAGAAAAAACAGGCGTTAAAACGGTTTCTTCTTTTTCCTTCTGAAATTTAATTTTTCGATAATGGCGTTAAACATGGGGAGAGTACGGGCAAAATGTGCTAGGTAACATCCGGTTGCACTTAGGGGTAAAGGTTTTGAACTACTGTCCTTGACATGTTTTGCGTACCTTTCGTACAGTCTGGGGTACTTTGCACCGCTAGCGAAGAGAGGCGACAGCGGCTGGCGGTATCACGTCTTACCCGCTGGCCACAAGACCTTCTGTACCCGCCAGCCTGTCTGTCTCGGCAGCTCGCGGGAACGATTCTTGCCGCGGGGCGCCCCCTGGCCGGCACAAGGAACACAGCGACACATCAAAGGCCGGCTGTTTGTGTCGCCGCGACCGCAGCCGCACACGTATGCATGCATATTCAGCAGCTTCTTCGCAAGCGGTGAGTTCTGCCCCAAGTTACTTAAAACCGCCAGCAAAGCCCTGGGCTATGCTATTATGTCGCGAGAATAGCAAGCAGTGGAACGGTCTCCACATTAAAGAAGTGGGTGCACCAGAGAGCCGAAAGCTTGCTGCCGTTTCGCTGGGTGGTCCAAGGGCAGGCGAAATCCATTCGCCACACAGACGCTCCGCCCTCCCAGCACCTGCCGCTGTCGGATTTCTTGAATTTGAATGTTGTCAGCTACTAACAGGACTAATGCTCCTAGCAGCCACCAGTGTTCCGCGTAGACCATACACCCGACGCAAAACTTGAACACTTTGTTAGAGAGAAGACGACTGGAAGTTTAACAGCACTTACTACGCTGATAATTGATTTAAGCATTACTCTGCATCCTAACCGCGATACTACTAACATAGACAGATGAGCCTAAACAGTATGACCATCTCCTTAACAGCGTCTTGCTTCACACTGGGTACGTCACTCAGCGACGATTCTGTGTCGCCTGGATTCGACAAGTCTTTGATAGGTTGCACGTCAGGTCAGGCAGTTAGAGTAAATTACGGGTCCGTTGCATGTTCCATCGCGTTCAGGTCAGGCGAAATTGGTCACTTTGGAGTGAGCTCAGCATTACTCCCCTCAAAAAACAGAAGCACGCCAATAGTTATCCTGCTGGGAGGTGCAATCGGCTTAATGGAAGGCATCAAGCATGAAGGGATGCAGGAGTCGTGCAATAATGCTCATGTAATCCAAAAGCTGTCGCGGTGCCTTCGGTTACCGCTAAAGGTCCCTTGGAAGTCCGGTTGATTGTCCTACCCTCCGCCCCCGCCCCCCACCCCCACCCCACACACAAATAGCATAATACTGCCCCCATCGGCCTGCATCCGTGGCGCGGTACATCTGTCGAGCAGCCGTCCAACTGATAAGAGTATTCGTTGATTTATTTGTAGGAGGGGACCGAACACTGAGTGCCCTTTCAAAGGAACCATGCCGGCATTTGCCTGAAGTAATTTAGGGAAATCGCGCAAAACCTAAATCAGGATGACCGGACGTGAGTTTGAACCGTCGTCCTCCCGAAAGCGAGTCCAGTGTGCTAACCACTGTGCCATCTCGCTCGTTGACAACAGACTATCTGTATATAGTGTAAGTAGGCTGTTTAGGTTTTTATGTTGGTAAAGCCACGTAGCGCTCTATAAGAAAATCACCGAATTTGCTGTGTGCAGTCTGTGGCTGGTTTGCATTGTTGGAATATTTGCTATGGTAGTGTTGGGCAGTTGGATGTGGACAGTGCGTAGCGTTGCGCAGTTGGAGGTGAGCCGCCAGCAGTGGTGGATGTGGGGAGAGAGATGGCGGAATTTTGAGAGTGGACGATCTGGACGTGTGTCCATCAGAAAGAGTAAACTTGTAATATTGGATATCATGATATATGATGACTTTTGAACATTATTAAGGTAAATACATTGTTTGTTCTCTATCAAAATCTTTCATTTGCTAACTAAGCCTATCAGTAGTTAGTGCCTTCAGTAGTTAGAATCTTTTATTCAGCTGGCAGTATTGGCGCACGTTGTACTGCAGTAGTTTGAGTAACAAAGATGTCTGTGAGGTAAGTGATTCATGAAAGGTATAGGTTATTGTTAGTCAGGGCCATTCTTTTGTAGGGATTATTGAAAGTCAGATTGCGTTGCGCTAAAAAAATATTGTGTGTCAGTTTAGTGATGATCAGAATAAGTAAAGAGAGAAATGTCTGAGTACGTTCAGTTTTGCTCAGCTGTTTGAAAATCAAATAACGTAATGGGTTAACCAGTACAGTAATAGATAAATTTTTCTAAGGGGGCGTTTCAATAGCCGTTGAGACTCGGTGTAGCAAGAAATGTTACTGATACGTGAAAATGACACTTTTCCATAGATACACAGTCTGATCTTGATGGCCCTCTGTGTATATCAGTCGTAACTGACGATGTCGTTGGGTCAGTATGGGAGTATGTAGGGTTTGCCTGCAGCAGAGCGCCATGTTTAACAATGTGTGCGCCGCGCGTAATGGCCACGAGGTTTGAGGCGTCATGTCACGTACTGCGCGGTCCCTCCCGCCGGAGGTTCGAGTCCTACCTCAGGCACGGGTATGTGTGTTTTTCTTAGCATAAGTTAGCTTAAGTTAGTTTAGGTACTGTGTAAGTCTAGGGACCGATGACCCAAGCAGTTTGGTCCCTTAGGAATTCACACACATTTGAACACATTTGATGCAGAAGGCAATGTAGAACACTGGAGTAAGGACACAAAGTGTATCTATAGGAGCTGTAACTGAATAAGTGTCATGATGCTGCCTCCATTGGCAAAAGATTACGGATTAGTCGTCTATCTGTATCTTCGGGAGAGGCCTGACAGGGGAAGGTGACCACCCACGCCTCTCTCAATGCACGACCGCGTGCTGCTGGTGAAGCTTTTTTACAAGAACAGTAATTTTGCGCCAGTAGCTCTGCAGAAGTCCCACACACTCAGGGGTATGAAAAAAGGCGTTGGCCTCTGTACAATGATTGCCAGTGGAATAATGGTTACGAAATTCGAAAAGACGGGTTCCTTTGAAGTGCATTGTGGCAGAGGGAGGAAAACAATTGATCAGACGTCAATAGAAGTTGTGGCTGCAGCATTAAAGGAAGGTTCAAGCGGTGGTGTGCCAACACACAGTGCACGTTGAATTGCCCATGCCTGCGAGCATGGTGATAAAGATTTTATGAAACATCCGGCATTGCTACCCATACAGAATTACCCAATTGAGGAGTTGCTTCATGCTGACCTGCCGGTTATGACAAACGTTTGCTCTAGAATTTCTTGCTCGCATGGAAGTGCACAGAGAATGGCACATAATATTCTGTGAACAGAAGAAACCCGTTTCGGTCTCCAAGGACATGTCAGTACACACAACTGCGGAATATGGGCGACGAAAAATTCGCTAGGATATCAACCAGAACCGCTTCACTGTGCAAACGGAAGTGTGTAGTGCCGGTTGATGGCTTCGTTTATCGTAGGGCCGTATTTTTCCAAGGAGATGGGTCTTGCAGGGCCTGTTACCTGTACCGCCACCAGTAAACACTATGAGGGCTTTTCGCGTACTAACGTCATTCCAACCCTTCAATAGCGCGGATGTATGGGTAAGGTCACTTTTAGGCAAGATTGTGCTCCTGTGCCCACTGCACAGCCAGTGAAGCAGTTGCTGTGGAGGTATGTGGGAAATGTCAGAATCATCAGCCGTCATTTCCCCACAGGCTGTCCGCCCAGATGACTCATAATGCGTATGACTTCTGACTGGGGGTTATCCGAAAGACGCTGTGTTCAGTGCCCCAATAACAAACGTAGCTGAATTGACGATTCGCAGTGCGCAACGCATTCTGAATGTGACCCTTGACAACTCCTATCTGTTGTGGACATGCTGATTCTCGATTTAATCCTGTGGCAGAAAATGGCGGACAGCATACTGAACACATTTTTCGCCAGTCTCACGACACTTAAAGATAGATTTCATTCGTGCTTTTTATGAGTTTTTTGGTCTAAGAAGAATTAAGAACCGATTTCCGCCATCGGATGCGGTGTGACCTTGCAGTGGAGGATGGGTTTACCTAACTGACACTGTAACAAGTGTTGAACAGCAAACTTGAACCGTCATGCGCATTCCAAACTTTAATGTGCAACTAACACTATAGCAAACACATTGAGATCATCTGTCATTTGTAGCCGAAACCATTATTTTTACGACATTTACAGCAATAGCTAGTGGTAAATATTTTTCAGGGCTCCATGTTCCCTTCAGTGAAAACGAACCTTTATAGGATCACTTCGTTACCCGTCTGTCTGCCTATCTCTCTATCTATCAAGCTGTTAAAAACTTTTTTTTTTCAGGAACAGTTAGACGTATCAAGTTGAAATTTATGTCACCTACTGTCTATGCCTCCTTGCTGACGCAAAAACAAGTTAAGCTTCTAAGTCTATGTAATCAAAAGATGCGGTCACTTGTGTGACATATTTTGATACTCGTAAATTCATTAAAACCTACTGGGTACGTCTTGTTGACGTAGAATCATGAAATTTGGAAGGTTTCGCAATACAAGTAAGGGAAGAAATCTGAAAATTGTTAATCTGTAATTATATCACACGAAAAAAATTGCATTTTTTTCTTTAATTGAATTGTTATGTTTTTCACATATTGCAACACATTCTAAGCTTTTAACACTAATTAATGCCATAGAAGCATGGTCCTTTCCGAATGTACATCTAACCAAGAAGCGATTCTAGTAGATGGAGTCAAGGACTTCTGCTAATCATGCCTTTAACGTTCTTGTGTTGACATTTCGCTAGGAACTTTCATCCCCTAGCACATATTTCTTTATATCTAAAACAGAAGTCAATTACTAATTTTCATAGATGTAGGTTTAAAAAATACTTCAGTATTTCTTTAATTGTGATTCATTTAAAAAAACACTTTGACCCACTATTTCACCGCCATAGGGGTTAAATTTCAAATAATAATGAAACAAGTATTTCTTTATCTTTATGTCTCACCAGGAAACCAGATACAAATTGCCTTAATAGCGACATATTTTCAAAAAACGTGTCATCCCCTCTTCACATCCTTAGGGATGGAATTTAAAAAAAAAATCCCTTCTTAAATGGCTCCTATGGTATAAAACCCTCTCCAAATTTCAAGTTTCTATGCTTAGTGGTTTGTGCTGGGTGATCATGAGTCACTAAGTGAGTCAAACATTTGGGACATGGTTTTTTACACAGGTTGAATCACCTAAAACGCAGATCCAAACGCAGAGGACGTGTACCCTGGCCAGCCCGTTCTCCGTATTTGACTCCTGTAGAATTCTTTCTGTGGGAAAAGCTGAAAGGCGCTGTGTACATGTACATACCAACTACACCTGATGATACATAACGACGTGTTACTGCCGCCTGCTCGGACATAATCCGCTGAAATGCCAGCACGTGTGCAGCGGCTCTTCCATACCACACTGGAAGTGCGTTTTCCGTTAACGGTGGTAATTTTGAAGACAACCTGTGATATTTGTCTCGTCACTGGTCAGAATACACAAAGTCAGTGCACGCAATTGTGTTGTCCTTTAGTGTTTGCTGCCACAGGCATTAGTCAAGTGTCGGTGTAGGACCTTTTCAAAATACGATATCTCGTAAACGACTCACACTAGAATTCTACAACAAACACCACTGACGTTCTACTTTACCCTACTTTTAGCCAGTTAATGTCAATAGGCATTGTTCCAGTTAAAAAAAAGTGTATGCACAGAAAACACACTTTCTATGCATTGTTCCAAATTATTTGTTGGTTAACAATACGATCCCCTGACTACCAATCCACTCTGTGAAAACCGCACATCGTTAGCACTTCCCATTTCTGCAGTATTTGAGATACATGTTTTAGTTGATTAACCCTGTATACAGAGTTTAAGTTTATAAGGAACTCTCAAAGTGCGAGTTCTACTCACACCTGGCCCTTTTCTTTTTCGTAGTGTTTCCCCGTTCTTCGATAATATTCTGTTCAAATTCGACGTCATTCTTGGCTGCAGTTCCTCTTTTACAGCGTTTTGAAACTCGGTCTTTAATAATAAAGACCCTACATATAAAACCAGTGACTGTCCTCACAACATACACTCTATTGGCCATTAAAATTGCTACACCAAGAAGAAATGCACATGATAAACAGGTATTCATTGGACAAATATATTGTACTAGAACTGATATGTAATTACATTTTCACCCTATTTAGGTGCATAGATCCTGAGAAATCAGTACCTAGAACAACCACATCTGGCCGTAATAACGGCCTTGATACGTCTGGGCATTGAGTCAAACAGAGTTTGGATGGCGTGTACGGGTACAGCTGCCCATGCAGCTTCAACACGATACCACAGTTCATCAAGAGTAGTGACTGGCGTATTGTGACGAGCCAGTTGCTCGGCCACCATTGACCAGACGTTGTCAATTGGTGAGAGATCTGGAGAATGTGCTGCCCAGGGCAGCAGTCGAAAATTTTGTGTATCCAGAAAGGCCCGTACAGGACCTGCAACATGCGGTCGTGCATTATCCTGCTGAAATGTAGGGTTTCGCAGGGATCGAATGAATGGTAGAACCACGGGTCGTAACACATCTGAAATGTAACGTCCTCTGTTCAGAGTGCCGTCAATGCGAACAAGAGGTGACCGAGACGTGTAACCAATGGCACCCCATACCATCACGCCGGCTGATACGCCACTATGGCGATGACGAATACACGCTTCCAATGTGCGTTCACCGCGATGTTGCCAAACACGTATGCGACCATCATGATGCAGTAAACAGAACCTGGATTCATCCGAAAAAATGACGTTTTGCCATTCGTGCACCCAGGTTCGTCGTTGAGTACACCATAGCAGGCGGTCCTGTCTGTGATGCAGCGTGAAGGGTAATCACAGCCACGGTCTCCAAGCTGATAGTCCATGCTGCTGCAAACGTCGTCGAACTGTTCGTGCAGATGGTTGTTGTCTTGCAAACGTTCCCATCTGTTGACTCAGGGATCGAAACGTGTCTGCACGATCCGTTACAGCCTTGCGGAAAGATGCCTGTCATCTCGACTGCTAGTGATACGAGGCCGTTGGGATCCGGCACGACGTTCTGTATTATCTTCCTGAAGCCACCGATTCCATATTGTGCTAACAGTCATTGGATCTTGACAAATGCGAGCAGCAATGTCGCGATACGACAAATCGCAATCGCGATAGGCTACAATCCGACATTCATCAAAGTCGGCAGCGTGATGGTACGCATTTCTTCTCCTTACACGAGGCATCACAACAACGTTTCACCAGGCAACGCCGGTCAACTGCTGTTTGTGTATGAGAAATCGGTTGTAAACTTTCCTCATGTCAGGACGTTGTAGGTGTCGCCACCGGCGCCAACCTCGTGTGAATGCTCTGAAAAGCTAATCATTTGCATATCACAGCATCTTGCTGTCGGTTAAATTTCGCTTCTGTAGCCCGTCATCTTCGGGGTGTAGCAATTTTAATGGCCAGTAGTGTAATTCGCGATGTATGTAATCGTTGCAGAGAGAGAGGAGCTGCAGTCGCTGCTGGACCAGCAGGCGGGAGGCGGGAGCGGCCGGCGTCGCCTGCCTCTGGAAGTGTGTCGGACATCGCGTGCCGCGCCGTCTCGGAGGCCGCCTCGGGCGCGGCAAGGGGACAATGAAATCGGGCGCTCGCATCTCGTCCAGCGGCGGCGTCCACCGCCGGCAGCGCAGCGCTTCAGCTCGCCTCGGCCTGTTTTTCTCGGCAAGTGGCGGCGGCGTAATGTATTCCGTCCGCCGCGGGCGCCGTGGACGCGGCTGCGGCAGCGGCCGGGGCCTTTTGTTTGTACGCGCCTGTCCCTCGAGCCGGCAGCCGGCGCTCGCCTTTGTCTCCGCGCGGCGTCGCCGGACGGTAATGAGGCGATCTTCATACAGGACGCGCCGGCGGCCGGCAACCGGATCCCGGGACACTGTTATTAGGCCCGCGCCGCCATTACGCCGGCCCACCGGGGGCGGCGGCAGCGCCGGCAGCGGCGGCTACGGCCGCGGCCCCGTTTCGGAGGAAATAATCGGCCGGAGATTACCCGCTGCGTCGCCGCTAAATTAATTTCATACTAATGCCCCGGCCGGGCAGCGCCCGCTTCTTGCGGCCGGGTCGCCGGACCGCGTCGGCCGCCCTGAGGAATGTCGCAGGTGCGTGCATACAATAGCCGGGACACGGCCCTTCTTGCGCCGCCACCTGCGCCCATTGTTCCGTCTGCAGAGAGGGTTGCGGAGCAAGTATCCCAAACCGGCGGCCCGCCGCGGAAGACAATGCCTGCCGGGGGAACGCGAGAAAATACTTGCCGCGCCGACGCCACGCTGCGTCCCGCGCTGCTTGTCTTTTGTTTTCATTTTTTTTCTTCCCTCCTCGCCTTTTTCGGCGGATACGTTTATAAGGCATAGCTGTGTCTTCTGCCACCTCGCTGGTGAATCACTTTTTTTGCTGTTCTTATATTTCTTGTCCTTATTTAGCAATCTGTGATCGCTAGATTGTCTGCCTCCTTAGCAGAGTGGTCATCCTTTCTGCTCGCCCCGCCGAGGACGCCGTGCCGCTGCTTGCACCTGTGAGGTTATATTCCCTGCGTCCCTCTCGGCCCCGCAGTAACGACAGAGGAACTGCTCGAACGACAAATGTCGTTATGTTGACCAGGTGCTTCCCCAGTATTAATTTACGAGAGTCTACGATTCTTGTGGATGTGGGACAGCGCCTGACAATATAAGTCACATTATTTATTATTCAGTCGACTAGTTTCAACGTTACATTTGCGTCAACTTCAGGTCTCACTATGAACCAAATATCTAATTCCAGTAATTGGCTCATGTCATACAGTGGACCGCTTATTCCGATCAGCTACTCCAGTACGTTACACAGCACGTAGTTATTGTATGGGTCCTCCGATATATGCGCCTATCACTGCAAGTACGCATCTGGTTTATAGTAGGACCAGAAGATATGCACAAGTAGAGTTGAAACTAGCTTCAAAAATGGTAAAAAATGGTTAAAATGGCTCTGAGCACTATGGGACTTAACATCTATGGTCATCAGTCCCCTAGAACTTAGAACTACTTAAACCTAACTAACCTAAGGACATCACACAACACCCATCCATCACGAGGCAGAGAAAATCCCTGACCCCGCCGGGAATCGAACCCGGGAACCCGGGCGTGGGAAGCGAGAACGCTACCGCACGACCACGAGATGCGGGCCAAAAATGGTACAAATGGCTCTGAGCAATATGGGACTTAACATCTGAGGTCATCAGTCCCGTAGAACTTAGAACTACTTAAACCTAACTAACCTAAGGTCATCACACACTCCATGCCCGAGGTAGGATTCGAACCTGCGACCGTAGCGTTCGCGCGGTTCCAGACTGAAGCGTCTAGAACCGCGCGGCCACAACGGCCGGCTGAAATTAACTGTCAGAACTAAAAAATACTTTGATGGTACGGCTGTGGAGCTCTACTTCCATTATTGTCCACTGACTCCCACTGATCGACTTGGTAGAATGATCAATGCAGTGGAATTCCATTCAGTAGGAGTAGAGCCCAACCTGGCAATCCAGACTACATAATAAACAGCGACTGAGCTTGTTAACTTGCATTTCCTTACGTAGACACTGCTTAGTTGCACGCAACTAGTTTCCAGTTGGCTTAGAAGCAAGTTCCCCAACTCTCAGCTGTTTCAAAAAAATGTTCAAATGTGTGTGAAATCTTATGGGACTTAACTGCTAAGGTCATCAGTCCCTAAGCTTACACACTACTTAACGTAAATCAACCTAAGGACAAACACACACACCCATACCCGAGGGAGGACTCGAACCTCCGCCGGGATCAGCCGCACAGTCCATAACTGCAGCGCCCCTGACCGCTCGGCTAAACCCGCGCGGCTCAGTTATTTCAGAGAAAGCGATATTATTACTCATCTCCAATGTTAGTTTATAACGCCAATCCTGCACTTCTTCATGAAACAGCCAAATGTGCTAATTGAACTGTATAAATCTCACTTACTTTAGCAGTACTGCTGCAATGTGATGTACCGAGCGAGGTGGCGCAGTGGCTAGCACACTGGACTCGCATTCCGGAGGACGACGGTTCGACCCACGTCCAGCCATCCTGATTTAGGTTTTCCGTGATTTCCCTACATCGCTCCAGGCAAATGCCGGGATGGTTCCTTTGAAAAGGCACGGCCGACTTCCTTCCCCGTCTTTCCTTAATCCGATGAAACTGATGACCTCCCTGTCTGGTTTCCTCCCCTGAACGAACAACCCAACGCCCCCCCCCCCCCAAGGTGATGTAAAGAGATAATGTGGGGCTCAAATGCAGAAAAAATATTATCCTGCATGTTTAACAGTTACGTAAAACTAGCCTTTTGGTGACTCATTTCTTATGCGACTAGCAAAGCCAGAGCACACTGGATATTTTTCTGTCACTGGTAAAGCATGTAGAGGGCATCATTTAATAAAACCATTATCCTACCTCGAGTGTAGAATATATGAGACTGCAATACATGATCCAAAGTTAATTTATAATGAAGGTGAAAATATTGCACTTGCTCAAACTACTTAACTCACGTCCAATAGTAATATTACAACAAAAGAATATTTATGTGGCTTTCACATGGAACGAATGACTATGCTACATGTTCAACTGTTCCACAAAATCCGCCTCTTTTAATGATTCAGTTCTTATGCCACATAGGAAGAGAACCGCTCCAGAAACGTCTTTGCGCATCGATCTCAAAGAAGGCTTAGTCTGAGTGCTATGCGGCTGGTGTTATCAGTGGCTGAGGAGGAAGTGGAAGTATCGACAATCGATCTTATATGAATGCGTCGTGTCTGTTCAGCAGGAGTAGGCCTCAACCTGGCGGTTCAGACTGCATACTAAACAATGATTGAGCACCAAGCACTCATACAGTGAAGCGCCAAAGAAACTGGTATAGGAATGCATATTCAAATACAGAGGTATGTAAACATGCATAATATGGCACTGACGTTGGCAACGCTTATATAACACAAGTGTCTGTCGCAGTTGTTAGCTCGGTTACTGCTGCTACAGTGGCATATTATCAAGATTTAAGTGAATTTGAACGTAGTGTTATAGTCGGTGCACGAGCGATAGGTCACAGCATCTCCGACATAGCTGTGAAGTGGGGATAATCGTTCACCGTGGCAGAAGCGCAACCATTCCGCAAATTGCTGCAGATTTCAATGCTGGGCCATCAACAAGTGTCAGTGTGCGGCCCATTCAACCAAAGATCGACGATAGGGGCTATCACAGCCAAAGGCCCACTCTTGTACCCTTGATGACTGCACGACACAAAGCTTTACGCCTCGCATGGGACCATCAACACAGGCATTGGACTGTTGATGACTGGAAAGATGTTGCCTGGTCGGACGAGTCTCGTTTCAAATTGTATCGGGAGGATGGACGTGTACCGGTATGGAGACAACCTCATGAATCCATGGACATTGCATGTCAGCAGGGGACTATTAAGGCTGGTGGAGGCTCTGTAATAGTGTGGGGCGTCTGCAGTTGGTGACATACGGAACCCCTGATACGTCTAGATACGATTCAAACAGGTGACATGTACGTAAGCATCCTGTCAGACCACCTGCATCCATTCATGTCCATTATGCATTCCGACGGACTTGGGCAACCCCAGCAGGGCAGTACGAGAGCCCACACGTCAAGAACTGCTGCAGAATGGGTCTAGGAACACTCTTCTGAGTTTAAACACTTCCACTGGCCACCGAACTCCCCAGACATGAACATTATTGATCATATCTGCAACGTGCTGTTCAAAAGAGATCTCCACCCTCTCGTACTCTTTCGGATTTATGGACAGCCCTGCAGGAACCGTGGTGTCGGTTCCCTCCAGCACTACTTCAGACATTAGTCGCTTCCATGCCACGTCGTGTTGCTGCACTTCTGCATGTTCGCGGGGGCCCTACACGATATTAGGCAGGTATACCAGTTTCTTTGGCTTTTCAGTACATAATTGATACGCCTTGACAGCTATGAACCTACCACGTTCAGTGCGTCGGCTCACGTTCGACCTTGTACGGGAATCTCAAAGTAGCGCGTAAGGAGGACATGGGCAGCGACTGAAGATAGGTGGTGCTACGTGGGAACGTAGGTCAGCAGAGGGGCTCCCAGAGATAGTCCGCACACGTGACCCAGTGGTTAACGCAGGAGATCCCCAGTTCTAATCCCAGTGTGGCACACATTTTCACTTGTCGCACCTGGCTCTGCATAAAATCTCGATACAGTTGGCATTATGAATTCCTTTCCTTTCGCCCCCTCCCCCGACCCTTCCGTCTTCAATTTTATGTAATTGGCAAATAGTGTGCCTGGAGAAGAAGAAATGAACAGACTGTCTGCTGGAGAGGGTGAGCGAGCGACCAGTTTGTTCTCTGCACACGGCGGTCCGACCCCTGAGCGACGAGGGCAGTGCCGACCTGCAAGCAACGAGTTTAGGCTGGTTTCTCTTTCTCACTGCCGTCTACTCAGTGGATAGGCCTGCCACGTTCAGATAGAGATGCAAGCGGGAGTAACGGGATTCTACTAGCGTGGTTCTCAGGTGTGCTCGCAAGAGGATAGACAGCCACCACGCCATTGGTCACCGGAGTTGTACACTACCGGCCATTAAAATTGCTACACCAAGAAGAAATGCAGATGACAAACGGGTATTCATTGGACAAATATATTATACTAGAACTGACATGTGATTACATTTTCACGCAATTTCGGTGCATAGATCCTGAGAAATCAGTACCCAGAACAACCACCTCTGGCCCTAATAACGGCCTTGACGCGCAAGGGCATTGAGTCACACAGAGCTTGGATGGCGTGTACAGGTACAGCTGCCCATGCAGCTTCAACACGATACCACAGTTCATCAAGAGTAGTGATTGGCGTATTGTGATGAGCCAGTTACTCGGTCACCATTGACCAGGCGTTTTCAATTAGTGAGAGATCTGGAGAATGTGCTGCCCAGGGCAGCAGTCGAACATTTTCTGTATCCAGAAAGGCCCGTACACGACCTGCAACATGCGGTCATGCATTATCCTGCTCAAATATAGGGTTTCGCAGGGATCGAATGAAGGGTAGAACCACGGGTCGTAACACTTCTGAAATGTAACGTCCATTGTTCAAAGTGCTGTCAATGCGAACAAGAGGTGACCAAGACGTGTAACCAATGGCACCCCATACCATCACGCCGGGTGATACGCCAGTACGGCGATGACGAATACACACGCTTCCAATGTGCGTTCACCGCGATGTCGCCAAACACGGATGCGACCATCATGATGCTGTAAACAGAACCTGGATTCATCCGAAAAAATGACATATTGCCATTCGTGCAACCAGGTTCGTCGTTGAGAACACCATCGCAAGCGCTCCTGTCTGTGATGTAGCGTCAAGTGTAACCGCAGCCATGGTCTCCGAGCTGATAGTCCATGCTTCTGCAAACGTCGTCGAACTGTTCGTACAGATGGTTGTTGTCTTGCAAACGTCCCCATCTGTTGACTGAGGGATCGAGACGTGGTTGCACGATCCGTTATAGCCATGCGGATAAGATGCCTGTCATCTCGACTGCTAGTGATACGAGGCCGTTAGGATCCAGCACGGCGTTCCGTGTTACCCTCCTGAAGCCACCGATTCCACATTCTGCTAACAGTCATTGGATGTCGACCAAGGCGAGCAGCAATGTCGCGATACGACAAACCGCAATCGCGATAGACTACAATCCGACCTTTATCAAAGTCGGAAACGTGATGGTACGCATTTCTCCTCCTCACACGAGGCATCACAACAACGTTTCACCAGGCAATGCCGGTCAACTGCTGTTTGTGTATGAGAAATCATTTGGAAACTTTCCTCATGTCAGCACGATGTAGGTGTCGCCACCGGTGCCAACCTTATGTGAATGCTATGAAAAGCTAATCATTTGCATATCACAGCATCTTCTTCCTGTCGGTTAAACTTCGCGTCTGTAGCACGTCATGTTTGTGGTGTAGCAATTTTAATGGCCAGTAGTGTAGTTGCTGTCTGTCTGTCATGCTTTACCGTGCATTTTGTTCCAGTAAGGCTGTTTAGTCTGTTTTTCTCTTAACTGCTGTGTGATGGTACAGTAGTGTGACGGGTACGTAATGTGTGGTTCATCAGTAGTTGAGCGACACTGTTTGGCAGACACTGTCATTGATCAGTGTTTGAGCAACGTTGTTTACCAGACGTCGTTGATCGGTGTATAAGTGACGTTTTTTTAAGTTGTCATGATAGTTTATTACAACATTGTCCTCTTTAGTTTTGTCTGCTCCATTATATTTGTGTCATGGAATGGGCCAGTTTAATTGTGTTCTCTAGAATGAGATGGTATTTTATTAAAATGTATGTGTTAACGTATATGTCTCTAGTATAAGTGAGGGGCTTGTTTTCGATGACAAAGTTCTTCCTTAACAAGTTTCTTTGTGTGGTCATCCTCCGCAGCAAGCATATAAATACTTGTTTTGTAAATCAAACTGCCTTTTCCTGCTGCTATTTATTTTATTTAATCCATACGCGTTTCGCCTTCTACTGTTCTAAGGCATCATCAGTGGGATCTATAACGATACAGTTTTGTTACTTATAGGTTATCAAACAGTTCACTTAGCGATTTTTTGTAAAAATGTTTCCTCACATCTGGTCTGGAGGTCGCACTATTACTTTCATCACTGTTCTATATTCACATCTTTGTGTTTTCGCCATCCACACACTGTTCACCATGTTTCTCACTCTTTTTTGTGGTGGACTATCGTTCTTCTGTCACTCGATACAACTATTTCGTCGTACTCTTCTTTTCAGAGCGTAAATATTGCTACTCCATTGCGTGTTTCATCGTCTTTGCTATGTTTACCTATTTGTTGCCAACAAATAGGTAAACATACCAAAGACGATCAAACACGCAATGGAGTAGCAATATTTACGCTGTGAAAAGAAGAGTACGACGAAATAGTTGTATCGAGTGACAGAAGAAAGAAATGCACGGATTAAAAAGGGTGTAAGGCAGCGATGTAATCTTTTGCCACTACTGTTCAATCTGTACATAGAAGAAGCAATGATGGAAATAAAGTAAAGGTTCAGGAGTGGAATTACAATTCAGGGGGAAAGAATATCAATGATATAATTCGCTGATGACATTGCTATCCTGAATGAAAGTGAAGAAGAATTACATGATCTGCTGAATGGAATGAACAGTCTAATGAGTACAGAATACGGATTGAGAGTAAATCGAAGAAAGAGGCAAGTAATGGGGGGCAGCAAAAATTAGAACAGCGCGAAATTTAACATCAGGACTGATGGTCACGAAGTAGATGAAGTTAAGGAATTCTGCTATCTAGGCAGCAAAATAACCAGTGACGGACGGAGCAAGGATGACATCAAAAGAAGACTAGTGCTGGCAAAAAGTGCAATCCTGGCAAAGAGAAGTCTACTAGTATCAAACAGCGACCTTAATGTGAGAAAGAAATTTCTGAGAATATACGTTTAGAGCACAGCGTTGTATGTTAGTGAAACATAGACTGTGGGGAAACCGGAACAGAAGAGAATCGAAGCATTTGAGATGTAGTGCTACAGAGCAATTTGAAAATTAGATGGACTGATAAGGTAAGGAATGAGGAAGTTCTGCGCAGAATCGGTGACGACACTTTTTTCTGAAAGCAGGTTGGTTTATTCAGGATTCCAAGACACCATATTACTCCCAACTCTCTTTGCTACAAAACCATATTTTCCAACATGGCCTCCGATAAATGCGATACCCTCACGCCACCATACTGGGAGGGCCTGCATAGCCGCATGGTACCACTCTACCGGTCGACGTCGGAGTCAACATCTTGCTGCACCAGTAACCTTTACATCATGCACGCACTGCTTCCCACTGAGAGCATCCTTCTTTGGGTCAAACGGATGGAAGTCGGAAGGTGCGAGACCCGTGCTGTAGGGTGGATGAGGAATAACAATCCTATGAAGTTTTGCGAGCTCCTGTCTGGCGTGAGGCCATCCACTGTTATGGAGAAGTTTGTTTGCATTTTTGTGGCGAGAAACACGCTTGAAGCCGTTTCTTTAATTTCCTGTCAATATCGTTGAGAGAGAGAGAGAGAGAGAGAGAGAGAGAGAGAGAGAGAGAGAGAGGAGGGAGGGAGGGAGAATGAGTGGACGACTAAGAATGAATTGCTCGGATTAAAAAGGATATGAGACAAGTATGTCGTCTTTCGCTCCTACTGTTCAGTCTGTACATAGAAATAAAATAAAGGTTCAGGAGTGGAGTTACAGTTCAAGGGAAAAGAATATCAATGATACGATTCGCTGATGACATTGCCATCCTGAATGAAAGTGAAGAAAAATTATATGATCTGCTGAATGGAATAGACAGTCTAATGAGTACATAATATGGACTGAGAGTAACTCGAAGAAAGATGTAATGAGAAGCAGCAGAAATGAGAACAGCGAAAAACTTAACATCAGGATTGGTGGTCACGGAGTAGATGAAGTGAAGGAATTCTGCTACTTATGCAGCAAAATAACCAGTTACGGTCGGAGGAAGAAGGACATCAAAAGCAGATTAGCAGTAGCAAAAAGTGCATTCCTGGCCAAGAGAAGTCTACAAGTATCAAACATAAGCCTTAATTTGAGGAAGAAATTACCGAGAATGTACGTGTGGAGCACGGCATTGTATGGTAGTGAAACATGGACTGTGGGAAAACCAGAAGAGAATCGAAGCATTTGAGATGTGGTGCTACAGATGAACGTTGAAAATAAGAGGACTGGTAGGATAAGGAATGAGGAGGCCCTGCGCGCAACTGGAGAGGAAAGGAATATGTCGAGAACACTGACAAGGAGAAGGGACAGGATGATAGGACATTTGTTGAGACATCAGGGAATGACTTCCATGATACTGGAAGGAGCTGTAGAGGGAAAAAACTGTAGAGGAGGACAGGTTCCAATACATCCGGCAAACAACTGAGGACGAAGGTTGCAAGTGCTACTCTGAAATGAAGAGACTGGCCCAAGTTTCGTGGCGGGCCGCATCAAACCAGTAAGAAGCCTAATGACTAAAAAAAATCGTTGCGATACTAATCAAAAACTCGCAGGGACTGGAGGTGCACATCTCGACATTCCGCAACGAGCAGCGCGCGTTAATGGAACGCCTGTTGGACACTAGCGCACGCAGGAAGGTGACACACGAGAGAGAGCTACTATCAGGAAGCGAAAACACGGCTATAGCGGGACACAGCTGGAAGCTTGTACCTATGGCACCAGACCGGGATTTTCAAGTTTTATGACTACACAGCCTAATGAACTGGTACATGTTGACCTTAGAAAAGTAATGCCAAAATGGAATGTACATGAATAATCTATTTGGAGGGGAAAGTATTTACGAACGCTGTGAAGTAGGAGGGTAGGGCGTCAGCTAGAATGGCAGTAGTTTTAGGTCGGCAGTTCTGAACGCAGTAAGTGTTCAGCCGAATACACAATACGCTGATTTTCTAAAATACGAGGAACCATTTTCAAGTGCTTTGTTTTTAAGACGTCTGCTTGAGGTGAGACATCGCTCGAAAGTACTTACGTGTGGGCTATTAGCTATACGTCGCTGAAAAATATAGGAGTCATGTACTGGTCACCAACAGGCAGGTCCACCAATCGATGTCAAAATGCCGGAGTTACTTGGATGGAAGCTTCCTATGTGTTCACGTCATAGCAAACGCGGGCTGTCACTGTAAGTAATTCTCCAGTCCACCCAATCACAAGCGGTGCTACGAATGTTCCATAGTTACTTGATACTCATAATTACCTAAAACATATAGAAATTTTTCATTCTTAGGTTTAATTACATATAAATCTATGCTGATAAAATATCCCGTTCACAAATACACTAACAGTAGCGCATTTACTTCAACTGTTTTATAGTATGAATCGGATCTATAGTAATAACATTTAGCGGTGGGCAAAACTAATGATTGGTGTGAAATGAAAACAATTGTAATGTGTTAGTGTTGCAGTTAATCTGCTTGGTCACTCTGCTCTTTTTATGCTTTCAAAAGTTACGGATGTATACAAGTTAACGTGCTTGATTAGTTAGTAATTAGTCCAAAATTTAACTTAATATTTCACACTGACCAATTGAGAGGCACCCACATGTCTTGCTCATACTGTGGCATCAAGCAGTCAGGCTTGCAAGATGAGTGGTCTGCCAGGAGAGTGGATTTATTCTTATTTATCGAGTAACATCAGTGACTGATTATGAGCTCTAGTACTCACAATTAAGCTACAAATTATTCTCCTGTTTGAATACTACGCAACGGAAACGTATAACGCAATTCTGACTATTAGTAATTTACACAACTCTGATTGTTCACTACGTACTGGCAATACCACATTTTCTTTCTTACCCAACGGTTTTGATCAACACGTGGCCATCGCACTGAATATGAATGGCGCACACATTATAAATTCTGGATATCATGACTACACACTATTCGAAGAACAAGCCCATCAATCTTTTTCTTTTCACTATCTTTTTTATTCCGATAAATTCTATTATGATTCAAAGATAACCTAAACACACCATTACATTCTATACAACAATTACACATGAGAAACTCCACCCAGTGGGCATGGCTTTACATTGGTGATTCTCTATCTTATGGTGTCGTAATTATCTAACGCTACAGTGCACTTTCTGGATAGGATGGTGGATATTTTGCTATATCTCACACTTCGACTCTCACACCCATCATCACGAAAATTTCCTCTAAACCGAGCGGTACAAAAAGGAACATGCATAACCGACTGCCTCTGAACCTACCTTGCTACTCTCCCATGCAAACCATACATACTTAAATTACATGAAATAGATCACACTGGCAACATACAATACATTACAAAGAATAGTCACAACGTTACAATCACTTCACTTTCAGTTTTCCCACTTCAATTTGTATTCATCCCAGTTTCATACGTCACTGCCCCACTTCGTAACTTTTCTTTCCTACTACGAACTCTGGAGGATATATGCACGTCTTACTGTGCAATACAAGCCAAGTGGCGTTGCTGGATAGACGGCTGACTCACCTTGCTTCTCTCTCAGAGTATTAGAGTTTGAATCCAGCGTCACACGGAAACATAACACGCAAAGTAATACTAAGTTCATATTCGTCACACACGCGAGTCCTCAACTGATACCTTGGACGAGCACTTCTCTTTATCCTTTGTCTCATACACCGATTGAGACTCACACAGTACTCACCACGTGGAAGTACTCGTCTCTAATTTCAAGTACTGCACACGCCATTTCTTAAATATTTCCAACTTATAGTACACATGCCAGTAATTCAGCTTAACTTTAGCACTCGGAAGCATTTAAACTTAGTACTAGCACTCGCAAGTATTTCAACTTAGTACTAGCACTCGCAAGTATTTCAACTTATTGCTACACGTGGTTTCACTGTGACTGTTAGTCACTTCCGAAGATTACTACGATCCCCTTAATATTACCTGCCTGTCATTTAATTCTCCCCCAAAAGTTCCTGAAATAGTGAAATAATTATTCCAAACTACTCTTAAGTATTTCACATGCATACCATTTTCTCCACTCTTTTGTATTTACGGAGCACACCTAAGACAGGTCTTACCAACACAAGATCCAGCGGCAGAGTGCTGAAACATGGCCGTTCTTCAGGTCATCTCGCACCTCCGCCGAGATGGGGGAGCACCATGCTACTGTATTGGTCAGCCACATTTCAGGCGCTCAAAGCTCAGGTAAACTTCATCTCTTTGGTTACACCAAAGGTGACCAAGGGACCGTCTCAAAGATGATCATATATTGCACATTCACTATCTGCGGTTAGCAGACGACCATACTTTCATTCATTTCACAGATCTCACCAAATTGGATGTAGGGATTTATTTTGTGAGATTGCACATGTGACCAATTAAATAAATAAATTGTCCTTCTTTCCTACATTGGTATCCGGCTTCGGTGTATTAAGTGAAATTGAGTTGTTATTACAAGAAATATGTTGTTCTGATAAGAATAACGAAGAATGTTGTACCTATTTTCAACGTCGGTCGGTACTGTACCCTTTCACAATCTATCAAAGAGAACTGTTACAGAATCTAGACACATAACGCCGGGTTCCCGGGTTCGATTCCCGGCGGGGTCAGGGATTTTCTCTGCCTCGTGATGACTGGGTGTTGTGTGATGTCCTTAGGTTAGTTAGGTTTAAGTAGTTCTAAGTTCTAGGGGACTGATGACCATAGATGTTAAGTGCCATAGTGCTCAGAGCCATATGAACACATAACAATTAATAAGCTTTACTTACACTACCGCTCATTAATTTCAATACAACCAATAAATTAGCAAAGGAATAGTACAACAGTCGTACACATGTCATGTTTTTCTCAAAAAATGGTTCAAATGGCTCTGAGCACTATGGGACTTAACTTCTGAGGTCATCAGTACCCTAGAACGTAGAACTACTTAAACCTAACTAACACCGAGCGAGGTGGCGCAGTGGTTAGCACACTGGACTCGCATTCGGGAGGACGACGGTTCAATCCCGTCTCCGGCCATCCTGATTTAGGTTTTCCGTGATTTCCCTAAATCGCTTCAGGCAAATGCCGGGATGGTTCCTTTGAAAGGGCACGGCCGACTTCCTTCCCCATCCTTCCCTCACCTGAGCTTGCGCTCCGTCTCTAATGACCTCGTTGTCGACGGGACGTTAAACACTAACCACCACCACCACCTAACTAACCTAAGGACATAACACACATAGATGCCCGAGGCATGATTCGAACCTGCGACCGTAGCGGTCACGCGGTTCCAGACTGTAGCTCCTAGAACCGCTCGGCCACCTCGGCCGGCTGTCATGATTTTTGTTTGTGGTCATCGTGATACAATAGTATCCAACAAACAATGTTGTGTACATAAACATTATGTATCTATATAATACGTTTGTTTACCCATTTGCCGACGGACGCCCCATTTGGTGCACCTGAGTTGTTCCCTGTAGTGATGTGATGACCGCAGCGAACAGCAAGCATTGCTACAGTACATAACGCATGGTTCCTGCACGTCAGTTTCTTCGTGACATTGAAGTGTACACATCGGTAGTATGGCTCAACGAGTGGGGATATCCACAGAACAACGTAGTGCAATTGTAGCACTTAGCCTAGCAGGTTTATGTATTACGCAAATTGCGAAACAGTGTAGTGCGTCTGCAGGAGGAGCTCAATATACCCTTCACCTCCTGAAGACAACAGGTAGCAATAAGGACATACCACGACCAGGACGACCTATTAAAACAACTAAAAGTGATGAAAAAAGTATCAGAATTACCAGTAAGGGAAACAGATTGAAAACAGCGCCCCAAATTCGTGCAGAATTGCTAGAAATGAATACGCCAACAGTATCTGTTGCAACAGTAAAAAGGAGACTGACTGAAGCCGGCTTGAAAAGATCTGTCACAGCAAAAAACAGTTTTGTTTATATAAGATGTTTTCGGTGTGTAAAGTGTACAACAAGTTGTGTGTGATGTTTAGTGTGTGTGAGACTCTGCACAAATGGACCATTAGAAAATTTTAAAGTCAACCAAATGAAGCAGACTCTCACACATTGACAACATCAATAGCAATGGCTTAATACACACAAAAAACGCACTTGAGAATGGGAATCATTTCCCCAAACGCGTCGTGCGAATAGCAAAATAATGAAAAATCGTGACTGGTAGCAGAAGATTTATTTATAAACAAACCTATAAAACTTCTCCTTCTCCATGAGAGTGGAAGGCTTCACGCCAGAAAGGAGCTCACAAAACTTCATTGGATTGTTCTTCCTCTTCCACCCTACAGCCCCGATGTCGCACCTTCCGACTTCCATCCGTTCGGCCCGATGAAGGATGGACTCCGCGGGAAGCAGTGCGTGGATGATGGAAACGTTACTGGTGCAGCAAGATGTTGGCTGCGACGACGACCAGTAGACTGGTACCATGCGGCTATGCAGGCCCTCCCAGTAGTATGGCGTAAGGGTGTCCCATTTAACGAAGACTATGTAGGAAAATATGGTTTTGTAGCCAAGAGAACAGGTAATAATATGGTGTCTTGGTATCCTGGATAAAACCAACCTGCTTTCAGAGAAGAGTGTGTGTATTGCTTACTGAACGCCCCTGGTATGTGGTACCAGATGTCCACACACATATCACGCAATTCTCACGAATTACTAGACGGTGATTTGCAGCTCGGAGCTGGCGGACGATAGCTTTCAGATGTTTTCTAGCCGGTTCAGATCAGGCGGGTTTGATGGTGAAGCCATCAACATGAGTTGGCTATCATGCTCGTCAAACCAATGAAGCACAGACAGTTACTCTACTGGAAGATAATATCGCCGTCGGGGCAGACATCAAAGATGAAGTGATGTAGGTGAACGGCCGTAATTTCAACATAGTCTGCAGCTGTCACGGTGCCTTCGAGCACTACCACAGGTCCCATGGAAGCCCAGGTAGACAGCCCGCATAGCACAATACTGCCCCCACCGGCCTGCAACTTCGTGCGGTGTATGCAGTGACGAGCCGTTCGCCTGGATGACGGGCCATTCGGTACCTTATCACCGACCTAGTGTAATAATAAACGTGATTTAACCGATATGGGAGAGTCGTGTCCACTTACCTGCGGTCCACTCTCAATGACATCGAACCCACTGAAGTCGTAATTAGCGATGTCGCTGGCCCAACATAAGAAATCTTAGGAGTCGTCTGCCGCGAAGACTCATCTTCAACGAAGTGCGCTGAAAGGTGTCGTTCAAAATACTTGTGCTATCATCAGCATCGTACTCTGATATCGGATCTGCCACAGATTGCCGCTCTTACAGAATGAGCGAGCCTACGATCTCCACTTTCTGTGATGAGGCGTGGGCGTCAAACATCTTGGCGAGTACTCGTACTTCCACCGCTCTGCATCCACTTTCCGTAAGCGCTCTTGACAGCAGCTCGCCAGCGGCTTCACCGTTTCCATACTGCTCGTCCCCAGGTGCCTTGTTGTTGCCAGTCTGCTCTTTGTCGATTGTATCTGTGGATTTTTCCATTTGCCATATAGTTTCACCTACGATCCTGCATTCGTCTCTGGTTCGCTTAAATACTTTCCCTGGCGCGTCACGTGCCCACAAAGCCACTAGGCGACATTCAGTCTCGCCGTGGAAAGTGGTCACAATGTTTTGGCTCATCAACGTATAATAAATAAGACTACAGAAATGTATAGCCAGTATATCGAAAAGAAAATTATATAAATTAATAATGAAATTAATCATCTTGTTGAGGTTGAAAGGTCATGTTTACGTTTATTTTGTCGATAAGAATTAAATTTAAATTTTTAAACTCCATCTTCTGCACAACACAGTGCATTTCTTTTCCTGTTTACGTATGTTTCGTCACCTGCGGTTGTCTTTTGTGGGTCTTGGTAAATTTCTGCAGAAATGTGATACAACTCTATCAATTCGATGTTTGTTTTTATGTTTTAGGTTTAAAAGCTGTAATATGTGCATTTATTTCCTTTTTTTTTTTTTTTTTTTTTTGATTGTTCACCTGAAACTGCATTAATTGTGAACGTGGACTTGTATAGGTCGGCTTCTTATTACATGTCTGACAACATGTCATCTGCAGAGTAGACGGTTCAAAAATGGCTCTGAGCACTACGGGACTTATCATCTGAGGTCATCAGTCCCCTAGAATTTAGAACTACTTAAACCTAACTAACCTGAGGACATCACACACATCCATGCCCGAGGCAGGATTCGAACCTGCGACCGTAGCGCCGGCCGAAGTGGCCGCGCGGTTCTAGGCGCTGCAGTCTAGAACCGCGAGACCGCTACGGTCGCAGGTTCGAATCCTGCCACGGGCATGGATGTGTGTGATGTCCTTAGGTTAGTTAGGTTTAACTAGTTCTAAGTTCTAGGGGACTAATGACCTCAGAAGCTGAGTCCCATAGTGCTCAGAGCCATTTAACCCATTTTATTTATTTATTTATTTTTTTTTTTTTTGCGACCGTAGCAGTCGCGCCGTTCCGGACTGACGCGCCTAGAGCCGCTTGGCCACCGCGGCCGGCAGAGTAGACGGAAGAGTTTGCTTAAAGAGTTGTTAATTTTGAAAATATTTTTTCGATAGTAGTGGTTGTACATGTCATGTGCTTAACGATTTTTATGTAGTTGCACATCTATAGTGTGTTTCCTTTTTCTGTTCCATTTACATACACTGTATTCCACACCTGTTTCCTTTTTCTGTACTAATTACGTACAACGTTTTCCATACCTTTTTGTGCTTCACTCTCAGCCATATTAACATGATTTTTACACAAAAACGAGATCTGAGGAGATCCTTATGTCGCTGTACTCTTCGAGAGACGCTATCTCATTGTCGCTAGTTACTTGTTCGTCGTTTCGTTTCTATTCTGTGTGTCACTAATTACGAATGTTTGGTAAACCTGTTTGTGATGATTCTCCTTAGGGAGAAGTTATTCGATCCGTTTGTGTGTGAGCGTGTTCGTGTCGTGTCAATACAGGTGAGAGTGAAGTTCAAAAGTGTGTGGAAAGCAGTGTATATAATTATAACAGGAAAAGGAAACAAGTCAAACATATACAACTGGACCAAAGCTATTAAAAAACTTGGGGTTGCTCTGAGAGAAATGGATAAACGCATGTTGGAAATTTCCAAGAGAAACACACACACACACATATCACACACACGCACACATATATATACACTCCTGGAAATGGAAAAAAGTACACATTGACACCGGTGTGTCAGACCCACCATACTTGCTCCGGACACTGCGAGAGGGCTGTACAAGCAATGATCACACGCCCGGCACAGCGGAAACACCAGGAACCGCGGTGTTGGCCGTCGAATGCGCAGCATTTGTGCACCGCCACCGTCAGTGTCAGCCTGTTTGCCGTGGCATACGGAGCTCCATCGCAGTCTTTAACACTGGTAGCATGCCGCGACAGCGTGGACGTGAACCGTATGTGTAGTTGACGGACTTTGAGCGAGGGCGTATAGTGGGCATGCGGGAGGCCGGGTGGACGTACCGCCGAATTGCTCAACACGTGGGGCGTGAGGTCTCCACAGTACATCGATGTTGTCGCCAGTGGTCGGCGGAAGGTGCACGTGCCCGTCGACCTGGGACCGGACCGCAGCGTCGCACGGATGCACGCCAAGACCGTAGGATCCTACGCAGTGCCGTAGGGGACCGCACCGCCACTTCCCAGCAAATTAGGGACACTGTTGCTCCTGGGGTATCGGCGAGGACCATTCGCAACCGTCTCCATGAAGCTGGGCTACGGTCCCGCACACCGTTAGGCCGTCTTCCGCTCACGCCCCAACATCGTGCAGCCCGCCTCCAGTGGTGTCGCGACAGGCGTGAATGGAGGGACGAATGGAGACGTGTCGTCTTCAGCGATGAGAGTCGCTTCTGCCTTGGTGCCAATGATGGTCGTATGCGTGTTTGGCGCCGTGCAGGTGAGCGCCACAATCAGGACTGCATACGACCGAGGCACACAGGGCCAACACCCGGCATCATGGTGTGGGGAGCGATCTCCTACACTGGCCGTACACCACTGGTGATCGTCGAGGGGACACTGAATAGTGCACGGTACATCCAAACCGTCATCGAACCCATCGTTCTACCATTCCTAGACCGGCAAGGGAACTTGCTGTTCCAACAGGACAATGCACGTCCGCATGTATCCCGTGCCACCCAACGTGCTCTAGAAGGTGTAAGTCAACTACCCTGGCCAGCAAGATCTCCGGATCTGTCCCCCATTGAGCATGTTTGGGACTGGATGAAGCGTCGTCTCACGCGGTGTGCACGTCCAGCACGAACGCTCGTCCAACTGAGGCGCCAGGTGGAAATGGCATGGCATCTCTACGATCGTCTCCATGGGAGAATAGCAGCCTGCATTGCTGCGAAAGGTGGATATACACTGTACTAGTGCCGACATTGTGCATGCTCTGTTGCCTGTGTCTATGTGCCTGTGGTTCTGTCAGTGTGATCATGTCATGTATCTGACCCCAGGAATGTGTCAATAAAGTTTCCCCTTCCTGGGACAATGAATTCACGGTGTTCTTATTTCAATTTCCAGGAGTATATATATATATATATATATATATATATATATATATATATATATATATATATAAGAGATGGACTGCAGTGAATGGCTTATTTATGATTGTAATGAAAATAAAATCGAAATAGCCACGGCAGGTCTTAGGAGAATGAATGGCAGATGGACCAGGGAAGTTATTTACTGGATTTCAAGTAATACGAAAATACTGAGATGACAACTCAATGGATGTTTGGTAGATGGTATAATAAGCATTTACCACCGATATGGATGAGTATAACGGAAGACGGCAGTGTATGGTAATGTCTAGAGATGACTTTTATCCAGTTTTGGATGTGAAATGGTTGTTGTTGCTGTTGTTATTGCTGATGGTGATGACGATGATGATAACGATAGTCCTCGCGTCGGATATACCACGAAGGTTTATATTTGTTACTCGTCGTCATCATCGTATACAGTGTATTTGAATATCACAGGTACAGGCGAAGGGGGGAGTAGAGTACAAGGAAATAAGCTGCAAATAATCCCAATAAACGTGGTCCGGAAACGACCGGTTTCCCCTATATGTCGTAGTACGACTAAGTACTTCATCACCTTACAACAGACGCTGCGACGATCCAGACTGCATAATCACTCTAGAAAACAAAAATATTGCAAGTATTTCGCGTGGCCACCAAACTTATGAAAATAGGTTTCAGTACGTCTCTTCCTCTGTACCCGTACACGTTCAAAAATTCGAATTTACTGAGAATCATCCACAGTGCATTCCAAGAGTTCGTCGACACTTGGCCTTGAATACATCAAAGTTTTTTAATATCACCACAAAAAAATGCAACAGTTTAAAGTTGGGGGATCGGGAGGACCGTGGTATCGGCGAGCCACGACCGATACACTTGTTGCTAAAACACTGTTCGCCACTACTTACGTATCCGGAATGGTGATCAGATCCAGTTTATCACTTTGTAATTTACGCCTCACTTGCGGTGTTTCAAAATAAACCTAGCTTTAGACGTCAATAGTGTTCTGCTACTGGTACAACTAAAGTTTACAAATATCGTATTGCGAAAAGCATTGGTTTCCGTATCGATCTTCATTAGGATTAACTGCGTGTTCCTTTGTCCTATACTAGCCATTTTCGTTTGTACGTACAATAGTGAAACACCATGTAGATCACAGTATTCTCGAGATCGAGATTAAATATCAGAATTGACAAAATTAAAAAAAAAACTTTTTTGCTAACTTCCTAGAAGACAGTAAATGTGCCTTTACGGATGAGCCGGAATGTATGACTACACCGCGTACACAAACAGTGATCCAATACTGTCAAATGTTTTTTATTCCAAAGTGATAAGGCCATAATGGCATCGTCAAAACATATAAATATAATCAGCACAGCATCGTACTGGTAACTGCCCTCAAAAGCAAAGGACGCATTTCCCAGGCGGATTTCACGAGCAGACTGTAACGTAGCAGTGCTGCCGCAGTAAATAGCAACGCAGACGGTAACAACATGACGGAACTGTTGGACTATATACGAACTCTCCTTTAAGCGCATCGTGTTTGCCTAGTGGGACATGAAGTGAGTGCTTCAGTACCTCTCCCGGGTACCGCCCGCGGCGCACCGTAGCTGAAGCTGCGAGATGCAGCCAGGGACGTAGGTGTTGATGGTGGCTGTGGTGCGCCCTGCCGCCTTACGGTCCATCCAGCGGCGACCTTCTCTGCGGGAGCAACCTCCATCGAGATGGCCGTCCGGAAACAAGGCCGCGTTCTTTGTGCGCCTCGGACGTCCCCGTCGCCGTAATATCGCGGATCTGTTACGTCTTTATTTTCCTCGCAGTAGGCAGTGCGCGTTATGTTCCCCCAAACGCGGCCGGCCGGTATTCTGACGAACTTACAGCCCATTTGCATAAGCTTCCTAGGTACTCTCGAGCTGCCGCGCCGGGGGAATATCTAAATTACGAAACACAATTTACATATATCGTGTGGAAAGTGTACGCTACCTTTATTTGTTATTCTTATTTTCGGTGTTATACGCCGGCCTCGGCTCACCAATTGTGGCGTCGGGGACGCGTCCAATTGTCCGTCGGCGCGCCGAGCGGGACAGGAGCATATATCAGGCGGGATCGCCGTACTGCGCATGCGCATATAGTAGGCCCTTGAGCGGTGACGCGTTCGCCGGGATTTGCTGTCCAGGGCTGCGCTGACTGCCCACGCTTTACTCCGCGTTACGACGTAGCTGCGAGAACTCACGGATTATGCGTGCTCGGTTCCCATGCGCACGTCCAGCACCCCCCGCAACGACCCCGCTAACACGTGCGGAGAGGCCGTAGCCATCTGTTCAAAACGAAATATTCCTCCCGTCCGCTACGACAGTCCACGTGCTCCGGGCAACGTGTAACGTCCAATGCATTTGCATCAGCTAAGATTTAATGCAATATACGATACCCCACTTTACTGAAGTTCGCGATACAGGCGTATCCCCTTTCGGGATATGGCATTTTGACATACCAGGTGATCAAAAAGTCGGTATACATTTGAAAACTTAATAAACCACGGAATAGTGTAGATGGAGAGGTAAAAATTGACACAAATGCTTGGAATGACATGGGGTTTTATTAGAACAAAAAGAAAAGTTCACAAAATGTCCGACAGATGGCGCTGGACAGCAAAACTGCTACCGTGACGGGTGAGAGGTACGCCGATATGTTACAGAATCGCATCATCCCCAGCCTGGCTGATAAACACCTGCTGGAACGTACGATGTTTATGCAGGATGGCGCTCCACCCCATATTGCTACACGCCTGAAAGATGTCTTGCGCGCGTCGTTTGGTGATGTTCGTGTGCTCAGCAGCCACTTTCGTCATGTTTGGTCCCCAATGATCATCATCATCGTCATGCTTGGCCTCCCAGGTCCCCAGACCCCAGTCCGTTCGATTATTGGCTTTGGAGTTACCTGAAGTCGCAAGCGTATCGTGATCGACCGACATCTCTAGGGATGCTGAAAGACAACATCCGACGCCAATGCCTCACCATAACTCCGGACATGCTTTACAGTACTGTTCACAACATTATTCCTCGACTACAGCTATTGTTGAGGAATGATGGTGGACATACTGAGCATTTCCTGTAAAGAACATCATCTTTGCTTTCTCTTACTTTGTTATACTAATTATTGCTATTCTTTTCAGATGAAGCGGCATCTGTCGGACATTTTTTGAACGTTTGTATTTTTTTGGTTCTAATAAAAATGGTTCAAATGGTTCTGAGCACTATGGGACTTAACATCTGAGGTCATCAGTCCCCTAGAACTTAGAACTACTTAAACCTAACTAACCTAAAGACATCACACACATCCATGCCCGAGGCAGGATTCGAACCTGCGACCGTAGCGGTCACGCGGTTCCAAACTGAAGGGCTTAGAACCGCACGGCCACACTGGCCGGCAGGTTCTAATAAAACCCCATGTCATTCCAAGCTTGTGTGTGTCAATTTGTACCTCTCTATCTACATTATTCAATGATTTATTCAGTTTTCAAATTTATACTGACTTTTTGATCACCTGGTACATTTGAATATATAGCTAAAATTTGTAGATGCTGATAGCAATTTTTTACATTTCTTTTAAATTATTTTAGTAATTATGAAAGTAATGCAACATAGAAAATACGCAAGTACAGCGTAGTTTACTGCGTAGGTTTTATAGATTCGGAAATATTTCATGAAGTTCACTGAGCCGTGCTGCGGGTCGCGTTGGTGCTGTTTGTAGGTTTCCGCCCTCTGTTGGAGGCCAAACGGTATCGTTTACTTGGCATGGTTGCAGTTGTTTGTCTTCTTCTCGTGTTGACTGACGCCACTCGGTTTCGCAAGCGTTGCCTGTCCGCTAGTAGCAGCAGCGGCGGTTATCGATATGGAGTAACTGTTGCCCTATCTTTGGGGCGACGTCGTTGTTTTTCTGTAACGTATGAGTGTGACAGTTCAGTTGGGGACTCAGGAGGAGCCAGGTCCGCGTAGTGCCAGAACACGCCGGGACTGCTGGCGGCACGCATGGACTGCCGGATGGAAGGGCTGTGGTCACGAGGGTGCACAACCTCGTCATAAACCGGATCCAGCAAGCCTTAACATGAGTGCATTTCAATCCAAGTAGACAAACCTCCACCATTGTGATATCTCGCGATTCTCCAGTGACCTGGGTTCGTGTTGCTACTCGTAGTGTCGCCGAGGCGAAGAGCACCGAGTGGAGTACTTGGGGAAGGCGGATATGATTAGCTTTCCTCATTACTACTTAGTGCGTTCAACTTGTTACAATTTGTTAAGTTCAACCAGCGGTAATTTATCTTGCCTGGTGGTTGCTAACGCCCCAGTTACCTTCCCCTGGGGGTTAGTGTATGTAACGGCAGTGTACGTTTCCTCGCCTTGCCGCTGCTGTCCGGTAAGGCGTGTAGTTTTGACAGCTTTCTTGATTGTAGGCCGGTTGGTGATTCTTCTACTCTGGTGGTAGTGGTTCCTTTCTCATTCGGGACGCTCTAAACACAGTATTCTTGGGACGTAGTGCAGACCGCCGGTTCCGGCTTTGGGGTATCGTTCCAGAGTTGCATTTGGTTGCAGGTAGCTTCAGGAAGATTATCATTAGTCATTCGTTAGACTGCCAGTATTCGGAGTTACCATCTTGTGAAGTGAATTCAATTCTTGGCTGCCTATCTCATCGCTCGGGAAAGTGTTTGTTGCCGGACCTTCTCAGAGGTCGATTCCTGGAGCACCGTCTGTGGCCCCTTGCTTCTTGTAAGACACGTATGTTCTAAACGGAGGTCTGATGGCCAGTAGTTCATCGTAACGCTCCTTCAACCCACGCCTCCTGCGGGTATATTCTGCCTCCGTACCCTTTAAGGAACTTATGTACTGGTCTTTGTGTTTTATTTTTGTATTTTTTATTACAGTACCTTGTAATATCTACATTAAATGTTATATATGTCTAGTTAATAGTTCTGGTCGCCTTCAGGAATAAATCTAGCACTGTTCAGTGGATGTTAAGCGTTGTGTTACAAAGTTTATTATCATCTTATTTCACCAGTTTGGTGACCAGTTGCTTGTTTTTCTAATTAACCTTTGCTATTGTATTTGCTGTTTTACAGCAGGTTTCTAAATTTTTTATATTATTGCCGTTCCTGGCGTTCAAGGTCTTCAGCCGTGATTGTTTGTGGTCATTTGCCTTAAAATTCTAGTTTGCTGCTTGTATTTTAGCAATAATCCTTAAAATCTTATTTACTGCCATTCCTAGCGTCTGATGCCTTCTGCTGTGTTTGTGGCGCCTTACCTTTAATATTTCAGTACCTGTAAGTTGTAAATTGCAGCGAGTTCTTAAACAATTCTTAATTTATTGCCATTCCTGGCGTGTAAGGCCCTCTACCCAGATCACAGTGGCTTGCATTTAAAACATTATCTGCTGTATCAGTATTTAATGGTGATTTGCTAAATTATAACTCACTGAAAACAATATGATTTACACAGTCGTTTATTGCTTCATTAATAACGTGTGGTATTTTTATTTATGTTGAGTCTGGAATTACTGGTTTAAAATTAATTGTGTGTAACTGTAAAAGGCAACCAGTAGTAACTGATTACGGCCCCGTCCACAATCGTAACCGAATCCTGCCTTCCCTTGACCACCAGGTTTCATTTACATCTTTTGTAATAGTTAAAATTGAATACGTCTTTAGCAGTATGATAAATAACTGCATACAAAACGGGCGAGAGTAAAAATTATTTGTTAAACATAACGAAAGTCAGAGAGGAGAAATACATTCATTTATATTAGTAAAAAGGAAACTTCATAAAAGTTTGTGATGTTAATATTATTAGTCAAGAACGTTGATTAATTTATCAGATGAAGACTGCTATAACAACTCAACTTTGTGATAAAATCAGTTGTAATCATTTGTAAAAAATAGAAGAAATATATTTGTTATTAAAGACTTGTAAATATTATCGATGATGCGATTGCACATGTCAAGTTCAGTTTTGTCTCAGTTACGTCTTAGTAATGGCTGACTAATAAAAGTGACAAATAAACTAAAAGTATTTTCACAAAAGTGCCTGATTTACAAAATCACAACATCAGTGGATCATCGTTGTAATTTTATTTTAAAAGATAAGTAATACCATATTTGCAGTAGTCTACGTAATAATGAGATATTCCTTCCCAACTTCGCATGTGGTGTAATTAAATTGTCTAAACTGCAATGAAACAAAAGCCCCAAGCCAAATAAGACTGAATTATATTAACGTGATACATGACTTGAAAGTGAGGATCATTTCAAGCGTAATGCGGAAAAACACCGGACAAGTACGAGTAGGACTCGCGTGCTGAGGGCTTCGTATAATCTTAACTGTGCAGGTCTCTAATTTTCATGAGTGAGTTTGACTGTCAAAATATATGCACTGAGTTAGAAGCTCAAATTTTTTACACTGCCAAGGGACCGAAGACATTAGTGTTTGACATACCTGTCAACTTGATACCTCTGACCGTTCCTGAGGAAGGTACAGACAGACAGACAGACGGACAAAAATTTTTTATTTTGTGTGATATCATTAAAAAATTAATAATTTTTGGAGTTTTACCTATATTTGTACTTTGAACCTAGCTTTTTGCCAAATTTCATGATTCTAGGTCAACGGGAGGCATTCTGCAAGGTTTAAAGAGTGAGTTTGCGAGTGTCAAAATGTGATATAAACAACCGTATCTTTTGATTGCATAATGTTAGAAGCATAAACTTTTTTCGTTGTCGAGGGGCAGTCGAACTTAGTATTTCATACAAATATTTAGAGACAACCACTTCGGATAAAGATGAAGGCAATGAGGATCTCATGCACAGAACAGGAAAGGGAAAGCAGGAACACTCCATTATTTCGAATGAAACGACGTCAAAAAAATCTGAAAAGGAGGATATACGAAACTGTAGTTGAGAGCAATGCTCTGTATCATGCTGAACTGTGGGAAGTCTCCAGGATGAATGAGGAGAAATTAAAGACAATGGAAATGGAGAAGACATAAAATAAGAAATGAATAGCTGCGAGAACAGATGGGAGCTAACGAAAGATAGCGTACATGCAATTAAAAATAAACAGCTAACATATGTAAGTAGGCTGTTCAGGTTTTCTTGTTGGTAACGCCACGTAGCGCTCTGTGTGAGAATCACTGGCTGTGCTGTGTGCAGTCTGTGTCTAGTTTGCATTGTTGTCTGCCATTGTAGTGTTGGGCAGCGGCAGCTGGATGTGAACAGCGCGTAGCGTTGCGCAGTTGGAGGTGAGCCGCCAGCAGTGGTGGATGTGGGGAGAGAGATGGCGGAGTTTTGTAATTTGTCATGAACTGCTATATATATTATGACTTTTGATGATACTAAGGTAAATACATTGTTTGTTCTCTATTAATATCTTTCATTTGCTAACTATCCCTATCAGTAGTTAGTGCCTTCCGTAGTTTGAATCTTTTATATAGCTGGCAGTAGTGGCGCTTGCTGTACTGCAGTAGTTCGAGTAATGAAGATTTTTGTGAGGTAAGTGATTTCTGAAAGGTATAGTTTAATGTTACTCAGGGCCATTCTTTTGCAGGGATTTTTGAAAGTCAGATTGCGTTGAGCTAAAAATATTGCATATCAGTTTAAGCACAGTCTTGTACAATTTTTCAAAGGGGACGTTTCATATGTCGACCCTTAGCCGAGGATACCTGACTGAAATCTTCTGATTTTTTTCTTGTAGTTTGTGTAATTAGTGTAGCTTTTGTTTATTGTTAGCGCGTAATTGTAGAGAGGATCTCCTTTGTAGTTGCAGTCTTTCATTGTTGTTGTGGCATGCAAGTTAATGTGCACCAAGTATTTCGCTGCTGCGCTTGCAATTAACGAGATATTATTTTCAGTGCTATGTTAATGTGTTCTCTTATTGTTGCTCTTCAAATTGTGTTTCTCTGTGTTATCGTGTGAAATATTGTGACAATAATGGCGTGTGAAAAACGTAATACTAGGCTCCAAAGTAAACTGAGAAATGACACTGAAGACGAAAGCAGTGTGTTAGCGCCACCGAGTAATGAATTAACTAATGTTCAAAGTAGTAATTTGGTAACTGTGCATAGGGAAATGGAGCGGGCTGCAAACAATGGCGTAGACAGTGAAACAGGTAGTGAACAGGGAAGCATTATCGATCGATGGCTCGGCAACAGCTCGCCTCAGGAATCCGAAATGACAGGACACAATTTTGCAAATACTGTAGATTCAGGTTTTGCGTCCTCACCGTTTTCTCAAATGAGTCAAGACATATTTTCCGCTTGTCAAAATGTGAATGTTGCCGGTGCAAATTCACTGCCGAAAAGCACTCAGTAACATGTTCCAGACACCAGTCCATTGTTATTACAATTAATGCAACAAATGGGCCAAAAGCTTGAAAAGTTAGACACAATGGAACAACACCAGAGACAAACACAGCAACAGTTAGACACAATGGAACAAAATCAGAGACAAACACAGCAAAAGCTTCAAAAGTTAGACACAATGGAACAAAATCTTCAAAAGTTAGACACCACACTTGAAGAAACACGTGAAGATTTAACTACTGAGTTACATAAAATCGAATCGAAATGTCAAAAAGTCTGTAATGACGTAAAAACACAAATTTGTGAGCATTTTCAACCTATTTTTTCGCGGCATGAAAATGCATTACAGAATCACGAAGCAGCCATAAAAGAACTGCAAACTATTGTTCATGAAAATCATGAGACCTTGCAAGCTAAATTTGACTCAGTTGCATCTACCGATTCGGTTACGCAACTTGCAAAAACTCAGGAAAACTTGAAGGACACAGTAGATTCGATTTCAACACAAATGGACACTCTGAAACTTGGTTCAGAAAAACACACTGAGGAAATGTGTTCACTATCGGAGAAAGTAGCTGAACTTTCGGATCAGGTCACTAACTTATATACAAAGGTAGATGATGATCTGAATGACACAATACCTGTAGCGATCACTGACACAGAAGAGTATGAACAAATTAAGAAATTCAAACAAAATCAGAATCAAATTAATACGCAATACAAAAGAGAAATCCGGGAAGTACAAGATCAGTTGGCACAAGTAATACAAAGATTTCATATTTCAGAGGACACTCGTGCTCCAACACGGGAAGAGGGACATAGAAGTAGGGAACAGCCACAAAATAATAACTCAGGGCACTTCGGAAATTATGAAAGAAATTGGCAAGGCACACCGAATTTTGAGATGGAACCACCGAAACAACATAACAATGACCGATATGCGACTCGCCGACACGATGATTTTGACTATAAGCTGTTCATTACTACACGTAAATTCAAAACATTTAAGAATTCTGGCAATGACATTCATCCACAAGCTTGGCTCCACCAATTCTCTCATTGTTTTCCTCCCAACTGGTCGTTAGAGCACAGATTAGAATTTATGTGTGGCTACTTAGAGAATGAACCAGCTGAAAGAATGCGGTCGGTCATTCACGATTGTCACAGTGAAGGAGATTTTTATCATGCCTTCCTCTCAGCACATTGGTCTCAAGCTACACAAGACCGAGTAAAACATAGCATCATAATGATGGAACATTTCTAACAATCTGAATTTTCCCGTCTTGTGAAATATTTTGAAGACATGTTGCACAAGAATCAGTACCTGTCAAACCCATACAGCCCCTCAGAACTCATCCGCATTTGCTTAATCAAACTGCCTGAACATTTGCGACATATTATTTTAGCAGGACGTTGCAAAGACGACATTGAAGCTTTTCAGGGACTGTTACAAGAATTAGAAATTGACACCGACAGTCGCGGGATGCGAAAACAGGAAAACAATCACTACAGGTCACATCCGTCACAATTCCGTGACGACAGAAACAATAACTGTACACGACAAGTCTATTCTTACAACGCAAATCGTGAACAAAACAGACACCACCCATATGACAACCACTGGGAGGGTAATAGTTACAGAGAAAGATCGCATTTCCGTAGTAATGAATATCACAGAGACAATCAGAGAAACAGACAATTTGGCAACCAGAACTATTATTATCAAGGGAGACAGAATAACTTTAGACCCAACAGTCCAGCGCGCAGTTACGATTCAGGGAGAAATTCTCCACCACGTGACCGACAAGAAAGAAACTGTGGAATCTACCGACATGACGACAGACGAGATAATCATAACGACAGACCTGAATTTCATCAGAACTGGCGGGACTCAAACAGAGCAGGGCACTTTCGACAACGTGAATTTGTAGAAGCTAGGTCTCCTAATCCCAATAACGGCGCGCGCCAACAAAGAAACAGACAATGACTCGCACCGCAGGCAGCCACCTGCGCCGGCTGGCTCAGGGAAAAATAACATAGACGCTAACCTTGAAAAAAAATTTCAGTATTCTTTACCGACGTATACCAAATGACAATTGCATTCAAGTTCAAACTCTGAGTACTAGGAAGAGAAAAGGTTTACACCACATTTCACATGTAAAACCATTTATTGAGAGATAATCTGCATTTTAACTTTGTCTTTGCCATAAAACTTTTCACTTTACATTACTAGTATGCTTGTCAGACTCAGAATCTGTTAACATGCAACAATGTTTGTAGTTAAATATCCAGTCAAGAACCAAGAGAACTTATTTGAACAGAAATTACGAATGCATTGTTGCTGTGAACAGACGACACAGTGTTATTGTGTGTGTACATTCGTGCTTGTTAGTTGCATGATTACGTAACGACTATAGGGCTTACATACTTAGAACGTATATTGGTACTGCTAATGAGATTTTAATGCAACATTTTGGTTTACTTGACAATACATTCTGGATTTAAAGTACTTTCTGTGGAATTAATGATGACTTAGCATTTGGTTTCTTTGACAGCTACACGATTATATCACGACGCTACTAATGAGTGACAATTTACAATGTTGTTTTTGCGGTGTATCTGTTTTATATCCGCACAGTTTTTCTGAATTCTTCTGGAAAGCAAAACTTGTTTTAGTAGTAAGCTACAATGTGAGAGCCTTTTTCGTAGCACAACAATACTTTACTGTATAGTACTTTCTTGATCACAGTAATGTACGTAATAACTACGATATCTATACACAAAGCATTTCACTTTCGTTTATGATGGGGTAAGTACATTGACTTCTGCGGAACTTAGCTTTTGGAGGACTATAATTACGACACTTCCACAGAATTATCTTACAGCAAGACGCACATTTAGCGCTACAGGACACACATTTGAGTGATTAACTTTGTACTTAAAACAAGTATTTTTAAAGATATTTGAAGTACAATGATACGAAGTTTTTCCGTGATACATTTCATTCCTTTGCTGTAATCTGTAGCACCTCAGAGTATAATTACATTGATCCTCAGGGGGGTACACACTTACTTTGTGTACCATGTGTTTGGCAAGCACAAGTAGCCCTAGCTAATATGGTATTTGCTTATACAACTTTACACATCGGTACCATATTTCTCTAACACAGAATTACACAGCTATCTGATCATTCAACTGAGAGATAAACATTTTTTTTACTACATCAGTGACAGATGTTTACGTAATTACACAGTTGGATAACTTCACACTTACGAAATTGTATTTTGTCTGTACTTTGAAAAATGCTCATATTTTTCGGAACCATTGTGATACTACGAGAGCTTTGAATGATGTATTTGGTATGAGATCACGATTTTTAAAGTACGTTTGAGGTAGATGACATTATTGAAATGAGCAGAGAATATTTTTTAGGGTTTGAAATTATTGCAGAAAGCTACGACGTTTTTGAGATTTGACTGAGGTGTTATGATGTTATTATTACGGCAACGATGTGTATTATGTTGTTGAGGAATGTTTATTATGCTACGTATTTCTCATGATGAAATATTGAAGAAGTGTCGATGAATATGTATATGTATAATGAGGTAAGGAATAATGAGTAGTGTTTAGGGACTCTGATTTGTGGAAAAGGTTGTTGGAAACCAAGAATCGTACTTTAAGAGTTATGAAATGTGTGTAAATGCGTGAATGTATCACAATGCTGGCGAAAATTTTTTGGACTCTGTTATATTTACCGGACTTTGTTTCTACAGATTTGTAACGCAAATTCTTAACCTGTGAATTTTTTTATATGAGACTGTCACTGTAGCCGAAACTGGTGTCGTAAATATTTCGGTAAGAAAGTTAAGTGACCACCTGCACGTAATGCGTCGTGAGCGGCCAGGTGTGCCAGCCGCCTTGAGCAAAAGCCATTAGGTGGTAGAAAAAAAGGGGAGGCCATTATCCTCGCTATCGACATTCCTTTGTAGAAAGCATCGTAAATACGACACCCTCAAGCTTGAAAACATGATTACACTGTAGAGTTCTTAATTTATGATATTTACTGAAATGAAATGATGAGAAACATTTTATGTCTATTGTCTTGTTAGTTGAAAGATTGTTTACTGCATTATGAAATGCCATATGGCTAGTGAATGACGTTTGACCCCTTGCTTTGCCTATTTTGTTTAATATTTAGTTTCTAGCTGCACTGCAGCATTGGTTAAAATAAAATTTTATAGATGTACTAATATAAATATTTTCTGTCTACAGATCGAGTAAATAATAATTTTTTTCAAAAAAATGAGGGAGCACAAAATGACATTTACCTTCACAGGAACTGCATTCATAATTTTCTTTTCAAGTACTTGGTAGCTTTTTGGTAGAATAACTTCTTGTGGTGCACCACTTTAATTACATAGACATTAAGATGTGAATATACATTTCCCTTGTCTGCATTGTTGTCTTTAGTGTACTATTTTATTTGCTTGAGCTTTGTCATGTTTAGGTATAAGTTATTTCATTTTCTGTTGTTGGTTGCCAGGCATAGTGCTACTGAATTTCAGTTTGTGTTACTCTGCTAAGCCAGATTTATTTTTCTTGTTTGCTGCACATTGCCTCATATTAGTTGTAATGTTGAATTGCTTGGTAATTTAGATTTACTGTAGCTTGCTTTGCTAATTTCTAAAATGCTGCTTGCTTTGCAAATCTGCATTTTTTTTCATTGCTGTTTGCATTAATTGTTTTGTGCTGCTGCATTGCCTCGTCCCTTAGTTTAGCATCTGAGCTCAGTAGATTTAAGTTAGCTTAAGAGGGGTAGACTATATAAGAAACTGACTATGGAGAATAGGTAAAGAATGCGTTGCGAAGTTATATGAAAAAGATTTGGGCCAAAATGAGTATTGTACACTGAGAAATAATTATATTGAAAGAAATATGAATAGAATACAGAAAGCAGGTATAGATAGGACTTTTTGGGAATAATGATGAATGAAGGGAGATCTCCAAGGAGTAAAGGAAGTTTTGTTTGCAAAATACTGCAGTAAAACAAACCCTGTCCTTTCCTTTTGTATTATTCCGCTATATGTGTGTGTACTCTTGTGTATTTGTGTTTTTCCTGTCTTTATGTGTTTAGCTAATACGATTTATGTTGTAGAATTTTTCTAGTACTAAGCTATATTCACTATGAAGAGGAATACTGTTATCCTCAAATATAAGTTGCATTAATAATATGTTATTTTCTTTGTAAAGTTGTTTACAATTCTGTTCTGTTTCAATGTTCATGTGTGAAATTAATGTTTTGAAAACTATTCTCATTATTTTATATATTTACTTATGTCATAATTCCTGTAACTCTGATGGATATGTTATTTCGATTCTTTTGTAAAGCCTGTACTACAAATGTTATCTGTATTGTTATGTTCTTTAATGATGTATTTTGTACCTTTGTAATTTTATTTTCATGTTGTAAATTTATAATTGTATAGACACCAGTTCTTCAAATTAAGTTACATTTCACTGCACACGTTTCTGTTGGTCATAGTATATGGACAATATGTGAGAAGTAGGGACTGTTAGTGTTTACACGTGTGTTAATAATTCAGCAAGGGACTGGATAACAGCATTGCTGGTTCTAAGGACAATTCCAAAAACTTTGTGCATGCACAAGTGGTGGTTTATGGACTTGCTATCTTCTCTGCAAGACTCTTCGATGGTGATTGTGCACCTGCACAGTCGCAACAGATGGTTGCTGGCCGTCTCTACAAGGACTACAGTGGGTCTACGCCTTTGCTGACTCACCAGTACCATTATTTCTACAAGGACTGCAGTGGGTCTGCACCTCTGGTTGCCCACCAATACCGTAATCTCTATACCAAGACTATAGTGGGTCTGCTCTGTGATGACCTACCTACCAATATTCTTCAAAACTTCGAATGACTCTGTTGTGGCCCATTACCTGTCTGCACGTCGAGAGTCAGCACTCTCTTTCCGTTGGAAGAACAACACTACTTCTTCAAGACTGCATGGAAATCCACTACTTGTGTGTGCAATTTCTTTTACTAATGAGACTTTGTGAAAAAAACTGCAATTACTATTATGATGAATGATCAGGACTATCTTTATGGACTGTGAGAAGATTTGAGCTTTTGACCAACATAGTATCAATAAGTGTGTGCATTTGATTTTTTTGTTATTGTAATTATGAAAAAATTTAATCAAATCATTATTGGCCACTGCCCAAAATAATTTGTAAAATTTTTTGTGGGGAGCATGGGGGCTATGTAAGTAGGCTGTTTAGGTTTTCTTATTGGTAACGCCACGTAGCGCTCTGTGTGAGAATCACTGGCTGTGCTGTGTGCAGTCTGTGTCTAGTTAGCATTGTTGTCTGCCATTGTAGTGTTGGGCAGCGGCAGCTGGATGTGAACAGCGCGTAGCGTTGCGCAGTTGGAGGTGAGCCGCCAGCAGTGGTGGATGTGGGGAGAGAGATGGCGGAGTTTTGTAATTTGTCATGAACTGCTATATATATTATGACTTTTGATGATACTAAGGTAAATACATTGTTTGTTCTCTATTAATATCTTTCATTTGCTAACTATCCCTATCAGTAGTTAGTGCCTTCCGTAGTTTGAATCTTTTATTTAGCTGGCAGTAGTGGCGCTCGCTGTACTGCAGTAGTTCGAGTAATGAAGATTTTTGTGAGGTAAGTGATTTCTGAAAGGTATAGTTTAATGTTACTCAGGGCCATTCTTTTGCAGGGATTTTTGAAAGTCAGATTGCGTTGCGCTAAAAATATTGCATATCAGTTTAAGCACAGTCTTGTACAATTTTTAAAATAAACAGCTAACATAGTATGGACATCTTAGAAGAACGCCAGAAGAAAGATGGCCCCCTAAAATGTGGCACTGGAGACCTCCACGACGTAGGAAAAGAAGAAGACCACGGCTACAATGGAACGATGGTGTGAGGCGTGCGATGCAGGACAGGGCCACGCAAGAAGAGGACTGGGAGGATGGAACGAGATAGCAACTTGTGTGCGAGAGACGCCGCATGGTCTAGAAAACTCGCAGAAAGAAGTAGAAGATTTCGCCTTGATGCCTGTAACCGTTCATTGGAAAAACGGGTCATAACAGGTTGACAGGCAGACGGACAACAGAGTAATCTTATAAGGGATCCGTTTTTAACTGTTAAGGTACAGCACCTTAAAAAAATGGGCGAATTAGGTTCTCACATCCAGTCACCATCGAGGTCGTTAGAAACGGATCACGGGGTCAGTTTGGGAAGGAAACCGACCGTGCCTGTTCAAGGGACCATCCCAACTTTCGGCTCACACGATTACGGAAAACCACAGAGAACCTAAATCCGGATGAGCAGACGGGGATCTGAACTGTCGTTCTGCTTTATAAGCGTCCCACGACCTACCATCGCGCTATCTCGCCTTGCTAGTTTGGAGGCGTATGGGGCTTAGTTACGCCATTATCTGTGAACTAAACAATGGTCGGCGGGCACATCGTCTCTAACAAGAAATCTTCAGCCCAGTCACAAGTAGCATTTGATACTCCACATGATCGTAGTTCCACTAACAAGCATTGGTACGATACCGAGTGAAATACGTTTCGGAAGTTACGAAATAATGCATTCACTTGGTTGTCTTGATAAATGACTTTCAGATGTTATGCAGAAATGTGCGAATGGGGTTTCGCGTGACCAATGTTTCCGGAGCCCATTGCTTTTGATCTTTACGAAAGCATCAGCAAACCCTCGATTGTTTAAAGAATCTAACTTTCATGTATAAAACACCTTCAAATATCTGATTACTTCGCAAATGAGTTAATGCGTTAAATATTTGTTTTCAAGGGTATAAGCGAGAAAAGATTTAGTAGAGGTTTCAAATCATGCTCAGTTTGTTGCAAGTCGATAAGTGCTCCCATTATGAAATGCTGGATGAACACAAACTGGGTGAATTAGGTCCATTTTAAGCAGAAGTTGGCAACGGCCTTGCCGTAGTGGCTACACCGGTTCCCGTGAGATCGTCGAAGTTAAGCGCTGTCGGGCGTGGTCGGCGCTTGGATGGGTGACCACCCAGGCCGCCATGCGCTGCTGCCATTTTTCGGGGTGCACTCAGCCTCGTGATGCCAATTGCGGAGCTACTCGACCGAATAATAGCGGCTTCGGTCAAGAATACCATCATAACGACCGGGAGAGTGTGCTGACCCCACACCCCTCCTATCCGCATTCTCCTTGAGGATGACACGGCGGTCGGATGGTCCCGGTAGGCCACTCGTGGCCTGAAGACGGAGTGCTTTTAAGCAGAAGTTAATTTTCCACACATGTCAATGTTTATTAAGTCAAATCTCCTGACCTATGGGTTGCAAATAAAGTTATTTTGTAGGTACATTGGGTGGTATATGTGAATACTGTGTGCAAACTGTGTTGCGAATAGATTGAGTAGTGAAGGGGCAATAAATTAAAACGTCATGCCTAATGCAGAAGTAAGACTGCATGAACAGAGAAAACGTATGAGATAAACTTTTTCCCTCTCATCATTTCGTGGAAGATGTCAGTGAGAAAAAGTTTCGTAAAGTTTTGAAGGTATGTGTAAGCTTTGTTGAAAATCGCTAAGTGCTCTCATTCTTAAATATTGGCTGAATAAAGTCCATGTATTTGTGCTTCGTCAGCTATGCTCACTCAAGACAAAACCAATGTTTCGGAATGTAATACTTGTCTTACTAAGTTAAACTTTCAATATAAGTTTATATCTCTTAATGAGTAGTGGAACGCCCTGGTAAGCCCGCAGGACAGAACAAGTAGCTGGAATTGTTGGGAAGGGGCCAAAATGAGCGGCTTCAGTTACACTCGAACACATATAACTTCATTTATTTGACCTAACATTACGGTACAAATTGTTGAACTTAGTTATCGGCTGAATACGCCACACTATCTTATGCCTTAAGGGCACAACCACTTTAATTTAAAAAAAACGGCTAAAAGCCAATAACTCAAAATTCAGACGCCAAAGAGAATATTTAGAGGGCAGGAGGCCTCACGTTACAATTCGGCTGAAGGCCCAAAATAACACTTGAAAAGCAACAACCTTAATTTAAAGACGGCTGAAGGCCCCATGACTTAAAACACAACTAAAATAATTTTTAGTAGGCAGAAGGCCCAAGGCTTTATCTTTAAACAATATATTAATCAGGCTGAAGGCCCAAACAATCTAACACTTGACGAGCAAGGCATTTCAATTTTAAATCGGCTGAACGCCCATTACTTAAAACACCACTAAAATCAATTCAACTTTAATTCAAAACCATCGGCTATGAGCCATAGAAATACAGACAACAGAAAATAAGAAAAGGCAGTGCAGCTGACGGCGCTCAGAAGTTTCGGGGGTCGGCCAGCACTTGAAATACTAATGATCACTTAGGTGAGACTGGCAGTCGGCCCAACCATTCTCGATCCGACGACAACCAAACCAACAGACAGTCAACGGACCCACCGACAAGGTAACTTGCGGCTCCACTCGACCAGCACACAACCGGGAGTTCAATGCAAAACGTAAAAGGCATGGACGCCCATAACCAAGCATACATTAAGCTGTCAAACTAGACACCTTGCTGGACAGCGACAACACGGTGAGGAAAGGACACTGCCTGAATTTACGTCAACGGCCAGGGCAAGTAACCGGAACGTTAACGGTCACAAGGCAGAAAATTTCGATGGTACACTTCAATTGCAAATAACCTAATACAGTTAGACTCCACCGTATGGTGACTAAACCTTCGGCAACTCGAACTCACACGTTGTTGCTCGCGGGAATGTCGCACCAGCCAACAACGAGAACCAGACGGCACAATGTGAACAGTCTTGACTTGCTGGTAAATTAAATCCAAACTCAACTTTTGTATCCAGGGTCGGTAAGAAACGGACCTCGCAGGAATAGGAACAGCCCCACACACTCCGACACTGCGTGGTGACCGCCAGCGGGCCCGGCGGAGATTTCCTCGCTGCTCCACGCCAACCGACCGACTCCCACACGTCAGCGCGGAGACAGCAGTAAAATAACAGAGCCGTCGACATTACAAGCTACACACAGTTTCACGAACACTGGCACGAAGGACTACACAATACTAACGGCAGCGACTATGTAATAACAAAGGCGAATCACGAGTCGGCACACGCAGGCAACCCATAAGCGTTAGCCGGTCAACATACACGTCGTCCTTCAAGGTGACTGACCGACGACCAACCAAGGTGGTCCGCACTCACTCAAATGACATGTATCGGCAACCGTCAGGCGACTCATGGCTGTCCGGACCTCACTGCAGCCTCGCCCCCACTGAACTTCTGCCGCGTCCTAAGTCAAATACTGCCAGGTCCGAACTGCAATGCCAGCGTCTCCCATCGCACTGGCAGATCCGAACTGACTCCGAACACACGACAACCGGGAACTAATAGCAGTCAGCAAAGACAATACGCCAGGGCTTATATCGATAAGCGCCTCTGCTGCCGCTCACGGGCGGACGAGGCGGCAACTCAGTGACACCAGTAATTGAAATTAACATAACGAGGTGGTAGTACAGTAAAAACACGGTGTCAACTGAGATATGGCACGAACAAGAGCCACGCACGGCTCAGGTAGATTGTAAAAGCTTTATTGTTTTTAAATTCGGCCAATAGCAAGACGAAATATTGGAAATCAAATTTTTATTGCCCCTAGACTGCAACAGGTGCCAGGTTCTGCGTTCCGGGGTAGTATTTCATTACTACACGAGGACATGCTGAAAACTAATGCCTCCGGATTTTTTACGTGAAAACTTTTAAAACTTTTTAAATAAAACAAGCTTTATTAACATCCTACGTGTATAGCCTTCATGTCTTGTAACCTCCCCACAGAAATTTAAAAAAAAGGACAATATTTAATAGAAATGGACCCAAACGTAACCTCCCTGCAATGAAATGTACTGACAAAGACAATAAAAATGTGAAATTCGCAATCTGACTCAAGGTGTAAGCTGTCACGAAAATAATGAAAGACAATTCAATGCTAATGAAACTTCAGTGACAATGTAAACTCAATTAAACCGAAATATCGGTCTTTGGCCATGTGCAAAAAAATCAGAATTAATTTCTTACCTCATTGAAACTGCATGTCAAATTTCTGCTCTTATTGTTGGCCACAGCTTGGAGGAAATGCATTGCAAATAATATTTTTTTTTTTTAATTTAACTGAAACTTTACTTTAAGGGAAATGGAAGGAAATCGTTGGTTCAATTAAATGGTTTTTTTTGTAAAAAAATGCTTTGAAATCAAAATTATTATTGGGGCGATTATTGCACAAATTAGTTACAATTAATTTACATTATTAGCTAAGGGCATTGCTGATTTATTACCTTGTTTAAAAAATAATATACCTCGTCCTGAATCTTGACCAGAATGCCACGTCGACGCCCGCCCGTCTCCTCACACACAACTGCACTGGGCTGCTACTACCGACATACTGTACTGCTCACAGACTGCCGAGTGACAGACTGCTCGCAACTGTACTGCACGACTACTACTGACAGACAACTGCTCGCAACACTCGCGCGGTCAAGCGCAGACTAACCACGATAAATGGCTCTCTGGTCAAAGATTTTATCATGCCTCACCATTGCTGTTACGTTACATACGTGTTTCATAACCCTCCACTGGGGGGGGGGGGGGGGAGCAAAAATTTGGCAGCGATGGTGAGTCATTTGGACTTGCCATCGCAAGAAATTTTTTTTTTTTAATTGATCAATTTTTACAATTTACAGAATATTCAAATGTAGTACATAAATTAAATGTACAAAATGAGTACAAAATATATCAGACAAAGACAAAATGTGAGTACAAAACACAGTAGCAAATCAGAAAACTGTATATACAAATTATTTGACAGATAACAGAGTGCATACGCACTGAAAAAATTCTGTAGCATTTTCAGAACAAATAAACAGAATGGCAAAAAAAAAATCATGTTGACAAGTGACATGATTGCACATGCACTGCAGTTGAGAACATATCAGCAAATGACGAAATGTATATACAATGAGTAACAAATGACATAAGTGCATACGCACTGAAGTAATGAACATACAGAATGAGTACAAATCATATTGAAAAATGAGAAAAGTGCACAGGCACTGAAGTTCAGTAGAAAACATATTAACACATAACATAAGTGCACATGCACTGTAGTTCAGAACATATCATCAAATGACGAAATGTATATACAATGAGTAACTAATGACATAAGTGCATACGCACTGAAGTAATGAACATATCCGGAAATCATAAGAGGTATTCAGAATGAGTACAAATCATATTGAAAAATGAGAAAAGTGCACAGGCACTGAAGTTCAGTAGAAAGCATATTAACACATAACATAAGTGGACATGCACTGTAGTTCAGAACATATCATCAAAATAAAAATGTATATACAATATAAAAGACAAGAGTGCACATATACTGTACTTCAGAACAAATCGAAAAAATGTCTTTAGCATTTTCACAACAAATAAACATAATGGCAAAAAAATCATGTCGACAAGTGACATAAGTGTACTCGCACTGGAGTTCAGCGAATCGAAAAAAAATGTATAGCCCATGAACATAAATGATGTTAGCAAAAAAATGATTTTCATTATAAGGATAGGAAAGGGAAGGATTGCATCATGGTTGTAGCACTTTAGATTGCACACAGCTGTTCTGAAAGTCCATATCTTTCCACAGAAGTACAACACCAAGTGACACAATTTGAAGTTCTTTTCCCATCAGAATTTATCAGCATAGCCAAGACACTGAACTGTCGTAGTAATGTTCCATGTTCTCATTTTGGCAGTACACTAGGTACACCAAACAGTGGGACCATAATAACGTCTTCATCGCTCACGGTGGTGGACAGCATGTCGTGTCAACACCACACTCTTACAAGGCACACCAACGTAGAATTAGTGCAAAAACCAAATATAGTGCTCCATGATCAGGAGGATGGACAGGACAAATGGATATTGCAGTAATTCAGGGTAGTTAGCTCATAAGGTGAAGGACATTAAGTCACATAATATTGAGAATTACAGTAGTAGTTTGCGGCATTCATAGCCCAGTTATTGAACATTTCTGTACCAAGTATGTAGTATTACAGAATAATGTTCATAAAATTAAATTATTGGCATCATGGGTAATCGTATTACAATAACCAGTGGCAGTCCTTGACCAGTTACAAAGCATATTTAGTATGACAGAATAATGTTCATCAGAAGTCTTAATTGAAAAGGAGAGTCAATTATTGGCCTAGCATTAACATAATACATTGAGTGATACAAATTATTGGCACTCATTGGCCATTTACCAAAACATGAAAAGTCAACATTGAAAACAAGAGCTAATTAATGGCATAATTAATAACATAATTCATTTAGTGACATTAATTATTGGCACTCAGTGGCCAGTTATAGAACATGAAAAGTCATAATTGAAAACAGGAGCTAATTAATGGCATAATTAATAACACAATTCATTTAGTGACATTAATTATTGGCACTCAGTGGCCAGTTATAGAACATGAAAAATCATCATTGAAAACAGGAGCTAATTAATGGCATAATTAATAACATAATTCATTTAGTGACATTCATTATTGGCACTCAGTGGCTAGTTGGCAAAATATGAAAAGTCATAATTCATTTAGTTATATTAATTATTGGCACTCAGTGGCCAGCAAGTATTGAATAGTATAAAACATTGTTCATCATTCAGTGTTATTCAGATCATTAAGAAGTCATTATTAAAAATCAGTTAATTACAGTCATAGCATTAATAATCAGGGGCATTATAAGTAGTCTCATTACAATAAACAGTGGCAGTTATTTGCCCGTTACAAAGCATTATTTTATATATATATATATATATATATATATATATATATATATATATATATATATATATATATATTTTTTTTTTGGTATCATTAAGAAGTCATTACTGAAGTGACATACTATTCAGAGTTGATCAGTATTATTCAGAATTGTCTGAAACTAGGGACTGGTAATACATTTTTTTGTTTTTTTGTTTTTGTGCTAGCAATGCATTGCGTTGGGATCGATAATTAATTGTTGAGGCATAACAATATTTGCTTTTGACCTATTGCTGCAAATGAGGATAGGTAACGTCATTCGTCATGAGTCAGCTGTAGCAAGGTTATGTAACAAGGCAGTATATGTGATCACATTTATAAATGATAGACACAAATGGGTAAAAAAAAAAAATGCAATTACTAGAACAGGTATAATAAGTAACAGGTTTAGTAAGTATCATGAAAAGCTTCTCCTGAAAAAAAAAATACAAAATGGATTATTGAGCTGAAAGAAGAAACGCATACTACGCTGAAAAGTAGTGAACTTCGAATTAACAGGTAGTGAAATGTGTATAAAAATGTGTTCCATAGCTGTCCTTTCCAAAACTTTCCCTCAACCTACTAGGCAATATAACACCTGCTGTCAAAGCAAACTGCAACAAATACTTAAATAACTACGTAGCATAAATACATAACTTCAACATTATCCTCATCTGTCAAGAAAAAACTTCATTATTCATTATCCATATTATCATAACTTCATTATTATCATCACCTGTAAAGAAAAACTTCATTATTCATAATAGCATATCCTTCATCATTATTCATCAGCATTCATTATCATCTGCAAAAATATCACTTCATTACTCATTACACAACTATTCCTTATCTCTAGCATATTTCATCACTAAAACTAAGATGTGTAGTTCTGTCTGACAGCCTGCATCAATCACCTTGTATTCTGAAAGAAAAAATTAGTTAAGGCTGCTATTCTACGATGAGTATAGTATATTCTTGTTAATGCTTGTTAATCCTGATCCATTTACTCTTCCTCATAAAGTTATTACATCTTCTTTCGTTTATTCCGTAGGTGAAATTCCCATTTCTGTTGAATTTATTTCTTACACGCATCATTTCTTTCTGAAATTGATGAACAAAGATTAATGTCTTGCATTTAAATCATATACCCACTAAATAATGACTGGTTTATGGTGACATAATTAACCATACAGCATAACATGACAGAAAACGTAATATGTCAAAGACATTGACATTGTTCAGATGCAAAAATGTACACAGAATAATACAATGCAGCAGCAAAAAAAAAAAAAAAAAAAATGTAAAACAGTCACGATCTTGAGATGTCATAGGGCAACAAAAATGTCAAAGTCAACTGGTGTGTGTTATATCTTAGCTATTTCCCAAAGCATACGAACAAAACATGAAAAAATCGTATATATATATATATATATATATATATATATATATATATATATATATATATATATATAAGAAACAAAAAATGTGATGTTCGTTGTGTTCAGCTTGTATGTAGTGTAGTTAATAGAGGCGAGAATTAAAGCCTTTAATGGAGAAAAAATGTAATGAAATTAACATGTCATTAGATAACATTGCATAATTAGTCATAAAATACGTGTCTCTGAAAAAAAAAATGTGCACAGTTTGATATATAACGACAAGAAAAGCGACCTGCTAACCTTACCTTGCCGGGCACTTGCCAAGAAAAATACGATAATCATCAATAATTAGTCATGTGAATATAATTGCATTAGTAAATGGCATCATAGTGTGTTGAATCATACAGTGTCTTCATTCAATAAAGGGTTTAATATTTGACCAGTGGTGGTTGCCTTTCGATTTTCTGGTTCTCAAAGTTTCGACGTGTACAACATTGGGGTGAGGGATGCTGCGAATCCGATATGGACCTGCGTATAGAAGTTCAAATTTACTGCACTTACCTTTTAATTTGCTGGATAAATAGTGTGTACGTACTAATATCTTCTGTCCAATGTGAAAGTCGCGGCGTGTACAAACCTGTTTTTGTTGTCTTCTCCGGCGCTCTGCGGCACGTTTGATGTTGTTCAGCGCAATGTCAATTATTTCGTGGTGTCTTAGTCGACGACATTTAGGGAAGTTTACTAATTCTTTAATTTTGTTTGGTGGTTCAACGTTTTTCAGTATAACAGACGGAGTTAGCATAGTGGATTCATTTGGAATGGAATTGATTACATCTTGGAATGAGAATATGTGTGTGCCCCAATCAATATGTCTTTTGTGGCAATATATTCTACACAGTTTACCAATTTCTTTCATTAATCGTTCACAAAGGTTCGAAGAGGCATGGTACTTGGATATATATCGGAGAAATGTTTCTAGCTCGTAACATGCGTGTCCATATAGCAGAACGAAATTGTGATCCATTGTCAGAAATTACTTTCGTCACATGCCCTACATGAAATAGAAAATGTTTTACAAATGCTTTCGAAACAGTTTTAGCAGTAGCTTTGCGTAACGGAGTGAAAGTAACAAATTTTGAAGTGAGCTCAACAGCGACAAATATGTAGCAAAAACCTCTGTTAGTTCTCGGAATAGGACCAAAAATGTCTACAGCGGCCAGGTGTCTTAATTTAACAGGTACAATGGGATATAAAGGAAGAATATGTGAAGTGGTGTCTGATTTAGCTTTCTGGCAAATTTTACATGACGCTAAAACTCGTCGTATACGTTTTTCCATGTTGGTTAAATAACAGTTCTGTCTCAGTATAAGAAAACATTTTCGTGCTCCGTAATGTGCGTAGCTTAAATGAGTGTACCAGATTAATTTGTTAACCAGTTCGTCAGGAATGCATAATAACCAATTGTTGCTGTCAGGATGAGAGCGGCGAAACAGAATGTCATTGCGTACAGTGTAATGGTTTCTAATCGTAACATTATTCCTATCTTGCCAAAGGTGTTTAATTTCTTTCCACACATTGTCTTTATTTTGCTCTTGTGCTATGTCCTGTAATGACGATGAAATAAAGTTTTCAAATGCAACTTGCTGAATGTACATGACACTGAAATTTGCTTTGCAGAAGTTGGTTGCTACGTCTTGCTGATTGTTGCTCAGAGAACGCGATAGTGCGTCTGCTATAACATTTTGTGTGCCGGGAATGTGAACAATTGTAAAATTAAATTCCTGTAAATAAAGTTTCCATCTACTTAATCTGTCGTGAGTAAATTTATCCGAAAGTAAAAATTGTATCGCTCTGTGGTCTGTGTAAACGGTGGTATGTCTGCCATAAAGAAAGTGCCGAAATCTCGTAAAAGCCCATACAACACATAATGTTTCAAGTTCTGTAACAGAATAATTTCGTTCAGCAGGTGACAAAATGCGACTTGCAAATGCGATGTTTTTAATTACTGTTGAGCCTTCTTCTTCAATTTCCTGGAAAATGTGTACGCCTAAAGCGGTATTGGAACTGTCGGTGGCAATGGATAAATTTCTAGCAAGATCTGGGTGCGATAAAAGTGGAGCATTCAACAAAGCATGCTTCAGGTTCATGAATTCAGAGTGTGCTTGCTTATCCCATGACCAAATACTGTTTTTACCTGTTAACTGGCATAACCTGGGTGTAAATTTACGAAAAAAGTTAATTAAGCCCAAAAAACTGCGTAGTTGTTTCTTCGTCGTAGGAACAGTAATGTCACGTAGAGCTTGAAGTTTTTCCGGATCAGGCGCAATGCCTTCTGCTGAAGTTACGTGTCCAAGAAATTTTATAGAAGTTTTGCCAAAGTGCGATTTACTAAGGTTAACTGTAAGTCCTTGTGCATGGAAAGTTTGTAACAGTTGCTCAAGAATCAGATTGTGTTCAGACCAGTTAGTTTCTGCGATAAGAATGTCGTCTACATACGTCGTAATTCTGTCCTTAATGCAAACGTGTGTTCGATGGCGTCAAAATTAATAACATTTTTGTGAACAAGATTCTGCGTGTCTAAATTATTGCTTACGTTACTGGAATATGAAACCTGTACTGTATATGGTCAAATTCTATCGTACGTGCTGTTATTTACGGGAGAATGTTGTGGCATATCCACTATATGAACTGCTCTGTTATTTCTTCCTGACGTATTATGCTATACATAACACCTATTGTCTGGTTCATTCATCATAATATGTTGTTGCTGATGTTGTTGCTGCTCATAAGATCGACTGTTATTAAATGTACGCTGAAAATTGTGCTCATCATTTTTACGTCTGTCATGATAGTAATTTCTATACGGCGCATTGCGATACGAGTTGAAATAGTGTGTTGTCTGTACGTAGTTATTTCTTTGCTGCCATGCGTTACTATTTGTTGGAGCAGGGACTATACGTGCACGCGGCGAAACATTAAAGTTTGGTTGACCTTGTAGACTGCATTGTTGGTTAGGTATGCTAAGCGGTTGACTTTCATGCTATTGTAGTGAAAAACATCTATTGTTACCAAAAATGTGGTTGCGACTGCTGAAAATTTTGTACATACTGATGATTACGATTTTATCTGTTATTAAAATTACGCTGGCTCTGGAGTGCCTAAAGAATATTGTCACTTTCAGTAAAAATTTGTCACATCGGGTTTTCTTTAGTCATGTTTCTTAATTATAGGTAGAGCAATAGTTAAAGAGCTGTTTTGATAGATATATAGGATAGTAGAAGAAAAGGCAGCAGTGCAGAAAACTAAAGATGAAACAGCACTACTACAGCTCGGGGCCCTATGCTCGCTACGGCACATATTCATTAAAGCGTAATGAATCCCCTGTGGTCTATTACGCGCTGCAAATACATTTTAACTTTTGCGTTGCACGCAATAGCGGTAAAAACCCAAAAGCAAATTGTTGTATTCTTGTTAATTCCAATTTCTGCATTGCAGGTAATGCTGTTGAAAGTACAATAGCAAATTGTCTTATCGGGGTCAAAGCCAGCTTCCGCATTACAGGCAATAGCGGTGAAAGTACAAAAATAAATTGTCTTATACAGTGCAAATCGTGCATCTGTGCTCTGTCATTATTAAATTCCTTAGATTTTCTTACAAATGCAAAATGCTCGAAATCTACGTTCTCGTCACTCAGTTTGAGAACACGTTCAGGTTTGTGTGAAAGTCTGTTTGTCTGTGTCATTTCGGATTTCAAGTTGCGTAGCTTATTAGATTTTAAGTCGCGTAGTCTCCATAAATTGCTTAAGTTATACGCGCTGCGTGAGTCTGACAAATGTTCGCAAAGTGGCGTCTGCTGTGTTGAGTTATTAACTGAAATATTTTTCATATCTGTTACCTCTTGCTGTAAATTTGACAAATTTCTCCGTAATGAGTGATTAGCTGAATCGATCTCATTGACTGTCTGTTGTAGATTTTGGAATTCCGGTGTTCGACTGAATGAAACCGGTGAAGTATCGTCTGATTTGTTGTCATTACCACTTTCTATAACGTCAATACGACTGGCCAATTCATCACATTTTTCAGTCAGTATTTTTACCTGATCATCGGTTTTAGTGTCTGACGCATTAATCTGTTTTTGCAATTTACGTGTAGTTTCGTTCAGTTTTTTAACATCAGTTTTGACGACATCTGAATCCTGTGTTAGTTCTAATAGTTCGAGTCTGTCGGTCACTGTTTGAAAATCGGTTGTGTATGTGTCTGTTTTCGATTTAAGGTCAGAAATTTCGTCACGTAATTCTGTGTTGGACTGTTTGATGGTATTAATTTCGTCGGACACTGTCGCAATATTATTGTCTACATACGTTTTTGCCTTCGCAAACATTTTACGTTTGTCTTCTTGTCTCTGTGCAGTGATTGTTTCCATTACCTGACGTTTTACTTTATTTTGATCCTGAATAAATTTACGGAAACGTGTATCACTGTTTTGTATGTGAACACTAAGACGTTCGTTAATTTGAGAGTGCTGTTGCTCGAATTTCGCGTCTATCTTTTCATCCATTGTGCGCGAAAGTTCTATCGTCATTGCTTTAAACTCGTCCCGTAATTGTGTAGCTTTTTCAGACCATTGTTTAGCGACTCCGTTAATTTCGTCTCGAAGTGTTTCTGTTGCAGGTGTTTGCATTTCCCTTAATTCTTGCGCAACAGATCTAATTTCTTCGCTACTTTTTCTTGAACAGGCCTCAATTTCCACGCGCAACTGTTCCTTAGTGTCACGGCACTCCGCGGCAACGGCTCTAATTTGTTCACTAAGCTGTCTGGAACTGTTGTCTAATTTATCATTTAAGTGTCTGGAATTGTCGTCTAATTTTTCATTTAACTGTCTGGAATTGTTGTCTAATTTTTCATTTAACTGTTCATTCTGTTCACTAAGTTGTTGTTTGAGATCTTCCTTAAGTTGTTTGGAATTGTTATCTAGTTGTTTGATATCTACACTAAGTTGTTTGGAATTGTTATCTAGTTTTTCATTAAATTGTTTAAAAAATCCCATAATTTGATCCAACCCAAAATTAGCATTTCTGTTCTCTGTGCTGTTTGATGGTGGATCTGGAATTGTCTCGCTTTCTGTAACCATTTGGTTATTCTGAGATTTACAAAAAGGTTTGCCAGTCGAATGTACACTGTCGGTCACTATTTCGGAATTAAATAAATCCGTCCTACTTTGTGTAATCTGTTCATTTTTATTAGACAAATTTGTCTGTTCGTCACGTGAATTTAGTAAACCGGTTGTGTTAAGCTGGGCAGCGCTCAGTACAATAGTGCGCCCCGCGTCATCAATTGTCGCCAAATCAACACAAGACACAATCGAGTTCGTTTGTTCATCATTAACGTCTACATCATTATTAATGGTTGGAACGCACTGATTGTCAGTGAACGCAGGATTGTCATCATTACACTGCGTGTCACAATTACTATCGGTCACCTTGTTTAAATCGGTAGTTTCGTTCGTAATACCTCGCGATACACTATTCACAGTCTTTCGCGGCAATTTTGCTATGGTCACAATTATTCAAAAACAGAAATAAGCACAATGCAAAAGCAACACACAAAAATACAACAGAGCAACGAATTGCCGATGATCTGAGGAAAAAAGTCACAAAATTAGTAAAAGCGTTGCGCCAAATCCTAATACAAATATCTTGACAGGAAGATATGGCATGGGCCTACTTTGCACAGAGATATAATTTGTTCTTCTTTACATGTGCTAAGGTCGATATAAGGGCAAAAATTTTAATCAGACTGGCGACAACATGAGAGTACAAAATAAAATAAATAAATAAACTACTACAAGAACAAACTTCAGGTGGTCTGATATCTTATTTCTATTTGAATATTACGTATAATACATGCAGTTTATAGCATTTTTATTATTATTTTTTTATGTGATTGGCATTAACATGGATATCCATGAATCAATGCTGCAGAGTTATTGTATCTGCAGTGAGATGCAGCTGTCTGTTAGACTTGAACCTTTATATTTAAATTTAAATTAATAACTAACCTTCAGATGAACTGTTGACTTATTTCTGTTGTTATAAGATGATCTGGAGTATTAGCAAGAGTAGATTCTGTTTATTTTAGCTAAACGTATATGTATAAAAGTGATAGTGATTGTAATGGACTAAAGCTGTTTTTATGGCTGTACACTTTATATTTAAAATCCATGAACAACAGTTCTTTAACTATTGACTTATTTTCATTCTAACATTACAGTGATCTGGAGTACTGGTAGAGGCAGGTTCTGTTTGTTCCAGGTAGAAGTAAAGTGTATAAAAGTACTGATTTATGTTAGCAGTAGAGGGCTTTAACATTTAGAAAAATAGTACGAGTTTTTTTCTTCTGTGGTAGGATATTACATTGGCACCAGTGTAGTTAGGATGTAAGGAGGGGGTGGTGTGGTCGTTGGGGTGGGGGGGGGGGGTGGAAAGGTGGTGTAGGTTTCGTTGAGTGGTTACTTGTCTTGAACTAGTAGATCTTCAAAGTTCTGAAGGAAAAATTTGTTTCTCAGGTCAATTTGCTCATTGAGTAGGTAGTCAGGTGCTATATTTATGTAGATAAATATTTCAATTTCTTCAAGAAGGTCAAGTATTGTACCTTTGTTGTCAAAATGGAGTATTTGGACATTCTCTTCTATGTTGTTTGCAGAATGGTTGTGTTGGGCAAGATGTGAGGCAAAGCTGGACTTATTCAGGTTGTTAAGACGGAGTGCATCTATGTGTTCTTTAAATCTTGTTGTGAAGCTTCTACTAGTTTGTCCAATGCAGAAGATTGGACATGAGTTGCAAATGAGCTTCTACACACCTGACTTTTGATACTGTTGTATAGTGGTTTTGGTGCTGTGTATGATTTTATTTTGTATTTTGTTGTTGGTGAAGAAACTTATTTTTATGTTGTATGTCTTGAATAGGTTGGAAATTTGGTGAGAAATCTTCCCTAGGAAAGGCAGGCTTATAAATGGGGTCTTCTTGTTTGTGGGTGGTTGTTCAGCAGTTGGTTGATTTAATTTTGCTGTATGGATTAGTTTATCTATTATTGCACGGTTGTACCCATTGCTGGAGGCAATTGATTTAATAATTACTGTTTCCTTTTGTATTTCATTTGTGTCCACTGGGATTTTAAGCATGCTATTAACCATTGTTCTGAAGAATGCTTTTTTATGTTGGTCTGGATGGCAAGAGGATTTGTGTATGGTAACATTGGTGGTTGTTGGTTTTCTGAAAATTTGAAATTTATGCTTTTGATTTTTGTTTGAGATTGTTAGATCAACATAGTTAATGCCGTCTAGAGTGCGTGGGTTTGGTCGGTACACGTCTTCTTTGGTCCTACCCCACAAAAAGAAGTCACAGGAATGACACGTTTGTTTGTTTGGCCATCCTCCGCAGCAAGCATATAAATAATTGTTTTGTAAATAAAACTGCCTTTTGCTGCTGCTATTTATTTTATTTAATCCATACTCGTTTCGCCTTCTACTGTTGTAAGGCATCATCAGTGGGATCTGTAACGATACAGTTTTGTTAGTTATAGATTATCAAACAGTTCACTTCGCGATTTTTTGTAAAAAATGTAATTAGTTAAAATTTGCTGATTTGCGTTTGCTCACATCTGGTCTGGAGTTTGCACTACCATTTTTATCACTGTTGAGTTTCAAAACAATTATTCACAAGGATGAGTTGGAAACTTCTCGGCGGCCATTCTTGGATCCTCGCCGCCCCAGCAAAAGTCGTGAAAAGTGTTCTTCCAGCCATCAGGAACGATGCAGGCAAAATAAGGTGGTGATCCGTCTTGCTGAAAAAGAACCGGTGGGTGGCCACACACGTTCATCAAGCATCTGGCAATACTTGTGGCTGTTGATGGTGTCTCGCCGCAACAGACTGTCAATTTTGGTCAACTTTGCGATTCTTCAGTAGCCATTTCAGGATTTGATTCTGCCCAATGATGGTAGTTATGTCGACTGACGAATCCTCCAACGCGAAACACCGCCTATCGTTCCTAATAGTGTTCTAGAACACTTCCGGCGAATTGGTATGCCCTGAAAGCATAATTTCCCCATATGCGATCTGCGAGCCACAGTCCCCCAACGATAACTCCTAAAGATAATGGGGTATCCTGGGTTTCCAGAGCAGATCCTTCTTTAACATAACACCCTGTGTGTCTGCTGGCCGGCCGCTGTGGCCAAGCGGTTCTAGGCGCTTCAGTCCGGAACCGCGCCACTACTACGGTCGCAGGTTCGAATCCTGCCTGGGGCATGGATGTGTGTGATGTCCTTAGGTTAGTTCGGTTTAAGTAGTTCTATGTTCTAGGGGACTGATGACCTCAGAAGTTAAGTCCCATAGTGCTCAGAGCCATTTGAACCATTTTGTGTCTGCTGACTCCATTCACACGCACAGATTGGCGTGTTGGTCTACCAGGACTGTGCATGAAGATGTCCCTCACTGCCGCTACATTTTCTGGAGATCGCGCCACAGAAGGTCGTCGTCCTCGCGGTTTACCCACAACTGGCGCAGTTGTCACTAGCTTCGTGCGACAATCCCTAATGATTTTAGCATGAGAGCCATGAACAACACGTCACTGCCGTTGAACAAGAGCAACAGATCGCCACACTTCAAACCACGAAGTGGGCTGGGCACGCTCTTGTAAAGTCAATTTTGCTGCCTTCTCATCGTTCACCATAAGAAGATGCTACGGATGGTCGAAGTATTCTCAGGGATCCTGTAAAAAAACACAACAACAGTGTAACGTATTACTATCTTTACGACGTTTCTCATCGAGCCATATCCGTAATCTCGCATTTCTAGCTGCCTCTCTCACACAAATAATGATAAAAATTCAGAAATTCAGGGTCGCCACCAGCCCAAGCCCTTCCTAACCATTTAGAAAGAAAAACGGAGCTGGAAAATTATTAGTTTAATTACTTTAATAATTTAATTACAAGTGTGCAAATTTCTTTAAGTAGCCAGATAAATAGCATTCCATGTCGTGCATGAAGCAACTTCATTAATTCAGGATTGGAAATCGGAGTCAGTGGGTAAGATCAACACCACAGAATTTATCTTTCACGTAGATTATTTATTGTATCTAAGTATTTGGTTGCACATCCTAACTACACATAACTGGTGCCTGACTAGAAATATTTGAGTAAGAAATACGTGAGAATGTAACAGAGCACAATTTAACTACAGCAAGAAGAAACACATAAAACGGGGGTGGGAGACAATGATACTATCATCTCCATTGCATTCATACCATAAAAATATGTCAGTGAGATTCCCATTACGATTATACGCATGCACTATTCTGGACAGATGTTTAACCAATGCACGAGGTTGTGCGATAATTATTCAACATACTAACTGCGTCTGCTGCTTGCAAACGGCCGAACTAGAACCGTGGTGCATTCCGAATCAAACTGTTGTGCTGCTCTGTAGAAAGCGCACGAAAGAACAGAGATTCTTGCAGAAATTATAGCTCATTAAACAAGCAAACTGTTAAAGTAAAGCCTATTGCGGTGTCGTGGTGGACCAGAAGGGTCACTGATTAACAAACGTGGCACAAAATCGACACACAACGACAAAAGCAACTTCCACAAAATATAAGATTAACAATCATTAAAAATCATACTCGCTTCGACACAGTATTACACTCACGTACGGTTGAAGTGATGCTGACCAGCTTTTCGTAGTCAGATTTTCCGTTTGAAATTCTACTTCATCGTTGTTCAAAATCAACAAAGTAACTCCCACACTTTTAACTCAAACACCCAAAAATCGCCTATTTAAGGGGGGTAGGACGTCAAACGGGCCGTCTTGGAGCAGGAGAGGCATCACAGGACATTTTATTTTCCAGTGTCTATACTTTTACAAATAAATTCATAAAACTTTGTCGGCATCACCAGGAAGGATTCAGGATTCACACTCATTGCAGTCGAAGTTCGAAAACACAACAAAATAATTTTTTTACGTGTGAAATTTCATCATTTTTTCACTTACTAATGGCTGCATTTGTTGCTATAGGTACACTTTTCTTCATAAGTTAGAGAGATTCTTCGATGAATTTTGTACAGCATACGTACCCTACTTACGGGTGTTGAAACTCTAGAATTTATTTAATTTATGAAAAAACGAGTGATCTGTTGTATTTTAAACTTCATGTTTACAAAAAACACATTTTTTTAGTTAATTACCTGAATTTTTACCACAGTTTTTAATAGATTTGGAAAATTCTAGAGTTTCATACACCTTTATGTATGGTTTGTATGCTGTGCAAAATTTATCGAACCATCTCTCTTACTTATGAAGAAATCTTACTTATGAAGAAAAGTGTACCTATAGCAACAAATGCTGCCATTAGTAAGTGAAAAAAATGATGAAATTTCACACGTAAAAAAAAATTACTTCGTTATGTTTTCGAACTTCCACTGCTATGAGTGTGAATTCTGAATCCTTCCTGGTCATGCTGACAAAGTTTTATGAATTTATTTGTAAAAGTATAGACAGTGGAAATTAAAATGTCTTGTGGTGCCTCCCCTGCTCCAGGTCGGCCCGTTTGACGTCCTACCCCCCTTAAAGCAATATAATTATGCCACATTCGGAAAAATAACTCGCTTCACACGCTTCAATTAAGCTGAAGTTCTTAAGTATTTCAACAGTTAAACATAACGAAGTCGTAACTCAACCTGCTTCCTATCACCTGAAACCCCCCTTAAGAGCTACGATCCAAACTCACCAAGCGTTCACCGAAAAGTGCCCCTTTCTCTTTCGAGATTACCTAGCTCCCCGTGCAGCGGAAGCTACCAGAGGGGTAGCCCTGCGTCACCAACCTCACACACAAAAACAGCCTTCGACTAAGATGGGTAAACCTCTCTGTTCAGGTATTGGAAACATAAGTTGGTCATCCTGTGCTCTCCTTCGAACGAGAAGCAACATCGTCTGCTCCCAGCAGACGATGACCAACTCAGCGTTTCCCACAAAACAAAACCGAAACCGCACATTAAAACACACATATAATATTCAATAGGCCTTATTTGAGGAGTCGTCTAGGAAAACAATACCACGAGGATGCAGAACACAGTATATTATGGGACTGTCTGAGGACGCAAAGCCACTACTGGAAAGATACCAGAAGCTCTTCGATAACGACCCATTTGTTGATGAGACACTTCTAGCAGGCGATGAAGTCATGTCAGTCATAGCTGAGAACCGTAAAGCCAAATGGTGTGACCTCGTGGAGAACCTGGACATGAAAGTGAACAGTAGGCGGGCTTGGAAACTGTTAAAGAACCTTAACGGTGACGCCACAAAGTCAAACGATAAATTTACTAACGTCACGGCAGACCAAGTCGCCACTACACTCCTTATGAATGGCAAAATCCACGGCAGAAAGTACCAGGAACCATTAGTACGTGATCTGGCAGAGGAAAATTATCACCTCAGGGCACCATTTACAATGTCACGACTTACTGCAGCCATTTCCAGCTTGAAGATACACAGAGCTCCTGGTATCGATGAACTTAGAGTCGAGCAAATTAAAAAGTTTTCTCAGTAATACCCTACAGTGGCTGCTAGATTTGATAAACGCATATGTAGAAAGGCTCCATATTCCAAAGATGTGGAGGAAAGCCCGAGTAGCTGTACTTCTGAAACCAGGAAAGGACTCTGATGATCCAAAAAACTTCCGACCTGTGTCTCTTTTATGTCACTGTTTTAAGATCATGGAACGCCTGACGCTAAGTCGCATAGAAAGCGTCTTGGAACAACAGATCATCCCACAGCAGGCAGGTTTCCGACCAGGCAAATCGTGCTGCGGTCAAGTCCTGAACCTGACCCAACATATCGAGGATGGGTTTAAGAGGAAAGAGATCACGGGAGTGGCATTTATAGACCTTTCAGCTGCATATGATACTGTAAACCATCGCCGGCTCCTTAGAAAAATATATAATGTGACAAGAGATTACCATTTAACATCACTGATAGGTACTTTCCTGCATAATAGAAAATTTTTCGTCTGTCTCCAGGGCAAGAAGAGCAGGTGGAGAAATGAGAGGAATGGCCTACCTCAGGGAAGCGTCCTCGCCTCAGCTCTGTATAATATATATACAAATGACCAACCAGTGCCAAACATCACGCTCCAATTTATGTATGCCGATGACACTGCAGTTGCAGCCCAAGGTAACAATTTTATGGATGTAGAGGAGAAATTAACCAGTACCTTGGAAGCTCTCTCCCAGTATTATGAGGAAACCACCTAAGGTCGAACCTTTCCAAGACGCAGGTCTGTGCATTCCATTTAAAGAACAGGGAGGCAAATGGTGAATTAAATGTAATATGGAGAGGTGAACGTCTCGAGCATTGTAAAACGCCCAAATATCTTGGCGTCACGTTGAATCGCACACTGACCTATAAATATCATTGTAAAGCCACAAGGGAAAAAGTCTCAACTAGAAACAACATCATCAGGAAACTAACCAGCGGATCCTGGGATGCAAACCCAAAAGCCCTGAGAAATTCAGCCCTTGCGCTCAGTGTGTCAGCCGCGGAATACGCCGCTCCAGTATGGTCTGCATCAACACACGCGAGAAAAGTTGATGTCGCGGTGAATGAAATGGCACGGATTGTTACCGGATGCTTGAGGCCAACCCCAGTGCACAAGATGTACTTAATCTTGGGGATCGCACCGCCCAACATACGACATGACATCGCTGCCAAAGCCGAAAAAACCAAGCAAGAAAAGGACATGTGTCACCCTCTATATGGACACCAGCCTGCTGACGGACGGGTTTGTTTGAGGAAGAGTTTCCTGTCACGTACCCGAGCCCTGGATGGGTCGGCTGTAGAGAATCGTCTGAAAATGTGGGAAATCGACCTGAGAAACCCCCATAAAGATGTAAAAGAAGAACTGGCGCCTGGTGGAGACCTACCATACACAGTCTGGAGAACCCTAAACCGTATGAGGGAAGAAGTGCCAAAGTGCAAGACAAAACTGCAGCAATGGGGTTTCCTAAAAGAGAATGAGAACACTGTCTGTCTGTGTGGTTCTGTCCAGGATCCTCAACACCTGCTTATCTGTCCATATTTATACCAGCCCTGCGCATTGAATGACTTATGAGAGGTGTTGTGGATTGGCAGGAGAGCCAACCCAGGAATACCTGAGGAAGCCGAAAGGCACGCGTTTTAGCTCACGCAGGCTGGCGTGAGGTCTGGAACAGGACAAGGAAATTAGACTTTAGAAAAACGGACGTCGTTGGTGGAATACTTAACTTTAATCCGTTAATGGTGAACGTCGGTCTGATGGTACATGAATTACAAGATCAATAGCAACTGATAATGGCGCCTTGCTAGGTCGTAGCAAATGACTTAGCTGAAGGCTATGCTAACTATCGTCTCGGCAAATGAGAGCGTATTTCGTCAGTGAACCATCGGTAGCAAAGTCGGTTGTACAACTCGGGCGAGTGCTAGGAAGTCTCTCTAGACCTGCCGTGTGGCGGTGCTCGGTCTGCAATCACTGATAGTGGCGACACGCGGGTCCGACGTATACTAACGGACCGCGGCCGATTTAAAGGCTACCACCTAGCAAGTGTGGTGTCTGGCGGTGACACCACAGGAGGCAAATGACAAGGCCATATTGGCTGCTGATTTTTGGAAGTCTGAAGTCTAGTTCCGGACACGGAAAGTAAGTGAGTATTTGAGTGCTCAGCCTTTCTGGAAGAGTTCAAGAATTGAGCTAAAAACAGGTAGTAAAGTGAATAAGCTGTACTGAATTCGACAAGTGTCTTATGAAACAACTTCACAGAGACGTTTGAACGTTCATTAATAAATATCAGCAATCGCATAACTTACAGACATTTAAAACTAGGGAGTGAGTTCTCACCCACCGCGTATATTCGGGCATAAAAATGAAAAAGTGTTCGCGGTAAGAGGCAGACGTAAATTCCCATAATTTGATTTATTGCACAGGGCAAATTACCACTGTAGGCCACGCTATTTGAGGCTGGCGGTATTTGACAAGTCACGACCCACGCATTAACAACTCATTTCCCAGAGTGCAAGAAAAGTGAAATCCCAGTAACGTTCGTGGCTGCGCTGCTCTAAATGCCGGCCCGGAGGAGCCGCGAGCAGCTTTTTCCTTCCGCGCCGAGGGACCGGTTACGGGCGGGGTGAGCTGTCAGCCACCCTCCCATCTGCGGACGAAGCTGCTCATCTGGATGCAGAACGACGTCTCCGGCGATGGCGACGGGGCAGGAAGTATTGTTCGCGCACCTCAGTATTCCGAGAACGGAACAATTTAAACCTTTCATTCAGCACAATGGCCGCCTTTCATTGTGACTGGCGGAGCTGACGCGGTAAGACTGTGCGCGGGCGGCGCGGCCGGAGAGAAAGTTGCAAAAAGTTTGTCTGCGCGCGCCGACGGAACGGAACAGCGCGCCAGCGCTCCGGCGGCTCATCCGCCGGCGGGGGAACTTTTTGCGTCCTCCGCCCAGTGGAGACAGACAGCCTTTTAAAACGCGGCGCTGCTCGCTACTTGTTCAGCGCGCACTGGTGCTGCCATTTCTCTTTCTGTCCCTTTCTTTCTCCTCCACCTCTCTCTCTCTCTCCCTATTTCTCTCTCTCTGTCTCCCCTCGTCAGACGTGCCAGACATGGATCTCTATTCCCCTTACTGGAACGGCGAGTTTCGCGGGAACTAAGACGGATGAGGAAGCATAATAGTCGGAGAGGTCTTTCTCCGAGAGCAGCTAGACCGTCCCACTGCGCATCCTCTGTCGCTTTTGTTTGTCTTCTCGGCGGAAGCCGTTGCGAGGCTGACGTGCTGAGCGGGCCCGGCCTCTGCATACAAGTTGTCGGTCCTTTTGCTCGGTTTTGGGAGATTAAGGAAATGTTAGCAAAGGCTGTTCCCCGAAGCGGCCCCGTGGCTCAATTGTGTCGCTGTGAGCTGCAAACAGGTCCTTTGTGTGTGTGAGTGTGCGTGTTCGTGCGCGCGTGCTAGTTTTTGGGAGAGAAAGGAGGAAGCGAAACGAGGCGCTAGATCGCAGGCTGTCCGCCACGAATAACGAACCCGGCACTACCAAGGGGAGGCCACGACGGTGGGTTCATGGACTTACTTCAAACTTTGTACACCTTTAGTAGGCCACTAAAACAACATTCTGTGAAAGCAGAAAGGTGCACTACTTCTGGCAGTGCCGAGAAAATCGCAAGAGAAGTTTTACAGGTCTGTTTTATGCCGTATGTATCTGCGTAAAGCTATCAGCTGTACGGAGTCAGTGTGGTCATGTGGTTAGCGTTCACACTCAGTGAGTGTGTCGTCCAGAAAAATTGTTACAACAGTGCCACCCGTCCAACCCCATCGATCGTAAGTATCCACAGTGCGTGTGGCGACACATATGGAAGGCGACCCATGCGCGTTTTCTCGAATCAGGCGTTCAATCAGCGTGGTACATCACCGTGAATGGCAAACAAGTTAACCGAGATCGTCTGCACCGCATCCATCTCGCCGATTCATCCCTCTGCACCCACTGTGGAGTGGATGACACGGATGTCCACCGGTTCCACTGTGGCACAGCGTTCGACGTCTGGACACTTGCGCGGCGAATTTTGGAGTTTCTTACTCGACAGACACCAGCTCAGATCGACGTCCACATGCTTTTGTACCCCGATAAGACTTTCTACCCCTCCGCCAAAACTCACTCTGTGAATTGGATCTGTGGCCACACGATCCGCTATCTTTTTACTTCTGGAGACAAGTCTACGCTAGGATATTGGACTTATCTCAACGAACGACACTGCGTCCTGATACGCAACCCACGCTATAAGCAATATTTTTCCAATTTCTTACGGAGCACATTCGATGACCCACCTCGTAGCTGGAACGTCCAAGCCCTGAGAAGCTGAAAACTGTATTAACCGATCCGAACTGAATAGATCTCCTACCCAGAACCCACGCCTACGCAATGAAAAGACACGTTTGGACGAGCTGGCCTGCTGTAGGCGGAGACACCTCAGGCGCTTCTGTAGGAACTGGTCTTTAACTACAAGTCGCACGACGACTTTATATATAAAAGAAGGTGATGGTTCGAATCCCTGTCGATCTTATTTCTTAATATACTTTTCTTTTCATCACTGGTCACGTTTTTAATTTATGTGACATTTGAGAGGTAATATAATGAAAAAAATCACATGCATCTTCATGAAGTTGTAGTGAATTTCGTATTTTATTTCACTATTTACTATTGTTTTTTTATTTAAATTTTTACGGACAAGGGACGGGTTTGGAAGGCCCAAGTCAAACCTCCATAAATAATGATGCGACAGACGTTATTCAGTAATATAGCTAAGTCACAATGTGCCAGATCGTAAGAGTAATGTACAATTACTCTTATGGTGTGCTCTCGACACCACACGTTGCAGGATGGTATTTGTCATACAGTTACGGAAAACATAAATCGGCAGGGAATCTGCTACTTCGAATGAATGCATTTTTCTCGCATTTACAGGGAATGTTCAGTGTTTCTAAGCGGAAACACACCTTGCTGACATTTTGAAAAATTTCTCTTTCTTCCGACAGTTTGGATGCAAACCATGTGTCACCAGTGACGAAGAAAATACAGATCAAAATTTAAGTCTAAGTGGGAGTCGAACCGTCGCCACATTTACGTTCGTATTACGCCGCTCGAACGCTAACCACGTGGCCACTATGAACGCAGACGTCCGCATTACGCACGCAATAGAAGCCTAAAATTTCTCTTGCTAACTTCCCGGAATTACCCGAGTAGTGCGCCTTACAACTCACACATTATGACCTACTAAAGGTGTACAAAGTTTGAAGTAAATCCGTGAACCCACGTCGTGGCCTCCCCCTTCAAGATCTTAACGTTGCCACTACTCTTCTACCTTGCCAGTTCAAAAAGTTTTTGAGATTGAATTAGTAGCACTAGTAAACAAATTTAAGCTTTTTTTCTGTATCTGGTTTGTAAATGGGTGGATTTACCTAATTTTGTTGTGCTGAACACACTGGTAAAATCAGTCGTTCTCTATGACGTCACATTCCTGGATACACAATAGCGAAAACTGACATAATTAAGTCAAACAAAAATACACATTCAGAACGTTTGAAATCGATACTACTTTGTATATATATATGGGCATGATGGCAATAAAAGGTCAAAATTAGTTCAGGAGATATTTTCACTTTTATTCATCTTTGGTTTTTGAAAAATGCGACGACAGAGCTCTTCTTTTGTTGACCGTTTCATCACTCTCCCTAACAAGACACCAGCAGTAGTCACCCATCATCGAAGGGTTCCAATGGCCTTGGAAACGGTGTCCCATGGTAAGAATGTCTTGCTGAAAACGTTCACCATGTTCATCGCTTACGGCTCCCAAATTTTCCGGGAGGAAATCAAGGTGAGACTGTAAAAGGTGCATTTAAAGCGACATTCTACACCCCATGTTCTTATAGTTGTCCAATAGATCATTCACAATGGTAACATAGTTTTTGTCTTTTCTGTTACACATAAAGCCCTTCACAATTGCTTTAAAAGCAGCTAATTGGATATCTGTGAGTTTGTTATCAAAGGTTGGATCCTTCCGAAATTTTCGTATTTGTGGTCCAACAAATATACCCTCTTTCAGCGTTGCCTCACTTAATTTGGGAAACTTTTCTTTTAAGTGATTGAAGACCTCAACTTCTTCACTCAAAGCATTTACAATGTTCTTGATAAGGTTCAACTTCATATGTAGGGGAGGCAAAATCATTTTATCTGGCTCAACCAAATGGGTATTCTTCACATTTGCGTTTCCAGGATCATATGACTTCTTTATAGGCCATGCCTTTACTGTGTGGTGGTTCTTGGTGTCACGGTTGTCCCAAATGAACAAAAATCAGCAGTATTTCGTGAATCCAGCCTGTAAATCTTGAAACGTCCCCTTAAAAAAATTACAAATGACTGTGCTTAAACTGACACATAATATTTTTTAGCGCAACACAATCTGACTTTCAAAAATCCCTCCAAAAGAATGGCCCTGACTAACAATAACCTTTACTTTTCATGAATCACTTACCTAACAAAAATCTTCGTTACTCAAACTACTGCAATACAGCGTGCGCCACTACTGCCAGCTGAATAAAAGATTCAAACTACTGAAGGCACTAATTACTGATAGGCATAGTTAGCAAATGAAAGATATTGACAGAGAACAAACAATGTATCTACCTTAATAGTGTTCAAAACCCATTATATATATATATATATATATATATATATATATATATATATATATATATATATATATATATATAAGTTCATGACATCCAGTCTTACAAATTTACTGTCTCTGATGGACACACGTCCAGATCATCCGCTCTCAAAACTCCTCCATCTCTCTCCCCACATCCACCACTGCTGGCGGCTCACCTCCAACTGCGCAACGCTACGCGCTGTTAACAGCCAACTGCCCAACACTACAATGGCGACTATTCCAACAATGCAAACCAACCACAGCCTTCACACAGCACAGTCATTGATTTTCATATAGAGAGCTACGTGACTTTACCAACATAAAAACCTAAACAGCCTACTGACAACCTGTAAGGAGTACAACAACTTTTAAATCACAGCAAAGCTGCCGATTCATGATCCTTATACTTGATTGCGTCTAGCAGCAAAGCCATGGTTTCATAAGTTTCTTTCATACCTACTGCGTATACCAAAGGTTGGATGGAAAAGCATTGTCATTATGCAGTAGTACTGCTTTCAAGCTGGAGTCAGTAAACAGTTGCCACTCCTATGGATTATGTTGTACACCTAGCTGCATCATCAGACCATTGACATCTCTACACACACACATTGAATTCTGCATATCGAAATACTAAGCAAATGAAGCACCTCTTGATCTGAAACAGGAAATTTTGGTCCCTGGAGCTAGAAGGTTTCGTTGTTCCTGTCTCGACCCCGAGAGTTCAGCTTGCTGTTTCGAAAGTTTTAGATCGCGAACTAAATCGTTCAGTTCCTCTTGATTAAATAGCTTAGGCGAAGTGTCATGATATTGAGGGAAGTACTCTTCTATATGTTCAGTACTTTCTGATTCATTTGACATGGTGTCTGGTTCAGTGGTTTTCAAGTTACAGAGAGGAACCGGCAACCCCTCATCATGGGGCACAGGTAAATGCACTGAAGATACATTTGGATACTTTATTTTATGTCTAGAATGCCCCGAAATATTTGTGAGACAGAAGTATGTGTCTGAATAATGGTCATTAGGGTCACACCACAGCATCGGAACAGCGAATGGCATGGCTCGGTGTTTTCCTTTCAACCACTCGGTTAGGTTGTAGTACAGGCTATGCAGGCAATATGAGGTACAAAATTTTTATCTTGATCACCAACAGGACACTCCAAATACAATTCATATGCCTTCTCAGCCAAATCAGTGATTGGATTTCTTTGGGCTTTTGGAGTGAATTTCCCATACACATAACAAGAGCTGTCGGGGTGGGTTGGACAGCAACGACATTTACTAGTTGCCATTTTTCTTAGTGTAAGTTTTAAACACAAAACGTTTGCCCTATCTTTCACAGGAAACACTCACTGAGGATCTCTTTCACACCACTGGATTACCACACCAACCATTTACTGACGTTTTGTGGATCTCCTAGCTCTCCTCTGCAAATCAAAAACAAACATCAGGTTACCTTTCAACATGTCCCTGTTGTTCGGGCGACAGTCACAGTTCTTTGAATATTCAATTGTGACTGACGCCCGAACAACAGGGACTTACATGCATTGACAATAAAAAATGGTGCATTGAGAATGGCTGGCTACTAGCCTAAATCTAGATTTGCGTAATAAAATCTAAAAGAGGACGACTGATTGCTGCACTCTATAACTTATAAAACAAAAACAAACAATTAAACATCAAAACACAGGAATAGCAAATAGCAAAATACTGAATGCGAAAAATAAAAAATCTTTAAAAACTCAAAAATGGTTCGTGCTAGAACATTCTGTAAGGTATATTCGGATTCTACACACCAAAATATATACTAGTTGATGTATCACATCCCAGATGCAAAATAGCTGTTGACTAGTCTAATAATATGCCCAGACTAACTAGAATCGTCTGGCCCCAATTGTGGGTTCTTTGATTGCTTGGTGAGGTGTCACATTAAACCAGAGCACGTGAAATATTAGTTAACTTTAGTGAATAGAAGATTTACTTGACTTAGGCACAGATCTTTGCCAGAGAATTGCTTAATAAGTTACAACTGTTATCGCCTACTAAAGCAACACATGAAGCACAGATTAACAAACTGTTCTCTTGCAATACCGTTTTCCACATTTAAATGAACAAGTCCTCCACAAACTTTAGATATCGCGTTGGTCCTGTACGATGATGTCGACTGCTGTACCTGAGATCTCGAACTGGCACTCAGCTCTTATATGCTCAACACTATGTTGACACCAGTATGAGGGCGCTGCTATGCTGATAAGGGAGATGTGGTCTTCAGGAGTGTCTCCCATACGTCCCTGCGGAATGCTGCGAGCCCTCGACAATATCTGTGGTATCGATTCGCGGTGCCAACGTTGGTGTGACCATGTGATTGTATGATACCACAGACACTTGATTTAGAGATGTTTGTCCGTTGCCATTTGTGATACAACAACACTGACACACTATAGCTGCAAGTCCACTATATAACACTGCCTGCTCACAACTAATTGTTCGAATGCACATTTGTTGTTTAAGTTGTTAGTTCAACCTGCCGCCGTTCTTACGGCGCAGACGTAATTTGAAAACCAGGAATAAAATCAATTTACGAACTTTTTGGACGGACAGTTTATGTCTTCACTCCGGTGACATCTGTCGTTGTTTTAACTTATAAGTAGCCAGGCCTAGGAAGGGTGGGACAGGAGGGCAGGGAGTTAGAAAGAATGTACTCTATCCCTCAAAACACACACACGCACTCACTAACACACGTAGTTACACATCGTGATATCTTTAGTTATGTCTGGCAGAAAACCACAGAGCGAAATACGGTATATTGGACAAAAAATAACTTATTGGTCCTTTCTTTATTGCAACCAAAGTTACACTGTTGCCGTAACAACAAAAGCAAAAAAAAGACATAATTTTATGATATCACAAAACACGGCTGCACAAAGATTGAACATAAGTATCTGGTGCACTCACACCACGAAAACTGAAAATGAAGTCACTGAAGGAAACTGAATACGACAAGCTCACTGCTGTCGACACTGTCACTCCTGTTTTCTTGAGTTTGTGTTGAGTTCATTACAGAGCTTTTCTGTTTGATATGATTTTGTGTCTACTTAAAGGTTTTCTGAGTAAGTTTGCCAACTGATTATCAGGATAAAGATAATAGACTTTAACCTCATTATTTTCAACATGCTCACGTATATAATGGTATTTAATGTCAATGTGCCTGGTGTGTTTGTCATGCTCTGTGTTTTTAATCAGGCGAATAGCTCTTTGATTGTCAACATGGAGTGTTGTTGATTTGTCTAATTGAAAACCAAGTTCACTGAGAAAACTAAGCAACCAAACGACTTCAGTAGCAGCATCTGAAGCTGCTACGTATTCGGCCTCCGTTGTTGATCTGCTTACACATTTTTGTCGACGTGAATACCATGTCACAGGCCCACCTGCTAACAAGCTCACACAGCATGTTGTTGACCAACGAGTGTCACAGTCACCAGCAAAGTCGGCATCTTAATAGACCACCAGTCCTGTAGAGTCAGCTTTGTACCTTACGGTCAGGTCCCTGGTCCCTAGTGGATAATCCTTTTAACAGCATGCCAATGCTCGAGACTCAGATTATGTAAAACCCTACTCACGTGCTCACAGCGAACATGATGTCTGGCCGTGAGACAGTTGCTGCAAACGTTAAGCTGCCGACTGCCTGCCGATTATGTTTGCTTTCGATCTCCTTTACCTCTTGTTGGTTTGCAGGAGACTGCCCACTGTGCAACATGGTTCCAACATCAAATGGAGTGGAGTTCGGTTTTTAATCATCCATCTTGAACTCCTGAAGTAAACAATTGATGTATCTTTGAAGGCCTATATAGATTTCTTTTGCAGAAGGGCTGTGTTCAGTTTCCAATCTACAGAAGTGTTTTTCCATTGTCCACGGTAATTTCAATCATTGATCCCAGTGCAGTCAAAACATTTTGCAATATTTTTGGAGACTTACAAATAAGCAAACCATCATCCACATAAAGTTCCAGGTAAACATCAGCGTCATCTGTTAAAACATGGAAAACACATTTGTCTGCATTCAGTTCCACAAAGCCAAACATTGTCAGAATCTGTGCAAATTTTTGATTTCAACAACGTGGTGATTGTTTGAGTCCATATAGATTCTTCTTCAGCTTGAAGACATTATTTGATCCTTCTACAGCAAAACCTTTTGGTTGCTCCAGGTAAACTTCTTCTTTCAAATCACCATTCAGGAATACAGTCTTAACATCAAACTGCCTGATTTCCATATCACATGAAGCTACTAAGGCTGATAAAACTCTGATTGAATCACAGCGGAGCACAGGAGAGAATGTCTCTTCATAATCAATGCCCTTTCGTTGTCAATAACCTTCTGCACATAATCTAGCTTTAAAGCCGTGAGTTGTTCCCTCAGAATTCTGTTTCACACGATAGACCCACTTACATCCAACTGCCTTGCGGTTGTGTGGTAATGGTGCTAGATCCCGAGTTTTGTTCTTCTTCAATGATGTCATTTCCTCTTCCATTGCTTGTTTCCACATTGATAACTCTTTCGATGCCATTGCTTCTTCAGAAGTTTGAGGTTCAAAGATAATGGCAGAACAAGATATATCTTGGTTCCAAAAACGAGCAGGTGCTCGTAGATTATACCGATCTCTCAGATTCATCCTATGATTTTCTTTCGTTTGTTCACCAGTATCATCTTCTTTACATTCCTCTTGAACAACTTCTGCAGCATGGTCTTTTAGATAAAATTCAGTATATCTCTGTTCTGTGTTTAAGCTGTGGGTTTGGTCTTCATTGAAAGAGCCATTGAAGGAGATTGTAATTATCTTTCACTCAGGATTGTAGAGGCGGTAATTGGCGCTATACTCATAACAGCCAACCATGATCAATTTCTTTGATCTACTATCCCATTTTGATCTAAATTTATCAGGAACATGTTCGTATGCTACTGATCCAAACTTCCTGACGTGTCCTAAAGAAGGAGGTTTTACAAACCATTTTTCATATGGCGTAACATTGTCGTTTGCTTTACATAGTCGGCTGTTTAAGATATATGCAGCACTGTTTACTGCCTGAGCCCACAATTCGTGAGACAACTCAGTACTTAATAACATACTGCGTGCACACTCAGCAATGGACCTGTTTTCTCGTTCAATTCGGCCATTATGCTGTGGTGCATAGGGACCTGTTTTCTCATGTATTATACCATTTTGTTTGAAATCATTTTCAAATTGGTTATTTATGAATTCTGTCCCACTGTCACTTCTCAGAACTTTGATTTTGTTTCAAGTCTCTGAAATACCAAAAACACACAGAAAGTATCATGCTTACTTTTAAGAAAATACACGAACCTGTATGAAGTGCAGTCATCCTTGAAAACTATGTACAATTGTGCACCCCCCCCAAGAGAGGGTTTTCTCATCCATCCACTCAAATCTACGCGAATACATTCACCAGGAACTTTCGATCTCGATCCAAATTTGAATTAAAAGATTTTATTTTCATCTTGCCATACTGACAAGATTTTCAACTTTCTTCATATTTAAACCAGGTATTAAGTTCAGATCAGTCACATTCTTGAGACCACTGAAATTAATGTGCCCAAGCCTCTCATGCCAGATCATTATGGAATTCAGGGAAGCAGGATTTGTCTGTAGTGCATTTGGACATTTAAACAACATTTGATAACACTGATTGTCCATCTTAGCTGGCCCTGTGGCCGAGCGGTTCAGTCTGGAACCGCGCGACCGCTACGGTCGGAGGTTCGAATCCTGCCTCGGGCATGGATGTGTGTGATGTCCTTAGGTTAGTTAGGTTTAAGCAGTTCTAAGTTGTAGGGGACTGATGACCTCAGATGTTAAGTCCCATTGTGCTCAGAGCCATTTGAACCTTTTTTTTTATCCATCTTAATTCCTCCTGCAATTAGACCTGAATTGCGAACTTTCATTCTCCTGTCTTCAAAAATAACTTTCATTCCTCTTTTTGTGACTGCTCCCGCTGAAAATAAATTTTTATTTAGCTTAGGAATATATAATGTGTTTTCCAAAGTGCGATATTCCCATTTGCCCTCAACTAATCACAATACTTCAATTGATCCAGTGCCTTTTGCTTTGGCGATCGAGTTGTCTCCAATTTGAACAAATGAGTCATCCGACTGAATTGGCTTAAATGCTCTGAACCACTCTTTGTGTGACGTCATATGTTCTGACGCAGAACTGTCAGGTAAACAAATGTCTTCGCAACCAGGAGAAAACACATAAGCACGTTCTTGCACTCAAAGTTTGGTGCTCAGACGTGTCAGTTTTCGTATTAAGTTTTGCTCTCAGTTTTGCACTCAGATTTAAAATGTCCCTTTTTGTGACAGTAATAACATTCAAAGTCTTTTCTACTGACCATGTTGAACGCACTGTTGTTACCGGTATTTGAACTGCATGTTTTGTCCACATCATTAGCTGCTGCGAAGGCTGTTGAGTTTTCATCACATTGTAAAAGTTTTTGTTCTTCTTTCTGTAACCTTAAAGTCAAGTTATCGAACGTTTGTTGATCTTCACCAGTCCTAGGCAGTTTGCTGGCATACTTCCCAAATTTTAGCCATTTTGTCAGCTTCTGTAATAGGTTCCCCAATATCAGCTAATGCTTGAGCCAAGTACTCAACTTGACTGATGTGTTGTACGATTGTGTCTGTTGGCGACTTCTGTAATCCAAAAAATTTCTTCTTCAAGGACATTTTGTTAACTGCGGATCGCTGTTCGTGAATAGTCTTTAGTTTGGCGCAGATTTCCGCTGCATTTGTGAACGTCATAATATATTGCAGTTGGTCAAATTTCATCGCAGTAGATAGAATGAGCATCGCATTAGTATTTAAGTCGTCCCAAGCGGTTTCACTCTCACCAACTTCATTTGGCTTCGGTTTCTCCTCGACGATATCGAGCACTTCTTCAGCACGAAACATAATTTGTAACTGATATTTCCACAGTTGAAACTTTTACCGTCAAATTTCTGGATACTGAACGTTTTCAATTTATCCATCTTCGTGTGGGCTGAATTTAAGTCAAACTTATAATACTCAGTACAAAACTAAAACGAAGGTTTTCCGCAATAGACCAGCGAAATACGACGGTCCCAGAACTCCAGGCCGCGCGGGACTAGCCGAGCTGTCTAGGGCGCTGCAGTCATGGACTGTGCGGCTGGTCCCGGCGGAGGTTCGAGTCCTCCCTCGGGCATGGGTGTGTGTGTTTGTCTTAGGATAATTTAGGTTAAGTAGTGTGTAAGCTTAGGGACTGATTACCTTAGCAGTTAAGTCCCATAAGATTTAAAAAAAAAAAAAAAAAAAAAAAAAAAAAAGAAATTGAGCGTCAGAGTTCACGCGAACAAAATTCCGATAAAAAGTAATAAATTAACAGAACAACAACAAAAACCGTATCTGTGCATTTGCCTGGGTCTGTAACCTGATGTCTTTTTGGCAGAAAGTCACAGAGCGAAATACGGTATTTAGGAGTAAAAATAACTTATTGCTTTGTTCTGATGTCTGTTTGGCAGAAAATCATAGAGCGAAATACGGTATATAGGAGTAAAAATAACTTATTGCTTTGTTCTTTATTGCAACCAAAGTTTCACTCTAACCGTATCGACAAAATAAAAAAAAACCAAGATATAATTTTATAACATCACAGAACACGGCTGCACAATGAATGACCATAAATATCTGGTGCACTAACACCACGAAAACTGAAAATGAAGCCACTAAAGAAAACTCAACACAACAAGCTCACTGCTGTCAACACATCCAAGCAAGCAGTTCGATATCCAGGGTGATTGTAACTGAACTTTCAAACCGCTGTATAAATAACACCACTGCTGAGAATGAAGTCAAATAGCCGGTCGGAGTGGCCGTGCGGTTCTGGGCGCTACAGTCTGAAACCGACCGACCGCTACGGTCGCAGATTCGAATCCTGCCTCGATCATGGATGTATGTGATGTCCTTAGGTTAGTTAGGTTTAATTAGTTCTAAATTCTAGGCGACTGATGATCTCATAAGTTAAATCGCATAGTGCTTAGAGCCATTTGAACCATTTTAATGAAGTCAAATAGCAACGAAATATTATCGGAGAAGGGGGAAAACGAATGATAGAAGAAAAATAAATAGTCACAAAATGTAGCAATGCATGGCGCTGTAAGCATCATATTTTAACACAAATGACAAATGAATCATACAAAAACGCCTAAGGTGTACGTTTGACGCTAAACAAAGTGTACTACTCAGTGTGCGTAGGTGTACAGGTGTGATACTGTTAGTTACGTAAGACCATCTACCTCGGCAAGGTCATATCACATCGGATGGGAAAAACTGGTTTTTAATTGTCCTGAGGCCAAAAACCGCATAAAAAGCATCAATCAAAATCAATTCGGGTTGTTAATTATACGTATGACATTGCTGTCGCATCCCACATGAATGCTTAAGCACGACTTTAACGATCACTGTCCGTGCTCTCGAAATAGGCAGCTATCAGCTCTGACCAGGACAACGATACTGTAGTAGGCTTACAAACTGTTACAGCATGCAGTTAAATCATCAATATTTTTACTAGTTTGAACGAGTTCTCAGTCTCTTCTACCTACTTTCCAATAAGCTTTCCATCGCTACACTACAGTAACATACAACACTACTTATAATTTCTTTTACATGTTTCAAACTTTGTCTCAATAGCGTTTCTCCTCTACTGCTTCATTCAGTGCCTAAGTAAATATTCTTTAATGATATTAACAGATTCTTCCGTTGGTATTTTGTACAACAGTTTCATACTAATAGCCGAAAACATAAATTGTGATTTTTGTAGTTGAATGTTTCCAGGTTCAAGTCGCCTTAAATTTGTAGGACAGCGTCCTGGACAAAGCAAAGTGCACACCGTGTCATGAACAATTTAAGGCATTGCTTCTGTACGACCTGAGCCCAGTATTAATGCCTCATTTTCAGACTTACGCCTTCTAAATTTTCCTGCCTGATTTCGTCGGAGCAACGATAGTATGGATTTGTTTGACAGGTGCCACCACGTTACTTTGCCAAACAGTTCCCCACAGACTCCACATAGTTTCCCGCGCACAATTTCACTCTAATCTGACGCTGGGCCTCTTCCTCCAGCAAGGCTAAGGACACTGTCCTCCGCCGTCTTTTCTTCCATTCGAGACAGAGTTTACGCTTCTTATGAAGCTGGCCCTCACAACATGATTGTTGAATTTTACTGCGATACTGTCCCATACAAACAGAAAAAAAAAGAAATCAAGTTTTCACTCTGCAGCGACGTGTGTGCAATTTCGAAACTTTGTGGCAGATTAAATCTGTGTGTTGGACCGGGACGCGAACCCCGAAACTTTGCCATTGTGACTAATGTCATGACCGACTCAGCTATCCGCACCGGCCTCACGGCAATCCCCCAGAATGGAGATATCACCATTACCAAATTTTACAGAATTTCTCCTGGACGTTTTGGTAGGCCAACGCACCTGAAAGAAAGGATATACCAAAGAAATGGCTTAACAATACTCTAGGACCGATTTCGATACCGAATTTATTACTCTACTCCACTTATTCTGCTTTTGGAACTACCTGACTGATAATACCTGTGCCATCTGTGGCTAGCTTGTAGAAGTTCGTTCTTGCGCTGGTTTTGCTGTGCCTCCTACCTCCTTGGTTGCTTCGGTTTTTCTCTCGAAACCTCCCGTCAGAAGGTTTCTTGTGCAGAGGGCGGGAGGCTATCTGGGCGCGTTCACGTTGCCGTTAGAGAGACTTGAATTGCAGCGCCAGGGTTGTGTGGTGTATTCCCCGCGAGGTACCGTGAGTGACGCAGAGTGTGGTGACAGAGCCGGAGCAGCCGAATGTGGTGTGTTCAATGTGGCTATCACTTTAGTAATAGCGTGGGCCGCTTTGCGACTGCTGGAGGCAAATGTATCTTTAAGGGCACTGTCAGCAACTTGAACAAATCGAGGTGTTGCGTGCTATTCTCGAATTCTTTGGCGCAGAATCTTGTGGAGCCCGCAATGAGTTGGTAACATTCTGGCGGACTATAAGGGGAGTCTTCAAAACTCTTCTTCTCTCTGGTAGCCCGTGGCCACGATGTCATTTCTAATGTGTCTTGAGATCTAAACTATGGGGTATTGGCGCTCCTCTTACGGGTTCGCCAGAAACCGGTGAGAATGACGCTGCTTATTATAGTGTTCACGGAGCCTGGTTACACCTGAAATCTGAGAAATGTTTTACTCTCCTCTCAAGTTTTGATCAGTGTCATGAAGTCAACTTTGTCGCGTTTTGTTAAGTTTTAAATCAGTAGCTATTGTGTGCAACTAGTGCAACTCATTCGGCCCTTATTAGTGTATAAGCGCCCACCCTTAGGTTTTAGCTTTGTGGGCTACTTGTAGTAACAAACTTATGTTTCAGGTGTTTCTATCCAAATGTCCTGCTCTGTTTAATACATTGTAAAGGCTACACTGATAACTGATGTTTTTAAAAAGAAAGCTCACGGAATAACCTGTGTTATTATTTGGAGCTAGATCCTTAAGTTAAGTAATTTGGTTTTTTAATTTGTCACCCTATTTTCAGTTAGTCATTTGTAATTATTACTTTCCTATTTGGGTTCTGTACACTGTGGAGACTATTAATTAGAGAAATTTTCTGTTTAATTCCACACTGTCAATACTGTTTCTTGAACTGACACATTGAATATGGTTTCTCGTGATACAGTAAATCGGCTTCTATAAGCAGATACCATTTGGAAATGACTCTGTGTTTCTGATTATTGTTATTTCGTATTTTTGTACTCAGGATTTAAATTTTAAGAGTTGTTCACTAGTTGAAGTTATACAACTGTTGTTCTAATTTCTTAAAATCTGTTCACTGCATAGAACATAATTTATATTATAGTTAAAAGTTCATACTAGCTTGATCAGGTGGGAAAATTGTAATTGGATTACGTAGAAATGTCGTAAGCACAGTTACATTGCTCATCTCAGGGACTAACTTGTATAAACAGTGTAGCTGTCATTTCACAGTTGTTATCTAAAATATTTTAAACTAATTTCAGTTCTGACACCTTCTCTTTACTCAGTGTGCAAAATTTGTGGTTACTATTTGGTTTTACGTGGATCCCCATCAGACTGTTAAACTGTTATTTCTAGTAGCATTATGTCATTCAGAAATTGTAATATGAAGAACAGAGCAGGTGTTATTCATTCTGGCTAAGTTAAAACAAGTTTTTTGGGTTTTAATATTGAAGTTTTAATTTATGTGTAATAATTTATTTTAAACAAAATGTGCAACGTAATTTCGGTCCAGCTTCTTGCCACTTCCTCCCTGCTCCAAACACTTCAAAACCGTCGGTGGAGGCAGGTCGTGAGTCGTGTATGGATAGACATGAGCCGGTATGCGCATTTCCAGTGAAAGGTGAGGTTGCAGGTTCTATTCCCAGTTTTTAATCTCCCAGTAGGTCTCAAGTACAAAATTATTTTATATGTAACAACATTTAGTCATCCATTTTAAGTAATGTAAACATCGAAAAATTTAGAACAAAATAAAGCTTGGCTGACAGAAATGGGAAGCGTTGTTTATCGAACGTTAAGCAGATGTTTATCATGTAACGGGTATTAAACAATGAAACTTTCATTTCATTCGGAACTGATGTCCATTACCATCAGTATGAGGTGAGACATTCACAGGCATAATACACTCTTGATTCGTTATTGCATGGAATCAGCTACCTTTCAATGACATCTTGAGGCATTTGTTACCATGCCTGAAGGAAAAGTTATGTATGTTGCTGAAGATTCATGGCTAGAGACTGGTGTAATAGTGTACATCTTCCCATCGCATCCCAGACATGCCCTATGGGTGCCAAATCAGCGAACTGACAAGGGGAATCTAGGATCCGTGTATTCCTGAAGATGTTTATGATGTGCACTCCAGTGTGGGTTCTTGTGTGGCATCTGGTAACCTGGTCAAGAAGGGTACGACAGCAAGGATTACCGCTCCTGACACACTTGTCTGACATTACCAAATTGGTCCTGTTGTCATATCCAATAATTCCCCACACCATGAATCAAGGAGTTGGAGACGTATGGGTCTCGAGAATCGCTGCTGCTATGACCATTACCTCCTTCGCCTACGGACACGCTGACGTCAACATGGCAACCACAGGCAGAAGCGAGACTCTTCACTGGACACCACAGAATGGCTCGACAACCCAGTTGATACTGAACGTACTCCATGCAAGTCTGCATTATTTCTGGAATTGCTCGTATGGAGTCAGCCGTATAAGACGCATGGCAACTCGAGATCTCAACCCAGCTTCCAGTAATCTTCTCCTGTTAGCTCATGGTGTCACTCTGACTGTAACCTGAATTTCATTTATCATTATTTGTCTAATAGTAAGGGACAGCTGAAAGTCCCTACGACATCCTCATGATGTAGCCCTTTTCGAGAGACTAACGCATACTATTCTTGTCACGCTACTGTCCACTATCCATCTCATTACCGAACATTCTGGAATCATTGTAGTACAGCGAACCGTCTGTGCGATCTCTTGATATGATTCTCCAGTGTCCCTCACGCCAATAACTGGAGTTTTCTCGAAGTCTGAAAAGTGGCAATAAGCTATATATGCACGTTCTCTGGTCAAGATGCGTTCCTGTCATCAACTTCAAAGTCCTAGTAAAGTTAGACATTCGCAGTACCCATCACGTATTCGCACCTTTCTTCATTTGAAGAAATAGTTCTTTCCTGTACTAAAAATAGGTTCATATAAGGATGATATTTTAACCAACTTATCCGGAAGGTGTGTGGGAATTCTTGACTAGCAGTTGGGTAGCGCTCGGACAAGATGCTTATGGTGTAACACTTTTCATTTTTGTGTCGTGTAAAACAAGTATCACCCTGTAAACTCGAGACAGAATCTTTTTAGTTCCTGGCCCATGTTGAGCGTGTAGCCCACATGGCTCAAGAGGTTCGCAACAATAGACTAAGACATGCCGCCACCAGACAGGCACTGCCATTCTGCTGGCGCCACTCAGTTTCGAGCAGCAGCCTTCAGATGTCGCTCACTACCCAGGACAGCCTTCTCGCTCCGCACCACGTTCATCAGCGTATCGTAGTCCTCCGCCGGTACTGCTTCCAGCCGCCGAGGGAGCGCTGTCACCCAGGGACTACTTTGATTTCTACATCTACATCTACATCTACATGGATACTCTGCAAATCACATTTAAGTGCCTGGCAGAGGGTTCATCGAACCACCTTCACAATTCTCTATTATTCCAATATCGTATAGCACGCGGAAAGAATGAACACCTATATCTTTCCGCACGAGCTCTGATTTCCCTTATTTTATCTTGGCGTTCGTTCCTCCCTATGTAAGTCGGTGTCAACAAAATATTTTCGCATTTGGAGGAGAAAGTTGGTGACTGGAATTTCGTGAGAAGATTACGACGCAACGAAACACTCCTTTCTTTTAATAATGTCCATCCCAAATCCTGTGTCATTTCTGTGACACTCTCTCCCATATTTCGCGATAATACAAAACGTGCTGCCTTTCTTTGAACTTTTTCGATGTACTCCGTCAGTCCTATCTGGTAAGGATCCCACACCGAGCAGCAGTATTCTAAAAGGGGACGGACAAGCGCAGTGTAGGCAGTCTCCTTAGTAGGTCTGCTACATTTTCGAAGTGTCCTGCCAATAAAACGCAGTCTTTGGTTAGCCTTCCCCACAACATTTTCTGTGTGTTCTTTCCAATTTAAGTTTTTCGTAATTGTAATAAATATTTAGTACGAATGGAAAAGCTGGTAGAAGCTGACCTCGGGGAAGATCAGTTTGGATTCCGTAGAAATGTTGGAACACGTGAGGCAATACTGACACTACGACTTATCTTAGAAGAAAGATTAAGGAAAGGCAAACCTACGTTTCTAGCATTTGTAGACTTAGAGAAAGCTTTTGACAATGTTGAATGGAATACTCTCTTTCAAATTCTGAAGGTGGTAGGGGTAAAATACAGGGAGCGAAAGGCTATTTACAATTTGTACAGAAACCAGATGGCAGTTATAAGAGTCGAGGGACATGAAAGGGAAGCAGTGGTTGGGAAGGGAGTGAGACAGGGTCGTAGCCTACACCCGACGTTATTCAATCTGTATATTGAGCAAGCAGTAAAGGAAAGAAAAGAAAAGTTCGGAGTAGGTACTAAAATCCATGGAGAAAAATAAAAACTTTGAGGTTTGCCGATGACATTGTAATTCTGTCAGAGACAGCAAAGGACTTGGAAGAGCAGTTGAACGGAATGGACAGTGTCTTGAAAGGAGGGTATAAGATGAACATCAACAAAATCAAAACGAGGATAATGGAATGTAGTCGAATTAAGTCGGGTGATGCTGAGGGAATTAGATTAGGAAAAGAGACACTTAAAGTAGTAAAGGAGTTTTGCTACTTGGGGAGCAAAATAACTGATGATGATCGAAGTAGAGAGGATATAAAATGTAGACTGGCAATGGCAAGGAAAGCATTTCTGAAGAAGAGAAATTTGTTAACATCGAGTATAGATTTAAGTGTCAGGAAGTCATTTCTGAAAGTATTTGTATGGAGTGTAGCCATGTATGGAAGTGAAACGTGGACGATAAATAGTTTAGACAAGAAGGGAATAGAAGCTTTCGAAATGTGGTGCTACAGAAGAATACTGAAGATTAGACGGGTAGATCACATATCTAATGAGGAGGTATTGAATAGAATTGGGGAGAAGAGGAGTTTGTGGCACAACTTGACCAGAAGAAGGGATCGGTTGGTAGGACATGTTCTGAGGCATCAAGGGATCACCAATTTAGTACTGGAGGGCGGCGTGGAGGGTAAAAATCGTAGAGGGAGACCAAGAGATGAATACACTAAGCAGATTCAGAAGGATGTAGGTTGCAGTAGGTACTGGGAGATGAAGAAGCTTGCACAGGATAGAGTAGCATGGAGAGCTGCATCAAACCAGTCTCATGACTGAAGACCACAACAGCAACAACAGATATTTAGTTGAATTTACGGCTTTTAGATTAGACTGATTTATCGTGTAACCGAAGTTTAACGAGTGGTTCTGGTTAATAATGGGGAATTGGAGATCCTTCCACCGACAGGAACAAAATGCGGCACCTCACAGATACTCTAGTCAATGCCTGCAGCGAGTTCAACTCAGTCCCTGCAGTTCGCCTAGTACAGAGAGTGTCAACATTTCCTGCAATTACGCACTGGAGCACAGTTCCACGAGTTCCGTACAGAAGGACATAGTTTCGACTTAGCAGTCGCTATTTACAATAGGAGAGTTAAACGAGTGTTTGCATAGTTCCTTTCAGTCTAAGTGACAATGTCATAAACTGCCAAAAGACAGCCAAGTAATTTAGATTTCATTGTATAAGGGGCAATCAAAAGTTCCTATTCGAAGACCGTACAGCCCACAATCGGTATGCCAATCAGGCAAAATCGCTGTGAGCACTGAGGCAATCGTCCCATCGACGCTCCAGGTTGAAGATACCAGTTTGGTACAACGCCATGTACTGCTGCGTGAGTAAGTCCGTAACTGCCTGTGAGCATCCTCGTCCGACAGAAATGGTCGACCCTTCAACACTTGTTTTAGGAGACTGAAGCCGAGTTAATCGCATGGGGAGAGACCAGGATTTTAGGGTGGGGGCTCAAATGTCTTCCACTTGAGTTGACGTAAGTTCTGCGTTAATTTTGGGATGTAAGGACGCGACAAGGAAGTTGGCGCACCATTCCACAACGGTACTTTTCGACAGGTATGCTGCACCATACGCGTTCTTTATTCTGCGATGGATGTCTACTGGTGTTCATCCTTCGGCAGCCAGGAAAAGAATAACAACAGTGTAGTCCTTTCTGGAGGAATTTGACAATAGCGTCGCCATAGTTGTCTCGGCATTCGCCGAACGCACGTCGTTAAGACACGAATACCATACTGTTCCCTTTCCTACATGTTGGTGCTTCCATAGCCTCATCGGAGTCCCGCTATGTTGCATATAAGCGGCAGCAACGCCATCAGACGGAAAGTTTTTGATGGCCTCTTAAATTAGGTATAGGACATCAAGTGCCATGCATAGAAGCATTATGAAATATTAAGTAAAGTTTATATCATACCTCTTAATAAACATTATTGTTTATTTCTTACTGTGTTGTCACATTTATGTTCTAGTACTGCCGTGTCAAGCACGTATTTAGATGATCGTACAAATGTGTAAACTTTCACCGACTTTACTGTGCAATAGTAGAAATAGTTGGAATTAACTATCATGGAGCCAGCCGCTGTGGTCGAGCGGTCCTAGGCGCTTCAGTCCCGAGCCGCGCTTCTGCTAAGGTCGCAGGTTCGAATCCTGCCTCGGGCATGGACGTGTGTGATGTCCTTAGGTTAGTTAGGTTTAAGTAGTTCTAAGTTCTAGGGGACTGATGACCTCAGATGTTAAGTCCCATAGCGCTCAGAACTTTTTTTTTTTCTGGCAGCTATTAGAACAATTCGTGCTGCCAGTGCTTTGTCTGACCACTTCCACAGCATAGGCCCTGTAGCAATGTTGCAGCAATTACATAGTTTCTCTTATGCAGTGCTTTCAATTAGTTCGTCTATCGTTGAAAAGTAAATAATGAAGCAATTTTTGGTCTATTTCAGGAACTACTTACAACTCTGAGAAGGTATTTTGATGAGATCTTTAAGTCTATGACCTGTATATGTCTCAGTTTTGCATCATAGATACATGTTACAAGGTATCAGGTTTAGCGCAACGTGGTAGACATGCTAATGCGTTAATGTGGTATCAATTTACGCTGCAAAAAATTGTTTCAAGTTTGGCCACCTGTTACAAAACTGATTCTCTACAACATCTCGTCACGTATCTGATGATCATACTGAACAGTTTGTGCCAGGGGCGGTTAATAATAAAATCAATATCATGCTTTCCTCGCTTCTCTGACTTTTTCTGCCCAAGTCCCGCTCCTAACGCGTTACATACGGAAACATTTATATACGCTCTGTTGCGTGGACAGAGCCACATTTGCACCTGGTAGCCAAAATTGTAACTATTTTTTTTCACCGTAACTCGTTTCCACATTAGCGGCGTAGTATACCTACCAAGTTTCTCTGCCATACAATAATTACAGCCTACACTGGACCACCGTGAGTAGTTGCTCTTTAGTAGTAACTACCTGGTATGTGTGGAATGAGGGAAATGTTTTTCATACATTCATTCAAGAATCACGAAAGAAGGTTGTATACATGGAAGGACCCTGGAGATACTAAAAGGTTTCAAATAGATTATATAATGGTAAGACAGAGATTTAGGAACCAGATTTTAAATTGTAAGACATTTCCAGGGGCAGATGTGGACCCCGACCACAATCTATTGGTTATGAACTGTAGATTAAAACTGAAGAAACTGCAAAAAGGTGGGAATTTAAGGAGATGGGACCTGGATAAACTGAAAGAACCAGAGGTTGTAGAGAGTTTCAGGGAGAGCATAAGGGAACAATTGACAGGAATGGGGGAAAGAAATACAGTAGAAGAAGAATGGGTAGCTTTGAGGGATGAGATAGTGAAGGCAGCAGAGGATCAAGTAGGTAAAAAGACGAGGGATAGTAGAAACCCTTGGGTAACAGAAGAGATACTGAATTTAATTGATGAAAGGAGAAAATACAAAAATGCAGTAAATGAAGCAGGCAAAAAGGAATACAAACGTCTCAAAAATGAAATCGACAGGAAGTGCAAAATAGCTAAGCAGGAATGGCTAGAAGACAAATGTAAGGAGGTAGAGGCTTATCTCACGAGGGGTAAGATAGATACTGCCTATAGGAAAATTAAAGAGACCTTTGGAGAAAAGAGAACCACTTGCATGAATATGAAGAGCTCATGTGGAAACCCAGTTCTAAGCAAAGAGGGGAAAGGAGAAAGATGGAAGGAGTATATACAGGGTCTATACAAGGGCGCTGAAGATTAGATGGGTGGATCACATAACTAATGAGGAGGTATTGAATAGAGTTGGGGAGAAGAGGAGTTTGTTGCACAACTTGCCTAGAAGAACGGATCGGTTGGTAGGACACGTTCTGAGGCATCAAGGGGTCACTAATTTAGCACTGGAGGGCAGCGTGGAGGGTAAAAATCGTAGAGGGAGACCAAGAAATGAGAACACTAAGCAGATTCAGTAGGATGTAGGCTGCAGTAGGTACTGGGAGATGAAGAAGCTTGCACAGGATAGAGTAGCATGGAGAGCTGCATCAAACCAGTCTCAGGACTGAACACCACAACAACAACAAACAACAACAACATTCATTTCACAAGCTGAAACCTCCAGCACATGTGTCGCGCGTTATTGCTAGTATTTAAATAAATTAATGGGGCCTTATGTGATCAATATTACGAAATAGCTATAAACGTAACGATCTTTTAAAAATAACTTAGTTTCATGACCGCAACATAGTTGTACCCTTTTGGTTTCACCCCTCAAAACATTACATGTTACTTCAGAAGCTGTAATTACCCCCTCAGATGAAGTCCCATGGTGCTCAGAGCCATTTGAGCCATTTTTGTAATTACACTCAGGCGAAGTAAACTGCTAATTACTCCTGGTTTTCCATGGTCTAACAAGGACGGGATGTGCCTGTGACCCTGCACGCCGTGGACCCCCGGCCGTTCGCAGCCCGGAGGCGCGGCCTCCTCGGCAGGTAGTTCCTTCCGCACGCCGGCCGGGCACCTGGCGGAAGGCCTCTTCACTGCGCTGAGCTCACCGGCTCGGCGCCCCGCCGCCGCTCCTCACAAGGCTCCGTAATGAACGGCCGGAATCACCCGCCTTTGTCGGCCCATAATACCGCGCATTGTCGCCCGCGCCCGGCGACATTGTGTAATTGCGACAATTGTGCGAATTAGGTGGCCCCGCCTCCGGCGCTGCCGCCGCCCCCGGCGGGCTTCCTCCACCTCCTACCATCCCGGGGGGAATCAATCGGAAATTATTTGAATAAACTTCGGGACGACTGCTGCCCTCATCACGGTGGCCGCTGAGTCGTCACAGCCCGAGGATCGACCAGGTCGCCGGTCCCCTGCCTCCGGCAGCGCGCGGCTCGCTAGCGTTGATTCTACGAGTAGTGGCTTTGGTACTGTGAACACGATATCACTTTATGTGTAAAAGATCCAATGCTTAGACGATTCCCCAATGTTTGCTTCCACTGAAGCAATGAAAGAGACCAAATGATGCAGGTATTACAATTTTAAACACTGCCGTCAGCTGTAATTTCAATATCAATATATTGTCAGCATGTTTCGGCGATACGCCTAGTCATCAGGCCCTACCAATGATATAAAAACAGCTACATTAGCAACAGCATGACACCAAAAGCAAAAGTGTACCCAAAATTAAAACATGTAATGCACAGTTATTCTATTGTACAACTTAATAAGTGTGCTGTAAAATATTGCAGTGCTGTTTTTCTGGGGAACGCTGGGGAATGAGTACCCCCAACCTTTTTCGTCGACAAAATAATTCTTTTACTATGTTAAGGACTTGGAAGAGTGCCAAAGATTTATTTCAAAAATGGCTCTGAGCGCTTTGGGACTTAACATCTGAGGTCATCAGTCCCCTAGACCTAGAACTACCTAACCCTAACTAACCTAAGGACATCACACACATCCATACCCGAGGCAGGATTCGAACCTGCGATCGTAGCAGCAGCGCAGTTCCGGACTGAAGCGCTTAGAACCCCTCGGTCACAACGGCCGGCAAAGATTTATTTCACGGACGTAAATTTTTTATTTCATTTTTTCGTGTTGGTAATTGCAATACGAACGGTACCAGTGCAGTTTTTGGTGGGAAAAGCGATGTCATTGACTGTTTCAAGCATTTCGAAGCTGCGGCAACGTTCTCGACAGCTAAAATCGCTGGCAGCCAGTTCGACAAGCATGTAGTGCCCTCGCCCGCTAATAGTGGGCTATGGTAGTGCTAAACGGATATGCGTACGCTCAAACACCGAGCTACCGATATATGTCTCTACAGTCCCCCTACCATGATGATGTTGATGACGTCATGGTTTAAAGCAGACGTGTGGTATCCCATGCTTCAGTTATAAGTAATTTTCGCTGCATCATATCCAATGTCGGAGTACTGGTTCAGATGGCTCTGAGCACTATGGGACTTAACTTTTAAGGTCATCAGTCCCCTAGAACTTAGAACTACTTAAACCTAACTAACCTAAGGACATCACACACATCCATGCCCGAGGCGGGATTCATACCTGCGACCGTAGCTGTCGCGCGGTTCCAGACTGTAGCGCCTAGAACCGCTTGGCCATCCAGGCCGGCGTCGGATTACTCTCAAACTTAGCTATACATAATTAAGACCCATGCAAATACCTGCAAGATCAAACAATGGCAACGACTATGTTTCACAATAAACGTTATAATGAAAAATAGTGGTTAATGATGTCATGCAAATAAATATCCTCTAATCCTGGACATGATCGTGGGTACTCCAGTGTCAAAAACATATTTAGTCGTATTAGGCACAAACACACATACAACTCGTCTGTGTCGTAATATGTGGCCACATACAGTTTTTTGGGGGTCACCAATCTTCTGACTGGTTTGATGCGGCGCACCACAAATTCCACATAGAGTGCAAAAGTTAAAATAAAACACTAAAAGAACTAAGCAAATATAAAGAACAGAATCAATCTTAATACTACAGGCGCTCGTATGCTTTAAAGCTTATGCTTTAAATACACGCTGTGACGGTCTTGAGCGTTAGCTACCTTTGAGACTGAACATGGTGAGCTGATGTTAAACAAGAAGCCATTATCAACAACTCACTGAGTTTGAACCAGGTTGTGTAATAAGTCTACGATACTGCAGAAAGACTTCTCAGGAAAGTAGTCACTGTACATGACTGCTGGCAACGGTGGTCACGAGAATGTACAGCCACAAGGAGACCGGGTTCTGGACGGCCGCATGGCGTTACCTAGCGGGACGACTATCTTTTGTCGTATGGCTCCGGTTCATCGTACTGCATCTGCAGGAGCAATTTGAACAGCGGTTGGCACCACAATGGAACAACGAAGTATTACAAATCGGTTATGCGAAGGACAGCTCCAAACTACAAGCCCTGTAGCGTGTTTCCCACTGATCCCAACCAACCGCCATTTGCGACTTCAGTGGTGTCAAGCGAGAGCTAATTGGAAGGCAGATGGAGATCTGTTGTTTACTAATGAAAGCTGGTTCTGTCTCGGTGCTAGTGATGGCTATGTTTTGATTAGACGGAGTCCAGTTGAGGATCTTCAGGGACCTGTCTGCGTGCTGGACGTGCTGGTCCTACAACTGGGGTTATGGTGTGGGCTGCGATTTCATAGGACAGCTGGACCTCTCTCGTGGTTATCCCACGCATCCTGACTGCAAAACTGTAAGTCAGTTTGGTGATTCGACCTGTTGTGCTGCCATTCATGAACAGCATTCTAGCAGAATAACCCTCGCCCATATACCGCGGTTCTAACCCAACATGCTCTGCAGAGTGTCGACAAGTTTCCTCGGTCTACTCGATCACCAGATCCGTCTGCAACAGAACACATAGGGAACTTCATCGGACGACAACTCCAGCATCATCCACAAACAGCATTAACTCTCCCTGTACTGACTGAACAAGTGCAACAGACGTGGAACTCCACCACATAGACTGATAGCCGGCAACTGTACAACACATTGAACGCTTTTGCATGTTTGCAATAAACATTCTGGCACTTACATCAGTTCTTAATGTACGAACATTTCACATTTGCAATGATTTACCTTGGGCTTACAACAACCTGTGATTTTGCAAAGTTAATCGCTTAAATGTGTTACTAGACAAATGTTTTCCAGAAATGCCATTACTCTAGATCAATTACTTTTTTTTTTGTTTAGACTCTTTTCCCATCAGTGTATTTGTGCGCTCACGAACATAGTTGGATTCTCTGTTTTCAGCAGGTACGGTCAGCCTGCGAGTGGTCGCCTTTTCCTGGATAGAATGATCTCTGTATTTTCCAGCATTAGATGACTCCACCCAATTGGAGAACGGTAGTACCTGAATCTAACTCTGTTACAGAGGCGGACTGGTCGTGCAGCAGCTGCAGGTCACACACTGTGCACATGACTACACCAAGAGAATGATGCCGACTAGGTTTTCAGTGAGTGTGGACGAAAAGGTCATTCCAGAGCAAGGTGGCTTTAGATCAAGGAAGACAAGCTCTAGCGAGGCCTTTATCTTCAGTCAACACATCGAAGAAGGGTGAAAGGATCCTGTAGTCACCTTTCATTAGTCCGGTAGCCCATTTTCACTAGCATTTCTCTTTCTTTTCCTTGTTTATCTTTTCTCATAACTCTCATAGTGGTGTGACTGAATGAATGTGGTTGTGTGTCACGCTGCTTGACGGTGGCGTAGTCTGCTGCAGAAAGTCTGCGATAGTGATACAGATTCAGCAGCAATTGTACAGAATAGCCAACTCTCGTAGTGGTCAAGTAGGCAAAGAGGTTTGCGCTACTTGTGAGAAACCACCAAGGACATTAGGAAAAACTAGTCACTTGCGCAACTTTTACAGACTTCAGAGCTGCATATGGGATGGTGAATCACGAAAGTCTTATCCGAAAGCTATTCGGGGTAAGAAGAGATTTAAAGCTGACAAACTTAATCAGAAGTACGCTCCAGTGTAGAAAATTCTTTGTAATGCTGCAAGGTAAAAAGAGCCGCTGAAGAAACCATAAGAACAGCTCACCTTAAATCACTCCGTCTTCTGGTTACAAGTGGCCCATCTGGACCATCCGGCCACCGTGTCATCCTCAGCTGAAAATCCGAATTGGTGGGGGGGGGGGGGGGGGTGGCCAGCACACCGCTCTCCTGGCCGTTATGATAGTTCACCTTAAGGCAGTATGTTATCCCCGATCAGAAACAGCGATAACAGTCAGTCGAGCTTCTTTCTACAATTGAAAAAGCAAACCCACACTGTTGATACAATCTAAAACTGACTCCAAATCCCATACAGAATACTAAACGGTCTTGCGATGAACATTCCTGAATAACTGGAAATCTACATGCACACGAGAAAATACTCACACGAAATATTAAACGAGCGTACAGAATCTAGACACAAATACTGTCTCGAATAGTTTACTGAATGATTACAAAAAATGATTCAAATGGCTCTGAGCACTATGGAACTCAATTGCTGTGGTCATAAGTCCCCTAGAACTTAGAACTACTTAAACCTAACTAACCTAAGGACATCACACACATCCATGCCCGAGGCAGGATTCGAACCTGCGACCGTAGCGGTCGTGCGGTTCCAGACTGTAGCGCCTTTAACCGCTCGGCCACTCCGGCCGGCTGATTACAAAAAGTATAACTCGGAAAGAGCATATGCAACTACCGAATAATAGGTACAAAATTTAGTTAACAAAGTGATATCGGTGTTCATCTACATAATATTTGTAAACTTATAATACTTGTAAACATATAATGTTGTAAGAGTAAAACTGTCAAACCATAATTAACGTGTAACTTCCTGGCAGATTAAAACTGTGTGCCCGACCGAGACTCGAACTCGGGACCTTTGCCTTTCGCGGGCAAGTGCTCTACCAACTGAGCTACCGAAGCACGACTCACGCCCGGTACTCACAGCTTTACTTCTGCCAGTACCTCGCCTCCTACCTTCCAAACTTTACAGAAGCTCTCCTGCGAACCTTGCAGAACTAGCACTCCTGAAAGAAAGGATCTTTCTTTCAGGAGTGCTAGTTCTGCAAGGTTCGCAGGAGAGCTTCTGTAAAGTTTGGAAGGTAGGAGGCGAGGTACTGGCAGAAGTAAAGCTGTGAGTACCGGGCGTGAGTCGTGCTTCGGTAGCTCAGTTGGTAGAGCACTTGCCCGCGAAAGGCAAAGGTCCCGAGTTCGAGTCTCGGTCGGGCACACAGTTTTAATCTGCCAGGAAGTTTCATATCAGCGCACACTCCGCTGCAGAGTGAAAATCTCATTCTGGAATCATAATTAACGTATCTAATCGAAATATTGTCCGCCGCTTGTGGTCTCGCGGTAGCATTCTCGCTTCCCGAGCACGGGGTCCCGGGTTCGATTCCCGACGGGATCAGGGATTTTCACCTGCCCCGAGATGACTGGGTGTTGTTGTGTCGTCTTCATCATCATTCATCCCCATTACGCTCGTAGGAAAGCAACGGCAAACCACCTCCATTAGGACCTTGCCTAGTACGGCGGTGTGGGTCTTCCGCATCGTTCCCCTACGCTCTGTCAAGAAGCGTGGGACTTCATTTCCAGTCAAAATATTGACAGTTATAACGACATGATACGGACGTCACATCATTCTAGACGTGAGTAAAATATAGTCACTTTAACATAAACGACAGTCACAGTTTTACTGCAGTTTCACCAAAATTGTATTCGCAAGTACTTGCAATGGCGATACATGCCGAAACAGTCCCTCGTTAATAAAGATAGATTAGTTGTTATAAGCAGCTACTCTCGTGCAATTTTCTAATAATCATGTCATTATCTGACATGCTGCTAATACTAAAGAGAAAAAGAAAAAAACTAAAAAGTAACATAATACTGATAGCTACTAAGCGCTGACCGTTTCAACAAAATTAAAACTGTGACTAATAGTTTGTCCAATGAGGTTATTTACAACAAGTAGTTAGTCGAGGAGGCTGGAATATTCGCCAAAAATGTTAGATAGTTCGCGTAGATTAACTCTAGAAGTATATATTTGCGGAATACACAGATTCCGACCCAGGGGGAATGGTGGCGTCAGGGAGGGCACGCAGCCACCAGTTGCCGCTAACCATGTCTCAACCAACATAAGAATGCCAACCCTGTAGTGGAAACGGGCAAAAAGACAAAAAGAAAATCGCAGCAGTACAGTCGGAAGTTTCCTCTGCCAGGTAACGTATAGTAATTCAGAGAGTGCAATTTTAAAACTTCCGTAACCTCAGTCGGTAAAACCAGATCCCTTAGAGGAACTCTTTGACGTCCGTCTCTTATGACTTCCTTTTCTCAGGATCGGGTAGTGGTATCAGTCTGAAATTTATATCATATACTGAGGTCTAAGATCCCTTCGCGATGTAAAAAAATTTAAGCTTCTCAGTCTACTCAATCAATAGATAAGGCCATTTATGTCACATCAGTTGATACTCGCAGACTCACTCATCACTACCTATAGACGATCCAACTACAGGGTGTTACAAAAAGGTACGGCCAAACTTTCAGGAAACATTCCTCACACACAAAGAAAGAAAATATGTTACGTGGACATGTGTCCGGAAACGCTTACTTTCCATGTTAGAGCTCGTTTTATTACTTCTCTTCAAATCACATTAATCATGGAATGGAAACAGACAGCAACAGAACGTACCAGCGTGACTTCAAACACTTTGTTACAGGAAATGTTCAAAATGTCCTCCGTTAGCGAGGATACATGCATCCACCCTCCGTCGCATGGAATCTCTGATGCGCTGATGCAGCCCTGGAGAATGGCGTATTGTATCACAGCCGTCCACAATACGAGCACGAAGAGTCTCTACATTTGGTACCGGGGTTGCGTAGACAAGAGCTTCCCCCCTAAATGAAATTCAAGAGGGTTGAGGTCAGGAGAGCGTGGAGGGCATGGAATTGGACCGCCTCTACCAATCCATCGGTCACCGAATCTGTTGTTGAGAAGCGTACGAACACTTCGACTGAGATGTGCAGGAGCTCCATCGTGCATGAACCACATCTCGTGTCGTACTTGTAAAGGCACATGTTGTAGCAGCACAGGTAGAGTATCCCGTATGAAATCATGATAACGTGCTCCATTGAGCGTAGGTGGAAGAACATGGGGCCCAATCAAGACATCACCAACAATGCCTGCCCAAACGTTCACAGAAAACCTGTGTTGATGACGTGATTGCACAATTGCGTGCGGATTCTCGTCAGCCCACACATGTTGATTGTGAAAATTTACAATTTGATCACGTTGGAATGAAGCCTCATCCGTAATGAGAACATTTGCACTGAAATGATGATTGACACATTGTTCGATGAACTATTCGCAGAAGTGTACCCGTGGAGGCCAATCAGCTGCTGATAGTGCCTGCACACTCTGTACATGGTAAGGAAACAACTGGTTCTCCCGTAGCACTCTCCATACAGTGACGTGGTCAACGTTACCTTGTACAGCAGCAACTTCTTTGACGCTGACATTAGGGTTATCGTCAACTGCACGAAGAATTGCCTCGTCCATTGCAGGTGTCCTCGTCGTTCTAGGTCTTCCCCAGTCGCGAGTCGTAGGCTGGAATGTTCCGTGCTCCCTAAAACGCCGATCAATTGCTTCGAACGTCTTCCTGTCGAGACACCTTCGTTCTGGAAATCTGTCTCGATACAAACGTACCGCACCACGGCTATTGTCCCGTGCTAATCCATACATCAAATGGGCATCTGCCAACTCCGCATTTGTAAACATAGCACTGACTGCAAAACCACGTTCGTGATGAACACTAACCTGTTGATGCTACGTACTGATGTGCTCGATGCTAGTACTGTAGAGCAATGAGTCGCATGTCAACACAAGCACCGAAGTCAACATTACCTTCCTTCAATTGGGCCAACTGGCGGTGAATCGAGGAAGTTCAGTACGTACTGACGATACTAAAATGAGCTCTAACATGGAAGTTAAGCGTTTCCGGACACATGTCCACATAACATCTTTTCTTAATTTGTGTGTGAGGAAAGTTTCCTGAAAGTTTGGCCGTACCTTTTTGTAACACCCTGTACGTACATAATTAAGCTTGTACTGAACCCTTAGAGTGCGAGGCCTACTGGCTTTCTACGTTCAGCCAGCTGTTCCAGATTCTACGTTGCTTCCCAAGTAATGTTACACCATCAGATGTCTCAACGAGCAAATCTGTTGCCGTCACGTTCTCTTTTGGCGCGCCCTGTGCCTTCGTCAAGGCCCCACGAATTACAAAGCTATTCTCAGCATGTAACGCGCGACGCGTACGGTCATTTCATTGTGCTACATCGTACACGGTCGATTCTGCGAGGCAGCGCCGGTGGGCGGACAATGCCGACCGGTAGTGCTCACGGAGTGTTGCGGCCATTGGGCACGGTTCGTTACGAGCCCGCTAACAGCGGCGGCCGCTGCGGATGACAACCGGTAAGGGCCCGTAATGAACGCCTCGGCGGCCGCGCCACGCCCCCTCACGCGTCTCGCGCCATAACGACACTGCGGTCGGGACCTGCTGTCCTTTTCCTTCCACTGTGCCTGCCTGGGACAGGACAATCCACACCACAGATCTGCTGTCGCCGACCGTCCGCTACAGACTCGAGGCGGACGTTCTCGCCGAAACGCGTTAACCTTTCTCACAAAGGCTTCGCTGTCAGCGCTTATCGCAGACACGTACTATGACGATGAAGTGTTGAAGTGTACTGGAAAGCAACCCGGCCTTGAGCAAACAAGTGATTCGGTGCTGTTCCTGGAAGACGACTAAAGACTGCCTCAGTATCTCTACATTCCTATGCACACGAATACTCCGAATGTCATTGTGCAATGCATAGCAGAGGACATTGCGTTCCTATATTGCGTCTACATGGAAGCCACCCGAATAGCAGAGCGCGTTGAAGCTCCCGCTACTGGGACATGGGGAGGTGCACTGGCCCCGGATCGAACCTACCTTGCAAATTAACGACGGGGACCGGTATGTCGCCCATCCTGTATGTTGTTGGTTGCTTGGTTTGGGAAAGGGGACAAAACAGCGAGGTCATCCGTCCCATCGAATTAGGGAAGCATTGGAGGGAAGGGGGGGGGGGGGGAAGTCGGCCGTGCCATTTCAAAGGAACCAGCCTGGCATTTTCCTGAAGCTATTTACGGAAATCACGGAAAACTTACATCAGGATGGCGGAAGAGGGTTTGAACCGTCGTCCTCACAAATGCGAGACCAGTGTGCTAACCATTGAACAACCTCGCTCGGCCTGGATGTTACGTTTACGCAGGTTTCCACATCCACCTAAAACAATACCGAACTGCTTCCAACGTTCTGTTTCACAAGGGAAACTCTCCATCGCATCTTCCCTCAGATTTAAAGAAGGCCCAAAGGGCAGCCGTCAAAATCAGAACACAGACCAGGCATGAAAACAGGAAGAAGGTGTACTGAATTGTGAAACAAAACAAAGCAAAATGAGAACGGTGAACGGTCCAAGCGCAAGATGTGCAACAAAGAGCATTGTGGAAGGGCGCCTTGATCAAATGGTCGCGTTCGCCTTGCGCAGCCGTGAGGGGCGGACGTCTGCTGCGTCCCCCCCCCCCCCCTTCCTTCAACAACCACTCACCACCTCTCCCCGCCAGATGTGGAGCTCAAGCGCGCGTTGTTTACTTCTCGCCACCGCTTCGTGTACATTGTCCCCCATATGAGACAGCCAAGCCACACTCTTACCAAAGGACAGCGATCAAAATCTCAATACAAGTAGAATATGCGCGACCAAGACCTCACGATATTGAGAACTTTATACGGGATGAACTTAACTTGGCATGACAACTGGCATTCACTTTCTCATAACAGAGAACGTTATATAACTACTGGCCATTAAAACTGCTACACCACGAAGATGACGTGCTACAGACGCGAAATTTAATCGACAGGAAGAAGATGTTGTCATATGCAAATGATTAGCTTTTCAGAGCATTCAAACAAGGTTGACGCCGGTGGCGACACCTACAACGTGCTGACATGAGGAAAGTTTAAAATTGATTTCTCATACACAAACATCAGTTGACCGGCGTTGCCTGGTGAAACGTTGTTGTGATGCCTCGTGTAAGGAGGAAAAAAATCACGTTTCCGACTTTGATAAAGGTCGGATTGTAGACTATCGCGATTGCGGTTTATCGTATCGCGACATTGCTCCTCGCGTTGGTCGAGATCCAATGACTGTTAGCAGAATATGGAGTGGGTGGGTTCAGGAGGGTAATACGGAACGCCGTGCTGGATCCCAACGGCCTCGTATCACTAGCAGTCGAGGTGACAGGCATCTCATCCGCATGGCTGTAACGGATCGTGCAGCCACGTCTCGATCCCTGAGTCAACAGATGGGGACATTTGCAAGACAACAACCATCTGCACGAACAGTTCGACGATGTTTGCAGCAGCATGAACTATCAGCTCGGAGACCATGGCTGCGGTTACCCTTGACGCTGCATCACAGACAGGAGCCCCTGCGATGGTGTACTCAACAACGAACCTGGGTGCCCGAATGGCAAAACGTCGTTTTTCGGATGAATCCAGGTTGTGTTTACCGGCCGCTGTGGCCGAGCCATTCTAGGCGTTTCAGTCCGGAACTGAGCGACTGCTACGGTCGCAGGTTCGAATCCTGTTTCGGGCATGGATGTGTGCGATATCCTTAGGTTAGTTAGGTTTAAGTAGTTCTAAGTTGTAGGGGACTGATGACCTCAGATGTTCAGTTCCATAGTGCTCAGGGCCATTTGAACCAGGTTCTGTTTACAGCATCATGATGGTCGCATCCGTGTTCGGCGACATCGCGGTGAACGCACATTGGAAGCGTGTATTCGTCATCGCCATACTGGCGTATCCCCCGGCGTGATGGTATGGGGTGCCATTGGTTACACGTCTCGGTCACCTCTTGTTCGCCTTGGCGGTACTTTGAACAGCGGACGTTACATTTCAGATTTACGACCCGTGGCTCTACCCTTCATTCGATCCCTGCGAATCCCTACATTTCAGCAGGATAACGCACGACCACATGTTGCAGGTCCTGTACTGGCTTTCTGGATACAGCAAAAGTTCGACTGCTGCCCTGGCCAGCACATTCTCCAGATCTCTCACCAACTGAAAACGTCTGGTCAATGGTGGCCGAGCAACTGGCTCGTCACAATATGCCAGTCACTTATCTTGATGAAATGTGGTATCGTGTTGAAGCTGCATGAGCAGCTGTACCTGTACACGCCATCCAAGCTTTGTTTGACTCAATGCCCTGGCCTATCAAGGCCGTTATTACGGCCAGAGGTGGTTGTTCTGAGTATTGATTTCTCATTATCTATGCACCCAAATTACGTGAAAATGTAATCACATGTCAGTTCTAGTATAATATATTATACCCGTTTATCATCTGCATTTCTTCTTGGTGTAGCAATTTTAATGGTCAGTAGTGTATGTCGAGATGGACACCGAAGAACTGTGTACCGAAATTGTGAGCCACCAATCACGAAACCCCAAGTTTAAGCATACCTACAGACACATAGACTATGAAAGGATTTACCACACGGGTTTCAGTCTGCGTACGGTCACGGTTTTCGAACTCCCGTTCGAGGTCCCACCGTCGGCTTTTAAGCCGTCTGGCATCGTACTCAGTCACCTAGCCGAAAAATGGAGAACCGTTGAGACCTACCCTGCACTCAACGACGTCCGTCAAGTGAAAATTGAATTGGTGAAGCGTATGCTGTCTTACTTGGTAATAAGAGGATGCTGGACCATCATTATGTATCACGGACAGCCCCGTACACGCACTGGCTGAATGCCAGAAAGGGCATGTCCGCCAGAACTGTCTCCAGTACTGGACTGTACAGACACCACTCGTCGAGGCCACCTCCATTGCGCCATCCACCGTTCTCCCTGTCACCTATGCTGCTATCACAGCAACAACTGACGATCTTCTGCACGGCCCACGCGACCCGTCACAGGTGATGGCTACCGTCGTGGACACTAATCCGACACTTTTCCCGTCACTGTAAACAGAGGCACTGTCGGGAGGAGGCACCCGCCTGCCTAGTACCGCTGACAGCGACATGGAAATGGATCTGACTCCTGGCGTTGTACCGACTTCTGTCTTGCTTCCATCCGACAAAGAGGCGATAGACGACCGCTACCATCCGATATAGAAGCATGTATGTACCCGCAATTGTCCTTGGTGAATTCCCTCCTGCTGTGCCAACTCCACCTGAGTGCACGGCGAACGACCTGTCGCGGGACACCACATCTGTTCTAACGAGCTCCTGAGCTGATGACATTGACGGGACACCTAACAATACCGGCTGGCGACTAAACATCAATAACTTCCGTGCGCGCCATAAACTGACGATGTCACAAGATGCGCTGAATGCGGCGGATATAGACATTGTCCTCCTCCAGGTGGTCTATGTCGACGATTTTGTCGGCCTTTTCGAAATCATTGCTCGCCTACTTCCCTATCTGCCTCTGGCAGTGGCGTGGGAATCCTTCTCCGTGATGGCCTACTTCCTTATCTGCCACTGGCAGTGGCGTGGGAGTCCTCCATGATGGCCTACTCCCCTATCCGCCACTGGCAGTGGCGTGGCAATCCTCCTCCGTCATGGCCTACTTGCCAAAAACGTCGGTTTCCTCCCTGACGCGAGATGCACGGCGCTCAGAAATGGCTCTGAGCGCTATGGAACTTAACTTCTGAGGTCATTAGTCCCCTAGAACTTAGAACTATTTAAACCTAACTAACCTAAGGACATCACACGCATCCATGACCGAGGCAGGATTCGAACCTGCGACCGTAGTGGTCGCACAGTTCCAGAGTGTAGCACCTAGAACGCTTGGCCACCCCGGCCGGCACACGGCGCTCACACTGCGTGACGTCAGAATTGTTAATATCTATGCGCCCTCCGGATCGGGACAACGACGTGAACGGTCCGCTTTCTTCGCAGATGCGGCGGCGCCCCTCTTTATGGAACGCCAGGATGCCCTAATCTTCGGTGGGGATTTTAACTCCACCCAGATCCCGAAGGACAAACACTACATTCCATGTCCGGCCTTCTCCACCATCATAACCAAACTTCACTTCGTGGACACGAAGGAGTACATACGTGGCGGTAGATCAGTTTTCATACACTATACCAGCCATTCCTCCAGCCGTATAGACCACGTCTATCTCTCGGGCACCATTGTTTGGAGCACACAGGCCGTCGAAATACGGCCCGTTCCTTTTCCCGACCATGCAGCCTATATACGCACAGTCACCATGCGCCTGCAGATAATATGGCATGGGCGACGGCCCTAGAAGTTGAACGTGACACACCTACATTTGTCTGAATGCCTACAGCTCGTGGAAGCGACATGGACGTCATGAATAAGCCGGCGAGGGGTTTATCTGGCCTCACTCTCGTTGTGGCTGCTATGTGGCAAGCCGGCTCCTAGGAAGGCTTTGAATGGTCACGTCAGGGAGCTCGCCGCCTGGAGGCGGCATTCTAGATTTTTACTACAGCATACAGCGTGGTTTTTTTGTAATGCCGCGCTCACCTGCCCGTCAGTAAACAATGAACCGCACAAAGGCGCGGTTCACAGCACACACGAGGCAGCACCTACACTCCTGGAAATTGAAATAAGAACACCGTGAATTCATTGTCCCAGGAAGGGGAAACTTTATTGACACATTCCTGGGGTCAGATACATCACATGATCACACTGACAGAACCACAGGCACATAGACACAGGCAACAGAGCATGCACAATGTCGGCACTAGTACAGTGTATATCCACCTTTCGCAGCAATGCAGGCTGCTATTCTCCCATGGAGACGATCGTAGAGATGCTGGATGTAGTCCTGTGGAACGGCTTGCCATGCCATTTCCACCTGGCGCCTCAGTTGGACCAGCGTTCGTGCTGGACGTGCAGACCGCGTGAGACGACGCTTCATACAGTCCCAAACATGCTCAATGGGGGACAGGTCCGGAGATCTTGCTGGCCAGGGTAGTTGACTTACACCTTCTAGAGCACGTTGGGTGGCACGGGATACATGCGGACGTGCATTGTCCTGTTGGAACAGCAAGTTCCCTTGCCGGTCTAGGAATGGTAGAACGATGGGTTCGATGACGGTTTGGATGTACCGTGCACTATTCAGTGTCCCCTCGACGATCACCAGTGGTGTACGGCCAGTGTAGGAGATCGCTGCCCACACCATGATGCCGGGTGTTGGCCCTGTGTGCCTCGGTCGTATGCAGTCCTGATTGTGGCGCTCACCTGCACGGCGCCAAACACGCATACGACCATCATTTGCACCAAGGCAGAAGCGACTCTCATCGCTGAAGACGACACGTCTCCATTCGTCCCTCCATTCACTCCTGTCGCGACACCACTGGAGGCGGGCTGCACGATGTTGGGGCGTGAGCGGAAGACGGCCTAACGGTGTGCGGGACCGTAGCCCAGCTTCATGGAGACGGTTGCGAATGGTCCTCGCCGATACCCCAGGAGCAACAGTGTCCCTAATTTGCTGGGAAGTGGCGGTGCGGTCCCCTACGGCACTGCGTAGGATCCTACGGTCTTGGCGTGCATCCGTGCGTCGCTGCGGTCCGGTCCCAGGTCGATGGGCACGTGCACCTTCCGCCGACCACTGGCGACAACATCGATGTACTGTGGAGACCTCACGCCCCACGTGTTGAGCAATTCGGCGGTACGTCCACCCGGCCTCCCGCATGCCCACTATACGCCCTCGCTCAAAGTCCGTCAGCTGCACATACGGTTCACGTCCACGCTGTCGCGGCATGCTACCAGTGTTAAAGACTGCGATGGAGCTCCGTATGCCACGGCAAACTGGCTGACACTGACGGCGGCGGTGCACAAATGCTGCGCAGCTAGCGCCATTCGACGGCCAACACCGCGGTTCCTGGTGTGTCCGCTGTGCCGTGCGTGTGATCATTGCTTGTACAGCCCTCTCGCAGTGTCCGGAGCAAGTATGGTGGGTCTGACACACCGGTGTCAATGTGTTCTTTTTTCCATTTCCAGGAGTGTAGAAGGGACAATTGTTCGTGGGCACATCATGGATTTAATGTACCACGAAGAGACGTCGATGTATCATATCATCTCGGAACGCGCCGGCCGGTGTGGCCGTGCGGCTCTAGGCGCTTCAGTCTGGAACCGCGTGACCGCTACGGTCGCAGGTTCGAATCCTGCCTCGGGCGTGGATGTGGGTGACGTCCTTAGGTTAGTTAGGTTTAAGCAGTTCTAAGTTCTAGGGGACTGATGACCACCAATGTTAAGTCCCATAGTGCTCAGAGCCATTTGAACCATTTGAATCATCTCGGAACGCAGGCGTCAGCGACGGGTGCTGATTCGTGCTGTAACTTTAGCCAACGGTCGCAACACAATCTGCGATCGGGAATGCTTTCCACGCTCACTGTAGTCAACTGTTTGCAGACCACCAGCATCCTCAGGATGCGATTGAGGAAATCTCTCCCCTTACAGATGGCACACTAACGCGCGACATAGAGATGACATTACTTGAGGACTTGACGGAGGAGGAGGTCACTGCAGCTACACTGGCTGGCTTTACTCATAAATCGCCAGGACCCGACGGCCTCACGTTAAAGTTTTACAGGACCTACCGCCAATTACTGACGCCTGTCTGGACAGACATATGCCGCGACTTGATGCCCCCTGAAGTACAATTTTCTGGTGTCTTCCTTGAAGGATTACTCGTTCCTGTCCATAAAACAAATGGTGGAACCTCTGTCACTGATTATCGCCCCCTATCGCTCCTGAACTGTGATACGAAGATGTTTACCGGATTTTGGCAGCGAGTCTCAAGAGGGTCGCCCGATAAGTGGTGACCCCGATTAGGCTTCCTTAGGAGGGGACCATCCGAACTGCCTTACGTCCGTACCGTGACATGATCGTGCTTGCGCAGACGCGGCGCCTCACAGGTTTATTTCATTCAGGCCTTCGACAGGGCTTATCACTCCTATCTACAGCGGTGATGCGGAATGTGGGTTTCCCAGACAGCTTTGTGGGGGTCGTAATGGGTCCACTCCGGGGCCCGACTTCTAGGATCCTGAACAATGTTCGTCTTACGCCGCTCATCCTGGTACAACAATCGGCGCGCCAAGGATGCCCTCTTTCTGCGCCGGCCGCGGTGGTCGAGCAGTTCAAGGCGCTATAGTCTGGCACCGCGCGGCCGCTACGGTCGCAGGTTCGAATCCTGCCTCGGGCATGGATGTGGGTGATGTCCTTAGGTTAGTTAGATTTAAGTAGTTGTATGTTCTAGGGGACTGATGACCTCAGAAGTTAAGTCCCGTAGTGCTCAGAGCCATTTTTGAACCATCTTTCTGCGATCCTGTACGTTCTCGCCACGGAAACGTTACTTCGCGGCCTCCGCCAACGCCTCACCGGGATTGGCGGAGACATTCTGTTGCACGACCTACGCGGACTACCTGGTCCTCCTCCTGCTCGACGCTGGAGTGGATGGAGTCTCAAATCGATGCTTCGGGCAGCGTCCTTAATGTTCGCAGGTCTCGCACTTTGCCTATAGGCCAAGGGCTGCCCTGTGAATGCGCCGCTCCCTGCGGATCTGCGACATGGTACGATGTCTGGGTACTGATTTTACAACCGACTTGCGGCGTTCGGTAGGCACTTACTACGCCCGATCCGAGCAGAGCTCTGTTACCATCCTCTCCGTACCCTGGACGTGATGGAAGGGACCCGTTTTGCTTATGTTCATGCTTATGTTTGTGTGGACCAGACTTTCCTCATCCTGTCGCCAATGGCCAGATGCATGTTGGCTGCACTGGGTTCCTTTGTGATTCAAGGCCAGTTAATTAAAGCCAGCTGTGTCCCTGACCCGCCCGAAAGACAAAGGAGGCCTCAATCTCTGTCACCTTCACCATCGAGCAACAGCCCTAAGCTCCGACATGCCCCACCAGCCTACTGATGAGGGCCCTTACCCCGAGCTCGCTTATTGCCCCAGTGCCGCTGCCAGACGTCCCACCGTCCATTACCTAGTCAGGCTACTTTATTTCTTTATTTAACATAGCTACATCAGAAGCGCGCTTCTCCCTCAACATCTACCGACGGCCAACATAGTGTATGCCTCGCTGCAATCGCCGATTCCGTCGAGTGTGATTGAAGAAAAACATCCCCTTGTACGTTGGAATGCCGTATGGTCGCCAGTGCACGTCCCTACTCTCGCGTCGGACGTCCAATGCACCTGGTATGTGACGGTCGATGGGAAGCAGGACTTTCTGTCACGTCTCCATCGGATCCACCTGATGCCGTCACCATTATGCACCACGTGTGGCGTGCAAGACGACGATGGCCATCGACTTGTGTGCAGCGAGTCGAATAATGTTTGGCTTTTGGTCCGCCAGATGCTGGTGGCGTTCATCACGCGCACGACTCCTGACAGCATCACTCCACAAATAATTCTCTTCCGGGACATGGATTATTTTCCGCATGCAAAGACCTACTCAGTGACTTGGATTAGCGGGCACGCAGTCGACTACCTGTTTGGTGGTGGTGACAAATCAGCTCTCGATTTCTGGCAATACCTTAACGACCTCCATTGTGCAGTAGCACAGAATCCGAAGTACCAACAATTGTTCTCGAACATTCTCTGGAGCGCATTCCACAACCCCCCTCACAGCTGGACCAACCATGCGAATAGCACCTGACATATGACCCTTCTTCCATTTTGCAGATACAATCATCTCAACGGTTATTCGTGCACACTTCCGAGAAGAGGTGCATCGATGATCTACTGATGTGTCGCCACCACGCGCGATTTTCTCTCCCACTGATGTTGAAAGCAATCGCTAGTCTTTGCGAGGACGTGCTGGTGCGTCAGAAATGGATTAATTCCTGATAAAGAAGACGATAAATCAAATAAATAAATCAGAGTAAATAAATATTATTAAAAAAAGCACCTTCCCTGTTTTTATTTGGGGGGGGGGGGGGGGAATCTTTCTTAATGGAGGCTGACGCCAGAAGTGGTGGAGCTTTACTTTTGGGGAGTCTTACTCAAAAAATTTAGGGTAAAATTAGCGGTGGGTTATCTGCTCTTCCTTCTGTAGTTTTACACTATGTGATCAAAAGTATCCGGACACACCGAGAAACATACACTTTCTATATTTGTGCATTGTGCTGCCACCAACTTCCAAGTACTCCATATCAGCGACCTCAGTAGTCATTAGACACCGTGAGAGAACAGAATGAGGCGCTCCGCGGAACTCACGGACTTCGAACGTGCTCAGGTGATTGGGTGCCACTTGTGTCATACGTGTGTACGCGAGATTTCCACACTCCTAAACATCCCTAGGTCCACTGTTTCCGATGTGGTAGTGAGGTGGAAACATGAAGGGACAAGTACAGGACAGAAGCGCACAGCCTGACATCGTCTTGTTGACTGACAGAGACCGCCGACAATTGAAGAGGGTCGCAATGTGTAATATGCAGACATATCCGGACCATCACAAAGGAACTTCAATCTGCATCAGGATCCACTGCAAGTACTACGACAATTAGGCAGAAGGGGAGAAAACTTGGACATCATGATCGAGCGGATGCTCATAAGCCAAACGACACCTCGCTCGGTGTAAGGAGCGTAAACATTGGACGATTTAACAGTGGGAAAACGTTGTGTGAATTGACGAACCACGGTACACAATGTGGCGATCCCATGGCAGGATTTGGGTATGGCAAATTCCCGGTGAACGTCATCTGGCAGCGTGTGTAGTGCCAATTGTAAAATTCGGAGGTAGTGGTGTTACGGTGTGGTCGTGTTTTTCAAGGAGGGGGCTTGCACCCCTTGTTGTTTTGCGTGGCACTATCACAACACAGGCCTACGTTGATGTTTTAAGCACTTTCTTGCTTTCTACTGTTGAAGAGCAATTCGGGGATGGCGATTGCATCTTTCAACAAGATCGAGCACCCGTCCATATTGCGGAGCGGTTACACGACAGTAACATCCCTGTAATGGACTGGCCTGCACAGAGTCCTGACCTGAAACCTATAGAACACCTTTGGGACGTTTTGGAAGGCCGACTTCGTGCCAGACCTCACCTACCGACATCGATACCCCTCCTCAGTGCAGCACTCTGCGAAGAATGGGCTACCATTCCCCAAGAAACCTTCCAGCACCTGATTGAACGTATGCCTGCGACAGTGGAATCTGTCATCAAGGCTAAAAGGGGGCAACACCATAATGAATTCCAGAATTACCGATGGAGGGTGCCACAAACTTTCAGCCAGGTGTCCGGATAGTTTTCATCACGTAGTGTAGATCGTTTAGGAAGGCGAGGAAAAAATGGATCCTGGGTTCTAACCCAAATGACGACAATTCTTTTTTACTGAAATTATAATAAAACCCAGGCCTTTAGCTGCTTTACAGGCGCTGATGAATATCAACGGGGACAGTTGAAAATGTGTGTCACGACAGGAACTCGCACCCACGATCTCCTGCTTACATGCATACGCTCTATCCGATTGAGCCATCGAGGGCACAGAGGCTAGCTCTACTGCAGGGACTTATCTCTTGCACGCTCCCGTGAGACCCACACTTCCAACTTACTGTCCACACACTACATTTTTAGTGCCCCTGCCCACTATACTCATTACTGGCGGCACTTAATCTACCGATTCCCGTAAGAGTTCGGGCAATGTGAGTATATCCGCACTGAAGAAGATAATTGGCCGGTAAGCCTTATCTATATGATGATGGTATCTGTTCTTTCGGACATGTCCGAAAGAACAGATACCATCTTCACTTATTCTTTTTTACTGTGTTACGTGGAGGAAAAAGGGGTCAGTGTGTTGGACTACAAAGCGGGTGAGCAGTGTTCAAAGCTTCCTCGTGCCATTTTTTTTCCACTGTTCGCTATATTCAACTTAGTGTCCGTGTTGTGGTGTAATGTCCGTCTGTAACAGCGAGGTGTAAGGAAGGGACTTATAATGAAAGTTGATTCTGCACGCCTACTTTATAACGAGCCGAAAGGAAGTAGCTTTCGAATGGGAACCACAAACGTTTGATGACAATGCGATAAGTCAACCGAATCCTCCATTGGAAAACACATCTAGTGTGTGACAGTACGTGTGTCATATGATAGGACTCTCTTATCGACGCATCTAGTTTGTACGCCTGGTGAGTGAGTGAGACATGCCTCCTTGCCTGATTTAGGTGTTCGTACGAATGTAAATGTGGTCACTCCCAAGGAAATGGTGAAAACGTAGTAGTTTGTCACATAAGCTGCAACAAATGAGCGCAACAGTTTCACAGTCACAGAATTTCACTGTGCTCTTTCAAACCATACGTTTTCAACGATTTTGAAGTTGTGTTGCGATTTGAATGTTTTGACTCTTGAATTCCTTTGTTGTAACAGGGTTCACACCCGTTTATTTGCACGCTCTCGCTGTTCATCACATTTACTTGCGACGGTAATTTATTCTTACCACATGGCTTATATTCTATAGCCAATGAACAGTGAGACAACTGCCTAGACTATAGAAAGACCACAAACATTAAAATGAGCGGACGGACAGTTCATTACGATGTGAAAAAACAAAATTATAAATAGCACGAAGGTGTTCTGAACAAGTATCGTCTGCTTCGCAGTCCTCCACCATGACCACTTAATCACGAGGCCGCAGCTCTGCCATTACGCTCGATGCTGCACTAGTTAAACTCGGGCCGTTCAATGTTTCTATTTTGCTTTTTCTTCACTGTTCACCTTCTTCCTGTTTTCATGCTTGATCTGTGTTCAGTTTTTGACAGGCTATTCATTGGGCCATCTTACCACTAAATCTGATGAGGGTGCAATGGGAAGTTCCCATTGTCAGATCACGCTGCGCAAACACTTTGCAAAACAATGTCACATTTGACCATGCTATTGCACTGAACGCAGACAGAAGAGGTATATGTATTCCTCCACGGCGGAGGGGACGGGAGAGAGGGAAGTGTGGAGGAACTGGTAGTAATTTTAAATAAAATGCCTTTAGGTGTGGAGTCCTCATCTAAATAATGACTTGTAGGTACAGTTAGTTCTCACCAAATTGGAGAAATAACACACCAATCTCGACCCAGGATTGGCTGAATGATGGACATCAAATAGGAAGCAAGGACTGCGTCTACCTCTGCTGGTTGGTCAGAGACAATCTGAAAATCTTGTAACGGTGTTTCAGGGTAGGCTGTGTTGAGAAATACCTAATTGATAAGAAAGAAAATCGATACATTGCGCCGTTTCCGAGATAAATAGCCTATCAGGCCGTTGCGCTCGCAAATTCAGGCACCTCGCCAGATACGGTGTTGCCAAATGTGCTCTTCTTTTGGTTTCCTAAAACTAAGCAAGAGGGCGATACAAAAATGAGACATGGGGCGGTAGTAAGAATAGAACCCGAGCCAAAGGCTGAGCAGTCTCGCGCGCTATCATCTGCCCTTCAAGAACAACTGATCCTAATTGTACCCGGCGGGCCTCTTGAATTTTCGCGTGCAACTGCCTGATTGCCTAAACTCAGTGCTAATTAATTCGGAAACAGCTAAGTGTATCGAATGTTTTCCTTAATAATTACTTCCCAGTACAGTCTAGCCTGCAACTCGCCTCCCCCCCCCCCCCCCCCCCCCCCACTCCTCCTTGCAAGCTTTTCGGACTAAGCAACCTGTGTACTGCACAAGGAAACCGATGTTTTGTGGAAAATGTTACTTGTGGTACGACTATTATTTGGCCTCCTTCCCTGTTTCATAGGCGAATGGGAAGAGTGACTCTCGATATATCTTCGTATGAGCTCTAATCTCCCCAACTTTTTTGTTACGGTCATTTCACGAAACACAGGTGGAAATAAGTATTATGTTGTCCGACTCTTTCTGCAATGTATTAAGCCGGCCGGTGTGGCCGTGCGGTTCTAAGCGCGTCAGTTTGGAACCGCGTGACCGCTACGGTCGCAGGTTCGAATCCTGCCTCGGGCATGGATGTGTGTGATGTCCTTAGGTTGGTTAGGTTTAAGTAGTTCTAAGTTCTAGGGGACTGATGACCTCAGTAGTTAAGTCCCATAGTGCTCAGAGCTATTTGAACCATTTTTTTGCAATGTAATAACTCTCCGTGACAGAGAACTCCCCTCTCATAGCGTCTACCACTGCAGTTAGTTGAGCATTTCATTACCCTCCCGCACTTACTAAGCCACCCATAATGAAACATGCCGCTCTTCGTTCGATCTTCTCTGTACGATTTCCATTGGTTTATGGCCAGTAGCGTAATCGAGCCTAATCCACCATTTGTGTACTCCTGACATAACTTTTATGTCGGTTGCTTCCTTCCTGTTCGGAACTATGTGGTGAGTTTTTCATGTATGTGTGTGTGTGTGTGTGTGTGTGTGTGTGTGTGTGTGTGTGTGTGTGCGCGCGTTCATTGGCTTTCAGGACGTGTCCTACAGCCATCCCATAGTCGAAAACCAATGACGCTTCGAACGTAAGGACTAGACAACACCCAGTTCCCGAGCGGAGAAAATTTCCGACGCGGCCGGGAATCGAGCACGGACCCCTTCGCTTAGCAATCCGTCGCACTGGCAGTACAGCTACCGACGTGGACACGTGTTGAGTTCTGTCTGCTAGCCAGGTCTGAATTCAGTCACAAAATTTGGTCCGATATTCGGTAAGCTCTGTTTTGTTAACTAAACTACGTTTCGAAACTATGTCATTCGCAGTCAGGACGAAAGAGAATGGTCAAGAGTCTGCCTATAGACGCTCGCTAATCTGTCCTCTCTTACAGGGGGAGACCACGACGTTGGGATCACGGATTTACTTCAAACTTTGTTCGCCTTTAGTAGGCCATTAAAACAACGTAATTTGCAAGTGGTAAGGTGCACTACTCCGGCAATTCCGAGAAAATCTCAAGAGAAGTTTCACGCGTGTATTGTGTTACTGATGTACCGGAGCGAAGACACCCGCCGAAACCAGGTAGTCAAGCGGTCAGCATTAACTTTCTGGTAAATAGTAGTGGACAAGGTGACGGTTCGGAAGCCGCAAATAGTCACTTTTTAATCTGTACATCTTTCATCACTGGTCACATTATTTAATTTATGTGACATTTGAGAGATAGTATAATGGAAAAAAGACCCACATGCATTTTCATGAAGTTGTAGTGAATATTATACGTTATTTACTATTTTTAATTAAATTTTCAATGACGAGGGGCAGCCTTGGAAAGCCGAAGCTAAACCTCGCTAAATATTGATGCGAATGATGTTATTCTGTAATACAGTAAGTCACAATGTGCCAGAGCATAAGAGTGATGTAAAATTACTGGTCAAATGTGCTGTCGATATCACACGGTACAGTATGATATTTGTGATACAGATGTGGAGAACATAAATTGAAACTTCATACAAATACACGTGGTTTTTTCTATTATATTACCTCTCAAATGTCACATAATTCACATAAGACGACGAGTGGTGAAATAAATAAACTAATAATTTTCAGCGATAGTCGAACCGTAGCCTCATGCCTCTTGGCCTTACGAAGTTCCAACGTTAACCCCGTGACCACTATGAATTCTGCTGTACTACACTACCAGAACAAGAAGGAATTAGCTAATAAACATAGGCTCTAAATTGCATCCGTTAAGAGCTATGAGCACTTGACCATCTTCGCTACTGTGAAACACATCTCTTCTAGAATGAGATTTTCACTCTGCAGCGGAGTGTGCGCTGATAGGAACTTCCTGGCAGATTAAAACTGTGTGCCGGACAGAGACTCGGGCTCGGGACCTTTGCCTTTCACGGGTAAGTGATCCACCAACTGAGCTATCCAAGCACGACTCACGCCCCGTCCTCACAGCTTTAATTCCGCCAGTACCTCGTCTCCTACCTTCCAAACTTTACAGAAGCTCTCCTGCGAACCTTGCAGGACTAGCACTCCTGAACGAAAGGATATTGCGGAGACATGGCTTAGCCACAGCCTGGGGGATGTTTCTAGAATGAGATTTTCACTCTGCAGCAGTGTGTGCGCTGATATGAAACTTCCTGGTAGATTAGGGAGCGGCGTGAGTCGTGCTTGGGTAGCTCAGTTGGTAGAGCACTTGCCCGCGAAAGGGAAAGGTCCCGAGTTCGAGTCTCGGTCCGGCTCACAGTTTTAATCTCATAGGAAATTTCACATCTCTTCTGCTTCAAACTCTTTGCTTTCCCTGTTTTGGGAGGAGATAGTGGGATAAAAAAAAACGAAAAATCTCCGGAAAACATAAGCTTTAAAATGCATACCATAAGAGTTATGTCACTTCTTCAGTACAAGAGTTAAGTTTCATTGCAGATAAAAATTCGCTTGATGCCTTCCTTAAGAGAGAGTCTCCATTCCTTCCAAGCAAATTATGTAAGTGTAGACCAGATATGGCTCAAATTCAATGATAGAGTATCGACAGCAATAGATAGATTCATACCACGTAAGTTAATAAGAGACGAGACTGACCCACCATGGCACACAAAACACGTCAGAACACTGTTGCAGAAGCAACGAAAAAATCATGCCAAATTCAGAAGAACGCAAAATCAGCAAGACTGGCTAAGTTTCACGGGAACTCGAAATTTAGTGTGGACGTCAATACGAGATGCTTTTAACAGTTTCCACAATGAAACATTGTCTCAAAATATGGTAAAAAACCCTAAGAGATTCTGGTCGTGTGTAAAGTACACCAGTGGCAAAAAAACAGTCAATACCGTCACTTCGCGATAGCGATGGAAATGTTACCGATGACGGTGTCACTAAAGCGGAGTTGCTAAATACAGTTTTCCATAATTCCTTCACGAAAGAAGACGAAGTAAATATTCCAGAATTTTAAACCAGAACAGCTGTTAGCATGAGTGACATAAGAGTAGATATATTAGGTGTTGCGAAACAACTCAAATCACTTAAGAAAGAAAAGTCTTTCGGTCCAGATGGTATACCAGTCAGGTTCCTTTCAGAGTATGGAGACACAATAGCGCCATACAGGGTGTTACAAAAAGGTACGGCCAAACTTTCAGGAAACATTCCTCACACACAAAGAAAGAAAAGATGTTATGTGGACATGTGTCCGGAATGGCTTACTTTCCATGTTAGAGCTCATTTTATTACTTCTCTTCAAATCACATTAATCATGGAATGGAAACACACACCAACAGAACGCACCAACGTGACTTCAAACACTTTGATACAGGAAATGTTCAAAATGTCCTCCGTTAGCGAGGATACATGCATCCACCCTCCGTCGCATGGAATCCCTGATGCGCTGATGCAGCCCTGGAGAATGGCGTATTGTATCACAGCCGTCCACAATATGAGCACGAAGAGTCTCTACATTTGGTACCGGGGTTGCGTAGACAAGAGCTTTCAAATGCCCCCATAAATGAAAGTCAAGACGGTTGAGGTCAGGAGAGCGTGGAGGCCATGGAATTGGTCCGCTTCTACCAATCCATCGGTCACCCAATCTGTTGTTGAGAAGCGTACGAACACTTCGACTGAAATGTGCAGGAGCTCCATCGTGCATGAACCACATGTTGTGTCGTACTTGTAAAGGCACATGTTCTAGCAGTACAGGTAGAGTATCCCGTATGAAATCATGATAACGTGCTCCATTGAGCGTAGGTGGAAGAACATGGGGCCCAAACTAAATGAGCTCTAAAATGGAAATTAAGCGTTTCCGGACACGTGTCCACATAACATCTTTTCTTTATTTGTGTGTGAGGAATGTTTCCTGAAAGTTTGGCCGTACCTTTTTGTAACACCCTGTATACAACCGCTCACTTGACGAAACGTCTGTTCCTAAAGACTGGAAAGTAACACTGGTCACATAAATATTCAAGTTAGGAAATAGGAGTAACCCATTGAATTACAGACCCATATCACTGACCTGAATTTGCAGTAGGATTTTGTAGCATATAGTGTACTCGAACATTATGAATCAACTTGAAGAAAATGACTTATTGGTACATAACCAACACGAATTCAGAAAATATCATTCTTGTGCAACACAGCTAGCTTTTTATTCCCATGAAGTAATGAGTGCTGTCGACAAGGGATCTCAGATCGATTCCATATTCCTAGATTTCCAGAAGGCTTTTGATTCCGTTCCTCACAAGCGACTATTAATCAGATTGCGTGAATGTGGAGTATGGTCTCAGTTGTGTGACTGGATTCGTGATTTCCTCTCAGAGAGGTCACAGTCCGTAGTGTTAGACGGTAAATCGTCGAGTAGAACAGAAGTGCTATCTGGCGTTCCCCAAGGCAGTGTCACAGGCCCTCTGCTGTTCCTGATTTACATAAATGATCTAGGCGATAATCTGAGCAGCCCCCTTAGATTGTTTGCAGATGGCGCTGTAATTTACCGTCTAGTAAAATCATCAGACGATTAATTCCAATTACAAAATGATCTAGAGAGAATTTCTGTATGGTGCGAAAAGTAGCAGTTGGCACTGAACAAAGAAAAGTGCGAGGTCATCCACATGGGCACTAAAAGAAATCCGATAAATTTTAGGTATACGATAGATCGCACAAATCTAAAGGCTATCAATTCGACTAAATACCTAGGAATTACAATTACGAGCAACTTAAATTGGAAAGACCACATAGATAATATTGTGGGGAATGCGAAACAAAGACTGCGCTTTGTTGGCAGAACACTTAGGAGATGCTACAAACCCACTAAGGAGACAACCTACATTACACTTGATCGTCCTCTGCTGGAGTATTGTTGGGCGGTATGGGATCCTTACAAGATAGGATTGATGGAGGTCATCGAAAAAGTGCAAGGAAGGGCAGCTCGACCCGTGTTATCGCGCAATAAGTGTGAGAGTGTCACTGATATGATACGACGGTTGGGGCGGCAGTCAGTGAAACAAAGGCGGTTTTCTTCGCGGTGAGATCTATTTACGAAATTTCAATCACCAACTTTCTCTTCCGAATGCGAAAATAATTTTTTGACACCCACCTACGTAGGGAGAAATGGCTCTGAGCACTATGGGACTTAACTGCGGAGGTCATCAGTCCCTTAGAACTTAGAACTACTTAAACCTAACTAACCTAAGGACATCACACACATCCATGCCCGAGGCAGGATTCGAACCTGCGACCGTAGCGGTCGCGTGGTTCTAGACTGTAGCACCTAGAACCGCTCGGCCACCCCGGCCGGCTAGGCAGAAATGATCATCATAATAAAATAAGAGAAATCAGAGCTCGAACGCAAAGGTTTAGGTGTTCCTTTTTTCCACGCGGCATTCGAGAGTGGAATGGTAGAGAAGTAGTATGAAAATGGCTCTATGAACCCTCTGCCAGGCACTTAAGTGTGAATTGCAGAGTAACCATGTAAATGTAGCGAGAAAATGAACAAGTGCTCCTAGTTCTTAATGGACGCATATTTAGAGCCGACGTTTATCACACATTATTTCTTGTTTTGATGTAACGAATTTGTCTCCAAAGATTGTAAAAATATTTTTGAAACACACTGTATAGTGGAGGTGCAAAAATCCACAGTGATAGTCGCCGGCCGCGATAGCCGAGCAGTTCTAGGCGCTCAGTCCGGAACCGCGCGACTGCTACGGTCGCAGGTTCGAATCCTGCCTCGGGTATGGATGTGTGTGATGTCCTTAGGTTAGTTAGGTTTAAGTAGTTCTAAGTTCTAAGGGACTGATGACCTCCGCAGTTAAGTCCCATAGTGCTCAGGGCCATTTGAACCATTTTTGATCCACAGTGATAAGCGTGGATTTTCTCTCACGTCTTGTATATCGGCCCGTGGGGTGGTATCGCTAGCTCGGTTTCGTGTGACCACTTAGCACGCAGGAGCAGGCTGCCAGTGAGGACACGGGATACCGCCCACTGGCCCCGGAGGCGGCCACACATCACCTTCGCGCTGGGCAGAGGACGCAGTCCCACTTGGCCGGGATTCAACCGTCTCCCGGAAGTTGCGCAACCTCCGGGCCACACAGCGGCAGCACGCAGCCAGCGACAGCACGGGCGAAAGATAAAAACCCGTGACGATTTCTTCAAATTCCAGTTCATAGCGTATTATTAGGTAACAGCGATTGGCTTCAATGTCTCACACACTGTATTCGTGAGCCTCATACTTTTATGGAGAAATAATTACTGCAGTTTGGGACTGTTGTGGTTACTGCTCACTACAATCAATATAAATACTACGTCGACAACTATTATAGCATTTGCTGTTACTTATACATTTTCCTGTTACGAAAGTTCAACCAGTGCTAGTGGCACAAGGTAGTGGACTCAAACGTGTGGCACAAACAACCAGTTTCTCTTACGATGCGTGGACCCATCACCTACTTTGAAGCTAGAACGCTATCAGAGGTTGCTTTTTCAGCAGAACTGAAAAACCCGTCCCACACACACTATCGGTTAGTTATAATTAAATTGCAGCTGCTCACATAAGGCCAGTGTGAACTGTAATTATTGTATGGTAGCGGAACTTCGTAGATATTCAAATGCGCCAGTGCAGTACCGATTTACGTTGGCAAAAAATTTCTTCCAGTTTTGACCACCGGCCGCAAATCTGGTGCTGTGAACACAAGAAAGACGTACAGAAATGTTTGCATATGTGATGGATTAGGAACGGGAGGTGGGTAGGAAAGGTCTAACAAGTGAGAAATGCATCGTGTTGATTTTGGTTTTAACTGCCGCTTACGCGGCACAGGAATAGACGCTGTAAGGCGCCAGATTTCCAGCAACTGGCCAAAATTGTAGCTAAGTTTTGTCAGTGTAAATTGGTTCCGCATTAGCATATCTACCAATTTTTGTCGCCACAAAATAATTACAGCCCTCACTGGTCCTCCATGAGCAACTACACTTTGATTATAACCACCCTGTGTATTATTTGCGATATTATTGTGTTGGAATTCCCAGGTAGTCGGAAATTACGGGACAAGTGAGAGTTCTGGCAGTATTCAGCCTAAAATTCCATTTAACAATCTCTGGGCTCCACAGCCTGCCTCTACGGTATTTTGCTGAAAAGAACCCTGAAATGTGTATCATCCCGGCCTGCCCACTGTGGGAATGAGAAATAAGCTGTAGTTTTTACATTATGACGCGGTACCACACCCAGAAAACTTTTATGTCGAAACATAAGGATGTTTCTAAAGCCATAAATTATAAAACCCGGATTTTAATTGAAGATAGTGATTTTACCTACCATAAGTGTAACAGGAGAGACGTTTGCAGCACAAGCCGAATATTTCTGTAATTGAGGATAGTGGCAGGCGTTTGGTAGATTTCACTCCAAGGCACAGCCCGTCAGCATACGGCTGAATAGATCTGCAGTATTCGAGCGTTGGTGAATTTTCCTCCCTTACCACTTTCAGAACGCTATTGTGTCTTAGACGATTTAGACACACTCTCTAGGCTAGTGTAACTCTCAGTGTTCTCCATCACGTCGGTGGAAGATTTCATGACAAAATGAGACAAGCTATAGTAGACAGAGGTTCTGCAAGAAGGCAGGGCAATTTATAATATGCAGTTAGAATAGGATTATAGGAGCGACGGTACCCCAATTATTTCGACAGAAGCCCATTAATCAGAAAATGTAATAGCTACTGGCTGAAAGGCCGTAAGGTTCAACAACTTTCGGGATTCAGTTTGGGACTGATAAGTTGGGGACTGACAGGGGAATAACCCAAAAATACCAATAATCACACTCTTTAATATGCAAAAAAAAATTAAGTTCCGCGTTCCGGATCTAGAGAGGCCAATCGACAACCGTGTCGTCCTCTGCCAATGGCGTCATAGGATGCGGTATGGAGGGGCACGTGGTCAGCAGACCGCTTTCACTGTCGATGTCGGATTTCTTGGGCTTGGAACCGGCACTAATAATCAGTCGAGTAGCTCCTCAGTTAGCCCCATGAGGCCGAGTGCCCCGAGCACCAGTCCTCCCACCAAGGGAAAATCCCTGGCAGCACCGGGAATGAAACCTTGCTCCTCTACATGATAATCGGTCGCGCTGACAACTCAGCTACAGGGGGGGGGGGGAGGGAGGCGGAGGGGGAGGGTGGTAGGACGGCACTATTTGATATGTGCCGTGACATAAATATGCTTGTACAAACAGAACTGTGTTTTTGTTATTTGTGCCATCTTAGCAACCGATAAATGTTTATCTAAGCAGTTAAGACCCTTCACAACGTAAACATCTGAATGTGAAAATGTTAAGAGGTGGGGTTGCTTATTACAGTGCTCTATGTGCCAGACAAATAAATTTCAGCAAAAATGTAAGTAAAGATATCAAAGAAATGATTTTAACATCTTAAGTAAGGTATTCTCTGAAATAAATAAATCTTCATATACAGGGTCAAATTTCGGCACATAACTTGACAGGAACCAGCAATTACGTGGGACTGAAGAAAGTAAGTTAACATGTTGCCCCACACTAAGATCGTAGAGCAACAAGAGTGGCGCGTTGTCAGAAGAGAGTATGTGTTTCGGTATTCCGGACGACACATCTCCGCTGCGTTACGGTCAACAGGTGCATCACCGTGTGGGAGGGAGATGGCGCGGTAACTGGAACCGTACTCGTGGGCTGAAGTACGCGGTACAGTACGATTCTTGAGGACAAAACGTCGAAACTGCACACAGATTCACCGTGAAATTCTGGCTGTATGTGGACCAGATGCAGTGCCGCAGTTTAATGTTGCCAGAGTCAAAGTCGTGCGTGATACCACGAGGTTTCCACCTACTCGGCAAGAGGAAAGGACACCTGAGGGAAAGAGACTTTCCAACAATGAGGACGGTCATGTAGCTGTTCTCGAATGGCTCAGTGACCAGAGGAGCGGATTACTGCAGAAGAGGAATTGAACGGTTGGTAGGACATTCCATCCGTTGTATACAGAGATTAAGTTGAATAACAGTGTGTAATGAACACAGCCCCATCAGAACTTCTGTTAAACTAATGAATTGTACAACACTACCCATATTTTAGTCGGACTTGAATTAATTTTCTTACGTTAGTTAGATATTTCTTTTGTGTACATGTTATCGCTTTCTAATTGTCAAGTACAACTTTTCCATAAATATATTTTTCTATTTGTATTTCCATATGTAATCAGGTATCGATCTTACACCATGAAAATTAGTAGACATAATTTTAAAAGGAAATGATTTGAAAAGAAGGCCGGCTAGAGTGGCCGAGCGGTTCTAGGCGCTACAGTCTGGAACAGAGCAGCCGCTACGGTCGCAGGTTCGAATCCTGCCTCGGGCATGGATGTGTGTGATGTCCTTAGGTTAGTTAGGTTTAAGTAGTTCTAAGTTCTAGGGGACTTATGACCTCAGCAGTTGAGTCCCATAGGACTCAGAGCCATTTGAACCATTTTTTTGAAAAGAAGTGTAGATTATATACAGTAACTTTTATACTTCAGTTTTATATGCAGACAAAATATCTACCTCATTTATACTTTTACTCATTTTAGTATCGACACTGAAATTGATTTTGTGAAATAACAGAAGTTTGTATTTTTCATATTTCCAAAGAATGTTACCTTTGTTAATATCAATCAAACAAACATACTCAGAAAATAATATGTAAATTCAAACTGACAAACGGTTCCAGAAACGGCAGTTACCTTAATGTTATTTTCATTAACAACCTGTTCTCGAAGCTTGCGGAACATACATTTACTCTATATACACTATGTTAGGCATCAAGCGTGGCAGAGTTGGGTTAGCATTCGTAGAGATCGTTTTCGGAGTTCGATATTTGGCTTCACGAGATTAATCCAGATTACTCTCAGGTTGCTGTCAGACATAATTCGATGAAGTTCAAAAAATGGGTCGTAACACATCTGAAATGGAATGTCCACTGTTCAATGTGCCGTCGATGCGATAAAGAGGTGACCGATGCGTGTAACCAATGGCACCCCAATGGGTCGTAACACATCTGAAATGGAATGTCCACTGTTCAATGTGCCGTCGATGCGATAAAGAGGTGACCGATGCGTGTAACCAATGGCACCCCATACCATCACGCCGGGTGATATGCCAGTATGGCGATGACGAATACACGCTTCCAATGTGCGTTCACCGCGATGTTGCCAAACACGGATGCGAACCATCATGATGCTGTAATCATAACCTAGATTCATCCGAAAAGACGATGTTTTGTCATTGCTGCACCCAGGTTTGTCGTTGAGTGCACCATCGCAGGCGCTCCTGTCTGTGATGCAGCGTCAAGGGTAGCCGCAGCCATGGTCTCCGAGCTGATAGTCCATGCTGCTGCAAACGTCGTCGAACTGTTCGTGCAGATGGTTGTTGTCTTGCAAACGTCCCCATCTGTTGACTCGGGGATCGAGACGTGGATGCACGATCCGTTACAGCCATGCGGATAAGATGCCTGTCATCTCGACTGCTAGTGATACGAGGCCGTTGGTATCCAGTACGGCGTTCCGTATTACCCTCCTGAACCCACCGATTCCATATTCTGCTAACAGTCATTGGATCTCGACCAACGCGAGCAGCAGTGTCGCGATACGATAAACCGCAATCGCTATAGGCTACAATCCGACGTTTATCAAAGTCGGAAACGTGATGGTACGCATTCCTCCTCCTTACACGAGGCATCACAACAACGTTTCACCAGGCAACGCCGGTCAACTGCTGTTTGTGTATGAGAAATCGGTTGGAAACTTTCCTCATGTCAGCACTTTGCAGGTGTCGCCACCGGCGCCAACTTTGTGTGAATGCTCTGAAAAGCTAATCATTTGCATATCACAGCATCTTCTTCCTGTCGGTTAAATTTCGCGTCTGTAGCACGTCATCCTCGTGGTGTAGCAACTGTAATGGCCAGTAGTGTACGTCATTTTTAAGTGTAGTGGCGCAGTAGTAAAAATTGCTTAGCCTGCCATAATAGTAGGTATCTTACTTTTTGATGTCCGTTCGTAATTCTCATCAGACTTCAGTACACGTAACTGTAACGCATTTGATGAAGTCAGCATGCTGCCGAAATGATTCGTGTTAATGAATATTAGCGAAAAGCGACTGCAACAGCAACATTTTATACATAAATAATAAATACACTGACGGTAAAATAATTGCAATAGCAGAAGGAGTTGTGCGACGTAAACAAAAGTCGGTATCCATGTTTCTAGATCTAAAAGATGATGACTGTTGAAATTTCGTGCCAGTCGCATAAAAGTGGCGCTAGTAGAGCCACTATGAGGACAGAAATCAGATTTACTTTAAATACTAGCTGTAAAGATCGCGGGCGTTGATTACCTTTGAGATTGGACATGGTGACTTGATGTTAGTGAAGAATGCCTTTAGGGCTGCAAAAATGTCATTATCAAATCTCAATGAGTTTGAACGATGTCGTGTATGAGGGCTACGACAAGCTAGATATTTCTTCATGCAGAAAGACTTCTCAGGAATGTAGCCACTGTACATTATTGCTGGCAGCGATGGTCACGAGAATGTACAGTCCCAAGAGTACCGGGCTCCAGTTGGCCACATGGAACTTCCGATCGGGAAGAACATCGTGTTCGGCGTATGGCTCTGGCGCATCGTACTGCATTGCAGCAGTTGGCACCAATGTGACACAACGAATTGTTACAAATCGCTTTCTTCAAGACAGCTCGGAGCCAGATGCCCCGTAGCGTGCAATCCACTGACCCCAAACCACCGCCATTTGGAACTTCAGTAGTGTCAAGGAGAGCTCATTAGAGGGCACATGAGAGGTATGTTGAGTTTGCTGGTGAAAGCTGGTTCTGCCTAGGTGGCTGTGATGGCCATGTGTTTGTTAGAAGGAGGCCAGTTGAGTTCAAATGGTTCAAATGACTCTGAGCACTAAGGGACTTAACTGCTGAGGTCATCAGTCCCCTAGATCTTAGAACTACTTAAACCTAATTAACCTAAGGACATCATACACATCCATGGCCGAGGCAGGATTCGAGCCTGCGACCATAGCGGTCCCGCGGTACCAGACTGTAGCGCCTAGAACCGCTCGGCCACTCCGGCCAGCGAGGCCAGTTGAAGACCTGCAACCAACTTGTCTCCGTGCTTGACACATTGGACCTACACCTGGAGTTATGGTCTGCGGAGCGATTTCGTATGGCAGCAGGAGCACTCTCGTGGTTATCCCATGCACTCTGACTGGAAATTTGTAAGTCAGTCTGGTGAGTCGACCTACTGTGCTGCCATTCATGAAGATCACACCAGGGGACTGTTTTCCAACAGGACACTGCTCGCCCACGTACTTCAGTTGTGACCCAATATGCTCTACAGAGTAATGACATGTTGCCTTGGCCTACTCGATCACTAGGTGTGTCTCCAATCGAACACATACGGAATAACATCCGACGACAACTCTAGCGTAATCACAAACAGCATTATCCGTATCTTTACTGACTGATCAAGTGCAACAGGCATGTAGCTCCATCCCACAAACTGACATCCGGCACCTGTAAAACGCAAAGGATGCACTACTGCATACTTGCAATGAAGATGAACATTCTGGCGGTTACACAGATTACTAATGTACCAGCATTTCACTTTTGCAGTGACTTATCTCGCGCTTTCATTAACCTGTGATCTTGCAATGTTAAATACTTAGGTTACCAAGACAAATGTATTCCCGAAATTTCATTACTCTACATTAATTGCGATCCTCTTGCGTCAGTATATACTGCAGAACTGATCTCGAGCCTGACAACTTAAACGACAGCGCAACGTGGTAGAGATTCATCTCTTCGACAGTGATTGCCACCTTCTCGGTGAGAAACCCTTTTGAAGTGACACCTAACATTCGCGATTCGTTTGATTACCCCGTCGGGTTCTGCACAGAATGTTGCAGGGGCCCCATTAGAGCGGACCGATGTATCTCTCTCCGGCGACAGCGGTCCAGCGAGGTCGCTGATGCCGCGGGTAATTGTGTACACTGCCAGCGCTGTCCACCAAATTACCGGCAATTATTCGGCGTCGCCATTACCGATGCAGATGAGGATGCCCGGATAATGGTAGGAGGCTCGCAAAAACCGCTTCCCGCGGCCAGCGCCTCGCTCCTCACTCTTCGCTCCTCTCCTGCTGCTGCAGTAGCAATCACTGCTCCGATTTATTCCCCAATAATAATTAAAACGTTCGCAGCCCGCCTGATTAAAACCGCGCGGCCCACTTAGGGCTGCGCTGTAATCTCGTTTCCATCCGCGTCCGGCAGGGGACCCTATGAAAATGGGGCTCCGCGCTGCCGTTTTAATTATTGCCGTCGCGATTGCCGCTGGAAAATACGGCGACGCCATCCGCCACAAATAATATTGTCGCAGCTACCGGTGGGAGCTCGTAATTCGGTGGCGGACTGTTTAACGGGGCGATACCTGCGGGTGGAAGGCAATCATCGCCATTAGCAGCGAATCTGACAGCGAGTCTTTTGTCTCTCAGATGTAAGATACGTCGTTCCCTATTTGTAGTTACCGCTGCCCAGTGTGACTGTTAAAAGCTGTATTTACTGAGCGCCTATCATTATCGTTGCCGGTCAATACGTCATACGGTATTTTTTTCTTATTTCCTGGGGACTGGGCGGTTACTATGCGGACAGTGGCGTTTGAATGAAACGTTCGTCTGTTAATTAAAACGAAACTTTGTTTAATACTTACAGAGCACGTAGAAGCTGCTTTTTTCTAAAAAGAAAAAATAAAAGGGGTGGAGGGGGGGGGGTGGTTCATCACTCTCTGACTCCACGTCTTCTACACCTGTGCCAGCTTGATCATAATAATACATCATGGTAACGGAAATTATTTTAGATGGCTGAGGAAAAGGGGTAAATAATAGTCCGCACACGTTATTTGTTCTGAATTGATATTGTGACATTAGCTTCTGCTACACGATGTCTTACATAAGGTAAGAATTTGGCAGTGCACAGATATGGGATTATCGTTTGACAGGTAGACTACAGTATGGCGTATGAACTTAATTTCGTTGAATGACATCTACATGGATACTCTGCAAATCACATTTAAGTGCCTGGCAGAGGGTTCATCGAACCACCTTCACAGTTCTCTATTATTCCAATCTCTTATAGCGCGCGGAAAGAATGAACACCCATATCTTTCCGTACGAGCTCTGATTTCCCTTATTTTACAGTAGTGATCGTTGCGCCCTATGTAGGTCGGTGTCAACAAAATATTTTCGCATTCGGAGGAGAAAGATGGTGACTGGAATTTCGTGAGATGATTCCGTCGCAACGAAAAACGCCTTTCTTTTAATGATTTCCAGCCCAAATCCTGCATCATTTCTGTGACACTCTATCCCATATTTCGCGGTAATACAAAATGTGCTGCCTTTCTTTGAACTTTTTCGATGTACTCCGTCAGTCCTATCTGGTAGGGATCCCACACCACTCAACAGTATTCTAAAAGAGGACGGACCAGCGTAGTGTAAACAGTCTCCTTAGCAGGTCTGTTACATTTTCTAAGTGTCCTCCCAAACCGTTTATATAGATAAGGAACAGCAAAGGGCCTATAGCACTACCTTGGGGAACGCCAGAAATCAATTCTGTTTTACTCGATGACTTTCCGTCAATTACTACGAACTATGACCTCTCTAACAGGAAATCGCAAATCCAGTGACATAACTGAGACGATGTTCCATAAGCACGCCATTTTACTACCAGCCGCTTGTGTGGTACGGTGTTAAAAGCATTCCGGAAATCCAGGAATACGAAATTGATTTGAAATCCCTTGTCAATAGCACTCAGCACTTCATGTAAATAAAGAGCTAGTTGTGTTTCACAGGAACGATGTTTTCTAAACCCAAGCTGACTGTGTGTCAATAGACTGTTTCCTTCGAGGTAATTGATAATGTTCGAATACCATATATGTTCTAAAATATTGCTACACATCGACGTTAACAATATGACCTGTAATTTAGTGGATTACTTCTACTACGGTTCTTGAATATTTTGGTGTGACCTGTGCAACTTTCCAGTCTTTGGGTACGAATCTTTCGTCGAGCGAACGGTTGTATATGATTGTTAATAATGGAGCTAATGTATCAGCATACTCCGAAAGGAACCTTATTTGTATACAGTCTGGACCAGAAGACTTGCTTTTATTAAGTGATTTGAGTTGCTTCACTACTCCGAAGATATTTACTTCTACGTTACTCATGTTGGCAGCTGTCCTCGATTTGAATTCTGGAATATTTACATCTGAGCGCAAAACTCATGTACCAACATAATTTACTTTAACAGCTATAGAGCGTAGCATTAATTATTGTCGTTATGAAATTTCATATTACTAACTTCTATACATAACCTCACGAGCGTGTGAAGTCGCGCGCGCGCGCGCTCACGCACGCACGCAAGCACTCACTCACACACACACACACACACACACACACACACACACACACGCACACGCACAAACAGATGCACAAATCTAGACATGCATCCTCATGTAGCACGCCACTCTTTGAACATTCATTCACGCATATTACAGGTGGAATATACACCGACTTAATGTACATTTTCTGTTGATTAATGGCTGTCTTGTTCCCGGAATGAATCCTCACTCTCTATCAGAGGTTCCCAGATATGTGAGTGGCTCGAGGGCTTCTTAAGTAACAGAACCCAGTTTGTTGTCCTCGTGGGCGAGGGTCTCGTCAGTAGCGCCCCAGGGAAGTGCGACAGGAGAGCTATTATTTTCTGTATACACAAATGACCTGGCGCACAGGGTTGGCAGCGACCTGCTGTTGTTTGCTGATGATGCCGTTGTGTACTGGAAGGTGTCGAAGCTGGGTGAATGTAGGACACAAAGATGGGCTCTGAGCACTATGGGACTTAACATCTATGGTCATCAGACATCACACAACACCCAGTCATCACGAGGCAGAGAAAATCTCTGTCGGACACAAAGACGAGTTAGACAAAATTTCTGGTTGGTGTGAACAATGGGAGATAGCTCTAAATGTAGAAAAACGCTAGTTAATGCGGATGAGTAGGAAAAACAAACATATAATGTTTGGATACACCATTAGTAGTATCTAGGCGTGACGCTGCAAAGCCATATGAAATAGAACAAGCATGTGAGGATTGTGATAAGGAAGGCGAGTAGTCGACTTCGATTTATTGGGAAATTACAGGAAAGTGTGGTTCGTCTCTAAAGGAGACCACACAGAGAACGGTACTGTGACCTATTCTTGAGTACTGTTCGAGTATTTGGGATCCGCGCTAGGTCTGATTAAAGGACAGCATCTAAGCAATTCAGAGACGGGCACTAGGTTTGTTACCGGTAAGGTCGAAAACACGCAAGTGTTAAGAGAGTCTTCTGGAAACTAAAATTCGAATCCCTGGAGAGAAGGCGACATCCTTTTCGATGAACAGTACTGAGAAAAGTTAGATAACTGTCATTTGAAGTTGACTGCAGAACGATCCTACTGCTGCCAATATACATTTCCCGAAGGGACCAAGAAGGTAAGATACGAGAAACTAGGGCTCACACGGAGGCACTCAGTCATTTCCCCCTCGCTCTGTTTACAAGTGGAGCAGGAAAGGAAGTGATTGGTATTGGTACAGGGTACATTTCACCACGTGCCATACTGTGGCTTACAGAGCATGTATATAGATGTAGAGTTTTTGCTGATTCGAAACTCCCTGACAGATTAAAACAGTGCTCCAGATCGGGACTCGAACCTGAGAACTTTGCCTTTTGTGGGAGTAGACTATCCACCAACGACTGTGCTGCACAAGCACGAATGAAACAACCCACTCTCACAGCACACTGCATTAGTTACGCCACGATCTTTTCCCCCACCTTCCAATCTTCGCTGAAGATTTAATGCATATCTGGCGGGTCGAATGTTGTGGTTGGATAGCTCGATACTCAAAAGACGGATTTCATGGTAAATACAATGTTATTTCCCAAGACTGCCTGTGAATAGCACTAGCTGATGATAAAGACTGTATGTGACGTATCTCCCTGTAATTTCCCAACGTCTTGCAATGTGACAACACCCGTAAATAAGGATTGCGCTTATTTACGCTCATTTATCTTTCCTTTATTTAAATCTTGTGTATGACACTTATTTTAGTTTACTTTCGTATTCACAAATGTTGTAGAACATCATATCTGGTCTATGGAAGTATGGAGAATGTAACGTCCAGGCACTTCCGTGTTTTGCGTTTTCCATCAGTAAAAAAATAAAATTAAATAAAAAAATTATCAAAGTAGGCAGCGTAAGATAACAAAAGTAAAAACAATAAAAAAGATGATAGCTGAGTAAGTAGAGCACTTGCCCACGCAAGGCAGACATCCCAGGTTCGAGGCCCTATCCGGCACACGGTTTTAATCTGTCAAGATATTTCAGGCCATTTCATTTTTCTTGTGACAGGATTTAAGGGCACGAGTCTGCCTGTATAATCAACATACATATCTTTCGTCTAACAACTTAATTCTGTAACAATAACTATTTTTGTATGGAAGTTGGCAGTAAACAGTGCACTTCCACGAAGTACCTCGGCAAGACACTGATCGAGATGTCCGCAGGTGTTGACATGCAATTGTATATGGTAGTTATAATGGCTGTATAATGGCTCTATAATTTGTTAACTACCTTGCTGTAAGGCTACTAGTGATACTAACGGGAAAATGATGATTAAATTTGCTTAGTCTCTTAGGCAAAGTTAACTGATGACCACAAAACGGGTCACACAAAAAAATATGTCATTCAAATCCACTGTAAGATGTCAAACAAATAGTACACCTCACATTGAATTCCTGAAGCAATTCTGGTTAACTCGATATGTCAAACAACACAGTTACGTGAAATGTACTAATTTTATTGGTAGGCAAAACGAAACGAATAAACAAACCAACATTTCGGAATATAAACCACCAACACTCACACTAGTAATTGCAAGCAAGTAATTTCCCTGATCCGAGCTACTAGACGCAGTTCTGGGGTAAGGGAGACTTTTACGATGGCACGCCGTCTCACGTGGCTGAAACCCTCGCCACCTTACACCTATCGGTCACAATCAAATGCTGGGGCCACTGCGTAGGCGGTGGCAAAAGCAGCCCTTGTCCCTGCTTTTAACAACGACCCTCCGGAAAGCCTTTCTACAGGAACAGGACTGGAGATCGCAGATAAATGTCCAGAGAATCCCAACTCAAAATGTTGGTGACTCACTGTAGCCCCCTGCATTAAAACTCGCATGAAAAAAAGAGCTGTTTGTCTCAGTATAATGTAGCAGATTTCTGTCTTACGAAAGAAACGACGCCTGTGATAGGCTACAAAAACTCTAGTGGGTGAGATATAACAAGTAAAAATGTCCTAATTGACCAGAAAGAAAATGTGTGACCACTAGCTTCGATATAGGCAAATTGCAGACAGTGTAATTGGCTTCTTCTCTTGCAGGAAATCGTCGAGTGTTTGAGCAGGGCGACTCTCGCCAAGCCGAGGTGATTGCGAGAGTCATTATGTGAACACTTCTTCACAGGCTGGTCTTAAGTCGTAAAGTGTTATACTGTAGCCCACATCTCGTGGTCGTGCGGTAGCGTTCTCGCTTCCCACGCCCGGGTTCCCGGGTTCGATTCCCGGCGGGGTCAGGGATTTTCTCTGCCTCGTGATGGCTGGGTGTTGTGTGATGTCCTTAGGTTAGTTAGGTTTAAGTAGTTCTAAGTTCTAGGGGACTGATGACCATAGATGTTAAGTCCCATAGTGCTCAGAGCCATTTGAACCATTTTTGTTATACTGCAAAGTCTCCTAGTATGGAGAATCGCGCTGAGTACTGACAGTTAATGCTTGCGAGAGATTTGGGCGCAACGACGTGCGCGCTATTCCAGCCAAATAGTGGTATCAAGCCAATTAACTTAGCTGGGGAATAAATAAGAGCCTCAGCTTCACCAAAGTTGTAGGAAATGTTTAAGATTGATGTTTAACAGTTGAGAGAAATTTATAATAGATTCTCAGATTCACAGCTCGCTCCGACAGCCGCCACCGCCACGCCGACGCAAGGTAATGAGATGCGATTGCGCTCAGTAAGTGATATTCAGTTGACACTCAGAACTGCTGTTTTCTCCATCTCTCCTAATTTTTGGTCCTGATTGTCAGAATTAATTCAAGCAGACATGCGAGACATCCGATCTTACGAAAAGTACTTAACAGTCACTGTAGAATTATGAATTGTTTTAATTGTATCCTTCTTTTTGATTGCTCTTTACCGACCCCCTTTCAATTAGGGTATTTTCATTGTGCATTTTAGCGTAATTGATATCTCTGGGTCCAACTGCATTTAATTTGTTTGTATTTTTATCGATCCCCAGATGTGGACATCAACCATCCTACCATTATACAACCTTATAATAGTTAGGAATTTCGCTTCACAGCTGTAAATACCCAGTATCAATATTTTACCATCCTGTACATAATTTTTCTAACATTGCTATGTCATGAAGTAAAAATAAATCTTAACAACGAAAATCTAAGATTTTCATTTTATGCTAACTGTTTCTGTTAGCGATAATGTTTCCTTTACAGGGAGTGTAGTGGAGCCGACATTGAGATCACTGTCTGATTGCATCACTGCCCATACTGCTGAACTGTTCTGAACTCTGCATGCATTAGATGATATCTCCCTACCTTGCAGGCCGTAGGTGTGACACCAAATTCCTACATCACTCACAGAACGTCCTTGCGCAAGTGTGGTAGGAATATGGTTCAGAACCAGTCTCACACATGTTAGACCCCTTTTGATATTGATTCGCGCCAAGTAGTCGGAGAGCCTCTTCTATCTTGTGTGTGCAGGTTTCGGCGGGGACTTCCATGGCGGAGGTGCATTGTTATAACGTGTCGTCTACTGAATGTTCAGTCTGCTAAAAACAATTTTCTGGGTCGAGCAGGTTGCAGACTATGGAACTGGTGACCTCTCTGCATCTTGTTTCTTCCCACTCTTCTTTCCCCCGTCTTAAGTTCAAGAATGTGATCAGACACATTGAAATCGGCGGTATGTAACTACCTGTTGCTCATACTGTGGACTCGTTCTCGAGAACTTCAACAAACGAATCCGTGGTTTTCCATCCTCATTTATAAACGCGTTTCAGCAGGATCAGTGGTGGCACAGAGTAATTCCAATGAAACATCCCTCATAACAAGTGTCCAGTTTAATGCGTTACAGAGATACAGGTGGTTACAGAAAGAACTCTTCCCATCGCATGTTGGTACTCAAGTTAGCAAAAATTTATTTATCGACTCCAGTTATAAAATTTTGCTGGTGTTTATATAACTGAATTTTTCATTTGTTGACCTATTACCGTACCGTTCTAGCATGCTGCAGATACACGGTCCAGTTACATTAATGTGATCATCGCCTATATATAATGTCAACGTGCAATAACCTCTGACAAATGGTAAATGGCAGGACTAGCAGTGGTGGGTATATAAAGCGTGTCGAGAAGTGAAGGGGGGAGGAGTGTGTGGGAGGTGGGGGGGGGGGGGGGAGGGGGGAACAGCGCAGTTGTTGTCGTAATGTGGAAAGGGAGCGATTTATCTGACTGCCAAAAGGACGAGATCATTGGCTTTTGGGCCAAGTGCGGAAGCATTTCCGAAACCGCTAAGTTTATAAATTGTTCGCTTGTCGCCATGATGGCAAAATGACGCCATCCAGAACCGGGGCCAAAACAACTGCAGTTGCAGGCAGAGTGCTACTCTTCGATAGCCCAAGTGAACCAAGCATCTACCAACAGTATCTCCTCAATGACTGTTCAGCAAGCGTTATTGCATTTGGGCCTCCGCAGTACGTGCCTGATTCATGCACCCATGCTGGCTGCAGTCCATCGCCAACCAAGGCTGGAATTTGCATACCAGTACTGCAGCCTGATGTCCACTGTCGAAAGGTGGCCCTTTAAAGTGAATCACGTTTTATGCTCCACTGGACAGACGGCCACTCTCATGTATGGCGTGAAACGTCTGAAAGCAAACTGGGAGGGAGCGTCCTGGTCTGTGGAATATTTTCGTGGCTTTCGCTGGATGACGAACACAATGGCCGGCTGAAGTGACCGAGCGGTTCTAGGCGCTTCAGTCTGGGACCGCGCGACCGCTACGGTCGCAGGTTCAAATCCTGCCTCGGGCATGGATGTGTTTGATGTCCTTAGGTTAGTGAGGTTTAAGTAGTTCTAAGTTCTAGGGGACTGATGACCTCAGATGTTAAATCCCATAGTGCTCAGAGCCATTTGAACTTTGAATGGATCAACACAAGGATTCATCCTTCGGTCCCATGCCCAACCCTACATGCAATTTGTTTTCCCTTCACACGACAGCGTCTACCAACAGGACAATGCAACATGTCACAAAGCTCGCAGTGTAAAGACTTTAATTTACTATATTCGGAAAAAAGATCGCTTAAACACTGACAAACTTTAAACAGACCTTAATTATTCTATCATGTCTGTACTCAATAAACACGTCTCTGGCCACAACAAAGACTCGAATATTACTCTCAATGTATGCATACACAAATCTGACAAAATCCCTAAGTCCTCCAAATAAGCAACAAGTACGTGCAGCAAAAAGGCAAATTACAAAAGATTCTCAACTAACACCAAAGTCTCCTCCGGCGCTACTGGCACGATTGCAGCAGGCTGCGACCTCTCGCGTCGCGCAGCTGCTCTCCACCGCAGCCTGCGTCCGAGCGCTTCCGACTTCTCTCAACAACTGTTCGCTCGCTACTATTCCGATAATAATATCCCAACTCAGAGTTTGTGTATGCAGACCACAGCAGAATCATTGGCCACTTTGCAAAGAAGTATTAACGTCCAGTTTTCAACCTCGACTCAGCACTTCCAAAAAAACTACACGGGACCGACGACACCACGCTTTTGCCAATGTGACAGATGAGAATTATCGCCAAATTCACGAAAAAGCAGTGGAAGCACATGTAACTTTCCTCTTTTCGTGTAAAAGACACGTATTTCTTAATACTAAGTTGGTAATGATCCGAAGCAGTGTCTTCATGATTGGTCGACTTTTCGTGCCAAGGACACTGTCCAGAGTCTCACACTACGAATGCCTGAACCAAATTTTTAGAGTGAATGCAACAGACTCTCCCACGCTGGACGGATGGTGCCGCAGTGTCTCGCTCTTAGAAGTAAGTGCAGAAAGGCAAAATATTTTCTCAGTTATTCTGTGGGGACTTGGGGCAGACGTGGCGTTCACTGAACACAAGGGTGCAGGCGCCTGCCCAGCATTCAATAGCCGCAGAGCAGATTGTTTCCCGGCTTCCGAGAAACTGCCCTTATCCCTAGAGTAGATCCTCTTGGCCTAATGAGGACATAAAGATGTTTGTGGATTCACATCATCCTAGCGCGGAGAATGCAATGCTGCCTTTCCAAACACACTACTCCAGCATACTCGCTGAAATAGCGGCGAAATGGCGGTAAAATGAATTAATATAGCATAGTGATACGTGACATTACATTATTTCCTGACAGTATCGTCACACCTGATATGTAGGTATACCCCGTATTTGTATCACATTATATGTCACAATGTTGCCAACGTGTGCATTATATTCAGGTGTCAAGTTTCTCCGTTTGTCTCTAAGATTCCTTATTTATGGGCAGGAGTTTGATAACTTTCATCTTCTCCGGAAGATTTTGCAAACGTTTGCATAATATTTTCTCAGATAAAGCTGTCTCACCACGATAATCGTTAATCCAGAACACACTGCAGTACATGTGTTGCCGGGTGTGAAGCCACTGGGCTGGAGAAGGGACCAGCGTCATGGAGGCTATCACTGACCGGTTCCTCCAAATTTTGATTCGTATAAGCATTTATACAGAGTGATTATAATTAAAGTTAAGCTTTCAAACCGCTGCAGAAATAACACCACTGGTGAGAATGACGTCAAATTGCAACGGAATATTATCGGAGAAGGGGGAAAAAGTATGGCAGAACAAAAATAAATAGTTATAAAATGTAGCAACAGATGGCGCTGTAAACATCATACTGTAATAGTGATCAGCTACAAATGACAAATGAATCACACAACAACAGGTGTGTGCTTGACGTTAAACAAACTGTACTATTTAGTGTGCATTGGTGTACAGGTGTGATACTATTAGTTACGTAAGCCCATCGACCACGGCAAGGTCATATCACATTAGATGGGAAAAACAGGTTTTTAACTATCCTGAGGCCAAAAACCGCATTAAAAAATCAATCAAAATCAAATCGGGTTATTAATTTCCGTGTGACTGGCGCAAAACATGTTCAATATGCTGTCCACCGTTTTCTCCAACAAGCTGAAATCGAGAAACAGCACATGCCACAACTGATCGAAGTGTTTCCAGGATCATGTTCAGAATGTGTTGCGCAATGCGTGCCTTCAATGCTGCTAAGTTTGCAGTCGGAACACTGAACACACCATCTTTCAGATAGCCCCACAGCCAGAAGTCGCACGAATTGAGATCAGGTGATCGGGACGACCAGGCTGTAGGTAAATGGCAGCTGATAATTCTAGCATTTCCGAAATGGCGGTTCAGCAGTCGCTTAACCGGATTTTCAATGTGCATAGGTGCGCCATCTTGCATAAAAATGATCCCATCCACGCAGCCATGCTGTTGGAGAGCTGTAATGAAGTGGTTGCGCAAAAGACAGACATAGCGCTTACCAGTGACGGTTCAGGTAACAGGACCGGAAGCACCCGTCTCTTCGATAAAATATGGACCTATGATAAATGATGCCTAAACCCGCACCACACAGCGACCTTTCCAGGTTGAAGAGATACTGGCTGATTTGCGTGCAGATTTTATGTTGCCCATATTCGACAATTCTGTGTATTGATATATCCTGTCAGATGGAAGTGGGCTTCGTCTGTCCACAAAATATTCCACATCCAATCATTGTCCACTTCCATGCGAGCAAGAAATCCTAAAGCAAAGGTCTCTCTTGCTGGCAGGTCAAAAGGAAGCAACTCGTGCACATGAGTACTTTTGAATGGATAGCAAAGAAGGATGTTTCGTAGGATTTTACGCACCGTGCTCACGGCTCCTATGTTCGGGCAATTCTCCGTGCACTACACGTTTGCACACCAACGTTCGTCTCCTCCTGCATTGCCAGGGCCACTGCTTCCACTGACATCGAATCAATTCTTTTCCTCCCTCTACCAGGTTGCACACCAAAAGAACCCGTCTTTTCGATGTTTCCCCAGACCCACTGCGCTCACCGGACCAACGCCTTTTTTCAAACCCTTGAGTGTCCGGAACTTCTGCAGAGCGACGTGTGCAACGTCATCATTCTTGTAATACAGCTTTACAAGCGAAGTGCGATCCTGAGTTGAGACAGTAACGACGAACGTCGCAGACACGAAAGGAGGAAAAGCCATGTACCCGGTGTGTTTATGCCAACTGCAATGGGTCGTACGCATGACAAGTGTTTTCCTTTACGTATTTTAACGTATACAGCGCCATCTATTGATCTATTTTCACACTTTTTTTCTTCTGCCTCACGCTGTCCTCCTCCTCCTATAACATTCCGTTGCAATTTGACGTCATTCTGAACAGTGATGTTATTTCTACAAGGTTTTGAAAGTTTAACTTTAATTATAATCACCCTGTCCTTTTACATACGAGGTGAGTTCAGAATAAATATTTAAATAAAAAACATTTTAATGTAAAAATTTTTTAAAAAGGACTAAAATGTATAAAATACTTTTTTAGCCCCATACACAAATCCTAAAAATTTGAGCTTGTGAAGTTTCAACAGCTATGGAAATACTTGTAAAATTTAAAACGGAAAATATGGGATGCGTGCAGTAGATAATAGCAAGAAGGTGAACTATTCATAGTTTTTAAAAATTCACAAGCACGAATTACCAAGACTGTTTGTATGGGCTTAGGAATCTGCGCGGGGCTAGGAGAAATTATTTTATACCTTTTAGTCCGTTTTTAAAATGTGATCAGATTACACAGAGACATGAGGTAAACTACAGGATTGTTTCTGTTTCTCTGCCCTGAGTCAACCAACACACTGCTTCCTCCAACGACTGTCTCACGAAAAGACCTCGAAGGTAAAAATTACAGAGAATCAAGCTCACACGGGGACCTGCCAGCAACCGTTGTTACCACGAAACGTTCCCTAGTAGAACACGAAAGGGGGAAAATAGCTGTGGTATTCTCCGCCACACACCAGGCAAGAAAGCTAGTAAATATTTGATTGTCATCCGGATCTGAGCCATGTTGAGTGATTCGAGTCTTCAACTCATCGGGAAATGATAGTGATGAACACTGTAACCTCCGCCACAGACCAGGCAGGAAAGCGAGTGACATAGCATTGTCATCAGGTTCTGGGCTATGAGTGTTGCAGGTCTCTAGCTCTTCGGGAAGTTAGTTCAGTATCAGTTGCAAAATTTGTACCGAACAAACAGACAAGGAAACTACCTAACAAAAACTTGTCGAAGAAACAGGAATTGTGTTAGTTTGAAGGAATTTTATTTATTTGTCTACATAATAGTATTCCCTTCACTATAGCCTCGTTTGGATATCAGTGCTTTTTCCAGTCCCGAAAACACTTCTGGAACTCGATTTTAGGGATAGCTGTTAGCTGTCTCACCGATACTTTTTAAATCTCATCAATGGCTGTAAAACAGTGGCCCTTTAAGGTTTTCTCTACTTTTGGAGGCATAAAAAAAATTGTGGCTGGAGAATCGTTACAGAACAGTTCTTGGCCAAAAACTAACGAACAAGCTACGAAGCGTGAGCAGGTACTTCATAGTTGGGTAAAAATCGTAGTTGGTTTCACCACAGATTCGGACTTTTTTTTCGGAATGTTTCACGCAAACGGCAAGTAGTACTCCTTACTGACAGTTCGATCTTGTGGCAGAAAGCTCTTGGTGCGCTATACCGTTAGAGTCGATGATAACGCTGAGCATAACGTTCACATTTGACCGGAAGCGACAAGTTTTTCGGTCTTGGCGATCCAAAATGCTTTCACTGGGGCTATTGAGTCTTATTTTCGACGTCATATCCGTGCACCCACGTTTCATCAGCTGTTATGACGCTTTTCAGTAGTTCCATATCGTTATCGATTGCACTTACAGAGTCGACAGTAACTTTCAGTCAGCTCTGTTTTGACTCGAAATTCAGCAATTTTGCAACAAATTTTGCGTCATAATTTTCCTACCGAAAACATTCGAAATAATATTATGGTATATAAAAATTATTTGTCGACATTTTCAGCGACTCCTCTGATTGTGCTGTGACGATAGCTCATAATCATTTCTGTAGCTCTTCCAACTATGGATTGGTGAAAACGGACTCAAAAGCAATATTTTACATTTCTAAGACTTTGCTGCACTGTATTGCCTTCGCATAGAAAAAAATAGATTTTGTAGATTTGTGGTAACATCTCATGGGACCAAACTGCATTGGTCATCGGTCCCTAAGCTTACACAATACTTAATCTAAGTTACACTAACTTACGCTATGGGCATCACGCACACCGATGTCCGAGGGAGGACTCGAACCTCCGATGGGAGGGGGAGGGGGGGGGGGAAGGGAGCCTGAAACATATAGTAAAAATTCTCTGATCCATGTACAAAATAAATATTTTCCACTATTACCATAATATACGTGTAAGCTACTTGACAGGTGACTGCGGACAAAATATCCGATATGGTTAACACTGCAGATATTGTCACACATGTTAAATAACACAAAAACGGAAAAATTGCACGAACCTGATTAATGCAACACGTGAAACTACGGAATTCACGTTACTTTTGAACAGAACTTGTGTATCAATTTCAAGTTTTCAAAACTAAATGTAAGAGAACGAAGTATCTAGGAAATTAAACAACGAAAATGAGTCCACAGGCACCCACAGGAAACTGAGTAAGGAAAGATCGAAACGGAGTACCACAAAAAAATTCTTGAACTCAGATGGAAATCAAAAGAAAGAAACAGCATTTCCCGCTTTTACACTCTCGTAATGTTATGGTTTGCAGATCACTATTCCCAGCCGTAGAGCTTAGTATTATACTGGTAATTTGAGTGTACATTTCGATTTTATATTGTCTAATTTTTGATGTTATCTAAGTTGATTATTACACATTGTTAACCAGGCGCGGAGCTAGGTATCGGTTGTGGAATGGGTCATAGAACATATCTAGATCATTTATCACTTGTTGATGAATAAGTCGCGCAAAGCAGATGACGAGGGCGTAAATCACATATGCCATCAGAAATTGAATACAAAAATTGGTGTCTGAAAATTAACTGTCAATAAGCAGAATAACTTACCAATGATCTACATGATATTTACATATATGGAAAAAATCATGATGACCAATATTTTTACCTGTCTGGGATCTATTTTAGGAAAAGTAGCAAAATCAGATATTAAAAGTACTAAAACAGTAACAGCGGGAAGGTCACTGAGATGCTCAACTCAGTCTTATGGAGCAGGAATGTGATGAACAGAACGGAAAGAAACATACTAAAATTGACGACAGAGAGTATGGAGTAGAAATGCGGAGAACTAACGACAAGCATGTTAGTAACCTTGCGAGGTGCCGAGGCTAGCAGTGTATTTAACACTAAATTGTTCTAGAATCTACATATGTAAATGATGCTTTAAGCCCCCCCTATTCTAACTCCGACTTTTGCTGCTGCACATGGATTAAAAAGATACGCAAACTGACTGTAATCAACCCTGCAAGTGGAGTAGAAAAGAGTTTGGCACCTGCAATAATTTAATTTGATAAAGAAGTTAAATAAAGGAAGGTTTCATTAACATAGTGAGAAATGATAGGGTTGCTCTACCGATTAACAGAATGAAAGTTCTGTCCAAAATAACAATATGATTTATTAAGACTAAACACAAAATAATAAACAAAAACACATGAAACATTTACAATACATCAAATTGGCTCAAATTGGATACTCAAACAAACGCTGTGAAGGTGAAGTTGTCCCTAAACTAGATTGTGACGTTTATGACGAAGTGGTATGTGGAGCCAATTCCTTGCCACTCAAATCTTAAGAGAGACACACCGCTAACCCAACATTAATTGCTGCTACATTAGTGAGAACTCAGACAATGAACACCCAAGATAGAACAAAGTTAGAAAAGACGAACAGGCGCGCTCTGCTGAGCTCTGATTATCGCTTAGCAAAAATGCCTGCTTTGCCGGTGCTGTGGACGTACATTACCAAGCTGTCTTCTTAGCTGCAAGGACACGATCTGGCGTACTGGAAGCGATAGCTGGTTGCTTCGACGTCCCGTCGTGGTGATGATAATGTCGCGAGTATAGCCCGAAACAAATTATCCTGGCCTTGTTGTTCCAGACTAAAGACTTCCTAGCAATACAAATGCGCCTCTGAGGGAGACGAAGAAGGCTCGCCACACAATCACTGATGGTACAGTGATTGAATTTAACAAGCGGAGTCACCCAGTAACTCCGATACAGTCAACATTAGCCAAAACTGCTCAAGACAGACAACATAGGCCTCTTGTACACAGAACGCTCAATTGCCAACTGTACTCGGAAAGTTACGTTGAAGTCGAAACTTCAGCAACTTTGTCAAACAGTTAAAATTAAATAAAAGTATATTAGACAGCCAACGGAAGGCAGGCTGACCCGCGCAGCGAGAGCTCAGTCTTGTAACCTACTTCGACCGAAAGGCGAGAGCTGACTACCCACAAGAGCATCCGTACAAACCGAACACAGAACATTCCCGCCCCCACGACAGTGGCCATGGTTAACCGTTCCAATCAGCAACTCGAAAAAAATCGGCGGAAAATTCCACTCTACTGCTGGAGCACTACCATTCCACCAATGGAGATTCTTGGCGCCAATTTCTGCGCTGATTTTGCTACGTCACGGAGCTATGCCCTGAGCAAGCCAATCACAGTTACGATTTTGCAGAAAGCGCGGGAATTTGCCCGCCAAAACTGCCTGGGTACACAAGTCATTCCCACGCCTCGCTGGTAGCCCGCCAGAAAGTGTTTTCGCTAAGTTTCTGCAAAGTAACGGGACCTCTAGCCCAGCCGCTACTTCAGGCCCCTCCGAGCGTGTCTCCTCCGCTATTCTTCCATGTCGGCGTCTGGAAAGCATTCACTCGACTCCCTCACACCCGTCGGCTTACCCTTTCAAGATCAGCAGTTCCCACCTGTCACCGAACCACCCGGGTGACGAGAGACGCTGCGTGGTTAGTCCGCGTGTGAAGGAATAGCAACTTTACACCGCATGCAATTGGAGAGGAAAATCGTAAGATAGAAATATGAGTGGGGGCTCATGCCACCTCTCAACCTTAAAATGTTAGAGATGCACTTTTGGAGAAGATCAGCCAGAATATACTGAAAAGAAAAAGTAAAGGATAATGACATGTTAAAGAGAATAGATGTGAAAGAAGGAATAATTCATACCTTAGACTGAAGGAAATTGCATCAGTATAGAGAGTTAAGAGGAATGCTGGAACCAACAATACCAAAACCTATATTGGGACTTGAAACTGGCCACGCGGAGTAGCCGCGCGGTTTGAGGCGTCTTGTCACGGTCAGTGTGGCTCCCCCTGTCGGAGTTTCGGGTCCTCCCTAGGGCATGGGTGTGTGTGTTGTCCATAGTGTATGGTAAGTTAGTTTAAGTCAGATTAAGTAGTGTGTAGGGTAGTGTGTAGGCTTCGTGACCGATGACCTCAACAGTTTGGTCCCATAAGACCATACCACAAATTTCCAGTTTTTACTTGAAACTGAAGGAAGAAGGAGTGGACGACTAATAATGGCTGTTTGGCTCCAAAATTTACAGCCGATAATGAGATGACTTGGAGCAGAAAAAGAAGATAAGACTGAGGTGTACCATGAGGATCTTGAGCCCCTCGTTGGAATACGAAAGCTGGACCCCCATCCCCGAACACACACGCACTGGTAAAACTTCCTTACTACCCTAGCTAGCAAATTTTTTTAAATTTGCGTGCTGGTTTAATAAAAACGAAGTATTCTTGCAAAAAGTGAAGTTTATTGATGAGAAATATTGCACACAACATATAAAATGTATCAGTAGTTAAATTAGTTAAATTACAAATTGTACAAACATTCTAAGAAATTGAAAGTACAACAAATTCTATTTCTTGTTGTTTATGGTTTTTTATTGTTTATCGGTTTAGTAGTAAGTGTAATAACGAATTTATTGCCCCTCATAAATTATTAACAGCGCACAAATTATTTGTGAGAGACATAAGAAAAAGGGCTATAATTAAGTAATTAAGAATTAAGTAGCAGTGCGTTTCCAAAATATTGGAAGAATGGGATTCCATAATCGCCGACGATGGCCGTCCGGAGTAGTGCAGAACAGCAATTCATCTCAAAACACAATGTGGTGCCATAGATCCAAGTCTACGCCTCCTGGTCACGGCAGCCGTGTGTGTTGTGGTGTTAACGCCAGCCTATGCATGGGACAGTAATTCCATAGTCGGGCTGCTGTTGTTTTACTGCATAACATAAAATGTTGCAGGGAGTCTATACCTCGTTCTCAAATGACAGGTGGCTTTGTGAAAGGGGTGCGATGTGTTGGAACCTTGACGAGTATGCGTGCTCTCAGATTCCTATGCAGTCCAGTATCGGGCCACTGTTGTCACCTGCCTGTCCCCCACAAATCAGGATATTCCACCATTTCACCGGTTGTCTAAATCGAGACCCTCAATGGCCCCAATTTAGACTCTGTTATGAGGCGGTGGTAGCGCTCTCATACGAGTAAGCGGCATCTCCGTGACCTCGCAGTGATAACTCAATATCTGACGCTGTGAACGACCGTTACATGGCGTACCAGGTCTGGTAACAACACCAATGCACTCCGGCGGACATTGTACAGAGAACTGCAATAATAGTGATTCACACATCCGCCCACTGTGTGTTCGTGTACGAGGCTACAATGGCGTCTGACGGCGTCTGCTGGGTGCTTTACTTTCTATTATTGACAGACTGACTATACTATTTGATCAAAAGTATCCGGACACCCCCAAAAACATACGTTTTTCATATTAGGTGCATTGTGCTGTCACCTACTACCAGGTACTCCATATCAGCGACCTCAGTAGTCACTAGACATTGTGAGAGAGCAGAATGGGGCGCTCCGCGGAACTCACGGACTTCGAACGTGGTCAGGTGACTGGGTGTCACTTGTGACATACGTCTGTACGCCAGATTTCCATGCTCCTAAACATCCCTAGGTCCGCTGCTTCCGATGTGATAGTGAAGCGGAAACTTGAAGGGACACGTAAAGTACAAAAGCGTACAGGCCGACCTCGTACGTTGACTGACAGAGACCGCCGACAGTTGAAGACCGCCGACAGCTGACGAAGGTAGTAATATATAATAGACAGACATCTATCCAGAACATCACACAGGAATTCGAAACTGCATCAGGATCTACTGCAAGTACTATGACAGCTAGACGGGAGGTGAGAAAACTTGGTTTTCACGGCCGAGCGGCTGCTCATAGGCCACACTTCACGCCAGTAAATGCCAAACGACGTCCCTCTTGATAAGGAGCGTAAACATTAGACGACTGAACGGTGGAAAAACTTAGTGTGGAATGATGAATCAATGTGGCGATCTGATGGCAGGGTGTGAGTATGGCCAATGTCCGGTGTAAAATGGAAATGTCGTGTGGCTAGGGCCTCCCGTCGGGTAGACCGTTCGCCTGGTGCAGGTCTTTCGATTTGACGCCACTTCGGCAACCTGCGCGTCGATGGGGATGTCCGGTGAACATCTGCAAGCGTGAATATTGCCAACAGTAAAATTCTAGGCTGTGGTGTTATAATGTGGTCGTCTTTTTCATGAAGGGGGCTTGCGCCCCTTGTTGTTATGCGTAGCACTATCACAACACAGACTTACATTGATGTTTTAAGCACCTTCTTGCTTCCCCCTGTTGAAGAGCAATTCGAGCACCTGTAATCGACTGACCTGCACAGAGTCATGACCTGAATCCTATAGAACGTCTTTAGGATGTTTTGGAACGCCGACTTCGTGCCAGGCCTCACCGACCGGCATCGATACCTTCCCTCAGTGCAGTACTAAGTGAAGAATGGTCTGCCATTCCCCAAGAAACGTCCCAGCATCTGACTGAACATGTGCCTGCAAGAGTGGAAGCTGTCATCAAGGCTAAGGGTGGGCCAACACCATATAGAATTCCAGCATTACCGATGGAGGCGCCACGAACTTGTAAGTCATTTTCAGCCATGTTTCAGGATTCTTTTGATCACATAGCGTATTTTAAAACTCGCGCTATGTAGGGGAAAAATCTCCATGTTGAGGAAATCTCAATTAATAATCATAAAGGAAATGTAAAACATTTTAATATAATCATCATAAATAGCTTGCATCCATGATTAGTAGATCTAAATTTACATCAGTACTCCGCAAGCCACCTGCTGGGGTGTGGCAGAGAGTACTTGTGGTACCGCAAACTGATGCTCCCTTTCCTATGCCATTTGCGGAGGGCGTGCGCGAAGAATGACTGTTGGTAATCCTCTGTATTAGCTCCATTTTTTCGAATTTTCTCCTTGTGGTCATTTCGCGAGAGGTATTTGGAAGCAAGGAATACGCTTGTGCAACTATTCAGAGAAAATACGCTCTCGCAGTTTGAACAGCAAACCTGTCCCTTATGTACAACGCCTCTCCTGTAGCGTCTGCCACCCCTGCCCTGGCGTACAAGTCCAACCGCCACACCCTCACCTGCCCCCACACCTTCACCCGCACATGTTAGGCAAAATTCTTCTGCCTGACCCATGTAGTACTATCACCGTCAGAGGGTGGTACGGGACTACAAGTCCCACCGCCACACCTCCAAAGTGAATTGCAGTGACGGAGTCACTGCCCTGTGGAAACTTACTGTCCCACCAACACAGTTAGACCGCAATAGACCGGTGATGCTGTATTGTAACATATCACCCCGGACTACAAGTCCATTAAAAATAAAAAAAAAAAAATGTAGCGTCTGCCACCGGAGTTTCTTGAATATGTCCGTAACGCTCTCGCGTTGACTAAACGATCCCGTGAGGTAAGGCGCCGCTCTTCGTTGGATGCTCATAAATGGTTCAGATGGCTCCGAGCACTGTGGGACTTAACATCTGAGGTCATCACTCCCCTAGAACATCGAACTACTCAAACCTAACTAAACTAAGGACATCACACACACCCATGCCCAAGACAGGATTCGAACCTGCGACCGTAGCGGTCACACGCTTCCAGACTGAAGCGCCTAGAACCGCACGCCCACAGCGGCCGGCGTTGGATGCTCTCTATGTCTTCCATCAATCCCACTCGGTAAGGGCCCTTGACTAATGACCTATACTGAAGACTGTCGAACAAGCGCCTTGGAAGCTACTTCGTTATTGGATGAATTACATTTCTTTAAGATTGGTTTTGGATTTGGAATGGGGGTTTATTGACCCACGTGACTTCCGACCCTCTCCCCCCCCCCTCCCCCCGTCTCCTCGCGTGTCGTTACTGTAATCTACAGAAACATTGAGCTCCAGATACGACGTGTTTGGGGGGCGTACAGCCGATCACACATCGAGTCACGCGAGGGCGGAGGCACCTCCGGCGCCCGGGAGCCTGCCGGGGCGGCGGCTGCGGGCCGGCCATTATGATTTGCCGCCGGCCGAAAGAAGCCGGCCGAATCGGCGCACTTTCATCTCTTAATGGGCGGCTCCTTTCCGCGGCGCGGACTTCTCTCCTCTGCTCTCCTCTCTGTAATCAGCCCCGCCGGGCCAGCTCAGCTCCTCATCTTTGGTCGCCGCCTAACCGCATCCTTAATAGGAGTACCGGGCATACACACATGCTACAATAATTCTGATGAATAGCTCGCCGGCCCTTCCCGGCCGGCGCCGCTCCGTTTTGCATCCGCCGCCATTTTGTGCCGGTAATTACGTGAAAGACGCATCCCTTTCCGCGCTCGCCTTGCCCTGTGTGCGGGGCCCCGCCGGGGAAAAACTTAATGTTTATCTCTTTTATGCGCCTTTTATTCGGCGTTCTTTTGCGGGGCCTTTTCTCCCTTGACGTGGCCGGCGCTCCGGAAGATGGCCGATGGCCGGCCCTTTTCCCGTAATTCTCTCCCGCGGATGGCGGAAAAAGCTACTGTACAAAGAGCCCCGCTGCGCCTTTATGCGCTCCTCCACAAAACTGTGACTAATTACATCTTCCGTACACTTTTTTTCGCAGCGGCCGTCCTTGCTCGCGTTCCTCAGAAACTCGAGGCAACCTCCTGCGGAACCTGTTACGTCTTATGAAGGGGAGAGCCGTAATCTACATTATGTCTGACGGCATTTTTAAAAGCCGCAGCGGATTACGTGTAGGCGGGGGTGGAGCCGTGATCAGCGCGGGCGGAAGCCACGCCCAGCGGCAGCTAATCTCTTAATACGCGGGCCCCGCCAGCAGATTTGTCTCCGAAAGGGCGGAACGTGTGGGGCCTTCATCATCTCCGGGCCGCTCGCGAGACTCCGTCCACCAATTTTCATTTTTTTCTGTGGTCCCTCTACACCTATCTCTTACAAAAAGCTCTTTACTTCGACAGCATTTTATGGGGAAACCAAAATTATGTCCAAAATTTTAACCCTAGCTATACCAACGCATTTCCATAATGCAGAAGGGGGAGGAGGGTTCTTTCGTCCACGCTAAAAAGAAACTGAAAAAAGCACAAAAGTTGTTTATTGTTGTTGATTTATATTAACAACATACTTATTATACGTATGTCTGAGTACCAGGAGCCGAAGATGTCTTCTAGTACAATCTTAGCAAGATCAAGGCACTTTCGAATACGTGTACTATTGACGGGGGGATACTTTATTCCCATCGTTAAAACTAAAAATAAATAAATAAAACACAAGGGAATTAAAGACATCAGCTACCACTGGCCATTGATTTATATGAGTGGGACAAGTTGAAAACTTGTGCCGTTCCCGGATCCAAACCCAGGTCTCCCACATACTAGGCACATGCGCTGACAACAACGCCATCCGGACGCAGTGGTTGCCAACACTGCATGGACTACCACAGAACGACTTCCGTCAGACCCAAACTCTCATCTCATACCACAATCACACACTACTGATGTCACGCGAGGTGCTCATTAGCCTCATTATATATATATATATATATATATATATATATATATATATATATATATATATATATATAAAATATTAACGCGATAATACCCAGTGATATCTTTAGTGCAGCAGCACGCTAGGCTCGACCTCTTATTGGAATCGGCGAGATGCCGCGTGTAATGAGGCTAATGAGCACCTCGATATACTACTGATATATATATATGGTGTCTGTTCCTTGGGAAATGTCCGAAAGAACAGGCACCATTCTGAGCACAATAAATAAAAAAATAATGCAAAATGTCCTGAACATGAAATTATTGAGTTGACATTCATTGGGAAGTGACATCTAGTACTAAGATTTAAATTTTTAGGTTAAGTTTAACTGAAAAATTTAAACAATAACTTTTTCAATATTTTAAAATACAAAGTAACTGATTAGATTGCGCTCTTTTCAAAGGTGCGCATAATGTCCCCATCCACTTAGTATTGCGGTGCTTAACAAATGGGAAAACGGTAGAACAAATAACGAAATTTCAATATTTATGATGAAATGCATCATTTGAAGAAGGAGTTGATTTTCAACAGAAGATAGACAAATTATAATTTTAACTTAACGCCAAACATGTTGGAGATGACCGTAGTTAATTACTGTCTACATTCTTTATTTTCACCAGTAAATTTTTCCATCTGATTTTCTTGATGGGTGGGTATGTGGGTGACCTGACGTCCGCTTCCTTTGGTTGCAAATGCAAAAGACTGTGTCGCTTTCAGACCACAACAACTGAACAAAGTCAACGCTTTTCTCAGAGTTCCATAGGAAGAAGGCAAAAAATGCACAAGCCTTCTTTTTGGCCAGTCTTATCACTGTTGGTAATGTGAAACAAAGAAGATCGCAGGAAGCACTGGGTGAAGATGGAACAAGTGATGCCGATGTCACCGATTCAGTGTCCAGCAACCCTTTTTCACACAACATTTCTTTTTATTTTCAAGTCCAAGTGACTGCTGAAGCTACTACAACTTACCTCTTTGTAGAGAGGCATTCATAGCTTTTCAATCTCTCGAGGCCGACTACGAACTGTCCAATAATATCTGAGCTCAAACAGCGGACTGCAAAGGATATGAGAGGAAAGCATGATAACACACCTCGTGCAATTCATCGGCCAATCAGAGAACTTATTGAACATCACCTAACTTTATTTAAACCAAAGATTTTTCATTGCTAATTCGTAAGAATTTGTCCGAAAGATGTCTGCCTGATATTCTAACTTTGGAGAAAACGTACGAAGTTTTTCTGGACGTGTCCTGCAATCTCTACCATGAGGTGTTCAGTTCCTTCATTGTTTCGTTGGGATATCCGCGGTTCTAACTGTGAACGCTATAGACAAACAGATACCTGCTGCTAGCACCAGTTACAAATCCGGCCTGACCAAATAGAAGTTCACTTAAGAAAAGCAGAAGCTTTTCATGATCTAAAAAGACTCTTCAGGCAGGTGTTAGTGACAGTTGTGTCTATCGGTTACATGCAAAACTTTCCTGTACCTCACCTAACAACTTATGCAATACATTACGTGTGACAGCTATGGTATTATGTTTTTGGCGTCTATGCCCTTGCCAGCGATGAAGCAATAATGTTAACAAATCAAAAATGAATTGCCAAGAGGGAGCAGAACGAAGTGACTTCGTTATGTTGTTTCTTTACTTAAGAAATATGCAACATTTGGAGAGACAGATTTAGTTTCGATTTCAGATGGAAGCGCTGGTCAGAACAAAAATGTTGTCACCATGTATTTTCTGTGTACTGTAGTACACAGCCTGAAAATGTTCAACAGAATAATTTTCATCTTCCCCACGGGAAAAGATTTCTCCTTAATTTCATGTAAGAAACAGAATCAGATCATTGTAGTACCTGATGACTGGGGTGCAGTAATTACATCTCGAAAACATTCTACGGTTTTCCGCTTCTGGAAAGTACACCATTCAATGTGATTCAGCATGAAAGAGGCTGTAGACAACTACTTCAAACAATCTGTGAAAAAAGTGGTTAAATTGAAAGGGCCACAGCTGTATAAAACTGAGGCATCCACGAGCTACAGTTTTGTGCAGGACACACATACACAACGTTGGCGATCGGTTGCATTTCGCAACAAAGTGAAGCTTCCAAAGGAGTTAACTTTCAGTCAGATTTACAACAGTGCACCCAAGAAGAAGAAGTCGAAAGCTTAAGATGTCAAGGCGCTTTTCCTTTATTTGATTGGCAAAACTTTTGAAAACACTGATTGACTGTGGAGAGGAAGAGGATGTGCCGAACTTGGATATGACTGAATCTGACAACATTAGTGGAGAGGACCAGTGAACATTTATTTGATCAATTCTGTGTATCTTTAATGTAATTTAATCTTTTGTTCTGTAAAAAAGCAGAATATTAAGAGATTTATAAAGTAATTGCGCCTATCGAGTCAGTCCTTCATACTTCCAGCCACATTTTGTGACAAAAACAGCCTGTGTCAGTGAGAACTGTAATCTGAAGATAAATCTTATTAGGTAGACTGAAAGTTAATTTAGTACAGTGTCATAAAAAGTTGTAGACATTCTCAAGAAGCCAAATAAAAAATACGATTGACAAGACGCTATACAAATATTCAGAAAGCTTTTTCACTCTGCTGAAAAGTGTAAATTTTTGACAAGGGTCGTATTTGTTGCGAAGCGCTCAATTGTAACTTATTAAAAATCAATAACGTTCACAACGACAACAAATGTAGAGTAATGTGCCCATCAAGACTTGAATATATTTCCAGATGCGGCTGAAGAGTGCCAAGCAAGTCGACTAAGGATGGAAAATGCTAAGGAAACAGAGATTGTTGTACTCTCGCAAATGTCGACAGACGACAGTTAGCAGAAACTGAAGCGTCCGTAAGAAGATGAGTGCGATAATCAACAACTTCCACCCTCAAACCTTAGCGAAAGATCCCTCCGAGAAAACGAAAAAATTCTGGTCGTATGTAAAACTACCAACCAGGGCAGTCACTCGTCAACCAACCTGGTGTGGTAACAGAAGACAGCAAACAGAAATTTTGCGTTTAAGAAATCACTCACTTAGGAGGATCGTCCAAACATACCATCGTTTGACTGTCGCATCGACTGAGCCTTGGCCCGTTACTTTTTTGCATTTACAGCGAATCTCTCGCCCAGGGCAAAGTCTCTAGCGTAGATGATTGCTGTATATAGGCAAGGCAAAAGAACGGACCCGCATAATTAGAGACCGATAGCCCTAACATCAGTTTGCTGCAGAATTCTTGAACACATTCTGAGTTCGAATATAATAAATTTCCTAGAGACCGGAAGGTTTCTGTCCACAAATCAGCACGGATTTAGAAAGAATCGCTCGTGCGAAACTTAGCATTCCCTTTTCTGACATGACGTCCAACAAACCATCGATGGAGGGCAAAGCGTATTTTTGACATTCCGACATTTCCGGTAAGCGTTTGACATGGTGTCCCCGCTGCAGACTGATAATGAAGATCCGAGCATATGGATTAGGTTTCACCGTATGTGACTTTTTTGCTCATAGAGTCCAGTGCCTTGTCATCGGCGGCGAGTGCTCACCAGATACAAGGTTATTGTCAGGAGTGCTCCAGGGAAGTTTGATAGGACTGCTCTTATTCTTTGTGTACATAAGTGATCTGACGGACAGATTGGGTCTCTTCACTGATGACGCAGTAGTGTACCGGAAGGTATAGTCGTTGAATTACTGGAAGGATATACCCAGTATGTCTCAGACAGAATTCCTAGTTGGTGTCATGAATGGCAGCTTAGTCTGGAAATAGAAAAACATATGTTAATGCGGATGAGTAATAAAAACAATCCTGCAACGTTCGAATACAGAGTTAGCAATAGGCAAGGAAAGCGTTTCTGAAGAAGAGAAATCTGTTAACTTCGAGTATTGATTTAAGTGTCAGGAAGTCGTTTCTGAAAGTATTTGTATGGAGTGTAGCCATGTATGGAAGTGAAACATAGACGATAAATAGTTTAGACAAGAAGAGAATAGAAGCTTTCGAAATGTGGTGCTACAGAAGAATGCTGAAGATTAGACGGGTAGATCACATAACTAATGAGGAGGTATTGAATAGAATTGGGGAGAAGAGGAACATGTGGCACAACTTGACTAGAAGAAGGGATCGGTTGGTAGGACATGTTCTGAGACATCAAGGGATCACCAATTTAGTATTGGAGGGCAGCGTGGAGGGTAAAAATCGTAGAGGGAGAGCAAGAGATGAATACACTAAGCAGATTCAAAAGGATGTAGGTTGCAGTAGGTACTGGGAGATGAAGAAGCTTGCACAGAATAGAGCAGCATGGAGAGCTGCATCAAACCAGTCTCAGGACTGAAGACCACAACAACAACAACAATATGCTACTTGACACAGTCACACTGATTAAACATCTAGACATAACGTTTCAGAGCATGTCAGGTTGGCAGCCCGAAAGGCTACCGCTCGACGTCGTTCTATTGGGAGAATTTTGCGAAAGTGTAGCTGACCTATAAGGAAGACAGTCTGTAGAAACCTAGTGTGACACATTATTGAGTATTGCTCGACTGTCTGGAATCACCATCAGGTCGCATTAAAGGAAGTCGTTGAAGGAAATTCAGAGGCCGGCAGGTTCGATCAGCACGCAGCTATTACGGAAATGCTCCGTGAATTCAAACGGGAATGCCTGGAGGGAACATGACGCTTTTTTCGCGAGGCATTATGCGGGAATGTAGAGAACAGGAATTTAAGGGTGACTGCAGATCGATTCTGCTGCCGCCAGTGTACATTCCACGTACGGGATACGGACACAAAATGAGAGAAATTAGGGCTCGTACAGAGGCTTTTAGACAATCGTCACAGTCAATGTCTATCTTCAGGAGTTCTGGGATCCGGGGTGATGCAAAACCTTTTTGATGTATGTATTTATTCACAGTAGAAGGATGTCAGTGGCATTTAGTTCCAAACGGAGTACTTATAGAAGAGTGCAACATGAAACAAGGATCGTTGGTCCCACCATAACATCGGACGCATTCATTCTCATGAACTGTATCTGCAGAAGAAACGAAGTCCTTGTGCTTTTATTGTGCAAGGATAAAAGTGTTACATACTAGGAAAAACCCATGAGAGGCTAACATGCTGCAACAGGCTTCTTATCGATGCAACCTTCACTGTTCGCACTATGCATCCGATACGTAGTCGATCGACGTCAAAATTTGCCAAATAGTTTTCGTTCCTTAGAAAAAGTCAACATGTGGTTCCTGTAGAGCGGCAGCAGCCCTTTGAGCAGTTGCAGGGGCTACAGTATGGATGGTTAACTGATCTAGTTTTGTAGCATTAACCATCATGGTCTTGCCATATTGGTACCGACAACGGCTGAAAGCAGTGCGAAACTACAGCCGTTATTTTTCTCAGTTCCCTGCAACTCTACTGTATGATTTAATGATAATGGCATCATCTTGAGTAAAATATTCCGGAGGTAACATAGTCCCCCATTTAGATCTTCGAACAGGGATTTCTCAGGGGGATGTCGTCATCATCGAAAACGAAAAGTGGCGTTCCAGGGCTTACTCGAGGAGGTGTGTTCGAGTACTTGAAGAGTAATTGATAGGGTGAAGTTAGATATTGTGAGAATTAGGAATTGCGATAGCAAAGACGAACAGAAATTCTAGCCAACTGACTACAAGATTATCGCCACAAAATCAAATAGGAGAAATGTAAGAGTAGGTCTAATAATGAATAAGAAAGTAAGAATGTCTTGTAGTTACTATGAACAGCACAGTGAACGCATTACAGCAGCCCAGATGGACAAGCAATCAGCACCTGCATCAGTAGTACAAGTTAATATAGGTAGTAAAGCTGCAAATGATGAAGAGATTGAAAGAATATGTAACGAAATAAAGGAAATTTGTAAGTTCCTTAAGGGAGAAAATTTAATGGTGATAAGTGACTGGAATGTAATAACAGGAAAGGAAGAAAAGGAAAACTAAGTGACGTTGACTAGAGGAAAGGAATGAAAGGGAAAGCTACCTGGTAGAATTACGCACAGGGCACAATTTAATAAGTGCTTAAATTTGATTTAAGTTTCATGACAGAAATTTGTCTACATGGGAGAGACGTGGCGATAGAAAAGTGTAATTTAGTAGACAGGAGTTTATAAACTGGAATTCAAACTGTTAAACAGTCATAAAGGTCGATCTGAACTCATTTATTGGCTATGAACTGCAAAGTAAAAACTAAGCAAAGGTTGAAAGATACGATTTAATGAGATGGGACATAGATAAGTCGAAGGAACCAGATTTCAGTAGGTTCTAAAGGCAACATTACGCAGTGATTGACTGGAAAGATGGAAAGGAATACAAAACCAGACGAATGGGTAACTTTGGAAAAAAAATAGAGAGGGCAGCAGAGGATCAACTAAGCAAAACAAGGCGCAATGTAGGTACTTCGTTAATGCACGAGACGCTGAATTATACTAAGGAAAAGAGAAAATTAGTTAAAGGACATGAAAAGAAAACGATAGTTCCAAACAGAGTGAGACAGGTTTGTAGTGTAACCACGATGTTTCCCAGTTTGTATACTGAGTATGTTGGGAAGGAAACTAAGGAAAAATATGAAAATGGAATTAAAATTCATGGCGAAGAATTGAAAACATCAAGGTGGGAAGAGGACGGAACTGATAGTGTTTTGATAAGTGGTTCTAAGATGAATATCACCGAAAGTAACACAAGGGTGGTTGGAATGTACTGAAACTAGATGAGGCGATACTGGGGGAATTAGATTAGGAAATGAGATGTAAAAGTAGTAGACGACTTTAGTTATTTAGGTAAAAAAAACTTACTACGGTCGAAGTTGAGAGGACATAAGAATGCAGACTGTCAGTAGCAAGGAAAAAGTTTTTGAAAAAGATAACATTGTTAACATAGATCACGTATTTACGCATTAGGAAGTCTTTTCTGAAAGCAGTTGTTTGAAATGTAGCCTTGCACGGAAGTAAAACGTGGATAATAGACAGTTCAGACAAAAAGACGGAAGAAAGATACCAAATTAGAGTACAGTAAATAGAATACAGCTTACACAAGTTATGCAGACTAAGAGTGGATAGACATGCATGGAGACCGGCATCAAACCAGGCTTTGGACTGAAGATCACAACAATAACGGCAGTCAACCGCGGACACCACAAGATCCTGAAGAAGATCCCAGCACACGAGACGAAACGAGATCGTATAGAAGAAATATGAGGCAGCCTAGCAACTCAGAAGGATTTAACTTCACTTCAGAATTATTCAGTTTATTTTTTATTTTTATTTACTACCGTCTGCAGGACTGTTGAATTATTTGAGAGTAGATCTTTTGCTAGAAGTGTAGACGCACAGGCAGTTGTCCTCCGTTCACGTCGGTTAAATTAATTAGCCGTCACTAAGTTGTTGTTGAAATCTCAAATAGGGACATTCAATTTGATTGTAAATTCGATTAAAAAATGGTTCAGATGGCTCCGAGCACTATGGGACTTAACACCTGATGTCATCAGTTCCCTAGAACTTACAACTACTTAAACCTAACTAACCTAAGGACATCACACACATCCATGCCCGCGGCAGCATTCCAACCTGCGACCGTAGCGGTCGCACGGTTCCAGACTGAAGCGCCTAGAACCGATCGGCCACTGCTGCCGGCAAATTCAGATTCTATGGGAAAAATAATTAAGCTTTGGATGTAACACTTACTTCGTTGCGCAATACATGGCGTTGTAATCGGCAAATAACACAGTAGAGTTCCCAACCGGTATTATCTCGAGAAAAATCCAACGGTTCAAATAAGAACAAACAAGACGTGTTAGTAATTGTGAATGAAGCTTATTTGAGGTACGTCCTCTCACTAGCGAAGTCACTATTTGTAAGAATTATTTCGCAGAAGTGCTCACAAATATCACGACCCACTCCGGTGTACTTATTTATCTACCCATCGAATGATTCTACCAACTGAGAAGTATTTCCGATGTAATCTGCTGACATACATTTTTGATATGCTGAATCATGTTATCGCTTATTGTTGGCCCGTCATTATAAACTTCACTCTTCAAGTAATCCCTCAAATAAAGTCAGGCGATGTAATGTCTGGCAATCTTGCAGGCCAAGACACTGGACAGCCTCTTCCTATTCACAGATGGTTGTTCAGGCGATATAATACCTCCTGTGCTGGACAACCAACATGTTGAAACCTCATTGTTTATCACACGTCCAAGGGAAGATCTGCAAGCAATACTAGATGATCGTCCTCCAAGAATGTTCGATATTAACCACCGTTTAAGGTGCCATCGATAAAGCATGTACCAATGAGTTTGTCAGCAATTATTCCACACCAAACATTCACATTCCACGAACGCTGATACTCTACCAGCGTGGGTTTCCCACATTACAGTTATGCATGTTGTGTCGACTTATGATCGACTCGTCGGAGAACAAGCTCTTCTGTATATACTGAGGCGACCACTGGCGAAACGTTACTCGGTTCTGGAAATCATTGCCATGACGTTCCTGATGGAGGAAAATATGAAACGGATGATATTGTCTACATTTCAAATCTCTGCAGACGGTATTCTAACCAGTTCCCGATTCACGACTTAATTGCCGAGTGCTAATGTCGGGGTTATGATGCACTGCAGCCAATATCACAGTTTCATTATTCTCTCCAACAACTGTTCTTCGACGGTTCCGTTCACATCGTTGTACTGTTCACTCGATAAAAGCGCGTAACCGCGCTATGTTTTGAAAACGTTGAGCATAAGCGATTACAGCTTTATCAACATTCCTGCGTCTTTCTCCATAAATGCAAACAATTTCAATTTCCTTTTCTAGCGTAATAACCAGCACTGTAACGTATTTAAGAAATGAGGGACGAGGAGCACAAAATGAGACGCATTCACATAGTGAATGAATGCATGTATAATAACAGCTACACTATCGTTTGTCACACACGTCTGGTTTTACGTTTTGGACCCAATGTATTTTTCTCGATATCATTTTATAGCTCAATTGCGTCATTTGCAGATTAGAGGGCCATCTATTACGCAACGAGAAAAGCGTTAGGTGCGAAAATTACTTTTTTTCCAGCAGAATCTGATTCTACAATAAAAAATGGGATGTTGCTATTTAATATTTCAAAGATACCCCCTACCACACCCCCTTGGGGTGTGGCAGGGAAGTCAACATCTGAACATGTATTTTTCCGTTTTTTAATCCGATCCGCAGATATTTCGCTGTCTCAAGATTAAAAAAATTGACCCTGTATGTACGACTAGATTTACGTATACACTCTGCAAACTACCTTACTGTGTCTGGTCGACGGTGCTCTGTATACTAGTGCTACTTTCACCTGTTAAGCACGCGAATTCCGCAACTTGCCACCACTAGTAGCACAATTCCACAGGTATTGGCAGACCTGCAGTTTCCTTTTGGCCACTTTCTGCAACAGTGAGTAATCCATATTGCAGGTAGGTGTACAGCAGTGTTAGCTAAAGAGTACTGTTACACTTCTATTATAAAATTTAAGAAAAAGGTCCTGGAAGAGGAAACTGTGTTTAGAGAAAAGATAGTATGTGATGTTTTATTCACTAAAGAAAGTTCAAGCGCCCATCACCCAAGGTAGTAGGAAGCGAATATCCCACAATAAAATAATCGTTTTCGTACAAGGTAGTTGGATTAAGGACTTGCAACGTACTGTGCTCACTGGATGTTATCTCTAAAATAGTTTACGTGAGCAACACAATATGACACATGTAATAAACGCTTATTAAAAGAATTACACGCAGTAGTCAGCTTTGAGCAATGATGGTGCGTTTCACTGGAGTTCGTGTCTTATACTCAAGTTAACCTAACATACTGAAAACGAACTATCTAATCTATAAAGTCCAGTAAGGAATGCTGTATTTAACTGTTTGAGTATGGCTTGGAATATTTACTATCGATTGACACTTGACATTTGGTGCTTAACTATCCGATGATCTCTCGTTGACAGCAGCTGTCTATAATGACGGCAAGCATCGACTGGAACAAAGGATTGGAACTGTGCTAACACAGAAACTGCAGAGCTGCAGGCTTTAACTTTGGCACGGAATAACTGCACTGCAGGACTTAGCGTGGCCGCGATTCTCCATTTATTCGCGATAGTCAGAATAATTTCCATCTGGGCTCTACTTCGCGGAAGAGGTAAGGAGTTCTAGTTATCAGTGCCCTCTGTGGCAGCTGACATAACTATAGGCGGATTGAGCCGACTATTTGAAAGTTTCACATTACGAGCTCCGACTGTGTAGTGAACTGCAGACGATATGAATAAGTGGCATCCTCTCGTGATACTGCTGTCTACCATGTGGCTGCGTAAACATCAAAAAATACAATCGACCTTCAGCTGCAAACACTTTTATCCACCAGACATTTTTAAGCCTACGATAGCGTTTAAGCTTCGTGCGAGACACATTTCAGTAAGTTCAGTCTGTCAATTTCACCATTTTGCTGTTACCCAATTCTTTTTGTAGATGAATACTTTTCTTTGTTTGGTTTTCTTGTAATTTTTCGGTACGGAATTAGAGCCGACACTATTGAACAGGTTACTTACAAAAATGTAAATATTATGGTTAGCGGATTTAAACAAAGATTTTAAACGACAATGAAAAATTCTTCCACACATTTGTCGTGCTCCACAGAGCAGAGGACTCGATTGTTCAAATATACCTATCCGCTCTTCCACCTAACTGGCCAGCTACCGATTTCCGATACGGAAGTTGGTGGAGCCTTCTTCGACCTCTATATTCCTGTCAACGCTCTCTGGTATAGGTCTCAGACTGAGGGATAAGTACTATCATGTGCTTGAGTCTTTCAGGATGTTTCGTACAAATGGTACTGATCATGAGAAATTTCTTGAAGTGAGATACTGTACCGACTACAAAACAATTCTCAAAAGTGCGGCGATAACAAAAACAGGACGAAACCAGTAACGTTTAATCAAGAACTACTGATGTGGACTATGTGGTAACAAAATACGTAATTATTATCAGTCGCTATTAAAAATAAATTTTATTGAATTTTTCGTTTAGCAATTTCGTTCTGGTTTTAATTTCTTTGGAAGAAACCTTTCATCAAAAGGCACAATTTAATAACAACTGTGGTGGAACTGCTTTTCCTTATAGGCAATTTAATCCGGTTGTTGTTTCGTAGAGAGAGGGATAAGAGCTTTTTGAGTTCTACGCGGTGGTCGAGTCGTTTTTTCATGCCAACCAGAAGTACTGGAAATTCAAGTTTCCACATCAGACATACGTCGTACGAACTTGACGAGCGAGTACCGTTGCAAATCGTATCCATTACACCTTCTAATCTATTGCTGCGACTTGTGACAGCGGCAGCCATGTCATTTGTGTTTTATTTTCTGCAGAGCGGTGATGCATCTTATTACAGAGACGGTTTGAAAAACATACTGCGCTAGAAAAATGTACATAGTCGACGTTATTGGGTACCGTGCTTGCTTTAGCCAGAGAGAGAAGGTCGCTGTGACGTTGTGTTCCATGAGACAAAGGTTTTTAATAACCGCTGCGTTCGTTAATCGCATCTGCAGTGCAACTTGTCTGCTGCCCTGCAAAATTGAGTGACGAGATGTATAAAAATCAACATATTCATTGCTCAGTAGAAATGAATGTAAATGCGGGACTACGTTGTGGAAGGTCTCCCAGACGTGCACAGAAACCTGGATGTCACAGGGCCTGAAGTGAGCATGACTGTGGCGCTGAATGGGGCTGGCATCGCAACACGAGGTAGTTGAAGGAACCTTAAAAGACACTGTGTTTCAACCGGCGAGCAGTTACTTTGCACTGTGGTGGTGTTCTTCAATACAGCGTCCCCGGAGACAACATTTGGATGACTTCACTTTCATCGGGGAACTGGAAGTAGGATGAAGTGTGACGAGTCTAGCCCAGGAGTTTGTTACTACTCACAGCATAGTGTCACGAGCATGGAGAATTGCAGTCAGAAGGAGAGGAGGTCGCTGACCACGGTCTCTTACAGCAGCAGATGACCGATATATTGTGCAACAGGCAAGAAGGAAATCACCCAATTAGTAGATGGAACTGAGACCACATTTAACGGGTCTGCTAAGCTCGCAATCTAACACTCCACAGTGACACGGCGACTACATGGGGGTGGTCTCCTTGCCCGACGTGACTGGGGAAGACGCTTCGCGGGCAACCACGACGGCTTCCTGTTAAAGTCTTTGAAATTATCAACGGTGAGACGAAGGAATGAGTGATTGTGCAGACGGAGAAGCTGACAGGAGGTGCAAGAAATATGTTGAACTTGAGAAAGGCGATGTGTGCAAATTACGGCAAGGGGAGTCAGCGGTGTGAGATTGAAGTATCTGCCTCAAACGAGAAGCGAAGTACACACAATAAATATCCCGTTGACAATAAGAATACATGTGTTTTAGACTGCAATTTCTGCGGTACCATCAGCAATAAAGGGAAGTATCAGCTTTGTGTAAACTGTGCCTGAATTACGGCACATTCGTATCCCATCCCCGTGGGTGAGGCGTGCCCAGCATGATTTGCCAGTGGATCTCACTGAGGGTCACCGTAGCGCGGTGACCGACCTCGAGTGCCACAGCCGGAGAGTAGGGATGGGAAAAAACCGACATGTTAAAAACGATACCGGTATTTTAGCTCTGATTAACGGGTGTTTGCCGGTATTTATTTGGTCACGGTTATAACAGGTGTTTCTATTTTTTACTAATTACCGAGTAAAAAAACGAAATACCAATTAGCTGTAGAAAAGGCGTAATTCTTATTCGTAAAATTTACATTGGTTTAAGGTATTGCATTATTATAGAAAATGAGAAAATCTACCAGTGCTATTTTAATAACAATGCTAACAGAAACGAGCAACAAACACATGGCATAAGAATTGGTTCACCATTGCTGAGAAAATAATGTCTCGTTTCCTTGTGCAGTGGATTAAGCAGTGCGTGTACATGCGGTGTGCCTTACTTGCTCCCAGTTGATATATACGATAACTTTCCGGTGTCGTCGCAGGTCATCTGTTGTATTGAGGAATTTCACTAACCTAGTCTAGTAATGCTTTTACGAAGTGATGTAGCAAGTACAATGCTTAATTTGATTGAAAGATTAAAGATTCATCTGCCATGTCTATGAAATAATAAAAGAGGAAGAAAGTTACGATAACAGAAATAAATTAAAAACTTAACCATTCATAGTACACAATAAAGACAGAAAGCACCTGGTCTGCTACCTGCGTCTACATAATATGCCATTATCTGCTTGTAGCTCTTGAAAACGGTAAAGAAAACCTGAAAAACTGAGTTCTCCAACATCATTTTCACTCTTTGGCACTGACTACTCGTAATGCCCAGATAGGGGTATGATCCCCAATTACGACATGATTTTTGAGCAGAGTTTCAAAAAACTGGAATCAACAGGAGAATATTGCAGACCTGTTGTAATATCCAACCACTTATCAGTTTTCGAGAAAAGCAGCGGACGGTGGAAGGACTGTTTTATTTTATTTACCTTTTTAACTTAATATTTAGATTCTGTATAATTATCTAGAAACTGAGGGTCAAAAGTTTTCAATGTTTGTTCGATTTCTGCGTTTATTACAGGAAATAATGGGAATAAAAAACCGGAAACCAATGATTTCGGAAACCGGTTATTTGGAGCGATTTTAACACTCAGGTTAAACTGGCGTGGCAATAAACGAATTAACCGAAAACCGGTTGTTTCAGTGATAACCGCCATACCTACCGGAGAGCTGTGACGATCATCGGTGGAGTGAAGATATCAGAACCACTGGCTAGAAAACGGGCTCTGGAGAGCAGGCGGGTGGAGGTGGCAAATCAAGAAGTCATGGGGAAAAGTAGCGAGGCACCCTTTGTATGGTGCAGCCGGTGCTGGCGGTCGTTTGCTGCCAACACGTAACAGCGTTCCAATCTTCCAAAAGTTTCAAAAGCAGCGGGCGGTGCTTTGGTCTGTGGGTCAGGGAACGCAGCACGGTCACGAGTCTCGTATTGTTACCAGTGCTGTGGTTTCATCTACGATGATTAAAGAAAATTATGCCGGTTGTGACCAGTGCAGTTTTGTAGTGCAGACGAGTGTGGCCGAACTGGCCAGATTAAGCTCCCGAGAGATATCACTTTTAAACTAAGTGAAAGGGTCCTGTAGCCACCTTTCATTAGTCCGGTAGCCCATTTTCATTACCATTTCTCTTTCTTTTCCTTGTTTCTCTTTTCTCTTTACACTCAAAGTGGCGTGACTGAATGAATGTGGTTGTGTGTCACGTTGCTAGACAAGGTGGCGTAGTCTGCTGCAGAAAGTCTGCGATAGTCGTACAGATTCAGCAGCAGTTGTACAGAATAGCCAACTCGCGTAGTGGTCAAGTCGGCAAAGAGGTTTTCGCTACTTGTGAGAAATCCACCCGCGTTAGGTTGGTGCCGGAAATGGCATCTTTGGGCTTTCCGGGCCACGCGGAGCGTGGAGGAGGCTGGAGAAGCGGGAGGCAGTCTGCCGCCGGTACGGGAAGCGTCCACAGCTGTGCTCCAGTCGAAGAAGGGTGAATTAGACTGACCGCGTGGCGCGTTGTTACTTGGCGAGGGGACAGCTGTTAGCTTTTGGTCTCGCTTTTCAACTCTAAAAGATTGCTTGGCGCAGCAAGGAATGCAAAACTTTGGCAGATGTTTCACTTAGTAAATTTCTATAGCAGACTTGGATCCACCCGAAGAGCGCCACACAAAGGTGTCGATAAGAAGTGAGCACTCGCTTGTGTATGAATGTCTGTTTGCCTTCAGCTGTGCCTGTATAAGCTTTCATTTTTCTAAATATTAATAGCTTTGCCTTTTCGTAAATTTTCCTTGCTTAATGTATCTTTCGTTCGTGGGGAGCCGACCACGTGGTTGAACATTAAAGTTTTGTTGGGCTACCGTCATCACTAACTGTTCGATCTCATGTTTGTTTTAAAGAACGTTAACCGCTCATGATTGTGTGATGTGATATTGTTGCATCTTGGACGCGATACCTACGAAGTGCGTCTCCACAAACCACGTGGGCACGCGGGTGTACTGCGAAACGTGTGCCGCTTTACGAGTTATTGCGATCAGGCAACAGCAGTGGTATGAATGATTCACACCAATGATTTTAGGAGTAGATTATATCGGCGAATGTATCGATGCTTTTCCTTAATGTCTTAGGAATAAATGATTTTATCCACAATTTTCTCTTGGGTTCCGAGGTTACGTTTTTGCACCTAAGCCACTCACCTCATAGCTTTCCCGTTAGTACATCCAACGCGTTTCCTTACGCACAGTTCCAGTGATTAGTTTCCTTTTTTATTTTAAAACAAGTGCTTTAGATTAAGTCTTATTTTCAGGTGTGTTCTGGGAGCTGATCTTATGCAGTGTTCATGCATTTTCTATTTTATTTTAAATGTTTGATTGTCGTGAACAGTGCGCGGGAAATACTATTAATTACATTGTATCCGTTATGAGCGACATCACAACGTATGCATTTTTGTGAGTTTTTGGTCTGTAATCAAATTAATTTATTTTCCAACTCGACCAAACCTTCGATTAGTTGTACGGTTAGAGTCGGTGGCGACCCTAATCTTCTCACGTTAACTTCCCAAGCAATAAGTATTTACATTTCCAATAATAACGTAATAACCAGTAGTAACAGGTTAGTTACATAAGATAAGGCTGCTGTAGGGCCGAGTGCGTGAAAGTTGGAAAATTTCATTTTATTGTTGTGGTGTTCAGTGAAATTTTGATCTCTTTTGCCATTCTCATTTATGGTGTCCAGCAGAGAATAACTTGGTCTCATGTATTCTATTGCTGATTTTCGCTTTCTGGTTAATTGCTTGTTTGGTGTTATGTTAGTAGCTAGGGTGTCACTTTTTGCTTGTATATATATATATATATATATATATATATATATATATATATATATATATATATATATATATATATTAGGTTTTGGTATCTGGGCTAAGGGTGATTATTGTGTGTTTACTTCTTCTCCTTTTACTGCTGTGTTATTATTTTTGAACAATATTTCTTTCCTCTTTGATTGTAAGGTTGGTGACTTTCATATGAGCAGATTATTTTATCGTGTGCTCTACTGTGATTGATATTATGTTTTGCGTTTTGATAAATTGAGCCCTGAAGATAAACTGAGCGCTGAATACCCTACTTGTGTCGTCTTGTGTATGTGCTTGGTGTTGTTCAAATAGACTCATAAATATATTTAAATAATTTTAAAGGTTTCTGATCACACAACACACAGCTATTTTCCACTCTCAACTTTTTCTGCGCCACAGAACTTCACGGCTTTTGTCACGCAGAACTGGACATGATTAGCAAGGAAATTCTAATAGACATGATTCTGTGTATCGAATCTGGATTTCAGAGATACGATAATAAATGTGTCGTCATGCGTGTGAACATGACGATGCAATTTTAAAATTGGCATATTACATTAAATTTTTACAAAAAAAAATAAGCATCAGAATTATAGTAGCCCGTGGATTTATACACTTTACACTGCGAATAAACATAGTCGAAGTGATACTGTGCGAAGGGCATTATGAAGCAGAGGTGCCGGTCACTGTTTCATTGTTGAGCAATGCAGGCCATTATCCTAGAGACCTGTATCGCACAACTTGTAACAATAGTGAAATGTACGCTATTGTTACCTCCCCTTCCTGTTTCTTGGGCGAGAACACGACGGTGCTGCCACCTTGACTAGGTCTTCAGTGTGCCTAGTCGAGTAATATTTTATGGGGAAATAAACAACTCGTGTGAAAAAAATACAACGCAGTACAGCCATTGCGGTATCGTGCTGTTCGGTGTGCGTATTCCATGCGTCAGTTCTGAGTCTATGTGAGAGAGTCTCTGCTGCAGTTATACGTTTTACGTTTTGTTAACAAACAAGGCCTCGGCTGCAGTTATACGTTTTACGTTTTCTTAACGAACAAGGATTTATGATTAGAGTGTTTAACTGATTGAGACATCAGAATTTGCATCAAGTGTCTGATCACCAACCAAAAGGATATACGAAATAGCACAGGCATCACATGTACTGCTAGACATCTCAATTACGATGAAACATGGGCTACCTACGTGACCGTTGAGGGCAACAGTCCATGAAGTAGTGTCGTGCCGCCACGGAAACATATGTAACGATGCCAGGTATGTCCATAGTAGAATCTTGTCGAAGTGTTCACAAGAACTGCCGATTCAGTTAATGAAATGAAAAAACGCTATCTGTACTACGAAACATTACTTACGTTACCAATACAATTCCAACAAAAGTGATGACATTGCGATTTTTGTGAAAGAGTGGTATCACAAGCTGTACGGAATGACAGAGAGGGAAAGCAGAGGAAGACGTCCCGTCAGATAATAACTCTCGAAATGCCTTCCGAAGGAGCACTGTCGGTGCCCCTTCGGATGGACGCGACCGACGGCTCGTTATTGCCCTGCATATCAATGATAATTGTGAAACAGAGACTTTAAGGGACCTTACAAATTGACCACTCTAAAGGACAAGGAGTTTGGATACACTGGAGAAAGCAAACAGTACACAAGATCACACACGATTGTTTCTAAAGATGAACATTCTGTTTCTCTTAGTATGCGCAAAGTGTACAACCCCTCCCCTCCCTTCTCCCCCCCCCCCCCCTTCCCACCACCGCCACCAATGAAGGTTGCTGACAAGTAAAAAGTTTAGTAACAATCCTTAAAGGCAGATATTCTGGTCAGATTATGTTTCAAAACAAGTTTGTTTGGGCGTCTGCCCCTGCTATCCCTTCTTTCTATGCTGCGATCCACACCTTCTCCACGGTAGAAATTTTTTATGCTTTAGTTTTTCGTTCACACAATCGAAACGAACTGCAGATGAGTCTAGGATGCTGTGGGAAAGATCATCTTTGCTTGTTTCTTTGTTTACAATGTGGTTTTTTTAATAGTACGTGCTACAGACTTATTTCAATTCTTACTTAGTTTTGCATATATCAATCTGTTTTGCTCTAAATGGGTCGTACGGCGGACGCATTATTCAAGTAAGTCAGGAATCGTCAAATTTCACGTGTAGAAGGTACACGAAATTTAAATAACAGTGTTACAGATTCTCCTCCTAAGTGTGAAGAACAATTTTCGAGCAAGTCACTGAGTTCAATGAAGAAGTAAAATAATGAAGGATTTGATGATGCTGTGTACAGTGCCAAAGACGAGTTTTCAGTAGATTTAGGTTAACTGATTTAAAAATACTTGCACATATAATTAATGTTTCATGTGCCTGAGATAATTGTGGGTCAAAGGGCCTTACACTGTATGGTGACAAGTGTCCTCAGCTGTTGTGAAGATAGCTGCGTGTGATGCCGGTCTGATGTTCAATAGTGGAAACGTAGATAGGATTAAGTGCCTGCAGAGACTAGGATTCAATCTATGTGCATTCACACTGAAGATACTCAGAAGCATTGATGAAGCGCGACTGGACAAGGCTCACGCAAAAAAAGAAAAAATGCAAAAGTTGGCTAGGCAAAGGAGGCGGGGGAAGAGATTACTCCAGGAAGACGAGAATGAGAATAAAGGTTATGAATACGGACAGTATTAGTCACTAGAGGTATAGCAATAATGTCAAAAATTGAAATAAAAACTTTAAATGCGAATTGCCCTAAACTGACTCTTTTGAGCTATAATGTACCTTTCCTCAGGAACTATAAAAGCTAACATCCTGAAATTTGGCATAGTTCTTAAGAATTACTTACAGAATAGTCCTGCGCAGCACTTTTCCGTTATCTTTCCTTTGAGAAATGTTCTCCTTTAAAATTTGAGAAAAATAGAGCAGTCCCGGATAATTAATTTCAAAACAATTATGGCCTTAAAAAATCTGTTCCACACATTTTATTAGTCTCTTATGCAGATACAATGTGTGAAATTCCAGTTTTATTGCTTAAACAGTTTACGAGAAAAATTACATTATAGAAACAATGGCAATTAAAATTCAAATCCTTGTCAAAGGTACGTCTATGCTCATTTTCAGACAATAATTGCATAGAATATCTAGTATTACGTTGCACATAATAGCCTCAAGTTTTTCTGTTTTAGCTGTAATATTTTGGAGACATATGCGTTTAAGCACAAGAACGCACTTCACCTTACGTCTGTCCTAAATGCCCAGTCAGATGTATAGAGACGCCACCAGCAAATTTTGCAGAACGTTAGAGAAGAGTCACGTTCCTCTTGTGGCACAGATTTAATCCGAGGCTAAACTTTGCTTGTATGTACAAACGATGAGTGTCAGCCATGGTAATTGGTGGCAGACGGAGAGCTCAGTCCAGCTTCACAGACACGTGGCGGTACCCAAAAGAAGCTGGATTGGTGTCGTTGTGGGAGAAGTTATCGTAATCTCACATTCTGCCACTAAAATCATGCAGAGCTACCGTTCCCGCGTCAGTAAGTCAAGCGGCGTCGGTGAAGAAGTTTCTTTTCGGTTTACGAGAATTTTCAGTGACCGTTGTGTTGTGGGTTCGTCAACTTTGTAATGGCCTATTACTGCGAGCAGCATACCGCCATATAAGGTTTTGCTTTTTTCTTGGAAAACTGCGACAGGAATCTTGAAATGTTAAAAACGGCCTACAAGGATGACGCATTGGGAAAAACTCAAGTGTTTGAGTGGTTTTCCGTTTCAAAGAAGTGAGAAGTCGACTGACGCATACTCCCGCTGTGAAAGTCCTTCCACGGGCCGAACCGATGAAAATATTGAAAAAAATCGCGAAATCACTGTGGAAGATCAGCGATTGAGAAAGTTGTGGATCTGTCTGGAGTGACGTGGAGTTCAGTTCAGTGTATTTTAGAGTATACTCTTTCTATTTTTTCCGAGGAGTCGTAACACGAGGCACCACTGCGTTTGTAACATCACTTTTAATATTATACCTTTCGACCCTCGCTTAGCTAAGAGACGTGCTCTCTAGAGAAGAGGCAGTTAAGTTGGTTTTATTGTGTAATTGTGAACTTAAACGAACTATGTTTGCCTCAATATCCGTTCCAGCTAAGTAAATTGATTAATTTTTACAAGTCAGTGTTTGGTATAGTGCAGTCTGTGGGAAAGCAATTTCATTTGAACGTGACGATGAAGCTGAAAATTAGGGGACACTGTTTTCTACCGAGGTAGCGAAGCGATTTCTACTTCACGGAGACATTAACATGTGTCTTGCGCGCTCGGTGTCAATGTAGATCTTTTTGAACATTAGTCTGTGGATTCTACGAAAATGTTAGCAGAAAATCGTCCGTGGAGTTGCTGATGTCATTGCATAAAGTGCTGATTCATGCTCCCCTCACCGTCGAATGGGCAGCAGTGTCAATCAGGTAACTCCCGGGGAGCTCAGGTCTTAGGTGGAGATTTCAATTTACCAGATATAGACTGGGACACTCAGATGTTTAGGACGGGTGGTAGGGACAGAGCATCGAGTGACATTATACTGAGTGCACTATCCGAAAATTACCTCGAGCAATTAAACAGAGAACCGACTCGTGGAAATAACATATTGGACCTACTGATAACAAACAGACCCGAACTTTTCGAATCTGTATGTACAGAGCAGGGAATCAGTGATCATAAGGCCGTTGCAGCATCCCTGAATATGGAAGTTAATAGGAATATAAAAAAAGGGAGGAAGGTTTATCTGTTTAGCAAGAGTAATAGAAGGCAGATTTCAGACTACCTAACAGATCAAAACGAAAATTTCTGTTCCGACACTGACAATGTTGAGTGTTTATGGAAAAAGTTCAAGGCAATCGTAAAATGCGTTTTTAAACAGGTACGTGCCGAGTAAAACTGTGAGGGACGGGAAAAACCCACCGTGGTACAACAACAAAGTTAGGAAACTACTGCGAAAGCAAAGAGAGCTCCACTCCAAGTTTAAACGCAGCCAAAACCTCTCAGACAAACAGAAGCTAAACGATGTCAAAGTTAGCGTAAGGAGGGCTATGCGTGAAGCGTTCATTGAATTCGAAAGTAAAATTCTATGTACCGACTTGACAGAAAATCCTAGGAAGTTCTGGTCTTACGTTAAATCAGTAGGTGGCTCGAAACAGCATATCCAGACACTACGGGATGATGATGGCATTGAAACAGAGGATGACACGCGTAAAGCTGAAATACTAAACACCTTTTTCCAAAGCTGTTTCACAGAGGAAGACCGCACTGCAGTTCCTTCTCTAAATCCTCGCACAAACGAAAAAATGGCTGACATCGAAATAAGTGTCCAAGGAATAGAAAAGCAACTGGAATCACTCAATAGAGGAAAGTCCACTGGACCTGACGGGATACCAATTCGATTCTACACAGAGTACGCGAAAGAACTAGCCCCCCTTCTAACAGCCGTGTACCGCAAGTCTCTAGAGGAACGGAGGGTTCCAAATGATTGGAAAAGAGCACAGATAGTCCCAGTCTTCAAGAAGGGTCGTCGAGCAGATGCGCAAAACTATAGACCTATATCTCTTACGTCGATCTCTTGTAGAATTTTAGAACATGTTTTTTGCTCGCGTATCATGTCATTTCTGGAAACCCAGAATCTACTATGTAGGAATCAACATGGATTCCGGAAACAGCGATCGTGTGAGACCCAACTCGCCTTATTTGTTCATGAGACCCAGAAAATATTAGATACAGGCTCCCAGGTAGATGCTATTTTTCTTGACTTCCGGAAGGCGTTCGATACAGTTCCGCACTGTCGCCTGATAAACAAAGTAAGAGCCTACGGAATATCAGACCAGCTGTGTGGCTGGATTGAAGAGTTTTTAGCAAACAGAACACAGCATGTTGTTATCAATGGAGAGACGTCTACAGACGTTAAAGTAACCTCTGGCGTGCCACAGGGGAGTGTTATGGGACCATTGCTTTTCACAATATATATAAATGACTTAGTAGATAGTGTCGGAAGTTCCATGCGGCTTTTCGCGGATGATGCTGTAGTATACAGAGAAGTTGCTGCATTAGAAAATTGTAGCGAAATACAGGAAGATCTGCAGCGGATAGGCACTTGGTGCAGGGAGTGGCAACTGACCCTTAACATAGACAAATGTAATGTATTGCGAATACATAGAAAGAAGGATCCTTTATTGTATGATTATATGATAGCGGAACAAACACTGGTAACAGTCACTTCTGTAAAATATCTGGGAGTATGCGTACGGAACGATTTGAAGTGGAATGATCATATAAAACTAATTGTTGGTAAGGCGGGTACCAGGTTGAGATTCATTGGGAGAGTGCTTAGAAAATGTAGTCCATCAACAAAGGAGGTGGCTTACAAAACACTCGTTCGACCTATACTTGAGTATTGCTCATCAGTGTGGGATCCGTACCAGGTCGGGTTGACGGAGGAGATAGAGAAGATCCAAAGAAGAGCGGCGCGTTTCGTCACTGGGTTATTTGGTAACCGTGATAGCGTTACGGAGATGTTTAATAAACTCAAGTGGCAGACTCTGCAAGAGAGGCGCTCTGCATCGCGGTGTAGCTTGCTCGCCAGGTTTCGAGAGGGTGCGTTTCTGGATGAGGTATCGAATATATTGCTTCCCCCTACTTATACTTCCCGAGGAGATCACGAATGTAAAATTAGAGAGATTAGAGCGCGCACGGAGGCTTTCAGACAGTCGTTCTTCCCGCGAACCATACGCGACTGGAACAGGAAAGGGAGGTAATGACAGTGGCACGTAAAGTGCCCTCCGCCACACACCGTTGCGTGGCTTGCGGAGTATCAATGTAGATGTAGATGTAGATGTAGAATCGCGAAAAAAATTGTGGAAAAATACTGAGAAAGTTACTCTCAAAAGTCTACCACAGAAAATACCGTGACGTAGTCTAAATTTGTTGCTTGTGTCATCAGATCCTCAGTTTCAGTTTGCAATTAAAACCACCAAACATTTCTAAAGTGTTGTCATCCGATGCTCAACAGTTATTGTTACTTTCTTATCCACAGGCAACAGCTATCATCGAACAAATTTGATGTTAGCTCAGATGCAACATATGATTTTAGTTATTGCTTGTGTCATCAGATCCTCAGTTTCAATTTGCGATTAAAACCACCAAACATTTCTAAAGTATTGTCATCCGATGCTCAATAATTATTGCTACTTTCTTATCCACAGGCAACAGCTATCGTGGAACAAATTTGATGCTAGCTCAGGTGCAACAGATGATTTTAGTTATTGTAGCGACTGTAAATAGTTGAAGATTTATTATACAATGAATTACAACGCATTATTTTTTCAAATAAATTGAAGAAAATACTTAACAAAATCTTTTTTTCTCTATGTTATTTCAGCCTTTGATGACTATTTTTGTAGAAAGAATTTATCAATTGAAAATTCCGTTTTTGTTCATCTGTCATACGTAATTTAACAACAAATGTAGCTACGGTCGCAGGTTCGAATCCTGCCTCGGGCATGGATGTGTGTGATGTCCTTAGGCTAGTTAGGTTTAAGTAGTTCTAAGTTCTAGGGGACTGATGACCTCAGCAGTTAAGTCCCATAGTGCTCAGAGCCATTTGAACCATTTGAACAACAAATGTAACATACTTTTGGATTTAACAACTTTATGAAGCCTTATGAAACTATTTTTTCAACTCAATTAATTTTTTCAGGAAACAGTTCCTTACTTTGGATTCAATATTTTGAATTTTAGGAAAGTAAGTCTCTCAAAACTCTTCAACAACAAGTTTTATTCCAAACAGAATTTTTTTAGGGTTCAGTATCTAAGTCAGTAAAAAAGGAGCAACCTTGTTGTCCGTCCGTCTGTCCCCATCGGTGGTACTTCAGTATCAACAGTATTTTTGATCTATAACAGCGGACGGAGTACTGACCCTTGCGGGTAGAATTCAGATACTTTCCGTGGATCCACAATCTCAATGCAGAATCGAATGTATGCCTAGTGTGAATCAGCCCGTGGATGAATATTTCTGGCGCAAGAGCGCGAAGTTTGTATACAGAGTGTTACAAAAAGGTACGGCCAAACTGTCAGGAAACATTCCTCACACACAAAGAAATAAAATATGTTATGTGGACATGTGTCCGGAATGGTTTACTTTCCATGTTAGAGCTCATTTTATTACTTCTCTTCAAATCACATTAATCATGGAATGGAAACACACAGCAACAGAACGTACCAGCGTGACTTCAAACACTTTGTTACAGGAAATGTTCAAAATGTCCTCCGTTAGCGAGGATACATGCATCCACCCTCCGTCGCATGGAATACCTGATGCGCTGATGCAGCCCTGGAGAATGGCGTATTGTATCACAACCGTCCACAATACGAACACGAAGAGTCTCTACATTTGGTATCGGGGTTGCGTAGACAAGAGCTTTCAAATGCCCCCATTAATGAAAGTCAAGAGGGTTGAGGTCAGGAGAGCGTGGAGGCCATGGAATTGGTCCGCCTCTACCAATCCATCGGTCACCGAATCTGTTGTTGAGAAGCGTACGAACACTTCGACTGAAATGTGCAGGAGCTCCATCGTGCATGAACCACATGTTGTGTCGTACTTGTAAAGGCACATGTTCTAGCAGCACAGGTAGAGTATCCCGTATGAAATCATGATAACGTCCTCCATTGAGCGTAGGCGGAAGAAACTAAAATGAGCTCTAACATGGAAACTAAGCGTTTCCGGACACATGTCCACATAACATCTTTTCTTTATTTGTGTGTGAGGAATGTTTCCTGAAAGTTTAGCCGTATCTTTTTGTAACACCCTTATTAATATACGGGCACTCTGAGTTAGTGAGCAATTTGTATACTGAGTAACTAGCGCACTTGAATATTTTGTCTCTGTTATCAGTAACTGGGCGAATTATAGCGCTTGCTTGTCCGCATGAGTACTCATTTGTTTGATATATCGTTATCGCTCTCTTATGGTTTGAAGATGCTTGTATTAGGCTTTAATAATTTTAAGCATCATAGACGAACTTAAAATTATTTATGAGGGTTGACTGAAAAGTAATGTCTCCACCTTCGTAACTCTTCAACAGTTGGCAGCATTGGTATGCTTGTTCCGTAGCCTCTTCTCTACAGCTCCAGTTGGCGGGAAGCCTTAGCACTGAACGGTTGTGTTGTTACAGTGTAAAGTATGGAACCCGGCGCAGACGGTCGATCAATGCGATTTAAGCAACGTGCTGTCATTGAATTCTTGACAGCAGAAGGTGTCACCCCACAGGAGACTCATCAGAGAAAGAAAGCATTTTATGGTATATGGAAATGGAAATGTCGTGTGGCTAGGGCCTCCCGTCGGGTAGACCGTTCGCCTGGTGCAGGTCTTTCGATTTATGGTGATTGTGTTGATGTGAGTACTCTGCGTCGTTGGGCGAGTAAGTTTAAAGATGTTGGGGCGGGAACATCTGACCTGCGTGACAAACAAAGAATTGGACGTCCTGTGAAAGCACCCACCGAGTTTCACAAGCAAAATGTTGACACATTGATTCAGAGAGAAACTTCAAGCGCAATCGGCATTTCACAAGAACGTATGGATCACATTATTGCTTTGCTTGGCTATCGGAACATCTGTGCACGATAGGTACCCCGGATGCTGACTCCTGAAATGAAAGCGCACAGACGTGAAACTTACCAGGAACTGCTCTCGCCTTTCTCCATTCAATTGTGACAGGAGACGAAACGTGGGTACACCATTACGAGCCGGAGACGAAACGTCTGTCCACAGCTCGTGGTCGTGCGGTAGCGTTCTCGCTTCCCGCGCCCGGGTTCCCGGGTTCGATTCCCGGCGGGGACAGGGATTTTCTCTGCCTCGTGATGACTGGGTGTTGTGTGTTGTCCTTAGGTTAGTTAGGTTTAAGTAGTTCTAAGTTCTAGGGGACTGATGACCATAGATGTTAAGTCCCATAGTGCTCAGAACCATTTGAACGAAACGTCTATGGAATTTCAACACAAAGACTCGGCCCAGAAAAAGAAATTCAAGACGCAGCGCTCAGCTGGAAATATCATGGCCACAATGTTCTGGGACGCAGATGGTGTTATCCATGTTGATTTCCTTAATCGTGGAACAACAATAAATTCAGAGCGTTACATCACAACGCTGCGAACTCTGAAACGACGGCTAACATGGGTCCGAAAGGAAAGGGGAAATGTTTTCCTGCAGTATGACAATGCCAAACCACACACTTCACCTCCCACCACAGCAGAACTTCAGAGACTGAACCTCACCACCGTACGGCATCCTCCATACGGTCCAGATTTAGCACTGTCTGACTTCCATCTGTTCCCGATAATGAAAGACGATCTGCGGGGATATAATTGTACTTCTGATGAGAGCACTGTAAGACTGTGGTTGCGGAAAAATAGGGTCGACTTCTTCCATGACGATTTCAGAAAACTTGTTCATCGTTGGCAGAAATGTATCCAATTGGCTGGTGATTATGTGGAAAAGTGAATATTGGTAATTGAAGATCACATTCTAAGGATTTCTGAGTGGCCGGCCGCGGTGGCCGTGCGGTTCTAGGCGCTTCAGTCGGGAACCCCGCGACTGCTACGGTCACAGGTTCGAATCCTGCTTCAGGCATGGATGTGTGTGATGTCCTTAGGTTAGTTAGGTTTAAGTAGGTCTAAGTTCTAGGGGACTGATGACCTCAGATGTTAAGTCCCATAGTGCTCAGAGCTATTTGAACCATTTGATTTCTGAGTTCGTTTAACGAAGGTGGAGGCATTACTTTTCATTCAACCCTCGTATATCATAAAACAACCACAAAAACCACGCAAAAGAAAACAAAAATTGATTCAAATGGCTCTGAGCACTATGGGACTTAACTTCTGAGGTCATCAGTCCCCTAGAACTTAGAACTATTTAAACGAAACTAACCTAAGGACATCACCCATATCCATGCCCGAGGCAGGATTCGAACCTGCGACCGTAGCGGTTGCGCGGTTCCAGACTGTAGCGCCTAGAACCGCTCGGCCATTCCGGCCGGCAAGAAAACCAACAAGCTGTCGAATAAATTCTGTTCGTGCAGACGAACAGTACTTTCGCAAACAGTGTGGACTGGCAAATAATTTATTCTAGAATGGGATTACGGTAAAGCCACAATCAGATCTCAACTAGCATACTATCAGCAACGGAAAACTGTAAGAAAATAAAATTTATGGGAACGATCATAGCATTTTATGAAACTGTCGAAAAGTGGAAAGCTGTATTTAATCGTGGAATTCTTTTTACGACTCAGGTAGTACAGCGAGACCGCGATAAGGTAAACAAGACAGATACGGATATTTTGGCCTACTCTTATGTTTGCTGATGCGTGCTCTGCGTCACCTCCTAGACGCAGCCCGTGGAGTCAGAGTGGGCAGCAATATCCTTGTTTACCGGTCGCGGTTTCTTGGTTGCCGGTGGAGGACGGACAGCCAGCAGGGAGATGTGGCGCTGTTTGGAGACGCGGTCCTCGGGTCCTCAAAGGCCGCAAAGCGGGCGACTTCTTCATCCGCGGACGACGCACATGTGTGCCGCGTGTTTGTGCGCTTAAGCTGCGCCTCTGGACGCGGCCGGTCGCAGCCGCTCCGGCCGCCCACTGCGTAATTGCCGACGGCTCCGAGGTGGACAAATGAAGATCAAAATGCGGGCCACTCTAATAAACAAGCAGCGCCGACAGTCCGCGTATGATGGACGCGGGCGGTGTTTACGCTGCTAGCGGGACATCAAAACGGAGAGGCTCCAGAGCGCTGGGCAGAATCTTTCTCGTCCGGCTCCTTCTTTCCTTTCCTCGCAGCGGCAGAGGCTGCAACGTTATGCCGAGATGAGGCAGAGAGTTCTAACGTCACTGAGCGGACAGTTTATACAACGTGCCACTGGAGACACACTGGTCACATAAACCTGCGAGATGACCGTAATACGTACTAACCGGTGTCGTTACACACAAATATTCGTGCAAACATGCGTAACAAATTATACGAAGGAGCGGAATAATTCCTCAGTCGTCAATAAAAATAATATTTACTTTATATTGTACTTGTCGCAAAATGACGATGGTGGATCACAGTGTGAAGCCGAACTCCAACTATAAAATTTCTGATGTTGTTCAGGGACATTTTCTGAGTGTTTCGGTATCAGTCACCCATGTTTCGGGTGATTCGTTAAAAGTAGCATAGGTGGGGGTAAAGCCCAGCCATGTCCAGTTTTTCTAACATTGTGGTCAATGAGATGCAGATTTTCTCGCTATTTCAAATTGAAATCATAGGCTGGGTTGTTAGCTATAACTCATCTAAATTCTAGCTCTGGGTAATGATTAATTACAGAGAAATTTAAAATTTAACTAAAACGATAATCGCAGTGTTTTACCCGACACGGTGGAGTAAAGCATGGCACTGAGGTCTTTGCCCCATTGAAATAAACATGTATAAAAATAGATGACTGCATAATAAAAATACGACCGAGCGAGGTGGCGCAGTGGTTAGACACTGGGCTCGCATTCGGGAGGACGACGGTTCAATCCCGCGTCCGGCCATCCTGATTTAGGTTTTCCGTGATTTCCCTAAATCACTCCAGGCAAATGCCGGGATGGTTCCTCTGAAAGGGCACGGCCGCCTTCCTTCCCTAATCCGATGAGACCGATGACCACGCTGTCTGGTCTACTTCCCCAAACCAACCAACCAACCAATAAAAATACTTCAAATATCCATTTGTAACAGTGTTGTATTGTACCCAAATTAACCAACAAAATACTGAACTGAACTGTTTTGTAAATTTCAACATAATGCTTAAAATACTTATACAAAAATACTTTCTTAACCAGGAACGGAGGATTAATAGGCTATGTGGTAAACAGTGTGCATAGTCAGGTCCTCCGATTCTGCGTTGAAGTCTCAGCCTCGTGTTCTTTTTCTTCTTCTTCTTCGCATACTTGTTTCCCAAATCGTAAGTCCCTTTCAATATCTGAGCTACTGTCATTATGTGAGAAGTCTGATTCTGACTCCTAAAAATAATCAGTGTTTGATCTGTTTCCTTTCCTCCATTTTCTTTCTCTGGCCCGTCTTCGCTGATCAGTAACAAACTTTTCTTTTCCCATGCGTTCTTCTTCTATTCGTTCTTTATTGGGTGTCAACATTAGTAGCACAGATTTCAATGCTTTGACAGAAACCTTTTAGAATTTTAAACTGCCATTTGACTGTATTACTATATTTATCTTCTGTTCTACCTAGATTATCAAGAATAACGTTAAAAACCATTATTATGCCGTATCTGATACGGTATCCAAAGTATTGCATGACTATAGCTCAACATCATCGAAAACTTCTTTGACGGAAAGTTTCCTCTAAATGTTTGTTTTAGACAGCCGAATTGTGTCCCCAGGTGAGGTAATATCACGCAATGTGTATTGAATATCATCTTTTGTGGCATTATCATTGAAAATTCTCGTCTAATTGTTGGAGCTGAGGGGCTTTAGCCCAAAACAGCTGCGAGTGTTTGCCCCATTTTGCCATTTTCTCAAAAATGCGCCATTGTTTCTTTGGTGTCTAACTGGAAAAATTATTTACACGCGAAAGTAAAGCTTAAAATAAATAGTGCCAACCAATCATTCTTTGATTCTTCTTTTCAAGTCTTACATTGTGCAATGTTCAAGTAAAATATTAAAAAAAAACTTACGTGCAAGTAGTAAAAAGCGGACGTATATCATTTGGTCACATCTGGAGCGACCTGCCGGGACGAACTTTCATGGAACGATAAATTACAATAATACAAACCTGCCACCTTGTGGTCGATTCCTGAATCGATCGCAGCCAAAACCTCGTTGTGGGTTTTTACGGCACGCGGGACTTCACCCATACCCATCCTACTTGCATTTTATTTTATATTTCTTACCTCCATGTGTTGTGCGTCTTTATTTGGAAACCAATTTATTCCACTCCCTTATGGTGCTTGTTTCCGCAACAATAATGCTTACTGTACTCTTCGTCTTCTAGCTTGCTTTCGGTACTGTTCGACTCTGTCTCTGATTGGTTTTTCCGGCGGTACTACTTATAAATTAACAGCGATACATAGCAATAGGGATGGGCTTACTGATACAGAATTGGCTGATATGCAACTCGCGTGTGGGTTCACTAATTGTGATAGAAATGCATCGTAATGTCGCTATACGGAGCTATTCCCGCAGCCGTGGCAACCACACCAAAGCGCTTCGGCATTTGAGAGTTATTGCATTAGCCTGTGTTTAGTGTTGATTGTTGTGGTGTTTGCATACTGCCTCTTTCACCGTTTTGAAGCTATTTGCACATAAACAAAGGTAACGGGTAATAAACCGATAAATTACAATTACGTTATTACTCCCTAACGAACCACTGGAGATTGGTCCTTATATCAAAATACTCAAAAAAAGAAAAAGGTCCCGTGAAGTTCAGGTTCTCTGAGGACGGTAGCGTGGGGCTCAAAACCTGCACTTTCTGTTTCGATTTAAAAGTTAGTTATGGCTGCCTCAGATCACTAAAAGTGAATCCTGGGGTAACCCTAATCTAACTCCCTTATCTGTTTATGTCATATATCCTCTAGCTCAGCTGTAAGGTCTTTGTGACCGTCGTGATCCGGGGATTGCGCTGTTACCATGTAAAGAGGATATCTCGTGTGTGAGTCCCTTCTCGGTCTTGGATGTGAGTTTTAAACATACCCATGTCACAGAAAACTTTGTATTCCACCTAATGTACAAGGTATCCTCTTAATAAGTTATATTCTTGGAAATGGCGAATGAGATCTTAAACTTGAAAAAATATATATGTATTCAAATAATGAAAGTATAGAAGAACCCGAACTACCAGACACGCATTACTCGGTAAACATTCAAAGTCTGACATTAACAGAGCTGCTGTGGAGACAGATAGGTCTTTATTTGTCATGGAAAGCAGTTGGGTACATTAATTAAATGGATACTCGAGTGTAACAAGAGTCTGATGTCCGAATGGAATTTGCCGCTCACATTTATTTTAGTGAGTAGCTGAGTAACCATAGTTGTGAGGGTATGTATTTATTCCAAATTTTTTTACCCATCTCGTCCCTTTCTCTTTCTTGTCCAGCTCCTCACCCCACTTCTCTGTCCATCTCTTTCTCCCATCTCTCTCCGTCCACCTGCCCCACTCCCAACTATCTCCATCTGTCCCTCTCTCTGTCCATCAGCTCGTCTCCACTCTCTCCGTCAATCTCCTCCTTTTCCCTTTCTTTGTCTATTTCCCCCTACATTCACTGAGTCCATCTCCTCTTCCTTCATATACAGCGTGTTCGGAAATTCCCATTACAACTTCCTACGACTTGTAGGAGAGAGTGAATACATAATATATTGAACAAGAAATTGAAGAGGCGCCAGGTGTGTACCGGAACATGCTTCGTACGTACAGTGTCTGTAACGACGTAGAACCGCGCGACTGCTACGGTCGCAGGTTCGACACCTGCCTCGGGCATGGATGTGTGTGATGTCCTTAGGTTAGTTAGGTTTAAGTAGTTCTGAGTTCTAGGGGACTGATGACCTCAGATGTTAAGTCCCATAGTGCTCAGAGCCATTTGAACCATTTTGTAACGACATAAGTGGTGAGCACATCGAGCCGCTGTTGTAATGCATCATTGCTGTTCCGTATATAGGGTATTCTGGGTCCCTTTTTGTTTTGGAATAACGTAACCACGTAATGTACGTGTGTTAATACGAACAAATGTGCTTAAGTGATAAATGAATGTTTCGTTATGTTTCCTTCCGAACTGTTACCTAATAACTGTACTGCGTCATGCCGATTTCAGATACTCAAGCAGGAGTGTATGAGTTAAACATCTGAATTGAAACCGTCGTACAGGACATGGGTTTCTATTCAAAATATTATGCACTCACTCCACTCTACAAGCCCTACACATCCTGTACTTGACCATATCTTCATTCCCTCTCACTCTGTCCATGTCTTCCTTTCCCCATCTATCGCCCATCCCTTCCTCTTCCCTTCGCTCTCCAATATATCATCCCCACTCCAGTAGGACGAAAAAGATGGCTCTGAGCACTATGGGACTTAACATTGTAACCTCCCCACAGGAAACATTTAAAATCAAAAACCATGAACCAAGTGTAACCTCCGCACAAAAATAATAATTGAATGAATTTTTTAAATATTGTAACCTCTGAACAAAATTGGCTCCCATTTGTGATCTCTATGCTGAAATGCATTCACATTTAATGTAACCACAAAATTCAATTCGTAAATCCGGAAATAATTTTAAAAAAATTCAGTAACCTGGTAAATTTTATGACGACAGCAGCGCTGTGCCTCGGCCCTGTATTCTGAATAAAAAACGAAAAATTCTTACCTCAATAAAAACTGCGAATATATATCTGCTCTTATGTAGAAATATTTTGGCACAGCTTCGTGCAATGCTGGTGTATATATTGAAAGGGTACAGTACCGCCCGACATTGAAAATAGGTACAACATACTTCATTATTTTTGTCAGAACAACACATTTTGTTTGTAAAATAACTCAATTTCAATTAACACAGCGAAGCCGGATACCAGTGTGGGAAAGAATGACAATTTATTGATTTAATTGATCACATGTGCACTCCCACAAAGTAAATCCCTACATCCAGTTTGGTGAGATATGTGAAATGAATGAATGTATGGTCGTCTGCTAACCGCAGATAGTGAATGTGAATATATGATCATCTTTGAGACGATCCTTTGGCCACCTTTGGTGGGACCAAAGAGATGAAATTTACCAGAGCTTTGAGCGCCTGAAATGTGGCTGACCAATACAGTAACAAGGTGCTTCCCCCACCTCGACAGAAATGGGAGATGACCTGGAGAACGGCCATGTTTCAGCACTCTGCCGCTGGATCTTGTGCTGTTAAGACCTGTTTTAGTTGTGCTCCGTAATGACGAAAGAGTGGAGACATGGTATGCATGTGGAATATTTAAGAGTAGTTTGAAATATTAATTTCTCTATTTCAGGAACTTTTGTGGGGAGAATTAAATGTCAGGCAGGTAATATTAAAGGGATTGTAGTAATCTTCGGAAGTGACCAACGGTCACAATGAAACCACGTGTAGCAATAAGTTGAAATACTTCCGTTTGCTTAAGTTAAGCTGAATTACTAGCGTGTGTGCAATAAGTTGAAATATTTAAGAAATAGCGTGTGTACCATAAGTTGAAATATTTAAGAAATGGCGTGTGCAGGACTTGAAATTAGAGACGAGTACTTCCACGTGGTGAGTACTGTGTGAGTCTCAATCTGTGTATGAGACAAAGGATAACGAGAAGTACTCGTTCATGGCATCAGTTGAGGACTCGCGCGTGTGATGAATACGTTCTTAATGTTACCTTGCGTGATATAATTCCGTGTGACACTAGATTCAAACTCTGAGAGAGAAGCAAGGTGAGTCGGCCGTCTATCCAGCAACGCCACTTGGCTTGCATTGCACAGGAAGACGTGCATATATCTCCAGAGTTCGTAGTAGGAAAGTAGAATTACGAAGTGGGGCAGTGTCGTGTGAAACTGGGATAGATATTAATTGAAGTGGGAAAGCTGAAAGTGATAGTGTTGTGACTATTTAGTGTTTTATATTTCTTACTGCAGTGTGATGTATGTCATGTAATTTGGGTATGTGTGGTTTGCATGGGAGAGTAGCAAGGTAGTTTCAAAAGATTAGTGGGTTATGCTTGTTCCTTCTGTGTCGCCCGATCTGGAGGAAAGTTTCGTGATGATGATTGTGAGAGTCGAAGTGTGAGATTTAATAAAAGATCCACCATCCTATCCAGAAAGTGCACTGTAGCGTTAAATAATTACGAGATCATGATATAGAGATTCACCAATGTAAAGCCATGCCCACTGGGCGGAATTTCTCATGTGTTATTGTTGTAGGTTATAGAATTTGTGTGTTTAGGTTAGAGAATTTATCGGAATAAATAAGATAGTGAAAAGAAAAAGATTGGTGGACTTTTCCTTCGAATTGTATGTTGTCATAATGTCCCGAATTTATAATGTGTGCGCCATTCATATTTAGTGCGGTGGCCACGTGTTGACAAAAGCCGTTAAATAAAAGACGAAAGAAAATGTGGTATTGCCAGTGCGTAGTGTACAGTCAGTATTCTGTAAGTTACTGATAGTCAGATGCATGCTTCCGTTGCGTATTAATCATATAGGCGGATAACTTGTAAACTTAAGTGTGAGCACTAGAGTTCATGTTACTCGATAAATAAGAATGAATCCACTCGCTTGGCAGACCACTCATCTTGCAGGCCTGACTGCTTGATGCCACAGTATGAGCAAGGCATGTGGGTGCCTCTCAATATATATATATATATATATATATATATATATATATATATATTTATTGTTGGAAGGAATAATCATGCATTGGAAATATTCTTTAAATTGAAATGAATGCTTTTCTTTAAAAAAATTACTTTATATTATAAAAACTATTATTGGGGGCATTTTTTTTAAAAAAGAAATTAATGACAGTTAATATACATTACTAGATATGCGCAAGGCTGCTTCTTTACCTTCTACAATAATACTCATCCTCCAGAGTCCTGACCAGAGCAGACTGCCGACACGCGCAGGCACGCGCCGACTACTGTCGACTACTCAAGACTACTGCTTACTACTGAGGACTAACACGGACTGAAGAGTACTGCCGACTTGACGCCGACTCGCGACAAGCAACAAATAACTACATACTACTCTCTGGTCAGAGACTCTGCCATGCCTCGCCCGTCGCCGGCAACACATACGTCTTACAACATCTATGGTCATCAGTCCCCTAGAACTTAGAACTACTTAAACCTAACTAACCTAAGGACATCACACACATCCATGCCTGAGACAGGATTCGAACCTGCGACCGTAGCAGTCGCGCGGCTCCGGACTGAGCGCCTAGAACCGCTCGACCACCGCGGCCGGCCTCCAGTAGGACGTTGCTGATGCTTACCCCCACTGTATTTCTTATCAGACAGTGAGATGTGTACCACATCTTCCCGAAATCTGTCCAAGGGTTTAGGAGGAGCTTTTCACCAGCGAATGTGCCACAGTACAGACGTATCACATAGATTTCACTTATATTTAACATATTACATACATATTTGTGCACATATTTTAACTGTAACTATAGCGAATTTTGTCATGCAATTTCGATTTCACGCAGCTCAATGTCCGTGAGGCCATATCTCCTGAACAATGTGTCGTACAATGACATAATTTTGCAGAAGCATCCACTGGTGTGGGAAATGTGTTACGAGTAGATTTAGCACTGAAGACGTAATAAATTAAAACGAAGTGCATGATGCGACAGTTTTTTACCCATATCAGTGTTTATGATGCCAAATCTCCTGAACTATGGGTCGTGAAAAGATATACACACACCAAAAGATGTTTTGCATCACCTCGGCTCCGAGGGTTCCCGAACCTGTATAGTAAATTGGAATAGGAACATCGTTTCCGCCGTTTTTATTGCTCATGAAAACCACATCTTGCATGTTGTACCACCATACAGCGAGACCTTCAGAGGTGGTGGTCCAGATTGCTGTACACACCGGTACCTCTAACACCCAGTAGCACGTCCTCTTGCGTTGATGCATGCCTGTATTCGTCGTGGCGTACTATCCACGAGTTCATCAAGGCACTGTTGGTCCACATTCTCCCACTCCTCAACGGCGACTCGTCGTAGATCCCTCAGAGTGCTTGGTGGATCACGACGTCCATAAACATCCCTTTTCAGTCTATCCCAGGTATGTTCGATAGGGTTCATGTCTGGAGAACATGCTGGCCACTCTAGTCGAGCAACGTCGTTATCCTGAAGGAAGTCATTCACATGAAGTGCAAGATGGGGGCGCGAATTGTCGTCCATGAAGACGAATGCCTGGTGAATATGCTGCCGATATGGTTGCACTGTCGTCGGAGGATGGATTTCACGTGTCGTACAGCCGTTACAGCGCCTTCCATGACCACCAGCGGCGTACGTTGGCCCCACATAATGCCACCCCAAAACAGCAGAGAACCTCCACCTTGCTGCACTCGCTGGACAGTGTGTCTAAGGCGTTCAGCCTCACCGGGTTGCCTCCAAACACGTCTCCGACGATTGTCTGGTTGAAGGCATATGCGACAGTCATCGGTGAAGAGAACGTGATGCCAATCCTGAGCGGTCCATTCGGCATATTGTTGGGCCCATCTGTATCGCGCTGCATTGTGTCGCGGTTGCAAAGATGGACCTCGCTATGGACGTCGGGAGTGAAGTTGCATATCATGCAGCCTATTGCGCACAATTTGAGTCGTACACGACGTCCTATGGCTGCACGAAAAGCCATATTCAACATGGTGGCGTTTCTGACAGGGTTCATCCGAGCCATAATCCGTAGGCAGCGGTCAGCCACTGCTCTAGTAGGCCTTGAGCGGCCTGAGCGAGGCATGTCATCGACAGTTCCTGTCTCTTTAAATCTCCTCCATGTCCGAACAACATCGCTTTGGTTCACCCCTAGACTCCTGGACAATGTGTATAGGCATATGTAATCCTTTTGATTTGTACACGAAGGCATAAAAAATTAACAGCAATGGGAAGTAACACACCGATTCATGCGAATCGAAAGTACTCGTATAAACGAAATTAGCTTATGGCTCAGCTGTCACGCGCTCAACAGTACGCGCTGACGTTAGTAGCAGGAGAGGAGATATTGACCTGTGAGCATGCCCGACAGACTGGCTGAAGGCGCAGCCAAAATAGAAATGCAATGTGTATGTAACCTAAATACAAAGTAAACGGAAATACTACGGAAATACGTCTACTGTTTACCAAAAATAACGAACCAATTGATATATGTACACACAGATTTAATTAAATACTAAGCTATATACAACATATTTACAACCGAAAGGAAGCATTATGAAAAAACTATACTAGACGTGTAAGCTAAGGACTAACGGCAAAATACCGTGAGAGATGTCAAATAATTTTTTGGGTGAGAAAATGATCATAAAGTGTAACAGAATAAACAAATGTCTTTGAATTTAAACAAAATATGGAAATATCTGCTGACTATGCAATGACCAAATGTATGAGTGACCATCGAGCTACGAAATGCAATTAGTTTTACGTTAGTTTTAAGTTTTTTCTTTCAGCGACCAGTGCATCGTCACGGCGAAGAAGAAAATTACGTCGAGAGTAGTAGGTACCAAATGAAGAAACGGGCCGCACCTCGAGTAAACAATTTAGTTATAAGGATATTTACAATAAAGGTCATAAGGCAAATGAGAAATGAAATATGCATCGTCGAAGTGTCTCTACGTGACTATTATCACTACCTATTCGCTGCAGAGTACACACAAAAATTTAAGCATGAGATTTTATAAAAGCCAATTAATTTTTTATCGTCACATATGAAAGCTTGAATAATGACATTTAGAGGTATTTGAGAAAGGTAAGTATACGATGGTTAAAACATTAGATTTCACACTAAGCTACACGTGATTTGACGTAAACATAACTAGTTCATGAAGAAACAACCTGACACATCGTCAGTGGTTAGTCGGTACACATTATATTAGTGAAGCAAAAGTTCCTTGGCAACTAGTCCATGATTGTACGAGTAACATTTCTACATAAATCCTTAAATCAGTAGATAAGTATTACCTGTCTTCCCTTCCAAACAAAGGAGGCGGCGCCAAGCGTTATTAGGCCAGCAATGCGCGATGTTTTAGTCCTATTTCCAATGTATTTTTTTCTTCCCTCGTCTATCTAAGAAAGAGTTGAGCTCCCATAAGTGATAAAAGCCTATCTATAAAATGAACCAAAAATTTATTATATTTTTGTATTGTGTTACGAAAATGTGATATGTAATTAATTTGTATATATGATGTGAACGAAGATATGTTGAAGCTAACAAGCGAACTGTGGTAAGAGAACCCAGTTAATGAAAATTTTAATGATGTTTTAAAACTTAAGAAATTTATGTTCGTATAACCAATGGATGGAATGTCAGCCATAGGTATAATCGATCATGTTGTGTACATTGTTGTAACTCAATACTTGTATGAAATCTCATTGGCAACCATACTCTATATGAAGAAATGAACTTCAAAGACAAGCAATTTATACAATGTTTTGGACGGCTATATGTGTCTTTCAACAAGTGCACGGTCAAGTGTGGTGACATGAACATGCGTGTGCAACGAAATAGCTTATGAACATCATGGCTCACAACGCTTGATACTAGGACAACTGAGCTATATGGTAGTTGTTCGAGCAGGTACTCACCTCATCGACGGATACTATTACTCAGGGTTCTCTCCGCTGAAAATGCGACTACGGCGGGTAGTAATGAAACCCGGGCCGTAAAAATGGAGATCTTCTGCCACAGCGTCGGAGTTTGGAACAATAAGCACACACCCACTGCACGCAGAATGAAGACAAACGCCAAAGAAATTCTTCGATACGTGGCACTCAAGTGAAAGTGTGACACTCACAAAAAATCAGTGCACGCACGTGCAATGGTAGCACGTAGCATGTTAACCGTTGGCAACTAGTTCTTGCCGCCAAATCAGCCAGTGCGCCAGCACGAAAACCGGCAGCGAGAACGGAGCAAACTGGACATTATTGTTAACGCGCTAAATTTAAATATGTAATGGACTCACATGTTATGCATATAATATTATAATAGGATAAGCTGAGATATCCATTCCATTAAATAAAAAAGAAGCCGACAATAAAGGGCATCGACCCCTATCGGCAAATCTAAATACAAACAAGCAAAAAAAAAGTCACTATACGTTTCCGTACCATGTTAACGTACAGTGTGGGGGCAATTGTACAAGTATATGACGAAAGACCCCCAGGACGCAGCTAAGTTAATATTTATTTTGAAAAATATTGAAACACCGATCGGTCATAAGCATTAGCAAAGACGTTACTTGCGAATGCGCGGTGGAGCGCAGAATAATGAAGGGACTTTCATTCAATTATTTGTGTATGATTTTGTTTTTTAGACAGTCTCAGTCGGGCTCTCTCGTATGTAGAAGTTTTTGTTACGCTTTACTGCTCGGAGTATGACGGGCTACGAGTCTTTTGTATCACATGTGTTTCTGAATTAGAGAAGACTTAATAACAGTGTTAAGCACTTTTTATTAAAGTGAAATAAAACGAAGTCAAGAAAAATTCCTTCGTATTTTGCATCACCTTAAAAGTCACTGGTGTTTCCTAAGTCGGCTGCCTGCATCTACTATTGAAATGGAGGAAAAGAAGTCCACGGTCATATTTTCGTAAATTTAACAGAAGGTGGCTAACTTCAATGCTAATCGAACTGGGAACAATGCAACGTATCGAATATTTTCATACCAATTATTTCTCAGCACAACGTTCGCTGTAACACCCTTGCAAGATTTTCAGTCTCTCCCTGACCACTCCGACTGTAGGCCTTTTCTCTAATTTTCAGAAGACGAGAAATATAATTAATATATGTATAGGGATGGAAACAGAAAAAGAAACGACGCAAAGTACAGGGTTATTGCAAATGATTGAAGCGATTTCACAGCTCTACAATAACTTTATTATTTGAGATATTTTCACAATGCTTTGCACACACAAACAAAAACTCAAAAAGTTTTTTTAGGCATTCACAAATGTTCGATATGTGCCCCTTTAGTGATTCGGCAGACATCAAGCCGATAATCAAGTTCCTCCCACACTCTGCGCAGCATGTCCCCAATAATGAGTTCGAAAGCATCGTTGATGCGAGCTCGCAGTTCTGGCACGTTTCTTGGTAGAGGAGGTTTAAACACTGAATCTTTCACATAACCCCACAAAAAGAAATCGCATGGGGTTAAGTCGGGAGAGCGTGAAGGCCATGACATGAATTGCTGATCATGATCTCCACCACGACCGATCCATCGGTTTTCCAATCTCCTGTTTAAGAAATGCCGAACATCATAATGGAAGTGCGGTGGAGCACCATCCCGTTGAAAGATGAAGTCGGCGCTGTCGGGCTCCAGTTGTGGCATGAGCCAATTTTCCAGCATGTCCAGATACACGTGTCCTGTAACGTTTTTTTCGCAGAAGAAAAAGGGGCCGTAAACTTTAAACCATGAGGCATCCAGAAGCTTTAAACTGCGCATACCATCGCCGTATGGAGTTAGCAGTTGGTGGATCTTTGTTGAACTTCGTCCTGAAGTGTCGTTGCACTGTTGTGACTGACTGATGTGAGTGCATTTCAAGCACGACATACGCTTTCTCGGCTCCTGTCGCCATTTTGTGTCACTGCGCTCTCGAGCGCTCTGGCGGCAGAACCCTGAAGTGCGGCTTCAGCCGAACAAAACTTTATGAGTTTTTCTACGTATCTGTAGAGTGTCGTGACCATATGTAAATGAATGGAGCTACAGTGAATTTATGAAATCGCTACAATCATTTGTAATAGCCCTGTAAATTGAATGAACAATAGCACAATTTTGTACACGGAGAACATTTAATAATAATGCAAATGTACTAATATTCTCTCTTTATTGAAAGTGAAAAGACAATTACCAATCAATTTCTTTCATTCTTTTCCTTGAAAAATCTTTTTTTTATTATATATTTTTTACTATATTACAACTTGCAGCAATCTCCCTGGCCGGCAAAATCTGCGGACTTGTCTACAGGCGAGCACGTGTGGGATGTGATGGGACAACTCGTCAGCCAACATCTATCACAAAATTACGTGAACAGGTCGCTCACGGGTGGCAGCACGTGTCCTAGGACAGGATTCGTCATCTGTACGATTGACTGGATGACAGAGTCAGCGCCTGTACTGCCACCCTTAGAGACTACACAAGCTCTAACATGAGTGTTCCAGCACGGGTCGATAGCTGCTACATCAGAACTTCTTGCGCTGTTGATCTGTAAATGTAATAACTTCATGTACTCCCTGTGAACTACTGCAACAATAAATCTTGAGTGAGCTGGAAACCTCTAAGAGAGTGTACTATTTTTTCCGGCAGTATAATTGTTAAGAAATAAATTCGATATGTTGTGATGTTTCCGAGATAATTAGTATTGGAGTTAGCCAATCGGGCCACTGTGCACGCAAAGTCATTCATGCGTCCACGGGAGACGGTGTCGCCAGACGTGTTCGTTTGGTTTTCTAAAACGGAGCACGAGAACGATGCAAGAATTGGAGATGGGCTGAGCAGTCTCGTGCGCTATCATCTACGCAATGAGAACCACTGACGCTAATTGTATCTGGCGGGCAGCTTGAATCTGCGGGCGCAACGGCCTGGTTGGCTAACTTCAACGCTAATCGAACTGGGAACAATGCAACGTATCGAATATCTTCTTAACAATTATTTCGCAGCACAACGTTCGCTGCAACACCCTTGCAAGGTTTTCAGTCTGTTCCTGACCACTCCGACTGTAGGCCTTTTCTCTAATTTTGATCAGTATTCTCTCCTGCAAGAATATTGAAAAGTAAAAAAAAAAAAAAAAACACACACACACACACACACACACTTTGTAATAGGAATTACTTCATTCGTCTGGAATCATAGGTTCAGGTTTAATTTTTTAAAATTTTATTTTCACTAATAGGGAAAGACTTCTAATGTTTTTAAACGTGAATTTCACTGCTACTTTGGTAACTACACTACTGGCCACTAAAACTGCTACACCACGAAGATGACGTGCTACTGACGGGAACTTTAACTGACAGGAAGAAGATGCTGTGATATGCAAATGATCAGCTTTTCAGAGCATTCACACAAGGTTGGCGCCGGTGGCGACACCTACAACGTGCTGACATGAGGAAAGTTTCCAGCCAATTTCTCATACACAAACAGCAGTTGACCGGCGTTTCCTGGTGAAACGTTGTTGTGATGCCTCGTGTAAGGAGGAGAAATGCGTACCATCACGTTTCCGACTTTGATAAAGGTCGGATTGTAGCCTATCGCGACTGTGGTTTATCGTATCGCGACGTTGCTAATCGCGTTGGTCGAGATACAATGACTGTTAGCAGTATATGGAATCGGTGGGTCCAGGGGTGTCATACGGAACGCCGTGCTGGATCCCAACGGCCTCATATCACTAGCAATCGAGATGACAGGCATCTTATACTCGTGGCTGTAACGGATCGTGCAGCCACGTCTCGATCCCTGAGTCAACAGATGGGGACGTTTGCAAGACAACAACCATCTGCACAAACAGTTCGACGACGTTTGCAGCAGAATGGACTATCAGCTCTGAGACCATGGCTGCGGTTACCCTTGACGCTGCATCACAGACAGGAGCGCCTGCGATGGTGTACTCAACGACGAACCTGGGTGCACGAATGGCAAAACGTAATTTTTTCGGATGAATCCAGGTTCTGTTTACTGCATCATGATGGTCGCATCCGTGTTGGGCGACATCGCGGTGAACGCACATTGGAAGCGTGAACTCGTCATCGCCATACTGGCGTATCACCCGGCGTGATGGTATGGGGTGCCATTGGTTACACGTCTCGGTCACCTCTTGTTCGAATTGACGGCACTTTGAACAGTGGACGCTACATTTCAGATGTGTAACGACCCGTGGCTCTAGCCTTCATTCGATCCTTGCGAAACCCTACATTTCAGCAGGACAATGCACGACCGCATGTTGCACGTCCTGTACGGGCCTTTCTGGATACAGAAAATGTTGGACTGGTGCCCCGGCCAGCACATTCTCCAGATCTCTCACCAATTGAAAACGTCTGGTCAATGGCAGCCGAGCAACTGGCTCGTCACAATACGCCAGTCACTACTCTGGATGAAGTGTGGTATCGTGTTGAAGCTGCATGGGCAGCTGTACCTGTACACGTCGTCCAAGCTCTGTTTGGGTCAATGCCCAGGCGTATCAAGGCCGTTATTACGGCCAGAGGTGGTTGTTCTGGGTACTGATTTCTCAGGATCTATGCACCCAAAGTGCGTGAAAATGTAATCACATGTCAGTTCTAGTATAATATATTTGTCCAATGAATACCCGTTTATCATCTGCATTTCTTCTTGGTGTAGCAATTTTAATGGCCAGAAGTGTAACATCACTTTACAACATATCAAAGCGTGACTGAAAGATTAAATTTCTTAGCGACGGCGCTAACAGTTATTATGAAGTGACTTAAGTTGTTAATTGGAACTGTTTCGGAAAACGAACTATAGTAACGGGCGAGATACGTATAAATGTGGAAACAGCCAACAGTTGTATGATTATCACTGCCTTCTGTTATTTGCAACAAGTTTGTGTGTCATCAGACACGTAATAAGGAAATGGAGAAATCGTGGCTAATAAAGGATTATTACTTTACGCAGTATACTCTGAAGAGGACATTACGGAGAAGCTAACCATTGCTCGCAATCTTCTTCACTGGCTACATGGAATAGGCTGTGACATGTTTCCCGTCCATACCCTATTGACTGTGGCGCACCTCCTCGAAATAAGCAACCGGATGATAAACAAAAATTGCGGTTATTACGAAGTACTCCCTTCATTTGAGCAGGCGGCATTCTTTGACGACCGCCGGCTACTGTTTTCACGACTGCAAAGTACGCTTGTCGAAGACTATTCCGGTTCGCAGATCACTAAGTACACAATAAGGCCGTGATTGCTTTCCCCGCCCGTGTTGCTGGAGCTCTACGTCTCTGCAAACACGGCGAGCGCATTGTGATTAATGCATTGTCCTCTCTTCTCTGCCGGCCCCTTTGCGATTGGCGCTCAGCTAATTAAGTGCGTTTGTTTGCAGATGCGCCGAGCAGGGCATAATGAACTAATTGATCAAAGACCACCGCGGAGAACGGCGCTTCTTGGGTCGCCGCCTATTGCGACTGGCTTTGCGGCGCCGAGGCGAGGCGAAGGGGCTCGGAATCCGCAGAGGGAGCGAAGGCTGCCGAGTCACGAAATCTTTCCCGTGGCAGGACAACGTAATGGGGCGAAATGTCAGGCCTTACTTGTTCAGCCCAAGCGGCAATTCTGTACGGTACAGTATTTAACAGATAAACGTCTAGATAATGCTAGTTTGCAGTAGTCTAACTTAAAGTTGGAGGTGTGAAAACTATGCCCTGGATCAGACATATATTAATTAATCACCCTCCAAAATAATGAATTAGGAAGTAAATGATTACTAAATGAAACAAGAAACACAATTCAATCTGTTCTGTATAAGAATACGTTTGACAACTAAATATTATTCAAGTAAGCCTCGGCACATCTGAAGAAAGAGTGCGGGATGAGATTATAATAATTGTGTGAATGAAATATTTGCCGTTTCTAAGTTGCACTGCGATTGTCGTGGTGTTAATAAATGGCTCTGAGCACTATGCGACTTAACTTCTGAGGTCATCAGTCGCCTAGAACTTAGAACTAATTAAACCTAACTAACCTAAGGACATCACACACATCCACGCCCGAGGCAGGATTCGAACCTGCGACCGTAGCGGTCGCTCGGTTCCAGGCTGTAGCGCCTAGAACCGCACGGCCACTCTGGCCGGCTGTTAATAGAAAAGTCAGATGATACTGAAGAGGGTAATGCTCTGTACCGTGCTCAGAGTTGAAGCAAGCTGGTCACTGAACGTGAATGCAAGTCCTGAAAGCGAAGCGTGGGGTTATGAACTATGAAATGGCTTGAACGTCTCTATGCATTGTCTGACGGTTGTGGCTTTATCTCATTATAGTAAATTGTAGGTGAAAGTTGGAAGTGGCTGCAGAATAATTGTCGGCACACCAATGATCTTCACCAATGGCTAAGAGAGAATCAGCCCGAAAAGTCTTTAAGTCTCTCGATATATTTGTTCTGGTGGTGAACCCTGGCAGCAAAGATTTTCAGAGGTGAAGCAATGAGTGTTCTCTATGAAGAAGTAATCTTGAAGGCTCTCTCCAAAAACGAAATAAGAAGAATTTGCTTGATTCCAAGTATCCGCCAAAAGGAAAACTCGCATTTCCGCGTTTTCGCTCTTTATTCGGATTGGCTGGGCCACGGATCTTACTGTCCTTAGAAAACGCTGCTCCCCTTCCCAGGTTTGTTCTTTAGGCTGTTAAACAATAAAGTATGTCTTTCCATTTAATATCGAAAAAAGGCATTTCACCGTCTGTCCATGCCTCTGTGTGGCCAATGAGCCGAGTCCTCATTGGTACTCTAACCTCTAGTTTATTCATATTACCCAATCCTGGCAGTTCTTATGGTGCATAAATATTTGGTTTTGGTGAAGCCAATCTCCTGCAGTATGTCACACCTTCAAAGCATCTGAAAACCGTGGATTCCCACTCCAGAGTACAATCTATAGCATCTGCCACTTTCTATGTTTTATGCACAACAGTACCTTCTTGGACCTCACTTAAACGGTGTTTCTCCTCATACCACCTCCTCAAACCACTGTTGATAAAGCGGTCGTAGCTAAAAGCCTTGCACCAGACCTTATCTGTGTTTGCCTGCGGTGCTTCAGGAGCCAACGGTAGAGTGACACTACAGAAGACTGTCCAGTGTCCCGTGATCCACTGATCTCGTTACCTCCCGGTAGTCCCTTCCAAGAACTGCTACAAGGGTGGTGACGTCTGTGACTCCACGGCACTATCGCTTTGTTCCAGTCAGCTTCCAACGTCCTCTCATTTATATCAGACTTGCAAGTTCGAATAAAAGAGAAAATGAAGGGCGAAGTACATATCGAAAATCGCTAGTACTGTTCTGTATCACATTTGTTGTTGTCGATTAATCATTTCGATCCAATGGGTCTTTCCACTATGATTCTACATACGTCATAGGAGTCTTAAAAATTCTAACAATTTCTCAAATGTAGTTATATCATGATTTAAAGTGAGACAGACACGCAGAGTTGATGAACAGAAGACTGAGAAAGTGTTGTAATTTCTGAATAGTGTTAAGACAGTGATATGCACTTAATAAGATCTCGTGCTTCCAGCCACATTAAATGGTTTAACTCTCACAATTTTTCTACTGAGTACTCCCTGGCCATAGTGAAGTGGTAATCCACTTTCGAGACGTCTTTTATTTATCTATCCGTCATTTAGATACGTCCCTCAGGGAGACTCATTGTCAGCAGCCGTGTTGCTCCTCTTTACCCACAAATAAAACATTTAAAAATACAATATACATTGACAAGAATAGAAACATGTTGAAAAGTGAGCAAATTTTAATGAATGGAGAGAAATCAGGTAGAGAGATCCACAGGGCTCAATTTTAGTTCCACTCCCGTTCCCTATACATGACCTTCCGTTCAGTACTAATCAGTCACACTTCATATCTTTCTCAGATAATATCAGTGTTATAAGAAATTCTACAGAAGAAGCAGAAGAAAAAAATATTAATTCTGCTTTTGAAAGACGTATTGATTCTCTGAATATGGACTCTGCTTTAATTTTCGTATAAGGCATTATATTCAATTATTACAACAAAGATTTTTACCAACAATTGAAGTAGCACAAGCACAGGAGCCAGTAAATCGGATACAATGTTTCAAATTTTTGGGTGCACTTACTGAAAGGAGCTGCTCAGATATATTAAGTTCAGTTACTTTTGCTCTTCGTATACTTGCCGTCTTTGGAGACAAACGAAATAACCTCCTAACATACAGGTATTACGCATATTTCCATCCAATAAAATCTTACAGAATAATTTTCTGGTGTAATTAATCACTTAGAAAGAAGATATCGATTGGACAAAAGCGAGGAGTATTCACTCGTCGTTAACTTGTAGGTACTCCTTCATGGAGTTTGGCATATCAGCTGCACCTCCACAGTATACGTATTCGCTAATGAATTTCGTCATAAATAATCCATCGCAGTTTGAGAACAATAAGGATGTCTATACCTAAACACTAGAAGAAAAAATTAACCTTGTTACTCGTTATTAAAGGAAAGGAATCCCATTTGCATCAATAACAAATTTTTGATCATTTCCCCAACAAAATAAAATGTCTAGCAGGTACTAAAGCAAGTTTTAAAACTAACCGAAAACCATTTATTCTTGACAACTCCCTCTATTACACAGACGAATATTTGTTTAAGTAATAATGGCCTGTAAAAAAATTAAAAAAGGAACAAGCTGTAAGTGCAGTTACAGGTGTAGGACTGAAACACAATATGTTCGCTCATACCAAATCACTTGATATAAAATTGTTCAAATCATCTATGGAACATGTAACTAGCTAACTAAAAGATTTTTGACTTGATCTGTGTGGTCGTGAAAGCTGTAAAATAATGGGTCTGTGGCCTCCAGCAATACTTTCTAGATGAGGGATTTTTATGAGAGATCCGTAGAGAAAGACAAAACCTGGGATACATCCAGCAAGTAATTGAGGATGTAAGTTGCAGGTGCTACTCTGAGATGAAAAGGTTGCCACAAGAGAGGAATTCGTTGCCAGCCATGTCAAACCAGATAGAAGACTGATAACTCAAAAAAAATATTGGAGAGCAATTACTACTTGAAAATATGTGTTGTGGGTACTGAGAAGAGTCAAAAGATGGCATTTGTAGAGCTGGAGAATGTATTGCGACTCTTCGAGGAAATGTGCTGGTACGTGATACAGGTGAGGGAGACGTTAGGAGAGCGCGAATCTCGCAGTAATGACGGGAAAGGGTGTGTCGCGGTCTTCCTGTGAAAAGCAAATGGTAGGCTACGCTATGGTGAATCGGATGGGTGGATCTCAGGAATTATGTGATGGTCTGGGAGGGGAATGTGTTTGAAATTACCCTGGAAAAGCAATGGAGTGTGTAGTGACGTACGGAATATGGGACGTGGTTGTAGAACCCCGGTAACAGCTCAGAGTTCTCCGGGACTGGGTGGAGGTGGAGCTTACTGTGGTGTGTCGAAATTCAATATTGTGGGATTGTAGGACAGGGGAAGGTATTCCTGTTCCAGGGGAAGATGTAGGAACTTGATCAGCTGGATCACAGGATACGTATGCGAGAAGGTAGATTATCAAATAATGTAGTTCATGAAATAAGTTCGTGGCTTGTGGAAAATAATTTGATGCTAAATCACAGTAAGACTCAGTTTTTACAGTTTCTAACTCACAATTCAACAAGAACTGATATTTTAATCAGACAGAATGGGCATGTTATAAGCGAGACGGAACAGTTCAAGTTCCTAGGCGTACGGATTTATAGTAAGCTGTTGTGAAAAGCCCATGTTCAGGATCTTGTTCAGAAACTAAATGCCGCTTTATTTACCATTAGAACAGTATCTGAAATAAGTGACATTTCAACACGAAAAGTAGTCTACTTCGCATATTTTCATACGCTTATGTCATATGGTATTATTTTTTGGGGTAATTCTTCTGATTCAAAAAGGGTATTTTTGGCTCAAAAACGGGCTGTTCGAGCTATGTGTGGTGTAAGTTCGGAAACCTCTTGTCGACCCCTATTCAATAGTCTGGGAATTTTGACATTGCCCTCACAGTATATATTTTCTTTAATGTCGTTTGTTGTTAGCAATATTAGCTTATTCCCAAGAGTTATCAGCTTTCACTCAGTTAATACTAGGCAGAAATCAAATCTGCATGTGGAATGCACTTCCATGACTCTTGTGCAGAAAGAAGTGCAGTATTCTGCTGCATCCATTTTCAATAAGCTACCACAAGAACTCAAAAGTCTTAGCAGTAGCCCAAACGCTTTTAAGTCTAAACTGAAGAGTTTCCTCATGGCTCACTCCTTCTATTCTGTCGAGGAGCCCCTGGAAGAGCTAAAAAATTAAGCAAATTCCAGTGTTACATTCTTGATTTTCTTTATTTAAACTAACGACGTGTCGCCTGAATATGTTTCTTATATTTCATTTTATCTGTTTCTACAATCTACAACTGAATATGTTTCTTATATTTCATTTTATCTGTTTCTACAATCGTGTAATAATTTCATGTATTGACTCGTTCCATGACCATGGAGACTTCTCCTTAATGTGGTCCCACGGAACAATAAATAAATAAATAAAAAATATGAAAAATAAGTCCATGCTGTTGAAGGATATGAATGGAGTGTTACAACTTTGGAAGAATGAATATCTAAGTAATACACTGATGTGACAAGAGTCATTGGATAGCGATATGCACTTGTTCAAATGGCAGTAATATATCGTATACAAGGTATAAAAGGTCGGCGTATTCTCGGAGGTGTCATGTGAAAAGGTGTCCGACGTGATTATGATGGCACAACTGAAGCTAACAGATTTTTAACGAGGAATGGTAGTTGGAGCTGGACACAGGGGACATTTCATTTCGGATATTGTTTGGGTGTTCAATATTCTGAGATCCACAGAGTCAAGAGTGTGCCGAGAATATCAAATTTCTGGTCCAACAGAACAGATCATTGACTGGAAACGGCTACGTCCGGCTACTTGGAGAGCATCTGCAGCCATTCACGGACTTCACGGAATTTTTGTACATAAGAACACGTCATGTCGCCGGGCCACAATTGTTCTCCATTGGGTTGAAGAGGATTCTCGACAATTCGAGCGAATGATTTGCCCACTAAGATCACCCGACATGGGACATGATCGAGAGGTCAGTTCACGCACCGGTAGCACTTCCGCAGTTGTGGAATGCAATAGAGGCAGCAGCATGGCTCAATATTTCTGCAGGAACTTCCAGCGACTCGTTGAGTCCATGCAACGTAGAGTTACTGCAATACGCCTAGCAAAAGAAGGTCCGACACGATGTTAGGAATTATCCCGTTTTTGTCACCTCACTGTATTTCAAGAAGTTACAGTGGGCCGGACGAGTGTCCTGTTGCCATGTAAAATAAAGTGGAATTCAGTTCCCATATTCGTCGGGTCAGTAGTTTCAGTCTGTTGTGTGCTTTCTTTGAGACGACTGTTAGAAGTTTCTCTGTTAGCTTTGTTCGAGTGTTAATCCATGGTCTGACCTGGCGTGTCGTCGTAATCGATGGCTACGTCCTTGTATTACCCTGCTGCCAGTTGTGCCGTCACTGGCGCTCATTTCATCGACAAATGTGAGAGTTTTATGAGTATGTTTTCCAGAGCCCGCTATCAGTCAGTTTTGTTAGCTTTCTACCGTTATTTCTAGTCTCATCATCATGCAAAACTAGTGATACAAAAATATTTAATACGAATATAGCTTGATCTCAAAGTAGTTATGTTCTATCTTGCCGTACGCTCTGCCCTGTTCTTTTCATCTAAAAATGGTTGTTCTCTTGTGCCGTATTCACTTTCATCTACAGCTGTAGTTAACACGATCTTTGTATTCATTGTATAAAAACTTGTAAAGAACACTTACTGCAGAAACAAGATGTTTCTGCGGCACATTGGTGTTGATTATACTGAACTACATGGTAAGTGCCTTTCATAAGTTTGTGAACAGTGAAAAACAATTACCAGTTAACCACAGCAATGGATGAATATGAATATGCCATAAGAAGACATCGATTGCGTATGAACATATTGGATCACAGGTAATGACAAGACAGAATACAACTGCTTTAAATCCATACGTGTAAACATCCTTTCTCCACACACACACACACACACACACACACACACACACACACACAAACGCGCGCGCGCGCGCGCGCGCGCGCGCGCAAGAACACAAATCCATACGGGCACATATACATACATACACACTCACGTATAGGGTGGTCCATTGATTGTGACCGGGCCAAATATCTCACGAAATAAGCATCAAACGAAAAAACTACAAAGGACGAAACTTGTTTAGCTTGAAGGGGGAAACCAGATGGCGCTATGGTTGGCCCGCTAGATGGCGCTGCCATAGGTCAAACGGATATCAACTGCGTTTTTTTTAAATAGGAACCTCCATTTTTTATTACATATTCGTGTAGTACGTAAAGAAATATGAATGTTTTAGTTGGACCACTTTTTTCGCGTTGTAATAGATGGCGCTGTGATAGTCACAAACATATGGCTCACAATTTTAGACGAACGGTTGGTAACAGGTAGGTTTTTTAAATTAAATTTTTTATATTAAAATACAGACAAGTTTCGTTCTTTGTAGTTTTTTCGTTTGATGCTTATTTCGTGAGATATTTGGCGGCCCGGTCACGATCAATGGAGCACCCTTTGTGTGTGTGTGTGTGTGTGTGTGTGTGTGTGTGTGTGTATGACTAGACATTTTTCAGCATATACTTCGTTAGGTTGGCACCATGAGCGTAAACACACCAAGCAGGGTGAGACACATGGTGAGCTCACAGCTCACAGTAATTACGTCTCTAAATCACAGTTTTTAATCGAATATCTATAACTAATGACACAAGACTATTAGTGCACCACAACAATAAGGCCAAACAAGGTGAAAAGCGTTAAGAAAAACGTTCGGAAAATAAAAACTTGCTTATGTTTCGTAAATGGAGTTGTAGTGCGACCTCCAATATACGACCAGGTGAGAGGAAACGTAGATGCCAACCAAAAAAATCGCTGAACTATAAGTAATTATACAGTTTTGAACATGGCTGCCTCGGGCATAGATGTGTGTGATGTCCTTAGATTAGTTAGGTTTACGTAGTTCTAAGTTCTAGAGAACTGATGATCTCAGATGTTAAGTGCCATAGTGCTCAGAGCCATTTGAACCATTTTTTAACCCTGTAAAACAATGCATGTAAGTTTGACAGAAACTTAAGTAAAGTTACATTGAGAGAAGTCAATAGACAAATTTTAGAGCAGACATGCTAAAATCAAAAATTACAAAATGAAAACTTTCCAGCCTTTGGTACGTACACTTTACAAGGTATAATATCAGACTGAGCGGCCCAGTGGCTTACATTGCTGCTACAAAAAACAAGAAAAAAGTTGCGTTGTATATCGGGCGAGGACAGTGACATATGCCCATTTGAGACATTGTAACAGAAATAATCGAATCAAACAACAGTGTGTGTGCATTGTTTATTAAACCAGGGACCTAGAAACGACGGAGAGGCTTCGTCTCGCAGTTGCTCTCAGTGGTTCACAGCCTCACAACAGGCCACAGCAGTCCACCCACCCCACCGCCGCCCCACACCGAACACAGGGTTATTATGTCCCCCGACAACGTCTCATACCAGACGAGTGTAACCCCAAATGTTAATGTGGTAGAGTAATCACGTTGTACGCGTATGTGGATACAGTGTTTGCGCAGCAATCGCCGACATAGTGTAACTGAGGCAGAATAAGGGGAACGAGCCCGCATTCGGCGAGGCAGATGGGAAACCGCCTTAAAAACCATCCACAGGCTGGCCGGCACTCCGGACCTCGGCACTAATCCGCCGGGCGGATTCGTGCTGGGGACCGGAAAGCCTTCCCGCTCGGCAAGCAGAGCGTTACACCGAGCGGCTAGCCGAGCGGGCTAACAACAGTTCATTATAATAAAACAAAATTCAATAAAGGAGTGCTTAGCATATTTTTGAAAAAGTAAAGTAGTTAAGAATAGTCAAGTGAATGAAGTGCAACTGAGGGCCACTTATTAGGCTTTACTGAAATGCCTACTACGTAAAGTACAGAATATTGCAGAATATTTACATAAAGAGCTGCACAGTCTAAAACATGTGCATGAAAGAACTATAGTAGTCACATATGGATGAGATTTGAAGAAAAAGATGGTTCTTAACCACAGACTGGAAAATATAGTAAGAAACAAAAGACTAAAAAATGCACGAGAAATGAATTAAAGTCACTAAAATGTTTTTGTTACGGAATTGTAACTGTTCGCTGAGAACAAGGCCATTGTTCCCAGAAATATGCTTAAAAATTTCCAGCTGTTCGAGCGTATCGTGCCTGTGACCTTTCTTTTCCTTATGTAAAATGGAAATTTCATCAACTCTTTTTGATTTGTGTCCGGAAATCAACAGATGATCAGCAAAAGTGGAAATTTGTACATTTGTGCCTCTTTTTCGCAATAAATGTTCCTTATACCTGGTACTGAAAGATCTTCTACTTTGTCCTATATAACTAATCACTTATTTACACACAAAACTAGACGTGAACTGTTTTGTAATCTGCAAATTACGGGTATCAAATCAAAACTGTATCATTCCAGATTCCACTGAAGATGCCTTAAAGTAAAAAAAAAAGGTGAAACGCGCCCGGAAAAAATAAAATACAGTGCAGCAAGAAAATGCTGTTTTTATTTACAAAATAAAATATTTCTGTGCTTGCTGCTGAGGATGGCCGCGCAAACAAACTTGTTACTTTAAATGTCCTTTTGTATTCATGTTGTGGTGGATTCTTTATTTCAGAAATGGAGGAGACATTTCTATAAAGGTTATTACACAGCCTCTGGCCCCGAGTGTCCGCCTCCGTAGCCGAGTGGGCAGTGCTGCTGACTAACATGTAGAGGTTCCGGGTTTGACTACCAATACCGTCAGGAATTCTTCCTTCGTGAGAGAAATGGAACGAAGTGCAGTCAGCCTCGTAGAAAATACTAGGATGAGAGTTAGCTGAACCGTGTCCGTTGACAACAGCCGGGAGAGCGGTGAGCTGACTTCCACGTCTCTCCATAACGCAAGCAGGTGACGCCGCTGGTTGAGGATGACTCTGTGGTCGGTACGGTCCGACTGACCCCTCCGTGGTCAGAATGTCAGTGAAAACCCGAGCGCAGCGGTTTAGCCTAAGTAGAAATTAGCTTCAAAATTTGGCTGTAGCGAACAGCCGCTTCAAGATGCCCGAATAAATATCACCTGGGAAATTAACTTTTTCTGTCTATATCAAAAATTTTATGAATAATTTCTTGATGTCTTCAGCTGCCATTCTCTTTATTTAATTTACTATTGTACAGTTACGACCTTAGGCCATTTTCAGGTATCTAAAACGTAAGCATCATGCGTTGGATGCTTTAGCATAACTTATAAATTTAACATACACTATGTGATCAAAAGTATCCGGATACTGGCTGAAAATGACTTACAAGTTCGTGGCGCCCTTTATCGACAATGCTGGAATTCAATATAGCGTTGGCCCACCTTTAGCCTTGCTGACAGTTTCCAGTCTCGCAGGCACACGTTCAAGCGGTGCTGGAACGTTTCTTCGGGAATGGCAACCCATTTTTCACGGGGTGCTGCACTAAGGACAGGTATCGATATCAGTCGGTAAGGCCTGGCGAGATGTCGGTGTTCCAAAACATCCCAAAGGTGTTCTATAGGATTCAGCTCAGGACTCTGTGCAGGCCAGTCCGTTACAGGGATATTATTGTCGTGTAAGTACTCCGCCTCAGGCCGTGCATTATGAACAGGTGCTCGATCGTGTTGAAAGATGCAGTCGCCATCCCCGAATTGCTGTTCAACTGTGGGAAGCAAGAAGTTGATGCGATAGTTCCACGCAAAACAACAAGGGATGCAAGCCCACTCCATGAAAAACACGACCTCACCATAACACCACCGCCTCCGAATTTTACTCTTGGCACTACACACGTTGGTAGATAACGTTCACGGGGCATACGCCATACCCACACCCTGCCATCAGATTGCCACATTGTGTACCGTGATTCGTCACTGCACACAACGTTTTTCCACTGTTCAATCACACAACGTTTATGCGAGACGTCGATTGTCATTTACCGTGTAAGTAGGCTGTTTAGGTTTTTTTATTGGTAACGCCACGTAGCACTCTGTATGAAAATCACTGGCTGTGCTGTGTGCAGTCTGTGGCTGCTTTGCATTGTTGTTGGCTATTGTAGTGTTGGGCAGTTGGCTGTTAACGGCGCGTAGCGTTGCGCAGTTGGAGGTGAGCCGCCAGTAGTGGTGGATGTGGGGAAGTGAGATGGCGGATTTTTGAGAGCGGATGCTCTGACGTGTGTCCATCAGAAACAGTACATTTGTAAGAATGGATGTCATGAACTGCTGTATATATTATGACTTTTGAACACTAGTAAGCTGGCAGTAGAGGCGCTCGCTGTATTGCAGTAGTTCGAGTAACGAAGATTTTTGTGAGGTAAGTGATTTGTGAAAGGTATAGGTTAATGTTAGTCAGGGCCATTCTTTTGTAGGGATTTTTGAAAGTCAGATTGCGTTGCGCTAAAAATATTGTGTGTCAGTTTAAGCACAGTCTTGAATAATTGTTCAAAGGGGACGTTTCATATGTCGACCCTTAGCCGAGGATACCTCACTGGAAGCTTCTCATTTTTTCTTGTAGTTTGTGTAATTAGTGTAGCTTTTGTTTATTGCTAGCGCGTAATTGTTGAGAGAATCTCCTTTGTAGTTGCAGTCTTTCATTGTTGTACAGTAAAACAGTTGTGGCATGTATGTAGATTTGCACCAAGTATTTCGCAGCTGCACTAGCAATTAACGAGAAATTATTTTCAGTGCTATGTTAATGTGTTTTCTTATTTTTGCTCTTCAAATTGTGCTTTTCTGTGTTATCGTGTGAAATATGGTGACAATTATGGCGTGTGAAAAACGTAATACTAGGCTCCAAAGTAAACTGAGAAATGACAGTGAAGACGAAAGCAGTGTGTTAGCGCCACCGTGTAATGAATTAACTAATGTTCAACATAGTAATTTGGTAATTGTACATAGGGAAATGGAGCGGGCGGCAAACAATGGTGTAGACAGTGAAACAATTAGTGAACAGGGAAGCATTATCGATCGATCGGTCGGCAACAGCCCGCCTCAGGAGTCGGGAATGACAGGACACAATCTTGCAAATACTGCAGATTCAGGTTTTGGGTCCTCACCGTTTTCTCAAATAAGTCAAGACACATTTTCTGCTTGTCAAAATGTGAATGTTCCCGGTGCAACTTCACTGCCGAAAAGCACTGAGGAACATGTTTCAGACACCAGTGCATTCTTATTACAGTTAATGCAACAAATGGGACAAAGGCTACAAATGTTAGACACAATGGAACAAAATCTTCAAAAGATAGACTCAGTGGAACATACGCTTGAACAAACACGTGAAAATTTAACTACTGAGTTACATAAAATCGAATCGAAATGTCAAAAAGTCTGTAATGACGTAAAAACACAAATTTGTGAGCATTTCCAACCTATTTTTTCGCGGCATGAAAATACATTACAGAATCACGAAGCAGCCGTAAAAGAGCTGCAAACTATTGTTCATGAAAATCATGAGACCTTGCAAGCTAAAATTGACTCAGTTGCATCTACTGATTCGGTTACGCAACTTGCAAAAACTCAGGAAAACTTAAAGGACGCAGTAGATACGATTTCAACACAAATGGACACTCTGAAACTTGGTTCAGAAAAACACACTGAGGAAATAATTTCACTATTGGAGAAAGTAGCCGAACTTTCGGATCAGTTCACTATCTTATCTGCAAAGGTAGATGATGATCTGAATGACACAAGACCTGTAGCCATCACTGACACAGAAGAGTACGAACAAATTAAGAAATTCAAACAAAATCAAAATCAAATTAATACGCAACACAAAAGAGAAATCTGGGAAGTACAAGATCAGTTGGCACAAGTAATACAAAAATTACATATTTTAGAGGACACTCGCGCTCCAATACGGGAAGAGGGACATAGAAATACGGAAAAGCCACAAAATAATAACACAGGGCATTTCGGAAATTATGAAAGAAATTGGCAAGGTGCACCGAATTTTGAGATGGAACCGCTGACACGACGTAACAATGACCGATATGCTACTCGCCGACATGATGATTTTGACTATAAGCTGTTCATTACTACACATAAGTTCAAAACATTTAAGAATTCTGGCAACGACATTCATCCACAATCGTGGCTCCATCAATTCTCTTATTGTTTTCCTCCCAACTGGTCATTAGAGCACAGATTAGAATTTACGTGTGGCTACTTAGAGAATGAACCAGCTGAAAGAATGCGATCGGTCATCCACGATTGTCACAGTGAAGGAGAATTTTATCATGCCTTCCTCTCAGCATATTGGTCTCAAGCTACACAAGACCGAGTAAAAGATAGCATCATAATGATGAAACATTTCGAACAATCTGAATTTTCCAGTCTTGTCAAATATTTCGAAGACATGTTACATAAGAATCAGTATCTTTCAAACCCATACAGCCCCTCAGAACTCATCTGCATTTGCTTAATCAAATTGCCTGAACATTTACGACATATTATTTTGGCAGGACGTTGCAAAGACGACATTGAAGCTTTTCAGGGACTCTTACAAGAATTGGAAATTGACACTGACATCTGGGAACGCGAAAATTGGAGCACAACAATTACAGGTTACAATTCCGCGATGACAGAAATAATAACTGGACACGACAAGGCTATTCTTACAACGTAAATCGTGACCAAAACAGACACCACCCGTATGACAACCGTTAGCACAGTAGTAAGAGTTACAGAGAAAGATCGCATTTCCGTAATAATGAATATCACAGAGACAATCAGAGAAATAGACAATATGGAAACCAAAATAATTATTATCAAGGGAGACAGAACAACTTCAGACGCAACGGCCCACCGTGCAGTTACGATTCCGGGAGAATTTCTCCACCACGTGACCGACAAGAAATTAATTACAGAAATTACCGACATGACGACAGGCGATATAATCGTAACGACAGACTTGAATTGCATCAGAACTGGCGGGATTCAAACAGGGCAGGGCTCTCTCGACAAGGTGAATTTCCAGAAGTTAGATCTCCAAATCCCAATAACGACACGCACCAACAAAGAGACAGACAATAACTCGCACCGCAAGCAGCCACATGTGCCGGCTGGCTCAGCGAAAAATAACATGGATGCTAACCTTGAAAAAAATTTTAGCATTTCTTACCGACGTATAAAACATGATAATAGCTTTGAAGTTGAAACTCTGTGCACTAGAAAGGGTAAAAGATTGCTTCACATTTCACATGTAAAACCGTTTATTGAAAGATAATCTGCTTTTTAACTTAGTCTTTGCCATAAAACTTTTCACTTCACGTTACTAGTATGCTTTGTCAGACTTAGAAACTGTTAACATGCAACAATGTTTGAAGTTAAATATCCAGTCAAGAACCAAGAGAATTTATTTAAACAGAAATTACAAATGCATTGTTATAGTGAACAGACGACACAGTGTTATTGTGTGTGTACATTCTTGCTTGTGAATTGCACGATTACATAACGACTATAAGGCTTACATACTTAGATCATATACTGCTAATGAGATTTTAATGCAACATTTTGCTTTACTTGAAAATACATTCTTTATTTGAAGTACATTCGGTGAGATTAAAGATGACTTAGCGTTTGGTTTCTTTGATAGCTACACGATTATATCACGACGCTACTAATGTGTGACACAATTTACATTGTTGCTTTTGCGGTGTATCTGTTTTATATCTGCACAGTTTTTTGTATTATTCTGGAAAGTAAAACATGTTTTAGCAGTAACTTTTGTGGTATAGGTACAATGAGACAGCCTTTTTCGTAGCACAACAATACGTTACATTATAGTACTTTCTTGATCAGGGTAAGGTACGTAACAACTACGATATCTATACACAAAGCATTTCACTTTCGTTTGTGATGAGGTAAGTACATTGACTTCAGCAGAACTTTGCTTACAGAGGACGATAACTACGACACTTCCACAGAATTATCTTACAGCAAGACGCACATTTAGCGCTACAGGACACGCATTTGAGTGATTAATTTTGTACTTAAAACATTTATTTTTCAAGATTTTTGAATTACAAAGAAAGTTTTCCGTGATACATTTCATTCCATTGCTGTAATCTGTAACACCTGAGGGTATAATTACATTAATCCTCAGGGGGGTACACGCTTACTTTGTGTACCATGTGTTTGGCAAGCACAAGGAGCCCTAGCTAATATGGTATTTGCTTATACAACTTTACACATCGGTACTACATTTCTCTAACACAGAATTACACAGCCACCTGATTATTTAACAGAGGAACAATTTTTTTTCTACATCAGTGACAGATGTTTACGCAATTACACAGTTGGATAACTTCACACTTATGAAATTGTATTTTGTCTGTACTTTGTGAACTGTTCATATTTTTTTGGAACCATTGTGATACTATGAGAGCTTTGAATGATGTATTTGGTATGGGATCATGATTTTAAAGTACGTTTGAGGTAGATGACACTACTGAAATGAACAGAGAATTTTTTTTAGGTTTTGAAATTATTAGAGGAAGCTACGACGATTTTGAGATTTGGCTGAGGTTTTATGATGTTATTATTACGATGACAATGTGTATTACGCTGTTGAGGTATGTTTATGATCAATAAGCTGATGCTATATGAGGAATTTGACTATGATATGTATTTATTATGATGAAATATTGAAGTGTCGACGAATATGTATATAGGTAATAAAGTAAGGAATAATGAGTAGTGGTTAGGCACTCTGATTTGAGAAAAAGGATGTTGGAAACCAAGAATCGTACTTTAAGAGTTATGAAATGTGTGTAAATACGTGAATGTATCACAATGCCGGCGAAAATTTTTTGGACACTGTTATATCTATAGGATTTTGTTTCCACACATTTATATTGTAATTGTGAAATTTTATTTGTATCAAACTGTCACTGTAGTGGAAACTTCTGTTGTAAATTTAGGTACGAAAGCTAAGTGACATCGACGTAATGCGTCGTTGACGCCCAGCTGTGCGTCGCCTGGAGAAAACGCCACTAGGTGGAGAAAAAAAAGAGGCCATTAACCTCGATATTGACAGTTCTTTGTAGAAAGCATCGCAAATACAACACGCTCAAACTTGAAAACATGATTACACTGCACAGTTCTCAATTTATGATATTTACTGAAATGAAATGATGAGAAACATTTCACGTCTATTGTCTTGCTAGTTGAAAGACTGTTTACTGCATTATGAAATGCCATATGGCTAGTGAATGACGTTTCACGCCTTGCTTTGCCTCTTTTGTTTAATATCTAGTTTCTAGTTGCACTGCAGCATTGGTTAAAATAAAATTTTATAGATGTACTAATATTAATATTTTATGCCTACAGATCCAGTAAATAATAACTTTATGATGTACTTCAAAAAGACATTTCCCTTCAGAGGAATTGCATACAGAATTTTCTTTTCAAGTACTTGGTAATTTTTTGTAGAATACGTTTTTGTGGTGCACCACTTTAATTACATAGACATTAAGATGTGAATATACATTTCCCTTATCTGCATTGTTGTCTTTAGTGTACTATTTTTTCTGCTTGTGGGTTTGCCATGTTTAGATATAAGTTATTACATTTACTGCTGCTTGATTTGCCAAATTGCATTTTTTTGTCATTGCTGTTTGTGTTAATTGTTTTGTACTGCTGCATTGCCTCATCCCTTAGTGTATATATCTGAGCTCATTAGATGTAAGTTAGCTTAAGAGGGGGTAGGCTGTATAAGAGAATGAGTTATGATGAAATGGAAGAAATGCATTGAGAAGTTATACGAAAAAAGTTTGTAAAAGAAAAGGTACTGTACAATGAAGAATAATTATTTTAAAAGAGGATGAATAGAATACAGAAAGCAGGTTTAGATGGGACTTTTTTGGCAATAATGATGAACGAAGGGAGATCTCCAAAAAAAAAAATTTTTTTCAAGATACTGCAGTAAAACAAACCCTGTCCTTTCCTTTTCTGTTATTCCGCTATGTGTTTGTGTACTCTTGTATATTTGTGTTTTTCCTGTCTTTATGTGTTTGGCTGATACGAGTTATGTTGTAGAATTTTTCTAATAATATGTTATTTTCTTTGTAAAGATATTTAGACATTATTTATTCTGTTCTATTTTAATGCTCATGTGTGTAGTTGATGTTTCAAAATTTATTCTGATCTTTTATGTATGTACTCATGTCATCATTCTTGTAACACTGATGTACATGTTTATTTCTATTACTTTGTAAAGCCTGTACTACTATGAATGTTATCCATACTATTATGTTCTTTAATGATGTATTTTGTACCTTTGTAATTGTATTTTTATGTTGTAAATTTATAATTGTATAGACACCAGATCTTCAAATTAAGTTACATTTCACTGCACACGTTTCTGTTAGTCATAGTAATGCACAATATGTGAGAAGTTGGGACTGTTAGTGTTTGCACGTGTGTTACTAATTCAGCAAGGGACTGGATAACAGCATTGCTGGTTCTAAGGACATTTCAAAAAAAAATTTTTTTGTGAGTGCACAAGTGATGGTTCATGGACTTGCTATATTGTCGACAAGACTCTTCGATGGTGATTGTGCACCTGCACAGTCGCAACGGATGGCTGCTAGCCATCTCTACAAGGACTACAGTGGGTCTACACCTTTGATGGCCCACCAATGCCATAATTTCTACAAGGACTGCAGTGGGTCTGCACCTCTGGTGGCCCACCAATACCATACTCTCTACCAGGACTACAGTAGGTCTGCTCTGTGATGACTTACCTACCAATACTCTTCAAAACTTCGACTGACTCTGCTGTGGGTTTGCTCTGTTGTGGCCCATTACCTGTCTGCATGTCAAGAGTCAGCACTGTCTTTCCGTTGGAAGGACAACACTACTTCTTCAAGATTGCATGGAAATCCACTACTTCTGTGTGGATTTTCTTTTACTGCTCAGACTTTGAGAAAAAAAAACACTGCAATTTTACTGTGATGAATGATCAGGACTGTCTTTATGGACTGTGAGAAAATTTTAGCTTTTGACCAACATTGTATCAATAAGTGTGTGCATTCGATATCTTTGTTATTGTAATTACGAAAAATTTTATCAAATCATTATTGGCCACTGCCCAAAACAATTTGTAAAATTTTTTGTGGGGAGAATGGGGGCTATGTAAGTAGGCTGTATATGTTTTCTTATTGGCAACGTTACGTAGCGCTCTGTATGAAAATCACTGGCTGTGCTGTGTGCAGTCTGTGGCCAGTTTTGCATTGTTGTCTGCGATTGTAGTGTTGGGCAGCTCGATGTGAACAGCGCGTAGCGTTGTGCAGTTGGAGTTGAGCTGACAGCAGTGGTGGATGTGGGGAGAGAGATGGCGGAGTTTTGAAATTTGTAAGACTGGATGTCATGAACTGCTATATATATTATGACTGTTAAGGTAAATATATTGTTTGTTCTCTATTAAAATCTTTCATTTGCTAACTATGCCTATCAGTAGTTACTGCCTTCCGTAGTATGAATCTTTTATTTAGCTGGCAGTAGTGGCGCTCGCTGTATTGCAGTAGTTAGAGTAACGAAGATTTTTGTGAGGTAAGTGATTTGTGAAAGGTATAGGTTAATGTTAGTCAGGGCCATTCTTTTGTAGGGATTATTGAAAGTCAGATTGCGTTGCGCTAAAAAAAAATTGTGCGTCAGTTTAAGCACAGTCATGTATAATTGTTCAAAGGGGACGTTTCAACTGGCGTGATGGCTTATAAGCAGCCGCTCGACCATGAAATCCAAGTTTTCTCCCCTCCCGCCTAACTGTCATAGTACTTTCAGTGAATCCTGATGCAGTTTGGCATTATTGTGTGATGGTCTGGACAGATGTTTGCCTATTACACATTACGACTCTCTTTAACTGTCGGTGGTCTCTGTCAGTCAACAGACGAGGTCGGCCTGTACGCTTTTGTGCTGTACGTTTCCCTTTACGTTTCCACTTCACTATCACATCGGAAACAGTGGACATAGGAATGTTTAGGAGTGTGGAAGTCTCACGCACAGACGTATGGCACAAGTGACACCCAGTCACCTGACCATGATCGAAGTCCGTGAGTTCCACGGAGCGCCCTATTCTGCTCTCTCACGATGTCTAATGACAACTGAGGTCGCTGATATGGAGTACCTGGTAGTAGGTGGCAGCACAATGCAACTAATACGAAAATCGTATGTTTTGGGGGATGTCCGGATACTTTTGATAACATAGTGTTGGACAACTCAGATTCCAAGCTGTACTAGGATATTACAACTTACTTTATGAACGGTTCTTGTTTATTTATTATGTCGTTTATGTTCTGGCTACTATGACTGCATATAATTATCACAAAACAAAATAGAAATTGTTTGTCGCTATTTTAGGAACATGTTGCAGTTGTTGCAATGATCTTATACGTAATGTCGAAAGTTTTAACGTACTTACAAAAGAATGTTAGCAATTATTTTACAGATATTTATTAATTAAGCAATACATGTCTTTATTCTCAATTATATTTTATTACCGTTCATCAACTGTGTAATATGTCTACGTAATTGCGTTAAAATAACCACAATTAAATATAATTGAGAACAAAGACATACACAGCTTCACTAACAAATTTGTATCCAGGTGTGAGTACTTTAAAGAAACGTGGACCTTATATATAAGAGCTCAAAGGTAACGTTCTCCTAAAATAGCGAAAAACTATTGCTAATTTATTTTATGACAATTACATGCAGTCATAAGAGCAAGGACGTATATGGCATAATATACCATTATAGAATCGTCCATAAAGTAAGTTATAATCATCCTAGTATGTCTTGGGATATGATGTGTTGCTGTGTAAAAGTCATAACACATACTAATGGATCCAATGTACAATGCTTCCATTTTCGATACTTAAAATTGGCCTAAGGCCGAAATCGTACAATTATACATCACATAAAGGGAGTGGAAGCTGAAGGGATCACAAAATCATTCAAAAAAATTCATCGTAGCTGCAGACCCCACCCCAGTGAAGACTATCTACCAAAAATGCTCCATTGACCACAAAATGTGAATCAAAGCAGTAAATGTCTATCGTAACAAAAACTTCGTGCTACAAAAATTTTCTGTAAATGAAATGAGCTCACTTTGGTATAAGTTCAGTCTGGAAAATAAACCGGTGATCACTGAATTAAAAACAAAATATATTCTCCCAACAAAATTACTGGCGCTACACATCGTGGAACTAACTTTCCTAATAGCTTGAATAGTAGCCAATGATAACATTCAATCGCCTTTCCCTGGCGCTATAATGAAGAGGTCAGTCCAGAAACGGTACAGTATAAAGACTGCCCCTGTCACAAACAAATCTTAATTGCTGCTTTTTAAAAAACATAAGCAGATGTGTTATGTGGGGTGTCTCGTTCCATGACGACTGTCCAGCTCCTCCACCACGCCTACATTAGCTCCACAGGTCTTCCAGTTCCCCGGAATGAGACACTTGCTGGCGATTCCTACGTTCTTAGCAGAATACATGCAACATATTCTTTCGAAACTATTAATAAAAGAATCAGATGAGTTTAAATACATAGGGGTGGCAGTAAACAACAGGAATTATGAGAACCATAAAACATAAGCGAGGCATCCAGAATGTCATATTCATTCAAATCAGGATCATCCAAAATTTTTTCGAGAGGAACGAAAATAAAGATATACGAGGGAAGTAAAAAAGTAAGGGGACATTTGCAATTTATCACCGTAGGGCCTGGTAACACGGCCAGTATCCAGGGCCGAAATATCGTCGTCTGCAACAATTCTATAGAACGTGTCACTCTTATTTTCGCGTTATTCGTCGTATTGTAGCAGACCGTGAAACATGTCGCATCTATTGTCGATCTACACCAAGATGAGAATGAGGGCAGGGATTCGCTTTTTGTTTGCGGAAGGTGTTAAACCTGCGGGAATTCGCTGAATGCAATCGCAGTATGGTCACAGCTGTTTAACGCGAAGCAAGTCCTACGGAGGGGCAGAACTCTTCAAACGGGGAATAACTTCTCTATGTGACGAGAAAAGATCGGGCAGGCCATTGACGAGAACAAATTAGGACAACTTGGAAGTCGTTGAGGGTATGGTAATGGAAAACAGACGAATCTCAGCGGGCGAAATCCTCAATATTTTACATATCAGGCATGGTCCAGCGTATTACATCTTACACGACGCGTTAAATTTTCGGAAAGAGTGTGCAATTTGGGTACTGAAAGAATTGTCAGCGCAGAGTAAGGCGCAGAGAATGAACATCTCTCATAAACATTTGGCCCGTTATCATAGCGAGGGCGATGGATTTTTACAGAAAATCGTTACTGTTGACGAAATTTGAGTGCATCATCACGAACAGGAAAGTGAGGCTTGGAAATATCCATCATCACCAGAAGTTAAGAAATTTAGAAGTCAATCACCAGCTGGTAAGATTATGCTAACACTATTCCGGAACATGCGAGGCGTGGTAGCCGTTCATTTCACCCAAGAGGTGAAACTACGAACAGTGAGAACTATTATGATGTATTGTGAAGCAAACTGAAACCTACAATCAGATCCAAACGTCGCGGTAAAAACTGCGAAAAGATGTCATCCTGAAGCAGAATAAAGCTCGGCTACGTTCTACCAATTGAACGGCCGAAACAATAAAGGAGGCGAGATTCGAATAGCTGGAACACCCGCCATACAGTGCAGACCTGGCTCCAAGCCATTTCCATAATATGGTTGAGTCATTGAACGAAGCTCTCTGGGGAAGCAGATTTGCAACCGATGCAAAAGTCATTGATGCGGTGAAAAACTGGTTACAGGGGCAACCAGAAACCTTTTTACATGAAATGTATTCGCAATTGCGAATATGGGCTACCATCAGCTATATAATGGAATGACGACAATGAAAATTTGTGTCGGACCGTGACTCGAACCATTTCCCGCTTCCGAGCACGACTCACGACAATACCCAGACTTCCACACGCCGTCAACCATGTGTCATTAACTACGTGTCCTTCAGACATGCGTGTAAGTCCGAAGAAACTTTACATCGTAAATCAGAATAACATAGGCACTGCAATATCGTAAATACTGAAAAAGACTTTTTTCCCAACAGAATTAAAGAACTTGCGAAACGTAGGACAAAGTGCGGTGAAGTGCAGGAAGGCACTTACGTAGAAATATATGTTTCAGCTTTCTATCATCAGAATAAATATTCCTTTTCTCAAAAGCCCCTTTACTTATTGACTTCTCCTCGTACAAAACTACACTCCTGGAAATGGAAAAAAGAACACATTGACACCGGTGTGTCAGACCCACCATACTTGCTCCGGACACTGCGAGAGGGCTGTACAAGCAATGATCACACGCACGGCACAGCGGACACACCAGGAACCGCGGTGTTGGCCGTCGAATGGCGCTAGCTGCGCAGCATTTGTGCACCGCCGCCGTCAGTGTCAGCCAGTTTGCCGTGGCATACGGAGCTCCATCGCAGTCTTTAACACTGGTAGCATGCCACGACAGCGTGGACGTGAACCGTATGTGCAGTTGACGGACTCTGAGCGAGGGCGTATAGTGGGCATTCGGGAGGCCGGGTGGACGTACCGCCGAATTGCTCAACACGTGGGGCGTGAGGTCTCCACAGTACATCGATGTTGTCGCCAGTGGTCGACGGAAGGTGCACGTGCCCATCGACCTGGGACCGGACCGCAGCGACGTACGGATGCACGCCAAGACCGTAGGATCCTACGCAGTGCCGTAGGGGACCGCACCGCCACTTCCCAGCAAATTAGGGACACTGTTGCTCCTGGGGTATCGGCGAGGACCACTCGCAACCGTCTCCATGAAGCTGGGCTACGGTCCCGCACACCGTTAGGCCGTCTTCCGCTGACGCCCCAACATCGTGCAGCCCGCCTCCAGTGGTGTCGCGACAGGCGTGAATGGAGGGACGAATGGAGACGTGTCGTCTTCAGCGATGAGAGTCGCTTCTGCCTTGGTGCCAATGATGGTCGTATGCGTGTTTGGCGCCGTGCAGGTGAGCGCCACAATCAGGACTGCATACGACCGAGGCACACAGGGCCAACACCCGGCATCATGGTGTGGGGAGCGATCTCCTACACAGGCCGTACACCACTGGTGATCGTCGAGGGGACACTGAATAGTGCACGGTACATCCAAACCGTCATCGAACCCATCGTTCTACCATTCCTAGACCGGCAAGGGAACTTGCTGTTCCAACAGGACAATGCACGTCCGCATGTATCCCGTGCCGCCCAACATACTCTAGAAGGTGTAAGTCAACTACCCTGGCCAGCAAGATCTCCGGATCTGTCCCCCATTGAGCATGTTTGGGACTGGATGAAGCATCGTCTCACGCGGTCTGCACGTCCAGCACGAACGCTGGTCCAACTGAGGCGCCAGGTGGAAATGGCATGGCAAGCCGTTCCACAGGACTACATCCAGCATCTCTACGATCGTCTCCATGGGAGAATAGCAGCCTGCATTGCTGCAAAAGGTGGATATACACTGTACTAGTGCCGACATTGTGCATGCTCTGTTGCCTGTGTCTATGTGCCTGTGGTTCTGTCAGTGTGATCATGTGATGTATCTGACCCCAGGAATGTGTCAATAAAATTTCCCCTTCCTGGGACAATGAATTCACGGTGTTCTTATTTCAATTTCCAGGAGTGTATAATCATACCAATATCAATATGTGGAGCAGAAATATGAAGAATAGGTAACCATACATAGAGAAAAATAAAAGTTTTTTTAAAAATAAAATCTTGGGAAGGATATTTCGACCAATTTGTGACGGAGCAGATTAGCGAAGAAGAGAGAAGAGGGAGGTGAGGGAGATACACTTTAACGAATCAGGTAGTGTTGCCGAAACCAAGACAAGCAGAAAAGAGCGAACTGCGAGAAGTGCCAGAGAAGAAACCGAAGAACGAAGATGTTTAGGCGGACGAAAATAAGATGGCAAGACAAGTTGGCCAAGGATATTCAGAAACTATGAACAAAGGATTGGAGGAGGCTACTCGACGAGTCCGAAAACCGACTGCAGTTTGTGGAGCCGTGAGAATAAGATTAACTGTAAGTTGTCATCATTTTCTTTGGGCTTTTCTCCCACTGCAACGCGGAGTCGGCCTTGTTACTACGGATTTGGCAATATTAGTGTCAGAGGGTGGTCGGATGCCCTTCCTGTAGCCACCCCGTACCCCCCAGGATGGAATTAGTCTATCCCAGCTGTCTGTGTCTAGTGTCAACCATGAAATAGTGTGAACGTGTTTCAAATGTCTGCGATCGTGTAACTGAGGCGGGACGTGAGGACCAACCCCGTATTCACCTAGCAGGATGTGCAAAACCGCCTAAAAACCACATCCAGGCTGGCCCGCACTCCGGTCCTCGTCATTAATCCGCCGGGCGGATTCGAACCAGAGCCGACATGCGTACCCGAGTCCAGGAAGCAGCGCATGCGCCTCTCGCCTAACCTGGCGGGTTGTAAGAGTAAGTGTAAGTAAGTATTAATAAAAGAAATGTTTCCCATGTGTCGCGCTTCTCGCATCACTCAGCAACAGTTTAAGATCATTACCTGTCACTTGCACATTTCAGATTAATGCTTTAGGGAGGCATAAAATAAAATTATATTTAACTGATCCGTTACAACGTTAAAATGTTTTGTTTTTTTTCATTGATAGTTAGGGTGATTGTGAGACTATACCTCGAAATATATTGCAATGTAAAACAAACAAAGATAAATTCGCACGGCATGATTGTGTGGAAGTCGCCCAGGAGGGATGTTCAGCCGCCTGTTTTCAAGTTCTTTCAATTGGACGCCTTTCCGGAGACATCGGCGCCCTTAACCTCCCCAGCAATTCTATCAGGGAAGGATAACCTACATTTTAACCTGAAATTCAAGCCAAGCGTAGTTCCTGGCCTATCTTCAATTCATTGAAAGGTGAAGGCTAGCATAAACACAGAATGAAAAATTCCGCTGTCTGACTGGGCTTCGACCCCGCGTCTTTTCGGTCGCGCCGGCCGGAGTGACCGAGCGGTTCTAGGAGCTACAGTCTGGAACCGCGCGACCGCTACGGTCGCAGGTTCGAATCCTGCCTCGGTCATGGATTTGTGTGATGTCCTTAGGTTAGTTAGGTTTAAGTAGTTCTAAGTTCTAAGCGACTGATGACCTCAGATGCTAAGTCCCATGGTGCTCAGAGCCATTTGAACCATTTTTCGGTCGCCAGTCTCGCACTTCACCATTAGACTATCAGACCCAGCAATATTACATTAGTGAATTGACAGCAAAATTTCTCTTTTAGCGATCTGCGAAAACACTGCTCATAAAACTGCCAAGTTTGACAACGAAATTATTACCAGTGACGTCATAGCTGGAGCAAGGCTGTTCAAGTACATAGCCATCGAAGACGACGACACGTCACCCCTTCCTACAACGAACGCTGAAATGCCTTGAACTGACTGCTAGGGGATAATATTGGCTGCTGATATGTTTTGCTCCTTTATGTGTGATCAATATGCGAACACCACTCATTTACAGTCCTCAAAAATGTGCGTTATATAAGGTCTGCAACACAGGCGTCCGCCGAAATTTAGACACGAGAATGCAAAATTCTAAAATTACGAATTTTTACAAAACTGATTCGGTGAATTTGAGGAAGTATAGTGCTCCAAAAGCTAAATTTGATAAGGATTACGCGAAACGTATTGTATCTGAAACAACCGATAGGTATCAACTGTAGGATTTTAGGTACGTTATTGTGATGCCAAAGTGGCAAGGATATTTCATTGCAGTAAGTTAATTACCAATGGTGATAAAAAGAACTCAAATATTTTCAAAGATGTTAATACCCACCAAAACAAGGGAAAAATGTCCAAAAACAAAGGCTTCAGAAAGCATACCTCACGAGCTATGAGCAATTATTCAGTACAAGAGATGTATTTCACAGTAGCGAAGATGGATAAGTGATCATAGCTCTTAAGGTATGCTTTTATAGCTCATGCTTATTGTGCATTTTTTTTTTTTTTATTTCGCTCCATACTGCACTCTACCAGAGTATAGAAAGAGATGTTTTTCACAGTACACAAGAGGAACAAGTGCTCGTAACTACTGAGGTATGCATTTTAGAGCATACTTTATTGGACTTTTTTTCTTGTTTTGGTTGCTACCACCACCTCTCAGAGTGTTTGACACCTTTTTAAAACACTGTATATTTTTATGTTGGTATAATGGCTGTGAATGGCACTATTTGACTCAGTGATCTGAAATTACAACTTCCTTACAACTAAATCCATAGTATTCAACTAAGAGTTGTTCACAACTTAATTTTTTTACTCATATACGAGCCATAATATATTTTCACAGAAAATTAAAAATCTCGAAGAAAAAATCATAATGGTTGATAAAATCCTCTTGGATAGCAACAAAAATTATCAGGGAAAATGCCAATTTGTTACTCCCAAAAGCGTAGAAGCAGAAGTACACTGTAGAAATCAAACTTCTGCTTTCTCAAGGTGTAGAAAAAGAACGAAACTGTAACGCCAGCAATACCAACACGTTTTCTATAACGTGTAGTGCCAAAGAGAGGGGTATATGGTCCCAAAACAAAATAATTTTTAAAAAATTCGTTGACTTCTGTTAAGTTTTTGAACACTATTGTTTTTAAGTGGGTACTGATGTATAAGTAAGCCCCGGAACCTAAAGATATCTTTTGGCACAATGTTATCAACACCAACGCATTTTTTCGTAAGGTGTACAGTGAGGGAAGGAGTACTTTATGACCTCCAAAACAAAATTTAAAAAACACACATTTATTTAATTGTCGTTCACTTTTATTCACAACGTACTTTTAAAGATATATCGATGTGTAAGAAAGACCGTGAACCTGAAAATAGGTTCAAATGGCTCTGAGCACTATGGGACTTAACACCTGAGGTCATTTGTCCCATAGAACGTAGAACTATTTAAACCTAACTAACCTAAGGACATCACACACATCCATTCCGGAGGCAAGATTCGAACCTGCGACCGTAGCTGTCTTGCGGTTCCGGACTGAAGCGCCTAGAAGCGCTCGGCCACCGCTGCCGGCTCTGAAAACAGGGATACGATGTTTGTTGCGAAAAGTACATTCAATACTAAAACTTAACATTTTGGGTTAGATTTTACGGAAAAATTTAAATAATTACAGGATCTGGTACAAGAAATTAAAACATAAATATTTTTTCCGAAAAATTTTGAAATATAAAGTACATGACTAGATCTCAATACTTTCAAAAGGTGACCATAAAGTACCCCCAACCCTTTAGTATTATGAGGGTTAAAAATCACTGAAACTACCATCGTGCTCGGCAATGATAAATCTGCGATTTAGTAGAACCGCAGGCAACCATTGCTAGAAATGTGCGAAAGTAAAATCTGTACCCTCAGCTTTTAGGAGGCCCAAGTACCCCTATTCTCCCTTCCCACCCATCTTGTAGACGCCTACGGTGTGTAACGATCCGAGTTGTGAAACCCAGAAAAGTACTACGATGTCTGAAATAAAAATGTTTCGTACTGCACTTCGCTTCTTATACTGATATCTTACGCGACTTGCGAAGTTACAGGCCTGGAGTCTAGGAGCTAAAGTGACCAAGTAACACACACACCATACTCAAGTAACTACTCCAAGTTCTGCTCGTTGCAAGCTTCCTGAGATCTTTCACGGGCAGTCAGTGAACGGAAATGAAAAGTGTGCGGTTTCGCTTTTGACTGGCGGAGCTATTTGTCGGGAAAAAAATCGGACGGAGAAAAGACGCAGCGGAAGGATATGGCAGGTACAGAGCCATCTCGGCACCGGCGTCTTTGCGCGGCCAGCAGCGTTCGGCGGCGGCGCTGGTATCGATAGCGGGTGCTGGCGGCGCGCCTGCAGACTCAGAGGAGCTGCCTCGGCCTAACTCTGCGGCAGAATAATCGCTGTTAATGGTCTCGCTCAAACACGCGGCCCCTCTCTGAATAGATGCACTATCTCTGAGGAAGGCCGGAGGAAGGAGATGGACAGAGATGCTCCCACCCAATCAACTTGTATATAGGGTAATGAATCCCCCTGCGAGGCGCGCGCGTGGCGAGAGAGACCGTGGCGCGGGGAGAGGGAGGGAGGGAGTTGGTCGGTTTCGGGACGGGTGCACAGCGCAGCGGCGAGGCGAGGGAAGGGCTATTGAACTACGGGCCATTCAGGCGGGCGGAGTTTGCAAAGTAAGCCTCCGCCGCTGCCGCCGAGGAAACACAAACTTGCCAAGAGGAGCCGGCGGCGGCGGCAAACAAACGGCTGCGCTGTGTCTCTGCGCCCTCATTGAGGCGCCGCCGCGGCCGCACAAGTCCGCCTCTGTGTTTCCGCGCGCATCAGATAAGCCGCCGCCGCCGCCACTGCCTGCGACTCCGCCTCCGCCGCCCCCAGACGGGCAGACACACAGCGCCTCGCATTGTCGGCGACGCGCCGGCCGACCAACTCCGCCACCGAGTCTTATCTCTGCTCTGGCGGCCGCCCGTGCGCACTTGCACCGGCCGGGCCTAATTTTCCAGAACGCTCTCCCGACACGGTCTCCTAGCGTGAACCGCACAGTACTGGCGTGAGTACTACTGAAAGTTCCATGTTCCAACTCTTAACAGAATACATCTGCACATCTAAATCTACAGTATCTGATGAGAAGTACCATGTGGGTTATCTCTAAGCTTCCCCTTTATGACGGGTTCAACTCTGCTGGCCAAACTTTCAGTGAGGTATCTGAATGGGCATTGGAGGACTCGCAGTCCATACTTCCTCAAGAACATAACTAGAGAAGACAGTGTTGTTGGACACTGGGGTCTGGAGTGAAGTCTACGTTTCAACTCTTCCCTAACGGCCAAGTAGCCGGCCAGAGTGGCCGAGCGGTTCTTGGCGCTACAGTCTGGAACCGCGCGACCGCTACGGTCGCAGGTTCGAATCCTGCCTCGGGCATGGATGTGTGTGATGTCCTTAGGTTAGTTAGGTTTAAGTAGTTCTAAGTTCTAGGGGACTGATGACCTCAGAAGTTAAGTCCCATAGTGCTCAGAGCCATTTGAACCATTTTGCGTTCAAGTTGGGACTCAGAGCAGGTTAGTCAATTTCAGGAATGTTAATATCCAAATGTTACTGCCCACAAACAGCTCTGTCACAGGTTTGTTTATTTATTAGCTGTTACCCACAGCTGAGCTCACATATCAGTAGTTTTGTTATGATGCGTGATGGAAGTAGACAAGTTATCAAATGTGCAGTAACGTCAGCTACCCTCACGTGTCTGCCTGTTCAGGTAAGCAAACTAACGACGTCCTCCCGCCCCCCTCCCCAACCAAACTCCCCCCTTCCCTGCTCCCCTGCCTCAGCTTCTAACGTCGCCGCTCAGTGGGGCATGCAGAGAAATGTCAGCGGGAACCCACATCTTTGCATTCCTCTATTGAAGTAGGTTTACATTACACAACATGTACATTATGCATTAGATTTAATAATTCTTAACGATGTTAATGTTCGCTGTTGCAAATAATGATGTTGCCCGCCCGGCTAGTCGTGCGTGTAGATGTAGATGTAGATGTAGATGTAGATGTGGTCCCCGGCACGAATCCGCCCCGCGGGCTTGTGTCCAGGTCCGGTGAGCCGGCCAGTCTGTGGATAGTTTTTAGGCGGTTTTCCATCTGCCTCGGCGAATGCTGGCTGGTTCCCCTTATTCCGCCTCAGCTACACTATGTCAATGATTGCTGGGCAAACAAGTTCTCCACGTATGCATACGCCACCATCATTCTACCACATAGGGGTTACACACGTATGGTGTGAGACGTTCCCTGGGGGAAGGGGGGGGGGGGGGTCCACCGGCGGCTGAACCGCACAATATCCCTGAAAGAGTGGTTCACTGTGGGGCGGTGGAGGGGTGAAGTGGACTGCGGCTGTCGTCGTGATGTAGTGGACCACTGCGGCTGCGGCGGGGACGGAGCCTCTCCGTCGTTTCTATGTCCCCGGTTAACATACAATACAATACAATACAAAAAACGATGTTCCATAACGTGCCTCACCATCTTAGGAATGCATTAAAAAAGAAAAGAAAGGAAAAAAGTAGTCTATTTATCTTTCTCGGGATCAAGCTATGTATGTGTCCAAAGTTGATCGAAATCGTTTGTGAAAACGTAATAGAGAAACTGTCGCATTTATACACTACACCAAGAAGAAATGCAGATGATAAACGGCTATTCATTCGACAAATATATTATACTAGAACTGACATGTGATTACATTTTCACGCAATTTGGGTGCATAGATCCTGAGAAATCAGTAGCTAGAACAACCACCTCTGGCCGTAATTACGGCCTTGATACGCCTGGGCATTGAGTCAAATAGAGCCAGTTGATCGGCCATCATTGACCAGACGTTTTCAATTGCTGAGAGATCTGGAGAATGTGCTGGCCAGAGCAGCAGTGGAACATTTTCTGTGCATCGTGCATTATCCTGCTGAAATGTAGGGTTTCGCAGGGATCGAATGAAGGGTAGAGGCACGGGACGTAACACATCTGAAATGTAGCGTCCACTATTCAAAGTGCCGTCAATGCGAATAAGAGGTGACCGAGACGTGTAACCAGTGGCACCCCATTCCACCACGCCGGGTGATATGCCAGTATGGCGATGACGAATACACGCTTCCAATGTGCGTTCACCGCGATGTCTCCAAATACGGATGTGACCATCATGATGCTGTAAACAGAACCTGGATTCATCCGAAAAAATGACTTTTGCCATTCGTGCACTCAGGTTCGTCGTTGAGTACACCATCGCAGACGCTCCTGTCTGTGATGCAGCGTCAAGGGTGACCGCAGCCATTGTCTCCGAGCTGATAGTCCATGCTGCTGCAAACGTCGTCGAACTGTTCGTGCAGCTGGTTGTTGTCTTGCAAACGTCCCCATCTGTTGACTCAGGGATTGAGACGTGGCTGCACGATCCGTTACAGCCATGCGGATAAGATGCCTGTCATCTCGACTGCTAGTCATACGAGGCCGTTGGGTTCCAGCATGGCGTTCCACCGATTTCATATCTGCTAACAGTCATTGGACCTCGACCAACGCAAGCAGCAATGTCGCGATACGATAAACCGCAATCGCATTAGGCCTACAATCCGACCTTTGCCAAAGTCGGATACGTGATGGTACGCACTTTTCCTCCTTAGACGAGGCATCACAACAACGTTTCACCAGGCAACACAGGTCAACTGCTGTTTGTGTATGAGAAATCGGTTGGAAACTTTCCTCATATCAGTACGTTGTAGGTGTCGCCACCGGCGCCAACCTTGTGTGAATGCTCTGAAAAGCTAATCATTTGCATATCACAGCATCTTCTTCCTGTCGGTTAAATTTCACGTCATCTTCGTGGTGTAGCGATTTTAATGGCCAGTAGTGTAATATCACGAAGTTCATTCAACAAGTAATGCAATCCTTTTTTCGGCCAATTTCAGTTGAAAAAAATGCGGAATCTGTTTTGGGACATCATGCTGTGTTTCCGCTTCAGCCTCTATAGTTTCATGAAGCTCCGATACGTGAAAGCGCTGTATTTATCTTTCAAAATGGCGTCTTTAATGGAAATGTGTTTCAAGCAGAAAGCTGTCACTAGTTTTTATTGGTGGGAAACCAGAGCATCGTAATATTCATAGGCACTTGCGGACACCTGGCAGTGAACAAAAGCACGGTGAATCTTTGGGCGAGGCGCCTTTCATCATAACAACAAGGTCGCGCCAACCTGTCCGATCTCCAGCGCGACAGCAGGCCGCCCATCGCTGTGACTCCTGCAATGTTGGAACGTGTGGACACTCATTCGAGGTGATCGACGCAGCTCAATCAAACACCTTGTTGCTCAACTGGAGAGCCTGTTGGGAGTGCTAACGCAATTGTCCATCAATTGGGGTTCTCAAAAGTGTGTGCCTGCTAAGATCCTCGGCCATCTAACAAAACACTGTAAGAAGCAACAACGGAAGATGTGTGCGGAATTGCTTGCAAGTTAGGAGGCTTATCACGGCAATTTTATGTGGAATATCGTCACATACGATAACACAGGGGTTCATCATTTCGAACCGGAAACAAAATGGCAATTCATGGAGTGACGTCACACCATGTCTCCTCCTCAACCCGAAAGTCATGGCGACGGTCTTCTGATACTTTGAAGGGGTTACTTCAGCGTGCTCGTCGCCACAAAAATGCAAACGAACTTCTCCATGACAACTCGAGACCTCACACAAGTCTTCGCACCAGACAGGGGCTCACAGAGATCATTGGGCTTTTCTTCCGCGTACACCCTACAGCCCAGAAATCGCACCACCCGACTTCATTCGTTTGGCACAATGGCGGATGTACTCCGTGGGAAGCGGTACGTGAATGATGGGGAGCAGGACTTTCACTCTCATGTCGACCAGTAGAGTGGTACCATGTGTGCATACAGACCCTCCCAGTAAAGGAGCGTAAGGCCGTCGTACTGAATGGAGATTATGTTGAAAAATAGAGTTTCGTAGCACAAAGAGTGGAGAATAGTACCTTGCATTTGAATCCTGAATGAAAACATGGCTACATTACTAATTGAAGCCCCTCGTAGTACGGACGTTGAAGACTGTAAGAGGATTGTATCCATTGCGTAGAACATATGAAGCAATGAAACCATATTGACAATTATGATAAAGTTCTAAAGTCCAATGATAATCAGCTTTTTCAAAGGAAATATATTTTCCCTAGTTAGCGAACTATTCTTCAAATCAATAAATATCTTGTACTGCACCCATCTTACAGTAGCCTATGTTCTTCCTCAATATCCAAGCTAACTTCGTACAAAATTCTTTCAAAATCGGTTCAGCGGTTTAGTCCTGGAAACATATCAGACAGAGTTACTTTCTCATTTATAGTGTTATTAGGGGTTCATTTTACGTGTGCAAGACTTAGATAGTACAAAATTCTGCCAGCACTGATGATTTTCTATTAGATGGACTGTCAACTCCAGAATTCCTCTATCTTATTGGTCTTATCACTTGCTGCACATACACTGATCAGCCAGAAAATTATAAACGACGACATACTATCGATATAAACCAGTCCAGGCGATAGCAGCGTCACCTAGAGAGGAGTTACTGACAGATACACGCACATGCATGTAGTATTAGTGAGCCTGCCGTCCGTGTGTAGAATGGGGAAGGCACGCGATCTATCTGAGTTTGACCGAGGACAGATTGTGATCGCCCGTAGGCTCGGCACAAGCATTTCGGAAACTGTACGACTCATGTTCGAAGAGTGCTGGTGATTGAAACAACGTCCAGAAGTTGTGGGTTTGGGCGAGCACCCGTCGTTACAGATGTCGGACATCTTAGACTGGGCAGAGTGGTAAAACAGGACAGGCGGCGAGTGTGATGGAACTAACATGAGACTTTAATGCTGAGCAGAGTACAAGTGTGTCTGAACTCACAATGCCGCGAAAACTCCTAACAAAGGGTCTCCGCAGCCGACGACCCATGCGTGTGCCAATGTTAAATACCATGAAACCGGTAGCAACGGCACGTGACCATCGGCACTGGACGTTGGCACTGTGGTACAACGTTGCATGGTCTGATGAATCCGGATACCTTCTTCATCATGCCGACGGGAGAGCGCTCCCTTGTGCTCTGGGGAACATTCAAGAAGGCATCCATAGGCCCAATGGAGCTAGTGCAAGGCACGATGATTACCAAGGAGTATCGTGCACTGGTTGCAAACTACGTACCCCTTCATGAAGATGATATTTCCCGTCGGCAGTGGCATTTTTCATCGAGATAATGCGCCATGTCACAAGGCAGGCGTGCGATGGAGTGCTTCAAGTAACTCACCGGGAATTTTCAATGAAATGCTGGCCTCCCAACTCGCCATATCTGAACCTGATCGAACACATCTGGGATGTGACTGAACGTGGCGTCAGAGCTCATTGCCCCCCTCCCCGGAATTTACGGGAATTATGTGAATTGTGAGTGCAGATGTGGTGCCAACTTCGTCCAGCGACCTACCAAGGCCTCACTGCTTCCATACTACGACAAGTCGCCGCTGTTATCCGTCCCAATGGTGGACACACCGACTATTGGGTAGTCATAATGTTCTGGCTGAGCGGTGTAGATCTTCCTTGGTGCAAGGATTGAGCAGGTTTCTGCAGACCAGAACATGTACTGGTGTTGCAGGTCACCACACTCACAGAATTTGTCTTCAGTCATGAAGCCCCACTTCCTGAAGTTCGCTTTGCATTGTGACACTCCTGTTGTCAACCGGCTTAGTGCTCTCCATGCCACATACGACAGATAAAACAACGCAGCAAGTTCATCTTTGATGTTTTCCCCCACCATTTAGTTCTTCCTTGACTTCAACCTAGGTTTTTGTGTTTCATATCAAAACAGGGGTTGTCCAGGATAGAATTCCTACTTCCCTTTCTACAGTTCTGCGACTATCATTCTGCGGATGTCAAGTGGTGCAATACCCATAATTTGATAAATATTTGTGAGAGGAGTTGGTCGTAGGCAGCTAGTCACAATGCGTCAAGTCTCATTCAACGCCGTATCCATCTGTCTGACTTGTGTAGAATTTCTCTAAACTGGTTCTGTGTATTCTGCTGTAGAGAAGAATAACGACAAGATTTATGACAGGGTGCATTGTTAGGCGTGCGGGCTTTCAAAGTAATAAATGAAAATGATAGTCGTGTGGTGGCCCTCAACTACGTACCCTCCGACTCAACATTGCAGTATCAAAAGTTTTGGCTGGTTTCGTTGTCTAGGGGTTGGGATACTTAGTTGCCGCTTTACAGGCCAAATAGTGCTGAGTCTACAGCATACAATATGAATACACACATGAATCGAATGGTCGAAGGTTTCTATGACTCGGCAATTGCGAATTATGGATGTAACATATAAATTTACAAATGAAAGATTGCAATTAAATAAAATCTGCAGGTACTATCTTAACGGCTTTAAATGATAAGTACGATAGTTCAAAAATGGTTCAAATGGCTCTGAGCACTATGGGACTCAACTGCTGAGGTCATTAGTCCCCTAGAACTTAGAACTAGTTAAACCTAACTAACCTAAGGACATCACAAACATCCATGCCCGAGGCAGGATTCGAACCTGCGACCGTAGCGGTCTTGCGGTTCCAGACTGCAGCGCCTTTAACCGCACGATAGTAGAACTACTTTTGAGAATGTGGTACATTTCTGCAAAACACTTATTCTTGTCGATGGTCCAGCAATTAAATAAAATGTTAGTTGAATAATAGGGAAACAACAGATTCCCGCTGCACGTAATTAGTCATGAACGACAACATAGTTCAGCCGGCCGGAGTGGCCGTGCGGTTCTGGGCGCTACAGTCTGGAGCCGAGCGACTGCTACGGTCGCAGGTTCGACTCCTGCCTCGGGCATGGATGTGTGTGATGTCCTTAGGTTAGTTAGGTTTAATTAGTTCTAAGTTCTAGGCGACTGATGACCTCAGAAGTTAAGTCGCATAGTGCTCAGAGCCATTTGAACCATTTTGACAACATAGTTCGCGAGATATTCACTTCTAAATGCACACTACGTCTTCACTGTAGAAGCCACGGAAATCTCACAAGTGCACAAGTCGGCACTCCAAAGTATTTGTATCTGCCGCGACCACTCGCAAACTGCTCCACACTGTCCAAGTCTCTACTGCGACCGTGCGTCCGCCGAACCGTCGCGTCCAGAACTTTCCCGTGTCCTCTGCCGTACCGTCCAGAACTGCCGCACTTCCAAACTACCCCCGTGTCCCCTCCGGAAACGATGCTCCTCCCCACTTCCATACAGTCTCTCCACTTAACGAACGCTATGATTGGCTAGAGCGCTCCCGCCCTGTCTTCAAGCCAACGTGCACTCACAAACACCTTCGAAGTTCTGGATTTACGTTTAAATAACTTGAAATTATATAAATATTTCTACGGCTGGACCATAAACACGCTCTAACACACATTATTAGATACATAAACAAATTAAATAAACATATATTAAAGGCGACTCCATGTTGTCTTGTGCACTACGACCAGGTAACAGGTATACTTGAAAAAAGAGACAGCATTGGTCGTATATTTTTTACTATTGCAAAATCGATTTTCTGTCACTGAGTCTATGTGATTGCCGTAAGCTTAGTGACAACAGGGCATCCCAATTTAAGTTATACAATATAGCACTGAAGATGGTCACTCAGTGACAGAAAATCGATTTTGCAATAGTAAAAAATATACGACCAATGCTGTCTCTTTTTTCAAATATATTAAAGGAACAGAACAAAAGGTAGGCCAGTAGCCTAATGTCTTTGTGCTTTCTATCAAAATGGTTCAAATGGCTCTGAGCACTATGCGACTTAACTTCTGAGGTCATCAGTCGCCTAGAACTGAGAACTAATTAAACCTAACTAACCTAAAGACATCACACACATCCATGCCCGAGGCAGGATTCGAACCTGCGACCGTAGCGGTCTTGCGGTTCCAGACTGCAGCGCCTTTAACCGCACGGCCACTTCGGCCGGCTGTGCTTTCTACGACACAGTAAATATTTAACCAATTTCTTCATGAATAGCATATATCGGATATAAACAAAGACAAAGATGAATATATATGTTTATAAGCATGCTGCTACCGTTTTTTCGTGTAACTGTGGAGTACTTAAGGCCTGACGCGATTGATAGTAATCGGCCACTTTGACCTCCAATGACTCACGTACTAGTCAAGTTACATGCCTGTAATTTATAGCAATTTAGGTTTACGCTAATAGCTTTCTAAAGACACGGCGATTGACAAAATCGGATGAAGCATTTATATTTTGGAAATTCGTTGCTGGTTGTTACTTGTATAATTTACCGTCAGATACTAAACTTTAAACTAGTAAAGATATTGAAAATCTGAGAACACCATCAGAATCGTCGTGCTAATAGTAGTAATGTATATGTTTCTTTTTGAGGTATCATGATTTATTTGGCTACTATTAATTTGTATACGAACTGAGAAATGTCTGCCATTCACAAAGTCCGCCATCTTCGGCACTCCCGGCATAGACATCTCCTTCAGCGACACAAAGCACCGTCCTCGTCACAGCAGAATTCCCAGCCACGCGGCTGGACCATGCGCTGGGGCTACCCTCTCGTCCGGCCAACGTTTGGCACCACGTGTTTGCTAACGAGCTCGGCCCTGCCGCGCTGCCAGAGCGGTGGCCGCCAACTCTGAACTTTGAATGTTTCCAGGGCGCCGCAACTCGCCCGTTACCTCACACGTCGACACAAACAATCGTAGTCTCTGAACTGTTCCTCTATTCAACGCAGTACACAATACTGTAAAGTGTGTTCATATCCTTCGATATTTAGCCTTTTCTTAAGCGCAGTATGACGGACACACCCAACGACGAAAAAGGCCACTGTACCGCAACATCAGTTCCTCAGTACTTCACTGTTGGCACCACACATGATGGGACGTAAGGTTCTCCAGGTATTCGCCAACCCCAAATCCTTTCATCTAATTACCATAGGATACAGCATGACTCATCCCTCCAAATCACTCGTTTCCTGTCATTCAAAAAAATGGTTCAAATGGCTCTGAGCGCTATGGGACTTAACTTCTGAGGTCATCAGTCCCCTAGACCTTAGAACTACTCAAACCTAACCAACCTAAGGACATCACACACATCCATGCACGAGGCAGGATTCGAGCCTGCGACCGTAGCAGCAGCGCGGTTCCGGAAATTACGAGTGATTCCTTCTACTGATTTCATGCGATATTTTACAAAACACCTAATGCAATATTCGACAGTCCCTGTGCTTCAGTAGATGAGGTCTGCCTACTCGTGGTCTAGCTTTTCCTTCGCGTTTCCACTTCACAATTCCATCACCTACAGTCGACCTCTGGTGGATCTGTTAGGTGACATGCAATGACTGGTCCACCTTCTAAGTCACTCATATCTCCCTTGACCTACCCATCCTGCAGTTACTGCTTCTGTACTGGCACCACAATACTCACCACCTTAGTTTATACTGGCAGGTTCGCCTTCGTGACATCGAGTGGTCAATTTAGTATTACGTAGGGGTGTTCAGATACTTTTTATTAGATAGTGTGCATATACAGTGTGTAAATTTTAAGTTGACAAACCAGAATAACTCGAAAAATAAGCTTCACACGAAGAAATGTGTAGGATTCAAAGTTTATTATTTTCCAGAGGGACATTATTTTCGACGGGGGCAACTGCTGGTGCTAAAATAAGCCTACCACCCAAGCCCCCTGGGGATGGGGCGGGAGACAACTTTTAAATTACAAATGGGAACCCCCATTTTTTATTGCAGAATCAGATTCTACATAAAAAACTACGTATATTTTGTCATAAAAATTTGTTTTGATTCTTGGTAGTTGGCGCTGTAATTCAAGAAAATCCATGTTATCATTTTTTCGTGGAAAATGGTTACAGATAAATAAAAAATACTTATTTACTCCCTAATGTTTGGTTAGTTAGCTAGTCAGGTGATTTGTTTGATAATTGAAAGTTGTGTGACCTCACAACGACGAAAGAAACAAAACTTATCCGAATCTGCGGAAGAAATTAATACAATATTTGGGTCAACATTTCTAAAACTCCGATTCCACTCTCTCAAACCCAAACCTATGGGGAGAGAGGGAGAGTTTTAGTGTTAGCGAATCAAAATTTACGAAGTAAATAAGTATTTTTTATTTATCCGTAACCATTTTCCATGCAAAAATGAGAACACGGATTTTCTTGAATTACAGCTCCATCTACCAAGAATCAAAACAAATGTTTAAGACAAAATGTAAGTAACTTGCTCAACAAATGGGGCTGCAATAAAAAAATTGGGGCTCCCATTTGAAATTTTAAAGTTGCCTCCCGCCCCATCCCCAGGGGGCTTGGGTGGTGGGCTAATTTTAGCACCAGCAGATGCCCCCCTCGAAAATAACTTTGGATTCTACACATTTTTACGTGTGAAGCTTATTTTTCGAGTTATTCTGGTTTGGCAACTTAAAATTTACACGTTGTGTAATCCGCAAGCTATTATACGGTTGCATTCGCTGGTGCAGTGAGGAGAAACGACTATCTATACGCCTCGCTGCGTGGCCTAATCTCTCTTATCTTGCTTCGTGGTCCTTACGCGATATACACTCCTGGAAATTGAAATAAGAACACCGTGAATTCATTGTCCCAGGAAGGGGAAACTTTATTGACACATTCCTGGGGTCAGATACATCACATGATCACACTGACAGAACCACAGGCACATAGACACAGGCAACAGAGCATGCACAATGTCGGCACTAGTACAGTGTATATCCACCTTTCGCAGCAATGCAGGCTGCTATTCTCCCATGGAGACGATCGTAGAGATGCTGGATGTAGTCCTGTGGAACGGATTGCCATGCCATTTCCACCTGGCGCCTCAGTTGGACCAGCGTTCGTGCTGGAAGTGCAGACCGCATGAGACGACGCTTCATCCAGTCCCAAACATGCTCAATGGGGGACAGATCCGGAGATCTTGCTGGCCAGGGTAGTTGACTTACACCTTCTAGAGCACGTTGGGTGGCACGGGATACATGCGGACGTGCATTGTCCTGTTGGAACAGCAAGTTCCCTTGCCGGTCTAGGAATGGTAGAACGATGGGTTCGATGACGGTTTGGATGTACCGTGCACTATTCAGTGTCCCCTCGACGATCACCAGTGGTGTACGGCCAGTGTAGGAGATCGCTCCCCACACCATGATGCCGGGTGTTGGCCCTGTGTGCCTCGGTCGTATGCAGTCCTGATTGTGGCGCTCACCTGCACGGCGCCAAACACGCATACGACCATCATTGGCACCAAGGCAGAAGCGACTCTCATCGCTGAAGACGACACGTCTCCATTCGTCCCTCCATTCACGCCTGTCGCGACACCACTGGAGGCGAGCTGCACGATGTTGGGGCGTGAACGGAAGACGGCCTAACGGTGTGCGGGACCGTAGCCCAGCTTCATGGAGACGGTTGCAAATGGTCCTCGCCGATACCCCAGGAGCAACAGTGTCCCTAATTTGCTGGGAAGTGGCGGTGCGGTCCCCTACGGCACTGCGTAGGATCCTACGGTCTTGGCGTGCATCCGTGCGTCGCTGCGGTCCGGTCCCAGGTCGACGGGCACGTGCACCTTCCGCCGACCACTGGCGACAACATCGATGTACTGTGGAGACCTCACGCCCCATTTGTTGAGCAATTCGGCGGTACGTCCACCCGGCCTCCCGCATGCCCACTATACGCCCTCGCTCAAAGTCCGTCAACTGCACATACGGTTCACGTCCACGCTGTCGCGGCATGCTACCAGTGTTAAAGACTGCGATGGAGCTCCGTATGCCACGGCAAACTGGCTGACACTGACGGCGGCGGTGCACAAATGCTGCGCAGCTAGCGCCATTCGACGGCCAACACCGCGGTTCCTGGTGTGTCCGCTGTGCCGTGCTTGTGATCATTGCTTGTACAGCCCTCTCGCAGTGTCCGGAGCAAGTATGGTGGGTCTGACACACCGGTGTCAATGTGTTCTTTTTTCCATTTCCAGGAGTGTATATGTTGGTGTCAGTACAATCGTTCAGCAGCCAACCGCAAATACCGGTTCTTGGAACTGCCTCAACAGTTTTTCCTGGAAAGAATGTGTCCTTCCTTACAGGGATTCCAATTTCAGTCCAAGGAAGATGATACATCCAACACGCACTTGTATCTTAGGAGGACACAAACGAGTAGGTTCTGGAGGAAGGCGTGCGGAAAATTGTGGAAAATCATTTGTTGGCAAGTACTCTCTAACCAATTTATTAACCAACAATAATTTCTTTTTCTCAAAGCAACGAGATCCGTACAAGGCTCACCTTAAAAAAAAAAGAGCAACAAATTAAACTTGAGCTTTCAACCCTAATAAAAGACATTAACGTGAAACACCAGAAACGAACAATTTATATATTCTGTAAAGCGTTTTTTTAATACAATTCATCAAAATATTAAATTTTAATAATTGACATTCAGAGTCATTTCGAAGTACATCATAAACTTAAAATGACAATTAAGTAATAAACAGGCCAACCCCCAGGTCAGGACACAAACCCTCAGACGACCCAACATACGACACATGTGTAGCTCGGGATTCAGTCTGTAGGCGACAACAACACGATAGATCATAAAGCATACACAGCAACGCTCTCTTAAGCAGTGAACAGGTTGAGTAAGATCAAACCGTTTGCGCCGGTCCTAAAAGAAATTCAGCAACTAATATTGAGTTAAGATTAAAGCACCATTGTATGCTAACTCGCCTCGCGATACTAGTTAAAGTTAACAGGTTCGGGCGAGTTACACGCTTAGAAGCAGAATTGTTAGCGGCCAAGAATCAAAAATTATTAGTACGTTAAGTGTAGCACAAATATTACAATAATCTTAATAAATGCAGAAGCAGCCTCCATTCTAGTATCCACAACCCAAGTGATACAAATAGCCTTCCGTTAGGCTAAAGATCAAACCACAGGTTCCCAAAAACTTCAATTGTCCTCACAGAATTCTATTTAGCATAGTTTTACACATAACTGAACAAAGGCAAGTTTTATTTAATCATCATACAAAATACGCCACTCATTTCTCCTAAACTTTGTTGCGATATAATTTTTTTCTTTTTAAAATTCAGTGTTGATAGCACCACGTGTGCTACAAGAACATAGGTGAAGGTTTCGGTCATATCACATGACCATCATCAGACATGTAATATAATTTAGAAAGTAATAGAAACCTTACTAGATTGACAATAAAATATGACAAAATGCTTATAAGGATAAAATACAATAAGACTTGTTATAGCCATGGCATCCTTCGAAGATGGTAGGTGGAGCACTCTTCTCATCTACTGTGATGTCAACTGGTGCCAGCAAGTGTCGGGCACACGCTTAAATACGAAGATGCTCCGCATACCTCTTCTCCCTCTACCTCACGTGAACCAGTCAGTGTAAAACGGGTTCACATAATCGTCAAAACGTAAAAAAAACAATAATAACATAAAAATAGTTATGTATAAAATATCTCTTTACAACCATGGAACTACTTAAATATTGTATATAATATGAATTAAAAGTTTAAAACAACTATACAGACGATGTATACTCAATGTGCCCTCTATGAGCTAAGGGTGTATACCACAATCGTTTCAAAGTCAACGATGTTGTGAAGGTCTTTGGCATTGCGGCATCATATCGATATGTGAATTGTGACTCGACTGCAAGTATACACCAATGCTAGATTCAATCTGTCTGTCTTATATTAATTTTATTTGCCACTGGTGATGTATGTAATAATGGAATGATCAGCTGCAGAGTGCTGTGATATTAAATATACTTTTTAAAATGTCATAAAACTGATTTATTAAAAATGGAGTCATATTTCGTAATATTTCTAGTTGGAAGTTTTAGATTGTGATACAAATATTTACATACTGTTCTAAGGTACATTTCTGCCATGGATACAACAGGGTCCTATGATTTTCTAAGCGAAAGAGTACATACGTGTTCTTAGAATTTCGTCAAAGAGATCATAAAAGCGTTTTTCACGAAAATCCAACTGTTCGTTGAGAAGCACTGACGGTTCATTTCTATAATAGGCATATATCTAGATCTCCTCTAAAATATTTAATAATAAGCCTTTATTAGCGTAATGAAGGACTTGCAAATCCTGTTGTACTGTCCCTTCGGCACGCTTATTAAAAGTTATGTGATGGCCGAAGACTGATTTTGCTCGTGCGGTACCTGATGTATATTCTTTGTATCGTATATTAAAGCTTCGGTCTGTTTGGCCTATGTATATTTTTTCACAATCACCAAACTGGATCATGTAAACCCCTGATCTGACAAATCTATCGTTATCATTACCTACAGCATGTCTTAATTTATTTTGCAAAGTATCATTAGTTTCAAATGCTATTGTTATTTCGGAATTCTTAAATAAATTGCTGATCCTATCTGATATGTCCCCATGTACGTCATTTTTGTGTATTTATAAGCTCCTATTAGTGGTGTACTCTGTGATTGTTGCATTTTATTCAACATAATATCAACTTTACGCGTATCAAAAGAACTGGTCTTCGCAATCTGTTTTAGAATAGTTGTTTCTTTTTTGATCTCATTTTCTTCAAGGGGTAATTTTAGCATCCGGTGGATCATTGACTTAAAAAATGCTTTTTCATATTTGTCAGGATGACATGACCTAGCATTAATAATGATATCAGTAGTTGTAGTCTTTCTGCATATGGAGAAGCAATGTTTGCCATTGTTATTGGATATAACGAGATCTAGGTAGTTAATACGTTTTTGATTTTCATGTTCAACTGTAAATTGTAGTTTTGGATGTACAGAGTTCAATTTTGTAGTAAACCTATCGATTTCATCTATAGGGCCATTTTAAAGTATTAAAGTATCATCTACGTACCGTTTATAATACAAAATTTTGTTTGCAATGTCTGGAGTATTTAAAAAAAAAATTATTTCGGTTTCTATCCTGGGGGGGGGGGGGGGGGGGGAGGGACTTACTGGCTGTAAGAAACAGGTCTGTGCCATTAAAGCTGATCTCTTCTCTTCAAATCAACACGATGACAAAATGTAACTTAGAAATGGTCTCAGGTCTCCGGGCCTTAATATTAAATCACCAAAACAACAGTCTGCACTTTACTTGAAATTCGGCGCCTAACACTTTTTTTTAAATATTTATTCTAGACATAAGCCAGGGAGTTGAGCACGTGCCGCAAACCCTTTCAGAAACACGCTAAATGGAGCACAGCACAGCCAACGAAAAGAATTGAAAACCAAGTGGAACGCCAGCGTCAAGCTGCTTCAGACACTTTCAGCAGCAGGAAATGGTGACAGGTCTCTGGACAACACAGCCAACGAAAAGAATTGAAAACCAAGTGGAACGCCAGCGTCAAGCTGCTTCAGACACTTTCAGCAGCAGGAAATGGTGACAGGTCTCTGGACAACATATAGATGACGCTCACCACAAACGTAAGGAAGCAAGACCGGGCTCCTTGCTCGACCAAGAAAACCGAAGAAGGTCTTGACCCAGTGCCCGGCAAAATCCTGTGCCGAAGATGTTACGGTCGTCTAGTGCAGAAGTGGACAACGACCGTTTGGCCTCGCCGAATCTCACTAAACTAGCCGTGAGGAACCTGGATACAGCGCGAACTAGTACGGCCAGGGCAGGACTAAGTTGATCCAGCACGGCACGTCAACAGCTACACCGCCCTACGCGGGGAACGTCGACCGCCAATGTTCACACCAGAAAAATACTGCGCCGGAAATGCTGACCATCTGCTCTCCAGGATGCCCCTACGTTTTACCGGACACACCACACACCATAACCGCCCAGTCCAGACTGCCCCCCTGGCTTTCGCCACAACCCACTTCTTCTCTTCCACCAGAAAGAAATCTAAAGACTGCTGGATGGCAAAGAATGTGTCCAACTCGCCAGGTGGGAGTTATCGAACTCGGCGCGGTTCAGACATTTGCGTGATATTCGCGTGACGATCTATCTACCGGTAACTAATCTAGCAGTATGCCTCTCAATTTACTTCGATGTCTTGCTTTAGTGTCTGTCTCTCTCTCGAGTTTTACTAATTGTGTGCGTGTGTGTGTGTGTGTGTGTGTGTGTGTGTGTGTGTGTGTGTGTGTGCGCGCGCGCGTGTGTGTGTCTGGGAGTGTATGTGAGTTCGTGTGTGTGTGTGTGTGTGTGTGTGTGTGTGTGTGTGTGTGAAGGTGGGTGGGTGGGTAGGTGGCTTATGGGCACTTAAGGCGAGGTCATCAGCGCCCTTACGAAATTAATAGAAAATAATGTCGTTAAAAAGGAGTAAACGCGAAAAAATGGATAAAAATCAGTCTGAGAAAATACCGCATTCAGGCTCACCCGGTCTCACCCACGATGACCTGCACAATCACACTAGCACACATCATGGAAGATAGCGTTAAATTAGTTCAAATGTTTTAAAGCTGTCGCTGTCGAGTAAAACTAAGGAAGACAAGAGAAAAACTAAAATAGATTCGCAGCAATATGTGGCTTGCTGATCACTTACGAAGAACACGGAATAGCTAGCCACCCTAATAACTCATTACAAACGACATCCTAAAATTATACGGAACACGTCGGTCGGTTCACGAAATTTTGAAATTCGTACCCCATCCCCTTGATCGTGAGCTAAAACAGAGGGCAAATCTGTCGGCAAATGACCTGTCGCTCTTTGGTTCGACAATAAAACACAGTCTAGTAAAACGCTGCGCAATGTGATCTGCACGCCACAATCATCACACATTGGAGGGTCCTGTCGCCGAAGCAAGAAGCTGTGCGTCGTAGTGCCGTGGCCTATGCGAAGACGAGTAAGGGGGACCTCACTCCACTTGACAAATTCCTTCTTCATCCTATTCCTATTCGAACCTTAAAGAGAAACAAGAAGAAAACTGAATTTTAGCGCAGAGGAAACGATCAAATCAATGGATACGGAGCACAAACTCAGATTTAGGGAAATGTGTGGAAAGATATTTACTGTCAAAGGTACTGGTAATCCCTTTTTGTGATTTCGGGAAACAAGATTAAACGTAAATCAAGAGGGCATTTGCTTTTCCTGAAAACAACTACAGTGCCGTAAAAACAGTGACACTTCTTTCGGTTACGAGCTTCAGCTCCGTACCTAGCAACATCCTCCTTCATCCATGAGCAGTTAGGAAAATCAGCTATATTTTTATAATTTTTTGGATATTGTAATCATTTCAAGTAGAAAATCTTCAACAGTTAAGAATTAAATTCATTGCTGGAATTTACGTAACTTCTTTACCAAGAAGAGCACTGTAGTTCATTACTTCAAAATAAGAGAAGCACAGATCATATAATTTGGCGCAAAAACATGTTATTAATCAAAGTCTGCATGTTTAGGAGAGGTTGGGCCATAGCCACAATAAACTGCTATTTTTTCCTAATCTGTCCTTACAGTACAGCTATGCTCCACGTTTAAGTTGCTAATCTGATTTCACGACTTTCCAGTTTTCAAAAAATGGCTCTGAGCACTATGGGACTTAACATCTGAGGTCATCAGTCCCCTAGAACTTAGAACTACTTAAACCTAACTAACCTAAGGACATCACACACATCCATGCCCACGGCAGGATTCCAACCTGCGACCGTAGCGGTCGCGCGGTTCTAGACTGAAGCACTTAGAACCGCTCGGCCACACCGGCCGGCTCCAGTTTTCCTTCAACTGATTATCTATATGGCTGGCCTGAGATATAAACACTGTTTATCCCTAATGCGAGTCCAGTACCTGAAAACCGCACCGTCGCGCATGATGTGAAAGATCTGTCATATCTGAAATGGCGGATCTGTTGCATGTCGTAACTTTTTCAGACATTCTTTAAAGGTCAATGATGTGTTCAGAAATGCATTAACTGAAATGTGACTGCCAAGGTGCAAGCTGACTGTTGTATCTAGTAAAAATCTACACAGTAATACACCGCTTAACAATAAAAGAAAAAACTGAAGCACCCAGAAAGGGAGGGGCAAACGAAATGAAACTTCACGGGTTGAGAAGGTGTGCCACGTTATTCCAGAGATTAGAAATCCACTCAAATTTGCAAAGAACTTGGCAGTATGAGTCCACTTTTCAGCATGGCGTTGCACCTCCTTTGCCCTGGCTCCATGCACTGATTACTCGTATTTTGGTAAGGGTGTCATCAGGCTGTCGTATCCTTTCCTGAGGCCAGCTGCTGTTGTAACTGGTCTTTGATATCCTTGATACCGGCACTCCGTCTGGATTGACATCCGAGCTGGCCCCACAAATATTGAGTCGGTGACAGGCCTGGGGATCTTACTGGCCACAGAAGTAACGTTACATAGCGCAGATGTTTCGTAGACACACGTGTCATGTGTGAACGCGTATTGTCCTGTTGAAATACGTCACGAAGATACTATTGCAAGAGAGGTAACACTTGAGGACGCAGGATGTACATGACGTACCGTCGTCCGTCAGAGTTCCCTCAGTCACTACCATCCGCAACCTGCAGTCACATCCGATGGCTCTCCAGACCGTTACGACAGATGTAATACCGCGGTGCCTCACAAACACATTGGTAGAGCGAGACCTCTCACAGGTCACCACCATATTTGCCGACGACGGTCGTCAGCGGTGGTACATTTTTCCTCGCCGAGCGCTATATGACGCCATTCTCCGGCTATCCATGCATCGTGGTTACGGTACCACTCCGAAAGAAGATATCTTGTTAACGGCAGCCTACGCATGGGATGGTAATTTCCTAATCTGTGCAAGCTAACATCCCAAAGATGTTCGGGCTCCTCACATGCGGTTCCCCTTCATCGAAATGTCTTGGCTCAAACTCGTCTAGGGGTTGAACCGCACGTGTCGCATTACACGCCCTAAATTAGACACTTGTGACCCTATGGTTAAATCGTCTGGCTGATGGCAAGTTTGCGGAATACAAAGTTAACATAACATATAATAAAAGTGATAATAATATCGGGAACTAAATTAACGACCCCTAAATGATGTAGGCCACACAGTTGCGAATTGGTTAGAATAATGTTTATTCAGAAAGCAAACTAATAGCGAAAGTGGTCGTATTTAGAGTTACTATTACACTCGAGCGCATATCTATTTGACACAGTTCTATCATTCACAATCCCATCGCGTTTCTAAGTCGTTTCACTTCCTAGCCTAAAGACCGACCGTCCGCTTTCGAGTCTCCACCAGCACCCTTTGATGTCTAGGCCAGAACTGTCCGCTTTGGTATCTCCAGCCGAACTGTCCGCTTTCGCGTCTCCACCAGCACTGTCCCTTTGCCCGTCCCCGGCCGCGTTTCCCGCGCGCCGAACATCCTCGCTCAACTGACTAGGGCAGATCCCTATCCTGAAGCCGTTCATCTGATTGGCTACAGCTTATTCTACATTATTTTACATTTTAACATATTTAAATAATCAAAGATTGGCCACTTTCGCGTTCTAAATAAAGTAACAATAATATCCATTGCATATCAACATTAAATTGTTTTACATAAAACCAATACCATTTCCTTCTTAACTTAGAATGTCACGAGCAATAGCCTTGCACCAATGTGCTACCTGATAAATAAATAAAGCACAAAAGCAACTATTATGCACTAAACTTTACAACAAATATTCTATTCCTTAATGATTCAATAAGGTGTCATGCTCTCATCGTTCAATGTGTTTCGCGTGGAGGAAATGATGATCTGATGTTTAACTGAAAATACTGATAGTTTAAATTTACTATATCTGGAGTTGATAATTACAACATTTGTCATTCTAATGATGCGCTTCTATATGAAATGTCGATCGTTAAGATCGACCAAACAGTTCAGATCTTAGCATTCAAGTCTTTGTTACAAAACTTGTTAATTTCACTTTAACAGTAAATCCTAAACTGTTATAGATATGATCAACTTTCTAGTTTTACTGGGATCACTATAAAATTTTATGAAGAATAGTAGAATAAACTTACTGTGGCTTCATTCCCTCCACTACTGCAGAATTAAATAGTTTTCATAAATGTTTCTCTTTATGATCGTTCTTAGTTCGCCATATTTAACACTGCTACAACTCCTTGGCCACAAATGGCTTCTACTGGGTTTCCCTATGATGTAGGTTCTCGTCTGTCTCCCTCACACACTACAGCACTTAGGTCTCAATAGACATTAGACGTCTGTGAGTTTCCCCATCTCATGGCGAATCTGCACCCTTTGTGGCACGTGATCCTGGACGACAGGGTTCGTTTCACAATTCCTGTAGGCCATATATTTAAATCTTTCGGCCATATATTTAAATGAGAGCGAAATGCTTGTTAACTCACATCTGGGTGCTACTAGTCTCCGACTACGGGTACAGTATGACAGAAATCTAATCATTTACACACCCTTCGTGGTGTGCACTTGTACCGAGTTACATCGACATCCGACCATATGTTCTAGCTGCTTCAGTATTTTTTATCAGGCAGTGTATACGCTATTGCTGCATGGTTCTACGTATATGAAGCATTGAATGATACAAAGCCAAATGAACTGGGTCTATACCAATGAAGATCATCCTTTCAGGCATCTAGAGCATTGTAGACAATTTCTGATTCAAAGTTCACCTGTTGAAGCTAACTGATCAGAGCTAAGTGCGATGACTAAATAAACAATAGGGGAAACGGAAGTAACGGAAGAAATATACCTTGCTTAGGCTGGTTCTACAACAAAATAGCAAAGAGTAGTGTGATGTTGAGATAAATCAGTGATAAATGTAGTTAATCAGTTCTCAATGATTTTGGAAATTTGTTGATTTATGGTTTGGCAACTGATGTGTGATGTAGCGTTCAAATGGCAAGTGATCAAACTTCGTGAGTACAGACTAACTAAAGATAACATGTTTTGTTCCTGTTCTCGGTCCTAATTAATCATGTGTAATGTATGTTAATACTCAGCAGTCATTGATCCTTTTATCTGACTTATCGGTTGCGACTATTTCCAGACGAAATTTTACAGTGCTGGTTAAATGCTCGCTACAGTATAGAACAAGATAATCGTTTGTATCACAGGTAATATGCTCTCGCTGTGTTTAATTTTGTAATGAAAGATGTAGTGAAACAGCATATAACTGTAGCTGTGCAACATTAATGTCTTGAAAACTAAGAACACACTATTTTGTAGTAACGAAATTTCTTCTTTCATTCTCCTGCATATGACTTAAAAATGGGGGGCGTTCAATAAGTAATGCGATAGTTTTTTTCTCAGCCGATTTCGGTTGAAAAGATACAGAATTTTTTGGGGGACATCATGGAATACTCCCGTTTCAGCTCCTGCAGTTTCATGCAGTTCCGATAGGTGGCAGCGCTATACCTAGTCTTCAAACTGGCAACTGTAACGGAGATGTGCTGCAAGCAGGTAGCTGTCGTTTGGTTGTTTTTGGCAGGAAACCAAAACATCACAGACATTCATAGGCGCTTGCAAAAAGTCTACGGAGACCTGGATGTGAACAAAAGCTCGGCGAATCGTTGGGTGAGGTATGTCTTCTATCCAATCTCACGTGTGCTGCCGGCTGTTCATGCATTGTTGGAACGTGCGGGCAGTCTCATTCGAGGTGATAGACGGATCACAAAAGACATCTCGCTGTTCAACTGTACGTCTCTTTTGGTGGTGCTGACACATACCCACTGGGTTCCTCGCCTCCTAACGGAAGCTCATAAAGAGCAACGAAGGACCATCTGTTTGGTCCAATTAAAGGATGTCCTCCGCGGGAAGCAGCACGTGGATCATGAGGAGGTTACTGACGTCGACGTGTAGAGTGGTACCATGCGTTCATACAGGTCTACATCTATCTACATCTACATCCATACTCCACAAGCCACCTGACGGTGTGTGGCGGAGGGTACTCCCTTCTATTCCAGTCTCATATTGTTCGTGGAAAGAAAGATTGTCGGTATGCCTCTGTGTGGGCTCTAATCTCTCTGATTTTATCCTCATAGTCTCTTCGCGAGATATACGTAGGGGGGAGGAATATACCGCTTGACTCCTCGGTGAAGTGAACAAAAGCTCGGCGAATCGTTGGGTGAGGTATGTCTTCTATCCAATCTCACGCGTGTTGCCGGCTGTTCATGCAATGTTGGAAAAATTATTGAATTACTGTGCTGATAAACCTCTTACATAATTTGCTTTTCAAACAGCTGAGCAGAACTGAACATACTCAGACATTACTCTCTTTACTTATTCTGATCAACACTAAACTGACACACAATATTTTTAGCTAAACGCAATCTGACTTTCAAGAATCCCTACAAAAGAATGGTCCTGACTAACAACCATGAATCACTTACCTCACAAAGGTCTTCGTTACTCGAACTACTGCAATGCAGCGAGTGCCACTACCGCCAGCTAAATTAAAATTTCTAACTACTGAAGGCACTAACTACTGATAGGCATAGTTAGCAAATGAAAGATTTTCATAGAGAACAAACAATGTATTTATCTTAATAGTGTTCCAAAGTCATAATATATATCAGTTCATGATATCCAGTATTACAAATTTACTCTCTCTGATGGACACACGTCCAGATGATCCGCTCTCAAAACTCTGCCAACACTCTCCCCACAATTACCACTGCTGACGGCTCACCTCCAACTGCGCAACGCTACACGCTGTTAACATCCAGCTGCCCAACACTACAATAGCAAACAACAATGCAAACCAGCCACAGACTGCACACAGCACAGCCAGTGATTTTCATATAGATCGCTACATGGCGTTACCAATATAAAAACATAAACAGCCTACTTACAGAAGGCGTCTTCTTGAAACTTCAACAAAAGCCAGTACCGAGCTACTGAGCGTCTCTCCCGCAAAGTCTTCCACTGGAGTTTATATATCATCTCCGTAACGCTTTCGCGATTACTAAATGATCGTGTAACGAAGCGCGCTGCTCTCCGTTGGATCTTCTCTATCTCTTCTAACCACTCCATCTGGGTGACATAATAAGGTGACATACAGTCGTCGTCTTGAATGGAGATTATGTTGCAAAATAGAGTTTTGTAGCCAAACGACTGGGCGATAATGTGGCGTTTTGGGATCCTGAATAAATTTAGCCTGATTTCAGAAAAAATGTGTTGGATTACTTATTGAACGGCCTCGTAAGTATTAGTCATCTTGAAAGTTTTCATGTGCCACGCTCAGAGTTAGCTGACAGATGTTTTTATGTTTTTTTATACCTTTTTTGTGGACGATGTACGATGTACCTTAATAATGTTTCGGAACATACGCACTGTGCATTCTACACAATTAGCTGAATGTACCGGCCGTTTTGGTTTTCAAGGGAATCTTGTACCATTCTTCCTGCTAAATAGTGGCAAGTTCAGGTAACGATGACGGAGGTACATACCTATCACGCACCCTTCTCTGGAAAGTAGACCACAAACATTCAGTAATACTGAGATACGGTGAATTTAGGCCCAGAGAAGGTGTGTATGATAATTCATCGTCTTCCTCAATATATGAGACCTGGACGATGACAGTTGTGTGAACAACGTCCCTGTCGTCTTGGAACCAGTATCACCATTAGGGAACAAACATTGTACCATGGGATGGACCTTATCAACCAAAAGGGGCACCTAACCCTTGGCGCTAATACAACTTTGCACAGTAGCCATGGGACCCATGGAATGCCCCAAAATGGCTGCCTGTCTCATTGCCAACGTCTCCGCGAAGCTTCGCTCTTGGGACGTAAACTATGCCAGAATTTGAAAACATTGTACAACAATACTAATACGACCCAGTGACTTTCTTCCATTGCTGCACTGTCTAGGTTTCCGTTTTGGTTTTTCCTTTATGGGCATTCGGAATTCCAGCGCGGCATGCAGTTCCCTGCTTATGCAAGTCCCTTCGTGTTGTTCTGGTGCCGACAGCGTTTGCGAGCACGGCATTCAGTTCTGCAATGACTTTTGCAGCTGTTGCCTCTTATTTTCGTCACTACATTCTGCAGTGGTCGTCTGTCCCTATCACCCAACACATGCTTCCTTCCGCATTCTGGTTTAACGTGTAAAGTAATTCGGCTTTCCCGGCATGCTATGTAAATCTTCGATACGGTGCGCCTTGAAACGCCAAAATCTTAGGCTCCCTTGGTTACGAAAGCACCCACCACACCAGCTCCAGCGATTTGCCATGTTTCATTTTGCTTCGCATCGACATAACGCACTCAAAACTACACGGAACACTGTTCTGACTGCGGCTGACACAGGGTGATAATTATTGAACTATATGAAACAAAATCGTCATAACTTCTGAACGGTTTGCGTTAGGACGTTCAAACTGCATCCTTGGGCGCAGGACGTGATAGGAATTAGTATGGTTTGGTTTAGCGACGTATTTCATTTTAATTTGGATGGGTTCGTCAATAAGAAAAACTGGAGTATTTGGGGGACTGAAAGTCCGAATTTCACGATCGAGAAGTCTCTTGACTCTCAACGGGTGACTGTGTGGTGTGCAGTGTTCAGTCACGGAGTAATCGGTGCGATATTCCTCGATGACACGGTGACTACCGAACGGTGCTGAAGGTTTCGGAAGATGATTTCATCCCCATTATCCAAAGTGACCATGAGTTCGACAAGATGTGGTTCTTGGAAGACGGAGCTCGACCCTGTCGAAGTAGGAGAGTGTTTGATGCCCTGGAGCAGCACTCTGGGGACCGCATTCTGGCTCTGGGGTACCCAGATGCCTCTTGCATGGGCTTCGATCGGCCGCCATATTCTACGGATCTGAACATATGCGACTCCTTTTTGTGGGTCTATATTAAAGACAAAGTGTACAGCAATAACCCCAAGACCATTGCTGAGCTGAAAACAGTCATTTAGGAGGTCTTCGATAGCGTCGATGTTCCGACACTTCAGCGGATCATGCAGAATTCGGTTATTCGTCTGCTCCACATCATCGCGAATGATGTCAGGCGTATCGAACATGTCATAACCTTAATCCGTATATCTATAGTGACGTTTACACGTTGAATATAGTGTGTGCACGCCGTAGTTAGTAATCAATTTACGTTTTTTCATATAGTTCAATAATTGTCACCCTGTGCTTGCACCGTACACTAAATAGTTGCCGTTACGGTCAAATACAACAGCGCAATCTGCAGACTTGACTAGTAACTGCATTTATGTTCAAGACGGAATTTCTCGCGATGTTTCCATATTTTTGTTCACCCCACGTATTCCCTATTGACAACATCGGACATGTTGCACGAAAAGTAACAGGTGCTCTTATGTTATTGTATAGAATCTGACACCTTTTATTATATCATTGAACAGCAGTAAGACATTCCCTGACAGTTTTAGCTCTTAGCCTTGTCCACCGAGTGCGACTTAGTCAGGACTAGAGAAGGAGATGTGATTTTGTCGAAATTTAATTTATTTATTTAATCGTAACAAGTAATGAAACAGCAGAATTTACATAAAATATAATGGAACAGTTACGTATGAGACACTAATGAATATATAGTCACATTTCTTACAAAATACCAGCCAGCACAGTTCACCTTTTAAGTTAGTAACGAGCTTAACAACTAGCATCTGTACTCGAACGTGTTTAGAGCATCTGAAAGTCGACAGTTAAATAATGAATGTGAATAATTCAGCGAACATTGCATTCTGTTGCGCCAAAGAAACGAAGGGGCGACGCTGGCTGAATAATTGCACTCGAAAGCCGCAAGTTTCCGGCGCCTTGTTGTGCGCCGCATCGACAAAACCGGCGGGGATCGGCGCTTTCATTGGCGAGCTTTGGATTCGCGGCGCCTCTCCTCGGCTCACCTCGCTGCGGCACAGATATTGCCATTATTCTTCCGTGGGAACAGGAAAAAAATAACTGCCTCCTCACCCCAGCACTCTCGGCACTGCTCCGCCAAATGCACTCCGTCAATACATTTGTCTTCTTGCTCCGGCGAGAAAACACAAAAAGTATATCGAAGAGAGAGGGCGCGCGAGAGCGGCAGCCGAAGATAAATAAAAAAGGTTCCCAATAACCCTCGGTCTATACTTGTCTGAGAGGGCGGCGGCGGCCGTGGCGCTACGCAGTCGCGAGGCGAGCGCACAATTTATTTGGCCCGCTTAATGATCGCTTCTGGTGGGGATTTTTGTTGGAAACTTCCATTATCCTGCACTGAAAGAAAGGATACTCTTGCTCTTATTATGATACCCCGCGGATGAATAACAGAAGGATCACCGCCACCATGTTGTTCTGATTAATGTTCCCCGAACTCAAAGCCTTCAGATCGACAATGGAATTGTGAGATGAATGAAAGTATACGAAAAATAAACTTGTATTCCTCGTTACCTTTTAATATACATTTCATGGCAGTGTATTGAAATACGGAGACCAGTAATATTCCTAAACTATTCAAGATATCAAATACGAGTTTTTTCCCAAGTTACAAAACGAAAATACTGTTTTAATGTTCCAAGTCATAACTTCCTCACCTCTTCCATTTCTTCGTCTCACAGTAGCATTTACATCCAGCATTCTTAATTATTTGTTTTGTATATTTTAATCATTATGTTCCTCTACTACTTCCTTTAGTATCATAGAAATTATTGCCAGATATGATAACACGTCTCCTATCCTTGATTTCCCTCTTCTCTTTAGTGTTTTCAACAAGCCCTTTGCCTCACCGTTCTGTGAAGAGACTCTTTATTTTTTGATCTTAACATATTACTTAATTTTCGTCATCCTTATGTAACATCGTATCTACAGTGCTTCGATTCTTTTCTTGTATAGTTTTCCCACAGACCACGATTCACTTCCACAGAACTGTGTGCTCCGAACGTCCGTTCTGAGAAATTCCTTCCTCAGATTAAGGCCTACGTTTGATGTTAGTAACCGTCTCGTAGCGAGGGATGCTCAGTTTTCCTGTAGTAGTAGTGGGCTGCTTCTACTATTCATCTTCATTGGGCCCTTACGCTTTATTTTTCTTTCGGGTTAGTAGAATTTCTGCCGATTTTTAACGTAAAGTCTGTAGCCTATCTCATTGCTGCTGATATTCAGTATTTTAGTCTCTCTGTAGTTTATACTGAGTCCATAGTTAGTAGTTAGTAGACTGATCTTTCCATTCATTAGGTCGTATAATAGTTCTTCGCCTTCACAGTAGATGGCAATGTTATTAGCGAATCTCATCGTTGTCTACTGTCACACCACAATGAACTATAATCCCACTTCCGAAACTTGATATTTTCTTCGTTCCTTCGTTGACACAAGTAGAAGAGCAGAAAAGGGAGACTGTGTCGCTGCCTTTTGGTCCCTTAAATTCTAGGAATTCCCTCTTCGTCTTGCCGGCCTGGGTGGCCGAGCGGTTCTAGGTGCTACAGTCTGGAACAGAGCTACCGCTACGGTCGCAGGTTCGAATCCTGCCTCGGGCATGGACTATGTGATGTCCTTAGTTTAGTTAGGTTTAAGTAGTTCTAAGTTCTAGGGGACTGATGACCTCAGAAGTTAAGTCCCATACTGCTCAGAACCATTTGAACCTCTTCGTCTACTATTCTGATTATTGTATCCTTTAGGTAACTTTGGAAATCTTTTATTATTACCAGACTTTTCCTGTAGTGTTTACATACTCTCCTGAGTATTTTTAATCTCTTGAATTTTGTTGCCTTTAATATCACCAACAATTTATGCGTCTAGGTTTATAACCTGATATTATATTCTTCTTCAACTACACTACATTCCATCAGTTAATGGGTCTATACTTTGTGAAAAAAGAAGCTGTATCACATACACCAGTATTCATGTGAAATTTTAAACAAATTAGAGCCAATTAAATGTGATACTAGGAAATGCAAGTGCTTGGATACGGAAGAGTTTAGTTTAAATTCCAAGTAAACAACCGATAACTGGGACGAAATTGCGCGATGTTTGTAGTCTTGGCCTAACACATGGATTACTCGGTTGCTTTTGAGAAACGTTTCACTGCCAACAAGGACAAGTTTACCCGTAAGTCTTCATCTCGTGAGAAACTGGGTTTTATTAATTATATGTGCAGTTTCATTTTAAAAGGCACAGTTGCGGCAAAATCTACGTTGATATAAATAACATATGGTGATATAACGTTTCATTCATTCATGTCCTGTTATTATATTAAAAAAGGGAAAAAAACAGATACCAATAATTGTAGGGAAACTTCATTATACACTTAGAAAAAAAAATCTTATCGAAATCTCTTCTCGACATAGCAAATTCTCAATGACGTAAACACATTGGAGTGCATAAAGCTGTATTTAGGAGTCAAAAATCTTTCAAAAAAATTCTAAACCTTAAACAAGTAACTAGGTATATGAAAATATCAAATAAAATATATGTTGATTTTAAAAATTCTTATGATTCGATAGACCGAGATTCCCTCCTCGGAACCTTTTGGTTCCTTCCAAACTGTATCATGAGCGAGACGATGAGATTGTTTGTCACAACTGTTACTCAACTGAGTGCTGGATATGGTTATAAGAGAATGGAAAATAGAAGAAAAACAACGGAACGCTAATAAGAACATATAATTGAGTAGAGCGAAAGAACCAATAAAGTTTTAGTTCTTTGCAGGCGATCTTGTAGTAATAGATGGAACCTTAGAGAATCCAAAGAAAGGATTACAACTTCTGAAAGAGACTGCCGTAAAGGCAAGTCTACAAATGTCGACTGAAAAGACGGAATACAAGGCCAAGCAAAAAAAAAATTGCCAATAAATTTAAAAGTAATTCCTGGCAGCGACCAGAGAACAGACAGCTCGCATTATTTGGGTTAAAATATAATCATAAAAAGTGGAAAACAAGCAATTAAAATCTGAAATGAGAAAAAGAAAAATTCAATACGAAAGTGAGAAATCTTTGCAACAAAAAATGTTTTTCTAAAGATGTTAAGGCATTATAATACGGCAGAAAAACCAGAAGTCTTCCATGAGTACGAAACACTACTTTTGATTAGATGCAAAACGGCATCAGAAGATCTAGAAAAGATTGAAAGAAGAATATTGCGTAAAATTTACGTCCTATCAAGGTTAAAGACGATAATTTGGTTTTGAGACCAAATATGGAAATACGCTCACTGTGCCCTAAAATAAAATATAAGCTCAGAAAAAGTCTTACAACTCTGTGGACCCGTAGAAAGAATGAAAGAAGAAAGATTAACAAAGACGATGCACAAATTCTTTCAAAACAGGGAAAGAAAAATGACCAAAAATGCTAAGTGGAAATGCGGACTGAACAGGAGACCTTATTCGATAGAGAAAAATTCAGGCCAGAAATCAAGAAATTTAAAGGTTTTCGAGGTGATTAAGCAAACAGAAAAAAATTATAGTTAAATAGTCAGATGAGAGGAAAAGAACTTTTTGTGAGTAAATGATAGTTTTCGAGAAGGATGAAGGACAAGAGATATACATAATTACCTTGATGCGGTCCTTAGTTGTCCTGAAACGAACTTCAAACAAATAGCATCATTGAGCTACAAATTATTACCAGTAAACAGATTTCGTTACAATAAAGTCTCGGTAAGTAAGACTATACACATGAAAGACGAAATTTGTGGTAAGCAGGTTTCAGTGTCTGGCAATCTAATATCCCAGAATGATTCTTTCATAACTACAGCTGAAAACCCAGTTTGGTCGGTCATAAAAAGCACTGCCCCTCTGGTCAGTGAACTGTTTCTCTCTGGGCTGGCGTTTTTGAATGGGACCCATGAGGAACAGACACCCTCACTTTGTTTCTGGGCTTCGAGGGAACAACACGCGCTTCCGTGATTGCTACAGTCAGGCACCATATCACATGGACCAACAATTTAAGCGCAATGTTGTTGGTTTCACTTGATGCTGAAGCCTCACGAGCACTGGGAAGATTACCATGTCAACGAGTAATCAGTTCAACTGCATCTCACTGATATACAATGCCCGGTTGCGAATTTTTCTGACGATAGCACCAATGTACTATTGTCACCGAGCCAAGAAATCAACCTTACTATCATTCACGTAACGTCAAAAGTTCCACTACCGTTCTCTCATTACCTGACAATATCTGCTTCTCGTTCTCTACTTAAGGCTTTATGTTCTTGTGCTATCTGTTATCCAGTTACACTGGTTCACAGCATTTTTTTTTTCAGAAACCGAAGTAGATGGTCTTTATAGCTTTCGATGCACTGGACACGAATATCACAATTAAAACTGTCACTTAGTTCAGGGTTACAAGAAGTTAGGACTTTACGTTTCTCGCATACTGCTACCGTAATCAGTGGGATGTATACATTTATTGATCTTACCTAGTTCATTCACGCCGTTTCTTTGCCACCCTCTTGTGGATCGTGTCTCCCTTTACAATCCAGTAGAAATCAGCCGACATAGCAGTAGTCCACCGTTCTGTGTATCGCTATTCCATGAGAGAGAAATGCCCCGGTGGAATTGCTCACCGAGGTCATTACTGGGTGCACCGAGGTAGGAGTAAAGGAAATGCATCCTTATAAGCATGAATTTGGCAAAAGGTCCCTGTAATTTACGATTTTCCTGTTTCCCAACAACAATGTTGCCACGGAAACAACACCATGCACGCAGCTGATCAGGGGCTACAGTAGACTCAAAGCGTGTGTTCCCTAACAGCTGGCGTGTCTGTGGACCAATGAAGATCCTCTTTGTAATTTCCGTGCCACGTGATCGACATTTATTACATATATACACTACTGGCCATTAAAATTTCTACACCACGAAGATGACGTGCTACAGAAGCGAAATTTAACCGACAGGAAGAAGATGCTGTGATATGCAAATGATTAGCTTTTCAGAGCATTCACACAAGGTTGGCGCCGGTGGTGACACCTACAACGTGCTGACGTGAGGAAAGTTTCCAACCGATTTCTCATACACAAACGCAGCTGACCGGCGTTCAAATGGTTCAAATGGCTCTGAGCACTATGGGACTCAACTGCTGTGGTCATAAGTCCCCTAGAACTTAGAACTACTTAAACCTAACTAACCTAAGGACAGCACACAACACCCAGCCATCACGAGGCAGAGAAAATCCCTGACCCCGCTGGGAATCGAACCCGGGAACCCGGGCGTGGGAAGCGAGAACGCTACCGCACGACCACGAGATGCGGGCTGACCGGCGTTGCCTGGAGAAACATTGTTGTGATGCCTCGTGTAAGGAGGAGAAATGCCTACCATCACGTTTCCGGATTGTAGCCTATCGCGACTGCGGTTTATCCTATCGCGACACTGCTGCTCGCGTTGGTCGAGATCCAATGACTGTTAGCAGAATATGTAATCGGTGGGTTCAGGAGGGTAATACGGAACGCCGTGCTGGATCCCAACGTCCTCGTATCACTAGCAGTCAAGATCTACATCTACATCTACATTTATACTCCGCAAGCCACCCAACGGTGTGTGTCGGAGGGCACTTTACGTGCCACTATCATTACCTCCCTTTCCTGTTCCAGTCGCGTATGGTTCGCGGGAAGAACGACTGTCTGAAAGCCTCCGTGCGCGCTCTAATCTCTCTAATTTTGCATTCGTGATCTCCTCGGGATGTATAAGTAGGGGGAAGCAATATATTCGATACCTCATCCCGAAACTCACCCTCTCGGAACCTGGACAGCAAGCTACACCGCGATGCAGACCGCCTCTCTTGCAGAGTCTGCCACTTGAGTTTATTAAACATCTCCGTAACGCTATCACGGTTACCAAATAACCCTGTGACGAAACGCGCCGCTCTTCTTTGGATCTTCTCTATCTCCTCCGTCAGACCGATCTGGTACGGATCCCACACTGATGAGCAATACTCAAGTATAGGTCGAACGAGTGTTTTGTAAGCCACCTCCTTTGTTGATGGACTACATTTTCTAAGCACTCTCCCAACGAATCTCAACCTGGTACCCGCCTTACCAACAATTAATTTTATATGATCATTCCACTTCAAATCGTTCCGCACACATACTCCCAGATATTTTACAGTAGTAACAGCTACCAGTGTTTGTTCCGCTATCATATAATCATACAATAAAGGATCCTTCTTTCTATGTATTCACAATACATTACATTTGTCTATGTTAAGGGTCAGTTGCCACTCCCTGCACCAAGTGCCTATCCGCCGCAGATCTTCCTGCATTTCGCTACAATTTTCTAATGCTGCAACTTCTCTGTATACTACAGCATCATCCGCGAAAAGCCGCATTGAACTTCCGACACTATCTACTAGGTCATTTATATATATTGTGAAAAGCAATGGTCCCATAACACTCCCCTGTGGCACGCCAGAGGTTACTTTAATGTCTGTAGACGTCTCTCCATTGATAACAACATGCTGTGTTCTGTTTGCTAAAAACTCTTCAATCCAGCTACACAGCTGGTCTGATATTCCGTAGGCTCTTACTTTGTTTATCAGGCGACAGTGCGGAACTGTATCGAACGCCTTCCGGAAGTCAAGAAAAATAGCATCTACCTGGGAGCCTGTATCTAATATTTTCTGGGTCTCATGAACAAATAAAGCGAGTTGGGTCTCACACGATCGCTGTTTCCGGAATCCATGTTGATTCCTACATAGTAGATTCTGGGTTTCCAAAAACGACATGATACTCGAGCAAAAAACATGTTCTAAAATTCTACAACAGATCGACGTCAGAGATATAGGTCTATAGTTTTGCGCATCTGCTCGACGACCCTTCTTGAAGACTGGGACTATCTGTGCTCTTTTCCAATCATTTGGAACCCTCCGTTCCTCTAGAGACTTGCGGTACACGGCTGTTAGAAGGGGGGCAAGTTCTTTCGAGTACTCTGTGTAGAATCGAATTGGTATCCCGTCAGATCCAGTGGACTTTCCTCTATTGAGTGATTCCAGTTGCTTTTCTATTCCTTGGACACTTATTTCGATGTCAGCCATTTTTTCGTTTGTACGAGGATTTAGAGAAGGAACTGCAGTGCGGTCTTCCTCTGTGAAACAGCTTTGGAAAAAGGTGTTTAGTATTTCGGCTTTACGCGTGTCATCCTCTGTTTCAATGCCATCATCATCCCGTAGTGTCTGGATATGCTGTTTCGAGCCACTTACTGATTTAACGTAAGACCAGAACTTCCTAGGATTTTCTGTCAAGTCGGTACATAGAATTTTACTTTCGAATTCACTGAACGCTTCAAGCATAGCCCTCCTTACGCTAACTTTGACATCTTTTAGCTTCTGTTTGTCTGAAAGGTTTTGGCTGCGTTTAAACTTGGAGTGGAGCTCTCTTTGTTTTCGCAGTAGTTTCCTAACTTTGTTGTTGTACCACGGTGGGTTTTTCCCGTCCCTCACAGTTTTACTCGGCACGTACCTGTCTAAAACGCATTTTACGATTTCTTTGAACTTTTTCCATAAACACTCAACATTGTCAGTGTCGGAACAGAAATTTTCGTTTTGATCTGTTAGGTAGTCTGAAATCTGCCTTCTATTACTCTTGCTAAACAGATAAACCTTCCTCCCTTTTTTTATATTCCTATTAACTTCCATATTCAGGGATGCTGCAACGGCCTTATGATCACTGATTCCCTGTTCTGTACATACAGAGTCGAAAAGTTCGGGTCTGTTTGTTATCAGTAGGTCCAAGATGTTATCTCCACGAGTCGGTTCTCTGTTTAATTGCTCGGGGTAATTTTCGGATAGTGCATTCAGTATAATGTCACTCGATGCTCTGTCCCTACCACCCGTCCTAAACATCTGAGTGTCCCAGATGACGGGCATCTTATCCACATGGCTGTAACGGATCGTGCAGCCACGTCTCGATCCCTGAGCCAACAGATGGGGACGTTTGCAAGACAACAACCACCTGCACGAACAGTTCGACGACGTTTGCCGCAGCATGGACTATCAGTTCGGAGACCATGGCTGCGGTTACCCCTGACGTTGCATCACAGACAGGAGCGCCTGCGATGGTGTACTCAACGACGAACCTGGGTGCACGAATGAATCCAGGTTCTGTTTACAGCATCATGATGGTCGCATCCGTGTTTGGCGACATCACGGTGAACGCATATTGGAAGCGTGTATTCGTCATCGCCATACTGGCGTATCACCTGGCGTGATGGTATGGGGTGTCATTGGTTACGCGTCTCTGTCACCTCTTGTCCGCATTGACGGCACTTTGAACAGTGGACGTTACATATCAGATGTGTTATGACCCGTGGCTCTACCCTTCATTCGATCCCTGCGAAATCCTACATTTCAGCAGGATAACGCACGAGCGCATGTTGCAGGTCCTGTACGGGGCTTTCTGGATACAGGAAATGTTCGACTGCTGCCCTGGCCAGCACATTCTCCAGATCTCTCACCAATTGAAAACGTCTGGTCAATGGTGGCCGAGCAACTAGTTCGCCACAATACGCCAGTTACTACTCTTGGTGAACTGTGGTATCGTGTTGAAGTTGCATGGGCAGCTGTACCTGTACACACCATCCATGCTCTGTTTGCCTCACTGCTAAGGCGTATCAATGCCGTTATTACGGCCAGAGGTTGTTGTTCTGGCTACTGATTTCTCAGGATCTATGCACCCAAATTGCGTGAAAATGTAATCACATGTCAGTTCTAGTATAATATATTTGTCCAATGAATATCTGTTTATCATCTGCATTTCTTTTTGGTGTAGCAATTTTAATGGCCAGAAGTGTAGGATTGCTTCATTCCTCTGCGCAGCGTTTACAAATACTGTCGTGAGTCCCAACATGATGTGCAATGGTGGGAGAACAATTTTGTTCGATTCAATTGAGCTTCTGACAGTTCTTTTGTCCCAGGCACTAGAGCTGTTCGTAAATGCCCTTCCGTCTGTGTATAGTGTTTTCCTCTTGCGCGCCTGTCCCATTCACACAGGTAGCAGCAGTACTCAGTATAATCCCCTTGCAAACTTAACAGCATCGCAATGACTTTCGAATCTCCACATACCAGCCATTCACGCTTACTCAGATTAACACAGATTAGCCGGCCGGTGTGGCTGAGCGGTTCTAGGCGCTTCAGTCTGGAACCGCGCGACCGCTACGGTCTCAGGTTCGAATCCTGCCTCGGGGATGTGTGTGATGTCCTTAGGTTAGTTCGGTTTAAGTAGTTCTAAGTTCTAGGGGACTGATGACCTCAGATGAAGTCCCATAGTGCTCAGAGCCATTTGAACCATTTGAACTCAGATTACAACGGATTTAAACACGGTATAACTTTATTTAGCTGAGGCAGCATATGAGACAGAGATGGATGGCCTTTCATTGCTACTGTGTAACAGCGATGCCTTCAGGCTTGTTTTTGGACCATCTATAAAGAGCCTCCACTCGTTTGCTTTATATGTAATGTTCAGGTTTTCCGACAAACCATCAGCGTCATCGCAGACTGTAATGTTACCTTCAATGCTGAAATGACACTTAAGCTTTTTCTGTTTACGCTCCCGAAACACAAACACACGTACTGTGTCAGTTAGGAGATTTCACAGCTGCAGGCATGAGGCTAAGAGTTGGTCTTAACGTTTTGGAAGATCTTTATTCCTGATCAGATCACTGAGTTAACACTGTGTGACTTTCTGTGAGTCTCCAGATGACGGTGTTGGTGTAAACGTAGGATAGGGTCAGTGTTGCTGGCGGATTATTGCACTTTTTCGGCTGTTTTTGTTGGTTCAGCACCATCGCTATCGATGATTGATGGCGGTGCATGAGCCACAGGGCGAATGACGAATGGCATGACAGGGTAATGAATATTCCTCTTCCTCTTGGTATTGAATCCTTTCCTCAAGGTTTGTACCACACAAAAATAGCAATCACATGCATGATTTGTGGTTTAACGCCAGATAGCACGTACACCACACGTGTGGAGCCCACTGTGGATCTTGGTCTCCTACTCGACAACCGAAATACGAGCATACGCTTGTTTCACTACTGTAGTCGATGGTCGCCTTCTTGAACCACAAATAAAATCTGCACAATTTCAACAAAAGTTATTAGGTTTGTTACTACAAGTGAAGAGCATATTTGTGAAAGCGTACATGCGCACAGTGACACAGTTCTTCAATTTCAAAACTTCACCTCACATAGATTCACCATCAACTTCCACGACACACGTTCCATTCACAAGTGAATTAACTTAACACAATATCATGCAGCGGTGACAAACGACAATGAAAATCGCATCTGGTTTCTACGTTCAACAATACTCAAGTGAGTGAACGGTGCGCACACGAGTCACGGTGTAAAGCAATGTTGCCAAATTCTACTGGAAGCGCCCATCTCGCTCACTCACAGCAGAGAAATCCTTATCACAATGCCTTTGCATGAAACTCCTATAACATCCCATAAGTGTAACTGTGAAACGTAATCTTCTTATTTACTTGTAATCCTGACCCAGAAGACAATTATAACCCTGATATTCGTGTTCAGCGCATCTGAACTTTCGTTGCTAAAAAAAATAAAACATGAAAATTTGTGAACCAGTGAAACAAGGGCAGACAGTTCGAATGAATGTACTATCTAGCCAATTCTTAATTACATCCAGCGTAGAAATCTGGCTACAACAGGTACTGCAGATACAGAGGGCATCGAACCATATGATAGATTCGTAATGGGACCAGCCTGGTACACATTTCCTTCCGTTCATCGTGACAGAGGTTTTCAATGGTTTACCGAAATCACTTCACAATGGTGTTTAGCTCATAGGTTCTGTAACATAGCCTATGGTCAAAGATATGTCCAACTGAGGTAGGATTTTATCTCTCATAACTAGGAAAATGCGCTGCTTGAAATGTTAATCTTCCTTCTTAAGAACTAAGAATCTATGATTAGCTTTTAAGCACTTACATTTCACTACGCAATCAGTATAACTGAGTCATAAAGCGTAGGAGACAGCAAAGGATACGTATGAGAAGCGATTCCTACCCTATCTACTGACAAAGATTTACTGTTCTGTAAATAATGTAGAGACTAAATCAAGTTCTAAATCGAACTGACTTCCTAATAAATTAGAAGTCTCGAAACAGACCTGGGTAACACAAAGTCATCTACGTCGGAAATGATAACAGTAACAATTGACGCTAAGGTTTTACATTGACGGTGGTTTTTAAAGCTTAGAGTGTCTGACTAGGTATCACAGATTTTGGGAATTTGCTGCTTTCGAGATGGTATTTTGTTCACAATTATTACTACGAAATTTCGACAGGGTTTGCAGCGTCGGTCATACATTCACTTTCCATGAAGAATATTTTTTCTGGAGTGAAGACTGGAATTTAATGCATCGCGACTCCCGTCAGTAAACGATACTGTAAATAGGTAACACTTATTACACACCACCTGTCAAAAAGAAAAAGGTGGTGCTCCCTGAGAGGGAGGAGAAAATGAAATAAAATTTCGTGGACTGAGATAGTATGTGATGTTATTACAGTGATTAGAAAATTAGGTGAAATTTACAAATAACTTGACAGTATGAGCCCTCTGACCTGGATGCATACATTGATTGGGTTGGGGAGGGTGTCATAAGACCGATGTATTATGTCGAGAGGCAATCTGACCCACAACTGTTGCAAATGGCTTTTAATGTCGTGGCTACTGAAAAAGGGAGAGAGTTGTCATCCAGGCTGTTCCTCACATGTTCTATCAGTAAAAAATATGGGGATCTTACTGGGTGCGGGAGTATCTCAACATCACGCAGACACCTCATAGAGTCACGAGACATTTGCGGACGAGCATTGTCTTGCTGAAAATGGCACCATGGCACTGTCGTATGAGAGGTAAAACATCTAAATCTAGATCTACATCTTCATCTACATCCTCATCTACATGTGTACTCTGTAAATCACACTTAAGTGCCTGGCAGAGGGTTCATCGAACCACCTTCACAATAACTCTATTATTCCAATCTCGAACAGCACGCAGAAAAAACGAACACTTATATCCTTCTTTGCGAGCTCTGATTTCCCTTATTTTATAGTGATGATCGTTTCTCCCTATGTAGGTCGGTATCAACAAAATATTTTCGCATTCGGAGGAGAAAGGAGTGATTGAAATTTCGTGGAAAGATTCTGCCACTGTATCTTTCCAAAACATTGGAAGTGTGGAACCTCTGCCCAGGCCGGCAACGATGATCAACAGGTGTACTGTAAAACTGCGATTCATCGACGTACAAACTGTAAAGCAAATCTTCAACGGACCCTGCTTCCCAGTCAGGGCACCACTCTAAACACACCTGTTTTCGTTGTGGTGTTAATGAAGCCAATGCTTGGGACAGTAATCCCCTAGTCATGCTACTGCTTTTTTTCCGATCAGTGATGCGGGATGACACAGAATGTTGCCGGGAGTCCATTACTTGATCTGGAATGGCTGTCGCAGATATGAATGGGTTAAAATGTGCTTGGTGCACAATATGGCTGTCTTCCCTTGTGGTGCTCACACGTGGTCGACCGGAACCTTGATGACGAGTATGCCGGCCTACACATTACCATGCAGTCCAACACTGGGACACTGTCACTTCCGAATGTCCCAGAATTCTCGATACTGTACGATTCGACTAGCAGGCCAAATGGAGACTCACAGTGAGGTCCCTTTCAAACTCTGTCAGGTGTTGAAAATGATGTCTCACACGATTACGCATGCCCGTGTCTCTCACAGTGATCACTCAATATCTGATGCTATTCACGCTCATTGTACAGTCTATCAGGACTGGTAACAATACCAAAAACGAACAACAGTAATGCACTGTGGAGGCTGGTGTACCTCCCATAGAGGAATGCAACCCTAATTATTTACATACCTAACGATGGTGTGAGCGTCAACTGAGTTTTACATTGTCGCAACATTGAAGAAATTATGCTACATCTATTTTATCCTATTTTAATTTGTCAGTACTCTTCTTCATCTTCAGTTCATCGTCAATGCTGGACGCACCCTTATATTGCGAAATGTGGGAACACGTAACGCACCAAGGAATAATGTAGAACATGATCGTTTTGGTGGTCAAGGTATTGTAGTGTGGTGATGCATAACGTTGCATGCACGTACTGAATACCAAATCATTGAACACAGGTCAGCGTCATTGTGACACTGTACTCCTTCCACTAATGCGTCTTTTCAGGGGTGTATTCGTCACTGACTTTATTTTTTCTGGATGACAATGCTCGACCGCATCGAACTGCGCAGGTGCAGCAGCTCTTGGGACCAGAGGATATTTGGCGAATGGACTGGCCCGCCCATTCTCCCAACTTAAAGGCCGTCCAGCACGTGTGAGATTCTTTGGGGGGAAGTAGTGCGGTACGTTCACTTGTAGCAATGACTGTCCAATAGCTGTCGGCCGCGCTGGTGGAGGAATGGAACACCCTACTGCAAAAACTTCTTACCAACCTTGATACCAACGTGGTAGAACGTTACGTAGCATGAACTACCGTCCGTGGTGATCACACAGCATGTTAAAAACCGTCTTCCACCTTTTATAATGTACAGGGGACCCGTCATCAATCGCGCTGACTTCACCGTAATTTAGAACATGTTTTTTGCTCACGTATCATGTCATTTCTGGAAACCCAGAATCTACTCCGTAGGAATCAATATGGATTCCGGAAACAACGATCGTGTGAGACCCAACTCGCTTTATTTGTCCATGAGACCCAGAAAATATTAGATACAGGCTCCCAGGTAGATGCCATTTTCCTCGACTCCCGCAAAGCGTTCGATACTGTTCCGCACTGACGCCTGATAAGCAAAGTAAGAGCCTACGGAATATCAGACCAGCTGTGTGGCTGGATTGAAGAGTTTTTAGGAAACTGAACACTGCATGTTGTTCTCAATGGAGAGGTATCTACAGACGTTAAAGTAACCTCTGGCGTGCCACAGGGGAGTGTTATGGGACCATTGCTTTTCACAACATATATAAATGACCTAGTAGATAGTGTCGGAAGTTCCATGCGGCTTTTCGCGGTACTATACAGAGAAGTTGCAGCATTAGAAAATTGCAGCGAAATGCAGGAAGATCTGCAGCGGATAGGCACTTGGTGCAGGGAGTGGCAACTGACCCTTAACATAGACAAATGTAATGTATTGAGAATACATAGAAAGAAGGATCCTTTATTGTATGATTATATGATAGCGGAACAAACACTGGTAGCTGTTACTACTGTAAAATATCTGGGAGTATGCGTGCGGAACGATTTGAAGTGGAATGATCATATAAAATTAATTGTTGGTAAGGCGGGTTCCAGGTTGAGATTCGTTGGCAGAGTCCTTAGAAAACGTAGTCCAAAGGAGGTGGCTTACAAAACGCTCGTTCGACCTATACTTGAGTATTGCTCATCAGTGTGGGATCCGTACCAGGTCGGGTTGACAGAGGAAATAGAGAAGATTGAAAGAAGAGCGGCGCGTTTCGTCACAGGGTTATTTGGTAACCGTGACAGCGTTACGGATATGTTTAGCAAACTCAAGTGGCAGACTTTGCAAGAGAGGCGCTCTGCATCGCGGTGTAGCTTGCTGTCCAGGTTTCGAGAGGGTGCGTTTCTGGATGAGGTACTGAATATATTGCTTCCCCCTACTTATACCTCCCGAGGAGGTCACGAATTTAAAATCAGAGAGATTCGAGCGCGCACGGAGGCTTTCCGGCAGTCGTTCTTCCCGCGAACCATACGCGACTGGAACAGGAAAGGGAGGTAATGACAGTGGCACGTAAAGTGCCCTCCGCCACACACCGTTGGGTGGCTTGAGGAGTATAAATGTAGATGTAGATGTACTGTCTTTGAATGAAAGTGTAACTTCTGTCCGCCTCACTTCGTGTTTGTTTGAGTTACATTCCGTACTTTATGGTAGCATTTCTTTCTATGTTTGGTCCATGTCTCATCAAGCTACGTTACTTGACTGTGACACATCGGGCGAAAGTCATTTTCGTCTTTAAGTTTAGCACACCAGTGCAGTGTAAATGAGATGAGCGGCTATGCGTGTTGGAGTATTTCTGCAGGGAAATTTCGAACTTCCTCTTTAATGATTCTTTCTCACTACTGTTACTGTGGTCTTGAATCCGGAAGCAAGTCTAAGGGAATTCTCCTAGCTAGTCTATCCTGAGCAAGTCTGTTCATCTCTGCATATCTACTGAAAGATAAACCCATTTGAAGCAGCTCACTATAATAAAGTCTTGCTCTCCCTATAGAATTTATAATCCCACACACTTTCCACCATTGCTCGATTAAATATTCTTTGAGGTCTCAGAACGTGTCTCATCAACCTATTCTTTCTTTTAGTCCAATTTTGCTATTCAGTTATTTTGATCTCCCCATCTAATGTTCAACATTCTTTTATAGAAACACATTTGAAAAGCTTCTGGTCTCTTCTTGTCTGCGCAGTTTATCTCCTACGTTTCGCTTCCAAATAAGGTTACAATTCGTTTCAGATAGATCAGTGAAATAGTGAAACGCATACTAGTGAAAGAGGAGCCAATGACAGTATGACAGAGGAGATGGCCACTGATTTTCGTAGAATGCGTGTAATACACAAGACAACACTAATCTGAAGGGAAAGGTAAATTCAGGCACTATAACATAGTGATCAAACTGAATGTCTGCGCACAAGTAGATGCCTCAGAATGACAAGAAAGGCTGGACTCAGAGAATCGGAGATCTTTGAGTGCAAAATCTTTCAGCAAATAATGGGTCTTAATGTAGTAGACAGAGCGTGTAGATCGCAAGGAAGAGACCAGTTATACAGAGATAACGGGCGAGTGATGGGGTCAAAGAGGAAATCATACCTAAAGTTCTTAGAACATATGCTCAGAAAGGATACAGCTTGACTCACAGAGTTTTAATGTAGTACAGTAAAGCGTCCGATAGATGGATCAAGGAAGAAAGGATGGGTCTCAGGAGCGTTTGACAGAATAAGCAAGAAATCTCTAATCTATCACAGTAAAAACCACCAATCAACAACTTCCATAGCTTTCACTAGCAAAAGGAGAATAGCGGTTGGATGGAGAAGAGAAAGCATGCGGCTACAGGTGGAATCCAACACTTCTGGTCTGCTAAAAAGTCGTTACTGAAAATCTCGTTGTTATTTGACGTGGTTTATAAAGATGCCTTTTTCAGGAAAAATTTAAACTGCAATTTCCAGTTTTTATTTTATATCCCACTAGCGACCCGTCCCAGCCTCGTAGGGGTAGCAGCAAGTATCTTCTGAGAGACGACAAGTCTGGCGTGTCGGTAATAAATTGTGTAGACAGACCTTCCTCATGAAACATGATATATATTAGTGAAAACCATATCAAATCCCTGTAGTAGTACCTGCGATTGCCCTCCAAATACAGAAAGTAAATAGTGGCGGGAGACTAACTTTTGATATGTATTGAAGATATCTATAAACGTATAGATTTTGGTCAAGCTGCGGTGCTCTCTAGAGTTGCGCCGTCTGTTTACTTTATTGCTTATCCCGCCAGATATCGCCTCCTCTCTACGTGACCAGCCCACAGCTTCCATCACTGCCCCGAGACGTCACTCCAAACGCCAATTAAATGTGGAGCAGATAACAATACATATATCACACGCTCATTATTACTATAACTGTAAATTACACACAGAAATCCTCTTCATGAATCAGTCTACCTATTAGTGAAAACCATAACAAAAGCCCTGTCGTAATTCTGGAAATTAGCCATAATATACCCCCCCCCAAAAAAAAAAAAAAAAACCAGCTGCTGAAATGGGAGGGGGTCGAACCAACCGGGTACAAGTAACATTTCCAAGCCAAATTGGATGTATCTATAGTGTAACGAAACAAGTAAAATTTTTGTGACAAAGGAATACAACTGAAATTTCACTCTGTGCTGCTTCCTGGTGAACGAAAAGAAGATTATTTACGAGATTTCGCGAAACTTTTGGCACCAAATAGATACAGCTGTTTATCGCACGATGTCACGTGGTAATAGTTTATTGTTGCGCTGTGTACGCAAAGTTTTCGAAGTATCAAGGTGGACGTTATCGACTTCAGTAATTTGAAATTATCGGGATGAGCAATGAACGTAAACAACTTTCTCTACTCTTTTTGGGTACTGAAAGGAATATTCTACTCATTATAGGTTACGTAATATAATTTATAATTTAACCTAATAATATTTAATAATACCATGTTTTCTGGAAGAGTTTGCGCGTTTCTGTACTGGTGTCATTTACTTATTGGTACATGAAATAAATTCATCTGAGACACATATTAGTTTCAAAATCGAACTGCTTGGTTAACACGCAGTATGTTTAGTAACTTGACTGCTCTTTCAGGCGCACCTGTTGTTTTTGGGGAAGATAGTGGTAATAAATGTGTTACCTCTGAAACCTCCAATATTTCCGCAGATAAAGACTCTTCAGGCAAAAGAAGAGCATAAAACATCTAAGAAGAACAGAAAACGGGAAAAAACAGGTTGCAAAGAGACTGAAGCGTATTGGACGTAGAGGGGTGGAACATCGAGCATGGCAATTTCAGCAACATGATGATCAATGTCAATACAAATGTAACGCACATTTCCCTCCTAAAGAACTGGAGACAATATTCCATGATTACTGGAAAGTGGGTTTGTGGGATTTGCAAACTGCTTTCTTATACACCTGTATTGCAACCCGAATTCCAAAGAACTAAGAGAACACTCTGCAACGAACAAATGTGTGAATACCTTGCTTTTCATATTTGGTAAAAGTGTTTGCAAAGTTTTTTCTTGAAATCTCTATATATTAGGAACAAGGGCTTTATGAAAATGACACTTTAAAAGACTGCGAGACTTGTATCACTCAGAGATATCTGAGGAAAACATGAGTCACCAAACAAAATTCTCATGGAACAAACTAAATCTATTAAACAAAATACTGCTTCCTTCCCAAGGATTCTAAATCACTAAACCAAAATTTACAATCCTAATACATGTCACGTAAGCAAAAGACTAGTTTGAAAACAATGAATAAATTTACACAGCATGGTAAGTTACTTCTTAAACAATCTTATTACAGGCATTTTCTAACATTGCTTTTAACCTTCGATTGCATAAAACTTATACCTAAATTTGTACAAACTGCGAAAATATTAAGATTGCTATGAAGACAGGCGAACGAGGAAACATGAAAAGCATTGGTGGAAAGAAAGAGCTATATTTGAGACAAGCAAGAAGTGCTAACCAAAGATAAAAATAATTAGCTCAGATTTCAGAAACTCAGCATACCATTTGCTTTGATTTGCAAAAGGCATTACCAACTCTTCTTCTAGCCTATAGTGTATTATAGTCGACAGTTAGGGACACATAATCTCTTTGTACACAACCTTGCAACGGGGAAACAGCTGTACGTATGTATGACCTGAATAAGAAGGCTCAGGAGGGTCCCAGGAAATTGCATCCTGTTTGTTCAAGTACATAAAATGATTGACTCCCAGCGCTAAACATGCGGATCTTTTCAACGGTATCTGTGAGGGATAGACTAAGAATAAACATAGTAAAGTTTTGGAGTTACGTCGTCGTCCACACAAACATCAATACAGTGGATCATCGATTTCTTTTCTCCTGTCACTCTTACACGGAGTGTGATAAAAATTATGAGATAATCGAGAAAAGGAAAAAGAATACACCCTACATATTTGTTCCTGCGGATTGGTTGATACTATCAGTAAAGCAAGTAGCAAATTCACATTCATTCCAACGATAAAATATGATTCTTTAAGTATTTAAGGAATGAATTCAGTACTGAAAGATTCATGAAAAGTTATCTATAAGAAGATATGCTTCCAGTTTGAAAAGAACTCGCCATATATCCTCCATTAGCGAGCAGTTTCTCACTTACGATCTAACAATATCTCGCAAAAATGCAAAAGTCCAATTAATTTCATCTTGTCCTCTCTGTACAACCAATCCCCAAGGATTAAGCTTCCTAAATACAATAATTTTCTGGACTTGCTTCCATTTATTCCGCCTATCTATCATGAAGTTTTTCACTCGTTTCCACATGAAGAAGGACAACCAAGAAGAGAACGAAGGGATGACCCGCTTGAGGCACTTTAACCAGATGATGAGAAAGGATTTCTTGAATCAGATTATGAATAGTCTCTTTCTTATTTTGTAGCGTTAGTTAAAAATATGTATCGACGAAATGCATGTTGTTCGTGTAGGGTTATAGTGATTTTTTATGTTGTGCTTTACCTAAATATCCTTATTACGATACGTGAGAAGTGGAAAGTGACGCAGGTGGTGCGAAATGTTTTGAATAGTGGTACAATGTGTTAAACAGTATTCTTTCTTATTTCGTTTCGGTATTATAAGCCGTAAATGGCATGATATACATGTAGTATTATAGAAACTGTTTAGTAAAGCTCTGAGTAGCAATTTTAGAGCTGGATCGATAAAAACCAATAACAAAATTCTGTAGAGGAAACGGAAATCACGTTCTTCTTAATTCACAATACTCTGGAAGCAAAGGGAAACAGGGGCATACAGACTTCCACGAATTGTGATATAAAACTGATATTTATATTAACCTGTTATTCAAACATGCAAACGTAAAATTACACAAAGTACTTTTATGTCAAATTCACATAAAAAAATTCAAATACCTAGGGGCACTTTTCACTGAGAACTCGTCATGGGAAGCAGAGACCAATGCCAGAATACAAGCAGGAAACCGATCTTACCACAGCGTAGCACAACTGCTTCAGTCCAAATATCTCTCCAGACAGTTCGTGATTCGACTGTACAAAACCCTGATCCCGCCTGTTGTTCTATATGGCTTTGAGACATGGAGTATCCGGAAACAGGACTTCCATAAGCTCCTTGTTTTTGAGAGAAAAGTGCTTCGGAAGAGCTTCGGTTCGGTTCTGGATGCAGATACAGGGGAATGGAGGATCAGATACAACCAAGAGCTTGAGGAACTATACCAGCAGCCCAACATAGCAGGAACTGTCAAAGCCAAACGAATGCAGTGGGCCGGCCATGTGGCCCGGATGGAGGATCACAGATGGCCACCGAAGCTCCTGGATTTCACACCCACAAGAAAGAGACCGCCAGGGAGACCCAAAAAGCGTTGGAGGGATGGACTCCATTATGATTTTAACCAAGTGTCAATAGATGTAGACGAATGGCGGATAGCAGCAATGGACAAAATACAGTGGAGGAGGAAACTTGTAGATGCGTGCGATCCACTGCGCCTGATCACGTAGCAGCAGCAGCAGTAGTAGTAGTAGTAGTAGTAGTATTTTGCAATCTCAAGACGATTTCCAGAATTTGTGAACTTCAGTTTTCTCAAAACCGCGAGAAGTGTACTTATAGCCCTTTGCTTCTGACCCCCTCATGCATGTACAGACTTTCTTAGTATAGTATATAGGGAAATCTGTACTAATGTGTTCGTTACATTCCCCCAAGAGAGGAGACTGAAATCATACGTAGAGAGAACAGAAGGAACAATTCCGAGTTCCGAATCCGGCAAAGCCACTTTGTAACTGCCGGCAGCTGGCGTTCGGTATATAACGACCGAGGACGCCTGAAAGCCACAGGCGGCAAAGAGACCCACACAATGAAAGAAAACGACGGTCGCGTACAGCACAGGCGAAAGAGAGAGTGAACGAGACACAGAGAGAGAGAAGAGGAGGAAAGAAAAAAGAGACTCTCACAAAAATAAGGCGTGGTGAGGAAGATGGATGAAATTTACACGAGCGAAGGAAATAAAAGGCGATACTGGCGGCGCGCCGTCTGAGTAATGTGGCGAGGACATGGCGATTGTGCGCGCGCCGCCGCGTCAGCGCGCGATGAATTGGTCGCATCTATCACGCCGCCGGACAGCCCCATTCTGCTGCGTTTTAAGGAATAGTCCCCGGCGCGGGCCAGGCCCGCGTCGCGACGCGGACAAAGTGGACGCACGGACTTACTGCCCCGCGAGACCGCTGGCGTGGTTTATACACACACACACACCGCCTCTAAACCATTCGTCCAGGGAGTCATCGACAAACACGCACCCCCTAGCGTGCGACCAAACATTCAAGCGTTTCGGCGAGTGCTACAGTGCCAGAGGCGTACTGCTGGATGAACGGGGCGCCTCATTACAATCCTTTCAGCAGAGCTCGATGGGCTATTCGGACATTAAGGTCCGATCGAACGCGAAATTGAAACCGTAGCGAAAATCTGATGAAGCTTTGCACATACACTGAAGCGCCAAAGAAACTGGCATAGGCATGCGTATTCAAATACAGAGATACGTAAACACGCAGAATACGGCGTGCGCTCGGCAACGCCTATAAAAGACGAGTGTCTTGCGCAGTTGTTAGATCGATTACTGCTGCTACAATGGCAGGTTATCAAGATTTAAGTGAGTTTGAACGAGGTGTTACAGTCGGCGCACGAGCGATAGCACACAGCATCTCCGAGGCAGCGATGAAGTGGGGATTTCCCCTTACCTTCATTTCACCAGTGTATCGTCAATATCAGGAATTCGGTAAAACATCAAATCTCCGACATTGCTACGGCCGTAAAAAGATCCTGCTAGAACGAGACCAACAACGACTGAAGACAATCGTTCAACGTGACAGAAGTGCAGCCCTTCAGCATATTGCTGCTGCTTTCAATGCTGTTCCATCAAGAAGTGTCATCGTGGGAACCATTCAACGAAACATCATCGTATGGGCTTTCGGAGCCGAAGGCCCACTCGTGTACCCTTGATGACTGCGCGATACAAAGCTTCACGCCTCGCCTGGGCCCGTCAACACCGACATTGGACTGTTGATGACTGGAAACATGTTGCCTGGTCGGACGAGTCTCATTTCAGATTTATCGGGTGGATGGAAGTGTAGTAGTAATGGAGAACCTCTTGAATCCATTGATCCTGCATGTTAGCAGGGGACTGTTGAAGCTAGTGGAGTCTCTGTAATGGTGTGGGGCGTGTGCAGTTGGAGTGATATGGGACACCTGATACATCTAGATACGGTGACACGTACGTAAACATCATGTCTGATCACCCTCATCCAATCATGTCCATTGTGCATTCCGACGGACTTCGGAAATTCCAGCTTGACAATGCGACACCCCACACGTCCAGAATTTCTACAGAGTGGCTCCAGGAATATTCTTCTGAGTTTAAACACTCCCGCTGGCCATCAAACTCCCCACAAATGAACATTATTGACCATATGTTGGATGCCTATCGACGTGCTGTTCAGAAGAGATCTTCACTCCCTCATTCTCTTGCGGATTTATGGACAGCCCTGCACGACTGATGGCGTGAATTCCCTCCAGCACTACTTCAGACATTAATTGAGTCCATGCCACGTCGTGTTGCAACTCTGTTCGCAATTTATTTAGCAGACAGTATGCCACTGAATGTACCTACTCAAATATATCGTTGTTCATAGTTCATAGCTCAAGAGATATGATCCCATAAACACTGATGTGGATGAAAAAATGCCGCATCGTGCATGAAGATTTAATACTGTTATTCTTTACTACTAAGACACTACTACAGTCGAATGAACTTAAGGAAATCCCTGACACCTGGCAAGCGCTTTTGACAACTTCCAGCTGCGAAGCGGAAACGGCTGTAGGCGAAAACAATCGCCTTCTATAGAGCCATGAAGACTCGTTGCTGTAGAGACGTTTGTAACTGCTCCCAGCTTACTCCATCGTTTCAGTGTATTGCACGCCAAATACAATTTATTTTTTTGTTTTCGTTTCTAGTAGAATGGAGTAAAATGTTCGGGTAGCACTGACGACCGAGGGGCCCCATCTGGGGAAATTGGCCCGCCGGGTGCAAGTCTCACTTTAGGCGACGCCACATGGGGCGACTTGCGCGTCGGTGGCGATGAGATTATAATTAGGACAGCACAATACCCAGTCCACCAGCGGAGAAAACCTCCAACCCGGCCGGGAATCGACCCCTGACCCGCTGTATGGTACGCAAACACGTTAGTACCCGGCTAAGCAGACGGACGCTTCTAACAGAAAATTGACAAAATGAATACCCTAGCAATATCGGGTTTGTCAGCTAGTATGGAATAAAAGCAACAAATGTTACCATGACTACATGTGGTGCCACTGGTGATATCGTAAGACCTATATTAACACTGTGGAGACATTTACGTATATTATATCTCATTTTATTTTATTCTATTGTGTATTTGAAATGTGTTTCATTTGTGTGCAATCTGTTCTGCAACCTGGATATGTTCTTTGAACTACGCCGCAATTTTTTTTCGTGATTTTGTGAGGTTTAATTTATTATTACATATTTTGAATACTCTTTCCGCCTGCTGGCGATTTATGGTGCACTCGCAAGTCATGCCAGATGTAGCGCTATATATTATGTAATCTGTTATTTTAATGAGCCTCGATTGGTTACCATCATAAGTGGTTGCAATATGCAGTGATAACAATGCAGTATCAGAACTGTCTGTTAGATAATAAACATTTCGTCCTACGCCCGCACACCCCCTAATAGCGGCCTCTGGCGCCATCACTTGGTAGTTGCTGGCGAGCTCCAGCATTACTTGTCTTCGCACTGCTTATTGTACCTCGTCTACTGTAGGCTTAAGTATCGATATCACCATTTGGATAACTTGCTATGGTTGTTCCATGGAAGCATACGTAACTGTAACTTGCGAAGACGCTATGTAACCCTGGTTGTATCTTGTTACAGTATGAATTATTGTCATTCTCATGCTGTTCTGTTATTAATATTGCAACATCTGCTGCAATTTTGTTGTTATAGGATGGTTTGAGAATGGACGCAACTCCGGAACTAGTGAAAAAACCATCAATAAATAAAGGAGACTTCCTAACGCAACTGACAACGGCATTCCAGCCATTTCTTACACTTAAATTTGTGTTACATGTCAGCAAATTCCTCTTTTTCAGAAATGCTTTTCGTACCATAGTCAAACTTCATTTTACATCCTCTACTTCCGCCATGGCCAGTTATTTTGCAGCCCAAATAACAAAACTCATCGAGTACGTTTAGTGCCTCGCTCCTAACCAGATTTCCTCATCATCGCCTGATTTAACTTGTGTACATTCCATTATACTTGTTACACTTTTGTTGATGTTCATCATATATCCTCCTTTCAAGACAGTGTCCATTCCGTTCAACTGCTTCTCCAATTCCTATGCTGTCTCTGAGAGACTTATTATCATTAGCACACCTCAAAACGGTACAGGATAGTATTGTTATCATCGAAAGGGAAAACTTCATTTTTGAATGATAACAACTATTTAAATTGCAAGCAATAATTCTTCAGATGGTGATGCATTAAAACGAATTTTTATGTACGTATAATTTTTTCTTCCTTTTTTTTTTTTTTTTAAGTGCAGACGGTCGCAGGTATCTTCATCCATTGTTCACCTCGAGCCTCCAGAAAAGTCAACTGGTTTTCGTCTGCACACTAACTATTTCAAAATAAGGACATCACACACATCCATGCCCGAGGTAGGATTCGAACCTGCGACCGAAGCGGTCGCGCGGTTCCAGACTGTAGCGCCTAGAACCGCTTGGCCACCCCGGCCGGCGCGTTATTGCAGCGCATGCTTTTCTTAATACGCTGTTTCATATCAATGGTCGTTGTAATGTACAGGCGAAGACTCAAGTAGCCATCAACATCTAACATTTATCATAAGCCCGTAATGTAAATAATCCTCTTCACTTTCTCCACTGATCTCTTCATTAAATATCTAATTCTTTCTCAGGGGGGATCCTCAATAATAGGTTCGTCTCTCAACCCGTTCAAAACTTTTCTCATTTCATCAGTCTCTAAAATACTACACTGGATATTGCGCCTGAATCGTATTATTTATTTTCTCTGAAAACATTCCTGCAATGTTGATATACTTCATAATTTTAAGCTCAGTTCTTCATTTCCCTAAAATTTAACCTACCCATGCATCTCACTAGTCTCTCTTGTCCGCCTTTTCTGATTATGGAAAATGGAAATGAGCGTTTGACGTCACTGGTCGGGAGGCCCCTTGCGGGGCAGGTCCGGCCGCCTTGGTGCAGGTCTAATTATATTCGACCCCATATTGGGCGACCTGCGCGCCGGATGGGGATGAAATGATAAAGACATCACAACACCCAGTTCCTGAGCAGAGAAAATCTCCGACCCAGCCGGGACTCAAACCCGGGCACGTAGGACGGCAATCCGTCACGCTGACCTCTCAGGTTTCGGGGCGGACTTTTCTGATTATTATCTGATAGTACTTCAAATTCCTATTCAGAGTAATCGGGCTGTCTTTTTCATGTTCTTTCGCAAGACTAACCACGATCCTTACGCGTATGCATAGCCTGGACGCGAAGCCTGTTATGTTGGTATTCATTTTGTGGCTTGTAATAATTTCGTTTGTTATCAATATTATTTGCGTAGTCCTGCACGCAACTACGAAAGTTTTCTTAAGAACTACTGAAAAAAATTGTATTAATTTGCACTTTAAGCTGTTGTGTTCTACATATTTAATCCACAACATCTTCCTCTAACGAAGGATCTATATGCTCAAGTTTTTTAACCAAGTACTCGCAAAATTTGCCAATGGTTTCACGTTCACGTTGCGAGAAAAAACATTTTATGTCAACTGTTCCTCTTTAGACCATATATTTTAGCATACGTCACTGGACAAATTCATTGCACACACTCAAATAGCTGCTAATTATTCGCCCATCCTATTCTCGGGTGCATCTAACGAAATTAATTTTTTGCACTCGGCAATAAAAATAACCGGGTGCACACCACTTTCGGTACTAATTTCTTGTCCATAGCAAGTCTTCCACTACAGAAAGACCGAGAGAGGTGGCGCAGTGGCTAGCACACTGGACTCGCATTCCCGCGTCCGGCGGTCCTCATTTAGTTTTTCCGTGATTTCCCTAAATCGCTCCAGCCAAATGCCGGGATGGTTCCTTCGAAAGGGCACTGTCGACTTCCTTCCCCGTCCTTCCCTAATCCGACCTGGCTGTCTGGTCTCCTCAACCAAACTCAACTACAGGAAGCATTACACATATTCAAACTTGTTCCTATTCTTATGTTTTTCTCAGTTAGCTTACTGTGGTTTTGTCTGGCTCAGTCGTGTGAGCAAGGTTTTATCGCTTCACATTTTAAATAGCTGTTTGCATAGCTCTTTGACTTTTCGTTGTTTTGTCACATTCTGTTACCCGGTGAAACATGCGCTCTTCTACTGCTTCAGGTCGTTCACGAGTGTGTTGTTTAGTGATTCAAATTTTCCATTGGCTTTGGTCTCGATTATTGAACTTCTTCGCATAGGCTTTCTGAAATCTTTTATTTATTTATTATTGTGTCAGAAGTACAAAGTATATAATCAACAAAAGAAATCGATCGCTGACATCAAGTTATACATTGGCCACATCGGGTGCATTCGGTGTCGCCCACATCAGGTCCCCCTGGTGCATGTAGCTGGTGATGAAGAACACCGTAGAAAATGGCTGTTAGTCTGCACAGCGCCACACCTGCAAAAACCTGACTATACAGGACAAGCTGGTCTTACATCTCGTGGAACTAGAGCTTAGTCTGTTGAGAGCTTTCCACATATTCACATTAAGCAGGATAGAGCTGTTCCTTCGGAATCATCAAGTTCTCCAAATGTTAACATTTCCACCACCAATTTGAGATTCTTGCTTGCTGTGATGTTCCTGTAAGAGCAAACCATCTATAATTTCTTTCCTCACTTCAGCCATTTGATAATTCACATATTTAATTGCGTCGCGTTTCACAACCTGAAGCATTTGGTCACAATCAAATTCCAGCTGATGATCGATTCTTCCCTGCAAACACATTACAGTTTCATTAAGGACATTTAATTTTTGAGTTACTTCGCCTTTGGACACCTTCTGATGATCGCGCATTACCTTCTGTTCATCGCGCATTTTTTTTTTCTTTCTTTTCATCGGATTTTCCTTTCATCTCATTTTGTAAGTAGGCTGTTTATGTTTTCTTTATGTAAGTAGGCTGTTTAGGTTCTTATATTGGTAACGCCGCCGCCAAGTAGCGCTCTCTGTATGAAAATCACTGGCTGTGCTGTGTGCAGTCTGTGGCTGCTTTGCATTGTTGTAATACTCGCCATTGTAGTGTTGGGCAGAGGCAGCTGGCTGTGAACAGCGCGTAGCGTTGCGCAGTTGGAGGTGAGCCGCCAGCAGTGGTGGATGTGGGGAGAGAGATGGCGGAGGTTTGTAATTTGTCATGAACTGCTATATTTATATATGATGGTATCAAGGTAAATACATTGTTCGTTCCCTATTAATATCTTTCATTTGCTAACTATCCCTATCAGTAGTTAGTGCCTTCCATAGTTTGAATCTTTTATTTAGCTGGCAGTAGTGGCGCTCGCTGTATTGCAGTAGCTTGAGCAGCGAAGATTTTTGTGAGGTAAGTGATTTGTGAAAGGTATAGTTTAATGTTAGTCAGGGCCATTCTTTTGTAGGGAATTTTGAAAGTCAGATTGCGTTGCGCTAACAAAATATTGTGTGTCAGTTTAAGCACAGTCATGTATAATTGTTCTAAGGGGACGTTTCATATGTCGACCCTTAGCCTAGGATACCTCACTGGAATCTTCTGATTTTTTCTTGTAGTTTGTGTATTTAGTGTAGCTTTTGTTTATTGCTAGTGCGTAATTGTAGAGAGAATCCCCTTTGTAGTTGTAGCCTTTCATTGTTGTACAGTAAAACAGTTGTGGCATGCATATAGATTTGCACCAAGTATTTCGCAGCTACGCTTGCAATTAACTAGATATTATTTTCAGTGCTATGTTAATGTGTTCTCCTATTTTTGCACTTCAAATTGTGCTTTTCTGTATTATCGTGTGAAATATTGTGACAATTATGGCGTGTGAAAAACGTAACACTAGGCTCCAAAGTAAATTGAGAAATGATAGTGACGACGAGCGTAGCTTGCCAGCACCACTGGGTAATGAATTAACTAATGTTCAAAGTAGTAATTTGGTAATTGCGCATAGGGAAATGGAGCGGGCGGCAAACAACGGTGTAGACAGTGAAACAGGTAGTGAACTGGGAAGCGTTATCGATCGATTGGTCGGCAACAGCTCGCCTCAGGAATCGGGAATGACAGAACACAATATTGCAAATACTGCAGACTCAGGTTTTGGGTTCTCACCGTTTTCTCAAATGAGTCAAGACACATTTTCCGCTTGTCAAAATGTGAATGTTGCCGGTGCAAATTCACTGCCGAAAAGCACTGAGGAACATGTTTCAGACACCAGTGCATTGTTATTACAATTAATGCAACAAATGGGACAAAAGCTTGAAAAGTTAGACACAATGGAACAAAATCAGAGACAAACACAGCAAAAGTTAGACACAGTGGAACAAAATCTTCAAAAGTTAGACACAATGGAACAACACCAGAGACAAACACAGCAACAGTTAGACGCAATGGGACAAAATCTTCAAAAGTTAGACACCACACTTGAACAAACACGTGAAGATTTAACTAGTGAGTTACATAACATTGAATCGAAATGTCAAAAAGTCTGTAATGACATAAAAACACAAATTTGTGAGCATTTTCAACCCATTTTTTCGCGGCATGAAAATGTATTACAGAATCACGAAGCAGCCATAAAAGAACTGCAAACCATTGCTCATGAAAATCACAACACCTTGCAAGCTAAAATTGACTCAGTTGCATCTACCGATTCGGTTACGCAACTTGCAAAAACTCAAGAAAACTTAAAGGACACAGTAGATACGATTTCAACACAAATGGACACTCTGAAACTTGGTTCAGAAAAACACTCTGAGGAAATGTGTTCACTATCGGAGAAAGTAGCCGAACTTTCGGATAAGGTCACTAACTTATCCACAAAGGTAGATGATGATCTGAATGACACAAGACCTGTAGCCTTCACTGACACAGAAGAGTATGAACAAATTAGAAAATTCAAACAGAATCAAAATCAAATCAATACACAGTACAAAAGAGAAATCCGAGAAGTACAAGATCAGCTGACACAGGTAATACAAGAATTACGTATTTCAGTGGATACTCGCGCCCCAATACGGGAAGAGGGACACAGAAATACGGAACAGCCACAAAATAATAACACAGGGCATTTCGGAAGTTATGAAAGAAATTGGCAAGGTGCACCGAATTTTTAAATGGAACCGCCGAAACGACGTAACAGTGACCGATATGCGACTCGCCGACATGATGATTTTGACTATAAGCTGTTCATTACTACACGTAAATTCAAAACATTTAAGAATTCTGGCAACGACATTCATCCACAAGCATGGCTCCATCAATTCTCTCATTGTTTTCCTCCCAACTGGTCATTAGAGCACAGATTAGAATTTATGTGTGGCTACTTGGAGAATGAACCAGCTGTAAGAATGCGATCGGTAATTCACGATTGCCACAGTGAAGGAGAGTTTTACCATGCCTTCCTCTCAGTATATTGGTCTCAAGCCACACAAGATCGAGTAAAACATATCATAATGATGAAACGTTTCGAACAATCTGAATTTTCCAGTCTTGTGAAATATTTTGAAGACATGTTGCATAAGAATCAGTATCTTTCAAACCCATACAGCCCCTCAGAACTCATCCGCATTTGCTTACTCAAACTGCCTGAACATTTACGACATATTATTTTGGCAGGACGTTGCAAAGACGACATTGAAGCATTTCAGGGACTTTTACAAGAATTAGAAATTGACACTGACAATCGCGGAACGCGAAACCAGGAACACAACAATTACAGGTCACATCCGTCGCAATTCCGCGATGAAAGAAGTAATAACTTGACACGACAAGGCTATTCTCACAACACAAATCGTGACCAAAACAGACACCACCCGTATGACAACCGTTGGCAGAGTAGTAATAACTACAGGGAAAGATCACCTCTCCGTGGTAATGACTATCACAGAGACAATAAGAGAAACAGACAATATGGGAACCAAAATAAATACTATCAAGGGAGACAGAATAACTTCAGACGCAACAGTTCGGCGCACAGTTACGATTCAGGGAGAAACTCTCCACCACGTGACGGACAAGGAAGAAACTACGGAATCTACCGACATGACGACAGACGATATATTCGTAACGACAGACCTGAATTGCATCAGAACTGGCGGGATTCAAACAGAGCTGGTCCCTCTCGGCAAGGCGAATTTGTGGAAGTTAGGCCTCCTAATCCCAATAACGGCGCGCGCCAACAAAGAGACAGACAATGACTCGCACAGCAGGCAGCCGCGTGCGCCCGCTGGCTCCGAGAAAAATAACATAAGACGCTAGCCTTGAGAAAAATTTTAGCATTCTTTACCGATGTATACAATATAATTGCGTTAAAGTTGAAACTCTGCGTACTAGGAAGAGTAAAGGTTTACACCACATTTCACATGTAAAACCGTTTATTGAAAGATAATCTGCTTTTTAACTTTGTCTTTGCCATATAACTTTTCACTTTACATTACTAGTATGCTGTGTTAGACTTAAGAAACTGCTAACATACAACAATGTTTGAAGTTAAATATCCAGTCTAGAACCTAGGGAACATTTTTAAACAGAAATTACGAATGCATTGTTATAGTGAACAGACGACACAGTGTTGTATTTGTACATTCTTGCTTGTTAGTTGCACGATTACGTAACGACTATCAGGCTTACATACTTAGAACATTTACCAGTACTGCTAATGAGATTTTAATGCAACATTTTGGTTTACTTTAAAATACATTCTGGGTTTAAAGTACTTTCTGTGAGATACCAGAGGACACAGTGGTTAGTTTATGTGACAGCTACACGATGTTATCACGACGTTACTAATGAGTCACAATTTACCTTATTGCTTTTGCGGTGTTTCTGTTTTATATCTGCACAGTTTTTCTATTTTATTCTGGAAAGTAAAACATGTTTTAGTAGTAACTTTTGTGGTATAGCTACAATGAGACTGCCTTTTCCGTAGCACAACAATACGTTACAGCACAGTACTTTCCTCATCACGGCAATAAGCGTAATAACTAAGACATTTATACGCAAAGCATTTCACTGTTGTGTATCATGAGGTAAGTACATTGGCTTCTGCAGAACTTAGCTTTTGGAGGACGATAACTACGACACTTCCACAGAGATTATCTTACAACAAGATGCACATTTAGCGCTGCAGGACACGCATTTCAGTGATTAATGTTGTACTTAAAACATTTATTTTTAAAGATTTTTGAATTACAAAGAAAGTTTTCCGTGATACATTTCATTCCATTGCTGTAATCTGTAACACCTGAGGGTATAATTACATTAATCCTCAGGGGGGTATACGCCTACTTTGTGTACCATGTGTGTGGCAACCACAAGGAACCCTAGCTAATATGGTATTTGCTTATACAACTTTACACATCGGTACCATATTTCTCTAACACACAAATTACACAGCTGTCTGATTATTTACCTGAGAGAGACAAGCATTTATTTTACTACATCAGTGACAGACGTTTATGTAATTACACCGTTGGATAACTTCACACTTACAAAATTGTATGTTGTTTGTACTTTGTGAACTGTTCATATATTTTCGGAACCATTGTGATACTATGAGAGCTTTGAATGATGTATTTGGTATGGATTCATGATTTTTAAAGTACGTTTGAGGCAGCTGACACTTTTGACATGAGCAGAGAATTTTTTTAATTATTGGAGGAAGCTACGACGATTTTGAGATTTGACTGAGGTGTTATGACGTTATTTTTACGACGACGATGTGTATTATGCTGTTGAGGTATGTTTATGATCAATAAGCTGATGCTATATGAGGAATTTGGTTATGCTATGTATTTATTATGATGAAATATTGAAGTGCCGTCGCAAGATTGACGTGTCGACGAATATATATATGTGTAATAAGGTAAGGAGTAATGAATAGTGATTAGGGACTCTGACTTATGGAAAAGGATGTTGGAAACCAAGAATCATACTTTAGAATTATGAAATGTGTGTACATGTGTGAATCATGTGTGAATGTATCACAATGCCACTGAAAATTTTTTTGGACACTGTTATATTCATAGGATTTTGTTTCTACAGATTTGCAACGCTAATTCTTGACCTGTGAAATATTTTTATGTGAGACTGTCACTGTAGCGGAAACTGCTGTTGTAAATATTTCCGTAAGAAAGTTAAGTGACCACCTGCACGTAATGCGTTGTGGGCACACAGCTGTGTCTAACACGTGGAGAACAAGCCATTAGGGTGCGCCTTTCCGGAAGCACAGGTAAAAAAAAAAAGAAAAAAGGCAGGCCTTTACCCTCGCCATTAACATTCCTTTAGAGAAAATATTGCAAATGCGACACCCTCATTACTTCCATTAACCTTGCTATTGACATTCCTTTGTAGAAACCATCGCAAATATTACACGCTCATTACCTGAAAACATATGATTACTCGTACTTTGTGCTAATTACTGAAATGCTTATGAATTGATGGGAAATATTCGTACATCTGCACACCTGATTATGACAAGTGTCTTTCTATGAGAGTTGAGAGCTACTAACTTACGAAATGCCACATGACTATTGAATGATATTTTTATGCTTTGGTTTGCGTAATTGCTTATTTCATTTGACATCTGTTTTCCAGCTGTGTTGCAGCATTGCTTTTATAAAATGAAATGCCTTTGCTAATGTGAACACTTTCTGTCAACAGATCTATTAAATAATTATTTTATGATCCACATTCTTTAAAAAAGGAGCACTTGGAAAGGAAAGAACAATAAGAAGGAACTAGTAACAGTAACACATAATTTTCTTTTCAAGTACATGGTAATATTTTTTTTACAATAAGTTGTTGTGGTGCACCACTTTAATTACTTAGACATTAAGATGTGATTATACATTTCCCTTATCTGCATTGTTATCTTTAGTGTACTATTTTTTCTGCTTGAGCTATGTCATGTTTAGATATAAGCTGCTGTTTGCCAGGCATAGTGCCGCTGAACTTTAGTTTGTGTTACTCTGCTAAGCCAGATTTATTTTTTTGTGTGCTGCGCATTGCCTCATATTAGTTGTAATGTTGAATTGCTTGGTAATTTAGATTTACTGTAGCTTGCTTTGCGATTTTCCATTTTTTTCATTGCTGTTTATATTAATTGTTTTATGTGCTGCTGCATTGCCTCATCCCTTAGTTTAGCATCTGAGCTCAGTAGATTTAAGTTAGCTTAAGAGGGGGTAGACCATATAAGAAACTAACTATTATAAATTTATAAGAAATAGGATACTGTACAGTGGAGAAAAACTATTATTGACAGAGGATGTGAACAAAATACAGAAAGCAGGTATAGATAGGACTTTTTGGGAATAATGATGAACAAAGGGAGATCTCCATGCAAAATACTGCAGTAAAACAAACCCTGTCCTTTCCCTTTTGTGTTATCCTACTATATGTTTGTGTACCCTTGTGTATTTGTTTTCTTCTTGTCTCTGTGTAATTTCATAGAATTTTTCTTCTTCTTTTAATATTAAGCTACATTCACTATGATGAGGAATACTGTTATCCTCGAATATAATTGGCATTAATAATATGTTATTTACTTTGTAAAGATGTTTAGACATTATTTATTCTGTTCTGATTTAATGCTCATGTGTGAAATTAATGTTTCGAAAACTATTCTCATTATTTTATATATTCACTTATATCATAATTCCTGTAACACTGATGTATATGTTATTTCGATTCTTTTGTAAAGCCCATATTACTACAAATGTTATCTGTACTATTATGTTCTTAAATGATGTATTTTGTACCTTTGTAATTGTATTTTCATATTGTAAATTTATAATTGTATAGACACCAGTTCTTCAAATTAAGTTACATTTCACTGCACACGTTTCTGTTGGTCATAGTATATGGACAATATGTGAGAAGTTGGGACTGTTAGTGTTTGCACGTGTGTTAATAATTCAGCAAGGGACTGGATAACAACATTGCTGGTTCTAAGGACAATTCCAAAAACTTTGTGAGTGCACAAGTGGTGGTTATGGACTTGCTATATTATCCGCAAGACTCTTCAATGGTGATTGTGCACCTGCACAGTCACAACAGATGGCTGCTGGCCATCTCTACAAGGACTACAGTGGGTCTACATCTTTGGTGGCCCACCAACGCCATTATTTCTACAAGGACTACAGTGGGTCTGCATCTTTGATGACCCACCAACGCCATTATTTCTACAAGGTCTGCAGTGGGTCTGCACCTCTGGTGGCCCACCAATACCATACTCTCTACCAGGACTACAGTGGGTCTGCTCTGTGATGACCTACCTACCAATATTCTTCCAAACTACGACTGACTCTGCTGTGGGTTTGCTCTGTTGTGGCCCATTATCTGTCAGCATGTCAAGAGTCAGCACTGTCTTTCCGTTGGAAGGACAACACTACTTCTTCAAGACTGCATGGAAATCCACTACTTCCGTGTGCATTTTCTTTTACTGCTCAGACTTTGAGAAAAACACTGCAATTTTACTGTGACGAATGATGAGGACTGTCTTTATGGACTGTGAGAAATTTTTAGCTTTTGACCAACATTGTATCAATAAGTGTGTGCATTTGATTTCTTTGTTATTGTAATTGTGAAAAATTTTTGTCAAATCTGTATTGGCCAGTGCCCAACACCATTTGTAAAAATTTTTTGTGGGGAGCATGGGGGCTATGTAAGTAGGCTGTTTAGGTTCTTATATTGGTAACGCCGCCGCCAAGTAGCGCTCTCTGTATGAAAATCACTGGCTGTGCTGTGTGCAGTCTGTGGCTGCTTTGCATTGTTGTAATACTCGCCATTGTAGTGTTGGGCAGAGGCAGCTGGCTGTGAACAGCGCGTAGCGTTGCGCAGTTGGAGGTGAGCCGCCAGCAGTGGTGGATGTGGGGAGAGAGATGGCGGAGGTTTGTAATTTGTCATGAACTGCTATATTTATATATGATGGTATCAAGGTAAATACATTGTTCGTTCTCTATTAATATCTTTCATTTGCTAACTATCCCTATCAGTAGTTAGTGCCTTCCATAGTTTGAATCTTTTATTTAGCTGGCAGTAGTGGCGCTCGCTGTATTGCAGTAGCTTGAGCAGCGAAGATTTTTGTGAGGTAAGTGATTTGTGAAAGGTATAGTTTAATGTTAGTTAGGGCCATTCTTTTGTAGGGAATTTTGAAAGTCAGATTGCGTTGCGCTAACAAAATATTGTGTGTCAGTTTAAGCACAGTCATGTATAATTGTTCTAAGGGGACGTTTCAATTTTTTTTGTTCATAAGTATTCCTCTTAGACTAAAGTCTATTGATTGCAGAGAGACTGAATTAGCGTCACCCTTTGACTCATCCATCTGGACGTTTTACTTTCTTGCCCATTCACTGTCACCTAATCTACATTATTTTGTTATTGAACCACAGTCTCGGATCTTATAATCCTGTTTATTCTCAGTTATTACTTTCAGTATCGATATCATAAATCTTTTTTTAAACATCTTATTCATATGTACAATGGATAATCATTCTAAACTATATTTTTGTAACCCATTAGTTGTCACTCATTATTATCTGTAATATGAGTCCTAGTTACCTGTGTAAATCTAAAATGTTTCCACTACATTTTAATTTTGCTCAGTTCACAATGAACAGTTAATGAAACTACTGTTCTGTCACGGTGGATTCGTGCTACGGAACGCTTTTTCTAGTATGAAGTGTAACCGAATTGGAAAATTCTAAAAACTGCTTGCCAGCTGTGGAATACATCGGCCTACAGTTCGCATAACTGAAAAAGTGATTGTAGCGTTATCACCCGAAATTGTACCGAGGTAGGCATGTGGATACGGCGAACTGTTGTCACAATTTGGGTGTCAAAGTGTTTCTGCTGTACGGTGACACATTTTATTGTTCATTCTACCACTTAATAACGATTAATTGCTAGGTGGGTCGATGGTGTGCTCAGTTAACTAAGTCACAGGCATCGTCGCTAAACGGTATGAATATGCACGTAATTCTAACCCCCACCAAAGTAGCAACAGAACTTCTGTGATAACGCGAAAAAACTTTGAGTGGACTTTGATATAAAATACTCTTCATTTAATCAACAATGCCGTAAATTTAAATAACATAGCTGTAACCACTTCGATTTAAGCCACCAGCCTTAGAGAACAGAAATGACATCAGAAAAAAGAACGTAACTATTCCGTATCTATATGGGCGTCGGTACTATGCATTCATATTCACACATTCATATCAACTACACAAAATCATAAGCCCGATTTATGTGCATAAACAAGAGTGCTTAACAGCGATAGCGCAATGATGCGGTTTCATTTCATACCTTAATAACTACATCAGTGTAAAGTGACAAAAATATTTTTGGAGATTTTTAAATTTTACCAGTGAATTTGATTGTGTCTCACACAAATTATTATGCAATGGCAGCAGTTATTAATTATAAAGTAACTTATAAGCACAGAGGGACTATTTGAAGCACTCGATGAATCAGTTTACGCGAAGATTTTTTTTCTTTTTTAATCAATAACCCATGTAATGTTCTAGTACGAGGAGCTTTCAATAAGTAATGCAACACAGTTTTTATCTCGGCCAATTTCGGTTGGAAGGTCGGGAAATTTGTTGTGGGACATCGTGGAATGTTCTCTTTTCACCCCTAGTAGTTTCACGAAGTTCCAAAAGGTAGCCGCGCCATACGTAGCCTTCAAAATGACGTCTCTGACGAAAGAGCGTTCCAAGTAGAGAATTGTCATTGAGTTTCTTTTGGCGAAAAACCAGAGCATAACAGATATTCATCATCTCTTATAGAATGTCTACAGAGAACTGGCAGTGACAAAAGTAAGGTGAGCCTGGAGCGAGGCGTCTGTTATCATCACAAAGCTACTCGACTCGGTCCGATCTTCCGCGTGGCAACTGGCCACACACTCCCTCAGGAAATTGAAGGAAAGGCTTCAGCAGATTATGTTGATGAATATGTTTTTGTAGCCAGAAGAGTGGGGAATATCATGTTTCATTGGAACTCTAAATAAAAATGTGAATATATTACTTATTGAACGCCCCTCGTGTTCATAAATGACGTGAGTGGCAAAGTTTACGATTCAAATCTAACAGCGTTCATATTCATCTTTACCCTGTTGGTTTTGCATCTTATAAGATTTTCAAATGTACAGCATAGAATAAGTCTTTGTTTGACTGGACTTGGACACAATGTGCCACATGTAGCCTAAAAAGGCTTTTCCTTTCTAAAATCTTAGTAGTCTTGATATAAAATTATAAGTATAATGTTAAATAAAATACTATATATTTATTTCACATTCGTTCCGTTCATCAGTTTAATTAAATGAGGCACATTTTTTGCAAGATGGCAGTAGTGAATAGCTATACTTTGTGTTGAAGTAACTACATTAACATTCTCATGGGCCCGCCCCGTTGGCCGTGCAGTCTAACGCACGACTTTCCGGGCGGGAAGAAGCGCCTGGTGCCCGGCACGAATCCGCCCGGCGGATTTGTGTCGAGGTCCGGTGAAGCGGACAGTCTGTGGATGGTTTTTAGGCGGTTTTCCATCTGCCTCGGCGAATGCGGGCTGGTTCCCCTTATTCCGCCTCAGTTACACTATGTCGGCGATTGCTGCGCAAACAAGTTCTCCACGTACGCGTACACCATCATTACTCTACAACGCAAACATAGGGGTTACACTCGTCTGGTGTGAGACGTTCCCTGGGGAGGGGGGGGGGGTCCACCGGGGGCCGAACCGCACAGTAACCCTGGGTTCGGTGTGAGGCGGCGGAGGGGTGAAGTGGACTGCGGTAGTCGTCTTGGGGTTGTGGGCCTCTGCGGCTGCGATGGGGACGGAGCGTCTCCGTCGTTTCTAGGTCCCCGGTTAGCATACAATACAATACAATACAACATTCTCATGCCACTTACTCAAACGTTGGTTCGATCAAAACGACTTCTTCTTAAAGTACTTATTCAGACAGCAACTGTTTTTTTTTTTTTTTTTTGTTAGTAATGATTTTTAGATCGCAGAGGATACGTTTTCTTCTAGATCTTCAAGACAGCAGCTACCCGGTGGTTATAATTAAACATTCCCTACTTAACGCGTTATAGCACGGAAACTAATTACCGTCGTAGTACTAAACTTGGTGACATTAATGTCCAAATTATGGTGTGCATGATTTCCATGCGTCTCAGCGCCTCCGTCCAATTCCAACTACGGCCAGTACGTACCGCCGTCAGTCATCGAGATTCATAGTCTCACACACTTGACCAGTCGCAATGCACTTATTGACATATCAACATGAGCTTGTAAAAACGGAGCAGGGCATTATTGGTGAAGCTCTATTATCAAAACAACAGTAATGCTGCAGCTGCTCTCTGAAAATATCGCCGGCGGAAAGGATTACGAAAGGGTCATCTTTCTTCATCTGCTGTGCAGAGCATTATGAAGTAGTTCAAATTAGGTGGAGAATTGGGCGTCACTCCGGGAAGACGCCGACGACCGGTGTACCACAGGTGGTTGATGAAATCGGTTTTGCTATAGCAGGCAACGCTGCGCGCAATTCCTGATCGTCAGGCACTGCGCGTGCTGTGTCACGACAGTTCCACATCCGTTGGTCCACTGTAAGGATGGTGCTTCGAACCATTCTCAAATGCTGTCCGTACAAGGTCCATATCGTACAGCAGCTTGCACCACCAGAGGAACACCGACGTGTTGACTTCGCTCTCCACTTTTTCGCGAAGTTTGAAGTTGACGAGGGCTGGCCCTGGACCATCCTAAGGACAGACGAAGCTCATTTTTCTCTGACAGGTGAGGTGGACACACCGAATTGCCGAATGTGTAGATGTTCATCTCCAGTCACTGTGCATGAAGTTCCTCTGTATAGTGAACGTGTCACGTATGGAGTGGCTTCACGGCCACGTTCATCATTGGATCATTCTTTTTTTAACACGTTGGCGCTCAAGGACCGAATACGTGCAGTGTGACTGGCCGGCGTTTCTGCGATATGCTTCAGCAGCATGTCATACCCGACGTACAGGAGGGAGACGCACTGAACTCAATAATTTTCATGCAAGATGGGGCCCACCGCACATCGCTCGTGAAGTTCACCTGCTTCTCCGAAACACATTTGGAAACGGTCGAATTATCAGCCGATCGTTTCCAAATGCTTTTCACGATCACCTCATCTCATTCCCTGTGATTTCTGGTTGTGGGGTTACCTGGAGGACAGTGTTTACCACACATGTGCTGATGTGAAGCGCAGCACATCAAGAGCGGTAGCCACCATACCTACAGACATCCTTCGTTCTCCTATGCAGAATGCAATCCTGCTGTTTCAGACTCCTCTGGACACTGATGGGCGCCATATTGAGTCTCTTGTGTAGCAGTAATGATGATGATGTTGTTTGATTTGTGGGGTGCTCAACTGCGTGGTCATCAACGCCCGTAGAAAGTCCCAATTTTTTCACAGTCCAGTTTTTCTCCACAGTCCAGTATATCCACTGTCACGAATGATGATGCTGCTGCTGATTATGATGATGAAATGATGAGAACAACACTAACACCCAGTCGCCGGGCAGAGAAAATCCCCCACGCGCCCGGGAATCGAACCCGGGACCTCGTGATCCAGAGGTAGCAACGCCATCCACTAGACCACGACCTGCGGACTGTAGCAGCAATGGTACCGGTATGTATTGGCATGATCTACCGTAGTAGCACATTAAGTGTTTCAATTGAACTGATTCTGCATTATTTCTCTTCCCCATGTCCTTGACATTAATGCCGCCAAGTTTGGTCCTCGACGGTATTTAGTTTCCGTGTTACAACGTGCTAAATAGGGAAAGTTTAATTATAACGAGCCAGTACTTCACCACAACGAGATTACATTTGTGCTAGCGAGGCATTACCATTTCACTACAATGTAGTACTGTAAATCTATGCTGGCCGGGGTGACCGAGCGGTTCTAGGCGCTACAGTCTGAAACCGTGCAACCTCTACGGTCGCAGGTTCGAATCCTGCCTCGGGCATGGCTGTGTGTGACGTCCTTAGGTTAGGTAGGGTTAGGTTTAAGTAGTTCTAAGTTACAGGGGTCTGATGACCTCTTTTTTTTGTGTAAATCTATGAATCAATGAATGCACAATTCTGTGATCAGGTGAAAATTAAATGTTGTGTATGGTATTCAAACTCGGGTTCAATGAAGAGAAAGTTAATCAGTGACCAAAGGTATAATGTTTCAAATATTAAAGAAAATTCTTTTCATTTAAGCATCTGTGTCTATGACGAACCATAGCTGACGACAGTGGGACTGCGTAATATTATTCACTGAGGGATTATTCATTTCGAAAAAGGGGCTACTTTTAGGTGACTTCAGTGACCACTGGAAGTAGCAGCATAAGCTGAAACTTCCCCTTAAAAAATTGAGAATGACAGTGCTGGAAAAACTCTTACTTTATTTGATACAGAAACAGCTGAGTAAAACCCAACGTACTCAGACAGTTTTCTCTTTACTTATTCTGATCATCATTAAATTGACACACAATATTTTAGCGCAACGTAATCTGACTTTCAACAATCCCTACAAAAGAATAGCCCTGACTAACAATAACTTATACCTTTCATGAATCACTTACCTCACAAAAATCTTTGTTACTCGAACTACTACAATACAGCGAGCGCCAATACTGCCAGCTAAATAAAAGATTCTAAGTACTGAAGGCATTAACTACTGATAGTTATAATTAGCAAATGAAACATTTTCATAGAGAACAAAGAATGTATGTACCGTATATATATATATATATATATATATATATATATATATATATAGTGACCTCTCAAAACTCTGGCATCTCTTTCCCCACATCCACCACTGCTGGCGGCTCACCTCCAACTGCCCAATGCTACACGCTGTTCACATCCAACTGCCCAACACTGCACTGGCGAATATTCCAACAATGGCAGGCCGTTGTGGCCGAGCGGTTCTAGGCGCTACAGTCTGGAACCGCGCGACCGCTACTGTCGCAGGTTCGAATCCTGCCTCGGGCATGGTTGTGTGTGATGTCCTTAGGTTAGTTAGGTTTAAGTAGTTCTAAGTTCTAGGGGACTGATGACCTCAGATGTTAATCCCATAGTGCTCAGAACCATTTGAACCATTTGAGCAACTATACTTTTCGTAGTATTGTCATTACTGCGTCCTGAATTTTCCATTGCTTGATTTAACAAAGTATAAATTGTTGCGTCCAGCGTTTAGGAATGACCATCTCGGAAACGGCGAAACAGTTCGGCTGTTCGTGTGATACTAGCGTGAGGATCCATTGAAAGTGTTAAGTGATTGGAGGACAGCGAAGCCACAAGAGTATTGGACGACCAGGCGTCATTACAGAACGTAGAGGCTGGAGGCTTGCTCCCCCTGTGAAGCCGCATAAGCTACGATCTGTGATAGATCTAAAGATCGATTGCAATGCTACTGCAGGCACAAGTGTTTCGGAGGTATCAGCTCATAGCACAGTTTGAACATTGGACTATACAAATTGCGATATTTTCACACTCTCATATTGACTCAATGATATCGTTAATTACGACTGCAGTGAGCACAGTATCATTAAGACTGCACCGTGATTCAATGGAAACATACTGGGTGACAATTATTGACATTTACGAAAAAAGAACGTAAATTAGTTATAAACTACGGCGTGCACACACTTTATTCAACACGTAAAGGTCCTACAGATATTCGGATTTAGGCTATGAAATGCGCGATGACGTGGTGCAGACGAATAGCAAAATTCTGCATGACCCGCTACCGAGCGAGGTGGCGCAGTGGTTAGCGCACTGGACTCACATTCGGGAGATCGACGGTTCAAACCCGCGTTCGGCCATCCTGATTTAGGTTTCCTGTGATTTCCCTAAATCGCTTCAGGAAAATTCCGGGATTGTTCCTTTGACTGGACACTGTCGATCTCCGTCCTCCTTCCCATCCTTCCGTAATCGAACGCGACCGATGACCTCGCCATATGGTCCCCTCCCCCAAATCAACCAACCATGACCCTCTGAAGTAGCGGAACATCCATGCTGTCAATAACCTCCTGAATGATTGTTTTCAGCTCAGTAACAGTTTTCGGGCTATTGCTGTACATCTTGTCTCCAATATAGCTCCACAAAAATGAGTCGTATGTGTTCAGATCCGGAGAATATGGTGGCTAATCGAGGCTAATGCCTGTTCAGTGTCCTCTGGGTACCCCAGAGCCAGAATGCGGCCCCCAAAGTGTTCCTCCGGGACATCAAACACTCTCCTGCTTCGATGGGGTCGAGCTCCGCCTTGCATGAACCACATCTTGTCAAAATCAGGGTCACTTTGGATAATGGGGATGAAATCATCTTCAAAAACCGTTCGGTAGCAACGCGACATCAAGGAATATCTCACCGATTATTCCGTGACTGGACATTGCACACCATACAGCCAGACTTCTCGATCGCGAAACACAGGTTCTCATTCGCCCAAATGCGTCAATGTTGCGTATTGACGAACCCACGCAAACGAAAGTTGACTTCGTCGCTAAACCGAATCATATTCATATCATACTCATTCCCATGCGTGCAGTTTGAACATCCTAACGCAAACAATTCAGAAGTTATGACGATTTTATTTCACATAATTCAGTAACTGCCACCCTGTATCAGCTGGTCCGATGAATCACGTTTCTTGTTACACTTAATCGATGGTAGTGTCCAGATTCGATGTCATCCATGATAACGACTGCTCGAAAATAGCACTTAGCCACAGATGCAGGCTAATAGGGGTGGTATTGTGCAATGAAGGCATTCATATGGTTTTCCATGGTATCGTTGGTAGTAATCAAAGGCACCAAGACAGCTGCGGACTACGTGAAAATTATTGCGTGCTATCTGCATCCCTTCATGCTTGACGTGTTCCCTCGTGGTAAAGGCATACTCCAGCGGGATAACCATATATATGTTACAAAGCCAGAATCATGCTGTAGTTGTTTGAGGAACATGATAGTGAGCTCGTCATGAACTTTGACCATAAAATTCCCCTGACTGAACATATCTGGGACGCTATCAGGCACCAGCTTCACGTCCACATGCCATCAGAAATCTCTTGTGGACTTTTCGAATCAACGCCACGCAGAATTGGTGTTTCATTGCGTTCCCAAAGATGCATCAAAATGCTATTAAGCAGGTGGTTTAAATGGTCCAAATGGCTCTGAGCACTATGGGACTTAAATGCTCAGGTCATCAGTCCCCTAGAACTTAGAACTACTTAAACCTAACTAACCTAAGGACGTCACACGCATCCACGCCCGAGGCAGGATTCGAGCCTGCGACCGTAGCGGTCGGGCGATTCCAGACTGTAGCGCCTAGAACCAATCGACCACCACCGGCCGGCTAAGCAGGTGGAAATAATGTTTTGGTACATCAGCAAATTCGAGACAGTTGTGAGTACTCTAGCATAATACGGATACGGAACCTGGTGCTGCCGTTAATTGCAGGGAAGGTGTCGTTGAAGCTCATGTGGAAGTAAATAAAAAGCTCATTAGAAAGTGAACATACTGCTATGTCTGTATGAGTAAAGATGAGCAGTATAGGATATATAGTTAAATCATTACACACCCCAAGATAAGTAGCAGAGTCTTTAAATGTTTGCTGGAATGGGGAATGAGATTGTCACGTTAGTCTCACATCACTACACAAATGGTTCAAATGGCTCTGAGCACTATGGGACTTGACAGCTGTGGTCATCAGTCCCCTAGAACTTAGAACTACGTAAACCTAACTAACCTAAGAACATCACACACATCCATGCCCGAGGCAGGATTCGAACCTGCGACCGTAGCAGTCCCGCGGTTCCGGACTGCGCGCCCAGAACCGCGAGACCACCGCGGCCGGCCATCACTATACAATATTGTTTCATTTTCGACCACTATTTCATGGTTATTACTTTGTGAGTATGTGGTTCGTGAAGGCAATCGGTGAATCCCATTAAGAAGAGGCACACCCGCACTGAAGGATAGGGTAGTTTTGCGGAAATGATACTGGTGCCTCCTTCGTGCTGTTGTGGACAGAGCCAGTGCCCTGGCCTAGGTGTGGGAAGGTGGTACTGTCTTGCTACAGCCATCCCTAGGGAGTAATTGCATGGATATCAAATGCCAAGATGCTGTGGTGCCACCTGGGCAGAGGAGAACGACAGTGGCTTTCGCTCCAAAATTTTGGTTACTTAAATCAAATGAGTCAGCTCACCACCGTGCTTGGCTCAAACGGCCTAATCATTCAAGGAAACACTTCCCTAGGCCTGTACTAACCTTGTGTTTTTTAATATGTATTTTTGCGTACAGAGTACAAAGTTTCTGCTGCTTTCTCCTTTTTCCATTTTTTTTCGTGAAATAAGTGATATTTTGATATTCTACATTGGTAACAGCACTGCGTTGTGCCCTCCATGTAGAGTTTTTTTGAAAGTAGAGAGTGGAGGGCTGCAAACTTAATTTCTATGCTTTTGTCTCCAGGCTGTCATGGAGAGAGAATTCTCTCTGGCCATCGTCTGATGCTTATTGGCGCATACTAGCTGACTTGGAGTTATGTAAAGGGTTGCAAATTATGGTAGCCCAATCTACATTCTGAGCAGTTTCTTAATCTCTTAATTTGCCACGCAACTTGTACTGCTTAATTTGCTCATAATTTGTGACATCGTGTCTCATCATTGACTTTGATTTTGCCAGTTGCCCAGATAATCGGATCTTGTTGCACTTTCCCACACAGCCTACCTCACCTTTTGGTATCTCCCCACAGAGTAATTTTGAAATCTGATTTGACATCTAGAAAATTTTGCTCTGTGTTAACTTACTGTTCTTTACGTCAATCATTAGAGTAAATAAATAACTGTCTAAGTCTTGACTTAGATTTCAAGATACCTCACTGTACTACAACTTTTCGATGGTTAGGTAACCCACAAAAATTAATAACAAATTTGTTGTTCTCACTGTGGTGGTGTTTTGCGTTGTGTACAGTAGCCAAATTAAACGATCAGACCTATTAAAAATTCATTAAAAAATGAGTGAGCATTGCTCTCGCTCATCTTGTTTGATCAAAAAAAAAAAAAACATAACGAACATTACCCTTACATTCCTCGAGTCAGTTCTGGGGCAAACCAGATGCAACTTTCAAGATTATGAAAGATATTGTGCCTCAGCTTCTGTCATCCCTGTGACGACAGTGTGTAAGAACTGGTGGCTGCCGGCCGCTGTGGCCGAGAGGTTCTAGGCGCTTCAGTCCGGAACCATGCGGCTGCTGCGGCCGCAGGTTCGAATCCTGCCTCGGGCATGGATGTGTGTGGTGTCATTAGGTTAGTTAGGTTTAAGTAGTTCTAAGTCTAGGGGACTGATGACCTCAGATGTTAATTCCCATAGTGCTTAAAGTCATTTGAACCATTTTTGAACTGTTGGCTGTAGTGCCTGTCTCTGTTTCCCAACCAGACACGAACTTCTTCTCTTCGCAGATGTTTCAGCGTCTAACTGATAATATAATTAAAGAAAAAGAGACAGTGGGAAAGCTACAGATCAACGATAGACAAGTAAATGCGATTAACATTGGGTACATTGTGCGAAAGGACACAAATGTGAGATATTCTTGCCACAAGGTTTTTATAACCTGCACTCACAGTTCTGAGTGACTTGGCGACCAGCTACCCTGCTGCAAGATAAGGAATGAAATATAAAGTACGTCGAAACACTGAGACAACTAAACACGGATATGTCCATTCCCTAGAGAGAATAACGAATGTTTAGTCGACATGAATCAAGAAACTGAGAGATTGTAACCATGTGTTCCGTCATATAAATACAATAGCAGCGCGGCGTAGCCGCTCGGTCTATGGGAATCTTGTCACGGTTCGCGCGGCTTCCCCCGTCGGAGGTTCGAGTCCTCCTTCGGGCATGGGTGTGTGTGTTGTCCTTAGCGTTAGTTAGTTTAAGCTAGTTTAATTATTGCGTAAGACCAAGGACCAATGACCTCAGCAGTTTGGTCCCATAGAACATTACCACAAATTTCCAAATACAAAGACAGCGGCTGAACATCAATACTTACCATGTTACGTTCGATAGAGCCGCAATGCCCGGTACTACTAGTGCAAACGGACTGATTCCTCAGTAGCTGCTGCCAGCTTCCTATAGTAAATCATGCTGACCTAACCGGACCGTCTTAATACAAAGTTGTTCCCAGGTAATCGAAGACAATACTTGCTTATCACAACGGCAGTAATTTCTGCTACTACTACCTGTGCACCGAGCAAGGTGGCGCAGTGGTTAGACACTCGACTCGCATTCGGGAGGACGACGGTTCAATCCCGCGTCCGGCCATCCTGATTTAGGTTTTCCGTGATTTCCCTAAATCGCTCCAGGCAAATGCCGGGAAGGTTCCTTTCAAAGCGCACGGCCGACTTCCTTCCCCGTCCTTCTCTAATCCGATGAGACCGATGACCTCGCTGTCTGGTCTCCTTCCCCAAAAGAACCAACCAACCTACTACCTGTGCAGGATCAGCAACCGACTGGGGCTGGAGAGCGGCTCTCCATATTCTTTGTAAATCTGGTCGCCACACCGCAGTGTGTGTCTGTAGTTAACAAAATTATTCCCCTAGCCAACATTACAGGATGTGGTTTTGGAACGGATGTTGTAGCCTCGGCCCGGCCCGGTGTCTTGGCACTCAATTTTGGGCAACTGTTTGGATGCCAGCTCCCGGGACGAGGGAGGAATTTGTGTGCCTCTGTGATGACGTGGCTTCAACATGATTTCAAATGAAACATCCCAGAACATTACAGATTTCCACCACCTTGTGTACTTCCTGAATTAATTAAATGGTGAATGTAAAACTACTTTGTCACCTCCAATAAATGGTCCTCCATGCAGGCAACCCAATGGATGGCCAGGAAAAATTAATTTAATTACGTAAATTCCTTTATTCAATTTTATGACTTTCTCATTAATGATCCGTCCAGTCTCCTACTACTATCAATGAACTCGGAATTTTGCAGGCAACCCGTATGTACGAGATTATGAAATTAATTTTATTTGGCTCTCTTTCTTTTTGATACTGGTTTGGACAGTCATTGTGGCCACGTCAAGCTTTCAGAAAGTTTCCACATTATACGCCGTTATTTGAAATACGTCCGTTTTCAAGAAATCACTGGACTAAATTAACAAGAAAATTCAAAACTACAGAAATCAGACAGATTAAAAGGTTTTTAAGTTTTCTGAGATCAGCTTTAAATTCAACGCTTTTTACGTAGACAGTTGCTAGGTGTAAGTACTGACTGTTCCTTTATTAGAACACTGCAAAGAGGACAAACACAGGAGTCGCTTTCTTGGCTATATTAGGTTGTGTAAGTAGCCTGTTTGTGTGTTGGCAGCGCTATGTAGCGCTCTGCATTAATAACTGACAGCGCTGTGCGCACTCTGTAAGAGACTCTGTGTCTGGTCGGACTTGTTGTTGGAAGTTAACAGTTAGCGGCGATGGCAGTTGGAGGTAAACAGCCAGCAGTGATGGAAGTTAGATGTGAGTAGTTAGCATTGATGGAGGGTAGACGTTCGAAGTGTCAGCGCGTGGGGACGATCTGGATGTGTGTCCGTCATGGAAATGTAAATTGTCGATAATTATATAATTTTTGGAACTGGATATCATGCACGATTATATCATTTTTGAACTGGTTGTCACATTAGTAAGGTAAAATTTCGTAAAAACGTTGTTTGCTCTGGAACATAATCTTTCCTTTGCTAACCACATGCTTATCAGTATTTAGAGCCTTCAGTAGTTAGAATCCTTTATTTAGCTGACAGTATTGGTGCTTGCGGCATTGCTGTAGTTCGTGTAATGAAGATTTTTGTGAGGTAAGTGACTTAAGATATGTAAAGGTTATTGTTAGGATTTCTTCCGTTTCAGGGCCATTCTTTTCTATTAATTATTTGAAATCAGGTTATCATTTTAAAGCAGTCAGATCGCGTTACCGTTGAATATTGTGGGTAATTTATGAATAGGAAAAGTTTGAGTTCTGTTTGTCAGGGAAAATTCTGTAGGTCAGCGATGAAATGATAAAATAGCAAAGAGACAATATGGTCAATTTCACTCAGCAATATAACCAAAAACGATTTATTAAGAAGTTTCACTCATAAAATTCAATGTAAAATCCAATCCTTGCTTACGATAGTCTCATACGAATTCATTAGTTCCTTTCTGGTTCTTGATATTCTGTACTGCTATACCCCAAAGACATACTTTTGAATGGACAGAACTTCTTTCAAATCAAAGGCTCTGAGCACTATGGGACTTAACAACTGAGGTCCTTCCCTAGACGCAGAACTACTTAAACCTAACCAACCTAAGGACATCACACACATCCATGCCCTAGGCAGGATTCGAACCTGCGACCGTAGCAGCAGCGCGGTTGCAGTCTGAAGCGCCTAGAACCGCTCGGCCACAACGGCCGGCAGAGCTTCTTTAAAAGACTTGCTTATTCCTCGGATGAAGGGAATCTTTTCTTTCCCCTGTATGACTGGACTAATGACGTTAGTGGTGTGGTTATGATCTGTTTACCAACGCTGCATACAAGGAAGTGTTGTTAACACACCGCCATCAAATATGCTATATTTGCAATTGACAAGGACATAAAGAAACTTAAATGCGTACGATCATTAGTACTAATAAGACAATACTGTGCATGTTTTTACATATAATAATGCAGCAGTAGCTTCGGTTCTTTGGATCTTTAATAACTACAAGTTTCTCTTCTATGACATCCAAAGACGGAGAAAGGTTGAAAGAGAATGTGTTTGTCAGCTATTACCATCCAGTCTTGATCTGTCTCTGGAAACTGAAATCAAAATCAGATGGCGTTAATAAATGTTTTGTACACAGTGCTTCAGTTATTTTATGTTGGCACAATGATAGGAAAATGTAAGTGGTGGGAGGATGAGTTGAGTACGTTTGCATGAAAGCAATCTATTTCTTGCTTCAGTTTAAGTATTTATTTCTCTTAAAATAAATTACAGGCATACACAGTGACAAGTTACAAGATTTTAGAAACCTGTCGGTTAGGCGGATGATGGAGTCCCTCAAGGAGATAGCAGGCAAGGCCGGGAAGAATTCCAGTGTGCATTCGGTATGTTTGGCGGGAGGTCTCATCCGTGATGTGGAGGAGGCCCTGCCGGCTGCTATCGAGCGCACTGGGTGCAACCGGCTGCATGTAGTGGCACATGTCGGCACGAATGACGCCTGCCGCTTGGGTTCTGAGGCCATCCTCGACTCCTTTCGGCGCCTGGCTGATTTGTCGAAGGCAACTAGCAACGCACGCGAGGTGCAGGCTAAGCTGTCTTATTGTAGCACCGTATCCAGGGCTGATCACGGTCCTCTGGTTTGGAGCAGAGTGGAAGGTCTAAACCAGAGGCTCAGACGACTCTGCGACGGTATCGGATGCGAATTTCTCGACTTCCGCTATTGGGTACAGAATTGTAGGGTTCCTCTTAATAGGTCAGGCGTGCACTGCACGCAGGAAGCGGCTACTATGGTAGTGGAGTGCGTGTGGCGTGCACATTGGGCTTTTTTAGGTTAGAGAACCCCTCCCTTGGGATCAAAGAGGGTTTACCTGTTAAATCAGCCTCAGTGACCTCAGAGAATCTTGATCCTCGTAGATCAGAGATAGAAAATATTACTACGATTTTAGTAAACTTCACGAGCATCCAAGGAAAGATCCCAGAAATAGTATCGGTTACTGAAGGTTATAATACACAGATATTATTGGTAATAGAAAGATGGTTGAAACCAGACTTCAATGACAACGAAATCGTAAGTCCGGATTGGAATCTATATCGTAAGGATAGGTTAGTCGCCAATGGTGGCGGCGTGTTTATTGCAGTAAAAAATTCGACAAAATCTACCGAAATTATCACGGATTCCAAATGTGAATTAATCTGGGTGAAACTGAGTATCAAAGAGGTCGAAAATGGTGATCGGATTCTTCTACAGACCACCTAGGTCAGGATCTGCAGTTGCAGAGCGCTTCAGACGGAACTTGCATAGTATCATTAGTAATTTTCCAGATCATGTCGTTGTAATAGGGGGTAACTTTAACTTACCAGGTATAGAGATTGGGAGTGTTAGGCCATCAAAACTGGGATTGGTGTGGCATTGTTCTGGACGTCTTGTTCGAAAATTACCTTGAGCAGACAGTTATAGAATGAACTCGATAGGGTAACCTCTTAGACCTCCTGGCAACAAACAGACCTGAACTTATCGAATCAGTTAACGTAGAGGAAGGTATCAGTGATCATAAGGCTATGACAGCATTTATGATGACGTTTCCTACAAGGAATGTTAAGAAAGGTAGGAAGATATATTAGCTCTGCAAGGGTGACAGGATACAAATTTCAGAATAAACAAATGGTTCAAATGGCTCTGAGCACTATGGGACTTAACATCTGAGGTCATCAGTCCCCTAGAACTTAGAACTACTTAAACCTAACTAACCTGAGGACATCACACACATCCATGCCCGAGGCAGGATTCGAACCTGCGACCGTAGCGCTCGCTCGGTTCCAGACTGCAGCGCCTAGAGCCGCACGGCCACCACGGCCGGCAAATTACAGAATACCTCAGCAGTCAGCATCAAATATTCGGTGGGAGGACGAAGATGTGGAGAACAAATGGAAAAAAATTCAAAGGCATCGCTCAATATGCTCTAGACAAGTTTGTTCCGAGTAAGGTTTTAGGGGATGGGAAAGATCCACCATGGTTTAACAGCCATGTTAGAAAAGCGCTACGTAAACAAAGAGCACTTTATCTCAGATTCAAGTGAAGTAAAAACCTAGCTACAAACAAAAGCTGGAAGAAGCGAAATGAGCGTAAGGAGAACAATGAGAGAAGCGTTCAATGATTCTGAAAGTAATACACTGTAACCGACTTGAGTAAAAATCCTAAGAGATCTTGGTAGTATGTAAAATCAGTAAGTGGGTCAAAATCATCTATTTTTTCTCTTAGCGACCACACCGGCACCGAAACGGAAGATACCAGAGAAGGCCTAAATACTGAATTCGGTTTCCCGAAGTTGTTTCACCGCGGAAGATCGTAACACTGTCCCTCCTTTCATTCGTCGTTCGAACGTCGAAATGGCAGACACTGAGACAACCGACCGCGGAACTGAAAAGCAGCTACAATCGCCTAGTAGTGGAAAGGCGTCAAGACCAGATGGGATACCTACAAGATTCTATATAGATTATGCAAAAGAACGTGCTTCCCTTCTAGCAGTAATTTATCGTAAATCGTTTGAGCAACAAAAGGTACCCAAAGACTGGAAAAAAGCGCAGGTCACTCCCGTTTTTAAGAAAGGCCGTTTCCGAAAGAACCTAACTCTCAAGAGAGTACGAAACCCTCACATATATTAGTAGTCTCAGATCAACATTCTAATTATTGGTCGTGAATATGCAGTACCTTCGGCTTTTGGCGAGCCATTACAAGTGTACACCAGTGTAGTATTACGACCTTACATAACCATTCTTGTACTTCTCGAGAGGGACATCCTGGGGCCTCATTGGAAACAATCTTTGGCATCATCCAAACTCTCGCTTTCCTCCACTGTTTTAGACATTGACTTCGAGGGGATCTCTCATAGCGTTCGCTCAACTTTTAATCAAACATTTTTGCATATGAATGGCAAATGCGACCCAACTTTAGAATCTTTCTTACCGTAAATTCCCACATTTAATACTATCACTTGCCATTGTTAGTTTTAGGTATTATTTTTCATGTCAGTTGTTCATTTACTATACATTTACCTTTCCAAAAGTCAGTATCACTTCATCCAGTACTTCTACATTATTTCTGTATGTCCTACAAGGTGCGACAATAACGAGACTGATTTTCTTTGCAAGACGTGGCAACCCTGCAGGCTTGCATAGGCACAATATCTTTGACCTTGGTCTATAAGCTGCTTCTAGTCCAAGCGGCACATCGATCCAACTGGTCAGTCGTGAGTTGTGCCATAATAAGTTAACATGTGTTTGTGTCTCTCGTCACGGAAATGGAAGCGCATAATATTGCGCAACGTTATGCCATTTCTTTTTGCGTTAAACTGGGTGAAAACGTGACGAAAACTTACGGTAAGCTTCAGAAGGCTTTTACAGAGGAGGTTATGTCAAAAGCTCAAGTTTTTCGTTGGCATAAAATGTTAAGCGAAGGCAGAACGAATGTTGAAGACGAAGACCGCAGTGGACGACCACCAACCTCACGGACGGATGTCAATTTGGCCAGGGTGCGTGAACTCATACGATCCGATCGAAGATTATCCGTGAAAATGACTGCAGAAGAACTGAACATCGATCAAGAAACGGTTCGTCTAATAATAACTGAAGATCCTGGTATGAGAATGATTTGTGCAAAAATGGTCCCCTAAAATCTCACATCACAATAGCGAGAAAGACGGAAAAATGTGGCAGCCGATCTGTTAGAGCAAACAGAAATCAATCCAGAATTGTTGAGCTGTGTTATCACTGGTGATGAAAGTTGGTTTTTTCAGTACGATCCAGAGACAAAACGCCAAAGTTCGCAATGGAGCTCAAAGGGATCACCCAGACCAAAAAAAGCTCGCATGTCAAAGTCAAAAGTGAAATGCACGCTTGTGTGCTTCTTTGATTGCAAGGGAATTGTTCATAAAGAGTGGGTGCCTCCTGGACAAACAGTTAACCAATATTACTACAAAGAAATTTTAGAAAGACTTCGTAAAAGAGTTCTTCGTGTCCGTGCCGACATTGCTGATAATTGGATTCTGCATCACGATAATGCGCCATCCCACACTACCCAATCAGTGCAGCAATTTTTAACCTCAAACAAATTTCAGTACTACCACAACTACCTTATTCACCAGATATCGCTCCGTGCGACTTTTTTTGTATTTCCAAGAGTCAAAATGGCGGTGAAGGGACACCATTTTCAAACAACACAAGATGTCCAAAAAGCTGTGATAAGGGTCTTGGAGGATATTACAGAAGATGAGTTCTAGAAATGTTACCATCAATGGCAGAAGCGCTGGAAAAAGAGTGTGCAATCAGAAGGGAACTACTTTGAACGAGACAACACTAAACTTGACTAAAACGGTAGACAACATTTTTTTTCTCATCAGTCCCATTATTTATATATGCTCTAAGACAAAAAAGGAGAAAAAAACGTAGCAGCACGAAGGAACTATGCGAATGGACGGAAATCGGTAGTTGTGATGAACATGAACAGACAAACGATTGATTACAATTTCAGAAAAAAACTGTATGATTTATTCAAAATAAAGGGCTTCACAAATTGAGCGGTCCACCTCTGGCCCTTATGCATGCGGTTATTCGTCTTGGAATTGATTGACAGAGTTGTCAGATGTCATCCTGAGAGACATCGTGTCAAGTTCCGTTCAAGTGGTGCCTTAGCTCGCCAAAATCCCGAGATGGTTAGATGGCCCTACCCAAATGCTCCAGACGTTCCGGGGAGAGAAATGTAAACCCAGAATAGCCTGCTATGAACGGCAAAAAAACGGGGCGCAGAATATTATTAACGTACCGCTGTGCCGTAAAGGTGCCGCGGACGACAACCAAAGCGGTCCTCCTATGAAAAGAAAAATCATCAACCCTAGTTGTCAGGCAGTATGGCGGGCGACAGTCGGGTTGGTTTTCCATCGCTGCGTCTTGAGTGATGAGTCCCTCTTCGAACTGAGACCCGATGACAAGCAAAAACGTGTCTCGAGACGTCTCGGACAACGGCGAAATACCAACGCGACTGTTGCCCGCATTGCGTCCCGACAACCACGAGGGATGGTCTGGGCTGCCATTTCTTTTCATACCAGGATCCGTTTGGTTGTCATCCGGCGGCACACTCACAGCACAGCGGTACGTCGACGATGTTCTACGCCCCGTTTTGTTGCCCTTTGTGGTAAGTCATCCTGGGCTTACGTTTCATTAAGATAATGGCCGCCCGCTCACGGCGAGAGCTACTGTTGTTTGTCTTCGTGCTTGCCAGACCCTCCGTTAGCCAAAAAATTATGACCACACGCTAAATAGTGTGTTGGTGCACGTTCTGAACGCAATATAGGAATGATTCTCTGTGTCACGTTTTCAACAAGTCACTGGCAGGTTTCCGGAAGCAAGTGGCAACAGGTGTCAACGTACATGCTACGCAGTACTCGTAAATTACGGCCGATGGTTTGTGGGCGCGGAGGCAGTGCATGATAGCGTCCCAGGTGTGTTCCATGGGTTCACGTCAGGTGAATTTGGTGACCAAGACATCGACATGATTCACTGTCATGTTCCTCTGCTCCTCAAACCAGTGTGCCATGATTCTGGCCCCGTGGCGCGTCCATTTATCCTGTCGGTGAGGACATCCAACATAAAAGGACGCAGGTGGTCCGCAAAAATATTCATAATCCACAGCTCTAATGCGACTTTCAATTACTGTCGTGGGCCTCTTGAAGGCCCAGTCGAATTTACTCCATATCGAAAAAAAGCCCCCATCGATCTGTATCTGGGGTGCAGATCATGTTTCCAACAGCCATTCACCTGGATTGCACGACATCCGGACATTACCGTCGACCTGATGTAACAAGAAACTTGATTCTTCAGACCAGCCGATAAATTTAGCCACAGTCCAATCTCGGTGATACTGTGCCTATGGCAGTGGTAATAATCGATGTCGTAGTTATCGAAATAAGCAACAACCGTTTGCATAAAAGAATTCTGATTTCTTAACAAGTTTCAGGTACTTTGTGCCCTTCTTCAGAAGGTTATATCTAGCGCATTATTAGAGAGAGATTAATGCAGATATTGCTGTGGTACTGTGGTTCATAGAGCCTGTACAATCACATGAAGACAGCAATATGCTACACCGCATCTTAATATTGACACTCGCTAACAGTGCGGTAGATACAACCTTCTGAAGAAGGGCACAAGGTGCCTGAAACCGGTGATAAAAATCAAACCTCTTTTATGCAGCTGACTGGTGGTTCTTTCTATATACACAACTACAGTTGCTGAAGATGGAAGAATACGATGTCGCAGAGTTAACAGAGAAAAATACAGCGGTCGACTGCTGTGAAGCCAAATGTTCGACAACGTACCGAGCGAGGTGGACTCAGTGGTTAGAACACTGGACTCGCATTCGGGAGGACGACGGTTCAATCGTGCGTCCGACCATCCTTGTTTAGGCTTTCTGTGATTTCCCTAAATCGCTCCAGGCAAATGCCGGGATGGTTCCTTTGAAAGGGCCGACTTCCTTCCCCGACCTTCCCTAATCCGATGAGACCGATGACCTCGCTGTCTCCTGCCCTCAAAATAACCCAACCAACCCCCACTCAACAACGTACACTGAACAATGCGGTCCGAAACACTTGTAACTGGACCTATATCAGTGGTTCCAAAACTGGGGGTAATTACTCCCTGAGGGATAAATTAAGTTTTCTGAGGACTAAAAACCAAACGATTTGATTCTGTTGCAGTCACGAAAAGATCATTACTGTTATGACAATATTCTAAGACTCTGGGATTAGTATATAAGTGTCAATAATTACTTTTTCTCCATTAGTAGCATTAATGCTGTGGAGATTACAGGTTCCTCTCGTAGTCCACCCATTATACACATATGCTGTGCTTTGTCCCGTACATCGCTGATGATAAAAGTGAGACATGTACGCAACAAATGCTAAATATCAGGAAAACATCTTCTTGAAGTTGTAAATATTACCTGCAGTAGTCAAGAAACTGCTTCATTATTCGCATCGAAACTGATAAATGAATTAATTTACACCATGACACAGCAGTAACTACGTAAGGGCCACTACACTGCTGTAGACAGTTTCATTACTAGTATTACTATTAGCAGAATGGTTAAATACAAAGAATTAAAAACCTGAAGTCTTCCAACTTCTGCCAATTCAGAAGTAAGGAGTGCAGCACTAAAGTGTTTTACGAACAGTAAGTATAGTGCACACATCTGAACTAGTTTCATTTTAAATATGAGTTGCAGTGTTCAGGCCAAGCAAGTGCCGTTATGGAGAGGAGTAATGCAGGGGAAGCATGTTTTGTAACAAGTGTGTACCCTCACTGTGGATAGTCAGCTGTCTTTTCCGAGGAGTTGGGGGTAGCATGAAAATCCTTTGCCATTCATCCTAAAACACACACACACACACACACACACACACACACACACAAGCTGAATATCAGTCATCTTTCAGAATTTTAAAAATAGAAGTGTTTCAAGAAAAGTCATTGATTCTACAGTTTAGTTAGGTGCTAAAGTCGGTGATAATATGGGAGAGTGGCGTGCAACAGATGACAGGGTGGGGGGTGGGGTACTAGATAATGCCTGATTGCACTCAGGAGTAATGGTGTTTTCTAACAATGGAAAATCCAGGCTTGAATGTGACAATATTTGAGAAGGAAAGTTGCTACACACCATATAGCGGAGGTGCTGAGTCAAAGATAGGCACAACAAAGACTTTCACGATTAAAGCTTTCGGCACTGGTCTCCGTCAACAATGGACACACAAACGCACGCACACATACGCTCACGCAAACTCAACTCACACATACGTCTGACAAGACCAATGGTCGAAAGCTTTAATTGTGAGAGTCTTTTTTTGTGCCTATCTGCGACTCAGTATCTCCACTATATGGTGAGTAGGAACATTCTGCTCTGTTTTCCTTTAGTCGTAATACATTACATCTTCTGTGTCACAGATTCAGGACGATATATCATCGAAGATCCTAATTACAAACATCCTTGTGAGTTTAGTAATAGCTGTTGAACTCTTTTGAGTACAAATATTCAGTTCACTGCGCTCTGTGAGTGTGTTACTGTGCGAAGTAATTCCTCAAACCTTTGACGAAAAACTGTTTATTCATTTTTTGTGTTAATGTAGTGCAGGTTATATTTTCAACAGACGAGTGCAGTCAGAACTATCATTCAAAGGAAATGAAGTACAAAAATACGTAGAAACAAAATACGAAAGCACTGCGGACTACTGATTCACAGTTATGAGTCCTTTTCTTTCGTGATGCTCTATATGGACAAAATGATTATTACCCTGAAGGAATGTGGAACAATCTACGGAACATCTGGTTGTTACCTGCGCAGCTTAACTGTAAAAAAAAAAAAAAAAAAACACCAACTGCATGGAACACACAACGATTGCGAACCAGTGCTGTGAGCAAAGGTAAACTGATGTCAGTAAATCCACGCGTGCTAAGTTAAAATCTTTGTAAAAACCGTGATGCTCACGGGACGCTGTTTAATATTCAAGGATTTGATGCTATCTGGCTCGGCGCGCCTCGTGTCACCCGATTATATTGGCCCCGCGCAGCTGCTACTCTGCGGGCTCCGAGCAGCAATAAGTGCTTTTCTTGTGGCGCAGAAATGTTGTCAGGTAGCTGCGTTGCGCGGCGTATGAAGGCACTTTTTTTTCCGTTCCCCGATCGCTATCGTAACAGTTGCAAAGCATTAAGCGCTGAAGAAGGTGCCTGCCGCAGCTCCTGACAACTAGCAATAAGCGCCGTGCCATTTCCCAGGGATGGCTCTCTTCTCCCACTTGCCGTATTAAGTTTAACCTAAGACGTTGCTTGAGATGCGCGGCGGGGGCGTAGCCGCGGAGGAACAGTACGCTCGCCAGAACACAGCTTCGTTGTGTGCCCCTTACAGGCCACGTGACTTATGTCCTGGTGTAAGCATTCCTATACGATACCTTCTCGGCAACTTTTGCGGGAGATATTGTATGTATAGAGCTACAAAATAAAAAATAAAAAAACTGGAGAAGTGCGAGAAGGACTCCAGCTATGTGGATTCCGTACAAACTTAACTATTTATATATACAGGGTTATTACAAATGATTGAAGCGATTTCATAAATTCACTGTAGCTCCATTCATTGACATATGGTCACGACACACAACAGATACGTAGAAAAACTCATAAAGTTTTGTTCGGCTGAAGCCGCACTTCAGGTTTCTGCCGCCAGAGCGCTCGAGAGCGCAGTGAGACAAAATGGCGACAGGAGCCGAGAAAGCGTATGTCGTGCTTGAAATGCACTCACATCAGTCAGTCATAACAGTGCAACGACACTTCAGGACGAAGTTCAACAAAGATCCACCAACTGCTAACTCCATTCGGCGATGGTATGCGCAGTTTAAAGCTTCTGGATGCCACTGTAAGGGGAAATCAACGGGTCGGCCTGCAGTGAGCGAAGAAACGGTTGAACGCGTGCGGGCAAGTTTCACGCGTAGCCCGCGGAAGTCGACGAATAAAGCAAGGAGGGAACTAAACGTACCACAGCCGACGGTTTGGAAAATCTTACGGAAAAGGCTAAAGCAGAGGCATTTCTTAAACAGGAGATTGGAAAACCGATGGATCGGTCGTGGTGGAGATCATGATCAACAATTCATGTCATGGCCTCCACGCTCTCCCGACTTAACCCCATGCGATTTCTTTCTGTGGGGTTATGTGAAAGATTCAGTGTTTAAACCTCCTCTACCAAGAAACGTGCCAGAACTGCGAGCTCGCATCAACGATGCTTTCGAACTCATTGATGGGGACATGCTGCGCCGAGTGTGGGAGGAACTTGATTATCGGCTTGATGTCTGCCGAATCACTAAAGGGGCACATATCGAACATTTGTGAATGCCTAAAAAAACTTTGAGTTTTTGTATGTGTGTGCAAAGCATTGTGAAAATATCTCAAATAATAAAGTTATTGTAGAGCTGTGAAATCGCTTCAATCATTTGTAATAACCCTGTACATATAGCGTTCAAAATGGTTCAAATGGCTCTGAGCACTATGGGACTCAACTGCTGAGGTCATTAGTACCCTAGAACTTAGAACTAGTTAAACCTAACTAGCCTAAGGACATCACAAACATCCATGCCCGAGGCAGGATTCGAACCTGCGACCGTAGTGGTCTTGCGGTTCCAGACTGCAGCGACTTTAACCGCACGGCCACTTCGGCCGGCTATAGCGTTCATCTTTAGGTCTTGATGAGTGAATCTGCGAGTATCAAAGCATGTGACATAAATGGGCGTATCTTTTGACTGCATTGACTTACAAGTTTAACATTTTTTAAACCGACAGGGGACTATAGGCCTTTGTATTTGACATATATTTCAACCTGATACTTCAATCCGTTCCTGAGAAAAAGGGATCTTAACGGATGGACAGACAGACAGACGAAAAGCAAATAGCTACAAGGTATTTTGTGTGATTTAATTATAAATTACCATCACTTCACACTTCCGGGCTGAGATGCCGTGGTCCATACATAAGTCTCTCCCCTGAAGTTTCGCCTTCGACTGCGGAAGGCATCGTCCGGGGACAATCGGCGAACTGCAACGAGAGCACGATTGAGCGCCGTATATGTAAGCCATCCAGAGGGCGCCGCTGTCAATCACGTGACGCCGGCTGTGCTATGATCTCTGATATTGCCAACTTTCTCGATTGAAATTAATCGACTGTCACGCTGTTGTTGCAATGTTGACATCCATACCTTATCCAGCTTAATGCCTTCATCTTTTCTAGTAAAATTATTGCCGTGTTTGGCAATCTCAGTGGCCTCTCTGTACATTCGCGCATAATAATGCGACGTCTTTGCTATGACTGTCGTCTCACTAAACTTTATTTCATGATCACCTTCCTGAATAAATTACCATTTTTTCTTTTCTTTTTACTGTGAAATCCTTCTTCTTCCCAAATTGCATGTTTCTACGTCAACGAGAAGTACCCTATAGGCTTTGATGAGCCAATTTCCGAATATCAAAATGCGCAACACAAATTTCGTGTCTTTGGTTTGCATCGACTCAGTACTTTAAATTTTCACTCCATCAAGGGATCGTAAGCACTAGAATTTGGCATTAATTTCAATTTGATACCATTGCCCGTTCCTGAGAAAAAGAGATGTCAAGAGGCGGACAGAGAGACGGACGACACAGTGGTCCCACAAGGGTTCCGTTTCTACGGACTGAGGAAAGGAACCGTAAAAATGAGGCTAACCATTTGTGTTTGAATTTGGATTTGTCGTCGCGTTATAGTACGCGATCAATTTTAGACCTTGAACATTGTTTCTTTCTACAATAAATTTCATTAATAGCTGTCAGCTTAGTTGCAGGAGACTATTAATTAACGGCAGACATGAAAAACTTGAGCCACACTGCGGCGTATCGGATGTTCATATAATTTACGGGAATGCAACAACGCAATTCCTTTGACAGCCGGCTATATATAAAGGGTGGACACACCGTCATTTTTAAAGCACAAATGCAACGAGAGATCGCTATACATGACAATTTTAAACCACAGCGATGGGGCTACACCAATCAGGGAAACAAACGACGACGTATGCAGATAGACCACATACAACGTTAACAAATTAGCGTCGTCAAACAGCCTAACGACGCCATTTCGGTAATTTTTGCGTTTACCGTGTTTTAGGCCTAGAGTTACACAATGTAAACTAGGCTACTCGCTTTGCTGAAGAGCTATTTGTTGCGGCGTATTAACCGGCAGCCGATTTTAGACTTCAAGCTGTATTTCTTCAAGAAGAAATTTTGTCACAATTTATCAGCTTATCAACATGAAGCTATTGCTTAGCTGTGTTCTCAAGCTCCCCCGGAGAGGAAACTACTGAGTATCCTGCCCAGTTTCACAGAAGAGATACCCAGATATACACTCCTGGAAATGGAAAAAAGAACACATTGACACCGGTGTGTCAGACCCACCATACTTGCTCCGGACACTGCGAGAGGGCTGTACAAGCAATGATCACACGCACGGCACAGCGGACACACCAGGAACCGCGGTGTTGGCCGTCGAATGGCGCTAGCTGCGCAGCATTTGTGCACCGCCGCCGTCAGTGTCAGCCAGTTTGCCGTGGCATACGGAGCTCCATCGCAGTCTTTAACACTGGTAGCATGCCGCGACAGCGTGGACGTGAACCGTATGTGCAGTTGACGGACTTTGAGCGAGGGCGTATAGTGGGCATGCGGGAGGCCGGGTGGACGTACCGCCGAATTGCTCAACACTTGGGGCGTGAGGTCTCCACAGTACATCGATGTTGTCGCCAGTGGTCGGCGGAAGGTGCACGTGCCCGTCGACCTGAGACCGGACCGCAGCGACGCACGGATGCACGCCAAGACCGTAGGATCCTACGCAGTGCCGTAGGGGACCGCACCGCCACTTCCCAGCAAATTAGGGACACTGTTGCTCCTGGGGTATCGGCAAGGACCATTCGCAACCGTCTCCATGAAGCTGGGCTACGGTCCCGCACACCGTTAGGCCGTCTTCCGCTCACGCCCCAACATCGTGCAGCCCGCCTCCAGTGGTGTCGCGACAGGCGTGAATGGAGGGACGAATGGAGACGTGTCGTCTTCAGCGATGAGAGTCGCTTCTGCCTTGGTGCCAATGATGGTCGTATGCGTGTTTGGCGCCGTGCAGGTGAGCGCCACAATCAGGACTGCATACGACCGAGGCACACAGGGCCAACACCCGGCATCATGGTGTGGGGAGCGATCTCCTACACTGGCCGTACACCACTGGTGATCGTCGAGGGGACACTGAATAGTTCACGGTACATCCAAACCGTCATCGAACCCATCGTTCTACCATTCCTAGACCGGCAAGGGAACTTGCTGTTCCAACAGGACAATGCACGTCCGCATGTATCCCGTGCCACCCAACGTGCTCTAGAAGGTGTAAGTCAACTACCCTGGCCAGCAAGATCTCCGGATCTGTCCCCCATTGAGCATGTTTGGGACTGGATGAAGCGTCGTCTCACGCGGTCTGCACGTCCAGCACGAACGCTGGTCCAACTGAGGCGCCAGGTGGAAATGGCATGGCAAGCCGTTCCACAGGACTACATCCATCTCCATGGGAGAATAGCAGCCTGCATTGCTGCGAAAGGTGGATATACACTGTACTAGTGCCGACATTGTGCATGCTCTGTTGCCTGTGTCTATGTGCCTGTGGTTCTGTCAGTGTGATCATGTGATGTATCTGACCCCAGGAAAGTGTCAATAAAGTTTCCCCTTCCTGGGACAATGAATTCACGGTGTTCTTATTTCAATTTCCAGGAGTGTAGTTTGAATGATGGAAAGTTGCGTGTTAACCGGCACTTTCAAATGGTTCAAATGGCTCTGAGCACTATGGGACTTAACATCTGTGGTCATCAGTCCCCTAGAACTTAGAACTACTTAAACCTAACTAACCTAAGGACATCACACACATCCATGCCCGAGGCAGGATTCGAACCTGCGACCGTAGCAGTCGCGCGGTTCCGAACTGAGCGCCTAGAACCGCTAGACCACCGCGGCCGGCCCGGCACTTTCAATAGGCCGCAAAAAACTTGCAAACTCATTCATTAGGGGGTTCCGTGTCACATTGTGTTAAAACGAAACCCTTGCGGGATTACTTGGTTGTCCGTTTTTCTGTCTGTCCGACTGTTCGAAACCCACATTCTGAGGGGCAACGTAAAAAATTGAAGCTTCTAATTCAATGCAATCAAGCGATACCGCCGTTTATGTCAAACATTTTTACTCGATAATTCACACATCAAAACAGACATGGTACTTTCTGTTTACCTAGAATCATAAAAACTGCCAAGAAGCAAATATTCACACTGCAACTGAAGTAAAAAATCCGAAAATCGTTAATTTGTAATTACATCACGCGCAAAAAAATTTGTCATTTGTTATATCAGTTGCCTGTCTGTCTCTCCCTCCGTCTGTTAAGACACTTTTTCGCAGGAGCCGGAAGATGCATCAAAGTTGAAATTTATGTCACATACTGAGACCTACAAACTTTCGTTGGTGTAAAAATGTTAAGCTACTGAGTCAATGCAATGAAAAGATACGGCCATTTATGTCACACATTTCGATACCCGCAAGCTCACTGTAAGCTATAGGGCACTTCCCATGACGTGGAATAATGAAATTTGGCAAGAAGGTAGTTGCCACATTACAAGAAAACAAGAATATCGGAAAAATGTTAATTTGTGATTGTTACACGAAAAAATATTTCTTTTGTCATTTTTTATGCGACTTCAAAGTTGAAAACAAAACATTCTCGGAAAACTTGGACTCCCTGGGACCGATATCTTCCCAGTATCAGTGTCCATAAGAGGCAAAAATCGTCGAGATCCTCTATTCTTGGGATGGATAATAAAGTTTGTACAGAGACCTCAGTACACGAGTCCCACTCGCACCTGGGCAGCTTTTCCTAAATACTTTAGTTTCAGTAACTCGAGAACTAGTCGTCGCTAACATTTCGTAAAGGATCGACATGGAGTGCAAACTTACCGATTTCGGTCAGTTTGAGACTCAGACTTTGAGTTTCTACGATTTTTTCCGATTATTTATCTGTCATCTACATCTACATCTACGTGATTACTATTCACAATAAAGTGATTGGCAGAGGGTTCAATGAACCACCTTCAAGCTGTCTCTCTACTATTCCACTCTTGAACGGCACGCGGGAAAAACGAGCACTTAAATTTTTCTGTCCGAGCCCTGATTTCTCTTATTTTATCGCGATGATCATTTCTCCCTATGTAGGTGGGTGCCAACAGAATGTTTTCGCAGTCGGAGGAGATCCCGTCGCAACGACAAACGCCTTCGTTTTAATGATTGCCACTCCAATTCACGTATCATGTCTGTAACACTATCTCCCCTATTTCGCGATAATACAAAACGAGCTGCCTTTCTTTGTACTTTCTCGATGTCATCCGTCAGTCCCACCTGATACGGATCCCACATCGCACAGCAGTACTCCAGAACAGGGCGGACAAGCGTGGTGTAAGCAGTCTCCTTAGTAGACCTTTGCACCTTAGAAGTGTTCTGCCAATGAATCGCAGTCTTTGGTTTGCTCTACCCACAATATTATCTATGGGATCGTTCCAGTTTAGGTTATTTGTAATTGTAATCCATAAGTTTTTAGTTGAATTTACAAAAAAAATGGTTTAAATGGCTCTGAGCACTATGGCACTTAACTTCTGAGGTCACCAGTCCCCTAGAGCTTAGAACTACTTAAACCTAACTAACGAAAGGACATCACACACATCCATGCCCGAGGCAGGATTCGAACCTGCGACCGTAGTTGTCGCGCGGTTCCAGACTGTTGCGACTAGAACCGCTTGGCCACTCCGGCCGGCTTGAATTAACAGCCTTCAGATTTGTGTGACATCGCGTAGTCAAAATTTAGCTGATTTCTTTTAGTACTCATGTGAATAACTTCACACTTTTCTTTATTCAGGGTCAATTGCCACTTTTCGCACCATACAAATATCTTTTGATCATCTGATGACTTAACAAGACGGTAAATGACAGCATCATCTGCAAACAATCTAAGACGGCTACTCAGATGGTCTCGTATGTCGTTAATATAGATCAGGAACAATAGAGGGCCTACAACACTTCCTTAGGGAACGCCGGATATTACTTCTCTTTTACTCGATGACTTTCCGTCTATTACTAGGAACTGTGACCTTTCTGACAGGAAATCACGAATCCAGTCGCACAACTGAGACGATACTCCGTAGGCACGCAGTTTGGTTAGAAGACGCTTGTGAGGAACAGTTTCGAAAGCCTTCTGGAAATCTAAAAATATGGAATCAATTTGACATCCCCTGTCGATAGCACTTATTACTTCATGAGTATGAAGAGCTAGTTGTGTTTCACAAGAATGATATTTTCTGAAACCGTGATGACTATATGTCAATAAATAATTTCTCAGAAAGAATTTTTTGTGTTTAGGGAAAGAGATTAGCACACTCCGTATTCTCAGGTAAAACTGCAGTTCATAATGGCATAGTAGTGCCTCGAAATATATATTGCAGTCTGCGACCTGATCCGTTTACGCACGGGTAGTATGAACCATCTACATTGTACGATATGAAATTAAATCGTCATAACTTCTGAACATTTTGCGTTAGGACGTTCAAACTGCACGGTTGGCCGGGGGGCATGATGGGATTAGTATGCACACTATGGTTTCATTTTGTGACGAAGCCCATTTTCATTAGGATGGGTTCATCAATAAGCAAAACTAGTCCGTTTGGGGGACTGAGAATTCGCATTTCGAGATCGAGAAGTCTCTTCACCCTCACCGGGTGACTGTGTGGTGTGCAATGCCCAGTCACAGAATAAGCGGTGCGATATTCCTTTATGGTACGTTGACTCCCGAGCGGTACGTGAAGGTTTCGGAAGATGATTTCATCCCCACTATCCAAAAGTTACCCTGATTTCGACAAGATGTGGTACATGCAAGACAGAGGTGGACTCCATCGAAGCAGGAGAGTGTTTGATGTCCTGGAGGAGTACTTCGCATTCTGGCTCTGCACTACAGAGGCCATTGGCACTTGCCTCGATTGACCGCCATATTCTCCGGATCTGAACACATGCGGCTTCTTTTTGTGGAGCTATATTAAAGGCAAGGTGTACAGCAATAACCCCAAAACCATTTCTGAGCTGAAAACAACCATTTAGAAAGTCATCGAGAACGTCAGTGTTCCGGCATTTCAGCTGGTCGTGCAGAATTTCGCTATTTGTCTGCGACACATCATCGCCAATGGTGGCAGGCGTATCGAACATGTCGTTATCTAAATCCGAATATTTATAGTGACGATTACATGTGTTAATGAAGCGTGTGCACGCCGTTAACTTGTAACTAATCAAAGCTTTTTTCATATAGTTCAGTAATTGTCATCCTGCGTATTGGCAGCTGGCTGACGGAGCACAAATAATAATAAAAACCACGCATGAGCTACATGTTCTCCCCTTGACAGCACTCCACTTGCAAAGATTAATACCCACTGATGCTTTATTGAGGCTCATTGGCGCAATTCCTTGTCATGGACTCCTTGCGACAGATTTCTTTCGTCCTGTCATGCAAAGAATTGTGTCAACATGTAGGTTTGATTTAAGAAAAGCAGGAAGCAGAATGCTGAGTCATCTGTTGCTCTACTGACAGAACATACTACATGTAAGCGAAGCAACGGTGCATGTGTTGCTGAACCAGTTTTTCGGAAAACGTTTCGCTTTTCGCATAAAAAATTAGAAACTACAGATTTTAGATCCCTATTTTTCCTTGCTGTGCAGTTGCACTAAGACGATTGCAGGGAAAGTATTGGTTAAAAGTATTTAATCCTTTCACATTTGAAATCTCACATTGCAGCCTGACGGTGATATAGTTATCTTTTCGTTGCTTCGAAGCTCGGTAACTCATTGCCCGTTATTCGATTAAATTGCAGTCAGTTATGACTGCGAACTGCAATGTGAATTTGTTGTCATTTTTCGAAATGCGTCGACCAACATTCTGTAAAAGTATTTCGAAATCTTGTATTAGTCGCCCGCAAGGAATCTCTGAATACCATTCAACAAGATCGTGCCCAGGTTGAAATCTCTTTCTCGCCATTGGAGATTCGTTTACAAGTCATCTGCAAAATTTGAAAGTGTTGAGATGAGTAATATATGAATACATGAAGATGCGTGAACGCAGAGCGCACTGCGACGAACACACGTCACATATTGTCCGTACGTGAAAGAATGAGTCGCTCCGCGCAGTGTGCAGAACTAGAGTGCTAGAAGTTCTTCCATCCTCTCGCTAGATGGGAGTGGTGCTATTTTCAGAACGGCGGTTGATTAATTCATCATAGTTGAGCCAATTTATACGAAACAGTTATAAATTATATTCAGAAATCTTCCTGGAATATCATTCTACTTATTAGTAAAAATCATATCAAAATCTCTGCCGTGGTTCCTGAGATTGAACCGAACATACAGAAAGAAGAGAGCAGGAAACCTGTTATATAAGTAGAAAAGAAGGAGAAACTGAGCCAAAACGCAGGCAATCATTGTAGGCAAAACCACCCCTTCCTTCCGCCTCCTTGCTTATCTCACCATCTATGGCCGTCCTATCACCCTACCTTACCGTCACCCTCGACCGTCGCCTCTCCTGGACTCCCCACCTCCGGACAATCCAAGCCAAGGCACACTCCCGACTCAGTCTCCTCAAGCTCCTCTCCGGCCGTACGTGGGGTCTGGACCCCTCCACCATCCTCCACACCTATAAGTCCCTCATCCGCCCTATCCTTTGTTATGCCCATCCGGCTTGGATCTCTGCCCCCCCTACCTTTTATAAATCCCTCCAAATCCTTGAACGTCACGCTCTCCGCCTCGCCTATCGCATCCGTCTCCCCTCCCTCACGTGGATCCTGTACGATCTCATCCCCTTCCCCCACCTCCTCCTTTTCCTTGAAAGGATACGGATCCTGTACACCTCCCATAAACTCGATCCTCCTCACCCACTCGTCTCCCCGATCCTCTCCCACCCCCGCCCGCTGCCGCACCTGTATTCTCACGTCCCACCCGGTCTCCATCTCTCAACCCTCCTTACCCTCTCCCAAGGTGGCTTCCACCAGCTCCCCCTCCCTGATGATGTCCTCCTCCCCTCCATCTACCCCTCCTATCAACTTTGACCCTGCCGCCCCCCACTTCCGGTGTCCTTTCCTTTAGGCACCCTCCCTCCCTTCTCTTCCCTTTCCTTCTCTTTCCTTTTCCCCCGTCCCGTCCTTCCACCCCTCTTCCCCCGGGCTTCCCCTCCACCTTCCTCCCTCCCCCTATCTCCCCTGCCTGTGGCATCTCTGCTCCCCCCTCTCGCTCTCCCACTCCCCTTCCTCCTGCTCCTCTCTTGGCAGGTCCCCGGACTCGCACACGCCCAGTGAACATTCGTGCGCCGGAGGTCATCGCCATTAGTGTCTCGTGTGTGTGCCTTCGTTTGTGTTTAGTGTTTGTTCGCCGGAACGCCGCCACTGTTCACGTGTACCATCGCCATCATCCCTGTTTTGTGCGCCGTGTCAACTAGTGTCAGTGATGTTTTCTCGTCAGGCGTGAACGGCTCCGTGTTTTTTGTTTTTTGGTGTCTACATTGTTTTTCCCGCCATTTTTGATTGTCTTCTCTGTGTCCCCTCTATTTATTACCTCTTGTAAATCTCAAGGCTGAAGAGTGGCGTACTCAGCTGCTGACAGCCCGCCTTGTGTAAGGTGATCAAAATTACAATAAAGAAAAAAAAAAAAAAGAGAAACTGAGTCCTTGTATGGATATCCGCCCCTTCTAAGCTCTATCGGCAACGGGCTTGCCGCAGTGGATACACCGGTTCCCGTCAGATCACCGAAGTTAAGCGCTGTCGGTCGTGGCCGTCACTTCGATGGGTCACCATCCAGGTCGCCAGACGCCGTTGCCATTTTTCGGGGTGCACTCAGCCTCGTGATGCCAACTGAGGAGCTACTCGACCGAATAGTAGCGGCTCCGGTCAAAGAAAACCTTCGTAACGACCGGGAGAGCGGTGTGCTGACCATACGCCCTTCCTATTCGCATCCTGAACTGAGGATGGCACGGCGGTCAGATGGTCTAGGTGAGCCACTTGTGGCCTGAAGACGGAGTGCTTTAAGATTTATCAGTCCCTCAATATCCTTGAGCACACGCGGATCCTCTACCATCTCATTAAAATGTCAACCCTTCCACACTCACTTCGAACACCCTCATATATCTTACACTCTCGGCAAACTTGTTTTCAGTAGACGCCTATCCCATCTGGTGACCAATCCTGGTATGAGCGGATACATCTCACTCTCCCTATTCTTACACACACCCCATATCCCATCCCATCACAACTTCAGCCATCTCCCTTTCCCAGACAATGGAACCTGCTCCCGTATTTATCCATCCATCCCACTATAATTGTTCTCCAACTATTCCAGTCGACACCAGGTCTCCCCCTCCCTCCTCCCCTTCCATTTCTTGTCATCAGTTCCTCTGGCGACACCACGGTCATGCTCTCACCCCCCCCCTCCCAAATAAAATCATCCTTCGCTTCCTCCTCCCCACTATCCACGCCTCCACGAACCTTCATTTCCAGATACTGCTCAACGCTTATGTAAGAGGGCTGCCCAGAAAGTAATGCACCGCATTTTTTTTCTCAGCCGGAAACAGTGCTACGAGTGCGAAACGTTACGTATGTATTATTTGAAGTCTTCTGAGTGAGCGAGACAAGTTTCCGTCACAAAGATAGCGTAGTTGCAGGACAGTTTCAAAATGGCGTCTGTAGGTGATGTACGTTGCAAGCAACGTGCCGTAATTGAATTTCTCACTACAGAGAAAGAAACTATGGGGAATATTCACAAACACTTGTGCAAAGCCTACGGAGCATCTGCTGTCGACAGAAGGACAGTTAGTCGCTGGGCACGGAGGGTGAGCTCATCAGAAGGCGGTTCGGCGGAGCTCTCCGATTTGCGGTCGGGGAGACCATCCACGGCTGTCACACCTGACATGTTTCAGCGAGCTGATGTCATTCGCGAGGACAGACGCATTACGACTCGGCAGTTGGCGCTGCATCTGTCAATCAGGAAAGGAAGTTCACACAGTGGCATACTGGCTCCGCCACCAGGACAAGGATTGGTACCGACAGGGCATACACGCCCTTGTTTCGCGCTGAAGAAAAGCCATAGAACGGGATGGAGATTACGTGGAAAAATAGGACGTGTAGGTAAAACACCATTCTTACGTGTGTGTAATTTTCACTATGTTCAATAAGGATTTGTTGAAGAAAAAAATGCAGTGCATTACTTTCTGGGAAGCTGTCGTATTTACGTCCGACCGCTTCTCTCACACAGTGCACCCAACGTTTAATCTCCCAACAACTTTTTACCCAGAGCAATTCCTTCAGCTGTTTAGTAAAAGTGCAGTGCTTCTTTATAATGAACGTAGCTGCCCTTTTCAAACTTTCTTAAATGATTCTTTTGTTTTCTTATCTTTACCTGTTAGACTGTTTATTTTCTTTCGAAATTTTAAACGAGGGAAACAACACAGGACTTTTTTTCTTTTTTGCAAACAGCAGGAGTCATCTTCTCATACATTTTAAACCTTTTTTAAATACACTCCTGGAAATGGAAAAAAGAACACATTGACACCGGTGTGTCAGACCCACCATACTTGCTCCGGACACTGCGAGAGGGCTGTACAAGCAATGATCACACGCACGGCACGGCGGACACACCAGGAACCGCGGTGTTGGCCGTCGAATGGCGCTAGCTGCGCAGCATTTGTGCACCGCCGCCGTCAGTGTCAGCCAGTTTGCCGTGGCATACGGAGCTCCATCGCAGCCTTTAACACTGGTAGCATGCCGCGACAGCGTGGACGTGAACCGTATGTGCAGTTGACGGACTTTGAGCGAGGGCGTATAGTGGGCATGCGGGAGGCCGGGTGGACGTACTGCCGAATTGCTCAACACGTGGGGCGTGAGGTCTCCACAGTACATCGATGTTGTCGCCAGTGGTCGGCGGAAGGTGCACGTGCCCGTCGACCTGGGACCGGACCGCAGCGACGCACGGATGCACGTCAAGACCGTAGGATCCTACGCAGTGCCGTAGGGGACCGCACCGCCACTTCCCAGCAAATTAGGGACACTGTTGCTCCTGGGGTATCGGCGAGGACCATTCGCAACCGTCTCCATGAAGCTGGGCTACGGTCCCGCACACCGTTAGGCCGTCTTCCGCTCACGCCCCAACATCGTGCAGCCCGCCTCCAGTGGTGTCGCGACAGGCGTGAATGGAGGGACGAATGGAGACGTGTCGTCTTCAGCGATGAGAGTCGCTTCTGCCTTGGTGCCAATGATGGTCGTATGCGTGTTTGGCGCCGTGCAGGTGAGCGCCACAATCAGGACTGCATACGACCGAGGCACACAGGGCCAACACCCGGCATCATGGTGTGGGGAGCGATCTCCTACACTGGCCGTACACCACTGGTGATCGTCGAGGGGACACTGAATAGTTCACGGTACATCCAAACCGTCATCGAACCCATCGTTCTACCATTCCTAGACCGGCAAGGGAACTTGCTGTTCCAACAGGACAATGCACGTCCGCATGTATCCCGTGCCACCCAACGTGCTCTAGAAGGTGTAAGTCAACTACCCTGGCCAGCAAGATCTCCGGATCTGTCCCCCATTGAGCATGTTTGGGACTGGATGAAGCGTCGTCTCACGCGGTCTGCACGTCCAGCACGAACGCTGGTCCAACTGAGGTTCCAGGTGGAAATGGCATGGCAAGCCGTTCCACAGGACTACATCCAGCATCTCTACGATCGTCTCCATGGGAGAATAGCAGCCTGCATTGCTGCGAAAGGTGGATATACACTGTACTAGTGCTGACATTGTGCATGCTCTGTTGCCTGTGTCTATGTGCCTGTGGTTCTGTCAGTGTGATCATGTGATGTATCTGACCCCAGGAATGTGTCAATAAAGTTTCCCCTTCCTGGGACAATGAATTCACGGTGTTCTTATTTCAATTTCCAGGAGTGTATTTCACCCCTAAATCTTGTTGTAATGTTCTTACTTATATTTCGTAGAAGCTTTTGGCTGAAGACCGGGATGTTGTACCACTGGCAGCCCACACTCTGCCCATATGGTAAAAAATGCGCCCTTTTTGTAAGGCATCCAGAAAACGAAATGTCACTATCTCATCTCCACCATACATAAGAAGAAAACATAGACAGTGACACAATTTCTTTAAGAGAGTGTCCTACACGAAAAACAATATAATCTCTCGCGAAACTATGCGGCAAGATTACTGTCGCTGACGTGGCAGATGTACGTATCACAATAGGAAATCGCTGCTGTACTCTTCAACTGACAGAGAAATTCAACGCTGGAGACAACGACTGACATCGTTTTCGCCAGTCCCGGAACGTGCTTCCGAGGAAGCTGTTAGGCGCAGCTGGAGCAACGGACTGTTGTGCGAGATGCCAGTGGGGTGCGACCCGCGGCCATTCTGCACGAGATGCAGCGAGGACGCTGCGACAATGGCCATTGTTCGCTTTGTGCGCGGCCTACCTGGCTGCCTGGGAGGACGCAGCTGCCTGTTGCGTCGCGCAGCTCGGCCCGTCCTCCGGTTACGCCTGTGCACAACTTTGTCGGAACCTGACACCACTGTCCTGTGGTCTGCGCAGGCATCACGGCTTCACGCATTCTGTTGTCCGGGCAACCATCGCGGCTTCCGAAGTCCTTTTCCTTTCTTACTACGGGGTGACGTGCGTCAAACAAGGGAAGGTTCAGATGGTTCAGATGGCTCTAAGCACTATGAGGGCTAACATCTGAGGTCATCAGTCCCCTAGACTTAGAACTACTTAAACCCAACTAACCTAAGGACATCACACACATCCGTGCCCGAGGCAAGATTCGTACCTGAGACCGTAGCAGCAGCGCGGTTCCGGACTGAAGCGCCTAGAACCGCTCGGCCACAGCGGCCGGCCACAACGGAAGGCCACGACGTTGGGATCACGAATTTACTTCAAACTCTGTACATATTTAGTAGGCCATTAAAACAATGTAATGTGCAAATAGTAATTTGCACTACTCTGGCAATTCTGTGAAAATCGTAAGAGAAGTTTTGCGCGTTTATTATGTAACTGATGTATCTGTGCGTAGGTTCCAATCATTAGAATTCGTGGTGGTCAAGAGGTTGGCGTTCGAGCTCCGTAAGACGAACTTGTGTGAAGCGACGGTTTGACTCCTGCTCAAACTTGATTTTTAATCTACATTTTTATTATTTAATTTATATGACAATTGAGAGGTAATATAACAATAACAAACCAAGCGTATTGTTGTTGTTGTTATGGTCTTCAGTCCTGAGACTGGTTTGATGCAGCACTCCATGCTACTCTACACTGTGCAAGCTTCTTCATCTCCCAGTACCTACTGCAACCTACATCCTTCTGAATCTGTTTAGTGCATTCATCTCTCGGTCTCCCTCTACGATTTTTACCCTCCACGCTGCCCTCCAATACTAAATTGGTGATTCCTTGATGCCTCCGAACATGTCCTACCAACCGATCCCTTCTTCTAGTCAAGTTGTGCCACAAACTTCTCTTCTCCCCAATCCTATTCAATACCTCCTCATTAGTTACGTGATCTACCCACCTTATCTTCAACATTATTCTGTAGCACCACATTTCGAAAGCTTCTATTCTCTTCTTGCCCAAACTAGTTATCGTCCATGTTTCACTTCCATACATGGCTACACTCCATACAAATACTTTCAGAAACGACTTCCTGACACTTAAATCTATACTCGATGTTAACAAATTTCTCTTCTTCAGAAACGATTTCCTTGCCATTGCCAGTCTACATTTTATATCCTCTCTACTTCGACCATCATCAGTTATTTTACTCCCTAAATAGCAAAACTCCTTTACTACTTTAGGCGTCTCATTTCCTAATCTAATTCCCTCAGCATCACCCGATTTAATTTGACTACATTCCATTATCCTCGTTTTGCTTTTGTTGATGTTCATCTTATATCCTCCTTTCAAGACACTGTCCATTCCGTTCAACTGCTCTTCCAAGTCCTTTGCTGTCTCTGACAGAATTACAATGTCATCGGCGAACCTCAAAGTTTTTACTTCTTCTCCATGAATTTTAATGCCTACTCCGAATTTTTCTTTTGTTTCCTTTGCTGCTTGCTCAATATACAGATTGAATAACATCGGGGAGAGGCTACAACCCTGTCTCACTCCCTTCCCAACCACTGCTTCCCTTTCATGTCCTTCGACTCTTATAACTGCCATCTGATTTCTGTACAAATTGTAAATAGCCTTTCGCTCCCTGTATTTTATACCTGCCACCTTCAGAATTTGAAAGAGAGTATTCCAGTTAACATTGTCAAAAGCTTTCTCTAAGTCTACGAATGCTAGAAACGTAGGTTTGCCTTTTCTTAATCTTTCTTCTAAGATAAGTCGTAAGGTTAGTATTGCCTCACGTGTTCCAACATTTCTACGGAATCCAAACTGATCTTCCCCGAGGTCCGCTTCTACCAGTTTTTCCATTCGCCTGTAAAGAATTCGCGTTAGTATTTTGCAGCTGTGACTTATTAAACTGATAGTTCGGTAATTTTCACATCTGTCAACACCTGCTTTTTTTGGGATTGGAATTATTATATTCTTCTTGAAGTCTGAGGGTATTTCGCCTGTCTCATACATCTTGCTCACCAGATGGTAGAGTTCTGTCATGACTGGCTCTCTCAAGGCCATCAGTAGTTCTAATGGAATGTTGTCTACTCCCGGGGCCTTGTTTCGACTCAGGTCTTTCAGTGCTCTGTCAAACTCTTCACGCAGTATCTTATCTCCCATTTCGTCTTCATCTACATCCTCTTCCATTTCCATAATATTGTCCTCAAGTACATCGCCCTTGTATAAACCCTCTATATACTCCTGCCACCTTTCTGCCTTCCGTTCTTTGCTTAGAACTGGGTTGCCATCTGAGCTCTTGATATTCATACAAGTGGTTCTCTTCTCTCCAAAGGTCTCTTTAATTTTCCTGTAGGCAGTATCTATCTTACCCCTAGTGAGACAAGCCTCTACATCCTTACATTTGTCCTCTAGCCATCCCTGCTTAGCCATTTTGCACTTACTGTCGATCTCATTTTTGAGACGTTTGTATTCCTTTTTGCCTGCTTCATTTACTGCATTTTTATATTTTCTCCTTTCATCAATTAATTTCAATATTTCTTCTGTTGCCCAAGGATTTCTATTAGCCCTCGCCTTTTTACCTACTTGATCGTCTGCTGCCTTCACTACTTCATCTCTCAGAGCTGCCCATTCTTCTTCTATTGTATTTCTTTCCCCCATTCCTCTCAATTGTTCCCTTATGCTCTCCCTGAAACTCTCTACAACCTCTGGTTCTTTCAGTTTATCCAGGTCCCATCTCCTTAGATTCCCACCTTTTTGCAGTTTCTTCAGTTTCAATCTGCAGTTCATAACCAATAGATAGTGGTCAGAATCCACATCTGCCCCTGGAAATGTCTTACAATTTAAAACCTGGTTCCTAAATCTCTGTCTTACCATTATATAATCTATCTGATACCTTTTAGTATCTCCAGGATTCTTCCAGGTATACAACCTTCTTTTATGATTCTTGAACCAAGTGTTAGCTATGATTAAGTTATGCTCTGTGCAAAATTCTACAAGGCGGATTCCTCTTTCATTTCTTCCCCCCAACCCATATTCACCTTCTCTCCCTTTTCCTACTGACGAATTCCAGTCACCCATGACTATTAAATTTTCGTCTCCCTTCACTACCTGAATAATTTCTTTTATCTCGTCATACATTTCATCTATTTCTTCATCATCTGCAGAGCTAGTTGCCATATAAACTTGTACTACTGTAGTAGGCATGGGCTTTGTGTCTATCTTGGCCACAATAATGCGTTCACTATGCTGTTTGTAGCGTATTAGCATGAAGTTTTAGTGAATTTCATGATATTTGACTACTTGCTATTTTCAATTAAATTTTGCTACGGTCGCAGGTTCGAATCCTGCCATGGGCATGGATGTGCGTGATGTCCTTAGGTTAGTTAGCTTTAAGTAGTTCTAAGTTCTACGGACTTATGACCTCAGATGTTAAGTCCCATAGTGCTTAGAGCCGTTTGAACCATTTCCAATTAAATTTGATTATTAGAACAGACATATTCATAACCATCGACAAGTAAATGAAGAACCGCATAGAGTTTTCCTGAAAATGTATGCCTGTCGTGATTTGCGAAGTATTTTATACATGCAATCTGGTAAGGTACCTGGAACTACTTTGCACCTCGACGCTTCGAGCTGCAGACACAAAGGCAGGCCCCATTCGGCAGTTGACCTGCGTAGTGGTGAAACGTTGCTAATGTAGCAAGTACGAAGAGCGTAGGTGCGAATTTTTTGAATATGATAGAGTATACACTTGTAGTACAGAAATGAAGATTTCAGAGGGAGTCGGACTGTTGCCTACATCTAAATCAATATCGGCAAGCCACCTAATGGTGTGTGGCGGAGGGTACTTTCGGTACGACTATCTGATCCCTCCAACCCTGTTCCGCTCGCGAATAGTGCGTGGCAAGAATGATTGTCGCTAAGACTCTGTATTGGATCTAATTTATCGAATTTTCTCCTCGTGATCAATACTCAAGATGTATGTGGAGGGAAGTAATATGTTATCTGACTCCTCCTGAAAAGTGCTGTCCCGAAATGTCAATCTCTCCGTCAGGCACAGCGTTTCTCTTGTAACGTCTGGCAGGGGAGTTTGTTTAGCGTCTCCTAAACGCTCTCTCGCCAGCTAAACGATCCCGAGACGAAACGCGCCGCTCTTCGTTGGATCTTCTCTCTCTCCTCTATCAGTCCTACCTGATAGGGATCCCAGATAGATGAACAATGCTCAAGAATCGGGCGAACAAGGACTTTATAAGCCATTTCTCTCGTGGATGACTTACATGTCTTTAAGATTCTTCCGTTGACTCTGAGTCTTGTGTTTGTTTTTCCCACTATCTGTTTTAAAAGGTCATTCCACTTAAGGTCGCTCTGGATAGTTACGCCTGGATATTTTACGGCGGACGCTGTATCCAGGTGTTTGTCATCAACAGTGTAGCTGTACAGTAGTGGATTTCTTTTCCTATGTATGCGCAGTATATTACATTTATTTACGTTCAGGGTCGACGGCCAGAGTCTGCACCATTCATCAATTCTCTGCAGGTCGTTCTGCAAGTTCTTCCTATCTTCTGGCGTTGCTGCTTTGGTACAAACAACTGCATCATCTGCCAATAACCTTAAAGAGCATCTGACGCTTTCTAATAGATCATTTATATATACAGGGTGGTCCATTGACAGTGACCGGGCCAAATATCTCACGAAATAAGCGTCAAACGATAAAACTACTAAGAACGAAACTCATCTAGATTGAAGGGGGAAACCAGATGGCGCTATGGTTGGCCCCCTAGATGGCGCTGCCATAGATCAAACGGATATCAATTGCATTTTTTAAAATAAGAACCCCAATTCTTTATTACATATTCGTGTAGTACGTAAAGAAATATGAATGTTTTAGTTGGACCACTTTCTTCGCGTTGTGATAGATGGCGTTGTAATAGTCACAAACCTATAAGTACGTGGGATCACGTAACATTCCGCCAGTGCGGAAGGTATTTGCTTCGTGACACATTACCCGTGTTGAAATGGACCGTTTGCCAATGGCGGAACAGCTCGATATCGGATTGATGTATGGCTATTGTGATCAAAATGCCCAACGGGCTTGTGCTATGTATGCTGCTCGGTATCCTGGACGACATCATCCAAGTGTCCGGAACGTTCGCCGGACAGTTATGTTATTTAAGGAAACAGGAAGTGTTCAGCCACATGTCAAACGTCTACCACGACCTGCGACAAATGATGATGCCCAGGTAGGTGTTTTAGCTGCTGTCGCGGCTAATCCGCACATCAGTAGCAGACAAATTGCGCGAGAATCGGGAATCTCAAAAACGTCGGTGTTGAGAATGCTACATCAACATCGATTGCACCCGTACCATATTTCTATGCACCAGCAATTGCATGGCGACGACTCTGAACGTCGTGTACAGTTCTGCCACTGGGCACAAGAGAAATTACGGGACGATAACAGATTTTTTGCATGCGTTCTATTTAGCGACGAAGCTTCATTCACCAACAGCGGTAACGTAAACCGGCATAACATGTACTATTGGGCAATGGAATATCCACGATGGCTGCGACAAGTGGAACATCTGCGACCTTGGCAGGTTAATGTATGGTGCGTCATTATGGGTGGAAGGATAATTGGCTCCCATTTTATCGACGGCAATCTAAGTGGTGCAATGTATGTTGATTTCCTACGAAGTGCACTACCGAAGTTACTACAAGATGTTTCACAGCATGACAGAATGGCAATGTACTTCTAACATGATGGATGTCCGGCACATATCTCGCTTGCGGTTGAAGCGGTATTGTATAGCATATTTCATGACAGGTGGATTAGTCCTCGAAGCACCATACCATGGCCCGCACGTTCTCCGGATCTGCCGTCCCCGGATTTCATTTTCTGGGGAAAGTTAAGGGATATTTGCTATCATGATCCACCGACAACGCCTGACAACATGCGTCAGCGCATTGTCAATGCATGTGCGAACATTACGGAAGGCGAACTACTCGCTGTTGAGAGGAATGTCGTCAGACGTATTGCCAAATGCACTGAGGTTGACGGACATCATTCTGAGCATTTATTGTATTAATGTGGTACTTACAGGTAACAGCATGCGTTCTCAGAAAAGGTAAGTTCACAAAGGCACATGTATCACATTGGAGCAACCGAAATAAAATGTTCAAACCTACGTTCTGTATTTTAATTTAAAAAACCTACCTGTTACCAACTGTTCGTCTAAAATTGTGAGCCATATGGTTGTGACTATTATAGCGCCATCTACCACAAAGAGAAAAAAGTGGTCCAACTCAAACATTCATATTTCTTTACGTACTACACGAATATGTAATGAAAAATGGAGGTTCCTATTTTAAAAAAACGCAGTTGATATCCGTTTGACTTATGTCGGCGCCATCTACCGGACCAACCATAGCGCCATCGGGTTTCCCCCTTCAAGCTAGACGAGTTTCGTTCTTTGTAGTTTTTTCGTTTGACGCTTATTTCGTGATATATTCGGCCCGGTCACGATCAATGGACCACCCTGTATTGTGAACAGCAATGGTCCTATCAGACTTCTCTGTTGCACTCCGGATATTACCTTTAGCTCTGTCGATTTCGTAGCCTCATACACATTCGTCTTACAAAGCTCGAACGCTAACCACTTGACCGTCATGAACACTAACGGCCAGCAGCTACCCACAGATACATCATTTACATAATAGACGCGTAAAACTTCTCTTACGTTTTTCTTAGAATTGCCCGAGTAGTGCACATTAATACTCACACATTACGTTGTTTTAATGGCCTACTAAAGACGAACCAAGTTTGAAGTAAGTCTGTGATCCCAACGTGGTGGCCTCCCGTTGCAAGTAGTGCTCAGACACCTGAACAGAACAGACCTCCCACCTGCAGCTATCGAGCGTTTTGAAAACGTTGTCATTTGAAATTCACGAGTGCTGTTTATCAGACAGACTATGAACCCATTGTTCAAACTGATTATACACTCGTGACTTAGGAGCAGTACAGCTTAATAAAGGTATCGGGTTCACTTATATGTTATGTTGGCGATCATGGTATTTCACCCAACTGAATCAGCAAATTATTTGTTCTCAATGGTTTAGCATGAAAAATGAAGTAATTGCGACACTGCGTCATATTTTCCGTTGTAAATATCGTTTGACTAGGGCCTCCCGTCGATCTGCCATGTTTATTTCACACCCTCTTGTTTAGCTCTATCCCTCGTCTGCAGGATTTTCGGCATCGCACATTCAGTGAGAGCAGTGTTAAGACTGAGATGTCAGAGATATAGCCAAACCATTGTGATCACCTGCTTAAGAGCGTATTGGTCCACATTTAACTGATTAATATTGCCAAAAAATCCTCTGTGGACATAAATTTGTTGCAACCAACAAACAGAGGTCAGGTGCATGTCCTTACAATTGCATAGGACTCATCTGCAAATTAGGGGTTCGGTCGTGCATTGTTGTCTTACGCCCTAATAGAAGCATCGATTATTCATGTGGCATACTTAGTGAACTTATTGCTACCACCACCACACTACACCACGATATTAGGAGGTATCCCACAAACTTTTGTCAGCTCAGTGTATGCCACTAAATCAGCCGTCTTACAAATACAAACGTATTAAAAATTTTTATTAAACGAACACAAGCAGATTGGAATAACAGGACAAATCTTTCATAACAATGCTAATCGATCGTGTCTCTGTTGTGAACCCTTTGTTTTAGAACGATATTAATAAATATTAAATAAATTATTTACAATAGTAAGTTTTTCTGTTCAGTAATATGCTAAATATGGTCAGTTTATTATTGACGTCGAGATTTGTCCAATGTTGTGTTTTACGTGTTTGTAATGTGTCTTTAGCCCGTGTGTTGTATAAATATGATTATAATTTTATTGAATTCATCTCTTTTTTGTGATTTCAGCACTGTCATCAGATTACATGTAGCATGTCTGGAAGTGATTTTTTGTGTTTTAAGTGAATTTTCGAAGCTTTTACATTTAGGAGAGTCAGGTTTTGGCCATATTCCTGCTGTTCACAAGCAGGCAACGGTATGGTTTTCCTAATAGTGACAGGAAATGCCAAGTTCCGTCCCAACGACACACTGGATAGATTGCTGCAGCGGCCTGGAGCGTTCCCCATCACTTGCTTACCTATCTGATCTCGCCTCTTCACGGCAACTTGCCAACTACATAGTGCTCACCCAACTCACTGTTTTTTGAATACCTTGTACGGAAGACATACCACTTCTAATGTTACAGTTAATCTTTAGAAATCCACGAGTAAGGTAAATGTTACGGAGTTGTGTGCAAGCGTGCGTGGATATAGCAAGAGAAGAATCAACAAACTGTTAAAAGAAAATAAAGGCAACCGTCAGTGGGAATAAACGGGTAAATCGGACGTAGAAGAACACGCTTTGCAACCAGGGCTACACGATTATGTTCGGTAAGATCTGGGTCATGCAGCTATAGGATGATACTACGGTAGATTGTGCAGAGACGTGACAGATAATGCTAAACATGTTCGTAATTTTCATCAGAGATGGGAAAGTATGAGATTTAATAACATATTGTGCCAGATAGTTAACAGGATGTGCACCTGTCTTCCACCGTCTGACGGTGGCATTAATGAAGACAACAAGTTATAATGCCCAAATTGCTCTGTGATTTTTATAACATGTGTTGTGTGGACGTCCGCTTCAATAATCAAACATCGAAATTCTCTCCATTCGTCCCACTCTTGTCCCACTGAAGATATCCTAAGGAGGCGGATTCTTCACAGAATCCATACCATCACGACGTCGTAGTACAACGAATCTATTTTCCATGCCCCTACGGTGTATGAAAGGTTTTATGACACTTGTAGCTAGTGTTCCGCTGTTAGTGGAAACGAGATATCGAATCCGAAGATCAGTCCTTACTCATAGAATGTAGATAGTTACAGCTTGATCACTATAGTACGAGTGTTTGTTTATAACTACAACGACAGGAACGTAAAAAAATGTAATACATTAAATTTTCACTGGAGTTAGCCGTAATTTTGAATGCCAGAATATGGTTATAATGAACTTATATTAGGGAATAAAACGGACGCCAGCTCCAAAAATGGGCAAAAGTTGATTTATGAAATGACAGTAATGACTCTGGAATCACGTAAATATCGTTCGAGAAAGACAAAGCAGCAAATGGACAAAACACATGAGCGCTAGCTTTCACGTAAAAGACAAATGTACCGCGAATGCAAAAGACGTTAATTTGGAATGCAAGGATGTTAGTTATCGTAATGCTCACCAATAATAATAAGTGACTAGCAACACTTAACGGAAACTGTACTATGTTACTTAAAACACGACAATGCTATCTGTTTGAAAATACACTTAACCGCAACAAAAAGTGTTTATCATTAAATGAAACAACAAGTTTACTGTTACCAGTCACTGTTTATTTATCTCCATGACGCGTTTCAAAGGTTTAAACCTCCATCATCAGGTGGATTTACATTTGTTAGTATGACATTCGTGTGTGTGTTCTGTTACGATACTTTGGAGGAACTTGTGGCACTGTCTAGTGGAGAAATGAAACACTATTTCAGAACATAGTTTTGGGTTTCTTTTGACAAAAAAGTAAACATATATCTATCGGTAAAAATAAAATAAGTAAACTGGAGTACCGCCAGTGGTCAACATCTTCCATACAATCTCCTTTCTAGGTAACATTTCATGTCAGATTGCCAATGTCTTCAAACGAAAAGGGGTAAGCATATCCTTTACCACAGATAAAAAGATTGGACAGAAGTTACTCCACAACATCAAACACGATACCCATTTCACCACGCAGGTGTGTACAAAATAGAATGTTTGGACTGTGACTGCTTCTACATAGGCCAGACAGTCAAATCATTTGAGATTAGATCCAAAGAACGCATGTCACCACTAAAAAACAAAAAATACCACACATCAACAACAGCCACCCACCTGCATGAAACAAAACACCATGTTAGCAACACAAGTATCAGCATCCTACGTATCCAACCGAAAGGCAAGAAACTAGACATACTTGAAACACTCCAAATATACAAACACCAACCAAAACAACTTGAATCCATTTTAAGTGACAAAAATGACAATATTTATAATAGTATCATCTCTGTTTTCAGCAACTGTCAACTTTGTTAAATTTTTAATGCGCACACACAGTCACACTTACACGCTTAATGTTGACCATAAATATTTAGTTATGTTACCATGACAGCCCCAAAATTGCAAGGGATTGACCTCATTTACAAATGTATAATCACACCAACAGCTTGTAAGCTTGTACCCCCAGTCAGCTTGAAACTATACGTACATCAACTACTGGCACAAACTGTACATTCATCTGCATATTTAAAGCATTAACCAATGTATCACCCTAACCCTTAGGCATTTATTACTTGCATCAGATATAATCTTGAGACCCCCTGCTTTGGAAAGTTTGCTCTCATACAATCACTCCTTCCATCCTGTCTCTCCCTCTGACTTTCTCTCTCTTCCTCTCCCTCTACCTCAAGCATGTCTATCTGTGAAACCCAAACAAACCTGTTATTTAAGTATAATTTTACCACTGTAGCCAAAATATTTTTTGTCACCTGATTGTATAAAAGAGTATGCAGTTTAAGAGCTATATTAACTTGACAAAATCGGATTTATATACCAACTGAAATATTTATTCCAATGCATGTATTCGACACCTCAAAACAAACATCTCCAAAATCCTTTAAAACTTATTCTGTAATAATGTTGCTACGATGTGTATACTTTGTACTTTGTGATAATGTTTTCTCTTCTGCTGTACGATCCTTGCACCCAATAGTTTCCAGACGCCATATTTGTTTACAAAATATGACAATATAAATGTGATGTGTTACGAAAGTGAAAGGAACCTGTGACCACTGGCGGTACTCTAGTTATTTTATTTTTACCGTTAGATATACGTTTAGTTTCTTGTCAAAAGAAACCCAAAACCATGTTCTGAAATAGTGTTTCGTTTCCACTAGACAGCGCCACAAGTTCCTCCAAAATATCGTAACGCAACACAAACATAAATGTCATACAAACAAATGAAAATCCACCTGATGATGGAGGTTTAAACCTTTGAAACGCGTCATGGAGATAAATAAACAATGACTGGTAACAATAAACTTGTTGTTTCATTTAATGTCAATAACAGACACTGTAAAGCCTAACCTAAAATGTTCGCATTTAAAGTCTTCATCATTCTTTACTTATTACTTTACAAATGATTGCATCTCAGATTAATGCAGTAAAAACTTTCATTCATTGCAACAACAGTTTTTCAGTACTGATGTGTCATAGAGGGAAGCACATAATATCATTTACGAAGTACAGAATAAAATTCTGAAATTGCTTTGACTGTATGAAAGCTATCATGCTTTTATCATAGAATACGAATATCACTTTAAATCACATTTACCAGTAATATGAACTAATTGTCTGCAGTGGTAGTGCAATACTATCTGAACCACTATAGTCACTACTGCTTTTGAAGACAATAAGTACCTGATTGAAAATCAGCTGAAAATTTAACTATATTAGGCTTCTTTTGAATATTTATTCCACTTGTGACTTCCTTGAAATTTATGGTGAAATGACAGGACCTTGCCGATGGTTAACGACTTTAGTCAATGAAGTTTCTTTCGACAAGTTTGTTCTTTGACCAAACCCATTATAATGTTCCAAAAGGTCACTAAGAAGGTGCTATGCCTATTGCACAGCTACAAAATTCTTTCCGACGCGTTCCTTGTGGTGCGAAGTAGAGCTTATTATGAGATACATTATAGAGAACGAGCTCTTACTGATTAGCGAACAGCTTAAATAAATTTGGGCGACACAGTATCCTCCAATAGTTCTTGCGAACATATACTGTGCCCAAATACCTGTTCGTCCGGTTATAATGTGCCTGGCCACAGCTACATTTTCGACGCAAAACGCTTTGGCATTTGCGCACCAACACATGCATCTATCTATCGCACATTACTCGAGAAGTCAAGTAGCTGCAAAATACTTGAGCCACTAGGTTGTAGTGTTACAACGGCACGGAAAAGATTCAATAAATTTGCACTTCTTGAGATATTGTTGATAATTTTAGTAATTGGGGATTGTGTCGTGGTCTGAGGAATGCTACTGTGCTCAACGTTTCTTCTACTGTGCTGAAGGTATCCTTGGTCGATTTTCGGATTCAAACAAGCTCGGTAAGCCGAACTGTTTACACGTAACGGTCAGAAAATCAACTAATGAATTCTGTGTAGCCTCCAACGACGTCTCCAGAGTGAAATCCAAACGTGAGGCATGGAAATTTACCATAGACCACGATTTAGTACCCGTATAAATGGCATCACGAAGGATGTAAATGCCGGTCTTGAAAGAATGCCTTTCAGACGTGGTGTCTAACGTTTGACAATGGATACTTATTCTTACATGCTTTCTTCTGACAGATGTCTAATATGGAATTTCCGCAGCCGATGATACCTGGAAGACCAGCGGTGTGGTCGACCTTTGCTGTGCGCCCACAGCCTGGGAGGCGATCTCTGGTCAGATAACCGGACGCTGGATGGCGCCTGGCGGGGTGCCTTTACGTAACGCAGCTACAAACCTCCTCCCGTCTTCCGTCCGCTGCACTCAGTCCGGACAGGGAAGAGAGAAAGCAACAGCACAACGACTGGCTTCAAACGAGCAGTACGCTGAAGTCTGGAGAAATTTCCAGGTTTCTCGGCTTATTTGGCCACCAAAGGGAGGTAATATCTAGTCGGATGTACCAGGGGCGTTCAATAAGTAATGCAACCATCTTTTTCTGAAAGCAGGTTGGTTTTCTTCAGGTTCCAATACACCATATTATTTCCCTGCTTTTGGCTACAACACCCTATTTTTCTTTCAATAAGACGGCCTTACGCCGCCTTGCTGAGACGACCTGTATGTCCACTGGTACTACTCCACAGGTCAACGTCGGAGTTAACGTCCATCATCCAAGTATTGCTTCCCGCGGGTTGCCTCTTCATTGGGTCAAACAGATGGAAGTCGGAAGGTGAGATACGGAGGCTGTATGGTGGAATGGAATGAAACGTCCAATGAAGTTTTGTAAGCTCCTCTTGGGTGCACAGATTGTGTGAGGCCTTGCCTTGTCATGGAGAAGGAGAAGATCGTTTATATATTTGTGGCGACGTACACATTGCAGGAGTAACAGCTGTGTGCTGCCGGCCGGCACGCGGGATATCGGAGAGGTTTGTCGCGATAACAATAGACGTCTCGCCCAACGACTCACCGAGCTTTTGTTCATTTCCAGGTTTCCGTAGACGTTCTGCAAGCGCCTATGAATATTTACGATGCTCTGTTTCCCACCAAAGGAAACTCAGTGACAGCTCTCTGCTTCGAACATACCTCCGCTACAGACGCCATTTTCGAGGCTACGAATAGCGACGCCACCTGTCGGAACTTCATGAAACTATAAGGGCTGAAGCAGAAATATTCCACGATGTCAACCAACAAATTTTTTTGACCGAAACTGGCTAACAAAAAAATGTTTTGCGTTATTTATTGAACGCCCCTCGTACATGGCAGAGTGCACTGAGCATCAAGGTTCAGGGCCTTCAAGTCTGTAGCTGGGAACGATTATACAATGTCTTCGTCAGCAATCGTGCAACAAACTTTATGCGTGGTTCCCGTGATGAATTAACTAAGACGCTCCGGATGGGGTTAATCAGTAGTTAAAGCACACTACTGGCATTTGCGACGACAGTTCAACTTCCCGTGTGACTACATGAACATGGATTCAAAGTAGCTCCACTAAATCGACTAAAGTGAGTTCTGGGATAGTCCCTGTGCAAAAGATTTCTTCCGCCTAGCTTGTCCTGCCACAGAGTATGCCCCACTACTAATGAACTCGCAAGTGACAGGACGTTAAACCCCAGACACCCTTCCTACACTCTCTTAATAAGGACGCAAACTGATCAGGTAACCTGCGAAAAACATATCGGAGAGACATAGAATCGACACTTACGAGAATAACCTCTTTTTACACTTCCCCAGGTATGATCGGCAGACGGGTCTTACGGCTGACCAGGAATGGTTCCCCTATACTTCGACCTCAGTTCTAGTAGAAAAAAAATACAGCAAATTTTCTAAGACTTCTGTCCATCAACTATGCGCACAAGTCACTATCAAGACAGCAAAGGGAAGAAAAGCTTAGTAGTTGTTCTAGCATACAGTCTGGAACCGCGCGACCGCTACGGTCGCAGGTTCGAATCCTGTCTCGGGAATGGATGTGTGTGATGTCCTTAGGTTAGTTAGGTTGAAGTAGTTCTAAGTTCTAAGGGACAGATGACCTCAGAAGTTAAGTCCCATAGTGCTCAGAGCCATTTGAATTTTGTTCTAACAACAATAACTGATAAATAGCCAACATCATTCATTTCTGTGGATGCTATATGCTCACTGAATGTTAAAAACCATTATGGAATATCATTCTCAGATATTTTCTTGTCTTAATCAAAATTAAATGTCCTACATGTCGAGCCTCTGCCGAAGAGTCCGCTCTCATGTAACTCTTCTCTTCCTATGTCGATATTTACCTTCTACCTTTCCTTCAACGATAATTTGTACGAAGCCGATTTCTCGCTCACGAAGTTCAGGGCAAATTACGCAGCTTTTCTGCGTTTCAAAGTGATTATTGTTAAAGACCCTCACCGACAAAGAGTAGACTTCGTCTTTGGTTACTCGAACTTTAGTCTGTTTACGAACGGGGCTTCAAGTGTCCAGATTTCAGATACAAACAAGAGTGAGAAGAACGTATAACACTTTACTATTCGCTATCTTCTGCTGAACTGGAGACCGCCGCAACAAGTGAGAAGTTTGAATTTTTGCAGTGTTGAACGTAGAGTGTCAATTCTGGTACATATCTCCTCACGACCTCATTTTTCTTCAATTTGATTTTAATTTTGAAGATTCTGTACCTCCATCGCCAAAAACGGAACCATTATAGGATCACCTTGCTGTCCATCTGTCTGTCTGTCTGTCTGTCTGTCTGCACAACTGCTAAAAGTCTTATTCTCAGGAACGCGTAGATACATCATGTTGGAATTTATGTCACATACTAAGGCCTACGGCTCCTTGGCACCGTACAGAATTGAAGCTTCTGAGTTAATGAACTCAAAAGATACACCCATTTTGTCAAAATTTTGATACAAACTTACTCATCAGAACTTATAGGGCACTTGACGTAGAATCATTGCATTTGGCAAGAAGCAAAGTTTTACAATACAGGTAACGGTAGCAATCCAAAAAGCATAAAATTCCAATTATATTACACAAAAAAAATTTTTTTCGTCGTTTGTGATCCGACTATCTCTTTGTCCGTCCGTCTGTTAAGACACCTTTTTCACAGGAACTGGTAGACGTGCACAGTTGAAATGTATGTCTCACACTAAGGTTTATAGTCCCTTGCACGAGTGAAAAAGTTAAGCTTGTAAGTCAATGCAGTCAAAAGATACGTCCATTTATGTCACACATTTTGATATCAACTCTCTCATTAAACCCTATACGGTACTTCTCATTTACCCAGAGCCGTGAAATTGGGCAGGAAAAAAGGTTTCACAGTAAAGGAAAAATCTAAACGTTGTTAATATTTTTGTCATTTGCTATCTGACTTCAAACTTACAACATTTTCGAAAGTCTTGGAATTCCCGGGACCGATATCTTACCGGTATCAATGTCGATGACATGTAAATATTGTCGACGTCTCGATCTTCAGGAAGGGTAAGCTGTCTGTGTACGTAATAAAGTTTATACGGAACACTCAGAGCGTGAGTTGTACTAGCACTTGGCCAAATGGTTCAAATGGCTCTAAGCACTATGGGACTTAACGTCTGAGGTCATCAGTCTCCTTGACTTAGAACTACTTAAACCTAACTAACCTAAGGACATCACACCATCCATGCCCGTGGCAGGATTCGAACCTGCGACCGTAGCAGCAGAGCGGTTCCGGACTGAAGCACCTAGAACCGCTCGGCCACAGCGGCTCGCAAACCTGGCCAATTTTTATATATCTGCCGGCATTTGGTATGTCCTCTAGTCTTGTAAATAAGGAAGGCTATGTTTTCTACAATTTGAAATTGTATATGTACACTGGGGAAGACTTAATTTTTTTTTTCATTGCTGATACTTCTTGTGCTTATACGTCTGCAACTCCGAAACCCATTTACTATAGAAAAAAATATGAAAACTGGCAAGTTGCAGTGAAATAGAGTTTAATAAGACCACAACAAAGCTGTAGATAGAGGGAAGTAGCATCGAAACTCATGATCGCTGTACGACAAAATAGTCGTCAGCATTACCTTATGGCTATGCTGAATCGAATGGTATGCAGCGTCTCTGAAAACGTTGAGGTCGCCACCATCAGCTCACGAGAATCCACCAGGGTTGTGTCGGTGTTCAGTTATGTATTATTTGGTATACTATGTTCGTAACTTGTCACTTGTGTTATGTTAGTAAAAGCTGTGTGTTGTCCTACGTTGTTTCTTACGTTAGTCTTTACATTACGTATATGCTGTAGCATATAGTGCTCCTGGTGTATTTACACTTTCGTCGTGTTTTGGTTTGTATAACTATCCTCAGTGCAACCTACTCTCGCCTACATACTCACAAAATTTACGTGTACTTACAAGCCATTAAAATTATATAATTTTCAATGCGATATGGTCTGCAGCTGTGATGAATTTTTTGAAAGATTTCGTGATGCCCTCAGCTGCCATTCTCTTTATTTCATGTACGAGTGTACAATTTCGGCGTTAGGCCATTTTCAAGTATCTAAAACGGAAGCATTATATGTTAGAAACACTTTTGATTTTGGTGTAGGAACAAGTCGTATCTATAGATACACTACACGCTTAATAACTTAACTTTATGGATGACTTTTAGTAGTAAATTATGCCACTTATGTCATTGCCCCTATGATTCCATGTTATGGTCACAAAATAAATCCGAGGTGTTTTACGCTATTTTTAGGAGATCGTTACTTTCGAGCAAAGATCTTATATATGTGGCCCATATTTCAAAGTACTTAAGCCTAGGAACATAATTATTTTACAGAACTTCGTTAATTAACCTGCATATGCTTTCCTTCTCAATTGTATTTAATTATTATATTTATTTATCTCCAAAAAGATGGGGTAGCAACGGGCTCATGCCTAGCAGGTACATTGGCTGATATTTTCGTAAATACTTTAAAAGAATTTTTTTTAACAAGTTCACTCAAACACCCAAAAAATCCTTTATTACTACATATATGTTGATGACAATTTAATCCTATTTGATGGTACATTAGATGAGAGTAATTTCGTGCATTCAAATTCAACAGTTTCCGTCCAAAACTTAATGTCACTGTCGAAAGATAAAAAATAAGAGCATTAACTTTCTGGAATAAAAAATTTCAAACGAAAAATCTGAACGTATATTTGATATTTTTCGTAAACCAATGACAACAGACATAATCATCCACAGCCATTCATATCACACGAGAGTACACAATCTCGCACATTTTCATTCTATGACACATAGACTAAAAAAAATACCACTGAAAAAAATTGAGAAAGAACTAGATCTTTTCCGAAATGTAGCTCTAAGTAATGGTTATCCTAAAAACACTATTCAAAAAGAAAACCATCCAAACACATGCACAGTCCCATAGATGAAATAACTTTAACCAGAGACAAAAACGAAACACAGGAAAATAAAGTTCTTGTACGGCCATATCTAGGCATTATTTTCGACAGACTTCCATATTTCAAGAATACGAAATTATACACCAGTTACATAACCACTAACAATCTATAACGATAATTGAGACACATACCACGTAGATCAGAACCGCTTTCGCAATCAGGAATCTGCAAAATTAACTGTGAAAAATGTCCACAATTTTGTATTGGACAAACAGGAAGAAAAGTTAGTACACGACTTGAAGAACACACGACTTAAAGAACACACGACAATTAGCGACAATAACCCTTCCACATTTGCTGCACGCTTAAAAGACATCAACCGCAAAATACCTAATCTAGATGGACCACTTCAAATATTACATAATCTACAGAAAAGAAAAATCGTGGATGTAATGGAAGAAATTGAAATTTAGATCCATCTAAAAGATAAGTGAGAGTATTAAGAAAGGAAAAAGTCTTGCGAAATGGGAAATTGTAAAATTATCGCTATACTCGTTAATAAATATGACTGTAATGCGAAACATCACGCAACCATAAAGCAGTGTTTACTTGACTCTCATAGTTTTCAATACTGTTTCATTAGAGTACTGTGATTGACCTCATATATAAGATCTTTCTACCAACCATTCAAAAATGACGCGGTCCCACAATATAAGAACCAATATTTCTTTTAAACAAATTACGTACATCATATTTACACCAATTATGAACTATAATCAAATATAACTGAGAACAAAAGCATATTCTGGTTAATTAGCGAATTTCTTTAAAATACTTCCTAGTGTTAAGTACGTTAAACATGGGCCTTGCAACAACTGCTCGAAAGTAACATGCTCCTAAAATAGCGTAAAACATCTCTGATTTATTTTATGAACATTACATGCAATCATAGGAACAACGACATACATGGCATAATTTACTACTAAAAAATCATCCATAAATTAAGTTATAATGGGTCTAGTATACCTACAGCTATGACTTGTTTCTATATCGAAATCACAAGCGTCACTAATGTATCCAATGTATAACGCTTCCGTTTTAGATACTTGAAAATAGCCTAAGGCTGAAATTTTACAATCGTACATGAAATAAAGAGATTGCAACTGAAGGCACCATTCAGATTCATCCGTTGTATCTACATATTCTTGTCTGTGCCTATCTACTTTGCATAGTTCTCTAGCTACCGTTACTGTTATATTTAATTTTGCTACTACAACGGATTCTTCAACTATTTAAAGTCGTCGTGCTGTTACAGGGGCATACGTTGTGGGAAACGGACTTACCAAAGTGGGCCTACTGCCTCCTGTTTGAGATTCATGTGACAAAGGTGCATGGAACACGGGGCGTATCCAGTCAGGAAACGGTCCATGTCCCAACTAGAATGAAAATGAGCTATCTATAGTGAGTCCTTTAGGTTGAGAAATAGGGGTAACCCTGTGTCTTGTTAGCCAAACATCTTTATAATTTTCTTCTCCATTTTTAAGTTGAAGAATGTTGGAGATATTATGCTTCCTTCTGGCACTATTTAGTATTTCTATGTCCTTTGTAATACTGAGTATCGCCGTGATTGGGCTGTCGCAGATAAGTAACTCTGATTTCAAAATAATATATGTTCTTACTCTGAAATATCGTACCAAATGCACAACAGCACTTTATTTTAGCAAACATGGAGTGTACAGACAGTTAATATCCAGGTAACGTGCTGTACTGTAGACTCCACAAAAACAAACCACCGATGAGACGTTTCAACGCACTTCTTGAACTGTTTCGAACACATAAATATCTGCAGCGAGGATATCAACGTCTCTTTATGCTTATCTTTGATTTCTTTAAAAAGTCGGCATAACTGCCATTGGCATACTGGCTATAATAATAAAACACGAGCTCCTCTAAAAGTACCTTAACCATTGAAAGATACCTACTTAATTCATCACTGCAAGGAAAATGGTTAAGCAGCCCATGGAGTAACAACCAAGTCTGAAATATGCTGTTCTACATTTTATCTTCGCCCATTCAGACGTAACTTGGTGGCTAACTAGATGTCATACTACAAATCTAGGGGTCTTGAATTCAATCGTGAGTGAGTTCCACGATTTTTGTCTGTTGCTTATCGTTCACATCCACCTCTGGCAGAAGCTTATATGCAGATTGATTCACCTGCCCCTACCGGCGTCGTTTTATGCAACCTGCGCTACGCCTGTATCAGGAACAGTACCCAGACAGGCAACAGCCAAGTAATCAACATAAGTTCCCTCTCGGAGCTTTGGCAGACTGTTAGCAAACGGAAGCACGCAGTAAAAAGTACAAGTGAATAGTGGTCATGAGTTAAATGGTAAGTCTGGACCAAGATATACCTTACTTCTGGCATACCTACCCAAGTGTCTCCAATCTTTTAGCTGTGTCGTCATTCAGGGTCTGTAAGTATATTCCATTTATAGTACTTAACCTTTCGTAAATAGTTCAGAAACATTGCCTTATAAAGTGTGTTTCAACTTCAGAAGCAATTAAATTAACAGCAGAAGCATGGAAGTAACATCTTCCCAGTATATAGCCTACTGAAAAGATTAATATGTGACTCGCCGCAGTAATGTACAGTACGTTTAAGATGTCTTCGTACATCTTACCACTTACTCTGCGGCAGTTTGAGAATGTGCTTCACATCTCCAGACCGAAATGGCCAACAACATTGTTCTTTCATGTAGGATTGGATAAAACAACATCGGTAGCGAACGTTAAGCTTTACGTCCTCCTGTAACTGGCAGGGTAAGTCAGTTAGAAGATCAGAGGAAGGCAAAAGCTTACCACCTCCAATAGTACCATGTCTAGCAAAATATAGCTTTTTCCAGAGAATCTTCAGCTTGAGGACCATTTTATATTTTACCATTCATACTTTTCAAACAGCTTCAGCTTGAGTAACTGTAACAAGTGTGGAGGTAAATATCGTTCGACAACATACCTGGGCAATATTCGTTTATGACAGCCGCTGTTCCCTAAGTAGAAGACTTCATGGTGAACTGATAATGACCCAGAGACTACACATTGAAGATTAGCCTGTCAGATGGTATCAGTTTTTTATCCTAAAGCACACAGCGAGCAGCTACATACATCTTGTCAGAGACTGACATAACCTGCTCCTGTCTGTGTAGAAGTGCATGCTGCATGTACGCCAACTTCAAAATTTATGGCTCCAGAAGCAATTTACTTGCTCAGCAATTGACGTGCGGAGAACTACTTTCTCGAGAACCTTTATGATTTATTAAAGAAATCATTCCTAACAAATGCACTGAGTATATGACAACCAGGAATTTGTAAGATGTAGTAGCACCAGAAAAGTGAGTTACGAAGTGAAAGACGGTTCAACTTGACTCGTGAAACAGTTCAGCCACAGAACTGCGGATGAGAGTTCTCGTGTTGAATACCGTGTGAAGAGACTGTGATGAAAAGGGTATAACTCTGTTCAAAAAATGCAGCAGAATTTTATGACATAAGACACATTATTTGTTACAAAAATGTTGTAATTATCCGTACTGTCTGTCACTGTTCCACTCGTATGAATGTTCATTATTCACTTTTAGTTCATACCGATTCGCATCTCACAAATCGAGTCTTGATCGTTGAAAGAGTAATCAAATGTTTTCCGGATTCCCTCGAATAATTTGAGACCTATGACAGCTTTTATATACGAAACTGTTATATGCAAATATACCGTCTCAGTACTGTAACGAACTGTTATTGACAAGGAGATTTAAATTATGATTTACTTTTTCCTGTAGCTCTAAGCTTCAATAATTTATCGTGAAATATATAACCTCACTTCTTCAATTTTCCAAGCAAATATCGTGTCCTTGAACAAATCTACAATTTTTTTCTGGGTCTGCCAGTACTCACAGAATGTGAAGTGAATTTTCCTCAATTAAGATATTCTGAGGACTCTGCACCTAGGAAATTACAGTTTCTCTTTCCTTCTTTCTTTTTTTCTTTACACAATTACTCATACATGTTTCCGTCGAGTTGCTTCATTACAGTGGGTTCCCTTTATACGAGTATTAAACAGCAGGTAAATAGTAATGAGAATATATGTAAATTTGAATTTTGTTATTCATATTGGCAAAAAGTGTTTCTTAAATGCATATTTTGTTAATAGTTTTGCAGTCCCTTTCCTGCAGTCCTTGTAATGTTTGAACATAGTTTGTCTACTGCGAGTAGAACGGATTTATTTAAAGTATTGTACTTTTTACGGAGCTGCAGTCCATAAATGGTGACCAAAGTACTTTCGAGACCTATCCAGTGTGACACCCAGCCATTTTGTGTGACTGTGATACTGGGGGTGTATGCCGTTAACTGAACAGATTATATTCGCCTGTTGCATGGATGGAACCATCACATTTTCATTGTTGCCGTGTTAGAGCTTATTTTCCACTTTCTGACGCAGTCCCTTGAGCAGCCAGATTGTTTGTTAGTGACTCTTCAGCTAGCGGTGAATTGATGTTGTTCAGCTAGGGTCCAGTCATCCACATACCCAAATTCCCTGTTGGATTTAAACTCGAGTCATGACGTGTTTACGACAAAAGAATACCATGTGGCAAAGTTCCATGGATTTAAGCAAAATATACGATTTTTACTTTCAAATAAACCTCAATGAAAAGGTATCATTCAACGTTGCATAAAATAAATAAATACATTGTACTTTTTTAAAAGTAGTTAGTTCATGGTTAGGAGTTACTGATATATACCTTAGACTGCACCAACTATCACCACTTTTCTTATCTAATTCCATGAAATAGAAATCTCAACGTTTCCAACAAATATTGTTTTCGTTTATTTGCTATGTGATATTTGGTGAAATTACACATATTTTGTTTGGCTTTTACAAACCGTTTAAATGAGGAACAAACGTGTAATACCTGCTAGTTACTCGAACATCTGTGAAATGTAATACCAGCTGGAGGGAAAGATACTACGTTTGCTAACGTCCTGAACAATGAAGCACTATGCGTTAATGCAGCACCATAGGGTGAACATTTTGAAGCGAGAGAATTGTGTACTTCCATACAACATTAGCTGGCGAAATTAATTTTTTGAGTCTAATGATACCATCTTTCGAGCGACAAATGGTGTAGGATGCTTTCGTTTTCCTTCATCGGCGATTATGAATACCTCTCACATTAAAGTATGGTCCATTTCTCTGCAACTAGTGAAATTTGTTAATAAAAAGCGTAATTAATACAAATTAGCTCTCCATGATCAATAGCATTAAAAATACACCACCACATGAATAGCTTTCGCAAAAGATGCTACGGTCTAATTGGGTTATCTGGATCGAAGAGTCACCATTACACAACCTAGTCGCTCATCGTGTGAGGAAATGCTGTATTACAGGAGAATACCAGCATAACACTTACACTGCAGTATGTACACAGATTGATAATAATGGTATTACGCTATGTGTCTGTAGAAGGGATACTATGCTCAATTCGTTCTAAACTAAAAATAAATAGTTATCAGTATGGAGGGACAAAAGTCTTAGAAACCTTATCTACAGTACTTATCTTTAGACGTCCAGCAATTTAAATTACACATATTTTTTAGCAAAAAATGCTTATTATTTGTATTCGTATCCGAATAACATTTGGATAAATTTAGAAGTATTCTTCCCTAAGAAGTTTAGCGAGACTATCCTTCAGTGAACGTCATATCTTTATATCGCAGATGCGGAATATCCAACTTACAGGGGTTTCAATTCACAGTGAGACCGACATGTGTATTATTTCCTTTTTGTTCCGTTCAGGTATCGGATAACACGTTGGAAGATGCCCAATAATTTACGAAAGTCAGATTTGTTGTGAGACACGTCCCTGCTCATCTGATTTAAAGTCCGAAGTAATTGAAACTATTCTCAGTACTGCTTCCCTAAAATTTCTCTTGTTACTTCATTGTTGAAAGGTGGCTGGTGCTGTGTGCTGCTGACTCATATGTTACAGATTTCGTAACACGGGAGAGCTCGCTACTTGCACGACGGCGTCACTGCGCGGAGTAAGACGGTAGAAAGTGAGCCGACACTTACGGGCCTTCACTTTAGCTGCGGGCTTTACGCGATCATTAGTCACCGGCTTTTGCGAGCGCGTGCAGCCTATGTGCGCCCTGTGAAAGCATGGAAGCGACATTTCCCACGCCAACGCTCGATAGAAAAGCTCCGTTCACGTTCCAGCCTGTACTATTTAAGCTAACGGAGCTCTCATAACTCCCCTCCGTTAGTGCAAATCTATTTTCTGGCAGCTGCAACACTTTCAGATACACAGGGGCCTAGTTCGCCCGGTAAGCTTGGGGGCATCGTAAAAAATTTCGTAGCTACACTACTAGGCCCTAAAACAATACCACGTAGGCAGCACGTAACACATGTCAAGTGGTAGGAAGTGCACTACACGCTTCGATATGCAAATTATTAGCATATCAGCGCAACAACACAAAGTACGGAGGAAAGACGATGTCGCCAATTTCTCATTCAGAAACACAATGTATCACAAGTTGGCGGAATTGATTGCGGGCACGCTAATAAAGATATCTTTCAGAAATTTGGTTGAATTATTCCTTGGCAATGTCCGCAAGGAGTGGTACCCCAGTTTTTATTTTTATTTATTTATTAGTTACTGCAAAAAAGTGACCAAAACAGACGGTAAAACTAATCCTTGTTTCAAACGTTCTCCACTTTTTATTATTTTATCAAATTTAAAAAAAAAAAGATTGTGCTATTACTCCGTGCGCAATATCCTACAGAGTAAGCAAATTTTTGGTTTTTTGATTTCGGGTAAGACTTTGCAGACTGCTGGACTTTCGTCACTCGACACACCCTTTTTAGGACAGAGCATATCTAACTCCGCAGATTGGGAGGGGGTGGAGGGCCCTCAGTGATGACTGAATTTCTTGAAAACATTAGAAAATGTTTTCCACAAACCAGTAAATAACGTACTGAGAATGAACCCTTAATGCAGTTCAGTACAACGCGCTGCGCCTCCATTGGCGAACGGGTCAGCGCAGCTTGTGTACAGTGTGCTCCCTGTCAACACGCTGGAAGTATCATTTAAAGTTCAGAGCGTGCCCACATTGTCGCTTTACAGCTCGAAAGGTTGTCAGTGCTGAACGTTGCCCGACGAATCGCCGTACTCCACACAAGATGGGTACGGGCCATTCTACCGCTATCGTTAGACGCGAAACATGGAATTTATTTACTTATTTTTCTTTTATATATCGCATTGTGACAACAGTAAATATTAAGAAATTCATATCATATGCAGTTACAAATTTAAGGATTTAGAAACAAAGCTAATACGTTTAAATTGTGAAAATTAACAGTTTAACAATACTTAAAAGGAGAACATTTAAGCCACAAAATAAGGGATTTCAATTAAAAAAGATACATTTAATTAGAATTCAGCATAAAGCGAATGAAGCCAATTGATAGCAGAGGGAGCAGCATTAATAAAGTCACTGAATGGTCCTGGATACTTTGAGAGCGGTCTCTGGAAATATGCTGAACAGTTTGTTCTTGGTGCCCACAGTCGCAGCCTGGAGGCTTTCGGCGTCCCCACTTGCGCATCATAGCATTTCAGCTGGCGTGATCTGTTCTTATCCTGTTAAGTGTTGGCCACTCACTTCTCTTCAGATCAAATCCTTGAACACATGGACGTTTTATTGTTGCATCGTTCCATATCCTGTGCCACTTTTTTTAATCCCCTTGTCGTTTCTTCCATTATTTCATATTGGAGTGCGTGATGCCAGGCGGTCTGAAGAAGCGTCATTTAATGCTGAATGAAGCGGGAGGTCTTGGAGGCAGTCGGGTATGCAACTTCCCCCATTCACGATTGGTTGCTTCTTGCCGTCGCAATTCAGGTGGTGGAACGTTGCCGATAATGTGGAGCCAAGGGATCAGTGTCGTTTTCAGTGCACCCATAATTCAGATGAGTATCTCTTTTCTTTGTATGATCACTGTATTGCCTTACTGGGGTACAGCATTCAGCTGGTGGGTATAGTAGTGTCAAAGCTGTAGTACGTAGAGTGGATCCTTCAGCTCCGCATGTTCTGCCAACCATTTTGGCTAGTGTTTTCCAGGTGTTATTTGTACTTTAAAGACCAATCCAGTGTGACACCAAGGTATTTACTCTGGAGACTGTGTTTAAACCACTGTTGACAGAAGTTCACATCGAACTGTTGGTTTGCATCTCTGTTGTTTAGGCGGAATGCGCAGACTTCTGACTTCGCTGCATTTAGTTAGTCTGCATACTTTTGATATCCACTGAGAGTAATGCTGGTAATTGCGCCTAAGTTGGCGTCACCAAATGCCGTTGAGTGGAAGGACTGCACCTCGGGTAATTTAAAACATCATTCACTATTAAAAGGAACAAAACTTTTATTTCACAATCAGAATTTAAAAGGATTGACAATAACCATTTCGGACTCTAACAATGTTAAGAAAAACACTTTTTTACCTTTATGTCCAAGAAAACAGTGAGTAGAATCAAACAGTAGAGTCTTGAAATTACATGAGCCAACTTTTAACTGTCCAAGTTAACAACAGACGGCCTCAAATATACAGCAACCCTAAAGCACATAAAACAATATCTGCATCCAAGGTAAAACCACAGTAAAATAAATTAACAGTATTAAATAATTAAAACACTAATCCATTGAGAAAAGCAGGCTTTAAGACTGAAACAAATGAAAGAACCACACAAACAGTCGAAAAATTACAATTAGAAAAACACTTAACTCCTCTTTTGGTCGTGACAGCAGGGCAGCCAAAACATACTAATTTGCAGAATACAAGCTGCACAAGCCACCTGAAATGATGGCTGACTCTTCTAATACATTTGCTGACTGTGCCCAAACATCAAGATGTTGGCCAAACTGGCCAGCAGCAGTGAACGTCTGCCGTGATTGCAAATCGAAATCCAGTATTTAGATAGGCCAAAACACAACAACAGTATACACTTTATCAAGCCTGGAAATAACTGGCGTATGCCTAGACGCATGTGTAATGCAGAAAAAAGCTATTAGTTAACATATAATAATTGTTTACTATCAGATTAGATACGAAATAGAGAGTAGAATGGGTAGGTTTCAAAAAAAGTCAGATAAAGCAAGCTACAAATAATGGAAATAAAGCAGCTTTAAAATTTACTCTCTAACTTTGATCATTACTGTGACAATGGTTTATTAACAACACTTATGGTGGAATTAAGTGAAAATGTATCAACTAGAGTTGGCCTAAGTGCAAGCTGCACCTTGAATTACCTATTAGTGATACTTACCAGCATATAAGATACATAACAGTAATGCACTTCAAAAATTTCTTTCCTTAGCGGCACAATAAATCAATGAGAGCGGTTTCACATAGTGAATAGTTACGTACCCTGTGATGAATTCCTAATCGAAAGGCAGCAACTCAAACACCTCTGATAATATTATCGCTATGAACTAGTATTAATCTTCAGAGGAGCTTAAACTTCGAAACTGAAATAAGAGGCATTTAGATATCCAAAGGCACACAGAAACGTGCTACTTTTTATACCAAAACTGCTTACTGTTTTTAGCTTGCTTTCCTTCACCCAATACACGGGAGGGTACAAACTGATGCATAAAGCCTTAGACGCTGCAGTCAAGCCGTGTCCCAGCATGCAAAGACTCTTAGTAGCGCTCGAAAGAAAACAATTAAAACACACTAAAGCTTTAAAATTAGAAAAAATGGTAACAGACAGTTTACTCTCAATATCGTAAAAAGAGCTCCTGTCATATCAAGTTTACGCCAGCTCAACATGCAGCTTCAACAACACTCACAAGGAAATCAGCTGCGTCGGCCGTTGTGACGGAGCGGTTCTGGGCGCTTCAGTCCGGAACCGCGCTGCTGCTGCGGTCGCAGGTTCGAATCCTGCCTCGGGCAAGCATGTGTGTGATGTCCTTAGGTTAGTTAGGTTTAAGTAGTTCTAAGTCTAGGGGATTGATGGTCTCAGATGTTAAGTCCCATAGTGCTTAGAGCCATGAAATCAGCTGCAATTGTTTTCCTTTACGTTTAAAAAGAACAGGAGCTAACATAGAACATATCGAGTTTCAAACCTCATGTAACAGCTTAAAAGGCACATTTAAAATTACACAGTGATCAGTGCCACAAGTAAAAGTAGAAGCAATTGGAAAGCATGGAGTGAGAGATTATCCGCATACAGTATGCCAACTTCCTAATACGAAACATTTGACTGTCCAACTACCCAAGAAGTAAAACTTTGAAGTCGGCGAAGGCGGAACCAAACCATCTTCTACAACATGGCAACACTCAAAAAGGCGCTGCAGCAGGACCCGCACGAATCCGAGCACTTCACACTGTGGCCAAGCAAATACCAAATCCCACTGTCCGGTTGTACGACGAAGTTCTCCGTGTCTCCATTCACTTCACGTCCACCCTCACACCAGCCGCCCGTACAGTACTCGCCACCACTCTCCTCCCGCCTCGAGCAGCCGTAAAAAAAAGAGCGCGACTCCTATCGAAAATAGAATCGATACGAGCCGCCACGGCTCAGAGAGTTTCTTAGTCTCTAGCAACATATTTTCTCCTTCCTCGCGTGTTCAAATGGTTCAAACGGCTCTACGCACTATGGGACTTAACATCTGAGATCATCAGTCCCCTCGACTTAGAACTATTTAAACTTAACTAACCTAAGGACATCACACACATCCTTGCCCGAGGCGCCTAGAACTGCTCGGTTGCAACGGCCGGCTTCCTCACGTTTTGCCAGCAGTGTTTGGCATGCTGTTTTGCTATGCTGATTACACTTGAGGAAAGAGAAAATATATTCTTCAAACACAGGAATTATCAGCCAACCGGTTGCAAATAACTGTTTGGTGCAATGACGTAGGTTTCGACACCTACTAAGGGCGTCTTCATCAGAATGAAATTTTGAGAAACCGTAAAATTACATTGCTAGAAAGCAATGGTGAAATTTAGAGCAGTTATGATCAAGTCAAAAACAAAATAAAACACGGTCCCGTCTATTGTTGTACCGAGCTAGGCATACGTCCCAAAGACTGGAACGTTGTTTCATTTTATTTTTGACTTGAGCATAGCTTCTCTTAATTCTGACCATTGCTTTCTCGCAATGTAATTTTACGTTTTCTCAAAATTTCATTCTGATGAAGACACGCTTAGTTGGTATCGAAACTTAGGTCAGTGTACCAAACAGTTATTTTCAACCGTTTGGCTGTATAATTCCAATGTTTGAAAATTATGTCCAGTTGCTGAGAAACAGCCATGTTTAAAACTGTAAGAAAATATATTTCCTAGAGACCTAGAAACTCCTAACACGAATTAAAAAGCATGGAGTCTCAGACCAAACGCAGCTAAAACATTGAAGAAATAGTGTGACAGACTTTCTGAAATTAAAACAGGAGAGAGAGAGAGACAAGGTTTTTGTAATCACCAACTCTCTTTGCCACACATATCGAAGACTTGATAATGAAGACACTAGAAGTGAAGAGCAGGCATATAAAGCTGGAAAATAAATTGCATCAGATTTGCTGATGACGTGGATGACAGGGTATAAACCTGAGACTTTTCCGTGACGTATCATAGATGCTTGGAGAAACCTCAGCAGCTGTGCAATCCAGCCCCCTCAAAATAGTTTTTAATTACGTAATAACCATGTTTCCAACCACTATGTAGTACAGTATTCTTAATTACAATTCCAGTGATAGTAATCATAGGCCTTCTGCGCAGTTAGTTCACAAGTCGATAAACTTAAACAGCAAATTCATACATTAATATCAGTTTTCCTCGACCACATAGAGTACCCATTGTGTTGCCTGGACACAAGAACATTCTATGACGGGACTGATCATTTTATTATTTGTCGATCAGCTAAATTTTAAAAAAAGCCACAAGCTGGCTTAAATCAGTACACTTCGGAACCTTTGCATTCATGTTTGGACTGCAGATACGCCGCCGCTGACTTAGAAGGTTTTCTTGTGTCGTCGTTCTACTGGTACCATGACAGGCACACCGGCCAAAAGCACCAGGAACCCTTTTTCGCTGCCCTCCACCCATCCTTATAGTCTCTCGGAACCGGCACTATTCTGCTGTCTCTGACTCTATAAAACCCAGGAGAGTTTCTCTGCGTCTCCGATCCCCGTCCCGCTGCCGAGCTTAGGTAGTATCACTTCGTTACCGATCTTACGGCAACACTGCAGAGGTTGCCGCCACCTTTATTTGACATGAACACGCTCCCGTCACCTTGGAACCGTCTTGTATAAATACAGATCAGCATCCGATACGTAGTGTCGCTATAGTGTGGTCGTGCACATTTCGCCCACCTTTATAACACGAGTAAGTAGGTTGCGCCGTGAACTGCCGGTACTACACAACCACCTATACTGAAGTGTAAAAACTGTCGCGCTTATCCCCTTTGTGTCCGTATCCTGTTGTTCTCATGGTCAGCCACATTCTCTCTTATTAGTTATTCCCAATAGTTCATCTCGTTTCACTTAATATTACTCGCTAGGGACTGGACAAGATAATATTTTTTTCATTTATAGCGTAGTGCTCCTGTATTATTATCTTTCCGTACAGAAGAACGGTTTACAGACGAGTAATCTAGAATTGTGGGTTGATGTCATTCCACAATATAACTCGATTACCTGGCACTTTTCCTGTTCTTGATTGTCAATGTACACTGAATCGTTTAACTCTTTATCTGTTATTTGTTATCTTCCCCTCTGTCCCCTTTTACTTCCATTTATTCTGGTGACGGAAGTACATGAAGCACGAAAAGAAGTCCGATGTCTCAACGGTCAGCGAAGGCACGTATGAATTCTTTTACTCGCTTGCAGAGAAATTGTAACAGTCAGGACAACTGATTCGTTTGCTCAGTTTACATTTCCTTTTAAAATAAAACTGTATCTCTTCCAAGAACACCGTCCAGACTTGAAGAGGAACTGCAAGGGCACGGAATGAAAATCAACACAAACAAAACTAAGGTGATGAGAGTAACCGACAAATAAGACCTGAAAGTGAAAACAACAAAAGATCAAACTGAACAGATTGAACAGTACAAACATTAGGAAGACACGCTAGCAGGTAACTCGACGAATAAAAAAGATATAAGATCAATATTTTCAACGACAAATCAAGTTTGCCAGAGAAAGAAAATTAGGCTAGAGTTAAGTAAAAAGTTGGTTAAATGCGTTGTACGCAGCGTTTCTCTGTACGGCTATGAAATAAAAAGAGAGATACAGATGAAACTATAGCATTCGAGATCAGGTTTTGGAAGAGAATAGAGAAAATAAAATTGGAGGATAAAGTGAAAAACAGTGAAGCAAGGATCAAAGAACTCTCCAGAACATGGCTAAGAAAAGGAAAACAAATTGGGTGGGACGTGTACTGCGAGGGAAGCTGTCGTATAGTGGAAGTACAGAAAAAAGAGGAATGATTAAGAGCAAAAATGCCGAATGAAGTGAAAAATGAAAGATTGCGCAGCAGGAGACCTCGACCGGAATCAGATGGAGACAGAAACGGTGTCATGGACCTGCCAATAGGCGGAACGCTTTGTAGTGATGATGAAATATTCCGAGCAGAATGGAACAGACCTGCACCTTATCTTCCAGGGGACAAACAGGAGATCTTTTACTGCACTAGCAGTACGTAACCATCTTCATAGGAACAATCTGGTCTCTAGGATTCCTTTACCAACAACAGTACAGACCCTCCAACATTGTTGTACGCGTGAGAACACTTGAAATGGAACCAGAGCCAGTGGCTTCGAGGTCTTTTCATCGTCGAGTGCAGGATTTGTCAGAGACCAGACTGGAATAGGTGACAGTTACCAAAGTACGCCTCAGACATGAAGGCCCACTTCTTTATTAGCCAGCACCATGGGGCGAAGTAAGCCATCTCCCATCGCTAAGGACGGTAATTGTACAGTGTAGGGATTTGACCCTCCAACCTATTTTGCAGCACTAGAATAAGGATTTTGAAGATGCATTTGTCTTTTAAGATTTAATACATGAGCACACAATGCCCAACTTGGAAACAGGAGATAGGGATCTGCAGAAGGAAGTGGTTTGGAGTATGTGAAAACATAGCGACCAACCGAAACTTGTGGAATATCGTTGCAGGTATACACCTCACACAGTGGATGTCTTCAGGAGGGGCGTCGTCGAAGAGTGAAACAGGCTTGACGAGCAAAATCTCGACCACCTTGTGACAACATGCCAAAGAAAATCCAAGTAAGTAATAAAGCGCAGGGTAGAGAAACACAAAACAGAATATTATGTACCCAGCGGCAGACGTGGATTTTTCACATGTGCAGAGATGCGCACTTTTGATCGGACTGCCCATATATTTATTAGTGTTTTGTTTGTTCGGTTGGTTGGTTAGGGGGAGGGGATCAAACAGTGAGGTCATCAGATCCATCGTGTTAGGAAAGGATGAGGAAGGATGTCGGTTGTGCCCTTCCAGAAGAACCATCCCGGCATTTAACTGAAGCAATTTAGGGAAATCACGGAAAACCTAAACTAAGCAAAACATCAGATCACAATCTTTCATTTATTTTCGCCTGCATTTGTCCTTGTTGTTGTTGTTGTGGTCTTCAGTCCTGAGACTGGTTTGATGCAGCTCTCCATGCTACTCTATCCTGTTCAAGCTTCTTCATCTCCCAGTACCTACTGCAACCAACATCCTTCTGAATCTGCTTAGTGTATTCATCTCTTGGTCTCCCCCTACGATTTTTACCCTCCACGCTGCCCTCCAATACTAAATTAGTGATCCCTTGATGCTTCAGAACTTGTCCTACCAACCGATCCCTTCTTCTGGTCAAGTTGTGCCACAAACTCCTCTTCTCCCCAATCCTATTCAGTACCTCCTCATTAGTTATGTGATCTACCCATCTAATCTTCAGCATTCTTCTGTAGCACCACATTTCGAAAACTTCTGTTCTCTTCTTGTGCAAACTATTTACCGTCCATGTTTCACTTCCATACATGGCTACACTCCATACAAATACTTTCAGAAATGACTTCCTGACGCTTAAATCTATACTCGATGTTAACAAATTTCTCTTCTTCAGAAACGCTTTCCTTGCCATTGCCAATCTACATTTTATATCCTCTCTACTTCGACCATCATCAGTTATTTTGCTCCCCAAATAGCAAAACTCCTTTACTACTTTAAGTGTCTCATTTCCTAATCTAATACCCTCAACATCACCCGACATAATTCGACTACATTCCATTATCCTCGTTTTGCTTTTGTTGATGTTCATCTTATATCCTCCCTTCAAGACACCATCCATTCCGTTCAACTGCTCTTTCAAGTCCTTTGCTGTCTCTGACAGAATTACAATGTCATCGGCGAACCTCAAAGTTTTTATTTCTTCTCCATGCATTTTAATAACTACTCCGAATGTTTCTTTTGTTTCCTTCACTGCTTGCTCAATATACAGATTGAATAACATCGGGGAGAGGCTACAACCCCGTCTCACTCCCTTCCCAACCACTGCTTCCCTTTCATGGCCCTCGACTCTTATAACTGCCATCTGCTTTCTGTACAAATTGTAAAAGCCTTTCGCTCCCTGTATTTTACCCCTGCCGCCTTCAGAATTTGAAAGAGAAAATTCCAGTCAACATTGTCAAAAGCTTTCTCTAAGTCTACAAATGCTAGAAACGTAGGTTTTCCTTTCCTTAATCTTTCTTCTAAGATAAGTCGTAGGGTCAGTATTGCCTCACGTGTTCCTACAATCCTACGGAATCCAAACTGATCTTCCCCGAGGTCGGCTTCTACCAGTTTTTCCATTCGTCTGTATAGAATTCGCGTTAGTATTTTGCAGCCGCGACTTATTAAACTGATAGTTCGGTAATTTTCACATCTGTCAACACCTGCTTTCTTTGGGATTGGAATTATTATATTCTTCTTGAAGTTTGAGGGTATTTCGCCTGTTTCACACATGTTGTTCACCAGATGGTAGAGTTTTGTCAGAACTGGCTCTCCCAAGGCCGTCAGTAGTTCCAATGGAATGTTGTCTACTCCGGGGGCCTTGTTTCGACTCAGATCTTTCAGTGCTCTGTCAAACGCTTCACGCAGTATCGTATCTCCCATTTCATCTTCATCTATATCCTACATTTGTCCTATTCCTCAATATTTTGATGAGTTTCCTCGGAAACTGTTAAGAACAGGACACATATTCATATGACGTATTTCGTTCAGAATCACTAATTCTTACTGCCCTCAAAGCATGTACTTCTCCTCCTCACATTCTCTATACACTAAAGGTGATATACTGGTTAGTTACTACTCCTTCTATAACGCGTTGCACATAGGGAAGAAAGGTATACCAATAGATAGGGGTCAAGTTTGTTTCCAGGCTGATGTTTATTTTAATGACCTTAAAACTAGTTTGTTAAACATTATACCCAAAACAACAGAATAAACAAATTGAACTTTACAACGAGCCAGGTAAAACGATAATATAGTTGAGAGCCTAAAGCTGCAACTGACATACATTTATTGTTGTATATTTGCCGTATACATAGTTGAACTTTAGCGAACTAACAGTTTTCGGCAATAATCACAAATACATATTCAAATTTTGCTATTAATCTGTAAAATAATGTTATATTTAACAATGAATCCTGTCATCCTCAGGAATACAAAATTTTACTTTTAAAACATAGGCCAAACAACTGGATACTATCGCACAGGCTCCATGAGCAGAACAAAGGCAGTTCACGATTCAGCACACTGGCACCAATCCTTATCGTCCTTAATTCTTCCTGCATTTTACAAAATTTTCCTACGTAATGAACTTTATGTATCTCAGAGTTGTCTGTGAACAGTATCAGTCAGCTAACAGCGCTAACCACAAGTTCATTTACGTGTGTCGTGAAGCGCAACAGACGCTAGTTTCCGTTGGGCACGTCGTATTGAGTTCTGTACACAAGAAGATTCACTATAATCGCACACTTGTGTGGCGTTACGTCTTTTGTTATAAAGTTATTGTATGGAAGCGTATCGGGTGCTTTCCAGAGGTCGAGATTGAAAGTATTGACCTGAGAGAAGCAACCTGCGGTCTTCTGCATACGTTGAACGAATGGCGCCAACAGAATTTCCCACAACCTCAGCTATCTGAATCCATCCTGGGGAATCTTCATATTCAGAAAGCGTAAAATGTGTTTAATTGTTGTACAACATATCGCTTCCACGGATTTACGTCTACTGGTATAATAAGCTCTAGCTGTGTTACACAGTCATTACAGAATCCGATAGACGTTCCACAAGGTCCAATGAGCTCCCGCCATCGGTACACTTTAAAAGACATTCACTCTGAAATCTTCAGTCTCTACATTTGTTACCTCTGCGTCTGAGCAACGACATTGCTGAAGTATTCTTCCTTTACACAGTTTTGGAAGAATGAATCATGAACTACGCCTTTACATAATAATTTTCCGTTCCAGTTTCTTTATCATGAATAAGTTATTGGGAAGTTGATTTAGCCCTATTGGCTGATTTCAAAAGAAAAATTTTCCGGGATTGTTTTATCTACTCGACAGATAAAACACTGCTTTAGAGTTTACGGAATACTTGTCTCATTGCTATATTTACGCATTTATCGTTTTAATGCCTATAATGTTCGAATACATCACTAGTAGCGTGCTGCTTGAAACAGTCACATCGATTAAACATCCACGTGTGCCGTCGCAAAGCAGTATGAAGTGGAATGAGGACGTTAGGTTCGAACAATACGCGAGTATTTCGGATATGCTTAAAGAACTCAAATGGGAATCACTAGGGGGAATGTGACGTTCTTTTCGAGGAGCGCTATTGAGAAAATTTAGAGAACAGGCATCTGAGGCTGACTGCAGAACGATCCTACTGCCGCCAAAGTATATTTTGCTCAAGGACCAGGAAGATAAGATAGTAGAGGTATGGGATTCTGCAGAGAGATATAGGCATATAGATAGCCGTTTTGTCCTCGATCTGTTTGCGAGTGAAACAGGGAAGAAAATGGCTGGCAGTGGTGCAGGGTACCCTCTCCCAGGCAGCATACGGTGGCTTGCAGAGTATGGATGTAGCTGTAGAACAGCATTGTTTTGTAAATATGTGATGATGCACTTTCTATACCTCCTAAATAATCTACTCATGCCCTTATTACACTAAATGTTTGCTAATTTTAAATGTACAAAGTTTGTCTAGTGTGTATCTCACAGTACTGGGTGATTCCAAAGACTGAGAACGAATTGGAGGAGTTGATAAAGGAGACGAAATACAAGTTTGGCATAGGAAATTGTGCTCTTAGAAGTAATATTGAGCAAGTGAAAGCTTTTGACTGTCAGGAACAGCGAGGGCAGTGGTTCGTCATTAAATATTTCCTAAAACACATTCAATTCAGGAACATCTTTTCGAAAAAATCGGACAGTAAACTTAGGACCCAGTGGTAATGAGGTCAACGAATATTTGAATGGAAATATTGAGAAACCATACATGTCTATTTTTTGACAATACTGAGTTACCTATGATTTTGGACTTTAAGCATATAGGCCGATAACTATGTAGTGAAACATATGTTCTGGCATTTTCTGTGTCGTTATGACAGCCATTGTATCAACTAAATCGAAGAGAAACCTCCACATTTACAAAAGATATGAGCTTTCTCAAAATTTTATTTTGTCAGCAGTGTTTTAAACAGAGAGAATAATCGATATGAACCTGTAAATGACAAGAGAATGGACGACCTTGGTGATTTCTCCAATTCCTTCCAAAGGAAGAAATCGTCCAGAACTTCTATATTGACGTATACTATTGGTCAACATGCGTCAAGGAATGAACCATGTGTGGTGTATAATTCCAAACAGGATGGAAAATAGCCATAATTGGGTTTATTTTTGTTTATATTAGCAGTAAAATATGAGTTAAGCAACGATTTATGCTTATTTACTACAAAATATGTTTACAAAATGAATTTTAACTTAACGTCAAGAAAATGTACTGCGGTCGTCTACACTGCATCGGCAGTCTTCTTTCTGCATACATTTTAACAAAAAATTAGAAAACAGGAATTTGAGCCTAATTTTAAGAACTGCAATGTTTGTTGTGTCTCATGACTAGTTTAGATTTTTTGACTATGTGGTTTGTCAATATTCCCATTCATTTTATGTAGCGACCTCCTATTGAGCATGATTTCCGAAGTATTACACGACTCGGTATTTTTTACGTACCTACATGAAGTTTTACAGATGCGAAATAAGATTACTGTCTAGAAAACAGATAAATCCTAAGACCAGTTTGCGCACAGGTCGCGCAAGTACCTCCGTCCAGTGAATTCGACATGACGCACATTGTTCTTCGCAGAAGGCCCTGCGATGCTGGAGCCGTCTATGACGTCACCAGCTGTATATATGACGGTTACTCACGGAAACGCGGACGTTAAGTTATCCGCGGATTTGTGTGAAGACCAGCGGGCGAGCAACGTCTGAGCAACGCTACGCTAATCGCTGTGGAGGAGTTGCCTGGTGAAGGGGAGGCGGGGGGGCAGCGGCCGGGTTAATTAATCAAGACCGGCCGGACAGCTATTGTGCAGTTAGGACCTGCTCGGCCGGCCGCGGACGGCGGAAAACAAAAATGGCGAAAGAGAGAAATAATCCCCTGTACCTGCGGCGCGCCACGGCTCATTGTCCATATCTTAGCCTCAACAGATTGTCCGTGTTGAGATATATATAAAAACTTTAGTAATCCTCCTGCCCGCTTCACTTTTTCTGTATTTTTTGTATGCGTGCGTGAGTGAGCGTGTGTGTGTATGTGTGTGAAATAACAACTCGAGGACCGGTTGGCCGGGGACGAACGCGCCTTGAATAATATGAAGGACGTAATAATATTCATACGGCGGCGCTGCGCTGCGCTTGGCGATCGCCAGAGGTGACCGTGTAAAATGCAAATCCGCGGTGCCACAGTGCGGATGCATTGTCCAGGGATCCGGACACCTGGCGTATTGTCGTTTGCACTGCAACACGTCCGTAATCCGTGGATTCGGTGGCTCCAATCGATCCTCTTTTGCAAACTTCCATTATCTTTCAACCGTCATCATCATCGTTTCCCATAAGTCTGTTACAGTCAGTCAAGTCCGACTGCAGCTTAATCCTTCACAAATACAGTCCACACCACATTACGTTACCGTGGTTCTTCGCATAATAGCCTTCGATTGCATCCTTAATCTTGACAGCCTTCAGTCCTCATTCGTGCTTAGCTCCTTTATTTCAATTGGTATACTTCAGTCACCCCTTTATCGTATCTGAATTACCGGACGCTTCTAAGTTCTAACTCTAGTTATAATTCTTACCTTTCCTTTTATAATTTATTTGTAAAAGGCGGGCACATAATTCGTTTCACTTCAGTCATCTCGTCTAGTATTCTTCAGTCATCCGTTTCTCGTTTGCAGCCTACGTGAACCTCCTGCGATCTACTTTGGCCTTTAATTCCCAATTTTCATTACACCTCTGACTTACAGGTGTGACGCTGTAGTATTCCACTATTAACGATTCCCGTGCATAGTTCCAATGACAGTGGTGACTATTAAAACCTCCTGCACAAATCTATGGGTGGGCCGTAATTGGCAAAACATCCAGTGGCAAAAAAAAAAAAAAAAAAATTGCTCTGAGCACTATGGGACTCAACTGCTGAGGTCATTAGTCCCCTAGAACTTAGAACTAGTTAAACGTAACTAACCTAAGGACATCACAAACACCCATGCCCGAGGCAGGATTCGATCCTGCGACCGTAGCGGTCTTGCGATTCCAGACTGCAGCGCCTTTAACCGCACGGCCACTTCGGCCGGCTATCCAGTGGCCACAGCTCATTTGGTGAATTGTAAATATTATTTACAATGGTCTCCTTCACTGGTGTAGAGACATACTGGATCTCATTTTCTGTATTTGTCGAAATGAGACGAACATGCTCGATATTTTTCCTTACGTAGGTGGCAACACCATACACACTGTGATGTGTAGCACCCGTAAGATCATAGCTTTGAACCCTACCTCTTTTACGCAGGTCTTCCATAGTTAGAGTATGTGTTTTCTGGAATAGAACTACGTCAATATCATTGTCTACAAAGAGTTTAGATAAGTACTCGCTTTTAACTCGGCCAAAGCCTTATATGTTTAAATGGCATACTCGGATTGAATGGCCAAGTCTTTTTAATCAGTTGGTCCTGAAAAGATCCATTTTTTAAAGCTATTTTAATTGTCTGCATGTTTGTAGCCAGGAAATCCAATATTTGGTGTGGCTGCCCATTCGTTCTTGCTCTTGCTTGTAGAACCAAGGATCTTGGACGAGTGGAGACAATTTTCACAGAAGATCTAGCCATTATGAGCGCCTATTTTAGAAAGTGGCGGCTTAAAACCAGTGCAAGTAAAACTGAAGTATGTACATTACATCTGACAAACAAACAAGCTAACGCGGAACGCAGAGTGAGACTTAATGGAAACACTCTTTGCTATAACAAGTACCCTGAGTCCCTTGACCGGACCCTTTCATACAGAAAACGTCTTGAAAATACTGCTGCCAAGATAAAAACTCGTAACAACATTGTAAATGTAGGATTCCTCGGCTTTTGTCATAGTCAAAAAAATTCTTCTGGGTTTGGGGCCGCATTATAAAACTGCAATACACCCTGAGGAAGGCGTCTTGCAATAGCCGCCGAAACGACGGAATTTTATAATTGACAATGCGGCCCCAAACCCAGAAGAATTTTGTTGACTCGTACGAATATTATACAAAAATTACAAAAATTGTGCGGAACGACATGGGGAGCCTCAGAAGATACCTTGCGCACATCATCCATTGCGCTGGTCTTCTCAGCAACCGAGTATTGTGCCTCGGTGTGGCTAAACAGCTGCCACGCCAAGTTCATCGACGTCCAATTGTACCACACTACGCGTTTAATAACTGGGAAAGTCCGACCAAGACCGATTTATTGGCTTCCTCTGCTGACCAACATCTATCCATCCGCATTCCGCGGAAGCGAGACATTGCTTAGGGAATACCGCAAACTACAGGAGAACCTCGAATTACCCATACATGAACACATATCAAGTTTACGACGAAACAGATTCCGTTCAAGAATCCCACCATTACGGCAAACAGAACAACTAGATGTCAGTAATACCGGGGTGAGAGACCTGTGGGACCAGAGCTGTCAACTTACTGAATATCCTGAAGAACGTGAGTGGTTCCGAAAGTATAACTGCGATACTGCTGGCGCAGAATTCGACAAGAAACTGTGTGTCAAATTGAACAGAGCTCGCACTGGTCATGTACGATGCGCAGACTTTCTTTACAAATAGAGTGCTACACAGTCTCCGTTTTGTGACTGTCGGGCTCTGAACCAGGCCAGAGATGGATGCCCCTTGTGTCCCTATCAACGACCTCATGAAAGCTGATGATACAGCTCTTATATGGATTAGGAACCTAGACATTGACATTTAGTTAGTTTTATATGTAGTTTTGTATTTTCCTGTTATATATAGTATTACTAATGTTATATACCTGTAATTTTAAACTGCTTGCGAGCCAAACGAATAAATAAATAAAATAAAACGATTGCTGTCTAATGCCCTCAACACTTATAGAAGTGTCTGTAGAGGTCAGAACAGCGCTCTGTGTAGTTGTGAGTGCACTATATCAGCAGCAAGAGAATTCGGACGTGGGAAAATTGTTCCCACTAGTGTGATGGGCACTTCTGTATTCGAGAGAGTCGAAATATTTGGTGTTTGAGGAGGCAACGTATCGAAGATTTAGACCGCATACAGGGAAAGAGAAAAATCATAATCCGCTAATTCACAACTTGGGTGGAAGAGTGTGTTGAGGGACAGTCATTGAAGAGGACTGCGACGAAAAATAAGAGGACGACAGCTGCAAAAGTCTGCAAAACTAAATGTGGCACTCGCGAACCCTGTCAGCACCAAAATAATACGAAGGGAACTCCAAAAGCAAGGAGTTGCAGGGCGAGCTATAACTCCAAAGGCACTCATCAGTGCTGCACATGCCCCTAACAGGAAAACGGGCTGCCGAAGCCATAAAACCTGGACTGTGGAGCTATGGAAGAAAGTCATTTTGTCGGATGAGTTATTTGGTTCAAATGGCTCTGAGCACTATGGGACTCAACTGCTGTGGTCATAAGTCCCCTAGAACTTAGAACTACTAAAACCTAACTAACCTAAGGACAGCACACAACACCCAGCCATCACGAGGCAGAGAAAATCCCTGACCCCGCCGGGAATCGAACCCGGGAACCCGGGCGTGGGAAGCGAGAACGCTACCGCACGACCACGAGATGCGGGCGGATGAGTTATTGTTTCCACTGTTTCCAACTTGGGGTCAAGTTAACGTCACAAGAGTGTAACATGGCGGGGTTTCGGTGAATACTTGGGCAACCATATCGTGGTATTCCATGGGCCCTATGATTACGCTGTCGCTGCAAGGTCGCATTGTTACCAAGGGTTATGTGACCATTTTACCTGATAGTTCACCCCACAGTACAATGTTTGTTCCCCAGTGGAGTTGGTGTGTTCCGAGACGACAGGGCCCCAGTTCGCACAGCTCGCATCATCCACCGCTGGTGCTGTGAGGGCGAGGATGACCTGTCACACATCTCCTGGCCACCACAGTCACCAGATCCCAATATTATTTAGTCTTTGTGAACTACTGTGAAGAATGGGTGCATGACCGCTATACACCTCCATCATCGCTGCCTTAATCCTGTGGCGCATAGCGTCCACTACAGCGGACAGCTGTTAATGGTCGCTTCTTTGGCATTTTCAATCAGTCTTGATGCTGCAAATTCAGGCACCACAGGGTTAACGTGCTACTAATCTTATTTCGTAGTACGAATGGTGTAATATTCCTCTTCAGACCATTGATTTAATTGTCAGGAAGTCGTTTCTGAAAGTATTTGTATGGAGTGTAGCCATGTATTTAAGTGAAACATGGACGATAAATAGTTAAGAAGAGAATAGAAGCTTTCGAAATGTGGTGCTACAGAAGAATGCTGAAGATTAAATGGGTAGATCACGTAACTAATGAGGAGGTATTGAATAGAATTGGGGAGAAGAGGAGTTTGTGGCACAACTTGACTAGAAGAAGGGATCGGTTGGTAGGACATGTTCTGAGGCATCAAGGGATCACCAATTTAGTACTGGAGGGCAGCGTGGAGGGTAAAAATCGTAGAGGGAGACCAAGAGATGTAACCTCCCCGGAGAAATTTGAAAGACAATAATTAAATCTTAACGAGAATAGAACCTAGTGTAACCTCCCAGCAAATAAAATAATTTATTGACAATGACAATTAAATGAGCAATAGCAATCTGTGCCATGTGTGAGCTCCCCACAAAAATGAAAGTCAATTTAATAAAAAATGGAATCTCAGTGACAATGAAAACGCAAATAGACCGAAATGTCGATCTTAGGCCCCGTTCTTACCTCAGTAAAATTGCATCTGCTCTTAGTTTTCGCCATAGCTTAGAGGAAATGCATCGCAAAAATTCTTTGAACTTAAGTAAATTTTTTTCTTTAAGGAAATGCATGGGAAATTTTCTTTCAATAAAATGTTTGTTTTGTTAAAATGCTTGGTTTGAAAACAAAATTATTATTGGGGCGATTCTTGAACAAATTAATTATACTTAAGATGCATTACATTATCAGATGAGCGCAATGCTGCTTCATTACCTTATTTAAAAAATATACCTCGTCCTGAATCTTGACCAGTGCCCCATGTCGACGTCCGCCGACTCCTCACACACAACTGCGACTGCCGACTCCCTACATGCAACTGAACCGAACTCTCGCGCTGTCAAGCGCAGACTAGCAACGATAAATAACTCTCTGGTCAGAGATTCTGTCATGCCTCGCCATCGCTGTACTAAATACATACGCGTTTCAGAGATGAACACACTAAGCAGATTCAGAAGGATGTAGGCTGCAGAAGGTACTGGGAGATGAAGAAGCCTGCACAGGATAGAGTAGCATGGAGAGCTGCATCAGACCAGTCTCAGGACTGAAGACCACGACAACAACAACAGTTATCCATTCCGAGAAGACTGAAAGCAATTTTAAAAGCCAGTAATTGTCCTACACCGTATTGGGAATAGTAACGTCCGTGTTTTTGCTGTTTCCTTATTTTATCCGCCCTCTGTCCGTCAGTCGTTAATTCCTCAACTCGATTTCTTTTCTGACAGAAGGGGCCGAAAGTAACCTCACTCGATTTGTTCCATGAAATGCACATTTCAACTGGACTACGAGAATGTAGGAGCAGAATTCACACCTAATGCAAACAATACTGCTTCGAAATACACTTTGGTGTGATAAACATTTTCACCATTTTTGTCTCACATGTTCTTGACGCCACGTAGATGAACTGATGTTGTCACTCTGACATATTCATCAGTCACATTGCCAAATCTCGTCGAGGCTGAAGCGCAAAGGACTGTCTAAGGAAGATGTGGTTACACCATGAAGAAGTGGGGTTTCCGTCCATCTGCTGACTGCGACTGGGAAGCAGAGAAGCAAACAGTAAATGAACTTGTTCAGGAGCGCCCATTTCGAGCATCTGGCGGTGATCTGAGGACCTTACATCAAGTCATTCAAAGTGCTCTTGACTGATTATCACATTTGGACATTTCCATTTGACTGTAGATACTTTTATGTTCTTGTAACACCACATGATAAATAAATAAATAAATAATAAGTCACATTGCATTTTCCAGTTTCTGGGGGATCCATTTTCTTTGAGGAATAGAGGGAGGTTGTGCAGTGGGTAAGGGACTTTTCCTGCGTTCGTTAGAAGCAACTATCACATCTTCAATCGGCTATGTAGATTTAAATTTTCCGTTGTTTGGTGAAATCCATTAGGTAAATCATTTTAAAGGGACGTGGCTGAATTTTTTCTCGCCTTCGTCGTCATCGAGCTGCGAATTCTAAATTTCTCTGCTTTTTTTTCTTTGAGGAAACACCAGAGGAAGATGTAATAAAATGGAATACTTACCGCCGTCCTTATGATGTTATCGATGTTATATATTATTTGGCTACCAGTTTCGGTGCTTCAGTACACCATCTTCAGGTCTTAGCTGACAGTCGTCTACATGACTCGGCAGTGCTCAACATCTATGAACCGGTTGTCGCAGACTACCTGTAACAACGATTTCGTGTCTCCCATGGTTGGGGACACAACAACGCTGTTACCAGTAAGCTGAGAAAACCAGTTCTTAGGTGTTGGCCACTGATGAATCGTGTATACGATTGGAATTAACCCCATCAGCGTCATTTTAAGGCCTGAAGATGGTGTACTGAAGCACCGAAACTGGTACCCAAATAATAAATAACATCGTAAGGACGGATATAGTTGTTCCATTTTATTACGTAAGTGAACGGCCGAAGTCCCTCAAACCTCCAGTCAGATGGATGAACATACAAAAACCAGAGGAAGAAGCCAGATGATTTACTGTTCAGTATGTTTGCCGGCCATATTCTGCCTCTTTTATGGGATTCTGGAAATGTTTTCGAGTATACATGAAGGCAAATCGGTGCATTAATTCTAGCCCACTGTCACAACCTGACGGCGCTTAGATGCCCGGCGTTGTACACAGAGTGCGCTTCAGCTCGGAATGGATGCAGTCATTCATGTGGCACGGATTGTAACATAGAAAGAAGTATCGCAGAGCAAGTTACACAGAGTCGTTGAGCAACAGCCGCAGATAACAATATAGGATTATCTCCTGCCTGTGTGATCATTATCATCAGCCATTTGTCATCCATCGCTGTACGATTGTGGAATTCTCGTATAGCGAACGCGCCTCCTTATGATTCTACACACGCCAGCTAAATAAAAGATTCAAACTACTGAAGGCACTAACTACTGATAGGCACAGTTAGCTAAAGAAAGATTTTGATAGAGAACAAACAATGTATTTACCTTAATATTGTTCAAAAGTCATATTATATACATCAGTTCATGACATCCAGTCTCACAAATTTACTCTGTCTCCTAGTGAGACACGTCCAGATCGTCCGCTCTCAAAATTCCGCCATCTCTCTCCCCACATCCACCACTGCTGGCGGCTCACCTCCAACTGCGCAACGCTACGCGCTGTTAACACCCAGGTGCCCAACACTACAATGGCAGACAACAATGCAAACTAGCCACAGACTGCACACAGCACAGCCAGTGATTTTCATACAGAGCGCTACGTGGCGTTACCAATAAGAAAAACTAAACAGCCTACTTACAAGGTCACACCAATATTCAAGAAAGGTAGTAGGAGTAATCCAATAAATTACAGGCCCATATTATTAACGTCGATACGCAGCAGGATTTTGGAACATATACTGTGTCCGAACATTACGAATTATCTCGAAGAAAACAATCTATTAACACGCAGTCAATATGGGTTTAAAAAACATCGTTCTCGTGAAACACAACTAGCTCTTTACTCACACGAAATGTTGAGTGCTATTGACAAGTGTGATTTCAAATTCATTCCGTATTTCTAGATTTCTAGAAGGCTTTTGACACTGTACCTCACAAGCGGCTTGTAGTGAAACTGCGTGCTTATGGAATATCGTCTCAGTTATGTTACTGGATTCATGATTTACTGTCAGAGAGATCACAGTTCGTAGTAATTGACAGAAAGTCATCAAGTAAAACAAAAGTGATTTCTGGCGTTCCCCAAGGTAATGTTATAGGCCCTTTGAGGTTCCTTATTTTTAAAAATGATTTAGGAGACAATATGAGCAGCCGTCTTAACTTGTTTGTAGATGACGCTGTCGTTTATCGGCTAGTAAAGTCATCAGAAGATCAAAACAAATTGCAAAACGATGTAGAAGAGATACCTGTACGGTGCAAAAATTGGAAAGTAACCCTAAATAGCGAGAAGTGTGAGGTCATCTACATGAGTGCTAAATGGAATCCGTTAAAGTTTGGTTACACGGTAAATCAGTCGAATCTAAAGGCCGGAGATTCAACTAAATACCTAGGAATTACAATTACGAACAACTTAAATTGAAAGGAACACACAGAAAATGCTGTGGGCAAGTCTAGCCACAGATTGTGCTTATTGGCAGGACACTTAGAAAATGTAACAGATCTACTAAAGAGACTGCCTACACTACTATACTACGCTTCTTCGTCCTCTTTTAGAACACTGCCAAGCGGTGTGGGATCCTTACCAGATAAGATTGACGGAGCACATTGAGAAAGTTCAAAGAAAGGCAGCACGTTTTGTGTTATCGCGAAATAGGGGAGACTGTCACTGAAATGATACAGGATTTAGGCTGGACATCATCAAAAGAAAGGCGTTTTTCGTTGCGGCGGAGTCTTCTCATAAAATTTCATCATCAACTTTCTCCTCCGAATACGAAAATATTTTGTTGACGCCGATCTATATAGGGGGAAACGACCACCGCAATAAAAAAAAAAAGGGAAATCAGAGCTCGCACGGAACGATATAGGTGTTCGTTTCCACCGCAAGCTGTACCAGATTGGAATAATAGAGAATTTTTATAAAGGTGGTTCGATTAACCCCCTGCCAGGCACTTAAATGTGATTTGCAGAGTATCCATGTAGATGTAGATGCAGGAGAGTGATCCTTAGGTCAACCTCTGACTTGACGTTACCATTTATTTTCTTTGCAATGGCACAGACAAGACATTAACTTTCATGTACACACCGTCTTCAGGCCACGAGTGGCCTACCGGGACCATCCGACCGCCGTGTCATCCTCAGTGGAGGAAGCGGATAGGAGGGGCGTGGGGTCAGCACACCGCTCTCCCGGTCGTTATGATGGTATTCTTGACCGAATCCGCTTCTATTCGGTCAAGTAGCTCCTCAATTGGCATCACGAGGCTGAGTGCACCCCGAAAAATGGCAACAGCGCATGGCGGCTGGATGGTCACCCATCCAAGTGCCGGCCACGCCCAACAGCGCTTAACTTCGGTGATCTCACGGAAACCGGTATATCCATTGCGGCAAGGCCGTTGTCCTAACTTTCATGTGCGCATTTCTTATTATTTACAAACTGCTTTCTTTCAGCTGCTACATCATGTGGCATGAGGACAAGTAATGGCCCTCACGCCGTTAGTACAGTTTAGGAGAAACACGCTGGATCACCTCGCACTGAACAATTATAGTACACAGACTGCCGGAGAAAAATTAGTACACCTGGGAAGACGACGACGATTTTTATAGGATATCGGGGGTTGTAGATGTACTGATAATGGTTTCAGGCTCGTCCACCAACAGATATCGCCGTGTTACAGCTACCAGAGCGCCATCTGTGTCTTAATAGAGAATGCTCACAGCCAGAAGGCTCATTGAGGGGTAAACGTGTGAAGCACGCAGGCAACGACATCATGGACACGCACTCCTGCTTCCTACAGCCAATTGAACGAGTTTTGAAGAGCTCAGACTGTGGCCTTCCGAGTGGCGGGATGGTCCTTTCGGAGAATTTCGACAGAAATTGGGCGTGCTGTGCCAATTGTGCAACGATGCTGCTATCAGTGGTCACATGAACATTCAGACACCTGTAGACCAGGTTCTAGACGTCCACGCAGCACAGGCGTCCGCCAGCATCACCGTATTGTAAGGGCAGCTGTGGCAGTCGTACAGCTACCACATCACAGGGAAGAAGGCTTGGGAGCCCATAGGTGCCAACACGAACTGTTGCGAACCAGTTATTAGCCGTAGGAGTACGGGTACACATACTTATAGCCCGTCTTCAAAATGGTTCAAATGGCTCTGAGCACTATGGGACTTAACATCAGAGGTCATCAGTCCCCTAGAACGTAGAACTAATTAAATCTAACTAATCTAAGGACATCACACACACCCATGCCCGAGGCAGGATTCGAACCTGCGACCGTAGCGGTCGCGCAGTTGCACACTGAAGCGCCTAGAACCGCTCGGCTACAGCGGCCGGCATAGCCCGTCTTCCACTCGCACCAGTGTCGACGCGCACGGCTCGACTGGTGCCATCAGAGGATCACTTAGAAGATGAAATGGCGCGCCCTGGTCTTCAGTGATGGAAGCAGATTCTGCCAGCACCCAAGTGATGGTCGATTGCGCGTACGACATAGTCCTGGTGAGTGTTGTCTCGTAGGGTGCATTCGTGCAAGACACACAGGATCCACCCCAGGCCTAGTCAGTGGTGCAATAAGCTACAGCCCTCGTTCATCTTTGGTGCTTCTGGAGCGGACGCTAACCAGCACTTGGTACGTGTAGAATTTTGTTAAATTCGTTCTTTTACCATTCTTGCAACAGGAAGCTGATGTGTTGTTCCAAATTATAGTGCTCCCCCACACACTGCCGGCAAAACTCAACGCGCTCAACTTCCGTTTCCAGCACGATATCCAGACTTGTCTCCAATCGAGCATGTGTGGGATGTGATAAGTGTTGTGACGTAACAAGCTAGTTACGCCACACTGCGAAGGGGGCCGAAAGAACGGCACGCGTACACACACGCCGACTGGCGTCAAGTCTGGAACAGGATAACTATTGAATGGTAGCAAGAAAAGTACGTAGCTGCTTTATACTTAACTTTTATTCTTTGATGAATACAGCGTTCTTCTTGAGACATTTATACTATAACTCTCAAAGTAGGTAAGGCTAATGGCGCCTTGCTAGGTCGTAGCCATGGACTTAGCAGAAGGCTATTCTAACTGTCTCTCGGCAAATGAGAGGAAGGCTTCGTCCGTATTGTCGCTAGCAATGTCGTCCGTACAACTGGGGCGAGTGCTCTTCCGTATCTCGAGACCTGCCTTGTGGTGGCGCTAGGTCTGCGATCACACAGTGGCGACACGCGGGTCCGACATGTACTAAATGGACCGCGGCCGATTTAAGCTACCACCTAGCAAGTGTGGTGTCTGGCAGTGACACCACAATAAGTGATTCGTGGGACTTGTCATTCAATAGCTCTTAGCGAACTACGTGAACAAGTAGAGCAGACGTGGCATAACGCATAGCAGAAGAGAATTCGTCATCTGTACATTCGACTGGATGCCTACATTCAACACCGACTCAAAGGAAGGCCTCGGCGCTTGTTCGTGACGTCACGTCAGCTAGGCACGGCGAACGCCAGGTCTGTTGCAGGCATACTCATAATGGTGGTCTCTCCCTCTCTGACACAGGAAAATGTGAAACTATTGGCGGTAGTTGACCAGCACCCACTGTTCTGAGAGATTGTGCAATTAATTACACTTCTTAACAAATAGTGTACTCATGAACTTAAATTTCCACCTGTTTTAAGGATTAACGTACAAAAACAACTTCATGGCCCACCAGCAACAGAATTCGTGCTTCTTTACCTTATTTGTAAATCTGAGGAAGTTACGTTTGTACTGGGTTGCTTTTACAAGAAAGTGTGAACATATTGTTGCTCTTCTTTAGGTATCTTGGTTGACTATGGGGTGAGGAGCACTGAATGTTAATGAAATATCTTGCGATTGTGCACGTTGGGGGAGGGGGTGGGGGACGGAAGAAGAGGCAAAAGAGAGATACTTGTTTTATCAAATAAAATTTTTTTGGCTTATGAAGTTTCTCCTTTTAGTTGCAAGAGGGGAATATTTATCTTTTCTAATGTGCATGTTTAAAAAAGTTTAAGCTCAGCAGTATTTCCGATGTATGAAGCTATTTTGTTTCCTGTTTAGAATTCCTTTCGTTGAAAACGACTGTAATCTAATGACTGGCAACAGTTGGACTTTTACACATGTAAATTAATTCACATTTCCAGTGACGATGTCAAACGAAAATAAATAAATAAATAAAAGAAACGAGTTCATTGTGAGGGGGCTGGGGTAAGTTTCGATAAAAAAATGGATCAAGTAAATACAGTTTCTTGAACGTAAAATTTCCGAAGCTTGCAATGGGGCGAAGCATTTTCTCATTTTGACCTACATTTGTTTCGACAGGATTCAGTAATACAGAACTATGAACTTCATTTGTGGCTTTAAGTAGTAAGAAAGTCTTTCATCTAAATAAAACTGCAGAATCGAAAACAATACCAAACAGTTTGTCCAAAAATAAGAGATTTATAGTGATAAGCACGCCCAGGCGTTTCTGCCTGCAATAGAATTGGCGTTCGCCGTGCCTAGCTGACGTGACGTCACCAAGAAGCGCCGAGGCCTTCCTTTGAGTCGGTGTTGCTACATTGCCACTTGTGGGGGCTACACCACGTACTAATACGGGTAAAAATGGAAGTGAACGTATGGCATTGTTGGCCGGAAGGCCCCTATTCGGGGAAGTTCGGCCGCCAAGTGCAAGTCTTTTTTCATTCGACGCCACATTGGGCGACTTGCGCGCCGATGATGAGGATGAAATGATGATGACGATAACACAACACCCAGTCCCCGAGCGAAGAAAATCTCCAACGCGGCCGGGAATCGAACCCGGGCCTGCTTGTATGGGAGGCGAGTACGCTACCACCCAGCTAAGCAGGTGGACACTAATTTTGGTGTTTCACTTTGAGTCGATACCTGGTACCTCAGAACCGCTTATGCTATCAATATCTAAATGTAATCATTTTATGTACTCCATGGACACTTGAAATGTCTCTGAGCACTGCATCGCTAGAAAAGCTTTTAAATTACCTAATTGTTCACATGCAAGCCCTCTATTAGATTTTCATTGAATATATTTTATGCTCCTAGATTTCCATCCTTCTCATTACCGCCCGTGTGAAAGTGCATGTGAATGTATTTTTCGTGTTTCCATTGGTAGCTGCGGTCCGTCTGGCCAACTTTGGGTGTTCAGTCAAAGCAAAGAGATTTGTGCCTTCTACGTCGTCTTTATCGACAGTGGGTAGGTTGGTACCAGAAGCAACCCCTTTGGTCTATTCTGGTTACCTGTAGAGTTTCGTTGTTCTTGGGGGTGCTTAAGCACTGGACGCTGAGCAGTCGATGAGTGTGGTCGATAGCTTAAGACTGAGCGATATGTGTATATCTTCAGGCTTTCTGAAGTAGTATAGTTCAGTTTTTATTACAGCGATAGGTTCATTATACGATACACAGTTTACGCAGGATAGGCCATGGTGCAGTTTACCAATATTAATAAATCTCCTCTGGCACTTTCTTTGTGCTACCAGAACTGCTAGTGTGCAAAGGCTTCCCGTTAGTGACGCTGACGTTACGTTACAGTAGGTTTTCCTAAATTATAGGCGTACATGGTTACATTCTCGTGTGAAAGTTTTCATTTATTATTGCAGTTTACATTCTTTCGGTTTCACCTGCGATTTGATAAATTTGCCCTTATGCTTCGCACCACATGGCGCGAACTTGCCTTCTTGTCGTTCAGCGGTGAGCAATCGTGATCCCTTGAGTGAATTTAGGTCGTGTTGAAAGTTCTGTGTAGCTACAGATTTTAGTGTATTTTACCGTGCGAAATTTCAAATGGTTAGCGTGCTTGCTTTGTTAGTCTGAAGTACGCGCTTGGACGAGCCAGTTGAGGCCTCAATTCTCTGTGTCCATCGAGGGATAAATTTCTTGCTGTTCATTTTATCTCTCTTTGTGAAAATATTCAGGTACCTAGTAAATGTGCAACCTTTTTTTTAAATCTGGTATCCACGTGGCCTCCCCCCCCCCCCCCCTCTTGCATCAGTTTTATTTATGTGAGAATGTTTTAAACAACTACATTTGTCGAGAGATTACTACTTCGGAAGCACGAATCTCTTTCCCTGGATCTTTGTGAAGGCGTAATGTGTCTTGAGCTTTGTTCTTTAGTACGGATCTTGCGCAAGTACGTGCATTTATCCTATCCTCTTCCCAGAATTTTCTCATACCTTCCCCTTCATGTGGTCCGTCAGCATTCAACCATTTGAAACAGAGTTAAATTTAACTCATGCAACGGCAAGCATTATTACAATCTGTTTATTGTATAGTGTTTAAGTTGTGATTTTGCTTAAAATAAATTGTGTTTATACTAAATGAGTGTCCATCAACGCAGCAGCCCCTTCCGAAATCGATCTTAGCACATCCAACCTGTCGTCACCAAAGCACAGTATCCTTGCAGGCCCAAATTCTGAATTTTAATTAGAGTCTAAAGAATTATGTTTTAATTTAACTAACTGCTTTCATTCAGTATGATCAAGCTTTTGAGTAAATTTATTTAAGTGTTCATTTGATGAGAGTACTGACATCTTAATTGGTACTATGCACAAGCTAATAATTTCTTTAACTAATTGTAATTAATTTATTCCCAACTTCGTTGGGTGGCGACCCTAAATATATTACTTTAAAAGAAAATATCAGAGCTCTTATTTGCATTAGCATCCGTTAGTCCAGTAAGTTTAAAAAGCCAAGGATCCTGTTTCAGTATAACACGTTTACACTGTTGAGACAATAAATCTTGAGAGAACTGGAAATCTCTAAATGGGTGTATCATTTTTCTCCAGCAGCGTGGTTATAGCTTTCAAATGGAACTTCAAACTCCACAGATTAAAATTAGTAGAAGAAGCTTTGTTTTACCTTACTGCACAGTTTCAAATCATGTGCTCTCCTGTTGAAATAAGGCGTAGGTGTGATCGTCCACCAACGGCACAGCCACCAGTTGCAGGGCGTCCTCTAGGTACTGCGCAGCGGTCACAGAATCCATTATGGACACTGACAATGAACAGGCACCATAGGATATTGCTGCCTACACCATCACACCAGGTTGGCAGGATGTGCGATGGGAACCAATCCACTCTTCACTGCGCCCCGAGCCACGGACGCTGTGATGGTCACCTCCAAGGCAGGAGTGGGACTCGCTACTAAAGATCTCACGCAGCCAGTCTGCAGAGCCCATCACGGTCGTTGCCATGGAGGTAAGAATAGAGGGAGACGCCGTGACGTCACAGCTTTGAAGCTATGTGAAGCCGAGGGTAGCCATCTCAATCCGACCAAAACATTGCTGCTGTAAGCTTGTGTGCATAGGCTTGTCGCTCGCTTTTGGAAGGATTTTGCGCTATTATGGTGTCTTCTGTGGTGTTCGGATGTACGAATCGTTCTGATTGTGATGCGAAATCGAAGGGAATAACATTTCATGTGTAAGTTGTCTCGTTAAGTGTGATTTTACAACTTCATTGTGAGTGAACGTGTGCTACATCGGTACTGGTACTATAGCGTGTTTTTCTCCTGTATGATTTTAGATTTCCTAAAAATGAAAGTCGGAAAGCTCTGTGGGAGAATGCCATGAGGAGGAAGAATTGGCGTGCGTCTAAATGGAGCACTATATGTTCTCATCATTTCCGAGAACAGGACATAGACCGAACGTCCCTTTCAACAGTAAGACTTCGAGGAAATGCTGTACCATCAGTTTTCCCTACGCACCCAAAACATTTGCAAAAGGTATGTTAATTCAAAGAATTAAATTCTTAGTTTTCAAGTTCACGTTTCAGTATAATACGTACGTATCGTCGATAATCGAAGTGTTGAGTAACTCACTTTGTCTTCATCATGTACCAAATTAAAAGCTAACACTACATTAACTGGCGTAAAGTATAGGCCTAAACAGGACACTGTGTAGATTTGTCATTCTATGTACCGTATTAAAGTAAATATTGGTAGTAATGAACAGTGTTTCCCAGTAGTGTAACGTAACTGAAATGTCCCAGTACGTATTACAAACAAGATGTGTTTATGGGGCTTTGGAGGGAGGGTATAGCTAACTTAGTTTTCAGTTTCTATTATTTAGTTTGTGATACACGTTTATTACTGAATTAACAAAATTGTATCGTTTACATTGAAGGCTAGCTATTCGTAATATCACATTAAAAACTATTTTTAATCAGAAGAAACGCGGAATTTCGCCTTTACGAGATTTTATTTTAAACAAAAACTTTGAAACAACCAATCTGATGACGTTACATGCGTATATGGTGCAATTAGCGACTGTAATACACGCAGCGCTATAGCACACTGGCAATGTTTTGGTCAGAGTGTCATGGCAGCGAGCCACGCCCCCATGGCTTCAAAACGAAGTACGGCTGGGATACGTAGCGCCATCTCCCCTTATTCTTACCTCCATGGTCGTTGCCATCACCAGGCGAGTCGGCGACGATGCTGCGGGAGTGTGTGACAGATGTCGTGACGGTCGGCGTGCGGCTAGCCCTACGTCATTTAACCGCCTGCCAATAGTACCAACGCTTTCCGGATGTCGGATAGCAGACAGGACAGCCCGACGATCGAGACTGTCGTTGCCGTTCGATCTGTTCGCACTTGGCGGACAGTCCGTCGTCCTTTCTCCCTGTAGTGCGTGTTGGACGTCCAGATCCTACACGTTGTGCAAGCGTGTCTTCCTGTATCCGTTGCCGCCAACAACGCGCAGCGGTGGCGTCCGTCCGACCGATGTGGCGCGCAATACGACGATGGGAGCAGCCACACTCCCGCAGCCCAGGACGAAGTTCCTGTCGAACTCGTCTAGCTGGGCAACACGTTGTCAGACAAGTAGCCTGGGCACAGCGCACATTCACGTGTACCCCTTGTGACTCAACATGTTGCCGTTATGGCGGGTACAGCCATTTGGGGCCCTATAATATTAATCACTGGGCACGACTTCGGGACACTACCCACACTCCCCGAGTATGCGGCGGATTGTGCAATTGTAATCGTTGACATATCTGATGGTGTGCAGCACATACACCCAGTTTTCAGTGAATCGGTCGGGTCCTTCTGGGCGCAGCTCGTTTAAGATGCTCGTTTAAAATTGCTCACATTCAAAAGCTATGCAAAAGCAAAATATATCTTATAACCAGTTGTGAGATAGTGTAATCAAATTTATTGCTAAACGGAAGTGGCATCCACACGAGTTATCTGCAGCTGGAACTATGGTGTGGTTTGTTAAGGAATGTGATGTGGATTAGCCGTGAAGATAAAATTTCGGGCGTGCAGTCGCATAAATTTAACTTCTTCTTCTAATATTTCAGCTGTATATCGCCCAGCCATCTTCAGACTGAGCCGAGGTGACTGACGCTCCACTGCATTGCACAAATGAGCGGACTGGTATAGAGTCCGGTGATGATCGAGGGTAAGCAGCATGGCTGCTGTTCCTCCTTTGACCTCTTGGGTGGTTCGGTGGCGTTGCGTCAGAAAAGTCATCACGCTACTTCCTAAGGTTTGCGAAGTAGTCTGCGGCGGCTTGGTCCTCTGGGGCATGCTTCCTCCTGCCGGAGTGCCGCTCTTCCTTCACCCACTTCTCTACGACACTGGTACACAAGCCGCCAGCGACGTTGATCGGCAGCAAACAGGTACAACATATACGGTCGATCCGCATGGTGATATCAATGTATCACTACGAGCTGCACTATCGCGACGTCTTTGTGAGTATCATAGAAAGTGCCAGATTGCATGATCTGTTCAAGCTGAAACCGCTGTCTCTATTAATTAAATTCGGCTCCAACCGAATTTCAGTTGCTTCTTTCTATCTATGACTGCATGCGCAGTATCGCGGTCCGTGGGTTTTAAAGGACGGAGCTAGTACTGGAGGGTCAGTCACCTCGGCCTCGAAAATATGAAGGTGCTCATATCTGTGAAGAATTAGTCATGCGCCCGCATCTCGTGGTCGTGCGGTAGCGTTCTCGCTTCCCACGCCCGGGTTCCCGGGTTCGATGCCCGGCGGGGCCAGGGATTTTCTCTGCCTCGTGATGGCTGGGTGTTGTGTGCTGTCCTTAGGTTAGTTAGGTTTAAGTAGTTCTAAGTTCTAGGGGACTTATGACCACAGCAGTTGAGTCCCATAGTGCTCAGAGCCATTTGAACCAATTAGTCATGCATATAAGTTCCGCACTATGTTTTTTCGTGTGAAATTTAGTCCAAATTTACTCCCACTTTATTGAAAGATGAAACGTCTCCGTGAAGTCGTTTCATAAGACGCTTGTCGAATTCGGTACAACCTATTCATTTTTCTGCCTGATTTTAGCTCAATTCATGAACTCTTCCAGAAAGACTGAGCACTCAAATAAGGCCTATTGATTATTATATGTGTGTTTTAATGTGGGTTTCGGTTTTGTTTTGTGGGAATCGCTGAATTGGTCATCGTCTACTGGGAGCAGACGATGTTGCTTCTCGTTCAAAGGAGAGCACAGGATGACCAACTTAGGTTTCCAATACCTGAACAGAGAGGTTTACCCATCTTAGTCGAAGGCCGTGTCGAAGGCTGTTTTTGTGTGTGAGGTTCGTGAAGGAGGGCTACCCCTCTGGTAGCTTCCGCTGCACGCGGAGCTAGATAATCTCTAAAGAGAAAGGGGTACTCTTCGGTGAACGCTTGGTGAGTACGGATCGTAGCTCTTAAGGAGGGTTTCAGGTGATAGGAATCAGGTTGAGATAGGACTTCGTTATGTTTAACTGGTGAAATACTTAAGAACTTCGCCTTAACTGAAGCCTGTGAAGCGAGTTATTTTTTTAATGATTTTTAATCTTATATTTTGTGGAAATTGCTTTTGTCTTTGTGTATCGATTTTGTGCCACGTGTTTGGTAATCAGTGACCCTTCTGGTCCACCACGGCACCGCAATAGGCTTTATTTTAACAGTTTGCTTGTTTAATGAGCTATAATTTCTGCAAGAATATCTGATTTTCGTGCGCTTTCTACAAAGCAGCACAACAGTTCGATTCGGAATGCACCACGTTCTCTAGTTCGCCCATTTGCAATCGTGCATTGGTTAAACCTCTGACCAGATTAGTACATGCGTAGAATCGTAATGCGAACCTCACTGAGATATTTTTATGGTATGAAAGCAAAGGATATGATAGTATCATTGTCTCCCAACACCGTTTTCTGTGTTTCTTCTTGCTGTAGTTAAATTGTGCTCTGTTACATTCTCACGTAATTCTTAAATCTTTCTAGCCAGGCACCAGTTATGTGTAGTTAGGATGTGCAACCAAACACTTAGATTCAATAAATAATCTACGTGAAAGATAAATTCTGAGGTGTTCACCTTACCCACTTACTGCGATCTCCAATCCTGAATTAATCAAGTTGCTTCACGCACAACATGGAGTGCTATTTATCTGGCTACTTAAAGAACTTTGCATACTTGTAATTAAATTAATTAAACTAATAATTTTGCAGCTCCGTCTTTCTATAAATGCTTGGGAAGGGCTTGGGCTGGTGGCGACGCTGAATTTCTGAATTTTTATCATTATTTGTGTGAAAGGAGCAGCTAGAAATGCGAGATAACGTATATGGCTCGATGAGAAACGTCGTAAATATAGTAATACGTTACAAAGTCTGCGTATTACCAAAGCTATGTACTCACAAGCTGTTTTTTTTTTTTTTTTTCATCAGCCTACTGACTGGTTTGATGCGGCCCGCCACGAATTCCTTTCCTGTGCTAACCTCTTCATCTCAGAGTAGCACTTGCAACCTACGTCCTCAATTATTTGCTTGACGTATTCCAATCTCTGTCTTCCTCTACAGTTTTTGCCCTCTACAGCTCCCTCTAGTACCATGGAAGTCATTCCCTCATGTCTTAGCAGATGTCCTGTCATCCTGTCCCTTCTCCTTATCAGTGTTTTCCACATATTCCTTTCCTCCCCGATTCTGCGTAGAACCTCCTCATTCCTTACCTTATCAGTCCACCTAATTTTCAACATTCGTCTATAGCACCACATCTCAAATGCTTCGATTCTCTTCTGTTCCGGTTTTCCCACAGTCCATGTTTCACTACCATACAATGCTGTACTCCAGACGTACATCCTCAGAAATTTCTTCCTCAAATTAAGGCCGGTATTTGATATTAGTAGACTTCTCCTGGCCAGAAATGCCTTTTTTGCCATAGCGAGTCTGCTTTTGATGTCCTCCTTGCTCCGTCCGTCATTGGTTATTTTACTGCCTAGGTAGCAGAATTCCTGAACTTCATTGACTTCGTGACCATCAATCCTGATGTTACGTTTCTCGCTGTTCTCATTTCTACTACTTCTCATTACCTTCGTCTTTCTCCGATTTACTCTCAAACCATTCTGTGTACTCATTAAACTGTTCATTCCGTTCAGCAGATCATTTAATTCTTCTTCACTTTCACTCAGGATAGCAATGTCATCAGCGAATCGTAGCTGTTATCCAACTTAAACTCGTATGCTAACTTTCAAATAACTTCCGGGAATTCAGCCAGGTAACACTTTCAGCGACCGCCGATATTTCGGCGGGAGAACACCCCGCCATTTTCAAGGCAAACTGCAACGGACAGGCGGCGTACATGCAAATTTAATACCTCGGTTCTCGGACCCAAGCAGGAAAGATAACACACACACACTGAACACTAGTGCCACCAAAGATGGCCAAAGTCAGAGCTATCGATAGTGAGACTATGAATTCGCAGGTGAGGTAGCATTGAGTCTGTCCCTCCGTTTCTTGACAAGGGAGAGAGCCGGATTCCAAACAGAGTTTAAACAGAAACCTCCATCCCTGTTAACAAGGTTGCTCGCTAATTTAATCTCAACTGCCTCCCGAATCACACTGTCCCAATAGCTGGACGTGCATGCCAATATCTCGGTGTTATTATATAACATGGAGTGACCTGTATCCAAGCAATGTTCGGCAATAGCAGATCTATTTGGCTGCTGTAATCGTGTGTGCCGTTTATGCTCAGTACATCTGTCCTCCACGGTCCTGATAGTTTGACCAATATATGCCATGCCGCAGCTACAAGGGACACGATATACACCCGCCTTACGCAGTCCAAGATCATCCTTAACGGAACTCAAAAGTGCTCTAATTTTAGATGGAGGTCGGAAAACACATTTCACATCGTATTTCCGTAAAATACGACCGATCTTATTGGACGTGTTTCCTACGTAAGGCAAGAAGGCAGTAGACTTAGGTGTTGACTCAGAATTATCATCAATCACCTGATGTACAGTTGGTCGATAGCGCAACGCACGTTCAATCTGTCTATCACTGTAACCATTTTGACGAAATGTAACTTCAAGATGGGACAGCTCAGCTGGCAAAGTCTCAGCGTCAGAAACGATATGTGCCCTGTGTACCAAGGTACGAAGTACCCCTTCACGCTGAGCCGAATGGTGACAACTATTAGCTTGTAAGTACAAGTCGGTGTGAGTACGTTTCCTGTAGACTGCATGTCCCAATGATCCATCATCCTTCCTCCTAACCAACACGTCGAGAAAGGGAAGGCAACCATCCTTTTCCACCTCCATCGTAAAACGAATGTTCGGGTGGATCGAGTTCAGATGTTCTAGAAAGACATTCAAATTCTCCCTACCGTGAGGCCAAACAACGAAGGTATCGTCAACGAAACAGGCGGGTTTTAAAGGCGCCGACTCCAATGCACGTTCCTCGAAGTCTTCCATAAACAAATTTGCGATCACAGGAGACAACGGACTACCCATCGCAACTCCATCTGTCTGCTCGTAATACTGGTCATTAAATAAAAAGTAAGTGGATGTCAACACATGCCTAAAGAGATTAGTTAAATCAGCACCAAACCTGGCTTCAATTAACCGCAACGAATCAGACAGAGGAACACGAGTGAAGAGAGAGACCACATCGAAACTCACTAAAATATCAGAGTCATTCAGCCTCAGTCCCTCCAAACGACGTAAAAAATCAGCTGAGTTCCTGATATGCTGTTCACACCGTCCTACTTGTGGACTCAACAGAGAAGCAAGATGCTTGGATACACAATATGTCGGGGCGCCGATGTTACTCACTATAGGACGGAAAGGAACCCCTTCCTTATGAACCTTTGGAAGGCCATATAACCTAGGGGGAACCGCACTGTAGGTGTTAAGCCTCTTGATTGTGTCCTGCGACAAACCACTTTTCTTCAGGAGGCTGTTGGTCTTTCTCTCAACACTTTTCGTGGGGTCAGCATCGATTCTGCGATACGTTGAATCAGGTAGTAAACGTTGCATCTTTTGTACATAATCATGTTTATTTAAAACAACGGTGGCATTGCCCTTGTCAGCAGGTAAAATAACAATACTGGGATCAACTTTGAGAGAGCGTAAAGCAGCCCTCTCTGCTGCTGTTACATTACTCTTGGCTGGACGAGCCCTAGTCAAAACACGGCATGCCTCCCTCCTAACTTCCTCTGCAGCGTCAGGAGGTAGTTAGCAAACTGCCTGTTCAATTGAACTAATAAAATCAACTACCGGCAAATTCTTCGGAGTGGGTGCAAAATTTAATCCTTTCCCTAGTACGGATAAGGTTGCGTCGTCAAAAGATTTCTCTGTGAGATTTATCACAGAACGTCGAGATATAACATCCGACTCCGCGCGATGAAAACGTTCAAACTTTGCCAAATGCCGGGCAGTAACGGCGATCGCTGAAAGTGTTACCTGGCTGAATTCCCGGAAGTTATTTGAATGTTGTATACGCCAGGAGAAACTCAAGTCTCACACTCGTATGCTAACCTTTGACTAAACAGAGCCTAATTTGAATTGAACTGTAACTGGACTGAATACAACTTGTCTTTATGTCAAATGCGCAACTGAAGTAAAACAATTATTTGGCCTAATCAAAATTTCCACTTACCTCTCGTCTTGACAACATTGTCGCAGATTTCTCGAAAGCACAACAGCAAACAACCGGCTAAGTTATCTTTTATTTTTAAATAAAATTTCCAAACAATATTCAAACTGTTGCATACCATGTATTGCAATGTTGTAATGCTTAATGACAAACGTTCTTTAAACAGTGGGATGGGGAGAGTAACTATTTTCATGAATTGATATTCCAAGACAACAAGTCTAGAATGAAGTATGTATTCAAAAAGGCAGAGTAAAACTTCGTGTGATCTTCAAAAATGGTTCAAATGGCTCTGAGCACTATGGGACTTAACTACTGTGGTCATCAGTCCCCTAGAACTTAGAACTACTTAAACCTAACTAACCTAAGGACATCACACACATCCATGCCCGAGGCCGGATTCGAACCTGCGACCGTAGCAGTCGCGTGGTTCCGGACTGCGCGCCTAGAACCGCTAGACCACCGCGGCCGGCGTGTGATCTTCACACAGAACATTGGTCTGAACAATACTATGATTAACAATGTGAACAATAATTTAAAAAGGGTACAATATTAACAGAGAATTTATATAAAAACCAAACAGCTCAATCAGTTGATATGTTAATGCGTGAATCAGGGAAGTGGGGTAGTCTTTCTGTGCTCTGAGCAAGTGAACGAAGTCAACTAGCTGACAAGTATCATTCCGACAAACTAGCTGCACTGTATTTTTGCCTTTCAATGCATCAAATTCATCCTTTCTACCCTATACAATAAATTTTTCTTCACCATTTTAATCACTTTGAGTGTGGCACACGGCTTCAGGTAGCGGTGTTCGGTACATGATCATATCGAACGGGTTATGTTCAGCTAGTCTACTAATTCACAGAAATGTAGTCCCTCGTCACGCAATAAAGTATCCACGACTGAAAATTTCCTGCTCGAGCCGTCTTCTTTAAATGCAAATATTCCTTTTCTTTAATGACTTTTGATACACGTCAAAGTCCACACTTCATCGCTACCTCGGAGATGCTGTGTCCCGTCGCTCGTGCGCCAGATATTACACCACGTTCAAGCTCACTTAAATCTTGCTAACCAGCCATTGTAGCAGCAGTAACCGATCTAACAACTGTGCCAGACAGTTGTATTATACAGGGTGTTACAAAAAGGTACGGCCAAACTTTCAGGAAACATTTCTCACACACAAAGAAATAAAATACGTTATGTGGACATGTGTCCGGAAACGCTTACTTTCCATGTTAGAGCTCATTTTATTACTTCTCTTCAAATCACATTAATCATGAAATGAAGACACACAGCAACAGAACGTACCAGCGTGACTTCAAACACTTTGTTACAGGAAATGTTCAAAATATCCTCCGTTAGCGAGGATACATGCATCCACCCTCCGTCGCATGGAATCCCTGATGCGCTGATGCAGCCCTGGAGAATGGCGAATTGTATCACAGCCGTCCACAATACGAGCGCGAAGAGTCTCTACATTTGGTACCGGGGTCGCGTAGACAAGAGCTTTCAAATGCCCCCTTAAATGAAAGTCAAGAGCGTTGAGATCAGGAGAGCGTGGAGGCCATGGAATTGGTCCGCCTCTATCGGTCTCCGAAGCTGTTGTTGAGAAGCGTACGAACACTTCGACTGAAATGTGCAGTAGCTCCATCGTGCATGAACCACATGTTGTGTAGTACTTGTAAAGGCACATGTTCTAGCAGCACAGTTAGAGTATCCCGTATGAAATCATGGCGGTGAATCGAGGAAGTACAGTGCATACTGACGAAACTAAAATGAGCTCTAACATGGAAATTAAGCGTTTCCGGACACATGTCCGCATAACATCTTTTCTTTATTCATGTGTGAGGAATGTTTCCTGAAAGTTTGGCCGTACCTTTTTGTAACACCCTGTATAGGCGTTGATGACCGCAGCGCCATATTCTGCGTGTTAACATATCCCTGTATTTGAATTCGCATGCCTGTACCACTTTCTTTGGCGCTTCTGTATAGAATACAGAATGCAACTCTTGTCGATCTGTGGGACCTTGCGACAGCTGAAGATCCCTGCTTCTCTGGCTTGCACGTTCGCCTGACTTGTCACTCGTGGAACATGTCCGGGATACTGTCGGTCAGCAGCTTGTTTGTGCTGGTCCTCCCGCAACCACTTTCTATGCTTTGTGGACGCTCTTACAAACCGCGTTAAAGCAGTATATCTAGTCCTTCTTTGATTCCATGCCACGATGCATGCCTCTGATGGCAGCACACGCCGGCTTCACACTGCAGTGGATTCTCACGGTTAAACTGCACGTACAGTTCTGTAGTTCTAATCATTTGACATTGTCACGTTGTAAGAGGTCCGAGCAGATGTAATTTCGATGTACTGCTCATGCGCTGCCTGCGATATGCAAGGTCTCTGACCAGAGAGCAGTGTTGACTGCAGTAGGAACTGTGTAGCTGTAGCAGTAAGTTGTTGCTAGTCTGGAGTCTGCTCTGGTCTGGTCTGGTGTATCGTGTTGGCTGGCCCGGTCGCGGTGCAGCGATGCCGGAGCCTGAGTATTATTGTATAAGGTAAAAAGCAGCCTCGCGCATGTGTATTAATGTTATCTCAAGTCGCATGTAAATGTTTTAAAACTCTCGTAATAATAATCTTCCTCATAAAAAGTAACTTTTAACAACCATTCATTTCCATTTAAAGAATTTACTAATTTCTCCCATCCATGATCATCCCGATTATTGCAATAGAAAAATCAGTTGCTTCCTTTCATAAATGACAGATAGGTCGGCCAGCACTGCACAGAGCTGTGCCGGAAAATTTATTGTAAGAACAGATACATCCGGCGACTTCATTGAGGTAAGAATTTTTCCTTTTTTTTATTCATAATGATCTTTCAGGGCCATGACGCAGCACTGCTGTCGTCCAAAATTTACCAGGTTAAATTGACAGTGAATTACTGAAAAGTCATAAGTGAGCGACAATTTAATTGAGAGGTTAGTTACATTGTTTTATTACCAGGTTGCTGAATTTATTTTTTTAGTGGGACGTTACACTGAATGTGAACGACATAATCATAATTTTTACTGTTGAGAGGTTTAGGAATTTTTCTGTTGTTCAATTTCATCGTCATCTGCAGAGCTAGTTGGCATATAAACTTGTACTACTGTAGCAGGCGTGGGCCTCGTGTCTATCTTGGCCACAATAATACGTTTACTATGCTGTTTGTAGCAGCTTACCTGCATTCCTATTTTTTTATTCATTATTAAACCTACTCCTGCATTACCCCTATTTGACTTTGTATTTATAACCCTGTATTCGTCTGACCAAAAGGCTTGTTCCTCCTGCCACCGAACTTCACTAATTCCCGCTATATCTAACTTTAACCTATCCATTTCCCTTTTTAATTTTTCTAACCTACCTGCCCGATTAAGGGATCTGACATTCCACGCTCCGATCCGTAGAACGCCAGTTTTCTTTCTCCGGATAACGACGTCCTCTTGAGTAGTCCCCGCCCGGAGATCCGAATGGGGGACTATTTTACCTCCGGAATATTTTACCCAATAGGACGCCATAATCGTTAACCATACAGTAAAGCTGCATGCTCTCGGGAAAAATTACGGCTGTAGTTTCCCCTTGGTTTCAACCGTTCGCAGTACCAGCACAGCAAGGCCGTTTTGGTTAGTGTTACAAGGCCAGATCAGTCAGTCATCCAGACTGTTGCCCCTGCAACTACTGAAAAGGCTGCTGCCTCTCTTCAGGAACCACGCGTTTGTCTGGCCTCTCAACAGATACCCCTCCGTTGTGGTTGCACCTACGGTACGGCTATCTGTATCGCTGAGGCACGCAAGCCTCCCCACCAACGGCAAGGTCCATGGTTCATGGGGGGGGGGGGGGGGGAGGTGATATATAAATGCAAAACCAGCTTTGGATCCTTAGTCGAAAGAATGAAAATTAACCCTTCACTGCGCTGTTTTGCACATCCGCGAAACAGAGTTTAAATTATATTTTCTCTGCTGTTACTCTCAACATCGCCGACAGCTCTGCTTACTAGAAATTGCCGCAGCTCTAAAGGGTTGTTGGTAAATGTGACAAAGTACACGAAGTTTTGCAGATGTCTACGGTCGCAAAAAACATAATTGTCAATAAATATAAGTGAAATGTTTTTAAACATTTTTCCTGTCCATGAAAATAATCACTAGAGCTCATTTATAAAACGTGCAAAATGAAGGGCTCCAACTGAATAAAAATACTTCACTTTTATTTAATTTCATCTTTAGCTGTGCGCAACTTTGCACAGGGTGCGGCAAATAAAAGTGGCCAGAACGAGTGGATGCGACTGTGCAGTGTGAATGTATGCATGTGACCACACACTGCCCATACACCCGGCACAACTGTGGAGCTCATTTACGCAATCTCCGCGCCTGACAGAGTCGTTAGCAGAGGTCAGTCTGACATCGGCCCTGACTGGCCTCTCGGGTCACCTGATCGGTCAGTGGTGGGGAGCCAGCCCTCAAATCTAAGGATTATCGCAACAACCCTGACAGTCTTCAAGAACTGCAGCAGAACATTTCGAATGGGACTGCAGCAATTTCAGCAGTCCAGCTTCGATCCACCTTCAGTAACTTGACGACCAGAGCCCAAAAGTGCCAAAAGATGAATGGTAGTCATGTTCAGCATTTGCTATAGTCAGGTTAGTATTGTATTTCCTTGCAGTGCTCCTTTGTACCCTGAAAATCTGTTCTTGGGGCTACTTTTATTTCTCCCACCCTGTGCTTTAACGATGGTACATCTGGTACGCGTTTTGCAGCCGAAACTGAGCAGTAATGTAGAATACTAAATAAAAGTATATTTTAATCCATTTTATGACAGCCAATGCAGCATATTACTCAAATTCAGGAAATTCTTTCTTGGTGGTCGAACATGTTGAAACTGAAATGGTGCAGCGTTATTAGGGAAGGACAAGTGAAAACAATAGAGACGGAAAAATCGCCGGCCGCGGCGGCCGTGCGGTTCTAGGGGCTCCAATCCGGAGCCGCGCTGCTGCTACGGTCGCAGGTTCGAATCCTGCCTCGGGCATGGGTGTGTGTGATGTCCTTAGGTTAGTTAGGTTTAAGTAGTTCTAAGTTTAGGGGACTGATGACCTCAGCTATTAAGTCCCATAGTGCTTAGAGCCCTTTGAACCATTTGAATGGAAAAATCTAACGAGGAACCGCTTGAATGCGAGGTCACGAGTGCAGCCTCTAGTAGGGCTCATTTTAAAGTGTTGTGGTAACAATTATGACTGCAAAAATATTAGCTGCTAATGACTCACCATGTGCATCAGGAGGGCGACATAAAATGAGTGTCCGGGAAGTGCAGAGATCAATCTTCTAAGGGAAGTATGCACTACACTTCACAAAATGGGCATCGTCGACATTCAGGAAATGTACTAAATAAACCACTAAGGGGGACCATGAACACCAAATTTAAAATGGCGCACCATTGTGGTCACAAAGGTTCGCATCATGAAGAGCGAAGGATAATTTCTTGGGAGTTACAAACCGTGTGGGACGTTCACCTAGGTATGCACTCTTAAGAAATACATATAGAATCATATTGTTGTAACGGAGTGTTGAGAGCTGATGGAATGTGATGGCATGCAACTCAATGCGAAACAGTCTGTCATGGAGCTTATCGCGAAACTAGCTATCCTTAAGGCGTAGCTGCTGATAGTGGGATAATATGTTTGACAGAAACGGAAAAAACAAACATCCAGAGGCTGAATTAGCCCAGTGAATTAGTCAGGTGGTATTAACTGTAAAGTCACACACTTTTTAGGAGGGATAATTATAATCACGAAGTTGGCTTCGATCTTTTGACCTTGGCACGAAAGAGTTAACCTTGTTTGTCTCGTAACTTCCGCAGCATTGTTTCTAATGGGACCTCTTACTTTAATCTTACGTGTTTTCAGAACTGGCAATTCCTCATTGGCATTACACTGCATGAATAAATTTTCTGAGATCGCGGTCAGTTCACTTCCGCTATCAATTACAATATTGACTGGGATCTTTTTTACCATGGCCTTCACAACTGGTTGAATCTGAAAGGGTTGGTTCTTTTCTTTTTATTCTTGCATCAACGAATCCTCCACTGAATCATACATGAGTCTTTTCAGCACTTTCCCCTGTGAATTGGAACTTTCTGTAGGATAAGCTTCGATTGCTACTTCTCTCTCTTCTATTTCCTCCTCTCTATTTCTTCCTTCATTTACGCTTTCTTCAACATTCTCTACTTTTCCTCATCTTCGTCTGTCACGTATTGGTTCGATATCTTGTCTGGCTAACCTTGCTGCTTCATTGCACGATCCAAACTGTCTTGAAACATACATTTGCGGTTCCGCACGTGTTTGTTGTGCCGTTTGTTCATCAAGAGTTTCGAAACGTGTTTGTTGCGGTGCAGGCTGTCTGATTTCGCGTATGTTACTTTCCGCCTGTGATTGGAATCGCAAATGCGTGATATCTTCGTTACTTGCTTGTTTTTCCGGTGCTGTTACAGATACGGATGTGTTTGCAGACTCAGTGCTTGTTCGATCCTGTTCACTACCCTCTTCAATGGTTTGCAACAACTCTGTTCGCAATTTCTGAAATTGTTGCTTCGTTTGCGCTTGTATTTTGACTATGCGATTATCATATTTTTCCAGCGCTGCTTTTGTGATACGTTTGTGTAACACACTGTTTGCAACATTTTCACGCACTGTACCTGCTGCTTGTCTAGTAATTACGTTTATCTGTTTCTCTAGTTTCTTGACTTCTCTTTGGGTGTTGTCACGTAATGTTTTGATCTCGTCCTGAGTGTCACTACGCAATGTTTGTACTTCCACTTGTACCTTGTCAATGTCTGTTCTCAATTGATTGTGACCTGTTATTAAGTTTCCTACCACTTCTCGAAATTCTTTTACCTTGTCTTCAATATGACTTAGGTGTAACTGAATATTTTGTTTTGTTCTTTAATCTCACGCATTTGTTTCGTGGTTTCTGCAGTTTGTTTCGTCGTTTCTGCATTCTGAATTTTAATTTGGTTCGCAATTTCTTTATTTTGTCTTGTCATAGTTTCCATCATTTGTTGTAATAATTCTGCCAGATTGGTGGGTCCTATTGCGTTTTCTTTCGACGTCCTACGCTCTGTATTTTCGCCCAAGTGTTGGTTTGCAACCGATTGCATTGAACTATGCGGTGACACGTTTCTGCTCGAATTCCTTGTACTCTGTGGTGAGGGAGCTCTGATTACTTGTACTATGGGTTCTACGTATTCAAGACGCAAGTTAGAATCCTCATCGACTGTCTCTCTACTTTCCTGCTCCTCTGTCGTATGCTGACCTACGTTTTCTGTGCCTTCGCGTACATTATCCTCGTTATGGTGCGTTATATGTCCTATTTCTCGCGATACTGCATCCTCTGTTGTACTGTCCTCTATTCTCTGTCCGTCTTCATGCTGGGTCTCTACCTCAATTCGGTCAAGGTCTCGATCTGCCATTGCTAATCTTTCCGATTCCCTTATTTTCTATTTCAAAAGCAATTCACGCGCCCTATTTAGCGTTAACATGCGCTCATACGATCTCACGCGTTTCATAAACTTTTTGCTCACACGACTTGACACTTATTGTACCCAAGACTGACAATCCATTCACTTACTTGTTGGGTCAGAACCAACTTGTCAACTATGTATCCGCCACCTGTGTGCTTGCATTGGAAAGAAAACTTAATTATAACAATATTAAAATTCATAACTTAATTATGCTATTGTCTCTGCTAGAACGTCTCACTTCCTGTTGAATACTTTCTTACTATCTATCACTGCAGCTACTGTTTTCGACTATTTATACCCTTCAGAAAAAAATTTTCAACAGGATATTTTTCTGACTTTCAATCATGGTATTTTACCATCCTGGCTGGGTCGCCATTCTCTAACATTCTACGTGGTGTCTGTTTGTTCTATGTCGTGTCTCCCTACCACTTTCGCGCAACGACACTCTGAGCGTGTTTTTTAGGGAATGGACTAGTTTGAACCTGGGACCTGTTGCTGGTAAGGAGACGCCAGACCACACATGACATGTAGAGTTCAGAAGAGTTCAGTGAGACTAGCGATGATATAATCAAATACTTAATGATTTCAGCGTCACCTCCACTGCAATCCCTGTAAAAGAATCTTAATACTAACTAAATTTAGTGGAAAGGGCTCAAGGCTTTCCTATTTTTAGTTAGCTGGTAAAATAACGTCGAAAAAGTAGTTAAGTTTACCACTGGAATTTTTATTCCTCTCACAAAACATTGTTTATAAATTGCACTATTGATAAAAGGAAATATTTTAATACAGGATGATAAAAACCAACTGCGTTCAACAAAAATGTGAACGAATATTCCCTGAATGGGTTTCCAAGTTCTACAACGGATCGAAGGATGACCTATGCCATATCACATCTATAATCTAGATTTAAGTTAAGATTCATAAAAGAGAAAACTATCAAAATAGTCTACAGTGACCCTCAATTATCTTTAAGTACCTATTTAACTTGTCGTAAATTACAGTGGCTGATGTGGCTTCTCAATAATTATATAACAGAAAAATAATCGCGCTTCAGATTTTAACTTCCAGTAGCAAATGTAATTACCACGACGTTTAATTGACGATCGACACGAGTATTATGTAAAAAGGGGATGTAACAGATGAGACTTCTGCAGTTCTGAGTGAGGCCTTATGCGCTCTTACGCTGCATCGCGTGCGTTCCATTATGTTGTTGGTGGTTAGTCCGCGTCAGGGTGCGGCGGGCGGCGCAGCTCCATACATCTCGCTGTCTCGGAAGCCACTCTCTCTAACTTCTCTTTACTACACTTTACTGAAGTTGGTTTAAGAAAAAGGTATCTGGCTGTGTTTTCAACTGACCAATCAGGGTCTCAATGTTAACCTTAAGCTCCGCCTAAAATCCAGTCTATCCAATGAGAAACGTTATACTTTTCATGGTGGGGCAACGTTTTTAATGTTTGCAACGTAACAGAGACGCGTATAGTCTCACGCTAAAACTTGCAGCTGGTGTGGGCCTTTTAGTGTTATCGTAAGATCTATACTGTTCTTCTGGAGGGCTCTATCTTTTAACATGGGCTGGGGGCTGCTCTTGGCGATGTGGGTGTCCGTCCGTTATCGTAGGGCCTCCTGGCTTACACGACTCTGCTCTCGGCTTCTGTTCTCGTTTCTCCCCTCGGAACTGCGTCTGTTTGACGGTGGGAAGGTATGACATGCATTTAGGCGTTCTTGTGTTAGTCTGTGGTATTCCATTTGCTCACTCGTTGATCGTATCACTTTGGTTAATTTAATGCCAGGATTTATTTGGAGCTATGTGACATACTGCCGGATTTGCTATCATGTCAGGGTTTTCATGGAAGGTGTTGGATCTGCCTTACATAGTCTGCTCCAAAGCAGTCCGATCTTTATACGCAGGAGAGGAATCAAATACAAGTTATTTGACTAGCTATTGGTCAAAAGCTGTGTTCATATCATAGTTGTAGTTCTCTTAAGCCCATTTTCCCATTTTTGTTTGCTGCCCTTGCAAGGTAACGCAAACGAGAAAGAGCTGTGGGGGCAGATGACCTCCAACTTCTCGCAGCACAGTAAATAAGTTTCCAGCCCATTTGCTATCCAGATTAACAGTCGGCATAATTGTATGGGAATGTTAGTTGATCTTATTAGAACTCTCTTAGTACATTTGATTTCCACGGTTCCTTTCATATGCATTTCGTCTCTTTAAATCTCGATTGGTCAGATTTGAAAACAAATTCCTTACTGAATGATGCAGTAACTTTGTTTATCTCATCTACGAATTTCGGGGCGATTCCTCAGTTTGCACTGCAACCTCAACTTGACGCTTTGTTTGAAATTTCGCTATCTTACGTCTTCCAATTCTGTAGCACTGTTTGAATTTATGCAGCCATCCACTGCTTCCCTTGAAATCACTGTAATCTACGCCGCGAGAAATTTGACGTGCTTAACGTAGTAGGTCACTATCATGCACATCCTGTAAATTGTATCGAGCATACTTGGGTGGCCGAGCGGTTCTAGGCGCTACAGTCCGGAACCGCACTGCTGCTACGGTCGCAGGTTCGAATCCTGCCTCTGGCATGGATGTGTTTGATGTCCTTAGGTTAGTTAGGTTTAAGTAGTTCTAAGTTCTAGGGGACTGATGACCTCAGAAGTTAAGTCCTATAGTGCTCAGAGCCATTTGAACCATACTTGAAACACGCAGACACCAGTTACAGTAGTAAGTCCGCCTTGTCCTCCCTTGAATACCCGTAGTTTTTCTTATGCACTACACGGTGATTTTGCTCAGACTTATTCGAAATGTGTTCATAACTGTTTTTTTCCTATGGTGCGGACGATCTTCCGCGTACGTAATGATGCTTACTGCGAGCTCGTTGAACAACGATTGACGTTAACCACGTCCCTCTGGAGACGGTATTTGTGGCTCCCTCTCCGACAAGGATGATGAACTACATGGCTCGGCACCTCTTTCAATACCACTTTCACCTGTTAAGCAAGTATCGTCATGATTGCACTCCTCATGCACATCGTCCGCACAGTCGAGCGTATACGACACCACACATTCCACTGACTCATCTTGCAGAAACGCTAATATCTCATCTCGCACTTCTTTCTCATACGGTGACATTCTTTGGGTTTATTTCCGACGAAATGTCAACTTCGGCAAGTGTTGTTGTAAATATAATGCAATGTTCGCTTTGTTTGCCGTTGCCATTGGTCTGCTTTGTATCGACATCATTAGCGCTGTAGCACTGTTTTGAGTTACTCGTCGACTAAGCAGTTCACCTACGCTCCGTGGAGTCAAGCTGTGCTCACCATTGGGTACCACCAGTCCCGCCCCCTGTCTACATCTACATCTACGTGATTACTCTGCTATTCACAATAAAGTGCGTGGCAGAGGGTTCAATGAACCACCTTCATGCTGTCTCTCTACCGTTCCACTCTCGAACGGCACGCTGGAGAAACGAGCACTTAAATTTTTCCGTGCGAGCCCTGATTTCTTTTATTTTATCATGATGATCATTTCTCCCTATGTAGCTGGATGCCAGCAGAATATTTTCGCAATCGGAGGAGAAAACTAGTGATTGAAATTTCATGAGAAAATCCCGTCGCAAAGAAAAGCGCCTTTGTTTTAAAGATTGCCACTCCAATTCACGTATCATGTCTGTGACACTATCTCCTCTATTTCGCAATAACGCAAAACGAGCTGCCCTTCTTTGTACTTTTTCGATGTCATCCGTCAGTTCCACCTGATGCGGATCCCACACGGAGCAACAGTACTCCAGAATAGGGCGGACAAGCGTTGTGTAAGCAGTCTCTTTGGTAGACATGTTGCACCTTCTAAGTGTTCTGCCAATGAATCGCAGTTTTTGGTTTGCTCTACCCACAATATTATCCATGTGATCGTTCCAATTTAGGTTATTTGTAACTGTAATCCCTAAGTACTTGGCTGAATTTACAGCCCTCAGATTTGTGTGACTTATCGCGTAATCGAAATTTATCTGATTTCTTTTAGTACTCATTTGAATAACTTCGGACTTTTCTTTATTCAAGGTCAATTGCCACTTTTCGCAGCATACAGATATCTTATCTAAATCATTTTGCAAGTCGTTTTGATCTTCTGATGACTTTACAAGACGGTAAATGACAGCATCATCTGCAAACAATCTAAGACGGCTACTCAGATTGCCTCCTATGTCGGTAATATAGATCAGGAACAACAGAGGGCCTATAACATATCCTTGGAGAACGCCGGATATTACTTCTGTTTTACTCGATGACTTCCCGTCTATTACTACGCATTGTGCCCTTTCTGACAGGAAATCACGAAGCCAGTCGCACAACTGAGGCGATACTCCGTAGGCACGCAGTTTGATTAGAAGACGCTTGTGAGGAACGGTGTCGAAAGCCTTCTGGAAATCTAAAAATATGGAATCAATTTGACGTACCCTGTCGATATCACTTATTACTTCATGAGTATAAAGAGGTAGTTGTGTTTCACAACAATGATATTTTCTGAAACCGTGCTGACTATTTGTCAATAAATCGTTTCCTTCTGTTGACATTATCAGCCAATATTGTGGTTGCGTGGTATACAATATGTGGAGCGTCGATGCTGTAAACATCAGTGGCTATTGCCATATTGCATTCAAACGGTTCGCTGTTAGTGGTACCTGTGCGAGCCGGGCCGGTCGCTATGCACAATAAAGGGATATTGTAATCCAATTTGCTACAGCCAGTGCGGAATATTATTGAAATTACGGAAGTTCTATATTGGCAATGGGCTACAAGGCAACTAAAAAAATGATTGGTGGGTAGTGTGCTCTTAATACACTACTGGTCATTAAAATTGCTACACCTAGAAGAAATGCAGATGATAAACTGGTATTCATTGGACTAATATACTAGAACTAACATGTGATTACATTTTGACGCAATTTGGGTGCATGAATCCTGAGAAATCAGTACTCAGAACAACCACCTCTGGCCGTAATAACGGCCTTGATACGCCTGGGCATTGATTCAAACAGAACTTGGATGGCGCGTACAGGTACAGTTGCCCATGCAGCTTCAACGCGATATCACAGTTCATCAAGAGTAGTGACTGGCGTATTGTGACGAGCCAGTTGCTAGGTCACCATTGACCAGACGTTTTCAATTGGTGAGAGATCTGGAGAATGTGCTGGCCAGGGCAGCAATCGAACATTTTCTGTATCCAGAAAGACCCTTATAGGACCTGCAACATGCGGTCGTGCTTTATCCTGCTGAAATGTAGGGTTTCGCAGGGATCGAATGAAGGGTAGAGCCACGGGTCGTACCACATCTGAAATGTAACGTCCAATGTTAAAAGTGCCGTCAATGCTAACAAGAGGTGACCGAGACGTGTAACCAATGGCACCCCATACCATCACGCCGGGTCATACGCCACTATGGCGATGACGACGCTTCCAGTGTGCGTTCACAGCGATGTCGCCAAACACGTATGCGACCTTCATGTTGCTGTGAACAGAACCTGGATTCATCAAAAAAATGACATTTTGCCATTCGTGCACCCATGTTCGTCGCTGACTACAGCATCGCAGGCGCTCGTGTGTATGATGCAGCGTCAAGGGTGACCGCAGCCATGGTCTCCGAGCTGATAGTCCATGCTGCTGCAAGCGTTGTTGAACTGTTCGTGCAGATGGTTGTTGTCTTGCAAACGTCCCCATCTGTTGACTCAGAGATCGAGACGTGGATGTACGATCCTTTACCGCCATGTGGATAAGATGCCTCTCATCTCGACTGCTAGAGATAGGAAGCCGTTGGGATCCAGCACGGCGTTCCACATTACCCTGCTGAACCCACCGATTCCACATTCTGCTAACAGTCATTGGATATCGACCAACGCGAGCAGCAACTTCGCGATACGATAAACCGCAATCGCGATAGGCTACAATCCGACGTTTATCAAAGTCGGAAACGTGATGGTACGCATTTCTCCTCCTTACATGAGGCATCACAACAACGTTTCACCAGGCAACGCCGGTCAACTGCTGTTTGTGTATGAGAAATCGGTTGGAAACTTTCCTCGTGACAGCCGGCTGCGGTGGTCTCGCGGTTCTAGGCGCTCAGTCCGGAACCGCGCGACTGCTACGGTCGCAGGTTCGAATCCTGCCTCGGGCATGCGTGTGTGTGATGTCCTTAGGTTAGTTAGGTTTAAGTAGTTCTAAGTTCTTGGGGACTGATGACCTCAGATGTTAAGTCCCATAGTGCTCAGAACCATTTGAACCATTTTTTCCTCGTGACAGCACGTTGCAGGTGTCGCCACCGGCGCCAACCTTGTGTGAATGCTGTGAAAAGCTAATCATTTGCATCTCACAGCATCTCCTTCCTGTCGGTTAGTTAGGTTTAAGTAGTTCTAAGTTCTAGGGGACTGATGACCTCAGATATTAAGTCCCATAGTGCTCAGAGCCATTTGAACCATTTTTTTTAATTTTCGCGTCTGTAGCACGTCATCTTAGTGGTGTAGCAATTTTAGTGGCCAATAGTGTATTTGTTTGAAGATGAGCTTAAGGTCGAAATACATAGCGACTGGTTGGAATTAAAGTCGGCGACCACTGGCCCTCACGCTTTTGTAACAAGTCACAAATGGTCTATGGATGGTGGTGGGAGCGAGTCAGCGCCGCGGTGACAGCAGGTGGGCGTCGGAGAGCAGAGCAGGGCGGCGCGCCGCCCACGCGAACGGAAGCCGCCCGCTGCTCCGCCGCTCCCCGGCCCGCGGACAACGGGCCAGGCGGGAGTCTGCATTTAGCCGGCGGCCGGTCGCTTCCTGCGCGCGCCGCACCTGTCGCGCCGCTGACGGCTCCATCAGTCAGGCCGGTCAGCGCCGCCGCCCGCGCGCGCCTGCCTGCTGCCTGCCAGAAACCCGACACCCACTTCCGTCAAGTGGCCACTCCGCGCTCCGCCGGAGAAAGCCGAGCGGCTCTCCCAAGTGCCCTCGTAGGGTTCGATACAGAAACCAAACTTAACTCGAACCGAATGGGCTCGTAGAGACCTTCTCTTCCTGGGATTAACGTGACGAAAGAAAATTAAATATACTGATATGGATATGGTGTCTGTACTTTCAGACATGTCCGAAAGAACAGACACCACTGATGACCTGCAGACGTCTAGAACGAAATTAGAATTATACACGGTGTTACAACAAGGTACGGCCAAACTTTCAGGAAATACTCCTCACACACAAAGAATGAAAATATGTTATGTGGACATGTGTCCGGAAACGCTTACTTTCCATGTTAGAGCTCATTCTATTACTTCTCTTCAAATCACATCAATCATAGAATGGAAACACACAGTAACAGAACGTACCAGCGTGACTTCAGACACTTTGTTACAGGAAACGTTCAAAATGTCCTGCGTTAGCGAGGATACATGCATCCTCCCTCCGTCGCATGGAATCCCTGATGCACTGATGCAGCCCTGGAGAATGGCGAATTGTATCACAGCTACCACAGCCGTCCACAATACGAGCACGAAGAGTCTCTACATTTGGTACCGGGGTCGCGTAGACAAGAGCTTTCAAATGCCCCCATAAATGAAAGTCAAGAGGGTTGAGGTCAGGAGAGCGTGGAGGCCATGGAATTGGTCCGCCTCTACCAATCCATCGGTCACCGAATCTGTTGTTGAGAAGCGTACGAACACTTCGACTGAAATGTGCAGGAGCTCCATCGTGCATGAACCACATGTTGTGTCGTATTTGTAAAGGCACATGTTCTAGCAGCACAGGTACAGTATCACGTATGAAATCATGATAACGTGCTCCATTGAGCGTAGGTGGAAGAACATGGGGCCCAATTAAGACATCACCAACAATTCCTGCCCAAACGTTCACAGAAAATCTGTGCTGATGACGTGATTGTACAATTGCGTGCGGATTCTCGTCAGCCCACACATGTTGATTGTGAAAATTTACAATTTTATCACGTTGGAATGAAGCCTCATCCGTAAAGACAACATTTGCACTGAAATGAGGATTGACACATTGTTGGATGAACCATTCGCAGAAGTGTACCCGTGGAGGCCAATCAGCTGCTGATAGTGCCTGCACACGCTGTACATGGTACGGAAACAACTGGTTCTCCCGTAGCACTCTCCATACAGTGACGTGGTCAACGTTACCTTGTACAGCAGCAACTTCTCTGACGCTGACATTAGGGTTATCGTCAACTGCACGAAGAATTGCCTCGTCCATTGCAGGTGTCCTCGTCGTTCTAGGTCTTCCGCAGTTGCGAGTCATAGGCTGGAATGTTCCGTGCTCCCTAAGACGCCGATCAATTGCTTCGAACGTCTTCCTGTCGTGAGACCTTCGTTCTGGAAATCTGTCTCGATACAGACGTACCGCGCCACGGCTATTTCCCCGTGCTAATCCATACATCATATGGGCATCTGCCAACTCCGCATTTGTAAACATTGCACTGACTGCAAAACCACGTTCGTGATGAACACTAACCTGTTAATGCTACGTACTGATGTGCTTGATGCTAGTACTGTAGAGCAATGAGTCGCATGTCAACACAAGCACCGCAGTCAACATTACCTTACTTCAATTGGGCCAACTGGCGGTGAATCGAGGAAGTACAGTACATACTGACGAAACTAAAATGAGCTCTAAGATGAAAATTAAGCGTTTCCGGACACATGTCCATATAACATCTTTTCTTTATTTGAGTGTGAGGAATGTTTCCTGAAAGTTTGGCCGTACCTTTTTGTAACACCCTGTATATTAATACCTTCAGTTACTGACAGGCGTTGATATATATCAACGGGGACATGTGAAAATGTGTGCCCCGACCGCGACTCGAAACCGCGATCTCCTGCTTACATGACAGACGCTCTACGCATCTGAGCCACTGAGGGCACAGTGGAGAGTGTGACTGCACGGACTATCTCGTGCACGCCTCCCACGAGACCCAAATTCTCACCTTATATGTCCACACACTACATTCGTAGTGTCCCTACCCTGTAGTCCCGGTCGGGGCACACATTTTCACCTGTCCTCGTTGATATTTATCAACACCCGTCAGCTGCTGAAGGTATTAATATATAATTCTAATTTCGTTCTAGACGGCTGCAGGTCATCAGTAGCGTCTGTTCTTTCGGACATGTCTGGAAGAACAGACACCATATCCGTATAAGTATACAGTTCTGGCAATATCGGCCATGACCTCCTTCTTCAGAGCGGCTGCGCACATATTACACGAACCCTTACGGGACTTGGTAAGAATGTCTTCCACGACTAATGAGTGTGTTGGGTAGGGACACTACGAATGTAGTGTGTGGACATATAGCGTGAGAAAGTGGGTCTCGCGGGAAGCGTGGGCGAGATAGTCCCTGCAGTCGCACTATTTTCTGTGCCCTCGGTGGCTCAGATGGGTAGAGCGTCTGCCATGTAAGTAGGAGATCCCGGGTTCGAGTCCCGTACGGGGTACACATTTTCACCTGTCCCCGTTGATATATATCAACGCCTGTCAGCAGCTGAAGGTGTTAATATATAATTCTAAGGAAAATTAATGTTCCATCTTCTCTTAACGATGATGTCATTAGAAACGGAGAACAAACTGGGATTGTGGAAGGATTCATTTGAAGGTTCACAGCCTCGAAGAATTTTCTGAATGTACAAACATTCTGTTTCATTTAACGGGACGTACTGGACTTTTACGACGGACGTACCGAAATTATATTTCGTCATTGTTTCTGAAACAGAAGATGGTACACCAGCTGACACAAACAGACACCATAGGGATCCACACCCGTTGCTGGTTCAACGATGGAGGGGGCGTGAGGAGTAATGACGCATGCGCAGAATGTTGAAGAAGAGAGAGTAACAGAAGACCAGCGTGTCCGAGGTTAGTGAGTACATATCACGATGGCAGACGGGTCTGTACAGATTAAGTAGTCGCCGATGGAAGTGCGTGCTCTTATCCGGTAAGAATGGGCACGTGGTACTAGTATGTCCGTCAGAATTAAATGCCTCCAGACCGCGTATGGTGAACAAGTCTAGAAGTCTTCTTTTTTCCCCTTGAGTTTGATGCGGCCCACCTCAAATTTTCCTCCTGTACCGTCCTTTTCATCTCAGAATATCACTTGAAAACTGTGTCCTCAACCATTTGCTAGACGTGTTCGAATCACTGTCTCCCTCTAAAGTTTTTCCTCTCTCCATCTCCTTCTAGCACCATGGAAGTTACTCCTTGATGTCTTAACAGATGTCCTGTCAATCTCTTCTTCTTGTCAGCGTTTTCCATATATTCCTTTCTTCGCCGATTCTGCAAGGAACCTCCTCATTCCTTACCGTGACAGTCCATCTAATTTTCAATCTTCTTCTGCGGCACCACATCTCAAATGCTGCGGTTTTCTTCGATTTCGGCTTTCCCACAGTGCGTGATTCACTACCATACAACGCTGTGCCTCGAACATACATTCTCACAAATTTCTTCCTCAAATTAAGGCCTATGTTTGATACTAGCAGACTTCTCTTGGCCAGAAATGACCCTTTTGTCTATGCTAGTATGATTTTTACATCCTCCTTATTTTAGTGCCTAGACAGCAGAATTCTTAACTTCATCTACTTCGTGATCACCAATTTTTCGTGTTAAGTTTCTCGCTGTTGTCATTTCTGCTATTTCTCATTACTTTCGTATTTCTTTTATTGTTTACCATTAGAACTGTTCATTCCATGAAACAGACCCTGTAATTTTTCTTCACTTTCCCTGAGCATAGCAACGTCGTCAGCAAATCTTATCATTGATATCCTTTCACCATGAATTAGCTGGTTGCTGGTGTTGCATGTTCAGAGAAGGAAGGCAGAGTGTGGAGGATGAAGATCGAGTGAGCGAGTGGCCCAGCGGTTCTAGGCGCTACAGTCTGGAACCTCGCGACCGCTCCGGTCGCAGGTTCGAATCCTGCCTTGGGCATGGATGTGTGTGACGTCCTTAGGTTAGTTAGGTTTAAGTAGTTCTAAGTTCTAGGGGACTGATGACCTCAGAAGTTAAGTCCCATAGTGCTCAGAGCCATTTGAACCATTTGAAGTGAGCGAGTCCGGAGCGTCGGTCCGGCACAAAGTTTTAAGCAGCCAGAAAGTTTCATTGTTGAAACAGATGTTCATTTTGTTCCAATAAATTGTACAGCTTCTGGTCTACGAACAGGAAAAAATAGTAGAAACCGATCTTGGGGACGATTAGTTCTGGTTCCAGAGGAATGTAGGAACAAGCGAATCACTACTGAATCTACGACTTTCAGTAGATTCAGAGAAAGTTGCTGACATTGCTGCTTTGACAGTCTGCAGACAGTAGAGGTAAAATACGGGGATCCAGATGTTATCAACAATATGTGCAGATACCGGACTGCAGCTGTGTCGAAGGCCATGAATTGCACCTGGCCCGGATTACATTGACTATCAAATGCTACGACACATCCTACACAAAGGGGAACTGCTGTTGCTCAAAATTTACAATAGTGTATGCACACAAAAGACCCAAATCGACTTGCTATAAATATGTCATGTCGTTCCCGTCCAAAAATCGGCAAAAAGATGTGATAATCCCGAGTCATATCGGCCTGTCACATTACTATCGTGCTCGGCGAAGGTAATGTAAAGGATTATTAAGCACCGCTTAGAATGGCCGTGTGAAAAAAGGAAACTACTACCGGAAAACCAACTTGGATTTCGAGAAGGAGAAGTGACGACTGAAATCCTTTAATGGTTAGTTACTGGCATACAACTAAATTTCTCTCAGAATAACTATATGATAGTTGCGTTCAAAGACTTTGTTAAAGCGTACGACAATGTCGTCTTGTCAGTCTCAGGGAAAAAAATTTGAAAAAACTCAAGATTCCAAAATCATTCGTGCCTAACGTTGTAAGCTTTCTGTTCGATAAGAAGACAATTATTTTGCAACACGGAACTACACTGGGACCCAGAGAAACTAGTAGAAGACTCCTTCAGGAATCAGTCTTGTCTCCCTTATTATACTCCAGACTTGCTTGACCTCTTTGCCAGTGACATCCAAATATTACAATACGCAGATGACGCATGCATATTTTCCGAAGCTAGTACTCTTCAGTCCTGTCGTTTGAAAACGCATACCTCGCTCATACGTCCACTCTAATGATCTGTAGTCGCCATAGGATTCCACTTCTCCAAACAATGCAACTAGCACAACATACTTTTCCATTTGCGAAAACAACTCAGTGTAATGGGATGATTATCGATCATAAGCTAAAATGGGCTCCTCATATCAGATATATCATTACCAGGTGTGAAAAAGCCTGCAGTTTCATCAGTTCTACGACTGAAGTATGGTGGGCTGTGATTGGTGGACAGCAATCTGTTTATACCGGTCCCTGCTATGGACACTCTTTGATTACGGACACCTATGCTATGGATCAGTATCAGACAACATGCTCCGAAGACTCGACACTATGTAGTATCAAAACCTTGCATGTAGTTACTGGGCAAATAATGTCCAACGAGTGCATTACTGGCTGAAGCGAATGAACCAGCGTTGAAGTTTCGACCACTATTTCTCTGCAAGAATTCCTCCTGCGATTCTATTTCGACGAATAAGAGCCCCTTGACGAAAATCTCCGGGCATTAACATCATACTGTGTGTGCCGAAGATGTTGAATAAATAAGCAACTTCCATCCGACGCGGCTGAATATATGGAGATACAGCTATTAAGGCACTAGGTTTGGAAAAGTCCTGTTCTACCGCACTACAACAGGCCATACGAAAAGTCGACTCGCCGTATTGATGTCAGGATCAATGTTGTTGTTGTTGTGGTCTTCAGTCCTGAGACTGGTTTGATGCAGCTCTCCATGCTACTCTATCCTGTGCAAGCTTCTTCATCTCCCAGTACCTACTGCAACCTACATCCTTCTGAATCTGCTTAGTGTATTCATCTCTTGGTCTCCCCCTATGATTTTTACCCTCCACGCTGCCCTCCAATACTAAATTGGTGATATATATATCAATATAACGTGTCAAAACCAGGACCCAGCTAACGCAACGGCAATGGAATTCCTATCTCACTTATCACGATGCGTGCGAGATGTGTACAGATGGGTCCTATTCTACTGAAGGCGCTCGTAGCGCTTATCGGATACCTCGAAGCAAACAACAGGACCTTTTCACACTGCATTATTATGACAGCCGAACTCATTGTCATTTTGGAAACCCTGTTATTGGCACAGGTTTCCACAACAGACATAAGAGTGCCCATTTCCGATAGTATGTCAGCCAAACAACTGATTAGAAACCATTATAATAGTTGTACCAACCTCATACATGCAGCAATTACAGACGTTGTATTTCGGGTGCAGAGGAACTGTCGCAACATCTTGATGGTATGGATGAAAGGCCACTCTGGAATACCTGGAAGTGAACAAGCAGATGCGCCAGCAAAGCAGGCAGCTCTGAATGGAGCTGTTAAATATGACAAACTCCTTCTCACAGATATGACACCCACGTTAAGAAAGCTGTTGTCCTCAGACTGGCAAGAGGAGTGGTCGCGGACGCCTAAAATCAAATGCAGTCCCTGCGCACTCGTTCATCCCACGATTCCATGAGTACGTTGGTTAATAACAGGCTGAAATTTAAATACTGGAAGTTCAACAAACACCTCCATCGGCTCAACCTAAGCGCCACACCTCTGTGTATTTGCGGAGAGCAAGAATATCCAAACTGTTTATTTCTTCAATGTCCTCGAAACACCTAACACACGAATGTCCTTGCAAGTAATATTGGAGCTCTTGGACATCAGTTCCCAAGCAGCCTCCAAAGCTTGTTGGCATCGACCTATGTAGCAATGTATAAGCTACTGTAAGAGTTTGTTAACAGTGCCAACATCAAGATATAGCTCCCTGCGCTGGTAATCTAGTGTTCCTGGCCCTTAGAATGCCAGGGGAAGACCAAAGCACAATTAACTGACTATATTCCCAGGTGCTTCTCTGCAGAATATGGAATGCTCAGCCTGTAAATGTATGGCACTATGTACCTCCTACGCCTACTTGTCTGAATACTGGAGTGTCTACATGTGCAGCTATAATTCGCAACTCTGGATCTTGTAAACTGTTCTCCTCTTCTGCCTAGTTCGTACCTGCAGACCTACACAGATATTCAGTTATCTATCTACAGCCTTTAAAACAGTTCTCACAGGATATACAAAGAACTTTTTATTGTTCATTTAAGTATTAATGTGGACTAAATTGGGAATATCTTAAATGTGTACCAACGGTGATTTATCACTCCTTATTGTTACCAATAGGAATTTTATAAGATACTACAACTGTGTACCCAGTGCTACATTTTTGTCTTGGTCAGTCGTCTTCGTATACTCTAATTGCAAATTCTGTTTTACGTCCAATCAATCCTTTGTTAATCCTATGTTACATCATACGTGGATACGACTTAAAATAATGTCCACCATGCATTGCCAAAACCAATTGTAATATAAAATTTCCTGTATGCGGATGGCTGAATGGAGAGTTCCGAAAGCCAATAAATAAAAATATAGATATGAAAGGGAAGCAGTATTTGAGAAGGTAGGCAGTCAGGGCTATAGCATGTTCCCTATGACATTCAATATAGACATTGAGCAAGCAGTAAAGAAAACCAAGGAGAAATTTTAAAAGGGAATTATAATTCAGGAGAAGCAATAAAAACTTTGAGGTTAGCCGATGGTATCGTAGTTCTGCCAGAGATGGTGAAGGGTTCGGAAGAGCAGCTGAGTGGAATGGATAGTGGCTCGAGAAGAGGTTATAAGACGAGCAACAACAAAAGGGAATATAGTGAAATTAAATCAGGCGATGCTGAAGGAACCAAGTAAGTAAACGAGACACGAAAAACAGATGAGTCTTGCTATTTCAGCTACAAAATAACTGACAGTGGGTCAAGTAGGTTGTATATAAAATGTAGGCTTCCTATAGCGAAAAGAATTTCTGAAAAAGAGGAAACTTCTAAAATACAGTGAATACAAATTTAAGTGTTATGAACACTTTATGCCTCGGGCATGGATGTGTGTGATGTCCTTAGGTTAGTTAGGTTTAAGTAATTCTATGTCTAGGGGACTGATGACCTCAGATGTTAAGTCCCATAGTGCTCAGAGCCATTTGAACGAATACTTTGCCGAAAGTACACTCAAAGAAAGAAAAACAAGACGCACCCTGTAGCAACTATCCGAATGGGACGGAAATCTGCAGATGAGATGTACATGTACAGACAAACAAATGATTACAATTTCTGAAAAATTGGATGATTTATTCAAGATAAAGAGCTTCACAAATCGAGCAAGTTAATAACGCGTTGGTCAATCTCTCGCACTTATGAAAGCATTTATTTGGCTTGGCATTGATTGGTAGTTGTTGGGTGTCTTCCTGAGGGATATCGGGCCAAATTCTGCCCAGTTGATGCGTTAGATTGTCAAAATCCCGAGGTGGATGGAGGGATCTGCCCATAATGCTCCAATGCTTGGGGGAGAGACCAGGCAACCTTGCTGGCCAGGGTAGGGTTTGACAAGGACGAACACAAGCAATAGCACCTCTCACCGTGTGCGGAAGGGTATTATCTTGCTGAAATGTAAGCCCAGGATGACTTACTATATAGGGCAACAAAACGGGGCGCAGAATATCGTCGACGTATAGTTGTGTCGTTAGGGTGCCGCAGATGACAACCAAAGGAGTCCTCTATGAAATGAGATGGCACCCCAGACCATCACTCCCGGTCGTCGGGCCGTATGGTATGCGACAGTCAGATTAGTACCTCACCACTTTCCGAGGCGTCTCCAGACACGTCTTCGCTGATCATGGACGCTCGGTTCAAAGCGGGACTTATAACTGAAAACAGTTCGACTCCAGTCAATGAGTTTGCAGGCTGATGACGTATCCCCAGACAGAGGTGGGATACCAGCACTACTGTCATACCACACGATGAGCACGAGTGATGATTGGGAGTACCAATTCATTTCATGGCAGAACTCCTTTGGCTGCCATGTGCAGTACCCTTATAGCACAGTGGTACGTCTTCGATATTCTACCCTCCGTTTTCTTGTCCTTCATCGTAAGCCATCATAGGCTTACATTCCAGCAAGATAATGCCCGCCCGCACACGGCGAGAGTCTCTACTGCTTGTTTTCGTGCTTGCCAAACATTGTTGCCGGACCTCTTCGTAATTGAGAAAGCCCTTCCACTATCACAAAACTAATGTTGTCTCGGCCCCGGTCAACTAGCGTACTACAGAACTTCGGCACGCACTTAAACATTAATGATTACGAAACCATAGTGAGGGATGGACCAACTTCGTGGTACCGAATACAAAGACAGAAAACCAGACATGTTATGTGGTTGACCAAGTACATCAACAGAGCATAATACGCTTGTGGTAAATAGTGACCATCTTCATTTGTGATTCATCCACAAAAAATTTCGTGCAGACGAACAAATATATTTAGGTACTTTGAACCTTATGAAGTCATTTAACATTTCATTGAATGTACATCACATCGTCACATGACGATAGGGGAAGCGCTGGAGGAAAGAGACCTCATTTTTTTACAATATAAAACTGAATTTTTCATAAACTATATTGTTTAGTCACAAAACATAATAGTAACACTGCATAACACATATCTCCTACCCACAATGTACTTATCTGTGAGAGTTTGTTTGAGATTTGTGCAGGCAGGAAACACTTCATATTCAAAATAGCTGCGTGCCCAGCGTTGCCCGGATGTGGTACGTATTTATTCCACCCTTCTATTAGCCTATCTCAACCTTCCCTCTCCCTATGTCCATTTCTTCTTCCCCCTTCTCTCCGTCCACCACCTGCACTCCACACTGTCTGTCAATCTCCTCCGCCCCTTCTTGTTCCCGCTGTCTGTCCATCTTTCCCTCCCCATTCCCTGTCCACATTATCACCCCCACACCAAAAGAAGATTGCTGGTTCTTAGACACACAGTATTTCTTTCCAAATAGTAAATAATATTTGCATCAACTTTGATTGAATCGATCCAAAGGTTTAGGAGGAGCCTACTAGTCACGGCTTTGCCCGAGTACGCAATTGTTACACATAGTCCATGCACACTTAACATACTTCTTTCATATTTGTACACATATTTCAACTGTATCTTTAGCTAATTTCGGCACTGGAGGTTCGTTTTCTCGCAGTTCAGTGTTTATAACGTCATATTTCCTCCACTATGTGTCGCACAATCACATAATTTTGCAGGTATACCCAGTGGTGTATGTGGATACTGTCTGAGGAATGTGTTGCAAACAGAATTAGTAGTAAATCGGAAATAAATAAAAATGCCATGCATGACGCGGCAGTTTTTCATGCATCCCAGCGGCGTCTTCTGAACTATGTCCCGTATATATCTTTGCAGGTATATTCACTGGCTTATGTCAATATTGTGTGCAAAATGCTTTGCGATTAAAATTGTTAGTCAAGAACAAATAAATTAGGACGTCATGCCTAATGCAGTATTTTGGCTGTATGAACAGCGAAAAACGTTTTTACTTTCACTGTTTTATGGGAAGAGGGGAGATGCGAGCGAGACAAAGTCTCGTTAAAGTTTAAAATTATGTGTTAAGTTTGTTGCAAGCCACTATGTGCTCTTAATTTCAAATACTTGATGAATTTAGTCTGGCTATTTGCACGTCTTGAGCTACGATACTTCTCAGCCTCACCTCCACCCGTTTGAGAGGGAGATGGTTTCTACCCCTACATCGGTTCTCTCCAGACAGTGAGTGATACGTGTACCAAGCTTGGCTGGAATCTATTGAGTGGTTAAGGAGAAGATGGAACATACATACACCGGTGTCCAAAATTAAAGCAACAAACTGCTATTTCCACGTGTTATGTTTAATTCACGGTATACTCATACAAAATATCAACAGATGTCCGTACAATCGTATTATGCACGGAAGATGGCATTCTGGTCAACGATGACGTCAGAGCACCTATCAAACGGAGTAGTGTTTGTCGGATAGTCCCACATGCACAATCACTGTGTATACAGTCACAGACGGTGTAGACTCTCTGCCGTGGAAGACCATATGAAGAATGGAAGCAGGACAGTCGCAAACTGATGTGGCCCGAAGGCTGAGTGTGAATCGCCCTGGTGTTTCTCGGATGTGGCGACAGTTTATAGAGACCGAAACTGAATCACGGTGACCAGGCAGGGCCTACCACGTGTGATATCAGAAGGAGAATACCGTTATTTGGCCGTAAGGGCACGACGGTACCGCCTTAATACCGCACAGCAGCCAGCATCTGACCTCGCAGCATCCATGGGATGTGTTTTATCGAGACCAACAGCGTGCAGAAGGCGTTGGAAAAGTCGCCTTTATTGTTGGAGATCTTATTTTGTGCACCTCTGATGCGTTTTCACAGAACGGAATATCTAGAGTGGAGTCGTCAACATGCACCTGGATGGTCGAACAGTGGGCCATTTTCGCAGATGAGTCCCGATTTGGTCTGGAGAGCGATTCTCGGCGCATTCGCATCTGGAGGGAACGTGGAACACGATTTCGCGGAATCCAAACACTGTGAAAAGAGATCGACCTCGAGGAGAATCCCAAATGTTGTGGGCAGTCGTATGTTGGCAAATCGAACACCGCTACATGAAATTTTACGAGTGAATCGACAAGGTTTAACTGTTGACAGGTACTGCGACGAACGCTTGGGACATCATGTGCAGTTGTTGCGAGCTGGTGTGGACCTAGACTTCGTATTGATGGACGATAATTCTCGACCTCATAGAGTGCGGGTGGTTGATGTTTTCTTGGAAAGGGAAGATACTGCACGCATGGCGTGGCCTGTTCGCTCTCCCGATTTCAATCCTTTAGAGCATGTACCGGATGCGCTAGGGAGACAGGCTGCATCACGTCAGCATCTACCAACCATTCTCCAAGACTTGTGAGCAGCTCTGCAGAAAGAACGGGCGCTATTGCCTCAACGTCACACTGATGACATCACTCACAGTATGCCCCGTCGTTGTCATGCCTGTATTGCAAAAAAAATGGTTCAAGTGGCTCTCAGCATTATGGGACTTAACTTCTGAGGTCATCAGTCCCCTAGAACTTAGAACTACTTAAACCTAACTAACCTAAGGACATCACACACATCCATGCCCGAGGCAGGATTCGAACCTGCGATCGTAGCGGTCGCGCGGTTCCAGACTGAAGCCTGTATTGCAGCCAGTCGTGATAACACCTCATGTTGAGCTTGTTAACCAGTTGTCTGAATACGTGTGCTAACCCGTTATGTTGGAAGAAACGAAGAACGTTTTTGTCTACCGTTACGCATGTTGCCGTTGTTTACGTTCTGTGTTCTTTACATTGTTTCTGCTTCACTGTCATCGACTTAACTGTTTTGTGGCAAAATAAACGCAACTTTGCAAAATTTGCGTTTGTTGCTCTAATTTTGAGCACCAGTGTACATGCACATATACGTACATCCACTTTTGAAAGATGTATGGATTTTTTATAGTTTTTGAAATGAGCTGACAATACGACAAAGATTACCGGTAATTGAAGGTACAACGCTACTGGAATCCTTTAGAACCCAAAGGCATCTGCTATTTTCAGTTGCCAGAAGAAAGGTAGCGAACGACAAAATAGCTCCACGGTTTCACGACAAATTACTGTGGGTACACTAGCTATTCAACATCCATTACATGCTTTGACTTTCTTGAAACTGATATTTTTGAGGGCGAAGGTTTGGGGGGACTGGGAGCAGACGTCCCCTGGGTACGCCTCTGTAAATGTAGTTTAGGTAAACCAATAAAATCTTCCACAGTATATTCAAACTGCGTTATACTAAACATACAAGATTTTCTCAGATGGTCCTGTCATCAATAAATCATTGAAAAGCAAGGGGCATAGATGTACACTAATCATCTACTGTATTTTTTAATCATGTTATCACACACACACACACACACACACACACGCGCGCGCGCGCGCGCGCGAAGCAGATAACATAGAAACATTTATTTTAAAAAAGAAACGTATTCACAGAAAACAAAACACACTCGAAAGTTCGTAAGCTAGCAACGTTCTCACCATTGTTATAGACATTTAATACAGAACATTAAGTGTGGAGGAGGTCGTCCACAGGAGATGGAAACGCACGCCGCAGATCTGACGCTGCTCGTGTGGAAATACTGACAGACATGCAAGTGTGAGACAGACACCAATAAAACGTGAGTAGCGCGCATGGTCATCAAAAGAGCGCAGTGTAGTCTGAAGAGTATTTTGTACTGTAGAAGTATGCAAACACAGGAGTAAACCAACTTTTGTAAAAATTTTAACGTCCAGAAAGAATGAATTCAAGCGGAATGTGTGTGTTTAGAGGAGCGTGCCAACATTAATTATGACTGCAGAGAGATGTCGCGTACGAACATCCACCAATAGACAGTGAGTGGCGGTCGTCGTGTTTTTACCAGGCTGTTTGCATGATATAGTCACACAGCGTTTTTAAAGCTAAATACAGTCACCTAACGACAACAAAAAGTTACGGATTTGACAAGAAAAGCCACAGTAGCACTATTAATCTACTATCTGATAACAGTTTAAAGCTAGCCCCATTGCTATATGGCTATAATTTTAAATGAGGCTGAAAATGAAATAGCCTGACCCGTGGTAGTCTATGTGTCCGATGAACAGCAGAATTTGTGAGAGATTAATCGCACCTGACGATCTTCTGGAAATATCGAATTCCGAACAGAAAAAATAGTTTGTGTTAGTTATATGTAAGACAGATTGTCAACATTTTTTAGTTTTTGGTGCTGGGATGTCCATCGTCCAAGTCAGGAGGCAACAATGCTTCAAATTCTTCTCCTGTCTCCACACAATGTATATTCGATGAATTATTGTGCCTCTAAGAACTTCTTGTTGTTCTGAGAGATTCCCTAAAACTTTTCCTGTACTTATATTTCGAATTATTAAAATAAAAATATTGATGGACTCGTATATTATATGGTTGAATCGTCAAAAACTAGGAAAAGCAACCAACGGGGGTATATACATCTACATGGATACTCTGCGGGTCACATTTAAGTGCCTGGCAGAGCGTAGTATTTCAGAAAAAGATATCTTTTTTTAAAAAAAGAATTTGTTAAAATGCTCATGGAACTACTAATAACATTCGTAACGGGTTTGATAAAACATTGTTTAGCAACAGTTATCCAAGATCTGCATATTGTTATGCAATAATTAACTAACGGTTTTAACGATCAGTGTAATGCTAATGTTACACTACAACGATTGCTCGATAGTAAAAGTATACTTTTTTTTTCTTCTGTTGCTAGCATAAATGTTGTACCTTTCAATCACAATACGTCATTGAACAATAGTTACATCGCAATATTATTCATTGGTCGTTACGAATGCTGCACCGCAGGACAAAGTTCTTACATGATACTGAAAGGAGATATTTGTTGGTTTCCACATAGCAGATTTACAGTTTCTGCTGCTCAACTAACAACCTTTGCCCGCTGTTTCAATCTTTATTCACTAAAACTTTAGCACTACGAAGTCATTTTCACTTCTACTTCTACTTTTACAATCAGCGGTAAAAGTACCTAGCATGGCTCTAGATCTTCGTTTATTATTGCGTAATATGTGTAATTAGAATAATACTTGCACTCAAGATTTGATCTATAAAAACAGTGATAAAAATCTAATACGTTAATTATAGCCGCATACCGACTTAGGATTTTTATCAATACTGCATTGAGTAAAATGACGAAAGACGTGTGCATCAGTGTGCTAAGAATACCGTACCTCCACAAACAAATTATACACGACGGAATCTGTGCTCAGAGTGTTAAAACAATCTACGATGACGTATTACACCGGCCGAGATAACATGATACTGGTAAAACCGTGGTGCTCAGATTTCTCAGCCAGTCAGGAATAATATCGTCATTGGCCATTCTCTCTCTGCTTATAACTTCGAAAGAGCAATACTTTCTGCTGAGTGAAAGAAAAGATAAGTTATGTCAAGCTCAGTCAGTGATAAGCCGCCACATGTAGATGTAAAGTGAAAGCAAAAACCAGATAGCCTCGCCGATGTCAAAGAGCGCAATTTCAGCATATGAATTAGAATGAGACAGAATTATCGGCCTTTAGGAGATACGTAACTTACATAGTTACATTTCGGCTGATTAAAAACCATCGTTACTCCAATCGAAAAGTATGTTGTGACTGGTATATCATAATTTAAATAAACTGTTAATTTAAAGAAGTAAGAGAATATATTAAAGTGGCATTGCAGAAATCTTTAAACAGATGGAAGTACCACCAGTATCATCGCTGAAATTATTAGTATTATAAAAGTTCTTTGATTTTTAAGCAGATTTCTGAAGAGTTGTTGTAACTTAGTAAGTAATTGTCTTCGTGATATATGTAACGCATCACTGGCACAAGGAATTTTAACAAAATTTAAAATAGTACAGTGTTAGACCACTTCACCAGAAATATGACAAGAAAAACTTGAAAAATTGTCGGCCAGTTGCTTTACTGGCTTTAATGTATTCAAGGGTAGACTGTCATTCAAGTAAAAACAGTTTACTCAGCAGAACACAGTCGGGTTTGCAAAAGCATTGCTCGACTGAGTATGCTGTTTATACATTCACTCACCAAATACTTAAGGCCCTTTGTTCCTTATATATGGGAATGACCTTTTAATAAACATACATCAAGCAGAGCTGGTAATTTTTGCAGACGATGCAAAGAAGAAATCTCATTAAAGAGGTAACAACAGAAGGAATTGTTATTGATGTTTCTCAATGAATTATTAAGTGGTGCTCTGAAAATGGAGTTTCCCTTAATTTTGAGGAAACACACTATTTCAGTTCTGCACAAAAAATACAGTCATACTAACAATTGAGGTAGTGCATGAATATGAGCTTGTAAACACGATAAAATGTTACAAATTTTTATGCGTACGTATTGTTGAAATCTTTAACTGGAAGAACCATATTACTGAGCTTCTCCAACAGTTAAGTTCAGTTGTTTTGTTCTTCGTATTACTGCCAGTCTTGTAAACAAATGAATCAGTGCCCTGACATATTTTGCATATTTCCACTCAGTAATGCCTTATGGAACAACTTTTGGGGTAGAAAGAGAGTACCAATTGCACAAAGCGAGCAGTAAGAATTGTATGTGATGTTCATCCGCAGTCACCTCATAGCTGCGTCATCAAAGAGTCAGACATCCTAATACTAGCTTGACTCCGCAGCCTCCCTCGCGTAGACTGTATGGTTTGCAGAGATCCTTTTTGTATTTCTTTAATCGAATAATTATGTTTTTCACAAATTCATACATCTTATAGGATTTCTCACTGATAAGAGCCATAGTGGCTTGGTTTTTTCCACAAGTACATCTTACTAAAGAGCGATTCTGCTAGCTAGCGTAGGAGCTCTTTTTTGAGTTCTTGTGGTGATATTTCCATAAAAACTTTCATCCCCTAACATATATATCTTACAAAGTCAAATACCAAGTTTCGTAGATTTGGTTTTAAAAATGTTTCAATATGACGATTCAGAATCACCTTTGAAGATCTGTTAGTTGACGATCTGTTTGGCTTTAGGAAAGATAAGGCACCAGAGAGGCCGTTCTAGGTTGCGGTTGATATTGGTAGCAAGACAAGAAAAATCAAGACAGGTTCGTAGGATTGTCAACATGGAAAAGCGTGAGACGATGTAAAATGGTGCATGATGTTCGAAATTTTGAGAAAAATAGTAATAAAGTGTAGGGAAAGATGGGTAATAAATAATATGTGCAAGAACCACGATAGAAAAATAAGACTGAAAGAACAGGAACGAAGTGCTCGGATTAAAAAGTGTGTAAGACACGAGTGAGTCTTACGCCCCTAATGTTCAATCTATATATGGGAGAAGCAATAATGGAAATAGAAGAAAGTTTGTAGAGTGCGATTAAAATTCATGATGAAGGGATATCAATGATAAAGTTTGCTGAAGGGATATCAGTAATAAAGTGTGCTGATGACATTGCTATCCAGGTTGAAAGTTAAGAAGAATTATAGGATTCGTTGAAATGGTTCAAACGGCTCTGAGCACTATGGGACTTATCTTCTGAGGTCATCAGTCCCCTAGAACTTAGTACTACTTAAAGCTAACTAATCTAAGGACATCACACACATCCATGCCCGAGGCAGGATTCGAACCTGAGACCGTAGCGGTCGCGCGGTTCCAGACTGTAGAGCCTAGAACCGGGATCCGTTGAATAGAATAATTAGTCTAATGAGTACAGAATAATGTTCTGAGTAAATCGAAGAAAAACGAAAGTAATGAGAAGTAGCAGAAGTGAGAACAGCGAGAAACTTGGCATCAGAATTGGCGATCACGAAGCAGACGAAGTTACACAATTCCTTTACCTAGGAGGCAAAATAACCCATGATTAACGGAGCAAAGAGGCCATAAAAAGCACACTAGCACTGGCAAAAAGGGCATTTCTGTCCAAGAGAAGTCTACTACCATAAAACATAGTCCTTAATTTGAGGAAGGAATTTCAGAGAATATACGTCTCGAGACAGAATTCTATGGTAGTGAAACATGGACTGCGGGAAAACCGGACCAGAAGCGAATCTAAGCATTTGGGATGTGGTGCTACAGAAGAGTATTGAAAAATAGATGGACTCATAAGATAACCAACGAGGAGATTTTCCGCAGAATCAGCAAGGAAACACTGCCAAGGAAATTGGAAATTTGTTGTAAGGTCTTATGGGACCAAACTGCTGAGGTCATCGGTCCCCAAGCTTACACACGACTTGTAAGGAGTATGCTCCGCCGGCGATGGGCGAAGCATGACAGAATCTCTGACCAGAGAGTAGTTTATTGTTGATTGTTGCTTGTCACTAGTCTGCGCGAGTCGACAGTAGTAGTCGGTCGGATACAGTAGCGAGTGGACAATAGTAGTCTGCGGGAATCGGCATGCATCGGCTGTGTGCTGTGCGCGCGACTCTGGTCAGGGTTCTGGAGGATGAGAGTATTGTTGTAGAACGCAAAGAAGCAGCCTTGCGCATAATTAATAATGTATGTTAATTGTAATTTAATTTGTTCAAAAGAATTGCCCCAGTAATAATTTTTATAATATAAAGTAACTCTTTTAAAGAAAAGCATTCATTTCAATCTCCAATGCATTATCATTACTTCCAAGAATCAAAATATGAATATACGCCAGCATTGCACGAAGCTGTGTCGAAGAATGTATAATTAAGAGCAGATATATTTGCAGTCTTTTATTGAGGTAAGAATTTTTGCTTTTTTATTCAGAATGCAGGGCAGAAGGTCAGCGCTGCTGTCCTTATAAAATTTACCAGATATTATTATTTCTGTCAGGAGGTTACATCTGATTCATGGTTCATTATTTAATCAATATTATTGTGAGGTTTATGGTCAATTATCATTTTTTTAATTTTTGTGGGGAGGTTACGCTTGGCTCCATTTTGCATTTTTATTTAACAATATTACGTGCGGAGAGGTTACACTTGGCGACATCCGGCCAGGATCGTATTTCTTTGTGAATCTTCTGATAAGTAGTCATATATCTGCTCTTGTTTACTTAAATGTAATCAGCATTTGGCGCAACGCATTTACTAATTTGTCACTCTTTCTTCCACAGATCATCGGCAATTTGTTGCTCTTTGTTATAATTGTGTTTGTTGCATTTTGCATTGTCTTTGTTTCATTTGTGAATAATTTTGTTTTGTGAAAAATGCCGCGAAAAACTGTTAATAGTACTTCGCGATGTATAATGAGCGAAATAACCGACTCTAATAATTTGACCGATAATATTTGCGATACTCAGTGTAATGGTGACAATACTCCATTTACAGACAATCAGTGCGTACCGACCACTAATATTGATTTTGATCATAATGATGAACAAATAAATTCATTTGTGTCCTCTGTTAATTTAACAATTGATGACGCGGGACGTTCTGTTGCAATGAACGCTGCGCAGTTCGACACGCCCGGTTTACAAAATTTACGTAATGAACAGACAAGTTTTTCTAACGAAAATGAACAGTGTACTCAAAGTACGGCAGATTTATTTGACTCCGAGGTAGTGACTAACAGTGCACATCCGATTGGGAAACCTTTTCGAGAACCACAGAATGACCAAATGGTTACACAAAACGTGACAATTGCAGGTACGCCATCAAAAAGCACAGAGAATAGAGTAGGTAATATTGGGTTGGATCAAATTATGGCACTATTGCTACAACATAGTGCAAATTTCAAACAACTTAATGAAAACGCCAAACAACAGAATGAAAGACAAGAGAACAATTACAAACAACTTAATGAAAAATTAGACAACAATTAGAAACAACTTAGTGAACAGATTAAACAACTTAATGAAAAACAAGACAGCCTTAATGAAAAACTAGACAACAATTCCAGACAGTTTAGTGAACAGATTACAGCCGTTGCTGCGCAATGTCATGATACTAAAGAACAATTACGTGAGGAAATTGAGGCTTGTGCTAGGAAAAGTAGTGAAGAAATTAGATCTGTTGCTCAAGAATTAAGGGATATGCAAACAGCTACAATAGAATCACTTAGAGGCGAAATTAGTGCAGTCGCTAAACAATGCTCTGAAAAAGCAACACAGTTACGCGACGAGTTTAAATTAATGACAGTAGAACTTTCGCGCACACTGGATGCAAAAATAGACGCGAAATTCGACCAACAGAACAGTCAAATTGACGAACGTTTTAATCACCACCTGCAAAACAGTGAAACGCGTTTCCGTAAATTTATACAGGAACAAAATAAAGTAAAACGACAAGTCATGGAAACAATTACCGTACAGAGACAGGAAGATAAACGTAAATTGTTTGCGAAAGCAAAAAAATACGTAGACAACAATATTGCTACAGTATCACACGAAATTAACACTATTGTAGCGGGGCTTTGAATTTCGCCGCGCTACACTCGTTCCCTCAGATAAAAAATATCTCGTCGCAGCGGTATGAGCGCTCGACGGCAGAGAAACTACCAAAATTGTTAACTTTTTTTGTTTTTTATTCCGTTTCAATTGTCTCTTGATAGCCGTAGCTTAAGGCAGGCGTGATCGGATGCTGACGTAAAAACTTAATGGCTAATCTTGATCTGATTGTAATGTGTAGATATTGTGGAAGTTATTAAGAAATTCGTTGGATGGAAGTAGCAAAGTGAATTAAATTGCATACAGTATCAAGATGATTTTAATTGGTATAAATTAGTGGTCCCTGGACTATTGCAAGATTTCGGAGCAGATTTTTTCACGCTGAAATGAATGAGATTTTTGAAGACGTGGACGCCGCCCTAAAGAAGATAAGTTAATCTGGTAAAGGATGATCTCTCGTCTACGCCACTTCCCCCTGTCCGTTACATTCTGTTATTCTCTGTTTCTTTTCAATAACTTTTGTAGTGAAAATTGGTTTAACTTTTGCTCAAAAACGCCACAAGGACCACCCCAACAATAGCTTTTTCGAATAACGAAGTCCGATAGCTTTTCTGTAATACAAAGTCCGATTTGCTTTTCATTCTTTCCCTTTTTCACGGTCTCTCTTCTCCCATTTTTTTTTATTAACCACTACAACTGGCTCCCGCGACTGGACGCAATTTTCGGATGTGTCGTTTTTGAGCAAATTTGAAACTTTAATTTGTATTTTTCCCAACAGAGAATAAAATCCTGAAGTTTAAAGGGTAACGAAAACACCAACTTTATTGTACCTAAGCAAATGATAGCACAATATTGTAAAGAATTTTTGTAACTAATTCAATCTGTTTTTCTTTTCATGGCATATATTGATGCAAAACTGTTATTTTGAGGACTTTTGGTGATTATCCGATGGAGATGTATTAAGAAAATCCATATTTTGACGAATACGATTTACGCAGAAGTGATTGACCAGCCGTTGCAGGACAGAAAATTTAATGGTGAGTCACACAATTATGTTTCATTCAAACATTCAATAGCCAACTGCAGAATCCATTTTTCCTTTTCCACACATCCTGTAGTTTTCTTCTAGATTTTTACAAAATTATCTATCTCTATTGTAGTTTGTCTTAATTATAGTATTGTTGTAGCATATGAAGATCGTGAATTTGACCGCCAAACAGTCATTTGTTACGAAAAATTTTGTCCGCCCTGCTGCATCTTTCTCAACCATTGTTTGCAATAGAGCAATCATTTACATTGACGAGAAAATATTTCAACCTAAATTTGAGTCAAATCTTTATTAATCAGACTTATATTATTCCCTTTTTGACTTACTATTATACATCCTATTACAATGGAACGTGGTAAGGTAGAGATAGTTTCGGCAGATGAGTTAAGTGAAGTAGATTCATCTTTCAACCAACAAGAAAGTCCGCGTTTCCCTCCATGGACCAGTTCACAGATCAATGCAATGATTTTGCCTCAAACTCGCAACATTTGTGATAATACACAGATGGCGACTTTAAATGACGAAATGTGGAATGGACGCGAGGCTAGACCGTCAGCACCATTGTTAACATCAATGTCAGAACCGAATATGAGACAAATTCAGCAATGTGACACAAATCGGACACAGGAAACTGACAAACTGGACCGACTATTAGAGCTATTTGCAGACATGAAACGAGACGTTAGTCAGAAAATTGACATATTAAACCATACTATGACCGAAAATTTTGAACGGACGACAAAACAGATGACAGAATTAAATAACACCACTCAACAGCTCAGCCAGCGATTTGAGACATTGTCCGACCGAGTCACTAAACAGGAAGAAACTTTGGTTACATTCACACACGAAACAAAAAACAATATCACCCGATGCGAGAATCAGTTAACTCAAATAGTTAATGTGCAGCAGGAAGTGAACACCCGTGTGGAAGAGTTAGCTCAGGCCCACACTTCAGCTAGCTCCACCCAAGAAAAGCTGACTGAAGAAGTGGGAAATATTACCCAACAACTTACAATGGTAGTTCTTGAACAGACCCACCTCAAAGAAAAGATAGAAAAGTTAGAAGATCGAGCGGACCTCGCGTCACTAAACAACGACACCAACATGGCCGAAAGAATTGTACATGAATGTAAATTGTGTGACGACTATCTGGACAAAAAACTTGAAACAATTACACAGGACATACTTTCAAAAACAAAGACACATGTTAAAGACGAGACAAAACACATAGAAGACGAAGTGACAAAATTACGAGACAATGTTGTGCCGTGTTTGGCGATAGGTGCAAACGCATCGTCAGGAAACGACAAAACAGCTAAAACCATGGCTAATGACACAGACAGAACACCACCTATTGTGGAATCACCTATTTCAAATCAAAATTACAATGTGCCGCTTTCTTTTCCACCGAACGAGCAATATTACGTTACCGGCATGGCCGATGACACGTTTGTAAGACATGGGTGTTTCCAGACATTTTCCAGTGAGGACAAGCACAAAGTCCACCCTATTGTGTTTATTAGATCATTTGACGGTGTTTTTCCACGTAGTTGGTCAGAAGTCGATAAAATCAGATACGTCACCAATCTCATGAGAGGACGAGCAGCTAAGTGGGGTGCCGCTATGAAACGGCGGTGCCTTACGTTTGAACAGTTCGAACAAGCCTTCTTGGACGAATTCTGGTCCGAGAATGAGCAACAGAGTCTAAGGAGAGAAGTGTGCAACCCCGAGACCTATGACCCTAAAAAAGAGACATTAAGACAATACTTTGAGAGGTACTTAGACAAGACACTGTACTGGTCCAAACCAGCCGACTTGTCAGCGATAATCGACACTTTAAAGAGCCACTTACCCTTTCCATACCGAGACAGATTAATAGGAGTACCGGAGAATGACGTTAAGACTTTCTTAAACTTCTTAGATCAAATGGACGTAGTTTACAGAGGCGATTCACGCCATTCAAATTTTATTCATATTAGTAACCAAAACCAACACCCACCCCAAAGGAACCGTAGTGACGGTGGTTGGTGGAACCATCCGCCTGCGCGCGAAACATATTCAAATGGAAACGTGTATGACAGTAGGAACAACCGCAGAAATTCGTGGAATAATAACAATAATTATCACCCATATCAAAATGGTAACTACAAGCAAAATGAAAATTACAGACAGTACAACAACAACAATAGGAGACGTGAGAATAACCGGTACAACCCGGGCTACTCTGACAGGAACATGACATATAACAGACATAATTACCACCAAAACAATACCAATCCCAACAATCACCGACAGAATATGTGGAACACACAAAATTCACGCATGACAAATCATAACCCTCCACGGAAACCGCCGCCGTTCCCCGGTACAGTTATGCACTCCCCGCCACGAAGTAGCAATAACAATTGCGGCGCGCCATCAGCTGACGCGTGGGCGCCAACCGGCCGGAATGTAAACATAGTGGAGCTGGTCAATGAACCCGGCCAAACACAGCAGACGACGGAAAACAGTCGACGACCGAGCTAAGCGCTCGTGCTACGGTCGTGGGGTGTTGTAAGAGCGCAACGGCTGAGACGGTTTGTTTCCTCAGATACGATGACAAAATGACAGCAGAACAGGAATTAACCAACGAAATAAACATTAAATCAGGCAGTTGTGTAGAAGAATTCATACAAGCTACGGCATGGGTTAAGTTTAACGATTATGATGTACAAATTTTATTCGATACTGGTGCTGCTGCAAGTGTGATGTCAACCGCATTCTATAATGAATTGAAAGAAATTATAAACATACCTACATTACCTGTACAGAATTGTCATGTGGTTAGTGCCACAGGTACTAAATCTAAGAACATACGCATGCAAGCCCTTGTTAACTTCACATTTTCCAATACACAGTTCAAGTGTAATTTTCTGATTGTAGACAAGCTTATCGTACACTGCATCCTAGGGATGGATTTTTTGAATGAACACAAAGCAATCATAGATTCAAGTAATGGCATATGTCAATTATCCGTAGGAGAACAACTAATTAATGTTGAACTTAACAAGACGATTGAACCACGACAAAAACATTACGAAGTAAGTCAATTTCAATTGGTATATCCTACCATAGTTAGTGTATGTAATTTAACACCTGAAGATTCAGACTATCAGGAAATTGAGCAGGATTTATTGTATCAGAAATGTGTCGAATCTGACTACTTAACGAAACCACAGCAAGAAGAATTGTACAAATTATTATGTGATTATGCACAAGTTTTCAGTGAGAGGCCTGGTGTAATCAGAGGTTATAGCTACAAAATGGATGTTAAGCCACATAAGACTTATTGTAGGACACATTATAATATTCCATGGGCGAAGAAACCTGCAGTTTTACGTGAAATCGAGCGTATGTTGATCTGGGGTGTTATAGAAAAATCACATTCCCCTTATTGCAGTCCTATCCTGGCGGTAGGCAAGCAAGATGGAAATGTCAGATTGGTGCTAGACGCATGTGAAATCAACAAAATTATTATACCCGTTAACACAAGACCCGTCAACTTGGATGAACAGTTGCTAAAATTTTATAATGTACAATACCTAACTAATATTGACCTCCGCTCATCGTACTGGCAGGTGTCCCTTCACAATGACAGTCGTAAATACACTGCTTTCCTTTGTGAAGGACGCAGTTATCAGTTTTGTGTGTTGCCTTTTGGCTTGCGCGTAAGCGCGGGCGTGTTCATCGAGGCGCTTGACGCCGTTCTCGGCCCGTGTTTGTTGTCACGCGTCACGGCGTACGTCGATGACATCGTCGTGGCAACAAATACGTGGGAGGAACATATTGATCTGTTACAGCAAATTTTATTTAAATTTTCACAAGCTGGAGTCACAGTAAATCTTTCGAAGTCTAAAGTAGGAAGGCGTGAAATCAAGTTTTTGGGCCATATTGTCTCGCCGGAAGGCGTTCGTCCCGATTCTAAGAAGATTGATGCTATTCGTAATTTCCCTCCTCCACAAAACCGTAAACAGTTGAAAGCATTCTTAGGTTTATCTTCTTTCTTTAGGAAGTTTGTTTCAAAACAGCTTCTGAACAGCTCTCATCTGCTAACTTTACTGAAAAAGAACGCAATTTGGAGATGGACAGAGTTTTGCCAAGCTGATTTTCAGGCTATTAAAGATGCATTGGTGAACGCACCCCTCCTCTGCCACCCTGACATGACGTCAGATTTTTGCCTATCCACGGATTCGTCATCATACGGCCTTGGAGCTTTTCTATTTCAAATTCAATCCGAATCAAGACAATCTGTCATCAAACCGATAAGTTTTGCTAGCCGCACGCTCACTGAGTGCGAGAGGTCGTACTCGGTGACGGAACGGGAGGCTCTTGCCATTATTTGGGCATTCCGTAAGTTTCGCTACTTTCTTTGGGGTAAACATACTCGCATATACACAGACCACCAAGCCCTTTCTTTCTTGCTATCATGCAAATTGCTTCATTCACGGCTCACCCGGTGGTGCCTTTCACTGCAAGAATACAGCTTCGAAATAGTTTACATTAAAGGTGAATCAAACGTAGTAGCCGATGCCCTGTCCCGTTTGCCCCAAGGCATACAGGATTTTTCGGAACTTTCCGAGCAAATATCAGACTTTAACATCTTACTTATGTATGATGGTACATACGCTCCATACTACCACAATATGTGCAAGAACTTTGCTTCACTTCAGGACAGCGACCCCAGGTGGTCAAATATCAAAAAGAAATTACGTACAGATCCTTCTTCACATTTACAAAAATATTACACAATACACAAAAATGTACTTTTTCATAGGCGTACCCCAGACTCGCACCATTGGTGTGTCTGTCTACCCGACGCGCATGTTGATGATTTTATTCTGTTCACACACAAAACTTGGGGACACTACGGAGTCACCAAATGCACTGATAAAATAGTACAGTACTGTTATTTTCCCAATCTGCGTCGGAGAGTGTTGCAAATTGTTCGTAAATGTATCATCTGCCAAAAAGCAAAATTTTCCGACCGATCATCTTTGAATGAATTACATCCTATTATACCAACCCGACCTTTGGAGTTAGTATCGTTGGATATCGCAGGACCTTATCCCAGGGCTCGTGGAGGTGTGAAATACATCGTTGCTGTACTTGATGTCTTCTCAAAATACTTAAAATTGTATGCTATCCGCACTGTCAACGCATCTGCTATTGCTAGACGTTTGACTAACAGTTACTTTACAAGGTTTGGAAAGCCCCACAGCATTACTACGGATAACGCACCCTATTTTACGGGAAGAAAATGGAAATCTTTTGTTGCTACACATAACATCAAACATATTCTTACATCAGCATTTCACCCAGAAGAGAACCCCGTAGAAAGGATTTTTAGAGAATTTGGTCAATTCATGAGAATACATTCACCTCGCAAACACACCAAGTGGATCGAATTTTTAGCACCCTTTGAGCAGATAGTAAACAACTTGCCTCATGCCTCAACAGGATACCCACCACAGGAATTATTATTAAACAAACCTGAACAGAACAAGTGGGCTATGCCCATTCCAAAGCTAACCCCATCCACAACACACATACCTTTGGAAGAGAAAGTAAGACAGGCATACACTACGTTGTGCAATAAAGCCAAGAACAGGAAAGAGAAGTATGACAAACGTGTTACAAATACACAAATCTATCAGGTTGATGACCTTATTCTGTTGCGTTCACATCCCAAGTCTACAAAATTAAAACAATTGAACAGAAAATGGCAGCTATTATATTCAGGTCCTTTCAGAATAGCAAGCATACCTCACCCAGGTTGTTACTCCCTAGAATACCCGTTATCTCACAAGCCGAGGGGGCTGCATCCCCACAGACATTTGAAACCCTTTGTGCACTAAAACAACATAATATAATGATAACTAAGTTGAACATGAGCAAGTTGCTGTGAAAACGAGATCATAAATATTTGTATTGAATACACGAACATTAAGTTATACAGCCTAAGAACACAAACATTCATTTATGGAAATTATATACTGCAGTTACACTTGTACACATAATTATGAAGAGAATGTAAACCCAGGTGAGAAAAGATATTCATTTAGGAATGAGATCTACGCAGGTTAGATTTGTTGTTAATTGTAAATTATAAGGTGAATCAACAACTAGTTAGTTATTTCAAGGCACTATAATGAGAGGAAATAATAGCTATTGAAATCAGTAATGACATAGGTATGTAGCAGAATGAATGAGGATGTAAGAATGAATGATCAGTATGAATGAGTTAATATTTAAGTTAATATAAGAAGATAAGTTACTGTGAAGTAGCTGATGGAGACAGATTATTTGAGGAAAATATTATTGGAGTTTTATGAGAATGGAAGTGCCAAATGGCCCCACGTATGTGATATATTAATGTTTGATGAGGAATATGTTTAATGTATAAGGATATATATATATATATATATATATATATATATATATATATATATATATATATATAATGATGAATACGTGAGTAAGGAATGAGTGAGAATGTTTTGGTAATATTGTGCTACATGGAGAAGTGAGTAAACAGTTTATATCTTTAAGATTACATAAGAATTTCAGTTTGAAAGAAAACATTTGTGATGAGTTAGAACACGTGAGTACAAGACGTTAAATGTGAATCTATTTTCAGTGCCCTTGAAAAGGAATGAATGCAAGAAAAGCAGAGTGAACATAATGGTGATTACAGCTGTTGAAAGAAGTGTAATAAGAATATAACTTGGAAACACATTAGCTTTAATTTATTTCAGAAGTGTAACTTGGTAACCTTTTGTTAAGTTTTGTTAACCCACTGTGTGGAAGAAAACATTTGTATTTCGTGTTCAGACAGGAGAATGATATTTTAAGGAACTTAAGTTGTAATATAGTTTTTACACAGCCCTCAGGTGAATACATTTGTATAGAAAAAATTTTTTTTTACACAAGACAGAAAACCCTGAGGAAGCAAAAGATAGAGTTATTAAGGCCGTTTAGCGATTCGTACAACACCTCCACTTAAGCGAACAGATGACAAAATTACATCTACATTAAAGACATATGACTTTTCAGGCTATGCAAGGTAAGTGCAAAGGAGCAGTGACCATCAGTGCAGCCGACGTCAAGCAACGGACACTGAGAAAGAGACATTTTACTGTAAATTATAATAATATGTTCTTTATTTATAATTTATAGATAGAAATGATATATATATACTACATACATGATGTTTAACCTTCACTAAAGTAGAAGAAAGTTCATGGTTGAATTCTTGAGAGGAAATTCGATATGTTATCATATAATACACATTATGAGAGAGACAATCTCTGAGATACATTTTCCATTTGTATAGACGGTATCCACAAGAAGTGGAGATATTGAGGAAGTACTGAGCAGACATGCGATTCACTCATGCAAGGATTTGTTAATGCATAATACACTTAGTCATATGAACAGTCAGAACACAAACAGAGAATCTGTCATGACGTTACACTACACAGACTTGACGTAAGGACACTTACATTTACCCATGATTTGGTAAATTGTAAGCACCTCCTTTCACACACCCCTTGAAGGTGATGCAAACGTTATAATGTATTGTGTTCTCTTTTTTTTTGTATTAGCAGTAGGATTTGGCAGTTTTTAGGTAGTGAATAGTTTCTTCCAGTCTATCTTTCTTTTTCTCCATTATCCTACCACATACTGCAGCTGGGTATTGTTTGTTTATGGAATGTAAGAATATATTGTGTGACAGTAAACTTTCAGGTATGAATAAAAAGACATGAAGAAAACTGAATATTGATGGCATTACAAGCCTGGTCAACCACTAGCCAGCCAAGATATGGAATCAAAGAAAAGAAATAAATAATAAATAAAGGAAAGCCCGTGCTTTTAAACATTAAGTCTTATATCCCTTGGCACGTCAAAACCTTAATAAAGAAAATCAAAATGACCATAAACCCCAATAAAAGAAAGCCAATGGGACTTAGTATAATTTTTTTTTAGCGTAAATATTTCACGTGTATATTCTTGTAAATTTATATGTATTTGTATATGTGTTAAAACTTTGCATATTGTCAAAATTTTGAAACATGACCACGAAATGTAAGCTTTCATAATTAACGATGTAAACATGCTTGGACAAAGTGAACTGTTAAAATGTAAATGTGGCAAAAAGTGATGCAAACTGTGTTAAACAGTGAACGTTATAAACGACGAATTTTGTGTTGTTTGTGAAACTTATGGCGCATAAACCAAATAACTGTTTATAAATCGATATAAACTGCAGTTTACTTTGACGATAATGAGGATTTTCACACTGCAAATGAACGTTTGTTGGCAAGTGTAAACAATGTGGTGAAACACCTACCTTTGCGAACATCGACGCCGTTGTTCCTGGCCGGCCTTCAGATGCTTGGAGACAATAAACTCAGCACCTGTCGTAGGCGATGTGGAGGCTAAAAACTACATCGACCATATATGCCCCGGGAACAATAGTCATGAAAACGCACAAGGACCTGGAGTGTTGTGTTGTAACAGAAGACATGGACGTTGCTTCAGATCACGCACACGCCCAATCTTATGGTGTCACCGGACTTAACACGCCCATTATGCTGGAATAACAACTTGTAATGAACACTATGTGAAAGTGAATACTGTGCAATATTGTCATAACACAGCGATTTTGAAACTGCCGCACGCGAAACTCAGTGATGCTATTGCGCATGCGCAATGCCTACGTGCTGCCAGATGTGCATTGGGAAACCAACGCTGGGAGCACACAACATTAACTGCTCTGGTGAACAGCTTGTTCAAACAAACTGTATGTATATATATATATTAATTGTGTAAAAAAGGATCCAAACTGTAATAATTGTAGTTAGTATATAGGTTTAGAAAGTAAGTGTTGGTTAAGATTATCCCCTATGGATGCACGTGGCCTTTCCAATGAAAATTACATGTATTGACTTTTAGGTTTGCTAGCCTGCCACGCTAAATGTTTTAGCGTGACAGTCGAGGGGGCGATGTAGCGGGGCTTTGAATTTCGCCGCGCTACACTCGTTCCCTCAGATAAAAAATATCTCGTCGCAGCGGTATGAGCGCTCGACGGCAGAGAAACTACCAAAATTGTTAACTTTTTTTGTTTTTTATTCCGTTTCAATTGTCTCTTGATAGCCGTAGCTTAAGGCAGGCGTGATCGGATGCTGACGTAAAAACTTAATGGCTAATCTTGATCTGATTGTAATGTGTAGATATTGTGGAAGTTATTAAGAAATTCGTTGGATGGAAGTAGCAAAGTGAATTAAATTGCATACAGTATCAAGATGATTTTAATTGGTATAAATTAGTGGTCCCTGGACTATTGCAAGATTTCGGAGCAGATTTTTTCGCGCTGAAATGAATGAGATTTTTGAAGACGTGGACGCCGCCCTAAAGAAGATAAGTTAATCTGGTAAAGGATGATCTCTCGTCTACGCCACTTCCCCCTGTCCGTTACATTCTGTTATTCTCTGTTTCTTTTCAATAACTTTTGTAGTGAAAATTGGTTTAACTTTTGCTCAAAAACGCCACAAGGACCACCCCAACAATAGCTTTTTCGAATAACGAAGTCCGATAGCTTTTCTGTAATACAAAGTCCGATTTGCTTTTCATTCTTTCCCTTTTTCACGGTCTCTCTTCTCCCATTTTTTTTATTAACCACTACACTATCAAACACTTGAACACCGAATTGCGTGATGAAATTTCCGATCTAAAATCAAAAACAGATACACACACAGTAGACTTTCAGACAGTGACCGACAGACTCGAACAATTAGAACTAACACAGGATTCAGATGTCATTAAAGCTGACGTTAAAAAATTGAATGAAACCACACGTAAAATACAAAAACAAATTAATGCTTCTGACACTAAAAACGATGATCAGGTAAAAATACTGACTGGAAAATATGATGAATTGGCCAGTCGTATTGACGTTATTGAAAGTAATAATGACAGCAAATCAGACGATACTTCACCGATTTCGTTTAATCAAACACCTGAGTTCCAAAATCTACAGCAGACAATCAGTGAGATAGATTCATCTAATAATACATTACGTAGAAAATTGTCAACTTTACAGCAAGAAGTGACAGAAATGAAAAATATTTCAGTTAATAACACGTCACAGCATATGGCACATTCCGAACATTTCTCACACTCACACAGTCAGTATAATTTGAGCAATTTACAGAGACTACGGGACTTAAAATCCGAAAAGCTACGCGACTTAAAATCCGAAATGACACAGACAAACAGATTCTCACACAAACCTGAACGTGTTCTCAAATTCAGAGACGATAACGTTGATTACGAGCAATTTTTATCCGTAAGAAAATCTAAGGAATTTAATAATGACAGAGCACAGGTATAGGCTTTGAACTGGATACGTCAATTTATTTTTGTACTTTCACCGCCATTACCTGTAATGCAGAAACTAGCTTTGGACTGGATACTACAATTTTCTTTTGAATTTTCACCGGCATTGCCTGTAACGCAAAAGCTAAAATTTATTTGCAGCGCGTAATAGACCTCAGGGGATTCATTACGCTTTAATGAATATGTGCCGTAGTGTGCACAGGGCCCCGAGCCGTAGTAGTGCCATTTCATCTTTAGTTTTCTGTACTGCTGCCTTCTCTTCTACTATCCTTTATATCTATCAAGACGGCTCTTCAACTATTGCTCTATCTAGGATTAAGAAATGAGTAAAGAAAACCCGATAAGACAAGTTTTACCGAAAGTGACAATTTTTCATTACACGCTCAAGAAATGACAACCACGAGAACTTTAATATCAGAGAAAATTTTAATCATCAGTATGTGTAAAATTATCAGCAACAGCAAACACATTTTGGTAACAATAGAGGTTTTTCTCTGCAACAGCATCAAAACCAGCCGGTTAGCATATCTAACCAACAATGTAATGTACAAGGTCAACCAAGCTTTAATGTTTCACCGCGTGCACGTATAGTCTCAGCTCCAACAAATAGTAACGCACAGCAACAAGGAAATCAGTACATATAGAAAACACACTATTTCAATTCCTGTCGCAATGCGCCGTATAGAAATGACTATCATGACAGACGTAAAAATAATGAGCACAATTTTCAGCGTACGTTTAATAACAGTCGATCTCATCAGCAGCGAGAACATCAGCAACAACATATTATCATGAATGAACCAGACAGTAGGTATCATCCAGAAAGTAATACGTCAGGAAGAAATAATAGAACAGTACAAATAGTTGAAATGCCACAGCATCCTCATGAAAATAATAACACGTCAGATAGAATTTGACTAGATACAGTACAGGTTGCATATTCCAGTAACGCAAGCAATAACTTTGACACGCAGAATCTTGTTCACGAGAATGTTATTTGAAACATGCTTTGTTGAATGCACCACTTTTATTGCACCCAGATCTTACCAGAAATTTTTCCATTGCCACCGACAGTTCTAACACCGCTTTATGCCTACATATTTTTCAGGAAATTGAAGAAGATGGTTGTACAGTAATTAAAAACATCGCTTTTGCAAGTCGCATTCTGTCACCTGCTGAACGAAATTATTCTGTTACAGAACTTGAAACATTGTGTGTTGTATGGGCTTTTACCAGATTTAGGCATTTTCTTTACGGAAGACACACTACCGTTTACACAGATCATAGAGCGATATAATTTTTACTTTCGGCTCAATTTACACGCGACAGATTAAGTAGATTGAAACTTTATGTGCAGGAATTTAATTTTACAATTGTTCACATTCCCGGTACACAAAATATTGTGGCAGACGCACTATCCCGTTCTCTTAACAACAATCAGCAAGACATCGCAACCAACTTCTGCAAAGCAAATTTCAGCGTCATGTACATTTAACAAGTTGCATTTGAAAATTTCATTTCGTCGTCATTACGAGACATAGCACAAGAGCAGAGTAAAGACAACGTATGGAAAGAAATTAAACACCTTTGACAAGATAGGAATAATGTTACCATTAGAAACCATTACACTATACGCAATGACATTCTGTTTCGCTGCTCTCATCCTGACAGCAACAATTGGTTATTATGCATTCCTGACGAACTTGTTAACAAATTAATCTGGTATACTCATTTAAGTTACGCACACTACGGAGCCAGAAAATGTTTTCTTATACTGAGACAGAACTGTTATTTTACCAACATGGAGAAACGTGTACGACGAGTTTTAGCGTCATGTAAAATCTGCCAGAAAGCTAAATCAGACACGACTTCACATGTTCCTCCATTACATCCCATTGTACCTGTTAAATTGAGACATATGGCCGCTGTAGACATTTTTGGTCCGATTCCCAGAACTAATAGAGGTTTTTGCTACATCTTTGTCGCTATTGAACTCACTTCAAAATTTGTTACCTTCGCTCCGTTACGCAAAGCTACTGCTAAAACTTGTAAAACATTTTCTATTTTATGTAGGGCATGTGTTGAAAGTAATTTCCGACAATGGACCACAGTTTCGATCTGCTATATGGACACGTATGTTAGAGCTAGAAACATTTCTCCGGTCTATATATCCAGGTACCATGCTTCTTCGAACCCTTGTGAACGATTAATGAAAGAAATTGGTAAACTGTGTAGAATTTACTGCCATAAAAAACATATTGATTGGGACACACACATACTCTCATTCCAAGATGTAATTAATTCCATACCAAATGAATTTACTATGCTATCTCCGTCTGTTATACTGAAAAATGTTGAACCACCTAACAAAATTAAAGAATTAGTAACATTTCCTACATCTCGTCGACTACGACACCATGAAATAATTGACATTGCGCTGAACAACATCAAACGTGCCGCAGAGCGCCGGAGAAGACAGCAAAAACAGGTTTGTACACGCCGTGATTTTCACCTTAGACAGAAGATATTAGTACGTACACACTATTTATCCAACAAAGGAAAGAGTAGATGCAGTAAATTTGAGCATCTATACGCAGGTCCATATCGGATTCGCAGCATTCCTCACCCCAATGTAGTACACGTCGAAACTTTGAGAACCAGAAAAACCAAAGGGAACCACCACGTGTCGAACGTCAAACCTTTTATTGAATGAACATACTTTATGATTTATCACAGTGTAATGCCATTTCCTAATTTTTTATGACCGCTTATGCAATTATATTCACATGAACACCTACTGATGATTATCGTAATTTTTCTTGGCAAGTACCCGGCAAGGTAAGGTTAGCAGGTCGCTATTCTTGTCGTTACACATCAGACCGTGCATATTTTTCCAGATGAACTTATACATTTTATGACCACTTATGCAATTGTATTTATGTGACTACATACTGATGATTGTCGTATTTTTTCTTGGCAAATGCCCGGCAAGGTAAGGTTAGCAGATCGCTTTTCTTGTCGTTACACATCAGACAGTGCACATTTTCCAGATAAAATTACGTATCTTACGAATAATTATGCAATTCTATCTAGTGACATATTAATTTTATCAAATTTTCTCTCCATTAAAGTCTTCAATTCTCGCCTCCATTAACTACACAACATACAAGCTGTACACAAAGAAGATCACATTTCTTGTCGTTACACATCAGACCGTGCATATTTTCCATTTTTTATGTATGTATGATTGTTTTCCTGATTTGTTTGTATGTACTATGAAATATTTAAGATATAACAAACACCAGTTGACTTTAACATTTTGCCTTACGATATCTCAACATCGTGACCACTTTACCTTTTTTTTTGCTGCTACATTGTGATACACCGTGTACATTTTTGCTTCTGAACACTGTCAATGTTTTTGACATATTACGTTTTCTGTCATGCTATGCTGTATGCTCAATTATGTTACTATAAACCAGTTTTTATCTAATGGGTATATGAATTAAATGCAAGACATTAATCCTTGTTCATCATTTTCAGAAAGAAATAACGTGTAAACGAAATAAATTAAACAGAAATGGGAATTTCACCTTCGGAATGAACGAAAGAGGATGCAATACCTCGTGATGAAGAGTCAATGGATCAGACTTAACAAGCATTAACAAGAATATACTATACACATCGTATGATAGCAGTCTTAACTAATTTTTTCTTTCAGAATACGAGGCGATTGATGCAGGCTGTCAGACAGAACTACACATCTTAGTTTTAGTGATGAAATATGCTAGAAATAAGGAATAGTTGTATAATGAATAATGAAGTGATTTTTTTTGCAGATGATAATGAATGGTGATGAATAATGATGAAGATTATGCTACTATGGATAATGAAGTTTTTCTTTACAGGTGATGATAATAATGGAGTTATGGTGATATGGATAATGAAGTTTTTCTTTGCAGATGAAAATAATGATGAAGTTTATATATTTACTGTTAGTTCAAAAAAAATGGTTCAAATGGCTCTGAGCACTATGGGACTTAACATCTATGGTCATCAGTCCCCTAGAACTTAGAACTACTTAAACCTAACTAACCTAAGGACAGCACACAACACCCAGCCATCACGAGGCAGAGAAAATCCCTGACCCCGCCGGGAATCGAACCCGAGAACCCGGGCGTGGGAAGCGAGAACGCTACCGCACGACCACGAGATGCGGGCTTACTGTTAGTTAAGAGATGCTATGTAGTTATTTAAGTATTTGTTGCAGTTCGTTTTGACAGTATGTCTTATATCGCATGGTATGATGACTGAAGGTTTTGGAAAGGACAGCTAGAGAACATGTATATTTTTATACACATTTCACTACCTGTTAATTCGAAGTTCACTACTTTTCAGCATAATATGCGTTTCTTCTTTCAGTTTCATAATCCATTTTGTATATTTTGCAGGAGAAATTATTCATGAAATTAATGTGGTATAAATAGTTGTTTATTAAACCCATGTCGTTTATGAATGTGATCACATATACTCTACTTGTTTCATAACCTTGCTACAGCTGACTCATGACGAATGACGTTACACATCTTCATTTGCAACAATAACTCATAAGCAAACAAAGTAATTACCAGTCCCAAATAATGCTACTAGTTTAAGAGAGTTCTGAGTAATACTGATCAGCTCTGAGTAGTATGTCACTTCAATAATGACTTCTGAATAATACATACAAAAAAAAAGTTTTGTAACTGGCCAATGAATGCCATTGATTATTGTCTTAAGATGACCTATGATGGCAATGATTACTATAATTAGATTAATTGGAAATTTGTTGTAAGGTCTTATGGGACCAAACTGTTGAGGTCATCGGTCCCCAAGCTTACACACTACTTGTAAGCCGGCGACCAGAGAGTAGTTTATCGTTAGTTGTTGCTTGTCGCTAGTTTGCGCGAGTCGACAGTAGTAGTCGGTCGGATATAGTAGCGAGTGGACAGTAGTAGTCTGCGGGAATCGGCATGCATCGGCTGTGTGCTCTGCGCGCGACTCGGGTCAGGGTTCTGGAGGATGAGTATTGTTGTAGCAGGTAAAGAAGCAGCCTTGCGCATAATTAATAATGTATGTTAATTGTAATTTAATTTGTTCAGAAAAAATGCCCCAATAATAATTTTTATAATATAAAGTAACTCTTTTAAAGAAAAGCATTCATTTCAATCTCCAATGCATTATCATTACTTCCAAGAATCAAAATATATATATACGCCAGCATTACACGAAGCTGTGTCGAAGAATGTATAATTAAGAGCAGATATATTTGCAGTCTTTTATTGAGGTAAGAATTTTTGCTTTTTTATTCAGAATGCAGGGCAGAAGGTCAGCGCTGCTGTCCTTATAAAATTTACCAGATATTATTATTTCTGTTGGGAGGTTACATTTGATTCATGGTTCATTATTTAATCAATATTATTGTGAGGTTTATGGTCAATTATCATTTTTTTAATTTTTGTGGGGAGGTTACGCTTGGCTCCATTTTGCATTTCTATTTAACAAATAATACGTGCGGAGAGGTTACATACTTATTCCAACTTAAACTAATTGACGCTAAGGACGACACACACACACACACACACACACACGCGCGCGCGCGCGCGCACACACACACACACACACACACACACCCATGACCGAGGGAAGATTCGAACCTCCGACGGGGGAAGCCGTGCGGACCGTGACAAGAGGCCTCAGACCACTGGGCTACCCCGCGCTGCAAACACTGACGAGGAGAAGGGACAGGACGATAGGACATCTGTTACAACATCAGAAAAGAATTTCCATGGTACTAGAGGGAGCTTAGAGGGTTAAAGCCGTAGAGAAAGACAGAGACCGAAACAAATACAACAAATGATTGAGGACGTAGGCTGCAGGCGCTTCACTGAGATAAAGAGGTTGGCACAGGAGAGGAATTGGTTGCGGGTCGCTTCAAACTAGTTAGAAGACTGATGAGTAAAAGAACTCCCATGTTACAAAATGTCAACAGCCGTGCTCGAGTATGTACTTGCCTTGGCGGGCACTGAGCCATGCTATAGCATCTCGGCTGACTCGCTAAATAACCCTATCTTAATGCCATTGTTAATGTCATAAAGAATGTCTGAGACTGTCTGCAAAAGCAGGTGAAACGCAGCAATCAACATTCCTGTAATCTCGTTACTCTACGCTTTCTAGTGATCAACGGGAGACTTCAGATGGGTTTAGAGTACCTGAAGAACCTTGTGGACTTTGTTTCTCGCAAAGTAGAGGTCATTATGAACGCTAGTGTGTTATCCGGTACCACTGCAACATCGACGACATCTTATTCGACCGCAACCTGCGCGCCGATCACTGCACACAACTATGTCGAAGACGACACTTTTAATTTTCCCACGTGCGTGCCGCTGGGATAATTCGCTCTTCCATCGCTCTCTGTTTCTTATGGGTGGCGACATGCACGCACGTCACTAAAGGACGCTGAATTAACATACCTCACTGCCTGAGAATGTGACTGGCAGCTACAACCTTTTAAGCAGCCGCAGTTCACAGCTTCGCCCCAGATTCAGTACATGCATAAACTTATCAACAATATAATTGCGTAGGCTTCCGCGGCCAGAGTCAGTCGACATAAAAGTTTTCTGGGTTTGGTACCGCGTCATAACATAAAAACTACTGCTGCAATAGAAAAGCCAACGTTTCGGCCACGATTGCAGCGGCCTTCTTCTCGGTCTAATGGTGCGTTCTAGCTATGCAGTGTCCTTTATATTTTGTTGTTAGTGTTCACTGCGAATGCCATTACGTCATAATTTTAAAAAGGTAGTTTATTGGTCACTTAAGGAAGAAGGAGAGGGAACTTTATTTTTAATAGGTTATTGCGGTGGAGGGAGAACGTGACCTCTGTCGTCCATTGGCTCTTGTGTTGTGTGCTATGCTATCAACAATAGCACGAAAGCCTGCAGTGAGCGCAATATGTTGAAGTAGCACGACGCTACTAAACACTGCTAATAGTCATAGATAGTCTAAGCTACCTCCAGCTACACGAAGTTACGTATATTTCAATTATTGAATGTATAAAGTGTAAACTTATTAATGTCTTATCTTTTTGTAGATGTCTGATTATCTTTATTAGCCACCTGTACTGTAACACATCAATAGCGTCATATCCCATGGCAGTGACATATTTTGTGTGGCATGTTGATTATATGGAGACTTAATATAGTAAAAATTGGCAATTGGCTACGAGAAACAAGAGACTAAGCCTTGTTGGTTCACTGTTCGAGCAACAGCTGGGAAGTCAAAACTGTCTTGACGAATCATTTTTCTGACGAGACGCCGCAAGTGCCACAAATTACGAAGGATTTGTTCAATTGCTCATTGAGACTGCTGACGGATGACATCTTTTGCTCAGCCAGCACAGGAGCAGTTTCTACTACAAGGCTTCGTATTTTTGCCTGTCTCTACTTCAAAATCTGAGATTTACCTTTGCAGATTAAAGTGATGTGAAAAGTAAATCTACACAAAAAAACACAGAATGCATTACGGTGCTCGGCTGGATACTAGTCCACATGGATGGCTTTGCGGCCTGGTAGCAGTGGAAACTATCACATGCTGAAGAAGAAAAACTCCGACACTGTTCGTGAGACCACTTGCAAGCACAAAGGGAGACTAAGGCAAGAAAGGAAGATAAAGACCCTCCACCAAGCGTAAAATTATGAGAAACCATTCTGCATGTGGGCGGAAACGACTGAAAGAGGCAGCTGATACCCAGCTCCCCCTCCCATTTACTCGTCACCAAAACCATAGTTGACAGACATGTTTTCATAACCACAGTACTAAGTTAAATACTGGTAATCGTAAGTGCAAACTTGAATTTTATGGTTAAAGTATGACGTTCATCAAAAACACACACTATTTAAGGGTGCACCAAATCCACAATTTTGAAGATAAGGCAATGAAGTTTTGCACCATGCCTTACATCTCTCTACAGAATTTAAAAATTTTATTTTAAAAAAATATGTATCTTTTTTTAAAGAAGCTATTCATGAGATTTCTACAAAATTTCCCTTGTTTAACCTCTTTCCATGTAGTAAGGTTTTCTCATCAGGCGTTTTGAGTATATCGAATAGGAGAATTTGAATAATAATTTTTAATTATAATTCTGTAAGCAGAATACAAAATCCATGCAAAATTCTAACCACTTTGCCCCATGTCCCAGCTTACATTCAAAATTTCAAAATTTATTCTGAAGACAATAATTGAGTTTATAGAAATAAGTGTACGAAATTTCATAACCTAGCCTTCATAGATTCTGAGAAAAAGGTACATAAACTTTAAAATTACAATTTTTAGGAAATGCAATTTAACTAATGTTCAATCTAACAGTTTTTTCTTGTCACATCTTCAGAAGGCCTCACATTTGTACTCATGATCCTCTTTCCCTTCAAGGCTTCTGTTTTGGTTTCTTGTTTTCTGCTTTCTTTCTTTTATCACGCCTTCAACAGACTTTTCAGCTGGAGAGAGGCACTGTAAATCTATTTTTCTCAAGATATCTTGAGTGAAATTTCGTATTTCAAAGCCCATTCTCTCTAATGCCTCAATTCGCCCTAGATGCGCAGCATTAAATGCAAGAACTGCATAAGTTGTAATTCTGACAACTGTAGCAGATGAAAATGTGGTTTTAGGACATCGTTTCCGTACATTCTGGGTTTTCCTATGAACACACTATTTTAGAAATTCAGAATAAGCCAGAAACATGTCAGTAAGCTTCACAACATCCAGGATATAATTAGGAAGCCTCTCCTTGTGAATGTAGGATTCTTATCCCTATTAATCTGTAGATATTGAAGTGTTACTTCAAAAAGTGGGCTTGGCAGGAAGGTCGCAATTTTAAGGCACTTCGTTGTCATCATGCAGTGTCAAAATCTGTACTAAAATTACCTGCGAAAACCTCATGAAAATTCGCCTAGTAGCTGTGGAGAGTAACGTGTTCAATTGGAGAGATACACGGACAGACAAGAAAATTTTAGTAAGACTTTAAATTACGATACCCTTTTTTTTTCGTGATCCGGTTTTGATTAAAAAACCGGATCATTGCCCCAAGCAACGCTGAAGCCACCAGTGAATCGCACTAGAAATCCGTCTAGTAGTTGTGGCCCAATGAGCCAGTTGGGATCTACAGACGCCGTGCTATCCTCTGTCAGTGGCATTATTGGATTCAGTACGGAATGCGTGTGTTCGGCACTCCGCTCTTCCGGCCATTGTCGGCTTTCTTGACCTTGGAGCCCCTACCTCTAACTTAAGTACCTCCTCAATTGGCATCACAATACTGAGTGCAGCCCGTTCCAGTTCTCGCACCAAGGAAAAACCACAGAGAGTACCGGGAACCGAATGCAGGTCCTTCACATACGAGCCAGATACGCTGACCACTGAGCTACAAGGTGGACAAAATACGCACGGTTTTTCTTAAGTGTCATATTTTCCTGCATGGTGTGATCACTGACAAAACTAGAAGAAAATGTCCTGTAATTAATTTTCCGGAAACCAATACTTGAGATATGAGCCGTTTAAGTTGTGACGAGTAATGTGTAATATTCGGTTGTGTACGTCGTCAGAAGAGATGGCGTAGTAGTAAATTACTACAACACGTACGTGTGGGCAGATGCAAATCCTCGAGAAATCATCGAGGTGAGGCATCAAAATCGATCCAGTATCAACGTATGACCTGGGATCGTCTGTGACAGACTCGTAGAGCCATACACTTTACCTGACTGATAGGTGCTGCGTATCACCCATTTCCACCCGGCACCAGTGAACAAGGAAACCTTTGCAGAAAGACAACGTCTGTGGCGTATGCGCTACGGCGCAGCACTCCATTTTCTAAGGATCGTGCGACTCTACCTCAGTTCAAAGTTTCACGGATGATGGTTCAAATGGCTCTGAGCACTATAGGACTCAGCATCTGAGGTCATCAGTCCCCTAGAACTACTTAAACCTAACTAACCTAAGGACATCACACAATCCATGCCCGAGGCAGGATTCGAACCTGCGACCGTAGCGGTCGCGCGGTTCCAGACTGGAGCGCCTAGAGCCGCTCGGCCACACAAGCCGGCCCACGGATGGTGGATTGGTCGAAGAGGTTCAGTTGTAACGTCCCCATAGAAAAAACTTTATGTGACAGTGCTGGTAAAACCTCTTACGTTATTTGACTTTAACAGCTGAGCAAAACTGAACGTACTCAGACATTTCTCTCTTTACTTATTCTGATCAACAGTAAACTGACACACAATATTTTCAGCTCAGCGCAATCTGACTTTCAATAATCCCTACAAAAGAATGGCCCTGACTAACAATAACCTTTACCTTTCATGAACCACTTACCTCACAAAAATCTTCGTTACTCAAACTACTGCAATATAGCGTGCGCCAATACTGCCAGCTAAATAAAAAATTCTAACTACTGAAGGCACTAACTAATGATAGGCATAGTTAGCAAATGAAAGATTTTGGTAGAGAACAAACAATGTATTTACCTTAATAGTGTTCAAAAGTCATCATATATATATCACTTCATGATATCCAGTATTACAAATTTACTCTTTCTGATGGACACACGTCCAGATCGTCCGTTCTCAAAATTCTGCCATCTCTCTCCCCACATCCACCACAGCTGGCGGCTCACCTCCAACTGCGTACGCTACACGCTGTTCACATCCAGCTGCCCAACACTACAATAGCAAATATTCCAACAATGCAAATCAGCCACAGACTGCACACAGCACAGCTAGTGATTTTCATACAGAGCGCTACATGGCGTTACCCAACATAAAAACAGCCTCCTTACACAGGGTATGGCCTCCCCATCCACCGGACCTGAATTCCTTTAGAGTTCTGGTTATGGGGACATTCAAAGTCATAAGTGCACACCCAATCCATCGACAATTTTCTGACGTTGCTGGAGCCTGAGACCAACGGTTGTGACGCATTCCGAAAGAAACCAGATTTGTTTGAAAGAGTGCCTGGTAAGCTGCGAAGAAGGGCTGAAGGTTGCATCATGATGCGTGGTAACCACGTAACACTCTCTATAGCATTTGCTTCTACCTAAAAGACAGATTCGAAAGACAGGGGAGATTGGCCCATACGCCAAAACGTATTGGCTTCCAGACGTACACGGTTCAGTCACATTAATGTGACCACCGCCTATGTTCGACGTCAACGTGCAATAACCACTCACAGTCGGCAGGCGGCAGCACTAGCAGCGGCGGGTATATAAAGCGCGTAGAGGGATGTGGAAGAAATGCAGTCGTTAACGTAATGAGGAAATGGAGGGATTTATCTGACGTCCAGGAGGACATGACGATTGGCTTTCGGGCTGAAGGTCGAAGGATTTTCGAAACGGCTAAACTTGTAAACTTTTCACGTTCCGCCCTGTCTAAAGTAAAAGGTGCATGGAAGAATTGCGCTATCCAAAACCGGCGCCGAAGCAACTGTAATGCACCATGAGATAAGTGACAGGGGTGGAAGACAGCTACAGAGATGTATATGGGCGAACAGACGTGCAACTGTTGAGCTACTGACCGCCCAGATAAACCAAGGGACTACCAGCAGCGTCTCCTCAACGAACGTTCAGTGTACGTTGCTGCGTATGGGCCTCCACAGCAGGCGCCTGGTCAATGCAGCCATGCTGACTGTTGTCCATTGGCGACAAAGACTAGAATTTGCACGCCTATACAGCAACTGGACGTCCACGGAGTGGCGACAGGTGGTCTTTTGAGACGAATCACGCTTATGCTCCATCGGACTGACTGCCCAGATGAACAGCCACTCTTTCAACGACCGTTCAGCGACTGTTGCTGCCTACGAGCCTTCACAGCAGGCGCCTGGTCCATGCACCTATGCTGACTGCCGCAACTGGACGTCCAAGCGGCCTTTCCAGATGAATCACGTTTTATGCTCCGTCAGACACATGGTCGTTGGCGTGCACTGCCCTGCAACTCTCGTCGGAAGGGTCCGGGTCGGAGGAGGGAGCGTTATGGTCTGGGGATACTTTTTCGTGCCATTTCCTGCGTTATTTCGTCATTCTGGGAGGTTCGATGGATCAACACAAGTTTGCATCTATCCTTGGGGAATAAGTAGTTTTTTTTCTCGACAGGATGGCATCTACAAGCAGGACAGTGCAACGTGTCACGCAGCTAGCAGAATAAGTGTGTGGTTCGAAGAGCCCCAGGATGAGTTTACCGTGCTCCCCACCAAACTTCGCGGATTAAACCCAATCGACCACCTCGATCGGGCTGTATGCGCCAAGGATCCTCATTTCGGAAACATAGCGCAGCCGGGCACGATACTGGAATCGGAATGGTTCCACATTTCTGTCGTTATCATCAAGAACTCCATTTACTATCTCCCTGCACGTTACCGCTGTAGTAGGCAGTTATTTAGGCTTTTGTCAGATGGTTGCTCTATGTGACTGGTCCATTTATTATTTGAATATTTTTACCAATATTACCTATTGTACAAATACGTAACAGTTTTTTAAATTCCCTTTATATAATACCTCCCATAATTATAATAATTTGTTTACTAAACGCTCCATTGTTGCACTTAAAATTAGCCGGCTGCTGTGGTCGAGCGGTTCTAGGTGCTTCAGTCCGGAACTGCGCTGCTGCTGCGGTCGCAGGTTCGAATCCTGCCTCGGGCATAGATGTGTGTGATGTCCTTAGGTTAGTTAGGTTTAAGTAGTTCTAAGTCTAGGGGACTGATGACCTCAGATGTTAAGTCCCACAGCGCTTAGAGCCATTTTGAACTTAAAATTACAGGGTTTAGACTGTGAAAAAACTGAAGGTTGGAGCACTCATTTGAAACAGAATGAGAGGCATTAAATAAACCCAAAGGAGAGAACGAAAAGAAATCGGGAAAACGTTTGGTGTATAATTAACTTGAAGAAGGAACTTACTGAAGAAGAGGAAAGAATGAAATTGAAAAATATACCGACATTTGTATGCATATGAGAATCGCGGGCCGAAATTCATAGGCATGTTAAAAGATTGAAACCGACCATATTAACTAGGTAGGTTGTGGAATTGTTCGAAACTTGCAGTGACGCTAAACTGAAACACCAAAATGGATCGTTGCAGTAAAAAAAGGTCTGATGAAAACAGAAGCAGTAGAACTTTTGCAGAAGATTCACGAATGGACGCTTGGCCTGGCAGCAATATTCAAGACGACTGGAACAACTTCATCTGACCATCGGAAATGAGATCAATCTAAGAGAATGAAAATAATATGGACATCCTGAAAAACTTAAACACTGTGAAAACTCCCCTTGTTGTATACTGCGTAGAGTCCAAACATAAATAATAATAATAATAATACTTGGTAACATGAGTGCTTGGTAATAGAACTTCTAAAAAAAAGAGTATTCCACAGAAATCCGTCATCTTATTAACACTTGTCTGAAACTTTGAAAAGCGCATGTGCCATGCAATTGATATGAGAGCTACAATAGCATCTAGCTTGATCAATTTTGACAACGTTATATTTTAAGAGGGACGTTCATGCAACTTCCAATTTATTTTTATTTATTTGTAGAACTTCATCAAAATTGGATCAAAGAAGAAATATATCAGTATATAACAATGTATGTATGGATGGATGTACAAGTACCACATCTCCTCCATTGGACCGATTTCATCCAAAGTAGGTACACATATCATTTGCTGTCTGGAACGACTCGTTATGGGGGAAGATCCGCCTTGCTATCAAAGGGGTGGTGGTCTCCCACGACTGGAGACTACCCAGATTTTATTCATCCAGCATTTGAGAACGAGAGCACTTAGTGACTTGCAACAAACTTTACACATAATTTCAAACTCTTACAAAAATTTTTCTCGCTTACAACCCCCAGAACTTGATGAAAGGAAAAAAAAAGTTTATCACGTACTACATTTTCGCTGATAATATAGTAAAACTGTTGCACCAGGGATGACGTCATGACGTTTAAGTTTATTACTTCTTTGCTACTACCTCTGTTCGCAACACATTTAGCAGACAGTACCCACATATGTCGCTGAACGTACCTACAATATCATATCATTGTACGACACAGAGAGCCGGGAAGAGGAGATGGACAGAGAAAGGTAAGAGGGGGAGACGAACAGAAAGAGAGGGTGAGGGAAGCAGATATTTGCATAGAAAGAAAGAGGACATGGAGAGGGAGAGGGGGGGCGAGAGAGAGGGGAGAGAGAGAGAGGGAGGGAGGAGGAGATGGACAGAGAGAGGGGCGGCACGAGGCGGACAGAGGGTGGGGAGTGGAGGATATGGATAGAGAGAATAAGGAGATGCACAGAGAGAGGGGACGTAGGAGATGAACAGATGGGGCGGGGCAGAGGAGATGAACTACCAGAAATGGAATAAATACATATCCGTGCAACGTCGGGTGCTCAGTATGTTATTATTAAAATTCTAGAAATCAACTGCCCGTTCAAGGTAGTGGTGACGACGAGCGCTGTTTGGTGCCGTGGGCTTAGAGGCATTACCAATTTGTCTCCCCACGCTCCACTCCCCAGAACCGACCCGTGGGTCCGCGCCTGGACCAGCAGAAGAGGGGGACGTGAGTCGCCGTGCCTGGGAGGCAGTGCCCTAGAGGTTTCTCGCAACGTGCAGGGAGGCCGGTTCCCGCGGAAGTCGCCGGCGACGCCGGAGACAATGGAGCAATCAATAGCGTAATGAGAGGACACGGCGCAGTATCTAATTATCGGCGCGGTCAAGCATCCTGCACGAGCGCTAATGGAGACAGGGGGCACTTTCTCCGCAGCCGCACTACAATGCAGTTATCTTTCTCCTCTCTCCCTGCCCCAGGCGCGGTGCTGCCCTTCCTTCAGCCTGTATCATTGTTCATTACGGGCGCGCGGCCGTGGGACACGGAGAGGGCGGCGGAGGGTGAGAGGGCGAGCCTGCCAGCTGGGGAAGAGGGTTGCCCGCTCCTAGCGCCTAGTCTGTCTCCGCCCTCGTCTCGCCACGCCTCGCTGCCCTTCCGCACTCGTACGCACAGTGCTGCTGTCGCGTTCCCGTTGACACGGGGCGCTCGCGAGATCCCCGTTCTCAGCGGTTCGTGTTGTTATTCCGGAGGCCACCCCGGTGCCACTTGTCTGTTACTGTTCCAGCAAGTGAAACATCAGCCGGTCGCACAGCAGCTGCTACTCATCTGCGTGTCTCGCCGCTCGAGAGAGTGGGCCGACGACGAAGCAGCTGTTGCCGCACTCGGTGGCACGCAATACGGATCACTCTAGGAAAGGGGATCGTTTGTTTTCAAAGAGTGACGAGTGGCACAGTCTTACTTTCCCAACGTTGAAACAATAGAACAAGCATCTTTTCTCCCTCACAGTGTTCAGTTTTCTGTGATTTAGTAATTTAGATTTATAGACATTCATAACCGATATGTGCAGTGACCGAGTGAAGTACGTGTGTAAACAGACCTGACAGTGACAACCGTATGTAGAGACACAGAACGCGACGAGCCTGAAGAAACCAAGCACGTTTTGACTTTGCACAAACGGCCGCTAAACTGATGGATGGTAGGAAGCTCCGCTCGACGTGTTTGCAGGGTGTGTAAAGCTGGAGCAACAATACTCGGTACCCTTTTTCTACTTGTGGCTACAGCAGTGATAATTGGCATTTCGACAGGTAGTGTAAGAGCTTCGCCTATTAGCACGGTGTCTACCTTCTTCATCGCCTCGTCAACCCTTACTGCTATGCAACTACAGACTTCCCTCCAGCTACCGTAAGTAATAAATATCTTTCCTTTGTTTACCTCCATCCTCCATTGTTTTAATATATCTTTGAAAATAAATAGCTCGTGTGAGTTCGGAGCGGACACTTATAAATCTAATTCTGGAATCGGTACCATGTGATACGGAGTGTAATAGGTTGTGCGTGAGTGAGTGAGTGTGTGTGTGTGTGTGTGTGTGTGTGTGTAGATTACCACCATTCATATCATTAGCATGATACGCCGTTCAAATTATTATTATGTTGAATTTTAACCTCGCATTATCTCGTGTAAATTTCTTGATGACAGTTCCAAAGTTAAAGGTTTTTGATTTAGCACTACAAACTACGTCCATGAATTTTTGCATTACTGATGTGTCAAGCTTCTGCGGCATGAATGTTGCGCCGGCCGCGGTGGTCTAGCGGTTCTGGCGCTGCAGTCCGGAACCGCGGGACTGCTACGGTCGCAGGTTCGAATCCTGCCTCGGGGATGGGTGTGTGTGATGTCCTTAGGTTAGTTAGGTTTAAGTAGTTCTAAGTTCTAGGGGACTTATGACCTAAGATGTTGAGTCCCATAGTGCTCAGAGCCATTTGAGCCATGAATGTTGCGATGAAACTCATTACATTTCAAGAACTCAGTCAAACTGAGTGAAAGCTACGTCCAACTGATGTGAGATAAACCTTACTTCAGCATAGTGATTCTGACTTGATTATTTTCGTTCGGAACATTATTTGCTGCGAGACCTTATTGACAGCATGGCTTTACTTTCAGGAATTTCCCATTAATTACGGAAATATGATATTATTTTAAGTGGTCCTTATCAATAATAATCGTAATGTACATACATATTGCCAAACAACTTGAAATTGAATTCACCAATGAAACAAAGAAAGGAATTTATCACCTGTACCTGTTGCATTACGAAACAGGTGTCTTTCTTAATCTTTCTTGTCCTTGGACGCTTCATGGCATTTCGCTTTTAATTCACATGTTTTCGAGGCAAAAACAGAGTCGACCACCTGACTACATATTCCATGACTATTCAAAATCAGTCATATGTCACAGTTGCCTTAAATTTACGTTCGTTAAACTGTCTGCTACTCTACAATTTTTTGAACTTATAAGAAATAGCGTTTCAGCTGTTGTAATCTCTCTTCTAACGCTTGATTAATGTACCCTTGACAACTGTGTTACTATGCAGCTGTTATTACCACCGTTTACTGATACATGAATTCTTCTTTAGTTTTGTCTTTATGGATTCCCTGTATTTTTCCACATATGCGATTAAATTTTGTAAGTTTATTCTCAGCTTTTCAGTCTCAATCCAAAGAAACGAACCTGAGTACTTGCCCCATAATTGTCTTTTAATGATTACTAAACATTTCACATTCCATACCAATGCCTCTGATGTGGAAATAATTCCATTCAGCGTTATCCATCTATTTAAATCTGTTGTGTGCGTGTGTAAAAAACACAAAACGAGTACAGCGATGAAAGTGTTGTTCGTTTCTTTAATTTATCCCTGACATGGTACGAGTTTCATTGTAGTATCCGCAACTGATGGCTCTTTGGTCGTAGGGAAAGAGCTTCTTCACTCACTCATATTGTCCGATGCGTTTTCGCACAACTCAACGTGATGTTAATCGGTTGGAGAGAGAGGCGCATGGCTCAGTTGTCCTGTTTTAGCGGTATCTACGTGGTGTTTCGTATCAGAGATTGTAAACCGACGCGGAATTCGCCTCCAGAGGTGCAAGAAATGGAATAACCAATGCAAACACGTCGGTTGATTTATCAAATCAACCAGGATTCAATCCTATCTTGGCTCACCTGCCTTTCTCAAAAGCTAACGGTCTACGCGTTATTCAAAGCGAGCACATCGTGATGAAAGACACCGTGTTCATTTTTTTCTGTTTCTTACGCAAAGCTTGAGGGGAGGTACAGAGGCAACACGCTTTTTTATTCTACATGCTGCTGAAGGTTTTCATTATTATCCTAGAATAATAGCTGAAATGGAAATCTTCTTGGCTTTGTATCAAAACCTTCTGATTTATATTAATACACTGTTTAAAAAATCTCTAAGATTTTTACAAAACTTGTATAAATTACATGGTTTGAAGCCGTGCTTAGTTATGATGAACGATATATTCTTCAAATCTCGTCTTACGTCAGAGCAACAAACGCACTTTCCACGTTGTACTATTTTTCGAAGTGGGTGCGATTAGCAGCCAGCTCCTTTTCACAGCTATGAACCATGTTATTTGCAGTTAGGTGCTAAGTCTCTCTCTCTCTCTCTCTCTCTCCCTCTCTCTCGCTCTCTCTCTCTCTCTCTCTCTCTCTCTCTCCCTCTCCCTAGCTCTCTCGCTCTCTCTCTGCTACGACAGCGCGCAATATGATGCTATACACTGAGGTAACAAACGTCTTGGGATATCTCCTAATACCGTGTAGGATCTCTTTCTGCCAGGCATAGTGGAGCAACTCGACGGTCCATGGACTCGACAAGTCATTAGAAGTCCCCTGCCTCGCGGGATAGCCGCGCGGTCTCAGGCGCTTTGCCACGGTGCGCGCGGCTGCCCCCGTCGGTGAATCGAGTCCTCCCTCGGGCATGGGAGTGTGTGTATGTCCTTTCCTCGGCGTAAGTTAGTTTAAGTTACATTAAATAGTGTGTAAGCCTAGGGACCGATGACCTCAGCAGTTTATTCCCCTAGGAACTTACCACAAATTCCCCTGCAGAAATACACTAGTGGCCATTAAAATTGCTACACCACGAAGATGACGTGCTACAGACGCGAAATTTAACCGACATGAAGAAGATGCTGTGATGTGCAAATGATTGGCTTTTCAGAGCATTCTCACAAGGTTGGCGCCGGTGGCGACACCTACAATTTGCTGACATGAGGAAAGTTTCCAACCGATTTCTCATACACAAACAGCAGTTGATCGGCGAGCCTGGTGAAACGTTGTTGTGATGCCTCGTGTAAGAAGGAGAAATGCGTACCATCGCGTTTCCGACTTTGATAAAGGTCGGATTGTAGCCTATCGCGATTGCGGTTTACCGTATCGCGACATTGCTGCTCGCGTTGGTCGAGATCCAATGACTGTTAGCAGAATATGGAATCGGTGGGTTCAGCAGCGTAATACGGAACGCCGTGCAGGATCCCAACGGCCTCGTATCACTAGCAGTCGAGATGACAGGCATCTTATCTGCATGCCTGTAACGGATCGTGCAGCCACGTCTCGATCCCTGAGTCAACAGATGGGGACGTTTGCAAGACAACAACCATCTGGACGAACAGTTCGACGACATTTGCAGCAGCATGGACTATCAGCTCGGAGTCCATGACTGTGGTTACACTTTACGCTGCATCACATACAGGAGCGCCTGCGATGGTGTACTCAACGACGAACATGGGTGCACGAATGGCAAAAATCTGATTTTTTCGGATGAATCCACGTTCTGTTTACACCATCATGATGGTCGCATCCGTGTTTGGCGACATCGCGGTGAACGCACATTGGAAGCGTGTATTCGTCATTGCCATACTGGCGTATCACCCGGCGTGATTGTATGGGGTGCCATTGGTTACACGTCTCGGTCACCTCTTGTTCGCATAGGCGGAAGTTAGAACAGTGGACGTTACATTTCAGATGTGTTACGATCCGTGGCTCTACCCTTCATTCCATCTCTGCTAAACCCTACATTTCAGCAGGATATTGCACGACCGCATGTTGCAGGTCCTGTACGGGCCTTTCTGGATACAGAAAATGTTCGACTGCTGCCCTGGCCAGCACATTCTCCAGATCTCTCACCAATTGAAAACTTCTGGTCAGTAGCGGCCGAGCAACTGGCTCGTCACAATACGCCAGTCACTACTCTTGATGAACTGTGGTATTGTGTTGAAGCTGCATTGGCAGCTGTACCTGTACACGCCATCCAAGCTCTTTTTGACTCAATGCCCAGGCGTACCATGGGCGTTATTACGGCCAGAGGTGGTTGTTCTGGGTACTGATTTCTCAGGATCTATGCACCCAAATTGCGTGAAAATGTAATCACATGTCATTTCTAGTACAATATATTTGTCCAATGAATACCCGTTCATCATCTGCATTTCTTCTTGGTGTAGCAATTTTAATGGCCAGTAGTGTATTTAGCCGTCCATAATTGCGAAAGTGTTGCCAGTGAAGGATTTTGTGCACGGACCTCTTGATTATGTTCCATAAATGTTCGATTGGATTCATCCGGGTGGCCAAATCGCTGGCTCGAATTGTCCAAAATGTTCTTCAAACCAATCGCGAACAATTGTACTCCAGTGACACGGCGCATTATCACCCATAGAGATTCCATCGTTATTTGGAAACATGAAGCCCACGAATGCTAGCTAATGGTCTCCTAGTAGCCGAACATAGCTATTTCCAGTAAATTAAAGGTTCGTTAGTACCAGAGGACACAGTCTATACCATGTAAACACAGCCCACATCATTAAGTAGCCACCACCAGGTTGCACAGTGCCTTGTTGACAACTTTCGCCCATGGCTTCGTGAGGCGTGCGCCACACTCGAAAGCTACCGTCAGCTCTTACCACTGAAATCGGGACTCATATGACCAGGATACGGTTTTCCAGTGGTCTAGAGTCCAACGGATATGGTAACGAGCCCAGGAGAGGCGATGCTGGCATTGTCGTGCTTTTAGCAGAGGCATTCGTCCACCTGTTGTAGACTATTAACGCCAACTTTCGTCACACTGTCCTAGCGGATACGTTCGTCGTACGTTCCACGGTGATTTATGCATTTATTTTACGCAGTGGTGCTTGTCTGTTAGCACTTACAACTACACGAAAATGCTCCCGTCGACCACTACGTTGTCCATGGTCAGAGGTAATATCTGGAATTCAGTGTTCCTGGCACACTCTTGAGAGTATAGATCTCGAAATGCTGAATTCCCTAACGATTTCCGAAACGGAATGTCCCATGAGTCTAGCTCCAAGTACCATTCCGCGTTCTAAGTCCGTTAATCCCTGTCGTACAGCCGTAATAACATCGGACTCCATTTCACATGAGGCACCTGAGTACAAATGACACCCCCACAAATGCACTGCCATTTTATACCTTGGGTACGCAATACTACCGCCACCTGTATATGTGCTTATCACCATTCCATCACTTTTGTCACCTCAGTGCATTCTTCAAAACGTGTCAGACAAATACAGGTAGTGTGAAGACATTATTTTTCTATATAGTGTACGAAAAGGCTTTTACAATGGGCATCTTGCCGCCCATTTTACGCATTATTTTACTTTAACGCTGCCAAGTACGTCATCATCGTTCGGAACAGAAAATCGAAGTAAACACCCAGCTCCGTTATCGTGCACGAAGATACGAGATGTAATGGTAGTTGATGAGGTAGCCAGTCCGAATTCCCGTGTTGTTGTTTAAGTCTTGATTCTGAGGTCTGTTTCCACGCAACTCTTCATGTCTGCGTGACTACTGCGTTTTATTTCCATTTTAACTTGCATACTGAATACGAGTCTTGATCTACCTTTACTAACCCCACTCTTTCATTATTAGGCATTCCACAATTCCTCTTTTTTACTTCTTTTAGTCATGTTGTGCTCCGAATACCGGAAATGGAAGTGAAAAAAATACCAGTCACTATAGCTTGTTCGCCAAGAAGGAGGAAAGGAAAATGCGCAGAAGTTACTATTAGCAGACTGTCGTTTCTTATATTCTTAAACACTTCGACGTGCTTTATTGCGTGGGTGTATTGTGTGTGTGTGTGTGTGTGTGTGTGTGTGTGTGTGTGTGTGTGTTGAACCGGGGTCTAGAAACGACGGAGAGGCTTCGTACAGCCGTAGCCCTCAGTGGTTCGCTACCCCACAACAGGTCACAACAGTTCACCCACACCGCCGCCCCACACCGAAACCCAGGGTTATTGTGCGGTTCGGCCCCCCAGTGGACGCCCTCCCCCCCCCCCCCCCCCCCCGGGAACGTCTCATACCAGACGATGGTAGAGTAATTATGGTGTACATGCATGTGGCGACAGTGTTAGCGCAACAATCGCCGACATAGTGTAACTGGGACGGAATAAGGGGAACCAGCCCACATTCGCCGAGGCAGATGGAAAACCGCCTAAAAACCATCCACAGGCTGGCCACCACACCAGACCTCGACTCTAATCTACCGGGTGGATTCGTGGCGCGGACCAGCACGCCTTCCCGTTCGGGAATCAGCGTAACAGACCGCGCGGCTAGCCAGGCGGACTTATTGTGTGGGTACAACACGGTGGTAATAGCAACTCATCCGTCTCATGGAACATAGAGCTTACCCGTCCTCTTGGCGCCCTGTTCGAGAGAAGTAAGCTATGTTTTTGCACAGGTTCCTCCTCTCGTTTACGTCCCTTCCCATACAGTAGACAACAACTATTTTCTTATATACATCGACATCTACATACGCACTCTGGAATGTACGTGGAAGATGGTACCCTGTACCACTACTAGCCATTTCCTCTTCTATATTCAACACAGTGAGGGAAAAACGATTATCTGTATGTCATCATACGAGCCCTAATCTCTCTAACTTTCATGGCCCTTAAGCGAAATGAACCTTGGCGGCGGTATAGTCGCTCTGCAGTCAGCCTCAAATCCCGGTTCTCTAAATTTTATCGATAGTGCTTCTTGAAAATAACGTCACATTCCCTCCAGTGATTCCCATTTAATCTCCCGAAATACCTCCTTAATACTTGCGCGTTGTAGCAAATTTAGCAGCCTACCTCTGAATTGCTTCGATGACTTCCTTTAACCCGACCTGGTGCGGATCCCAAATATTCGAACAGTACTACTCAAACATGTGTCACGGTAGTGTCTTACATGCAGTCCTCTTTACAGATGATCCAAATTTTCCTAAAATTCTTCCAATAAATCGAAGCTCAGATGCCGATTCTCTACATTTTGCCAATAATGCTCCTCGAAAAGAACGTCGCCTTCCTTCCAATGATTCCCGAGTCATTTCCGAAACATCTCCGTAATACTTGAGTGTGGCTCGGACCTACCGGTAACAAATCTAGCAATCTACCTCTGAATTGCTCCGTCTTCCTTTAATCCGATATGGGGCGGGTCCCAAACACTCGAACAATACTCAACAGTGGGTCGCAGTAGTGCTCTATATGCCGTCTCCTTTACAGAAGTCGACCATTTGTCTTCCTTACTACAATTCTTACATGCTCATTCCATTTCTTATCGCTTTGTAACGTTACGCCTAGATATTTAATCTACGTGACTTGTGTCAAGCAGCGCACAACTAATACCGTATTCGAGCATTATGGGGCCGGCCGTTGGTGGCCGAGCGGTTCTAAGTGCTTCAGTCTGGAACCGCGCGACCGCTACGGTCGCAGGTTCGAATCCTGCCTCGGGCATGGATGTGTGTGACATCCTTAGGTTAGTTAGGTTTAAGTAGTTCTAAGTTCTAGGGACTGATGACCTGAGATTAAGTCCCATAGTGCTCAGAGCCATTTGAACCATTTTTGAACATTATGGGTTTGTTTAACTCACATTTTTCTACATTCTGAGCTAGTTGCCACTCACCACAACAACTAGAAATTTTGTCTAAGTCACTTGTATCCGCTTACAATCACTCAACGACGACCCCTTCCCGTTCACCACAATTCCATCAGCAAATAGCCGCACGCTGCTGTTTACCTTGTCCGCCAGATCATTTATGTAGATAGAAAATAACAGCGGTCCTGTCACATTTCGCTGGGGCACTCCTGATGATAACGTTGTCTCACATGAACACTCGCCGTCGAGGTCAGCATACTGTGTTCTGTTACTTACGAAGTCTGCGAGCTACTCACATGCCTGGGAACCTATTCCGTATGCTTGTATCTTCGTTAACAGTCGACAAAGTGACATCGTGTTAAATGCTTTACGAAAATCTTGGATTTCAGCCATGGTGCGTAGGAGTTCATGTGAAAAAAGGACAAGCTGACTTTCGGTAGAGCGATGCTTTCTAAAACTGTACTGATTTGTGGACAGAAGGTTTTCCCACTCAAGGATATTCATTATGTTCCTCACTTATGCACAATGATTTAGTTATAACGCCATAATGCAGAAGTTCTCATCTAACTGGTTATTCACCTGATACTTTTATACGTTCCGCGCCTCTTCCTGAAGTCATATGCAGGCAATAGTCATGTGTATGTATTAAATCGTTGTTACTAGTGCTGTTTGGATTAAAACTTACTAACACTACATTCAGTCAATGTGTGCAGGAATCAGTCTTCACGTGCAGGTGACTAAGACATAAAATGTAGCAAAACAATACAAACTCCGGAGCACTTGAAATAGGTAGTAAAATTATTATTATTTTTTTTTTGACTAACTGAAAATGATACTGAAGCCTTGAGTGAGTCAGGCTTGTTTATTGTGAGTCTGAAGCTCAATTTTTCTGCCTGTGGTTCCTTTCAAATGAATATGTTTTTGAAAAGGATTATGCCTTGAACAAATTTTCTTATTTTTTCAGTCATAATGCTTCAATGAAGTTTTATCGTCGTCAACGGGTTTCCTCTTTTTTCTGTCGAATAAGAGGTAAAAATTTGCATGATGGTACATTAACGCATTTTACAGTGGTCGTCATATTTACAGCATTTTAACGAAATATATACCTTAAAGCACATACAGTATTGCTTAAATTCAGGTACAGTTTGGCATCTGCAACTGCAGGAGTTCTTCGTAGTAAGTTCCAAATATTGAACAAAAAACATAAGACTAAAATAAAACATCCATGTGACAGATCTAAGTAATATGTCAAGGCGACAATAAAGTAGATTGACTGGTACGCAACTGACGTCAGATACTTTCCTCAGTGTCCGAATAAAAACGCATCGGCTTCTTTGCACAGTGAAACTGAGAAAATTAGTTTCGTTTTGTAATAATCCAATACTTGATACACTGGTACGTTTTGATCTGAGCGAACTATTACTGATATCCTCTGCCTACCAAAATATTTTGCAACACAGCGCGCCTTTTATAACACTGGGCATTGTCGAAACACGTAGAAAATGCGTTGACCAAGTGTTTCCATTAGTGACTCGTGAGTGCCAGTTTTCAATTATTTCGCACGAAATTTCACCTCTACTACAATATCTTTTATTAAACAGTACCAGTTTAGAAGGATTAATGTCCATCTTCAGACACTTATGTCGACAGTTACAAGCAAATGGCAAAGGATATGCTACAAGCCTCCGGTTTTACTTCGGCCGTAGCATCTTCATATTGATACAAAAGGCTCTTGACATTTTCACCGTGGAGGATACAAGCACAGTGTATGCCAATCTGCAGTCGAAGCTGTGCGTCCAATTCCTCATAATGAATGCAAAGCCAGGAAGTTTTTCATGTGAATGCGAAGGTGACACGGGCCAATCAGAATTATAGTATGCGTAAATTATTGCAATTATCGACGTTGAAATATCTGAAGGTGAAACAATCCTCCACATCTACTAGCATTCAATAAAGATATTGGAGCAGAGTTAAATAATGAACCTAAACATTAACAGTGACTATTTGAGTGCATGGGATTAAATTTGGTATGAGAATGAAGCATTGTACTGTATCTTTCATACAGCTTCTCTCATTTCAGATATCCTTAACGCAAACAGATCGCGGCAACGTCAGTTACAGACGCGTCACTGAGTATTCAGGCAGGCGGCAAATTCAATCAAACAAGACGTGACCTGCTAGCTAGTGCACTCGACGAAAGAGGGCGGGGGAGGAGTTCTCACCGCGGGGCGCAGATTGATGGAAGGGGCCCAAACTCAATGCAGTGGCCCCATGTGACGCATTATCTGCGGCTGATACTGAATGATAGTTTAGCACAATGGAAATAATAAAGGATGTTTTATGGTGCAAACTACATTATCAAATTAAGAAGTACTTGCTACGAAATCGATTTTGGGTCAACAGTTAAACTTCAATTGTATCATTGAAAAAACAATTGCTACAACAAAGACAAACAAAGTAAGCTCTTTTATGAGTATAATGATGTATTCTGTATATAGCTCACATAGATTCGTTCGTAACACAGTAAAAAATTGTGTATTCCGTGCGCTATTTTACCGCTACATATGAAACTATACATCACTAAATCATAATATGGATTGAAAGGAAGGACCAACATACTACATACGTTTCTGAATTGCTTGCCATGGACGTATTACACTGAAGCACCAAAGAAACTGGTACAGGCGTACGTACTCAAGTACTGAGATACAAATGTAACAGGAAGAATATGGCGCTGCGGTCGGCAACGCCTATATAAGACAAGTGTCGGGCGCAGTTGCTAGATCGGTTACTGCTGCTACAATGGCAGCTTGTCATGATTTAATTGAGTTTGAACGTGGTGTTGTAGTCGGCGCACGAGCGATGGGACACAGCATCTCCGAGGTAGCGATGAAGTGAGTATTTTCCCTTACGACCATTTCACGAGTGTACCGTGAATATCATGAATCCGACAAAACATCAAATCTCCGACATCGCTGAGGCCGGAAAAAAATCCTGCAAGAATGGGACCAACGACGACGGAAGAGAATCGTTCAACGTGACAGAAGTGCAACCCTTCCGCAAATTGATGCAGATTTCAGTGATGGGCCATCAAAAGTGTCAGCGTGCGAACCATCCAACGATATATCATCGATATGGGCTTTCGGAGCTGAAGGCCCAATCGTGTAACCTTGATGACTGCGCGACAAAAAGCTTTACGCCTCACCTGGGCCCGTCAACACCGATATTTGGCTGTTGATGACTAGAAACATTTTGTCTGGTCGGACGAGTCCCGTTTCAAATTGTATCGAGCTGATGGACATGTAGGGGTATGGAGACAACCTCATGAATCCATGGACCATGCATGTCAGCAGGGGACAGTTTAAGCTGATGGAGGCTATGTCATGGTGTGGTGCGTGTCCAGTGGAGTGATATGGGACCCCAGATACGTCTAGATATGACTCTGACAGGTGACACGTACGTAAGCATCATGTCTGGTCACCTGCGTCCATTCATATCCGTTGTGCATTCCGATTTACTTGGGCAATTCCGACAGGACAATGCGACACCCCACAGGTCAAGAATTGCTACAAAGTGGCTCCGGGAGCACTCTTCTGAGTTTAAAAGCTTCCGGAGCCACCAAACTCCCCGGGCATGGACATTATTGAGCATACTGGGATGCCTTGCAACGTGCTGTTCAGCAGAGATCTCCACCCCCTTGTATTCTTACGGATTTATGGACAGCCCTACAGGATTCATGGTCTCAATTCGCTCCAGCACCAGTTCAGACGTTAGTCGCGTCCATGCCATATCGTGTTGGGGCACTTCTGCGTGCTCGCGGGGGCGCTACACGATATTAGGCAGATGTACCAGTTTCTTTGGCTCTTCAGTGTATTATATTCAAATGATAAAGGTCCACTAATACCCCGTCCGAACTCAGCAACTTGTTCGGCAAGTAGGTGAGCCGTGCGCTGTAACATGGTATATTGAACAAGAGGACTGGAGGTTCTCCAAGAAGAACTGTCATGCTAAAAAATTTACAATTGCAAATGATCATAATTTTTTTTTCTGCCGGACATAATTACAACATTTTTGCTAATAAGTACGATGGGAAACATAAAAGACAAATAACAAACACGGATTTTAAAAATCGTTTCTCTTCTACTTGACGTGACATAATTTGAAATAAATATGAATTAAAATATGGCCCATACATACAGATAAGTATACAGTGCTTTTAAAGTATACGAGATGACTTATACTAACAAAAAGGGTAGTAGTACAGAAGTGTAGAGGTGACATGAACTGTACACGGGGTCTCGTACCACTACTAGACTATCTGCACTCCTCCTCTACATGTACTTCAGAACATGAAAACAATTTTCTATGTAATTATAATTCTGGATATCTTTGTTATTATCGCTGTTATGAACCGCCTAAACTACAGTCATCCGTCATAACTGTGGGTTATTTGATTGCTCTGGAAGAAGGCTGATCGGTATTACAACATATGAAACATTAGTTCACTTTACACAGTCGGTTGCCACAGGTTTCTGTCAAATATATACATAAGTCTGCTGACAGTGAAGAATCACTTTATGCACACAGTTACAAACTCTTCTGCATCAAATTTTGTATTGTGGGCATCCACAACCGTAGAATTGAACAATGATAACAAGACTGCATCAGTTGTACGATAATACTTCATTTCTGATCCAACTAGTTTCGCGGCGTTAGAGCCACATCTTCAGGTATGTTAACAAGACTAGAAACGAATCAAGATCATGATTCAGTTAAAATGTAGTTGTGCTACACATGAAGCCATATGGGAAAAAATATGTACACACATTCATAGTTTATTCCAAACTATAAACAGTAAATGCCCCAACATGTCGGTAGTCCAATTCAAAACAGAGCAGAATGCAGAGAACATCATCCCGATGTATGGAAACTAAAATAAGACTGAAGTGGTAAACGAAATGGATGTCAAAGATAAGATGTATGTGGTGGAATGTGTGGTGTTGTATATGCTCGACTGTGCAGACAGTGTACATGAGGAGTACAATGATGATGGTACGTGCTCGACAAGTGATACTCAAACAGGTGTCGAGCCACGTGGTTCATCATCCTTGTCGGATTGTCGGACAGGGACCCACAAATCCCGTATCCAGTGAAACGTGGTAAACGACAAAACTGGTCCAAAGAAATGGGACTTGCGTATATGGCAGACGTTCTGTAGCACACTAAAATAAACAATTATGAGCAGATTTCGAATAAGTCTACAGCAATATGACCGTGCAGTGCATAAGAAAAACTACGGATACTCAAGGAATGACAAGGCGCACTTGAAACAAAAACTAGTATCTGCACGTTTCAAGGATTCTCGATACAGTGATCTACTGCGCTGTGTACATCAAATTGCGCACAACACCACGTAGTTTACAGTGATTTCAAGGGTAGCAGTGAATGGTTGCATAACTTACAACAGTGCTACAGAATTGGAAGACGTAAGATAACGAAATTTCAGTCAAAAGACAAACAAACTTATCGTTCAGTAAGGAATTTGATTTCAACTCCGACCAATCGGGATTTGAAGAGGCAATGCATATGAAAGAAATCCTGCAAATTAGATTTACCAAGAGGGTTGTATCAAGATCAACTACCATCAATGCGTTAAAGCATTCGTGTACAATTACACAGACTGCTAATTTGGAGCAGGCCGGTGTGGCCGAGCGGTTCTAGGCGCTACACTCAGGAACGGCGCGACCGCTGCGGTCGCAGGTTCGAATCCTGCCTCGGGCATGGATGTGTGTGATGTCCTTAGGTTATTTAGGTTTAAGTAGTTCTAAGTTCTAGGGGACTGATGACCTCATATGTTCAGCCCCATAGTGCTCAGAGCCATTTGAACCATTTGTTAATTTGGATGGTAAACTGGCTGGAAAGTTATTTAGTGTGCTACGAGAAGATGGAGTTTCTCTGCCCCCAACGCTTCTTTGGCGGGTGCGTGATCTTCCGAGGGCAGTAGGGAATATTCACATCACAGCAAGAAAGAGTGGGAAATTGGGCGTAAGAGATCTGCAACTATAGTATGAGCAGTGCTTGTGGCCAGTAGCTGGTCAAAAAAACTTCCTATTGGTTGGTTCCTGGTCTGCGTATAATCTCATACTCCTTTCGAGAAAATTATCCCTCCTGAAAAGTGTGTGACTTTCCAGTTCATACCACCTGGAACCACTGGACAAATTCACCCTCTGGATGTTTATTTTTTCCGTGTCTATTAAATATATTATTGCACTATCTGCAGCTACACCTTAAAGGATAGTTCTGTGGTAACCTCCACGATGGACTGTTTCGCATTCGATTGCATGCCATCACTTTCCATCAGTTCTCATCACCCGATTACACCAATATGATTCTATACGCATTCTTTAAGAATGGATACCTAGTTGAACGTCGTACATGGTTTGTAACTCCCAAGGAGTTCACCTTCGATCTTCATGGTGCAAACCTTTGTTGTCACTATGGTGCTCCACTTTTCCTTCGGTTTTCATCCTGCAGATTAAAGGTTTATTTTGAACATTCTTAAATGACGACGAAGTCCATTTTGTGAAGTGTAACACATACATCGCATAAATGGTCGATCTCTGCACCTCCCGCACACTCGTTTCCTTTCGCCCTCGTGATGCACATGTTGAGTCATCAGCAGCTAATATTTTTCCTGGCATAACTGTTAACACAATACTTTCAAATGAGCCTTACTAAAGATTGAACTTGCGACCTCACACTCAAGGGGTTCCTTGTGAGCCGATTAAGCCAATAGCTCGCATCGTGAGAGGAGATGGGCAGAATCTGGAGTGGTAGAGGATTATACTGAATATTAGGGAAGAGAAAAATAGAAGTTTTGTCTACGATAAATGAGAAGTGGAAATGTTATAACATAAAGAATGTTAATTAGAGTTTCCAGAGGAAAAGTTTGTATCGGAAGTCCTGAAGCAATTTATGTTCGAATGTAACTGACTGAAGTATTGAAGGTTAACGATCACGCGTAAATGATAACAATTAGCGCATATAACGTTTGATTTAAGGATTAGTAACTTTCTTGGGGAAAATTCAGAATGGCACTAATGAGAGTGCAAATGAAGTTGTAAAGCAGAGACGCATATGACTGTGAACTGAAACTTATTAGACGTAAACACGGTACGCGTGATGCGATTGGCCGTCTGCGACCTACAAGACAGTACGAGGAGCAACCTACGATCGTGGAACAATTGATCAGCATGTCGCCAATTCCTGCAGCGGATATTGCCTCGAGATGAATTCTGATGGTGTCACTGCCTCTTTATTTAAGCACGTCCTCTTTCGGTGACGCGAGGCTGTGTGAACCCCAGACGAGACCTTCCTACCCCAGAAGAAAACGGAGGAGGTACCGGGAATCGAACGTGGGCCCTTCGGCACCGAAGGCAGCGACGCTAACCCTTCGGCTACGAAGGCAGTTTTGAAACTTATTACGGTTGAAAATTTTGTCTAATAAACAGGGACTAATTACAAGAGCTGCTTCTCAATTATTAAAATAAACCAGGCCTCGCTAATAGCTATTAAAATCAACAATTCACCAAAGAATATTACCAAAGGTGCTTTCGCAAAAGGAAAGCTAAGGAATTTGAAGTATGAATTGTGACGTATTTACTACTCATCAGATCTGACACCTGCCATTTATTCCCACAACTTCAGACATTTGTAGCTGAAAAACATTTTCAGGACAATGAGCAGATAAATATAGCCGTAAATGATAGTTTGTAAAGCTACCACAATCGTATTTCAGGTACTGAGTCTGCTCCCTGGAAGAACATTGCACAAATTGTATTGATATGGCTGGGACTCTGTACTCCATCCGGGTAGTCCTCGGAGGCCCCAACGGTACCGACCGACCACCGTGTCGTCCTCGGGCCATATGTGTCACTGGATGAGGATATGGAGGGTATTGTGGTCAGCACATCGCTCTCTCGCATGTGGTCAGCACATCGCTTTCCCGGCCGTTATCCGTTTTCGAAACGGGTCATATGATGGGTATTACGTTTAAAAATAAATGTAGTTTCATTTCCACTTCGAGTGAATTCCACGTTGGCTTCATACGGGTTTCCAGTGAAAGAAGAGCAGGGGAGGGGTGGGGGATGGGTGGGAGGAGGGGATCTAGAGTAGTACAGGAGGTCTCCAACAGATCCATTTATCGGTCTCCACTAAGGGATGAAAGCACATGTACCAGTGGTTCCACATCGTTGGAAGCAAACATACCCCATATCAGGATACGACCAACAGGATGAACTGCCAGGAGGGGTCAGTTGCAGCATCGGTTTTCTGATGATTATAAACCGTACAATCTGCGTGCACCACCACTTGCATCATCATCGACATGGGTACTCCACAATCCACTGTACGGATGTACCAGTACTGTAATCTCCTTGCCTGTTCCACTCGCAAATGGAGCGAGGGAAAAACGATTGTTTATATGCGTACGAGACTTAATGTCTCTTGTCTTCACGATACTTCCCCGCGAAATTCACCTTGGCGATAGTAGAAGCGTTCAGCGGTCAGCTGAAAATGCCGATTCTCTAAACTTTCGCAACAGTGTTTCGCGAAACGAACGTCATCTTCCCTTCAGGAATTCACATTCGTCTGCACGAAACATCTACGCAATACTCATGTACTGATCGAACCTTACGGTAACAAATCTAGAGCACGCTCTGATTTTCTTCGATGTGTTTCTTTATTCCGACCTGGAAGGGATCCAAAACACTCGAACAGTACTCAAGAATGGGTCGCACTATTGTTCTATATGCTATCTCCTTTATAGATGAACTACACTTTTCCTAAAATTCTCCCAATAAACCCAAGTGGATTATTCGCCTTCCGTACTATCTTCCTTACGTGATCGTTGCTTTTCATATCGCTTTGCAACATTGCGTCTAGAGGTGACTGTGTCAACCAGCGTACCACTAATACTGTACTAGAACATTACAGCATTGTTTTTGCTACTCATATGTATTAACTTACATTTTTCTACATCTAGAGCAACGTGCTAGTCATCACATCAAATAGAAATCGTGTGTGAGTCATGTTGTGTTCTCCTACAGTCACTCGACGACGGCACCACGCCGTGCACCACAGTTTGATCACCAAACAGCCGCAGATTGCTGGTCAACCTGTTCGCCAGATAATTTACGAATGTAGAGTACAAGATGGTCTTTTCCTTGGGGCGCTCCTGACGATACCCTTGTCTCTGGTGAACACTCGCTGTCGAGTCAACGTATTCGGTTCTACGAGGGTTGCCAAGAAAGTAATGCAGCGCATATTTTTTCTCTGCCGAAAACAATGCTACGAGTATGAAACGTTACGTATGTATTATTTTAAGTCTCTTCCGTCACTTCTGACAGATAGCGTAGCTGCAGGACAGTTTAAAACTGGCGTCTGTAGGTGATGTACGTTACAAGCAACGTGCCGTCACTGAATTTCTCACTGCAGAGAAAGAAACTCGTGAATATTCACAAGCGCATGTGAAAAGTCTGTGGAGCATGTCCTGTCGACGGAAGTACAGTTGGTCGCTGGGCACGGAGGGTGAGGTCATCAGAAGGCGGTTCGGCGGAGTTCCGCGATTTGCAGCGGTCGGGGACACCGTCCACTGTTGTCACACCTGGCATGTTGCAACGAGCTGATGTTGTCATTCGCGAGGACAGACGCATTCGTGGAAGACATTTTGAGGACAATGAGGAGGTGATTCACAATTGAAGCACTGGCTCCGCCACCAGGACAAGGATTGGTACCGATAGGGCTTACACGCCCTTGTTTCGCGCTGAAGGAAGGCCATAGAAAGCTCCCCGGAAATGTATGAATATGTAATCTGTTCTTGCCTTTCATCCATGGTTTGCAGGACATCTTATTAATTTCTTTAATTATTTTTTTAATTATCAAACCACCGTGGGTCTTTCCCGTCCTCAATCTACTTATCTGCACGAACTTCTCCAGGGCGCGATTTACAATCAGTTCACACTTTGCCCATAATTCCTCTACGTCCCTCGTATTGGAACTAAATGATCTCCATTCATCCTGTTAGCAGGATGCAACAGCTTATCTGCTCTTTCCAGCATAAATACTCTCCTTGTCTTCTTGATGTATTTATTAACTTCAGTAGCCATCATCGCAATAATGGCGGCATGATCAGTAGTCTCTGTCTCTATACCGACACTGTCGGTAAGGTCAGGCCACATAGCGCGGGTAATCGAAGCAGCCTTCAAGCATGCAACAGAAATGTTCCTAAACTCAAGATAATCTCTGAGCCGCTTAGTGTGAAGACAGATTTCCATGGTAGGACTGCAAACATTCCATCTGCGTTCTGTAATTTAATAGGCGGCGATGAAAATTCGCCATCGATAGGTTACAGATAGGCTAGCAAGTTGAGTATCTACGCGCCACAGCAGCCTCACAAATGATCAACGGATCCTGCTCACACAGTCAGTTGTTACCTAGCTGTTGTTCAGTTGGCAACAAGACCTGTCATCCGGAAAAATTAGTGGTTAGTGGTTTTGCAGTACATATTTCCTTGAGAGCTGGCAACGGATTAGCGTCAGAAGAAAATGTTTCCGATGCTGGGTGAAGACTGTTCAAGTCGCTCTTCCAAAGGCAGCTAGTCCTTTAAATTCCAAAGTTGTAGCGTTAAATTCAATGGCTATATCATCAGAAAGGTCGACTTCGTGACCTATTAATGAAGAAGGCATAGCTGTACCACAGAAGCTAATGGGGAAAGAGCAGAACATGAAATATCAACAGACAGACACATCTGTCCTTGCTGATCCCACCATTCTGCTTGAGAAAGGTTTCTTCTTTATGTATTTGACTTTGCTGGTACATTCAGCTTATGGTCCAGCATAATGCTCAGAGTCGTCCGTAGAGGCATAGCTCACTAAGTTACTAGCTTTTTGTCATGGGTACCAAAACTTTCATTTATTGATATTATATTACATTTAGTGCAAAAGCAATAAGTTAACCTTCGAAAACGAATTCACAAGTGTTGAAATCATAAAATCCAATTACCTTCGAGAGAATTGCAACTGTTTTCTTCGATGTCATAATAGCGTTGAAAAGTGTGCTGTTCGAGCTGTAAACAATTGATACTGGAATGTGGTACATGGTGTCATCCACTTCAAGTGGAAACATACATCGAAGATCGGCATCCGATAGCTGCTTCATGCATCATGGCGCTACTTCCCCGCCTCACTCGCAAAAATTTAGTTTTTAGCTACAGCATGACACATTGCTCTGGGGTAACCTCAGTGTAACCCAGATCTTGAGCCGTGTAAATTTGCGATGACTGTTCACAGGATTATAATGACAGAACATGAACTCGTGCGTGCAAAGCCGATGACTATATCCTGAAGTCAAAAGAAAGATGTGACATAAATATGACTAGACTCTAAACTGTACTACTGTTTGTAATTTATACAAGGGGAGGCCTCGAGCACAAGAGAACGCGTTTCGTCAGAGAACGAGGCCCAGGTAAGGTTACGGACGTTACTGTATCTGTGGGAGGAAACTCACGTGTTTGTTGGGCTGCAAGTGAGTGGCAGCGTACAATTGTAGCTTCGACCAGGGAGCATAGAACTTCACATCCCATCGGGTTTCGGAGATTACACGTTATACAGAGATACTGGGAATTTAAGGATTACTAAGAAAGGTTTGTCAAGGGAGCATTTATTGGCAACGTGTGTGTTTTAGAGTGGATAAATTTGCTAACAAATAATTTCATGACTATGATGAAACAACTTGAGCAGGAAAATAAAAATTGAATTAGAATTTTCGCAATACGCCAGGGGAGAAATGAGATTTCGCTAGGCTCTCACAGGGAGACACTTAGCCGAAAAATTTGATGTGACACGTTTCAAATTCTGTTGCAAGAACACTGAAGACTTTCGTCATGATGTCACATATCATTCCCGTTATCTCACTAAATAGTTGTCCACAAGGTGAGGCTTTCCCCCACTACCATTTAAGTTAGAAATAACTGTGCAGATGGCTCTGAGCACTATGGGACTTAACAGCTATGGTCATCAGTCCCCTAGAACTTAGAACTACTTAAACCTAACTAACCTAAGGACATCACACAACACCCAGTCATCACGAGGCAGAGAAAATCCCTGACCCCGAACCGTGCAGAAGGCAGCATTTTATAAAGGAGTATTTATAGCTAGAGTAGAAGATGAGCAAGGGGACTGCCTGATTCTGGTACTAAGGTTCATAGGCTGAAAGGCCCTGAGTTTCTGGGAGAGCAAGGAATTTGGAAGTCGGCCGGCAGAACTGCTGAATTTCGAGGGCCCTGTGTGAGAGAGGTGAAGTTTAACAACGTTGCATACTGTAAATCAGAAGTTAGTGTCCCACAGTGACCGTAAAAATTATTTTTCCAGAACGGGGAACTTTCAAGGTTTCTCAAGTGCATTTTCGAGCTCAGGTGTGGTATTCTCATCAGTTCCGCTTTTCAATTTTTGTGTGCCAGTGTTGCGTCTTAGTGGGTACGTCGGTTGGTGTGTAGGAAGAGGCTCGTATTATATAGTTCAAATGGCTCTGAGCACTATGGGACTTAACATCTGAGGTCATCAGTCCCCTAGAACTTAGAACTACTTAAACCTAACTAACCTAAGGACATCACACACATCCATGCCCGAGTCAGGATTCGAATCTGCGACCGCAGCAGCAGCGCGATTCCGGACTGAAGAGCGTAGAACCGCTCGGCCACAGCGGCCTCGTATTATATCGTGGGATCATCAGGTAACTGGAGGTAGTGGAAGAGACGGACTTGATGGGATTTATATTACGCTACTAAAATACATCACTTTTCGTGGATGCTAACAGTGGGCTATCTTCTTTTTTGCGTAGCACTGAATTGGTTCCTTTTTTTGGCTTCTGGAAATTTCTGCGAGAGTTGCAAGGTACCAGTTGGAGGTAGTGTATCGATTTTTAGCGGTGGAAGCTCTACCGTTAGACCATATGCACGCGAAAGGCAAAGGTCCAAGGCTCAGGTTCTTGTACAACATACAGTTTTAATCTGCCAGAAAGTTTCAAATATTGGTTAATTTGTGCCTCAACATATCTTGAACCACCAATGTCTAAACGCGAGCCATATCATTGACCAACGCATTACATATACTAACAACGATGCCATCACTAACTCACGGAACTATGCAATCAAGAAACTGAACAGCGTAAACATTTCTCGGTTCACTTGCCACGTAAAATTCGGATAAAATACCAAGCTTTCGATGATATCCACCATCATCTTTGTCATGGATTTAAACTGACTCTCGTGAGCTGGCAAGGTTCTTCCTTGTATACCCCCAGAACGGCATCCGACTGGCTAGGTAACGTCATGACAGCGCGTACACATGTGGCGCGCTCTTTATCTAGCGTTGCTTGCAGCGCCATCCACCGTATCAGGTGGTGAACTGCGAGAAGTATTCCTCTGTGTTTCTTCTTTGTCAAGCGCACGCTTCCATGCATTGCTAAGTGCATAGTCGGTGTCTCTACCGAACTTGTTTTCACAAAGTCTGATTTCAACAGCTTCTCTGATCACAGAGTCCCAATAGTTCGAAGCGTGAGCCAGCACTCCCGTTTGTTCAAACAAGATCTGACGAAGATGATGGAGGATATTACCGAAAGCTTGGAATTTTATGCGAATCTGACGTGGCAAACGAACCGAAAAATTTTTATGGATGGACTCCGTCGCGAAAAACTTCGTGGCCATATAAGAAAATGGCTCTAAGCAATATGGGACTTAACATCTGAGGTCATCATTCCCCTAGACTTAGAACTAATTAAACCTAACTAAGGACATCACGCACATCCATGCCCGAGGCAGGATTCGAACCTGCGACCGTAGCAGCAGCGCAATTTCGGACTGAAGCGCCTAGAACCGCTCGGCTGCAGCGGCCGGCTATCTTAGATCGAACTCATTTCCTACAGTCAGATGAAGTTGTTCCAGTCCAGCCACATGAGAAACTAAACAGGTAACTTGGTAGGCTGCATTGGTTTTCTACCGGATATTTTCAACCCTGCGAATGGCGTGAATCTGCATTCTTACAACTGATGCTCACTGCACCAGGCACAAGAACAGAATCCCCTAGCAGCCACATGTTGCGTTTAGAGTTTATCCGGAAAGATCGCCAAAGATAATTTGCATAACGTGTATCCGATACATCAAAGAAATTACTGCTCCAGAGAGCTGCATGCCCAAGTCTGAGGGAGACGAGAAAGAGAGAGACAGAGAGAGAGAGAGAGAGAGGAAGAGAGAGAGAGAGAAGAGGAAATTTTCAAAGTATAATTTATTAAGTTTATAGAAGGATGTGACAGGCTCCTATCAACAGTCTCCTTTCAGACTAATCAAACAAAATATGCTTCTATCAAAGATAGGGGAAACTGGGGCCAGTTGTTACATTTTTTTTTGAGAGCTCATATATCTCGATACAAAACACGTGTGCCCGTAGGACAAGTGCCTAGCCTTAGCACGTCATTTGATCTTCGGAAGACAGTTTTGTCCCAGATGTGAGATCAGACTATTAACCTCTATATTAAAATTTTTGCTGACTTGCATAATGTAATAACTTACCCCAATATGGGACACATTGTTACAATATACGGGATTATTTGTTATATAATAATTAAAAAGAAATATCTTTTTGGTTCTATAACACATATTTATCCAATCAGTAATTTTAATCCAAGAAGAACAATTTTAGGTTGCAACAAAGCATAAAACTTGAAAACACAATACTGATAGTGACATACAGAATATTTATAAAGTCATCTTTCCCCCGATGGAGAAATATCAGCTTCATTATCAGACTTGCAGTTGTTACAAATAAAAACATTGTCATGCAGGGCACACGTGTCATGTGCACATTTTTGGCGCTTTGCGTACTGTAGCCATGTGGCTGGTGGTCTTGATCTTGAGTAGAGCTCCATACTATCAATACAAAATCAGTCATCTTCCTCATCAAATGATTCCTCGATATGAGATTTTCGTCTTCCTGTTTTAGCTTTCTTCTTTTTATTTTTATGGAACAACAGTCGTCGTCTTGCAGGCTCCTTTGCTTATTTGTCTCAGCTGCCATTGCTGCATTTACTGGCCAATCAGTCAGAATAACACTCACTCGTTTACCACTTATTATGTGATCTTGCGGAAAATGTCTCAGTGCTTCAGGCTGCACATGTGTGTGTAGGGATTGTGCAGCAGCAACTGTGGAGATGCAGGGCAAGGGGCTTGATTCTACACTTGTTGCTGTGCTGAGAACGCTTTCCCCAACTGAGTTCGTAAAAGACACAGAAATCAGCATTTCATCCTCTTTGAATGGCCGGTCCGTCACAGCAGAGGGCAAAAAGTCGTCGTCTGTAAAAATGTCTCTGTTAAATGGCCGTATTCCGCACCCCAAGGCATGGCTACCAAGTCTCTCCTCCCCCGGCCCCAAGGAAAGTGTAGGGAACGTGGAGTAGAGGCACAAAGCATTTCTATAATCTTTTTATTTTTATTTCTTTAATTTCATTTATTTATTTTTATTTTTTAAATACTACTGTGCATAACAGGAAACCAGAACCGCGGGTAGGATGGCGTGAAAAGTCACCACAAAAGTAGGACAATCGACGCACAGTTTTGGGTGAAGAAAATTCAAGTGACCAGAGAATAATCAGTACTTAGAGTGGAAAAGGCGCGGATCAACTCCTCTTTGTAATGACATCGCTACTCTGAGATAGTTTCAGAAAGACACTACAAATAAATTTGGAGAAAAATTGTCTGTATTTGGGATTGCACTCAACTGTACAATGTCATTCATCAAGGGACTGTCAAAAATCAAGGACATTTTTCTCGCCATCAGGAAGCAAGTAGTGAACTGCTTTCAAGTAGCGAACTGCGTTCAAGTAGTGAACTGCCTGTCCACAAATCCACGCTTGTGGGAAGTATCCCGAGTCCGGGGAGAGGAGCAAATGAGGAGGTATCTGATACGGAGTCATATGGCTAATTAGGGCCAGCATCTGTCTCACCAAGAACTAGACAACTCTCGCCGATCCACACACCAGGTGGTGCTCGTCAGTGTCCAAAATATCAAAGACGACACACAACGGGGTGTCCGCAAGTTGAATTTGCTTCCCATTAACCATAAAGTACCATGCAGACTGGACGTCAGTGGCAAGATAAGGAGGGCACACTGATTCCCAAACTGAACGCCAGTCGACATGGGGATGCTTCCCCTCAACCACATTCGGCGATCTCTGCTGCTGGAAAAAGTCACAGATCGCCCTCGTGGGTGTCAGGCGGTTGGTATTATTGCAGTACTGACGTAGTTCAGTTGGACGAAAAACTGGTGGAAGTAGGCCAGCGGAAGGTGCGAAAGCTGAATAGGTGCTGAGAGAGCGTGGCACAAAGGCCTCCAGCAACGGACTAGTACGGCACGCAGGACAACGGCGCCACCGCGACATTTGAGAGCGAACGAAAAGGGCTATCACTCTGTGAGGAACATGATACACCACTAAAGCGCCCCTGCATCCTGGGAGGGTGAGAGTCTCGTATCTTATCTTGAATAGCAAGCCGTGGCAAACATATGAACCCAAAGCCGCTAGCGGCGTGGCCGAGCGGTTCTAGGCGCTACAGTCTGGAACCACGCGACCGCTACGGTCGCAGGTCCGAATCCTGCCTCGGGCATGGATGTGTGTGATGTCCTTACGTTAGTTAGGTTTAAGTGGTTCTAGGTTCTAGGGTACTGATGACCTCAGAAATTATGTCCCATAGTGCTCAGAGTCATTTTTGAACCAAAGCCGCTAGCATGCGGCGGGCCACGGTCAGCGGCATAGTAAGTGTCTGCGCCACGTGGGGGATACGTGACGCCCTAGGAACCCAGTTCATAGTTGGGACAGTAGGCGCCGGCAGTTGAAAGAAATCGTCGCCGCAGATCACTTGCGAAATCGAGTCCCAAACATCGGATACCAGCAGATAACTGCAATAGTGCAGTGCTGTCCGTAGGAAGCCCAGCACCAATAGCCATGGCGCGCTCCATTTTCAGTCTTTGAGGCAGCTACCAGAGACTTCACCGCTGGTGGCAGCGCATGCCAGTGACTCCCTGACCTCAGCACCGGTGCGAAGAACGATTATGACACAGTCAACACAAGCAGTTCAGCTCAATGCATGGCCACCGAGAGACAGGCGTTGACGGAAGCTGCAGAGCAACGATGCCATGGAGAAAGTATACAACAGTTCAGAGAGCGGGCAGCCCTGACACACCGGACGGTGGAACAAGGTTGGAGGAGTGAGACGGCCATTGTAGAGCACACGGGACATACAGTAGCTCCACGAAGGAGACACATTCGACGTCGGCGGTAGTATCAGGGTATCCCATATTGCGCAGCACCAGTTCCAGGTAGTCGTGATCAACCAGACCGAACGCACGGCTGAAGTCATGAGCTGTCAAAGGTTCAGGCACACGACGATGGTGAGCAGGAGGTATTATGTCCTGATAGCGACAGAGGGCACTGTGGATGTCATTGGCACCTCCCAAAGAAGTTTGATCAGAGGAAAACAACGTACTGGGCTGTCTCTTTAAGCCAACAGGCAGTTCTTCGTGTCACTGTTAAGCAACGTCAACAGGCGGTAGTCGCATGTCCGTGATGTACCCTGAGGCTTATGGATGGGAAGCAGGAGACCGTCGAGGAAACCATCTGGAATCAGCACGATAGGCGACATAAGGTCCCAACAAATTTCCGCCCACACCGGTACCATTAAGGGACGAAATGTTGGATAAAACTCTATAGGAAGGCCATCAAGACCGGGAGAATTGTCGTGGAACCCGCCTGGATAGCATCATAGTCTTCGTCCCCCGTGACGCAGATTCTTCGTTGCATCCCCAGGAACCGAGTCAAAGGGGAGTCGGAAGACCGCCGTAATGTTGGCAGGGTAGTGACGTTGAGCAGCGTACAGCACAACGTAATGTGCATGGAGGGCAGACCACATAGCGCTGTGGGTATCTAAGCGCCTCCCATCGTCAAACGTAAGAAGATTAATCAGAGTCCCCCGGCGGTGGCACCGTTCAGCTGACACGTGGTACGCAAACAGATGCTCCTATGCTAACCCATAGTGTGTCCGAGCCCTGAGCACAGCTCCTTCAACATGAGGGAGGGAAGTGAATTGTGCTTTGACACGATTCACCATCGCTTAACGCGCTAGTAGATACGAGATCATAGTACATTCCCTGAAAGTGGTGAAGCAGAAATCCGGGGTTCGTTGCCGCCACGTTGCGACCTCCCTTCCGTAACTAATCAAGGCCTTGCTGAGGGCAGGCTTTGCCCACGGGATCCACCGTGACAGGGCAGACTGATATGCATCATGGCGTCGACGAAAATGTGTCCATGTAGTGTCAATGAGTTGCAGGCAGTCGGGTTAAGTATGATGGATCGTGTTCAGTTTCCATGGTCCCCAGCAGCGCCACATCCTTTGAAGGCACAGATTGACGGCACAGATATATGCATCATGGTCAGAGAACGGAATGGGCCAGATTTCGGCAGCCTTCACCCTCCGACAATATAGCAGGAGATATAAACACGATCGAAGTGACTAGGAGAATGACAAGAGAAATGCGTAAACTTCAGACGATCGCCATGAACATGCTCCCAAGAGTCCACAACGTTGGGGTGCTGGACAACTGCTGCTAGCGCTGCGCACGGAGAGGTACTTGGGAGCTGGTCTTTGGGTGTCTGGGTGAAGCTGAAATCGCCTCTCATGATTGAGGCATCCTGCCGATCCAGGAAGAGAGGCATGAGCACCTCAGAGAAGAAAGATGGACGTTTGCGGCGGCGACCCGAATCAGATGCCGCATAAAATTTGATGACCCTGCCGTCACTAAACGTGAGAGCCATAACTTTGGCATCAGTGAGATAGGCAGCTGTATCAGCTAAGGTGCCGTCACGTAAGAGGATCGTTACCCAACTACCAGTAGGGTAGGCATGGGAGACGTATGCTGTAAAGCCATGGGGAGCACAAAATGAGTAACACGCCCTCCTGAAGGAGCACAGCAACAAGACACGAAGAAATATGGGGGCAACTAAATGCATTAAGAAGCAGTATTTCAGAAACAACACATGAAGATTACCTGCGGATACGACATAACAGATATGCCTGTATGCAATGTAACAACGTCTGCAGCATTAAGCAATTCGTGGAGTAGTGCCAGTTTATGGCGCGCTTGTATGGTATTGACACTGACCGTGGCTGTGCGATTAAGTTTGAAAGGCTGCCATCGTCAGGAGGGCGGACGATGCAAACACGGAGGAAGTACGGCGAGCTCCCGTTAGTCGCCGTGGAAGGGCACATCACTGGGACGGTGAGGGAGCCGACCCCACAAACTAGGTTCCATTGCTCTGCAGACCTGTATCTGCTTTCCACTAAATGAGCCAACAGACTGAACCATCCTAAGGACAGAGAATATCCCTACATCAACAGAGCTGCTGCTCGATCTCATGCTCCAGTCTGCCTGCGTAGGCCTTAAGAGCACATGGACAAATATATTTCGATTACACACAGACAGGCAGTAAATGTTTTGTACACGTTAAACACCCAGGACACTCAGACACAAAATGAATATGTTACAACATGAAACAAAAAACTGAAACATATCGATACCAGCTGTGGTATGGTACGTTTCTTAACTGGACAAGGGCCTTATCCAACGCGTGAGTTTGAGACAGGTATCTACTTACAAACGCGGGGAAGAAGGTTCCCCAGTAATCACTGTCTTCTTCTGCGGGCAGAACGGGACTAACAGACGTACACTACACTTAGGCTACACAGAAACAGACATACATTTACACACAGCAATATGAGACTAAGAAAAATGGGATCAACTAAATGCATTAACTAACAGTATTTCAAAAACCACACACGAAGAGCACCTGCGGGTAGGGTATGACAGACATGTCTGCATGTAACGTAACAACAATTTCCAGAGGGCGGTCAGAGACACCTACAGTGTCAGCGAAAACAGTGACACTGAAGAGAAACAGAAGGAGGAGGAGTATAATGTAATATAATAAAAATAGTTGTGACTCTTTTTCTTTACTATCAGTGTAATTTTATAGAATGAATATGAGCCGTGACTTACATAAAATAGAAACACACATTAATGCAATGGCTCAGCATAAAAGAGATATAACTAACGTATGAATATTATTAACAGTGTAATATGTTGTTTAATTTAGCCCGACGCGTATAAGCACTCAGTAAACTAGATCAGTTCTCTGGGGTTGCGGAATTGTAAATACTCATTTATTTAACTATTAAAACACCACAGATATTCCTCAATATATGCCTAGTCGACGTCAAGTTAAAAGTCGTGTGCTTATTGCACCAGAGAATATTTCACCAGTCCGCTCACTGTACGACAGTAAATTCCGTAACTCAAAATCAAGGTTTCGTCTTGATTCCCAATACAAGATAACAAGCGTAGCTTTTGCAAATGAAATCTTACACCTGAACTAGAATCCTGTGACCAGGCCTTCCTGCCTGAGATGTTATCTTGCAAGTTTGAGAAAATCTGAAAGTGAATCTTATTAAATTATTTGCAGCGACCGCTAGGCTCATAGAATCTGAAAGAAATGCTTAGTTTTCTAACCGGCGGCACGTCTCGAAGATGAACTGAAATAAAGTTCTTAATTATTTTTTAAGATGGTGCCTAACAGTGAAGAATTTCTGTTAAGGCCCATGTCTAATCTAGACAAGCAAGGTTTAGGATTACAAATGATTTCAACACGGACACAATTTTTAAGTCACAAACAACTCTCTTTTAAGTTTTGTTAATAACTTACATTGGCTGATACAGCAAGATGAACCTTCGTTAAACGCTCCTTACGGTTCGCGTCCAGATCATAAGCCAAGAAGAAGAATAGCAATGACAAAAGAAGTCAGAGTTCGAACACAGAATCTCAATTCCGTGGAATAGTCATACATTTCAGCATAATATATTGTTCCTTGATAAAACTCGTAAGTTACACGTACAATACTTATCGTAAAAACGTGTAATTAATACATTTCACATTCATGTGTACTCAGGAGAAACAGTGCAGGAGGAAGACGAGATACAGCAAATAAGACACCTAGTACTATCAATTAGACGTAACATGCCAAAATGCATCCATAAATTAAACATTCGAGTCAAATAATAGCTAAGGGTAGCGATTACTAGAATAAATGTAGCGTAAGTTGCTGGCGATCTAGCCAAGAAAGCACTCAACGTTGTACACGGGTGAGTGCCTAATATTAACGCAAAGGTTTAGGAATAACATTCCTCTACTACCGACTAAACGTTTTTGCTGTGACTGGCGGTCAACAGCTCGAAGAAACCATTCCGAGGTACTCACTGCTAGTCACAACTGGTAATGCCAATAACGAATCTCTCTTCTGTTCTATCATATTTTCACCTTCTTCTTAAAACAATAATATTTTATTTATATTTCATCCTCAAATTATTGTTATTTTAAAAGTATATTGTTCTTTGTCAAAAGTTTCCAACCGATTTCTCATACACAAACAGCAGTTTACCGGCGTTGCCTGGTGAAACGTTGTTGTGTAAGGAGGAGAAATGCGCACCATCACGTTTCCGACTTTGATAAAGGCCGGATTGTAGCCTATCGCCATTGCGGTTTATCGTATGACGATATTGCTGCTCGCTTTGGTCGAGATCCAATGAGTGTTAGCAGAATATGGAATCGGTGGGTTCAGGAGGGTAATACGGAACGCCGTGCTGGATCGCAACGGCCTCGTATCACTAGCAGTCGAGATGACAGGCATCTTACCCGCATGGCTGTAACGGATCGTGCAGCCACGTCTCGATCCCTGAGTCAACGGATGGGGACATTTGCAAGACAACAACCATCTGCACGAACAGTTCGACGACGTTTGCAGTAGGGTGGACTATTAGCTCGGAGACCGTGGCTGCGGTTACCCTTGACGCTGCATCACAGACAGGAGCGCCTGCGATGGTGTACTCGACGACGAACCTAGGTGCACGAATGGCAAAACGTATTTTTTTTTTCGGATGAATCCAGGTCTGTTTACAGCATAATGATGGTCGCATCAGTGTTTGGTGACATCGCGGTGAACGCACATTGGAAGCGTATATTCGTCATCGCCATACTGGCGTATCACCCGGCATGATGGTATGGGGTGCCATTGGTTACAAGTCTCGGTCACCTCTTCTTCGCACTGACGGCACTTTGAAAAGTGGATGTTACATTTCAGATGTGTTACGACCCGTGGCTCTACCCTTCATTCGATCCCTGCGAAACCTTACATTTCAGCAGGATAATGCACGACCGCATGTTGCACGTCCTCTATGGGCCTTTCTAGATACAGAAAATGTTCGACTGCTGCCCTGGCCAGCACATTCTCCAGATCTCTCACCAATTGAAAACGTCCGGTCTATGGTGGGCGAGCAACTGGCTCGTCACAACACGCCAGTCACTACTCTTGATGAACTGTGGTATCGTGTTGAAGCTGCATAGGTAGCTGTACCTGTACACGCCATCCAAGCTCTGTTTGACTCAATGTCCAGGCGTATCAAGGCCGTTGTTACGGCCAGAGGTGGTTGTTCTGGGTACTGATTTCTCAGTATCTATGCACCCAAATTGCGTGAAAATGTAATCACATGTCAGTTCTAGTATAATATATTTCTCCAATGAATACCCGTTTATCATCTGCATTTCTTCTTGGTGTAGCAATTTTAATGGCCAGTAGTGTATGTAGGAAGGTCGTCATCCCCTACACATATCCGACGGAGGCCGTCGTCAGAATGGGGACGGCGCTGCTCTTCCGTTTCATTGGCGACCGTTGCTTCGTAACAGATTGTTCCATGTGGGATTGCGGAAAGCTGCCGTCCGAGATGCGGCCGGACAGCAGAAAAACAGAGGTAGGTAGAGATCGGAACGGACGGCTTGCGCCTGCTGACAGTCATCGTCCGTTGATACTGCTCAGCGGAAGTATAGGAGAGATAGGCAAAACGTCCATTGCGTCGTCGAGAGGAGTCAACGCTGGTGCCGACTGATTCAGAGTGGGCGTAGCAGGCAGCCCCGCCACGAACGCGTAAGGAGAGGTAACACACTGGGCGCAATGGGAGAGCGACGTCTCCGATCGGCGTCTGAACCAGTCTACGTGTGAGACATTCAGAACGGACATGGCGTTCTTGGTCACAACTTGAACAAGTGCGCGGCTGGCTATCATGCATATCGACAGCACTGCAGTCGGCAGTTACGAAGGAGGAAGGCACGTGTTTGCTCAGTGCAGTTTATATCAGACGGACACCATTGAGGACACGGTAGGTTTCGAACGACTTGCACGTTTCAGCGAATGCCGGACATTTGCCACACCGGACATTTGCCATACTTGCCTCTTCGCCAGGTAGTTTGCCTTCGCCAGGTAGCTTGAGTAGCGATCCCTCAGGTAAGGGACGCCCTTCCCCGCTCTACCTCTGTCCGCTTTCAAACCGCCGTCTCCACATCTTACTCGATACAACCAGTACGTAAGGGACATTCTTCTTCGACATCTTGGCCAAATACAGAGCTTCTTTTCCGAAATCGAAATATTTATAACTTTTGGGAAACGAAAGCAATACCGACGATTATGTCAGTATGTAATTAGTTCTGCCAAGTATAAATATAGATTCCTCTGTCTATACGGTAGCTTCCTTTCACGATTAAACGAGAATGCGTATGTACGCTAATCATTTCTTTCTCATCACTGAATTTGTGCCTACTTTAATTAGTACAACTGCATACCCAAAAGACAATAGGGAAAGAATAAATGGGTTTGTGAATGCTTGAAAAGAAGAACGACGTACTCCATATCAATTTACTCTCTAAAAACATTAGTTAATGAAGTGTAACGGGACAATGTTCAAAACGCAACTGAAAACACGATCACTAAATAGAGATAAGAACATCTGTGATTGACATGTCATCTAAAGTCGACTTACAATTTTAAAATGTTAGAAATAAGGAAATGAAGTAATACAGAATGCTACGCTTGTAACGTATATTGTTGTTCTACATTGTGTAGCTCTGGTATTCACACGGTCACAGAGAAAGCATCTTAGGTTCTAGAGGGAAAAGCCGTAATTGTAATTATCTGCACTACAACAGAAACAAGAAGGACAGCTTAAGGAAAAATAATGTAAGCTCACAATCGATTTTGAAGCAGATAGTTCCTGTGGCTTAGTATGGGCAGAGGTTATACTCGACAACCGGAATAAATTAATAACTGGCTCCTTTTACCGACCCACTGTCTCACATGAAACACTTGCTGAACAGTTCAAAGAAAGGAAAACTTGAGTCTCATCACAAATAGGTACCCTACTCATACAATTATAGTTGACAGTTACTTCAATCTACCTTCCGCATGTTGACAAAAATACAAAATGGCTCTGAGCACTATGGGACTTAACATCTATGGTCATCAGTCCCCTAGAACTTAGAACTATTTAAACCTAACCAACATAAGGACATCACACAACACCCAGTCATCACGAGGCAGAGAAAATCCCTGACCCCGCCGGGAATCGTACCCGGGAACCCGGGCGCGGGAAGCGAGAACGCTACCGCACGACCACGAGCTGCGGACCGACAAAAATACATTTTCATACCCTATTGTAAATAGAAAACAACTTCCGTAATTGTTCTAAATGCTTTTTTTAAATTATTTTTAACAATTAGTTGACGAGGCCATTCAAATTGTAAATGGTTACGCCGGCGGCGGTGGTCTCGCGGTTCTAGGCGCTCAGTCCGGAACCGCGCGACTGCGACGGTCGCTGGTTCGAATCCTGCCTTAGGCATGGATGTGTGTGATGTCCTTAGGTTAGTTAGGTTTAAGTAGTTCTAAGTTCTAGGGGACTGATGACCACAGATGTTAAGTCCCATAGCCATTTGAACCATTTTTAAATGGTTACGAAAACACACTTGAACTCTTAGCCACAAATAATCCTGAGCATCACGACGGATACAGGAATTAGTGAACACGCAGTCGTAGCGAGGTTCACTTCCGTAAGAAAAAAATTCACCAAAACTAAATGCGAAATATATCTATTTATAAAAGCAACTAAACATTCGGGTGACGTCTTTGCAAGAGGTAGTCTCTAATCCTTCCAAACTATGTAAATTAAGACCATATGTGGCTTAAGTTCAAAGAAATAGTATCAACAGCACTCGACATATTCATACCAAATAAATTAATAAGAGACGGAACTGATCCCCCATGGTACACAAAACACGACAGAAAGCTGTTGCAGGAGCACCGCAAAAGGCACGTATAGTTTAGACGAATGCAAAATCTCCAAGATTGGTGAAGATTTACTGAAGCTCCAAATTTGGTGCGGATTTCAATGCGAGATGCATTTAATAGCTTCCACAACGAAACTAGCTCTAGAAATGTGGCGGAGAATCCAAAGAGATACTGGTCCCATGTTAAGTAAACCAGCGGAAAGGCTCAGTAAGTACCTTTACTGCGCGACAGCGATGGTAATGTTACTGTAGACAGTGGCACTAAAGTGGAGGTAGTAAATGCATTTTCCGAAATTCCTCCATCAAAGAAGACGAAGTAAATATTCCAGAATTCGAAATGAGAACAGCTGGAAACATAATTCAGGAGTAGATATCCCTGGTGTTGCAAAGCTACTGAAATTACACTGTCAGTGACAGAGGAAATGATCAAATATCTTTTCACAAAGTCTGTAATGTATAAGAAATGTTGGTCTAATACATTTGATTCTGACGTTCTTTAGTAACAATTAATTTTCAGTAGTAAGCTCCTTGCTTTTCTGACCTGTTTAAAGATAATCAACAATTTAGTAAGAAATTTTATTTTTTAAAGGACTATATTTAAATGTACTTAAGTAGATTTACATCTACTATAAATGTTTGCAGCTAAGCTTAAATAAAAAATATTTGAGGTGCCAAAATTGTCAACCTTAGGATCAGATCAGTTTTGGGATGTTAATTTTAGGTGCAATTCAAAGGTTAAGTTCCCATTTTCTTTCACAAAAGCGTATACTATCAGTTTAACAAACCATGATATTTTAGGTGATAGTTGCGATTCTGAAGCTTCAGAAAATTATTTTAGAACTCACAATTATTTAAGAGTATGGCCATAATATTGGAAGGTAGAGAAAAGTTATCTTAACGTGACAACAATAGGGATACTTTTGTGAGGCTTGAAACACTTTTTAATTTTTACATTAAAGGCTGATTCGCATCACACTTTGCACAGGCTTTGGACCGTGAAAATGATAAATGACCATCTACCATTCTGGCGTGTGTAAAATCAGCCTAAACACGCTGAACTAATGTACACTCTATTTACAATTACAACTTAATATTAGCTCCGATAATGCTGCTTCAATGTTTTAATAGTTTTATCTTAGTAATCTGCGAGGACTTAGTGATCTTCATAGTTTTAAATACATTTTTAACGTATTTTAGTCCAGTTTCTGAATATTGGCAATGGCTTTCAAGCAAGGCCTAATGTTGCCAGTCTCTTCATAATTCTTTACGATTCTCTCTATCCTGTCGTCCAGCTCCAAGTACTTCTTCTTCCTCTTCTTACCTTCAAAATTCATTTCCAATATCATGTACATGCAGTTTGTGAGCTCTGCTTCCTTTTTCAAGCACTCCACCAAATAGTTGATTCTAGGGTGAGGGTTTCCAATAATACTATTTATTTTGTTTTGCCACTCTTCAACAGCATTCGTCGTTCGGTGCCTTTTTCCGTAACAGTCCCACATTTCTATTGCGATATCCTCATTCACTAGCCAGTTATCCACAAAGTAGTCAAGAAAATGAGAGAATCTTCAGTTATCAGGAGCTTCTGCATGAATCTCAATCCATCCATTGCTTATGTCCTCCGGTTTTACAACTGCCAGCGCTGCACACACGCTGACGTGAAGTCTTAAATCCTCGTTCTAGCGATACTCCTCAGTTAGACCGATAACTTTAATTCTTCTCCATAAACTCTTCTTCATATGGAAATAGAATCCATATATTTCAGTTGTGGGAAAAACTTGACGAATGGTCAATATCGCAACTGCCTCAAAGTCCACCTTTACTTGTTTAGGACACCACTCAGACACTGCCTGTTTTATCAGACGAAACAGACGAACATATGTGTCTTTCTTCTTATTAGGGAGCAGTGCAAATACAATAGGAAGAATGTTTGTTTCTTTAATCGGGCCTCCTAAGTCTACGTGTATGGTGAAGGTCTGTACAAACTGCTTGCTGCATCTCTTAAATGTTCCATCCATAAAAAAATGGGCGCATGTTTTTAAAATTTCTTTTTCTTTGCTTCCACTAAATATCATTATTCTCGCCTCTAATCGATCGTCTTCCAGAAGTAAACTACTGCCATCTCCCATTTTTAATAGCTCAATTTCACAAGAGTTCTTAGGCTCTTGTTGGTTCCCCTGTCCTTGATTCCGTCGACGACGCATGGTTCTCTTCATAGATTCTGAATTTGGTATCACTGTAACAAAGTCATAAACTTTATTATGTAGATTTCCCATTTCATCCGCGTATATCTCCGATAACTGTGTAGTTTCTTCTCGAGACCTTCTCTTCGCCCTTTCCACTTGCTTTCTCAATTTCAGAGCCACATCGTCAGGTGGTCCACAGAGATGTTCTAATACGTTCAACACTTCTCCGCTCCTCGAAAGCAGCTTTCCCTTGCAATGATCTGCTTTTCGGCGTAAGCACATCCATGTAACAACACCTTCTTTAGAGTCCCTCTGTTTAAGATACGTGTAACCTTTGTAATGAGCAGGAGGCCTGCCTTTGTTCATTGTAATAACTTCCATACTGATGGTCACGTTAGGAACTTCGAAAGCAAACTGGGCTGGCGGGTGAGAAGGAGGAGTAGGAGGAGGTGGGGGAGACAAGAGACCCAACACTTCGGAGCAGGTAGGATGGTGGCAAATGTCTGGTGTGGCAAATGTCCGATGTGGCAACTGTCCGGACACCATGGAAAACTACTATGATAACTGAAAAAGAACGGTTAAGGAACATATAATTAGCACTAAAAGCGTGGCAACTGAAGGTTGACACGTATTGTATGAAAACTACATGTTTGTCAGAAGTAGTAAATTTCGCTACACTCTGACTTAATCTAGCAAAAGAATTAATAGAACTGGAAAATTTAAAGTTAATTTAGTGACTGAAATTAATAGTGAACTTTGTTTCTGAAGCACTACGAAATTCAATAAAATAAGGTTAGTCTTGGGCTACCTCAGCAATCATCTCAAAAGTAACCTGAATCTACGCAATTTAGAAATAAGAGATTTAGCTTTGAACTTGAATTAAATGATTTTGAACAATTAACAATAGTAAAATTTAGTACGTACCAAGCTGAGCTGCAGTCACAGGTAAGCTAAAATATGATAACAAAACACGCAATCTTAATTTGTGCTTGTGTTCTGTTTGGTTATTGTAGCCAGCTATGAATACCTTAACTGAACTTTGAAATTAAAGCAGTGAAATGGAATGATATTACTTTAATGTTGGCGTTTGAATTTCAACGACACTCGGGTTCATTTCGGAAAAGGAAGGGACCCTGCTTGGTAATGCAATAGGGACAATGAGCAACAAAGGTTCATGCTAAGTTGCTGTATTTTAGTGATGCAAACGGAACAGTTTGAAAAGCTGAGGTCTGCCATACGGCTCTAAAACTTTACGTGCTTTCAGTCTTCCTTGTTGGTTGATTGAGGGTTTGAAGTCGCCGATTGAGGAGGTGGCGACAATCACTTATTGTCGGCCGTCGCTGTTGCAGAAGCTGGATGTTGGCGCGCCTCCTTCTCGACACGGTCACCAGGCGAAACGGGCTCTTGATGTGTGCCAGCTAACGTTTCCCGTCCGCGACACCGTGCCAGAAGCAAGTCGAGCGCAATTACATGCTGCCAAACCCCAAAAGCGCGGCAACTCGCGAGAGCGTCACTCAACACACCTGCCCCACCGCCGTACTCCAGCCAGACTCTGCTCTGCCCGCGCTCCACGTGGCAGCGTTAACACTCCTAAAGATCCTAAAAACTTTGGTTCTCCACACGACCTGTCGATGCAATCGTTCGATAGCATAGTTTTCCCTAGGCAAGACCCAGTGTAAAAATACAAATAATATTTACAAAACAAACCAATTATACATCGACATAAATGCATATATATATACAAGTTGTAAAACAATTACAATATATAAAGACACAGAAATGTCATTGCTTCAGGTAACAAAATAGGAAAAAAATTTATAGTACAATAGATGGAAATAGGAGGGCATGCAGTTCCGGCGTTACAAGTGATACTAAAGATCGAAAAATGAATTGCGGGAACATCTAGCGGCGGGAGTCACATTTCGTACGGTATAAAACGTTCTGCTTCATACCCTTTAAATCGTTTGTGATCCAAAGGAAAAATTAATTAAATCGCAGTTTGGTGATAGGAAAACGCCATGATGGTCGGTGAATTCGGGCACGAAGACAAGCCGCTACGCGAAGGTAAACAAACGCGCGCTCGCACGCAAGCAGCACAACACGCGAGACGGAAACGAGGTGTGCTCGCTGGCCTCTGTGACCGGACGGTTCTAGGCGCTTCAGCCCGGAACCGCGCTGCTGCTACGGTCGCAGGTTCGAATCCTGCCTCGGGCATGGATGGTAGTTCTAAATCTGGGGGACTGATGACCTCAGATGTTCAGTCCCATAGTGCTCAGAGCCATTTGAAGCATTCGAGGTGTGCTCGCCTCACCACTGCCGAAGGCAGACTGCGGAACTTTAACGAATTCGGCTATCCGTGTGGGTACTTTCCAATAAAGGAAATAAAAAATTCACTTAGGTGTATCTTTATGTACGCATTTGTCGGAGAGAAGAGAAGAGTACCTACGAAGAAAGGTGAAATCTTCGACGTCGTGCTGCAGTGCTCGCCGATCTGTGTCAGACGTTTTGACTGCGGTGGCGATTTGCAAAGAGCGAGCGCGCCCGCGGCAGGAAGCCGGCCGGCGGAGTCGTGTGCGGAGCGGCACGGCGGCGCGGTTCCCACAGCGGGCGCGTGACGGCCGCCCGCTAACGACGGGGATTGTCCGGCAGACCGCGGCGCGCAAATAATGTAACGAGGACGGCCGGTCGGCTAATGAAAGGCGCGCCGAATCGCCATCATTTGCGAGAGCGGTAGTTGCGCGCCGCGCCACGCCACGCCGTGCCGTCACGATCGGCCGCCGCCAATTTGACGCTAAACAATGGCCGGCGGCGGTGGCTGCGGCGCTACCGCTACTGCCGCTGCTGCTACCCGACGGTAGCGCCGCCCAGGGCTCCACGCCTCCCGAGGAACGCTCCTACCGTCCACTGTGCCTCCAGGCTCGGCATCACAGACGCATTGTAATGTATTATATGTTAACCGGGGACATAGAAACGACGAAGAGGCTCCGTCCCCGCCGCAGCCGCAGTGGTCCACAACCGCTCGACGACTATCGCAGTCCACTTCACCCCTCCGTCTCCGCACGGGATTAGCCGAGCGGTCTGAGGCGCTGCAGTCCTGGACTGTGCGGCTGGTCCCGTCGGATGTTCGAGTCCTCCCTCGGGCATGGGTGTGTGTGTTTGTCCTTAGGATAATTTAGATTAAGTAGTGTGCAAGCTTAGGGACTGATGACCTTAGCAGTTAAATCCCATAAGATTTCAAACACATTTGAACATTTGAACACCCCTCCGCCGCCCTACACAGGACCCAGGGTTACTGTACGGTTTGATCCCCAGTGGACCCCTCCCAGGGAACGTCTCACACCAGATGAGTGTAACCCCTATGTTTACGTGTTAGAGTAATGGTGGTGTACACGTACGTGGAGGACTTGTTTGCACAGTGTTGTGCACATAGTTCCGCGTAGTCAGCGCGTACACAACTTTCCCACTAGAGCGCGCCCCCTAAGCACAACAGCGCAGGCGCAGCGCTCGTCTGTCTCCACACTACGAGATGGCGCTGCCATAGACACAGACCAAATTCTGCTTCCGCCGAGCCGTGTATTAATATGTAACGCAGTCAATGAGATTGCTGCTAACGTAAAACCTTTTCTCCTCGCGGATCACACTCGCGCAGTGATACATGAACGCGCGAGATAATATAACGAGAATAAAGACCTCGGATTAGTCAGTCTGCACCAGTCTGTACGAGTTCTACATTTGTCTGTACCAGTCTATACTCAAGTTTCAGTCTGCGCCCAATAAGATTACCATATTACTGTACATAGCCATGAAGATAAATGTATAGACACTTTTGTCAAGTATCAGAGATGTATATGAGAATAAGATTAACGTACCAATACCAAAGGAACTTCAGATTGTCAACTGTAAATAGCATCCAGAACCAAATTAAGTAATTTTTATGCTTGTTATTATTTTAATAAATGTCTGTGAAAATTAATCAAGTTCTGTTTAAAGTTGGTCGCCGTCAATCTGCTGCTGTAAGTGTGCAAGTGGCATTTCTATCGTCTGACCTAACGGCAGAAGATAAACACGCCACGATAAGACCATGAGACATATTGCTGACACTCGCCTACTTCGTTAGAGCGACAAGTCTAATAATCGGATTGTGTGTGTACTGAAGGTCTTACAGTACGCACACCACACACAGCAATTTCCGACATAGTCTAGCTGAGGCGAAATAAGGGGAACCAGCCCGCATTCACCGAGGCAGATGGAAAACCGCCTAAAAACCATCCACAGACTGACCAGCTCACCGGACCTCGATACAAGTCCGCCGGGCGGATTCGTGCTGGGGACCAGGCGCTCCTTCGCACCCCGCAAAGCCGTGCGTTAGACCACTCGGCTAATCTGGCGGGCCATCACAGGCGTAAGTGTCAAGATGATCCTACTTTCCTGACAGTACTGTTGAAACTGCACACTGCAATGTATCGAGGCAAACGTATACCGAGGTGACGGATGTCATGGGATAGCGATAGTCACATATACAGATGGCGATAGTACCGCGTACACAAGGTATAAAAGCAGACTGAATTGGCGGAGCTGTCATTCGCATTCAGCTCTTTCATGTGAAAACGTTTCCGGCGTGATAGAGGCAGCAACAGGAATTAACAAACTTTGAACGCGGAACTTACGGAAGTCACTGTTCCGAGATCCACAGTGTAAAGAGTGTGCCGACAATACCAGCTTTCAGGCCTGCCCTCTCACCACGGACAACGCAGTGGCCGATGGCCTTCACTTAAGACCAGGAGCAGCGGCGTTTCCTTAGAGTTGTCAGTGCTAACAGACGAACAACACCTCTTGAGATAATAGCGGATATCCATGTGGGACGTATGACGAACGTATCGTTAGGACAGTGCGGCGAAATCTGGGGTTAACGGGCTACGGCAGCAGACGATCGACGCCAGTGCCTTTGCTAACAGCACGACATCGCCTGCAGCACCTCTCCTGGGCTCTTGACCATATCGTATGGACCCTAGACAACTCCAAAACCGTCGCCTGGTCAGATTAGTCCGTTTCAGTTGGTAAGAGCTGATGGCAGAGTTCGAGTGTGGCGCAGATCTCACGAAGCCATGGACCCAAGTTGTAAACAAGACACTGTGCAAGTTGGCGGTGACTACATAATGGCGTGGGCTGTGTTTACGTGGAATGGACTGAGTCCTCTGAACCGACCAAGGACTTGGAATGACTATGTTCGCCTCCTTGGAGATCATTTACAGCCACTCATGAACTTCGTGTTCCCAAACAACGGTGCAATTCTCTAGAGGACCGCAAGTCTCTAGAGGAGCGGAAGGTTCCAAATGATTGGAAAAGAGCACAGGTAGTCCCAGTCTTCAAGAAGGGTCGTCGAGCAGATGCGCAAAACCATAGACCTATATCTCTGACGTCGATCTGTTGTAGAATTTTAGAACATGTTTTTTGCTCGAGTATCATGTCGTTTTTGGAAACCCAGAATCTACTATGTAGGAATCAACATGGATTCCGAAAACAGCGATCGTGTGAGACCCAACACGCTTTATTTGTTCATGAGACCCAGAAAATATTAGATACAGGCTCCCAGGTAGATGCTATTTTTCTTGACTTCCGGAAGGCGTTCGATACAGTTCCGCACTGTCGCCTGATAAACAAAGAAAGAGCCTACAGAATATCAGACCAGCTGTGTGGCTGGATTGAAGAGTTTTTAGCAAACTGAACACAGCGTGTTGTTATCAATGGAGAGACGTCTACAGACGTTAAAGTAACCTCTGGCGTGCCACAGGGGAGTGTTATGGGACCATTGCTTTTCACAATATATATAAATGACCTAGTAGATAGTGTAGGAAGTCCCATGCGGCTTTTCGCGGATGATGCTGTAGTATACAGAGAAGTTGCAGCATTAGAAAATTGTGGCGAAATGCAGGAAGATCTGCAGCGGATAGGCACTTGGTGCAGGGAGTGGCAACTGACCCTTAACATAGACAAATGTAATGTATTGCGAATACATAGAAAGAAGGATCCTTTATTGTATGATTATATGATAGCGGAACAAACACTGGTAGCAGTTACTTCTGTAAAATATCTGGGAGTATGCGTGCGGAACGATTTGAAGTGGAATGATCATATAAAATTAATTGTTGGTAAGGCGGGTACCAGGTTGAGATTCATTGGGAGAGTCCTCAGAAAATGTAGTCCATCAACAAAGGAGGTGGCTTACAAAACACTCGTTCGACCTATACTTGAGTATTGCTCATCAGTGTGGGATCCGTACCAGATCGGGTTGACGGAGGAGATAGAGAAGATCCAAAGAAGAGCGGCGCGTTTCGTCACAGGGTTATTTGGTAACCGTGATAGCGTTACGGAGATGTTTAACATACTCAAGTGGCAGACTCTGCAAGAGAGGCGCTCTGCATCGCGGTGTAGCTTGCTCGCCAGGTTTCGAGAGGGTGCGTTTCTGGATGAGGTATCGAATATATTGCTTCCCCCTACTTATACCTCCCGAGGAGATCACGAATGTAAAATTAGAGAGATTCGAGCGCGCACGGAGGCTTTCAGACAGTCGTTCTTTCCGCGAACCATACGCGACTGGAACAGGAAAGGGAGGTAATGACAGTGGCACGTAAAGTGCCCTCCGCCACACACCGTTGGGTGGCTTGCGGAGTATAAATGTAGATGTAGATGTAGACAATCCACCAAGTCATCGGTTTGAAGAACATTGTGAACAGTTCGAGCGAATGATCTGGCGACCCGTTCACCCGGCATGAGTCCCGTCGAACATTTATGGGACATAATCGAGAAGTCAGTTTGTGCACAGTATCCTGTATCGGCAACACTTTCGCAATTATGGACGGCTGTAGGGGTAGCGTGGCTCAGTATTTCTGCTGCCGACCTCCGATGACTTGTTGAGTCCACGCCACGCCGAGTTGCTGCACTACAGGTATGTCGGGCAAAATGAGGTCCGACACGATATTAGGAGGTATCCCATGACTTTTGTCACCTCAGTGTATATTATGTACCTTTCGATACCGGTATCGTTCACTTCATTTTTCGTAAATCGATTTCTATGTAAGCGACATACTACTACAGCTTTCATTTCATGTGAATTGATGATTCTTTCCGGCAGTCAACAACAAGGTGTTACTCTTATAAAATTATCTACAATAATTTTCCTCTACATTATGTAACGAAAAAAATATTTTGTAGTAATTAGGCAAAGCTTCCTGTAAAATAAATTTAAATACTTCCGTTGCCAGTTATGTAAATGATTAGATCGTTTGCTTAGCCATTGTGCTACGTCTGTTTTCCATTTCGCGCGTGGCGGGACAAGATGTAGTTTTTATGTTAGTGAGTGACATGGAGTTGGTTGAGAGACAAGGACACTTGTAGGGACTTGTATATTTCTGATATCTCGTTTATCGTGGTGTAATAGTTTTCACGTTCGCTCGAAAAAAAATACAGAAGACAAAACCTACCGAGCTCTTATTATTCACGAGCAGAACATGAGTCAGATTAAACTTCGCTGGTAATTTCTCAGAAACGAGAAAGCCTATGCCAACAGGCATACCCCAAAGAATACAACGAAGCCAAGATAAAACCAGTTAAGTACCAGATTATATAATTTATCAGTGTGGGAAAGACTACTTCCAGTTTTATACAAATATCTGTGAAGTTGATTTGATATACAGCTCTTATTGAAACAGTACGTCAGAACGCTCCCCCCCCCCCCCCCATGTCCTCCCGTACAACTACGACCCTGCATTTATTTCTGGACGGATTTAGCAATTTTGTAATTCTGCAAATAAGTTTAATAAAAAGTAATCACTATTACAAAATATTGCTTAAGAGATCTACATTGATGAGAAGTATTGTGCAAAGAAAATTCAATGCGTCTTTCTAATAAATAAATCATAAACTGTATAAACCTTCTAAAAAAATTAAAGTAAAAAAATATAATATTATACTGTTTATAGCAGTTACTCTACATTCATTATAGTGTGATGTACAATAAAAAACATATTTTATTTGCTCATCGTAACTGATTAATAATGCATAAAGCATCAATTAGAAATAAATGCAAAGGCTGTTATTATGAAATGAGAAAATATCCCCTTCCGGGAATTACGTTTTTATTTCTTTGTAACAATTTTTGTTGATCATTTCATCGAAGTCAACTTTATCAGTCTGAGCATCACAGTTGACAATCAGTGACAGAACACACCACTGGTTACACGAGGGTTCAACTTAGATGACGGGAGAACAGCTGTCAATAGGCAAAACGATGAACAATTGCCATAACATTATTAATAGCCCACGGAGAGAATAATTAGTCTTGAAGTCTCTTTTATTCACACGGCAGTTCGCACGAGCCGAAAACTGGGAGCAGCAAAAGTACTGGCAAATAAATAAAATGTCTTCTACAAATATTTTGCTTGCCATCTCCACCGTTATATCTCGCTCCAGTCAATCTACAGGAATCGGAAGCCCTCTGTCACATGGTGTATTTGCTCGAGCACCCACTCGCTAATGGTTTACAACGATTGTACAACATTGTAGTGAAGTAGCAGCAAGAGCTCCATTGTTGGTGTTGAGCGAGCCGTGTAGGCGGTGACTGTGTGACGCAAGTGCGCCATCGCGGCATAAACCATTATCTCGTTGGTCGTCTTTGCAGCAGTGGTAGTTTCTTTGTGATGTTACTTGTAACAAGTGACCAGCACGCTCTGAATATCGCAACAAAATTATGCCATTTCTCTTCGAATGCGAGCCGGAAATCGCACAAACGTTACACCATTTCTCTTCGAAAGAATGATGATATGTAAATAAAACGGACGAAAACACGTTTTTTAGTGCTCTCTCTGCGATAACTAGAAACCAGTGTCGAGTGCTGAAATGATAGTCAACCGCATTATGGTCGACTCAGACAAGGGATGTACCTGTCTATTTTCGACTGCGCCTGCTCTGACGTGACTTCATCCCTTCCGTCAGTACGAGTGCCACGATGCTCACAAAACCAGGTCAGTACTTTTCTTTGAAGTTCTTTGTAATGTACTGTGAAATTGCAGAGTATTGGGGTTTTCTGAGAGGTGGTTACAGTAATGGCTTCATGGGCGCGTAGCAGCTGAACTAACTGGTAATTTGTTGGCCGTGGTTCGAATTTTGCTGCTGGCAACTATTTTTTCTATTTTACGTTATTCGTCTCAATGTTAAACAATTGATTCCAAAATTCAGATATATTTAAACAGTTCAACTTATATAATTTTCAATTTAGTTACGAGCAGTACCGTTGCAAGTCAAAAGGCTGTGTGCCACCACATTGCAGCCCCCTGGTAAAATTTTGCACGAGTCGTCACTGCAAATGACACTGTAGAGATGCCATTGTGATGACAGAGCGCTTTTACAGCTACAGATCGAAGGAAAGACTTTTTCTCGTAAGCGGAAGATGTGTACAAGAGGGGTAAAAGAACTTGCGTACCTAACGTGGTGGTTAATCCTCAAACCGCATTTCTTTCCCGATTTTTTTTTTTTTTTTTTTTTTTTTTTTTGCCCAATCTGTGGCTTTGCCTTGGCAGAGGGCTCTCTCACCACCTCTTCGGTGGTGCCCTGCTTGGCACCCAGCTGCATCTATGTCCATATACATACATACTCTGGAAACTGTGAAGTACGTAGCAGGAGGTACTTTGCATGGGAGAGCTCTCGCAAAATAACGTGGCTCCGATGCAAAGACGCATTCTCGTCCTGAGCACCGGGCGAGTCCACTCCCCTGTTGTGAAGGGGTGGCTGCCTCACTTGTCTGTAGTGTGCCGACCTGCGGGTTCACCTTCTCATTGCTGACTCTTTACTACATAGCATGACACCAAAGTCTTTGTACATGGTAGGTACAGTGAAAGTTCTTCATAATTAAGCACATGTGATTGTATGCACTGCCACTAAATTTATGGTGGAACAGCCAGACGAGAAAGAAAAAATATCATTAAGAAGATTTGAGAAGCCGTTAGTTATTCCAGTCGCACTATAAAGACAACAAAGGACGAGAGGGAAAACTAGCTACAAGTGCTTCCAGAGTCTTCACTACTTCATAAAAGCCAAGGAAGAAGACGAAAATTTTATATTTACGTAATATTAGAGGACCGGACTCAATTTCCTCGTGTCATCTGTTTTTTTTTAATATTTTATTTTACATGTCACATTAAACGACGTTGTCCACCATGCTACATTTTTATACCCATTTTTGTATTACGAGACGTTTATCTGGCTGTGCATCGCTGTACTCGTTTTGCTTTGGTTGATTCTTTTTTTTATGCGACTACGAAATTACTACGTCCGTGGAAAGCCGGCTTCATAAACAGTGCGTCGTAATTCTCGATATATATACAGAGTCCAACTGCTTAATAGGTCTGCAATCTGCAACCCACTGCAGTGTGATTGATGACGGCTACAGCTAACCTTCTTACAGTTACTGGCAACTTTCCACTACAAAAACACTACACACATAAAATTATTGCTTTAACAAAGTAATATCACAACATTTTTGAAACTGACTGCCAATAGCTGTCAAATATTTTATTAAATACATGACTCGCAATCGTTTGTATGTTTTTTACTACATCTAACAGTTTCAATTAATAACAGTCGTCACAGTGTGAAAGTTTATTTGTTAATTACGTATCATGTCATGTCATGTTATATTAACAAGGTAAGCTGTTGACAGAGCCGCGTCAGAACCGCTGAACATCAATAGAACGAACAGGTATTCGCACTCAGGAAATGCCGTGTCACATGTGAGAGCACAGTGTGTCCTGTTCATTCTTCTTTCAACACACCTTGAAGAGCAATTTCAGTCTTAGATAGTGCGTATATTGTTAATTAACGGCAAGGAGGGTTGCCAGCATGGCATTAGCCCACCTAAGAGAGGTGTGTCACAGCGGCGTCATACCAACAGTCATCATCTGTCTTGCAACACAAAACACTGGATGTCTACCTCATAGTGATAGCCCGCTGTCAATAACACTAGCTGACGATCGCTACATATATACTTATCATTTATTTATTTATTAACATTACGGAGTGACCCACCACCTTGGTAATTATGGTGAGTTGTTTTTGCTAGTAAAAGCTAGTAACAAGTCTTTTTCTGCAGCTTCTCTCAGTGCTGTTACTTTTCTTGCCTTTAACATAATTACATTGTAAATTTTTAAAAAATCAGGTGAGACATGAAGCACATTTTTCAATAGAGAAAACAATTTCTACTATATTCTTAAGAACAATATTAGACGAAAGGAAATTTGGGGATAATAAGAGGTCACTTTTGCTGGGTAATTCAAGTGGGGTGGCACGTCTGGTAGTTATGTCACCTATCGGCTTCAGGTATGGGGTGCTGTGCGTGCTGCGGTGCCACGTGCCAGGTGCGCAGTTGTTGGGTGGGTACGCCACAGCTGTGGTCACTTGTCTACGATAGGCTGGCGCGAGGAGAGACGGTAGCATGGCACAGTCAGATCTCAGTTCCTCGGGAGCCGCACCGACTCGCTACCGAAATGCTTACGAAACTGCATGGCGGAAATAACGCTACCATTCAGTCCGCTTGCCTATCGACCCAATGGGGATGCAGGCTTCGACGACATCCTCCGTGATGGGGTTCTGAACTGTTCCACTGCGGTAACGACGCCACCTCCCCTGGACCATCTCCAAGTCGACTGGTGCAGATAGTAAATCCCTTCCCCCTGAATAAGCCACATAGGGACGTAAACAACCTGGTTTGGGCTGTGGCCTCTGTCACAAAACTGGAGAGAGCACGAATTTATCTGGCAGCAGATTGATCACAGAAGGAGACAACGCCGACTCTGCTTGTTCAGCTGGAGAGAAGGGTGACTGCAGAGGCTGGGATAATGGATGGTCCGCCAGCCTAAGTGGAGCCAAATATTCTGCCCCTGGCAAGCCAGGAAAGACAGCACCGATTCAATTTCAGTGGGTTCTGTAGGGGCAGTAGGTGCAGGAGCAACCCTTGGTGGCCCTGGTCTGCAGTCAGAGGTAGAACATTGGAGAGAAGATGGGTGCAGTAGCAGATCAGCACACTGTCACCATTGCGACCCTCTTCCCAAATCAACTCGGGAACCAACTCCATCGCCCAACTGCTCTTGGAGGCGGCGGTGTGGTGGTCGAACAGGTGGTGGTCACAGCCAGCAACAACTCTCCTGTCAGTCAAGAGATCGGCCCCAAACTGTAGGCCACTGATGAGGCAGACACAGACTTCGTTTGGGCCTTGAATGTACAGTCCTTCAAGTTAGATGGTGGATGAAACAGGGCAGTAGTCATATACTGGATACTGCTGCATATACAGAAGTCCACAAACTCCTGTGGCACAAATTGCTGGCTGTTTTAGAATCGAGGATCCATGGGGAGTTCTCAATTGTAAAAATGATCGATGACATGAGAACAGCTCCCATCAACGTCTGAGAGGACAGCTTAGTGACATTTGGGACATTTGGCAATGCATCAACCACGAACAACCCCATCCTTCCCATGTGCATCCGCCCCCGGACTCTTTGAGACTGGCCATATGGGAAAATTATGTGGCAGCACAGTGTGATTTTGTGCACAGGCTGGGCAAGTCCATTATTAAGATCGATCGCCGACCAGTAGATGTGACGACATGCCAAAGCGTTCATGCAAGTCATATCTTAGTGCAATGCATACAGAGCCTGGCGTATGCAAAAATGTAACGCCAGAGGGACGATAACTCCATAGTGTTGCTCATTAGCCCCAAGCATCAGGACCTCCTGAACAATGCTGAATTGATGACTTAGGAGAAAAAATCTGCTCCCAAAGTGACATACTCTTGCCAGCCCACCTCGAGAATGGAAACAATTTTCCAGAAAAGTGGGTTGGCGGCCGTGACAGCCGTGATCTTCCGCACCATCAAAGGAAATTCTAGCAAAATTTGCTGCAACACACCTTCCAAGACGAATTCTAGATCCGATCCCACTGGCAGTCACGATAATACATTCATATTTCTTGCTGGGTGGTGAACTGGTACCGAACGTCGTAACAATAATTGCTGAGGAAGAATGACCACCTCTAAAGTTGGTTGACAGTCTGATCTGTCAGCTTGGAATGAGAGCAAAATAAGGAAACTACTGGCTTGTGGTCGGTGATCAATAGGAACATTGTCCCAAATAAGAAAACATGCAATTTTTTAATTTCGACGATGACAGACACTTGTGAGTAATTGCAGTGGATCGCGGAAAGTGTCTTTGATGCATAAGCTATGTCCAGGATTCATAGCTACAGGACCAAATTAAAGCCTTACTGGGACGCATCACGTGCCAGTGTTAAAGACTTACCCGCGTAAAAGAAACCAAACAGGGAGGGATCGCAAACGCTGCGTGAGAGAGTGAAAAGCCCATTGGCAATGCAGATGTCATCTTGGTAGTTTATGCGAGGGCAGTTCAATAAGTAATGCAACACATTTTTTTTCCTCGGCCAATTTTGGTTGAAAAAACCGGAAATTTCTTGTGGAATATTTTCAAACATTCCCGCTTCGTCTCGTATAGTTTCATTGACTTCCGACAGGTGGCAGCGCTGTACGGAGCTGTTAAAATGGCGTCTGTAACGGATGTGCGTTGCAAACAATGGGCAGTGATGAGTTTCTTTTGGCGGAAAACCAGGGCATCTCAGATATTCATAGGCGCTTGCAGAATGTCTACGGTGATCTGGCAGTGGACAAAAGCACGGTGAGTCGTTGGGCAAAGCGTGTGTCATCATCGCCGCAAGGTCAAGCAAGACTGATCTCCCGCGTGCGGGCCGGCCGTGCACAGCTGTGACTCCTGCAATGGCGGAGCGTGGGAACACACTCGTTCGAGATGATCGACGGATCACCATCTAACAACTCAGTGCTCAACTTGACATCTCTGTTGGTAGTGCTGTTACAATTGTTCACCAGTTGGGATATTCAAAGGTTTGTTCCCGCTGGGTCCCTCGTTGTCTAACCGAACACCATAAAGAGCAAAGGAGAACCATCTGTGCGGAATTGTTTGCTCGTCATATGGCTGAGGGTGACAATTTCTTGTCAAAGATCGTTACAGGCGATGAAACATGGGTTCGAACCTGAAACAAAACGGCAATCAATGGAGTGGCGCCACACCCACTCCCCTACCAAGAAAAAGTTTAAAGCCATACCCTCAGCCGGTGAAGTCATGGTTACAGTCTTCTGGGACGCGGAAGGGGTTATTCTGTTCGATGTCCTTCCCCATGGTCAAACGATCAACTCTGAAGTGTATTGTGCTACTCTTCAGAGATTGAAGAAACGACTTCAGCGGGTTCGTAGGCACAAAAATCTGAACGAACTTTTCCTTCTTCATGACAACGCAAGACCTCACACAAGTCTTCGCACCCGAGAGGAGCTCACAAAACTTCAGTGGACTGTTCTTCCTCATGCACCCTACAGCCCCGATCTCGCACCGTCGGATTTCCATATGTTTGGCCCAATGAAAGACGCAATCCGTGGGAGGCACTACGCGGATGATGAAGAAGTTATTGATGCAGTACGACGTTGGCTCCGACATCGACCAGTGGAATGGTACCGTGCAGGCATACAGGCCCTCATTTCAAGGTGGCGTAAGGCTGTAGCATTGAATGGAGATTACGTTGAAAAATAGTGTTGTGTAGCTAAAACATTGGGGAATAACCTGGTGTATTTCAATGCTGAATAAAACAACCCCTGTTTCAGAAAAAAAGTGTGTTGCATTACTTATTGAACTGCCCTCGTACAACAAGGGAAGTCCTGACTCAGCTGCTCCAAATTTCGTTGATAAGTTACAGATGTATGCAAGTTTCCAAAAGGGAACCAATTAAACTCATAATACCCAAAGGGGTTGTTGAGCACTTAGAAACTTGGAGATTGGCAACTGCATGCACGTTTCACCCAAACTGATGGCTGAAAACGTGTGACCCCCCCCCCCCCCCCCACCCCCCACCACCTCCTGACAGCTTTGCCAACAACTCCTCCAGTCATAAAATCAGATATGAGTCCACAACACACTGCACATTGACTATTTAAAATCGATGCAAACGCGCACAGTGCCATCTGGCTTCTGAATCATTATCAAAGGAGTGGCTCGTTGACTTGATGTAATAGGAGAAACAAGGCTGAGGTCCTGCCAATGCTGTAAATTGGCCCTGACCTTGTCGTGCATGGTGAAGGGAATGATGTGGAGTCAGTTAAATTTGGGTATTGCAGATGGTTTAAGGGAGATATGGGCCTCGAAGTTTTCTTTCTGTCCCTAGGTGTTCTCAAACAGCTACTCATACAATTGTAGTAAAGAGCCCAAATCGTGGAATGTGACAGGCTGAGACACTAAATGTTCTTTGTCAATTATCTGGAAACCAAAAACAGAAAAAACGTCTAACCCAAAAATATTTTGCGCCAACTGTGAATTGACTATTAACAAAGTGAGTTGATATTCCACATTCTCATAACGAGCTGAAACAGATAATAGTCCACTCAAAGGAATGCGGTGTTTGCTATAAGACATAAAGTGATGTGGGCGTTACAACACAGTGGAAACTCAAGAGCCAGTGTGGATCTAAGTTAATGAGGCAGATCGTAACTCCTGTGTCTACCTAAAACTCGACTGGTTGCCCATCCACTACCAAATTCAGTAGAATATGCTTGTGGGGCATCGGAGACCAGCTCTGAGTGATGGGAAAAAACTTGGTCCGCCGATGACTGCCATGGGTCTCTCCTGCCATCACAAATCGTTGCCAAATGGCTTTTGCTGCTGCATACCCTACACAAGGCGTCTGCGTATGGACAGACCCATCGAATATGCACCAAATGATAATTGGGACAGGACCGTTTACCTGCGCATTGGGTGGAAACAGGAACAGAAGGGGAGCGCTGCCGAGAATCCAGAAAACGTCATCAGCTGTTACAAAACTTTGTTTTACCCACCTAGCCCAACGCACGTAAAGACGGGCAGCGCCATGATGTCACTACACTCTAAGCAGTGCTTCGTTGGCTGTCGAGGAGGGCACCCCTGTTGCTGGTGGTTGTCGTTCCACCACTTCTGGTGTTAGTCCTACGCCCACATACGTTTGTTTGGCATGGATGTGACCCCTCTTGACCGACCACCAGACTGATATACATTTATGTTTCCATAAATATTTGGTTGCACATGAAGATGAAACTTCGGGCTTAATTATCCTTTAGCGATGGCAGCAACCGCTGCGACACTTGCCTACAGCTAGGTGCAGACCACAATAGTACAAAGTGGCCAACGGCCTCACTTCCGTGAAACTACCCGTCTCCCTTGTGCAGTCTCGCTTCTAAAGAGGTTCACTGACTGCCTTCTGCGAACAGTAGCATGCAGAGACCACACCTGCAGTCCACCTCAATGCAACGCTTTCCTCCCTGGTTCACGTGTCCAGTAGATACAACATAATAATCACGAAATAGTGTCTAAAAATAGACATCATCATAATGTTAATAAAGGCAATAAATTCATCGAATTCATCTGCAAACATTATCAATTTTTACGATTAATAAAACGAGATCCTCCAAGCGGTGAAGACCCAAGAGGTATCTACCTGCTGCCGCATCATCCTCTGAATCGTGTGGGTGCATTGTGGAGGGGCATGTGGTCAGAACACACCGCTCTCCTGGCTGCTCTCCCGGCCGTTCTGCAGACTTTCCAGACCGTAGAACGCCTACTGCTCAGTCAAATAGCTCTTCGATTAGGACACGAGACTGGATGCACAATGTAGCCGTCCTCCCACCACGGAAAAAGTCTTTGATGGTAATGGGAATCAAAGCTGTGTTCTTTTGACAGCCATCTACACTGACCGCTCAGCTACGGAGGAAAACCTACGGTTAATACGGTTAATAATATGTAGATAATTATGTATTTTGATATGGTATTTTCATGAGATAGCATTTTCATTTATTGTGACTTTTCCGTTACTGCTGTCATCAAATCAAAACTTAGAACTTGTTAAACCAAGTTCAGTGCTAGATACAATTAAACATACGTGATTATTCGTAAAAATCCCTTTAATCAAACGTCTGAGGATACGCGCGGTATCTTCCACCAACGTAAAATTGGTAAGAAGTGTTATGATCCTCCATTCGAATGCTGACAGTCTTACTGTTTCTTTTAATTATACTATGTAAATGAAATGGTCTTTCGGAACCTAAAATACATTGGCTTTTGCGTGGCAGTTTCATTGTTGTTTACGCTCTGTTTCTACCACAGACAACAGATTTAATCGTACTAGAGGGGTCTCCCTCCCTCCCACCGTCCCCCCCCCCCCCCCCCCCGGCAACATCTGTTTTAGAACTGATGGAGGTAACTTGTAGTTCCTCAACATTAATTTTGATTTCCTAAGGCTTACACAGTCGCGAAAGATGCTCACGGTGTATTTGAAGGTTACTGCGATTCAAATGCCTCGGATAAATAATGCTATCGAACACAAAAAATAAGATGAATGTGTATATAATTAGTAGAGCCTCAAACTAAGAACATGCCCTACACAAAGTTGTGGTAATATCCTTCCTGAATTCCTACGCTTAGAATATCGTAATGTTTATATTTCTCTGGCCCCTTTTCTTGAGATACGATTGCAGCGTGTTCGGAGTCTCTCGTACCGGAAACAGTCACTCATCTTTTTTACGTCTAAAATATCAAAACATCCTACTCTCCTCGTTGCCTCCACGGTGTTGTGATCATTTGTATGAGCCTGAAATGTCACACGACTGGTCTGGCGAACGCCACGAAAGCTAAACTATTCGCATTTTTTTTAGTAAAGTCGAGTAGAGCAGATAAAAAACGGCGTTTCACGATTTAGCTCTGACAATAACTCATCTTTCAATGGCCTTTTGCTGTCGACAGTGTTATATGGCTAAAATAAAAAAAAGATAAAGCTGTTCATTACTCGAATGCAGGCTTGAACACCACAGTGCGTTACTAGGCGTGGTCCCACTGGGGTGGCAAGCACTGCAAACTGACTTACCAGACAGCTATAGGACACCGAACTACAGTCCAACCTCCCACTTTTTGTTACACTCTAACCATTGTCAGAAGGCAAAGACGGGATAAGTGACGGCAAGATAACAGAGCTACAGGGTTCTGCACACCGAATCTTTCAGTTTGTATTCTGACTCTTAGCCAGCGAGCCACTAAGACATAGCGAGTTGAAAATACAACCAGTGTTGGCTCATTGGTTGTCCCCATATAAGGTCGCGTAATACGAGAACAAAGCTCCCTGAACCTTTGTGACAACCTTCTCTCCGTCCTGTCTAAGGTTTTAAAAGGCAGTATGAATGTGTCTCAAACTATCTAGCACGTACTTACTAGACTGGCGATCAGCTAGTCACTTGTAACAATTGTACTAAACAAAGTGTCCGCCCGCGGTAGCTGAGTGGTGCCGGCACGGTAGCTCAGTGTGCTCGGTCAGAGGGTTAGCTCCCTCTGTAATAAAAAAAACTGAATTAACCGATCAAAGACGAACTTAAACGGATGTCTTACGACGTCCGCCCCGAGCACATACAACGAACGAAAACGAACAAAATGAGAATTAAAAAAAAAAAAAAGTGGTCAGAGCGACGGAATGTCAATCCTAAGGGCCCGGGTTCGATTCCCGGCTGGGTCGGAGATTTTCTCCGCTCAGGGACTGGGTATTGTGTTCTCCTAATCATCATCATTTCATCCCCATTGCTGAAGTGGCTTCAAATCGAAAGACTTGCACCAGGCGACGGGAGGCCCTCGTCACACGACATTATTATTATTTTACTAAACAAAGTGGTGCAGACTATAAGACACAGTAGAACAATTTGTTCCTCGTCTCTTAACTGCTCGAAGTCTCTAGAGCGTTGCCCGCCCCCCTTCCTCTCCCCCATGTACATCCATCCGATCATTGCGGCTGGCGCGATCACTCTACGTGACGTAAATGCATCACAGCGAACTCATAATAGACAACCTCGTATCAACACTCGCCACTTTACCGTAGCAGTGTTCCGCGAGACAAGGTTAAGAAGCCGACACATACATACTTACACAGCTCTGACGCTACTGCATCACAGCATTGCTGTAATTTGGTTACACTGAGAAAAATTCCAAGATCTAAGCAACGGATTGGAAGAATACCATACTTCAGTTTAACCTTCAAAGGTTCTTCGGAATATTCTCGCCAATTTCAGAAGAGAAAAAGTCTCACGCTAAGGGTTCAAAGATATCAAGATCGGACAGCAGCATCAAATTCATAAAACGTTGTTTCCACGGAAACAGTAAATTTTACCCCAACTTTAATCATTTTCATGGCATCTTTTTCCTTGGTCAGCACTTCATTCACTTATTAGCGTCTCAATTAAACACAAATCTGGGGCCGATGCATTGAATTTAGAAGTCGCAATTGTCGATCAGTTAACACTATACCAAAGCTACTCTCATTAAATGACAAAAGAATGTGGTTAAATGGCAATGATCATCTACGATACTGAGAATTGCTCATAAAACTCCTCCGTCACCGGATACCTTTGGGCCTGTCTTCTGCCATCTACCTGTGCTCACGCCTGCATACTCTTACCTTCAGAGTCCAGAACAGCTATAAATCTATTTTATATTTGTAACGTTCTTAGCCAGTCAGCTCAATGGCAACTGACAAGTGGCTCATTTTTCACCCATGCGCTTTCTTACTGGTTCGACCCCTGTACAACTAGAATCATCCATTTTCTCCTTAAGCTGCCACCTGGTACAGCTCGTAGTCTCAATTGGAAAATAATGTCCAGAGAAACTCCTGTGGCATGATAATCTAGCCAAGGGCTAGAACCTAAACTCGAAATAAGTACTGTCACGAGTGTCACACTGAAGTTGGATCGGTACGAAGCTGCAGACAAAGGGTGTGTCTCAGCACTCATACATTTTGGTTTGTTCCTCGAAAACTCAGAGGAAACTAGAGGTTTCTCAGAGGCTGCGACCCACTGTCGAATAGATACTTTCTCGACGACCTGTCCCTACAATCTTGGAAACGATATTTTGCAGTCAGAGTCGCGTTTGAAAGCAACAGGGTTCGTGCACTAGTCCAGTCATCCTTAATTAGGGCTCCTGTGGCTTACGGTTAAAGATGCGGTCGACTCTTTACTACAACTTTGTCTGATTATAGATTTTGCTCCATCCTTAATAACTCGGTGTGGTCGGGGCGTCAAACTGAAACCTTCCTTCCTTCTTACAACCAGGTTAGTATCTTATTTTGTCTTCATTTGCCTTTCTTTTACAGTAAATTTTAAAAAAGAACAGCATGTTTGCATGTGTGTGTGTGTGTGTGTGTGTGTGTGTGTGTGTGTGTGTAAGAGAGAGAGGTTTCCGGAATTGGTTTCATACAGGATACATTAAAATTTTAAAACGTTTTCATAGATTTTAGGCACATTTTAGGCTACGTGCTAGTATCATGATGAGGGATGACATAGTCACCTAGAAGATAACAGTTCGCAAATACGGAAAAACGAAAACAGTCTGTGATCACAAGTATCATGTTTTATTCAATGATGCTTATTAATTGTAATTATCATCTTCAGACTGATCTAAAAAAGAATGTGAATACGAGCGTCATGATAAGTTATCAACACTGTAAGCAGTACCGTAATTAACACTGTCTGAGAAGCAACTAACATTCTTACGTGTTTCCTTCAAGTCAACAAAAGAGGAAAAGGAACAAAAATTTACCATAAATTTTATTTGCCTCGTTTCTTAACTTCAAGGAAACAGGTATGTTTGTTAGTTTCTTCTCGGGCAATGTGACTCACGCTATTACTTATAATAGAGATAACTTATCTTCTTTTTTAACACAATCTGATGACGATCATTACGATTGAAACTGGTCACTGAATAAAACAAATACTTGCGATCATAAACTGTTTTGGCTTTTACATATTGAAACCACTGTCAAATGCACTACCAAAATAAGTCAACCAGTCTCGCAGGCATGTTCCGTTTACCTTCCTCCTGGGCAATGACACACTAAGCTCTGTAGACAGAAGTAGGGACAGCTGGAGTTGACGTAGGACTCTGTGACCTTAGGCAAAACTTGCAACATTGAAACGTTCTGTGAATGGCGAATGAATTTCAAATCGCGATTGCGCCAGTGCATTGTAGTCGCGGAGGGGCTCCCCTAGGCCGTACGGTATGAATCATCTGTATACACACAGCGCTCGTCCCCCGTGTGGCTTCGATGTGAGGCAACAAGTTAGCGTCGAGCATGCCATTGTCATCGTAATTGTCATACAGAGGAGCAAGAACCGAGGACCCTTACCGTCTGAATCAGAACAACATTCTGGCGCCATATTCTCCCTCTGCACTACGTTTCCGTGGACTACAGACAGGATCTTGCGACTTAAAGAACGGCATCATGGAACCGGAAAAAACTTTTGCTAAGAGCATCTATTCACAGCAACTATTTTTGATGAAGTGATCATCTTCAAGTCACCAAGAGCAAAAGTCGACACTCTCTTATAGAGTGTATACGTTTACGATAAGACTTTGGCCAGACAGTATATGTAAGCCTGCGACGGCGTGTAGCTTTTTGCTCTTGCTGACTGGTGGGAAATGTAACAGATAATAGACGCTTGTGTGTGTGCTGCAACTAAAAACAGTTATACATTTGATGAGTGGTGATCTTACTTAAATTTGATGTCGTCTTGATCTGTGACTTTAAGGTGGTTCCTTGACCAAAATTAGTTGTCTGTGAATAAATACTCTTTATAAAAGCTTTTGTTGGTTCCACGATGCCACTCTTCACAAACGTACAATGAATCCGTGCAGTACAGCCTACAGAGAAGTATTATAATTAACACAACTGAAGCTTATCATTCGTCACGGAAAAAGCTAATATGAACAGTTTAGCTCATGCTGATGCCAAAATAATAATCCTTACGCTGCAAGTTAGACCAGACGCAAACATATAACTTTCAATCGAAAAACGTTTTAGTAGTTACATCTACATCAAACTCCGCAGCCACCTAATAGTAAGTGGCGGAGGGTACTTTCGGTAGCACTATCTGATCCCTCCAACCCTGTTCCGTTCGCGAATAGTGCATGGGAAGAATGCTTGTCGGTAAGCCTCTGTATTGGCTCTAATTTCTCGAATTTTCTCCTCGTGGTCAATATGCGAGGTGTGTGTGGGGGGAAGTAATATGTTGTCCGACTCCTCCTGAAAAGTGCTGTCCCGAAATTTCCATAGTAACTCTCTCAGCGATGCACAACGCCTCTCTTGTAACGTCTGCCAGTGGAGTTTGTTTAGCATCTCCGTAACGCTCTCTCGCCACCTAACGATACCATAGCGAAACAAGCCGCTCTTCGTTGGATCTTGTCTATCTCCTCTATCAGTCCTGCCTGACTGGGATCCCAGATAGATGAACAATACTCAAGAATCGGGCGAACAAGCGCCTTATAAGCCGCTTCTTTCGTGGATGAGCTACATTTCCTTAAGATTCTTCCGATGAATTTGAGTTTGGTCTCAGCTTTTCCCATTATCTGTTTAATATGGTCATTCCACTTAAGATCGCTCTGGATACTTACGCCTAGATATTTTAAGGCATACGCTGCCTCCAGCTGTTTGTCATCAATATGTAGCAGTACAGTAGTGGATTTCTTTTCCTATGTATGCGCAATATGTTACATTTATTTACGTCCAGGGTCAACTGCCAGAGCCTGCACCAATCATCAATTCTCTACAGGTCGTTCAGCAAATTCTTACAATCTTCTGGCGTTGCTACTTTGGGATAGATAACTGCATCATTGCGAATAACCTTAAAGAGCACCCGACGCTTTCTACTAGATCATTTATATATATTGTAGACAGCAACGGTTCTATCACACTTCCCTGTGATACTCCGGATATTACCTTTACATCTGTCGATTTAGTTCCGCTAAGAGCGACGTGTTGAGTTCTGTCTGCAAGAAAGTCTTGAATCCAGTCGCAAATCTGCTCCGATACTTCGTAAGCTCGTATGGTTTCATTAAACAGTAATGCTGGACGGTGTCAAATGGCTTCCTGAAGTCAATGAATACGGCATCAACCTGAGCACCGTTCCCTACGGCGCTGCGGATCTCATGGAGGAAAAGAGAGAGCTGAGTTTCACAGAACATCTGTTTCCAGAATCCATGTTGATTTTTATAGAGGAGATTTTCATTCTACAAGAACGTCATAATTATTGACCATAAAACATATACCATAATTCTACAAGAGATTGAAGTCAACGACATGTGTCTATAATTGTGTGGATCTGTCTTACGGCCTTTATTTAAAAACGCGAAATACTTGTGCTTTTTTTTCAGTCTTTAGGTACCTTTCGTTGCTCAAGCGATCTACGATAAATTACTGCTATAAGGGGAGCAAGTTCTTTCGCATAATCTTTACAGAACGTTATAGGTATATCATCTGGTCCTGACGCCTTTCTGCTCCTAAGCGATTGCTTTTCAGTTCCGCGATCGGTTATCTCAGTATCTGCCATTTCGACGTTCGCACGACGATTGAAAGGAGGGACAGTGTTACGATCTTCCGCGGTGAAATAACTTCGGAAGACCCAATTCAATATTTCGGCCTTCTCTCTGTTATCTTCCGTTTCGCTGCCGGTGTGGTCGCTGGAATAATGAACAGATGATTTTGACCCACTAAGCGATTTTGCATACGACGAAAATCTCGTAGGGTTTTTACTCAAGTCGGTTGACAACCTCTTAGTTTCAGCTCTCCTTACGCTCATTTTCACTTCGTTCAGCTTTTGTTTGTCAGTTAGGTTTCTACTTCTCTTGAATCTGAATGAAAAGTTAATGGAGCTCTATGTAAGTGGTACAGTCGACGCAATAGTCGCTCAATGGTATGCCGTGTAGTCCCCCAATGACCATATTTTGTGTATAATGCCGGCAAATACACTGTTGATAAAAAAGTGGACGTTAATATGGGGCGTGTCCACCCTGCCGGCCTGAATTCTACTAGCGACAATTTCAGTGAGGTGTCTGAATGTCTGTGGAGGAATAGCAACACATTCTTCCTCAAGAGTGGAAATCAGAGAATATAGTGATTCTGCATAATGGGGTCTGAAGCGACGCCTGCGTTCTAACTCATCGTAAAGATATCTCACTGGATTCAGAAAATTGATCGTCAGTGTTATTGCTGGTCTGAAAAATTGTACATTTATGGTAAGGACTTATGGGACCAAACTGCTGAGTCATAGATCCCTAAGCCTACACACTACTTAATCTAAGTTAAACTAACTTACGGTATGGACAACACACACACCCATGCCCGAGGGAGGACTCGAACCTCCGACGGGGGCATCCGCACGGACCGTGACAAAGCGCCCAAGACCACGCGACTCCCCCGCGTGGCCTTGGATTCAGACTGGTATTCTGAACAGGCCAGTCCAGTTCATGAATGTTATTCGCGCAATCCATTGCCTCACTGACTTTTTATGACAGGGTACATCGTCATGCTGACATAAACAATAATCATATCCGAACTGTTCTTCTATCATATGCAATGCACATTGCTGTAAAAAGTTTTCATATTCTTCCGCATTTTGTGTTTTCTTAAGCGAAATAATGGGACTGCACCCCAACTACGAAAAACACTGCCATACCGTATCGCCATCTTGTCCGTACTTCACAGTTGGCACTACACATGAACGCAAATAACATTCACCAGGCTTTCACCATATCCACACCCTTCCATCGAACTGAGAAAGGCTATGGCATGATTAATTACAGCAAATCACTCATTTTCTGTCATCCACTGCCCAGTAGCCTCGCTCTTTACGCAACCTCAAGTGCCATTTAATACTGATTACAAAAATATGTGCCTTATGTGGAGTCAGGGACAGCAAAGAACTTGGAAGAGCAGTTGAACGGAATGGACAGTGTCTTGAAAGGAGGATATAAGATGACCATCAACAAAAGGAAAACGAGGATAATGGAATGTAGTCGAGTTAACTCGGGTGATGCTGAGGGAATTAGATTAGGAAATGAGACACTTAAAGTAGTAAAGGAGTGATGCTATTTGGGGAGCAAAATAACTGATGATGGTCGAAGTAGAGAGGATATAAAATGTAAACTGGCAATGGCAAGGAAAGCGTTTCTGAAGAAGAGAAATTTGTTAACATCGAGTGTCAGGAAGTCGTTTCTGAAAGTAGTTGTATGGAGTGTAGCCATGTATGGAAGTGAAACATGGACGATAAATAGTTCAGACAAGAAGAGAATAGAAGCTTTCGAAATGTTGTGCTACAGAAGAATGCTGAAGATTAGATGGGTAGATCACATAACTAATGAGGAGGTATTGAATAGAATTGGGGAGAAGAGGAGTTTGTGGCACAACTTGACTAGAAGAAGGGATCGGTTGGTAGGACATGTTCTGAGGCACCAAGGGACCGCCAATTTAGTATTGGAGGGCAGCGTGGAGGGTAAAAATCGTAGAGGGAGACCAAGAGATGAATACACTAGGCAGATTCAAAAGGATGTAGGCTACAGTACGTACTGGGAGATGAAGCAGCTTGCACAGGATAGAGTATCATGGAGAGCTGCATCAAACCAGTCTCAGGACTGAAGACCACAACAACAACAACAACATGTGGAGTTACTCCGCCATTGTACGCCATTCTATTTAACTCCCAACGTACTTTGGGATGTCGCGCGGATTTTTACACCCTCCGCAATGCTGGACGGCCCCTGCCCATCAGTTCATGAAGTCTGCATTGTCTTGGTTTATCTGTGTTTGTTCCTTCGCGTTTCCATTTCACAATCACGACACCAACAGGCGACTTGAGTTGTTGTAGAAGGATTGAAATGTCCCTGATGGATCTGTCACTCAGATTGACGGTCCTGCCCACTCGTCGCGCATATGGTGCTATACAACAATTCAAGCAAATAACATTAATAGTTTTTATTACAAATAAAAGGATCGACAAAACTTAACTTAGAATTTTTAATGGTGTCGCAAGTGAAGGGCGACATGCAACGTAAATGCGAGTTCTTTGCTATACAGTTCATGCAAGTTTGACACACAGTTCGCGGATCACTAATAACAGCTATCGTAGCGTTCTCTGCTAGGCCTGTTCGTCTACTGCCCGAATACTGAGCCGATACTGAGCGGCAGAGGTTGGCAGGTGCGGCGCTTATACTCTCTTCTAGAGGCCGCTCCTGTCGTGGTGCGGTCCTAGTCAGCGCACCATTGGCCGCCGCCGTCTCATCGCCTTCTCTTTTCTTGCTTTCTTCAGCTTCGTTCGGGCGCTTGGGGTTACGCAGAGCTCAGATGACATCCAGTGACTAGTCCACGTTGCAAGTCACTGAGAGCACACGTGACCGACTCATTCTGCTGTTACTGCTGCTCTGCAGACAACATACTAACCCTCGCCCCCTTTTATGCTGGCGGGTCCGCCTCTTGTGACATGTGAATGAAAGTAATCCTGGCATGGGACACCACAACGAAAGTTAACCCGTGGTGCTGACTATATAAAATGATTGTGAATGTAGTAAAATTTACTAACAACATTTATTTTTTAAAAGAAAAACAGGTCTAAATTATAGTTATTGATTGAATACAGTATACAACTAACAGTTGGGTTAAGAGAACAATGGACAAGGATCCTGGGTAGCAAAGTGAGTCAAGTACTCTGGCCCTAAAAATGTGGACAACCCAATCTCAGTTGATCTGACGCTGAGCAGACTTTGAATGATAATCTACAGAAGTCTATATAGGTGCAGCTGAGAGAAAGTGGCGATTGAGATCTGTACAACCTGACAAGGCCGGAGCAGCATCACATTACCCTGTTTGCTTCGTGCAGCGATGTAATTTGCAGCTGGCGAGATGTCTGCGGTGGAGTTGAGGCGTAAGGCAACACCTTGAATCGATCGCAGCCGTGAAAGAAATGGAAAATCTCACGGTCTAGCGATCAGGCAGATGGATCGCAATTTACTGTCTACCAGAGCCTTGAAATCACGTTAGAGTTCAGTGTGTGACACACCCGTTCGCTGGTCATAGCAAGGACCAACTGGGCTCACTTATACGACAGAGCACACAAGGATACCAAACGTCAAGACTGGTAAACCAAAAACGAATAAATGTGCCCTCGGCAAATGAATAGCCCGAGACGTTTGAAGTCACACTGTCGGCAGAGTAAGAACTTCACCATAGGCTCTCCAGCCTAACTACTTGCAAGTGAAGTCAGTCTCAGGACAGGTCCCAAGCACCAACCACACATGCCAGAGCTTGGAACAGAGAATCCATTTCAGACCGAAGTCCAGAACCCGAGTGCCTCTCACTTCTCCAGATAAAAAGATTCCGTTTTCCCGCAAAGGGCACGAACGACACCGCCTTCTCCCCGTCTTGAGCCAATCGCCTCTCCTACACAACAGTACAAACTCATGTCCAACCAGGGCAAGAGTTCAAAAACCTGCGTCTCTGGAAAAAAAAGGAACCGCCAATTTCTGGCTTTTTTAAGTTTTCGTGGAGGGAGAAGATGTTTTTCTCTGAAGCTGCATCACTTCCCACGGCAACAAGTAAACAGATACAATCTTAAAGATCTTTATCTAAATCTCCTGTGCCTTGGAGCAGTCCTAGCTATGAGGTGTAATAAAGATTCTATCTCTAAATGTTTCTTAGATGCTGGAGTTTTTTATACAACCGAGGTGGCCGATGAAGTGAGCCACAGACCTATTTGGAGTGCCGCCGAACAAGAAACCTTGTGAATTTTTATTACGCGTGACTCTGCACATTATGCCTGGTTTACGAATCCACTGTGTAGAAGCGTCCCTTCAGTCCGTTGCCCCCAGCCCAGCCTTCGGCTGGCACCAATGCAGGTACAGCGGCATTGTCCTGCTGGAGACCTGTCTCAAGTATGGGCTGCTCTGTCTGGCCTGTACGGCTGTGGGCCTGTCTGGCAAGATTTATTGAGAGATGGGCTAGCCACCAATTGCATTCAACTTGCAACATGCCGTTCTATGAACTAAGAACCATAATAATACCTCATTCTTTTAGTGCCCTACTAGGCTCCATCAACATCTGCTCAGGCCGTTAACTTTCTAGAGTCTCGCTGAAGGTGCATAAGGTTGTAAAAAAATCTTTAATAATTTTCCACATACGAAAATAGGTGAGAGAGTAACTTGCCCTCTCTCATGGTGACGAACTCCGCGTTACAAAGAGTGTCCAGAGGCTTTAGATTAGATAGTGCAGTTGAACAGCTAGCAGCCGAGTACAGGCGACTGCATATACTGGACAAAAAAGTCGGTCACCGAGCTTTCAGACGCATTTTAGTAATCAGAACGGAAGGTCCTATTCTCTATTAAAGCTGTGAAAATGGTGAGAACTGTCATTAATAATGCTGAGTATTTTATTGAGTACAGTAATGGCTCGCGATGTACTTAAAGGAAGATCTCTACTAAGATACAAATTTTGCTCCTACATTAAAAGTTCTTACAGAGAACCAGAAGTTTCAAGCTTTAAGCGATATTCTTAATGTACAGGGCGGACAGAAACAGTCTGAGCGCTTTTAAGGGAGTTGCAGGGTAGGTTGTTCTGAGAAACAACTGTTATGAAGAAAGAAATTGATGCGTTGCTCTATTTCCGAGTAGCTGGCGTTTAAGTTAGTCAATCAGGCCGTTGCACGGGCAAATTCAAGCGGCCCGCCAGATACAATAAGTGTTAGCAAGGTATTTAGAAAAGGATGTCGGCCATTCCAAAAAGAGGAGGTAGGCCTTCCTGGCTGCCGCGAGACTACCCGACCAGGGCCTTGCATGAGGAATCAGGGATCCCCATGGTAAGGGGTCGCATAAAACAAACTGCCCGACGGTTCTGTGAAACGTCGCGACAGTCTAACAATCGGCTAGTTTCAAGTCTGGGAAACCAGCAGCACTGGCGACGGACCACCAGCTGGCCTGACCTGTTTCGGCAGTGAGCTGGGCTCGAAACACACAAGTCAATGCTCACGACGCAGAGACGACAAATAAAACAGCTAGGTGAACACAAATACTTCCGCGCCTTCACATCACTTCGAGGACTCATAGCTGTGCACTGGACGCAACACGGAAGTCGTAGTGGGCATGTAAATAAAATAACTTTTTTCGTGTCAATCAAGAGGAAGGGTCGCCGTAGTTACGCTGTGTTACAAAATATTAATATTGTTCGAAATATGACAACTTTATTTAATACGGTTTACTCAAAGATGAGGACTTGCAACGTGAATCGATAGTTCGATGCAACAAGCAGAGGGAGTGAATATGAAAATTGCACGTGTGTGTTCAGTTTATTTTGGGTCTGAAAATTATGAACGAGATTTCAGAACCAAACTTTCAGGGTTACCTTCAAGGAAGAAGCTACCATCCACAGCATTCCCCAGCGCAGACATTCCAAACTGGAATGGAGAAGAGATTACAGAAAGCACAGATGAAAACGGAAAGATAAGAAGTCAGCGCATAAATAATACTCAAAATAGTTTTGACTCAAAAATTACCTTAAAATAAATTGATTCGCATAAATTTAATGCTCTTTTCACGTGGTGTGAATTGCTCTACAGCAGTCAGTGACTTGCTATATAGTGCAAGAAATAAATAAACTATGTTGCTCTGGTTTATTAGCTTTTGCTCCCGGATACTTTTCGCGTCCTGCTCTAAGACCTTAATAATAGCAACATCAGTGACACTGGCTGTGCCGCTAAGTTGATAAGGGCTGTGCCTCACATGCCAACAGTTGAGAGACCGATACCAGTCGAGCACTCGATATTTTATCTTTAAATTCTATGGAAGTAAGCTATTGCGGCGATTTATATCACTGACTTTTATTGCTTTTGTCTATTATTTATTTGCTTAACAATGCGAAATAACGTATTTGTACAGTACTTAGTAAATAATTCCAGGAATAATAAAAGGAAAGTCATCCCTTAGAGATCTAGAAGTCGTACACGACACTGCGAAGCCAGAAGCTTGCAAAAATGAGCTTTGACGACTTTAGAAACAGTGTCATCGAAAAAGAAGGAAGTCGGCCGGAACCCAGCTAGTGATCCCGCTCATGAGGTCAGTGAAGCAGTGAATAAGGATCTAGAAATTAAGGAACTGAGGGCCAAGACTGAACTTTTAACAAAATTAAATGCACAGACAGATGCAGCATCAAAGGAATGTGATGTAGTTTTGTAAAATGAAACAAATGGTCTCAACCGCCTTCTTTCGTTAAAGCGGACAAAAAGGTTGTGTGGCACAAAATAAAAAACTAAATTACGCAGAAGTATGAGCAATGCGTTGTCAAAATATTTTACACCGCCGCAAGTACTTTGTCTGTTGCACGAAAGCAGTAAAGTGGAATTCAGAGGACATTGTCCATGCACATACTTCAACAGCTCAATCGCAAAAGCATATGCTTGTTTGCGAAACCAAAAAATACCTTTGGTGTGCAACGCAACACTTCAGAAATGGACGAAGGCATTTAAATGCAGGCCGGGTATTCTCGAAAATACTCTATTTGTATTGAACGCTAAGCCAAACACGTCTACTACTTTATAGAGACTAGCAGTTTTATCATCTGGCGAAATGAATGTTGATGTTTGCATATTTACGATTCGTCCACATTCTAGCGTTCAGGTTTACATGATGCATGGATTGTGTAAGCAGTGGAAGCTACCAGTTTATTATAACTTCGACACAATGACGACCATATTTTGCTTCAGAGTATCATTAAAGCTGTTGAGGAATCGGGAATAAATGTTGTAGCTCTGACGAGTGGTACGGGTGGAAAAATTACGGGGTGTATCAGAAAGAACTATCCGATTTTAAAAAATATCAAAACTGTTATGTTATATGAGAATGCAGGCTTTCTCGGCGGATCTCGATGATAAAATCTTCTCGGGTTAACAGCTGAGTCAATGCGTTGTCATCCAGCAACGTTTCAGCAAGTTTCTTACTTGCCATCTTCAGGCGAAGTGTCGGGTTCATGTCTCGTCCGGATCTTTATAGCCGCTGGACCAAGGGCTTCTCTGTATCCTCGGCGCCGGTCGGGCCAATCAGGCTCGAGCGGGATCGCCGCACATGGTTCGCTGACGGTAGAAGGACGGGAGAAAAAATTCACCACCCACTGTAAGATGGCTTGTGGATTTGTGGAGTACTAGGCCCGAATCTATTGGCCGGTGCGGAGGGGGGAGGGGAGGGGGGAGAACCGGGGTACCTGGCCTGGGCGGAAATTTCAGGGGGCGCCAAATTCATGTTCTTGAAGAAAAAAAACTTGTTTCACAAAGCACCTAGCATCCAACGCATGGTGGTCTACCGATTATTCACACGAATATTTCTGAACACATTCTAAGTTGATTTCTGGACGAATCATAAGTTGATGTTTGAATGCGAGCGTAGTGTACGTGACGTCTCTCTCAGGAGAATCCCCGTCAGATCTAGAAATAATAGACTTTCCCACAGTCAAAAGGGGACGTGGTTATAAGATCTGAGCCGAATAAACCCGAAAGGGTGAATGCCAACCGCTGTTTATTTATGTGTTCGACGGGGTGTGCGAATGATCAGCTTTGTTATAACTGTTAGCGAATTCCATAGATTCAGACTATCAAGTTTTTGCCCCGGTGCGGAAATATATATATCGTTGATCCGGGCCTGTGGAGTAGTAGTTGTAGTGCAGTTGTAAGGAATGTGTCAGAACTCTCCATTACATTGCAAACAATGTAGCCTACTTAACGCCATTCTTTGCATTGTGTAAGCACTCAGATACTGATAGTGACAATCTGAAGGCGAAACATGAGAGTGCGATTCTAAGCATTTTTTGTGAGACGAGGTCTGTCTGCGAGAATGTAAGGAGCGTGTCACAACTCTCCATTACATTGAAAACAGTATCGCCAACTTAACGCTATTCTTTGTATTGTGTAAGCACTCACATATCGATAGTAATAATCTGAGGGCACAACATGGGAGCGCGATTCTAGACATAGTGTGACAAGTCTTCTGTCTCCGAGCCCTCGACCGACATTACTACTTCCACTCTCGCAGACAGACCTCGTTATCTTTCTGCAAAACGTCTTGAGAACCCCATTCTTTGTGTTTTGGTGCTTTAACTGTTCATATGTTGTGTTGTTGAAACAGGGTTGAAGAATCCATAACGAGTTTGTGAAAGGAACGTGGAGGACCACCTCAAAGCTAGAGCCAGACTGGTCTGAGTGCCAGACAGGTAGTGGTTAACACGACTATGGATTCGGTCAATGTTTTATGGATACTGATTGGCTTGTTATTATGTATTTCAGCTTTCCTCGCATTTAAGAGCGCAAGCACATGATCAGGGGCTAGGTATTATCTTCTGCGTATTGTGGTGGAAGATATTCTGATTTGATATGGCTTGATTTGTTAATTTTTCCGAGAAATGCCTGTACTCTAATTCACACTCTTTAAAATAAAATAAGAAGTCAAAAGTAAAGCGGAACAAAGACTTCTTTTAATCGAGGTTTTATGTTCGTGGACCCAAACATAACGAAAATAATTAAGATTTTTCCTTCCGATATGCTAACTTTGGCATCCGTGGATGTGGTAACTAAATGCAGTTGATATAGATTTCAGAAGTGAGTTTACTCTAACATAAACGGCAATAGGTTAAAGAGTTTTGGTTGGTCCCTCTACTATGAATCACTGAAGCCTCAATTTATAATTACATTTTCGTACATTTCTGTCAGAATTGATTAAGAGTTATGCCGTTATAGTTACCTGTTTCTGTTTATTAAATACTTCGCTATTCTAGGATTTTATTTCGGCAGCTGGGACGCGCAATATCTGTGGAGTAATGTTTTCTTTTTGAAAATAGTATGAAGAAACATGGCGGTATCTCTTACATTGGTGTGTGTGTGTGTGTGTGTGTGTGTGTGTGTGTGTGTGTGTGTGTGTGTGATCAAACACTGGATCTCTCACCGAAGAACGTGTCTGTGATAAGTGGATTTATATAACAGTGCATCACCCAAAGGGCTTCCAAGAAAACTGGTAGTCTTTTATCAAGGTGAAAATTCGTTTTGAAAGGATGAATTACACTTCCTTGGATCAATCTTTCTATTTTATTCAACAAGATTCTACGTAAAGGGAAGCTGTATACCAGCTCCTATACTCCGCAGATCATTATAAGCAGTGACCCATAGGGTGTTTGTTCACATAATGTAGAGCAAAGGTTTGTTTCTGTTCCAGACGAAAATATAAGATTTCTTTCGCGTGATATGTGTACCTGTCTTCAATAGTAAAAAGTTTCCCACTGGTTGAAAATTTGGTAACGCCATCAGAAATGCATTTTAGTACACTTCATGTGTATTAACTTAAACATTTTGTCTCGTAAATAAGAGTAAAATGAATGCATAACACACTCCTTTTGCAGCTCACTGACGCCGGTACCAACTTTGCACACTGAACAGCTTGCGAATTTGCACGAGATGAATGACGTACAAGATTACGCGAGTTTTCTCGTGGCATGTGGCAGCTCTTTTCGGCGCCTCCACGTGTTCCTGTCGAAGTGTCAGTCCTAAAGTTATTTTGAATAGAAATAGGAAAATTCGGAAAGAACATAGCGAGTACAAAAGACTACTACTATTTAACACGTAGCGATACATCGATATAACAGAAAGATAAAAGTTTCCATTGTTGCGCAAGCACAGTGAATCGGAAGATACACAGATTTTTAAGTCAACGTCTTCCAAACAGTTGGTTCCATATTACTGGAAATCATGATGGCGTGTTCCACTCTTGGTCATCTTCGTCTCCGGACTTAACACCGATGGATTTATGTTTATGGTTTACGTGAAAGATCTTGTGTATGCGCCGCTTTTGCTGAAGAGAATTCCAGAACTGAAAATGCGCAATTCCAATGCGCTCACGGTCGTAACTCCACACTTGCTTCAGAATGTGTGACGCTAAGGGGAATGTCTGTTAGATGATGTCCGAGCGACCAAGGAGATTCATACACATGGTCTAGTCTGCGACGGTACCTAACGGTTACTGCTGAGTGGTTGCCCTTCCCAAACAGCAGTCTATACCTGCAAACTAGCTGCGCCGTTACCTACAGTTACTCGTACTTTAGGTACATGGACTATGCGCGCCTCTGTTTAAAAATACGAGTAATAGCTCGATGTAGTCATAGGGAGAAGTCACGCACGTCAGTTCTCATGTCCTGCAGCTAATTCAGCGCAAATAATAACCTGTATCTGTCTGTGACGCTGCAGTCAAATAGTCTATGCACTGGCCAGAATGGGGAGTTAATAAAAACGACAGAAATACAAGATAAAGTTAAATGAATAATTTAATAAAAAGAGTTCTGTCCTAAAGTCTATAACTGCTGTAGACAATAAAGAATTATGTCGAATAATGTTTATTCGATATAGGACATCTGAAATAAACGGGATGTGGTCCTACGGTATTCTGTTAAAATACAGACAGAAATACCCTTACCAAATGCAGTGAAGTTACATTGAGAGCATTATGAGAGTGGCAGCAAAATCCCCAAAGTAAATGGTCACCAAAGAGACATAAAAACTAAGTCCCTTTCGTAATCACAACACACGAAATATTCACCAACTCAAAATAGTTCAGAGGTCAACACGATGATTCACAAACTGACACACGCGGTACAAAGAACAGTAATACATACTTTGTCTATCGTCAGTTTCTTAACACAAATGGAATTCGTTAGAGTCATGTTCTGGAGCACATTCGGATTTCTCGGAATATAAAGTCCCATCAGAAATGAAGGTACGGTAGGCGCCTTTCATCACCCAGAATCAAGCACGGATGCAACTGAATCATGCTATTTATCTCAGGCAGGTCTGTCTTCTTCAAGAACTCGACATAAAGTTTCCAGAAACGATCCCTTGAGCTCTTCACTCGGAAAGTCCTTGTCTCCACTTGATTCCCATATTGTTCTGCTGCTGTCTGCTTTTCCATTGGCTGGAGGCCATCCCCACCAAAAATACATCATGCTTCAGCTCTACAGATATGATCTGATTCAAGATGAAAACTTCCCAGACTGAAATAATACATTACAACAATATTTGTATAAAGAAATTTCACACATTTGGTCACACTCAGAACATTCAGAATAATTACAAATAACGGATTTTTCATAAATAAGCTATTATTCTTGCATAAGTGCGCTCACATTAAATGATGACGAATTGTCGTTTAATATTATTTAAGCCATTACTTATTCCTTCTTGACAGAAGCATCTTTCGCTTCTCTTTTCAATTGTGGTGTCTGCTAACATATGTGACTGTCCACTTCTAAAACAGCACAGTTTTTTTAATAGCACTTTCAATCACCATGTTAGTGAAATTACTGGCATAATAGCAAACTGTTCATTAAATGAAAAAAAAGTATGACAAAATATGAGATACTGATGCTGTGTTTATTTGCAGTGTAAATGTGGAGAACACGATGTTCTGACAAACATTTTGATAATGAGAAAGATATGAAAGACGTAATTAATCAAGAAATAAAACGGATACATAAACATAGCTTTCAGAGACGATGGTTACGGTGCAAAGCTATCATCTGGGATATTGTTCGTTGAAATCGTGTTAAGCGATTAAACGTTGTTAATTCAGAGGTTTATTCTCTGTGAAATATTAACTTGTGTAGTTCTAAAGGTGTTGAACCTGTTGTTGTGTCAATTGAATTGATGCACCTCATTTTTCAGGGATGGCTGATGTATTCAGATTTGCATTAATATTTGATTGTAAATTATTATAGACTCTTGAATAGCTGTAAGAAGCCATCTTTCAGGTTGTCTCAAAGCCCACCATTGCCTGGAAGCATAACCGGCCCCTTAAGCGATCGATACGCCGTCCAAGTTTCCCATATGGCATTTTCCCGACATCCAGTTCTTTGCTCACGCACGTGGCTCCCCCTGAGCAGCGGTGGCGGCCGGACCGGCCGCGTAGTTCTTTGGGCCCTGGGGCCGCCCAGCTTCACAAACTAATCCACCTTACCTTGTGCTAATTCTAGGCGGCCGATTAGCTCGCCGACATACACGTAACGTTTTAAGTCACATTTATGTGACCATCGCCTGTGTACGACGTCCATGCGCAATAATCACTCACAAACTGCACGTGCTATCACTAGCAGTGGAGGGTGTATAAACCGCGAGGGCTGGCGGTGGAAGGGGGGGGGGGGGGGGGAGGACGGGAAACAGTAAAGTCGTTCTCGTATTGTTGAAACGAAACGATTTACCTGATATCCGAGGGGGATCTTCATTGGCTTTTGAGCCAAGAGTCAGAAAGCAATTGCCAAATGGCTAAGTCTGTAAAATGTTCACGTGCCACTGTGATTAAAGTATACCGCGAATGGCAGAACGACGCTACCCAAAACTGGCGCTGAGGCAACTGTGAAACACCACGGGCCGTAATGAACGACGGCTGCGGAGATATGTGAGAGCGATTGTACGTGTAACTTTTGAGCAACTGACCGCCCAGGTGAACCATCGGGCTACCAACAGTGTCTCATCAACTACTGTTCAGCGAGCGTTGCTGCGTATGGTTCATGCAGTCACGCTGACAGCTATTCATCGGCGACGAAGGCTGAGATTTGTACGCCAGTGCCTCAAATTTGCGTCCACTGAGTGGCACCAAGCGGTTTTTTCAGACGAATCACGTATTATGCTCCATCAGACAGATGGCTGTTGGCATGTACTGCGTGAAATGTCTGAAAGCAAACAATCTGTGACAGTCATCTAGAGGGTCCAGGCCTGAGAGTATTCCCTGGGTGAACTGGTCATTGCGAAAGGCACAATGGATCAACCCAAGTATGCGTCAGTCCTTGGGGACCATCTCCACCCCCCCCCCTCCCCCTCCCCACTACCACATGCATTTAGTTTTTCCTCGACACGATGGCATCTACAGGCAGGACAATGTAACGTGACACACAGTTTGCAGTGTACGTGAGTGGTTCGAAGAGCACCAGGATTGGTTCACCGTACTCCCCTGGCCACCAAACTCGATTTAAATCCAATCGAGAACCTGTGGCACCATCTCAGTCGGGCTATTCGCGCCATGGATACACAACCGAGAAGCCTAGCTCAGCTGGACAGATAACTGAAGTTGGTATGGATCCACATCCCTGTCGATACCTTCCAGAACCTCTCTGACTCTCTTCCTGAACGTCTCGCAGCAGTCCGCGCTTTTGACAGGTAGCCACATTAATGTGACTGAACAGTGCAGAACACCCACAAAGCACGTCAAAAAATTGTGTTTTTAACTTTGACTCGCTATGGCATTCATATCGGTGTATAGCTATGCATAAATAGTTACCGAGCAAGGTGGTGCAGTGGTTAGCACACTGGACTCGCATTTGGGAGGACGACGGCCCAAACCCGCATCCGGCCATCCTGATTTGGGTTTTCCGTGATTTTCCTAAATTGCTTCAGAAAACGCCGGGATGGTTCCAGTGAAAGGGAACGGCCGACTTCCATCCCATCCTTCAGTAATCCAGTGGGACCGATAACCTCACTGTTTGGTCCCCTCCGCCAAAACAACCAACGAACCATAAACAGTTACAGCCGTTTGTAATCGGTTTATTATTTTTGAATTGGCCCGTACAGTTGCAGAGTTATTATTATTATTATTTTATTATTATTGTTATACTCCTTTAACTTCCACCATAGAGCCAGTTTTGTGTGCATGTGCACTCACATGAACACACACACACACACACACACACACACACAAAGACAAACGAACGTGCGAGTGTTGTAGACAGAATATACAGTACGATCATTCTAAATGCAAAGCTTATAGAACACTTTCATCTAGTCCACTGTCTATAAGTTAGACTTAGCTGCGGATACCAGCGGCAACAATGAACTTGTACATTGCGTTGAAAATTCTGTGAGTATGTGTCATTTACCAAGCATCACACCGGTTGGCAAGAGTTGACCGATTTTCACAAGTTCTTGTAAAGAGATTGTGGTACTTCCATGTAGATTGGGATACCCAAAGAAAATGTAATATTTATTCTCTTCTTCTCCATAGGAACACAATGTTGTCTTCTTTACGATGTACGGCTGTGGAAATGTTTGCACAGACATAACTTGGTTAGATTTGAGTCTGCCCATTAGAGAGGCGAGGTACCCATCGTTGAATTTGTATGGAGTTCGTAGAATAGGTACCGACTCGTGGATTATTAGGTACTCCTCGCCGTTTCTGTTTTCTTGTTTCTTGTTTCCAGTCTTCTATCATCACTCTGTATTGTCAGTATCATCATCATCTTGAATAGTTTCCAGCTCAAGGCTGGGTCTTTTTGGAACATACCGGTCGCCATCTAGTCCTGTTTTCCCACTACCTTTATGTCTTCAGTCTGGTCCAGTCCTCGCCTTTTTTTCAACAAACTCCTCCATACATTTCTGCCATCCATCCCTTGGTCTCCTTCTTGGTCGTTTCCTCCGCATCTCCATTTCATTTATCTTCTTCGATTGCTGATTGTTGGATGCATATTGGTTCCTTTACCTTTTTTCTGTTTTATTTTGTTTATTATCAGCCATTCAATAGGTTTCGATGCAACAGGTCCTGTCGACATGTAATGTATAGTTAATAGTACAGCTTTATGAGTACTTAAAAGTTCGAATAAGTCGAGAACAATGCAAATTACTAGTACAATTTTTAACACCTATATGTAGGTTACTGGGACACTCGTTTACACACAGATTAATGCATAATTACAATGGTATACTAGTTACATATTTTTACTAAGTAGTGTAGAATACTAGTACGCTTATTTATATGTATATACACGCATAGTAATAATTTCATGATTATTTGATACGATTTCACTGGTAAGTACAATTACTCAAACAACAATTCCTGAAAATCACTCTCCATAAATTCATCAGTTGAGTAAAATTCATGGGCTTTTAACCAAGTTTCTAAAACGTATACTTGTGTAAGGGAGTCAAGTGGGCTGTTTCTTGGCAATTTTTTAACAATTTGACGCTCATGTGTTTATGGATGTTGAGTTTGTGTGTGTGTTTGTGTGAGAAAATCTCAAGTATCATAAAGGTATCATGTGGCTATTTGTCGTATTGTGCAAATTAACATTACTTTTTAGCGTAATTTTGGTCAAAGTTTCTTTGTCATAAATTAGAGAGCTATAGATGTAAAGGTTGGAGAATGTCATTCTGTTTCGTGATCTGAACTGAGTTCTGAAAGTCTCTCTGGAATGCAAACCTATATGACATCTAACTGCTTTCTTCTCCCATTGAGAAATGTACGAGTGAATTGACTCTGAAGAATTTCCCTCATAACAGTATTCCACATTGCAGATGTGAGTGGAAGAATGTATAACAAGAACATAATAGCAGATAATTACTAACATATTGTCTTAATTTGCGTAACAAGAGTAATCCAACTACTAGTTTGCTGATTATTTGTCCACTCCACGACAGTCTTTCAGCCTTCACAAGTCCAAGTACTTCCACATTCATATTCTCAGACTTCATTACTCTGAGACTGAAACAAAGTTCTACCGTTTTTATTTTGTTGATGGACAGCTGGTTTATCAGACATAGTTAATATCTCCTCTCAGTTGTTACTCTTCTGTAGTTTCGAACACTTCGTAAGCTTCGCCTGTTTTTCAAAATGGTTCAAATGGCTCTGAGCACTATGGGACTTAACTTCTGTGTTCATCAGTCCCCTAGAACTTAGAACTACTTAAACCGAACTAACCTAAGGACATCACACACAGCCATGCCCGAGGCAGGATTCGAACCTGCGACCGTAGCGGTCGCGCGGTTCCAGACTGAAGCGCCTAGAACCGCTCGGCCACCCCTGCCGGCTCGCCTGTTTTTATCAGTGTGTTATTATCGTCGTAGAGTACATTCTCACCTCGTATATGACTTGAGAAACCTTTTGTATAAACAATGAAGAGATAGAGTCCTGTGGTACTTCACGTTTTATTTTCAGCATTTGTGATTCTGACTATTTGCATACACTTACTGTAGGCTGTCAGACAGATAGGTTCTAAATAAGCGTAATGACTTATCTTTTATTCCACAGTGACCTAATTTTATTAATACAATATTTATGGAATTCTCCGTCAGTTCTTGGAGGAACATAGAAATATTAAAAACTTGAACACACAGTTGTCATGTTCCACAATAAAAGCTGTTCGTAACGAACTATTAAATAAACATATTGTGGAACTTCAATACTTTATTAATATAACAGCATGTGGCACCGAGTGAAAGGATTTGCTCAAGTGTGTAAGCGTAGCATTTATAGTTAACTCACTTCAACTCCATGACATACATAATATCTAGCAGAGTTTCTATTTCAAACATCTCTCATTTATTTTTCAGTCTGAGCTGCTCATTTTTTAAATACACGACTTGTTTCGATCTCTGTGTATCATCTTTAGATCTATGTAGTTGCGTTAGCAACACGTCGTGTATGTGTCAACAGCTCATATCAGAGTGGAGCACTCTGACACGAGGTTTGATCCAGACATGACGTGTCGCTGCCGGCCGGAGTGGCCGAGCGGTTCTAGGCGCTTCAGTCTGGAACCGCGCGACCGCTACGGTCGCAGGTTCGAATCGTGCCTCGGGCATGGATGTGTGTGATGTCCTTAGGATAGTTAGGTTTAAGTAGTTCTAAGTTCTAGGGGACTGATGACCTCAGCTGTTAAGTCCCATAGTGCTCAGAGCCATCTGAACATGATGGAGAGAGATCGAAACATGTCACGTATTGAAAAAAAAATATGGGACCGAGACTGAAGAATAAATCAGAAGTGTTTAAATATTAATACAGTTGCTGTTCTCTAACGAAGAGTACTACGGCTGTGATGAAATTTCCTATTATTTTTACTGCTGACGGATCCGATCTGCAGCTACATACATATTGCGCAATCCACTGTACATGAGAAACGGAGGGTGCATTCCACTACTACTGTCATTTCCTTTTCTGTTCCACTTGTAAACAGAGCGAGGGAAACATGACACTGTATAAGCGTCCGTACGAGCCCTAATACCTCGTGTCTTATCTTTGCGATCCTTATGCGAAATGTATTTTGGCGGCATTAGAATCGTTCTGCAGTCAGCTTCAGATTTCGGTTCTCTGAATTTTCTCAGTAGTGTTCCTCGAAAAAAACGTCGCCTTGCCTGCAGGGATTTCCATTTGGATTCCCGAAGCATCTCCGCAAAACTTGCGTTTGCGAGGCTACAGGTTACAAGTCTAGAAGCCCGCCTCTGAAGCTGACCTGGTACGGATCCCAAACACTCGAGCCATACTCAAGAATTGATCTCACGAGCTACAAAGTCGTTTGAATTTACTAATCTGACACTTACAAAACAGTCATATATTTTGTGAAATGAAGTTGGAGGGGACAGAAAGGATAGGAAAGCGAAGGAAGTGTTGGTGTCATCTGCATCGGGACTTCATGTGGAATCAGCAGCGACGAGTGAAAATGTGTGCAGGACCAGGATTCGATCCTGGGATCTCCTGGTTACTGGGGAGTTGCGTTAATCACTGCGCCATCCGGACACGTGTTTATCGCAATTGTGCGGACTCCGACCAACGATTCCACCTAGCGCTACCAACCCGCGGTCTCCGTCCATGCCATCCATGTTCGCTTCCCGTTCCTTTCCTTTCTGCCCCCTCCACCTTCAACTTGCTAAATATATGACTGTTCTGCAAATAACGGATTAATGAATGCAAACAAGTCTGGTGCTGGTACAACCTGTTCTTGAGCATTGTTTCTTGAGGTTCCCGCAGGAGATCGAACGTAATTTTGCATCTCCACCGAAGATGGTAGATTCATTGCCCATTGCCGGCCGGTGTGGCCGTTCGGTTCTAGGCGCTTCAGTTAGGAACTGCGCGACCGCTACGGTCGCAGATTCGAATCCTGCCTCGGGCATGGATGTCTGTGATGTCCTTAGGCTAGTTAGGTTTAAGTAGTTCTAAGTTCTAGGGGACTGATCACCTCAGAATTCCCATAGTCGTAAGAGCCATTTTTTTGTTAAGTCCCATAGTGCTCAGAGTCATTTGAACCATCATTGCCCGTCGACGCGCATCAATTATATGAATGCGTAGTGTCTATTCTTTCGGACATATCCGGAAAAACACACACCACGCATTCATATAAGTCATATATTTGGTTGTGCATAGATATTTGTATTTTTTTTTTTTTTTATAGAATTCGAACATTTGAGATCGACCTGTAGCTACTAGGAAGGTATATTTCTCGTCTCTTTAACAGCTTGTACTTGGTGTAGAGATAGCGACAGCATACATGGATTGGAGGTTAATGTGCTTCCGGAAAGAGTGGGCCGGTGGGCGTGGAGCGCATTGCTCTCGAGCAGGTAAAAGTTGGGAAGTTCGTGGGAGCCGGGTGTGATGACCGCAGCGTTGCAGGCGGCCAGCTGTGCCATTCAGTGGTTTCCGAACCGGGGCAGCTATTCCCCCAGCGCCGCTCGCTCCCCCACTCCACGCGCCACCGGCGCCGCCGCTTCCCCCCTATCGGCGTCCCATTACCTCCGCGGTTGCGGTCGCGAAACGCGGTGTCATCCATCTCCGGTAGCTCGCGGCAGTGTAAATAAGTGGTAGAGGTAGTGAGAGGAGGGGGCAGCGAGAGAGAGAGAGAGGAAGCGGCCGCGGCGGCAGGGGGAGGGGGACGGCGCGTCTCGCACAATGGCAGGCGGCCGCTACGTCACACACGCGGCGGCCAGGTAAACCTTGCCTCCGAGACTGGTTTCAGTGCGCGAGCCGCTGCCGGCCGAGCGAGAGCGAGCTAGCGAACGAGCGAGCGAGCGGCGCGCGAACGACACAGGCGAGCCGCGACTGCGAGCGCGAGTGACGCCGCCGGCACCGCGACGGCGACGGCGACGGCGACGCCGAGGACGCGCGCCAGCGAGTGGGGGTGTGACGTCACGCCGGCGGCTGCGCCCCTGCCGGCGATGTTCGCGCGCGCGACAGTGCCGCGTCCCCGGTGAACCTGTTGCACTTTCCGCTGCGCTAGTGGGGGAGAATAGGGGGAGGAGGAGGAGGAGGGGGAGGAGGAAGAAGAAGAGTCGGCGGCCCAGTCGACGCCGCGTTCCCCTCGGCTATCGCTGAAGCTCTGATAACGGGACCGGAGCGTTCGCGTGATGTGCACCTGTGGCAGGAATGTGGCGCGGCGCCGGTGCGGTGCGATGTGAGTGCTTCTGCGACGCGACGACGACGGCGGAGATGGCGACGGCGGCGCGCGTGGCGTGATAGCGCGAGCCTGCAGGGCGCCGGGGCGCCTGCGCAGAGCCGGCCTCACGGTAAGCGTCGCGGCGCCCACATAATTGGTTCCGGAGGGTGGGGAGGGGCGGCCGCAGGTGGGAGTGGTCACCGGCGTGCCCGAGCCGCGGCCCTGCCAAGTGCTATTTGTCGCCACTCTCGATGCACTCGACCGTCCTCCGCACCATTATGCAACGCCTCGCTGCTCGCCGATTTTTGCCGCTAAAGTGACCAGCAACCACAATGATAAATGTGCTGCTCCGATTCCCCCACTATTCACAACCCTGATACGTGACGAGAATATTTCGTACCGACCAATAAAAAGTGAACCGCGGGACGCCGTCGCTGGAAGCCTTTGACATTGTGTACCCCAGTAATTAAACTTTTGGAGGATGAATATAAATACAGATAACTGCTACTAGTCAGTTTTGAAACATTTCTTTATTTCCATAAACTACTGCAAAAGTGTATATTTTTGTCTACAGCCGCAATTATTTTTTGCCTACTGGTTTCGGTGCACAGTATCATCCTCAGGGCATCCTATGATTAAAAAGTACAATTACATAGTTGGGACAGTAGCGCAAGAGCCGTTTACAAAAATATTAATCTTTATGACAGCAAACGCATGTTGTATGGTGAACAGGTAGCCTCTTACCGCTGGCACGCAGTCATCACGATTACTTCCCAAATAGATGTGTTAAACACTAAAAGAAAAGGTCATCGTTAAGCTTTAAATAAATCTAAACTGCGGCCAGCAGTGATAAGAGAACCCCTATGAACAAAGTTTATTTTATCTATTATTATTTTTTACCTCTTAAAAACAGTTACAATGTAAAAAGTACCTAAAAATAGCATAAAATTTGAAAATAACAAATTACATAACAAAATAGTCCCCACTGTAATAAAAGATTAAAAGAAAAATCGCAGATATGTTTAGTCAAGTTTACATTATATTGAGTTTTCGAGCCTTTTTACCACCATACACAGTTTATGAGTCTTTTCAGCCTCATATTCACACGAGGCTGCACACTAATTTCCGTAGTGTGAAACTGACTACTGGCTTGCGGCACTATGGATGGTACAGTAAATAACCACATGGCAGCTGCCATTCTCATTGTCTGTTGACTGTAAACATCATTTGTGCTGCACATTCCGAACACTCGCGGTTTTATGGTAACTATCAATATGTTTATAGTGAAAAGTGATTCATTTTGTTGCCAACAGCCAATAAAATGGAAACTACCAGGTGGATATTAACTACACTAGTGCCCATGCTGCAGTATGCCAGCACCCAGCTTCACACTTTGGAAATTAATATGCAACCCCATCTAAAGATGAAACTGCAAAGACTCAAAAACCAGTTTAGGAAAACAAACAAATATTTCAAAAGTGATTAGTAGCGGTCTTCTGTATTTATAGTCAATTAATACACAGTCACGCGGTCTACGATGTCCATCATTTCAAAATGAACTCTTTCGTATTTCTAAGTGCAAATTTCAGTAATTAATGACAATGACCTTCGCACTGCACTTTTCGAAGAATCACACACCACCTGCAGGTGGACTGTTTTAAATTAATAAACAAAGAAGAGAGGGAGATTAAGGTTTAACTTTCCGTCCATTACGAGGTCGTTAGAGACGAAGCACAAGCAATGTTTTGAAAGGATATCGATCCTGTCTTCTCCAAGGAACCATCCGGCACTAGCTTTAAGAGATTGGGCAATCATACTAATTCTGGGTCACAAAAACTTTTCATCCTCAGACTACCGGGTTCGGTCAGCAATGACCATATTTAGATCTGTAATAAAGGCATAGTGGCATCGTCACAAAATATGTACAAAATCAGCTTAGCATCGTCGTACATATGTAGAGTATGGTGTAAACTTGGCTGCAGAGCCGGCGGAGTCACACCGCCAGTAGCGCCATTGTTCGTAACAAATTAACCATACTTTAAATACGTGCGACAATGCTAAGCTGATTTTGTGCATATTTTGTGACGGTACCACTATGCCTTTATTATATTAGGACATGTTATAAAACAGATCTGAAGATGGTCGTTGCCGACAGATACCGGTAGTCTAAGGACGAAACGTTTTGTGGTAATTGTGGTAATTGATGGAAATAAAAGAAATCTATTCTACACTTCCTAGATCAGTACTTTAACTCGCGAAAATGCCTAGGCAGGGCTAATAACCGCTGTCCTCACAAATATGAGCCCAGCGTCTTTAACTACTCCGCCATCTGGTTCAGTTCAGATTCTTAAGACGGCCGGAACATATTACTTTCCTGGGCGTCCAATGGCACGGCCTTTAACGATCACAGGCTGCTATTCGAGTACTGTTTTCATTATACACCAATGCATTTTTAGCCCCTAATACACAATCTTTGCTTCATTTAATTTAGGGAATGTTTATATGACGTAAATAAGACGCGGAAAGTAACCTGTGACCACTAAAGCCGCTGCCACATGTTGCCAACAAACGTCATATGTACAATTCATTTACGTCTTATTAATTTAAATAAAATCACATGGTAATGAAATATATTTCCTCGACACGCACTATACAAATCTCAGTAAACGCGTCTGTTTATATTTCGTATTTTGAACTGATATTCATAGCAGTCACACAAACTTAAATTTTCACATTTAAATTTCTGTATTAGTCAATGCACTAACTTGATTACCAGCTGAAGTGTGGGTAAGGCTCTGCATTCTCAGTTGCCTTATTTCTTCTCTCTGTTCTCCATTTTTATCAACGCGATAGTAAACACACAACGTAATATCATTACGACGTATCAAGTGTCTGTGCGGCATATAAATATATTCGCAGCACATAGACAAAACAAAATTACCCCAAACATATTTTGGATGTGTCGCTCCGATCACAGCAATCACCTTTGTAGTAATCTATCAAGTAAAACAGCGATTTAAATAAATAAATGTGATCAATGGCGCGGTCTACAAAAATAGGTTCACCTAACTTGATTCAGTCTTGTCACTGAGAAAGGCAAAGGGAAATTCTTACACTAATGTCAACATGTCGCATTACTTCACGCATACCCCCGCGGCACAATTTAGTATTTCACTTTTTAAAAAAATCGTAATTAAGTAGAGCTCTTATAAAAATGACAGGAACATCTTCGTATTTAATACTGGTGTCTGGTCCATCCTCAGCTCCTAGAAAAATTGTATTAATGATCTTGAAGTTATGTCTTCCTGGAACTGAACAAATGCAGTATATCTTTTACCATAGGCGGTTCGCCACTGTTTATTAAGCAGAATCTTCAGTGCGAGTGTGTGTTTATGGACTAAATATGGGATTGATTTTCTGCCGGGGAAACGGTTCTTCTACTTAGTTATTCTGATCAATAACTGTGTATGGATCTTTCTAATGCCAAGTGGATGTAACGCAAATTGTCACTAGTCGCGGCACATTCATTACATTGCAGGTTTACACTGCTAAATAGATTTCACTGATATCACTTAATATCACTGCATTTCGTTGATTTCTTCCTCATGATTCCGGGCTCTTAATATAATGAATTTTATCCAGCTGTGGCAGGTAGAGTTAAGTCACTACACTTGACACCACATGAGGTTGGCCTTATTTGTTGTCCCTGTTTTCCATTTCCTATCCTGTGCTAAATCCCTTCCAGCTAGTGATGGAATGTTTGCGACAGTGAAAATTTGATAACGGTAGACAGAAAATCGTTGTAGAAATCGGTAACCATGACGAATCACTTATAAAAGTCACAGTCCTTGAATCTGGCTTGGAGGCGCTCTAGGACAGCATTAAGGTTAAGGTAACTGCTAGCAAAACTACGGTTCGTGTCCCGGTCTCGCATAAATTATCGTTTCCCACGAGAAATTAGGTTGTTGGAGCGCTGGAAGTAGAACAGTTTCAAGAGCAGGAAATGTGACATAAACGCCCCAGTACCGGAGATGCTTCTGAATATATTTCGTAGCACACTGGACTCGCATTCGGGAGTACGACGGTTCAATCCCGCGTCCGGCCATCCTGATTTAGGTTTTCCGTGATTTCCCTAAATCACTCCAGGCAAATGCCGGGATGGTTCATGTGAAAGGGCACGGCCGACTTCCTTCCCCGTAGTTCCTTAATCCGATGCGACCGATGACCTCGCAGTCTGGTCTCCTTCCCCAAACAACCAAACCAATAAATTTCGTCAAAATATCTACAACAAAATGCAAATTGCACTTATTCGGTTAGCCACGGACGTAATATCAAAACTAGTTACATAATAATATTTACTTGCGAAAATGTTCTACTCCTCACCGTTGTAATTCTTACTACTGTGATAAAAACCTTGGGAATCCTCGATCTGAGATGCCCTTCATATTCAAAGTGCTTATCACGATAAGATTAATTTTTTGTTTTTATTTTTATTACTGAGACCGTCGTGATGGAAGGAACATAGTGGCGCAGATCAGGATACAGACTGCCTCATACCACTATTGGAAACAGGACAGCGACACACTGGCCCCGAACTGTCATTCCTTGAGCAATTAAGCTAACTCTAGTCACCAGTTCGCAACTCGTTTCCTTCACTAGACCCCCGTAAGTCAATGTGCAAGAATACTGATTGTCTGCAAGGTAAACGTAGCCTATAAACAGTAATTTGTTCGATCGAGGGGCAATGCGGGACCAAAAAAAGCTAGAATGGCTTACTACGGCGTATGGTTTTACAACAAGCGTCTGTTTCCCCCGCGCCTCTCCTTTACCGTTTGCTTAATAAGAATTTTACTTTGATAGCCTGAGATGGCCTGAGATTTGAGAGTGTATGGAATGGAATTTTTTGCCACTGCTGTAAATTTTACCGCCTTTGGATTTTATTATTTTATTTTTTTCCCGACAGTTATTCAGTCCTGAATAAAGAGCGAATTTCGTCATTCGTCGGTTTCCTTCGATGAACTTGTAAGCTAGGCTGTAGAAAAGATATAGGTTAAAATGAACAGTCGAGGTCGGAATAATATTTGTTTATTTGCGTGTTCCGACTAATGTCTGAGCCATCTTCAGGATTTTTGGTTCCCTATGTCTGTTGCTTGCAGCTCCTCGGATTTCTTGTAATACCACGATCGTACACAGACAATACGTGTACTGTCGTGGTATCACGAGAAATCCGAGGAGCCGCCAGCACCAGCCATAGGGGGCCAAAAACTCTGAAGATGGCTTGTCATAAGCCGAAACCGGTAAATAGACAAATCTTATTTCGATCTCAACTGTTCGTTTCATCCTAAATATAGGGCCCGGTCTCTGCTCTCCATAGACAATGTTATCTAAATTTATGCAGAAAAGATGGCAAGTGAGACGCTCGTGTAGGTGAACTCTAAGACTGCTTTGCATTTATGAAGTAAAAGTTGTTTTTCACGAATTCGACATGCATTTCGTTCAAATCACCATTTACTTCGGAATACGAACTCCATTGTGATCCGTTCTTGGTTTTCCAGTTTCGTTCCATCAAATTTTTCTTGGTGAACTTAGAATAGGAAACGTTTTACATAAATGCCTGAATCTGCTTACTCCTTTAGAAACAATGGAATTAAGATTTTTTGAAATGACCGAAAGTAATTTGTTCACATCATCTGCTAACAAGTTTTCCGTTGAGCCCCCAAAAACCATAAGTACGTACTGTCAAATCATCACTCTTCAACATAGATTGTCACTGTTTGAAGAACCTGCAAGTATTAGACGTGTAATACGATCAGATTGTACAGTTTCTAAGTGAAATAACGTCAATATATGCCATAAGAAAAATTCCTACATCAGTAAAAGAATTATGCAGTCAGAGTCCGGATATAATAAATTTCACTGTATGCGTGACCACATTAGCAATGACTTTTGTCGTACAAGCACGTGAATATTATTCAGAAAAAAATCGCACTAGGTGAGAACTGCTGCCGTAGTGTAGACGTGTGTAGTGAGCTAAACTTGGTTATTGTCGGTGCATGAATGTATGTCGTCGGATTGTGTGTGCGATAGTAAAAGAAATTACGTTCTCCTCATTTTAATATATTACAAAAACTTTTCCCCTACATTCTATTTGCGACAGCGGATACCATAATGTTTCAATAAAATATAACACCGGTGAACGTTAGTAATATTCAGCTATGTTTCTCAGGATTGTAATTTCATAAACAGTATCATCAGTGAAGAACATTTCTTTATTGTAAGGAATATCCCGCAAACAGAAAAGAAATTAATACTGTTTTGCTTTAACTGAGTTACCTACAGATTCGAGCTGCAACTGTTTGGAACCAAGCGCATATTTATCCAGTGTTGTCTTTCGGTGTTCTCGAAATTATTACGAGAACTCTGCAGGAGGCCACATTAACGGAAGACTAAGTGACTGTATTTATTTAATCCAATTTATTTCCTTCTGTGAAAGAAGTAAAATGAACGGAAATGTAGCTGCATCAGACACACCACCGCCATGAACTGGAATTAGTTTTACGAAAGCGAAAAAAATAGCTAAAAACAGGATGACACAAATTTTACGTGAACCATTATAGAAAGAAGTGAGCGGTTTAGATACGTAGTGGTCAACAAATAGAAATAAATGTGAGCGTTACATTTGAAGGTAGGACGTTGAAAATTTATAAAATCTCGTAAAGAATGTTTTCGGGGGATGATATTGTTTTCAAAGCAATACAGTGCACAACTATGTACAGCATTTATGGCGATGTCAACGATATTAACAGTTAGGCCATACGATTCTCAATAACATTTTATCATATTCCACTACTGATTGTTTTAACTGTTTTATTCCTACACGTTTTACTGCAGGAAAATAAACGAAAAGTGAAGGACTATTTTAGATTTACTAGCCTACTATTAAGGTATTTCATTCAGTAGATCTTATCTGTATATATTCGTGTACTCGCAATACAAACGGTGCGAAATAAGAGTAGGATATAAAATTACTGCCATCATTGTTATGAATGAAACATATATACAGGTACATTGTGTCAGTGAAACAGAATGGAACTGGCCAAATACGCGCGTTAATAAACATAGCATTACCATTAAGCGTAAAGCAGCGTCAGTAAGCAATATCGTATCTCCTACATATTTCTGTTATTCGGAGATTAAAGTGCTTCGCGAGTGCGAGAATTCAGGAAGCGGTAGGCAAAGCGGCCGAAACATTACGAGATAAATTTAAAATTTGCCCTTGCGCCAGAAATAGGCTGTTTTCCTACGTCGCAGAACTAATAAGCGTCGAAATGTTTCCGCCCGGCGAAACAAAATTTATTTTCGGATGGCGCACGGGCACTGGAGTTGTGCCGCGAAGCACACCTCTTTCCCTAAAACGAACAGAGGGGCGTTGACGCGTTCAGCTCATAGTTCGACAAGGTTTTGCTTCTGCTCTCATCCAGCGTTCCCGCACGCAGGCAGAGGCCTACGCCGTTCGACAGCCGCGGAGAATCGGTGTGGAGCGGGGTGCGATTTCGGCGGGTCGCGCGCCTGGTCTTAATCGGCATAGTTCCGCCGAGATGGCTGTCGAAACTAGTAATTGTGTTGCACAACAGCGGGGCCGCCGTTCGCGAATGTGTTTTGCGAAATTGGATTCTGCCCTCCGCCCCCGCTGCCGCCCCCATCCGCTCGAAGCGGCTGCCTAATTCAATGGCACCGCGAATAAACTTATTACGCGGTGGGTCGCCACCAAAGATTTGTAGCTGTTCTCACGACGGAGGTGATCGCGGCTGGGTACACGTTATGCTCCAGCCGGAGGCTTGTCCCACGGGCCACACCGCATTCCTCCATGTGAACTGTGCCCATGCAAGGTGCCACACCGTACGTCATATTTGGCGCATTCCTTCCGCAAAAATCGAAATAAGTAAGTACGGAAACATACACCAAAGAGGCTTTTTATCGCGCAACGAAGGAGAACTCCAGTTCCTTGACCTAAATCTCCTTCTTCCTTGTCGACTCAGCGAATAGGAAGTGGTCCTTTTTGATTTCTTGTGTCCTCGGCACTGTAGTCGTTTCGAAAAGCGGAGACGGAGCTCGAAGCGATCCAGAACATGGACGGAAATTTTAAATGCACCGTTACTGAGTGTGTTCCGCGGTAATGACAAAATGATTACATATCCGTATTGTGTGTGTGTGTGTGTGTGTGTGTGTGTTGGTGGATGAAAGGAGAAATGCGTGTCACGAACACGTAACATGTTATAGCAAAAAGAACTGAATTAGCTATACGGCCTCGTAATTCGACGTCAATTGAAAAATGAATTTTTTTTCGTACATATTCGCAGTGTTTCGTGTAAATTCTCTGTTCAAGTAGGATTATATTCTGACACCTGATTTGATAACGTCCTCCAAAACACTTGCTCGATGTCTGTGTGTCCGTTTCTACCATGTATAGATCAATGTTCAATTCATTTCAGTAGTTGAACGTTTTTATTCTGTTTTCAGGGGCAAAATTTAAAAAAAATGATGACTACTGGCATAATGGTTTTTATTACTTTTTTTTCTCTGTCTAAAACACAAATAAGATAGTGTGTGTACTGAAAATAAAATTCTGTATCTTTTCGTAATTTCTTATGCCAACTTAATTTGTGTCACTTTTCTCGGTCCTCTTTTGTTGGTGGGTTTTAATACACGCTCTTTCGTCTTCTTGACAGGAAACTGTAGTCGTGTCAGCTACATACGTAACGCACATTCTTTCGTTGGTGTTGCCACTGTCGGAACTGTGAACGGATATTTTATACAAGACTGTTGAAAGTTGGTATTTGTGTGTTATCAATGTATCTAGTTAACATTAGAAATTTAGATTAACTTTTTCCTTTCCTTCCCCTATCGATTTTTCGTGTTTTATCCTTATTTTAGGTGCCTGGTTATTTTATCTACTAGTTTACTTCAATTTCACACCCTCCGTATGTTAGTTGATGAGGTTGTTTCGAAATTGTTTTCTCTACTCCATACTAGACAAATAAGAATCGAATACTGTGTCTACTAATGAAGCGCCTCGTTTGAGTTGAGGGTTAATGACACGAAACTAAAGACGGCACGTGAGGCAACAAACGGATTGATACCTTTACACGGAGCCTTGGCAAAAACTGTGTATTCTGATACATCTGAGAAATTCGCCCGCGCTGTTCTGTTTCTGTATTCGTAAAAGTATAGAGGCTTCCTTAAAATGTTCGTAAATATTGTTATTCTCGGGTAATGTTGATACGAAGGTCAGGAAATAAATAAACGACTGCAAAACCGCATGCTGGTGATGAATTGAAACAATGAAAGCCAGTAATTAGTCATGACGGCGGACACTCAATTGCAGGTTCTGTACAAAAACCAGCGTGATTGGTATTTTGTGAATGGGTGGGGCTTACAGTCTTTCTACTAAAATAAAACCAATAATTTTGCCTAACAAACATCTGTGTTTGGAAAATTTCGTATTTCATCAAATTAAAAGTGTTCTTTAGATTAACAATAAAATTTCGTTAACCCCAAACAGGGTGTTAATTATTTCAGAAGTCAGTAATAGGCGTTCCGAATCACTTCTCAAAGCTTGCTTCTTTAGAGAGAATGTCAGTGCAAACTGAGAAATAAAAGATTTACATCAATGTCGTGTACCTTCAAACGCAGTAGTGCCTATGTGTACTATTCAGATGAGGTTAAAAATTTTGTAACACAGAGGTCTTTCAGTCATATGAATGAATTACGTGTGCACTACATAACACACAGAAAACAACAATTTTACATACAGTTCTCGTGCCGTATTGAAAGTCGAAATAAAAGAAACTTCTTTGACACTGAAACTCCATCGAAGATTATTAGCTATTAATGACGTTTGTATTCAACCTGGAATATATGAAAGTATTGAATATACATCCTGTAATCTGAAAAATATTTTAATCATTGTTACGACATATAAGCGCAAGTCGTTGAACCTACACGGTAACAGTTGGTTCAAATGGCTCTGAGCACTATGGGACTTAACGTCTGAGGTCATCAGTCCCCTAAAACTTAGAACTACTTAAACCTAACTAACCTAAGGACAACACACACACCTACGCCCGAGGTAGTATTCGAACCTACGACCGTAGCGGTCCCGCGGTTCCAGACTGAACGCCTAGAACCGCTTGGCCATACCGGCCGGCCACGGTAACAGCTGCCCTATGTTAGAACATTAGGTTTTTCATTAGAATAGTGATGTCAGTTCTCTCCCAAATGTCTCTCCTAATAACTCCAGTCCGTATGTCATTTTCTTTAAAAAGAATAAACCACCTGAACGATATTTCTACAAAACTCTAAAACAATTCAAATGATCAAATGTGTGTGAAATCTTATGAGACTTAACTGCTAAGGTCATCAGTCCCTAAGCTTACACACTACTTAACCCAAATTATCCTAAGGACAAACACACACACTCATGCCCGAGGGAGGACTCGAACCTCCGCCAGGACCATCCGCACAGTCCATGATTACAGCGCCTAAGACCGCTTGGCTAATCCCGCGTGGCTCTAGAACAATTGCACCTGTGATTATTATCTTATTTATAGCAATTAATATGAAGAAATTTCATAATTATAGGTACAGTTTACAGATTGGGAACATGATCATTTTCATTATTTAACGTGGTTCTGAAATTGTAATTTTGTATCACAACTGGTTACTCAATCTTGCGAACACACACAAACGCACGCACGAAGTCATGCACGCAAAACATAAGTGTAAAATTAATTCTTTTACTACTTTCAAAATAAATTGCTTGTACATTTTACATAAATGTGTCACTCACTAGCATTCTTTTAGAACATATTACATATCGGTTTAACTATACCGCAAAATATGACTATATTTAATATGACTGGGTCAAGTGACGGCTAGAATCTAGAGCTTCCAACACCAAAATTAATCTTTAGGCGAAGTGTTATCGGCTGTTCCGTACAAAAGACTCAACATACAATTATTTTGGTTTTTAAAAACTTGTGAATGTTCTTACAGGAAACAGAATTATTTCGACGGCAAAGAAGTCCTGAATATCTGAGAATTTACAATAGCCGTAACGCCAGATACGTATTTCTAATGGGTAATTCTCTGTTGCGTGACGTTTTAGGACAAATAATTTTTCTTCGCCTGTGAGTCTTTATCGACTTACGTACTGACAGCGTGTAGTGAGGCGGTTCATTTACACTGAACATGAACAGAAGCGGACTGAACTCTTCACTGTGTTCAGCGACGATAACATTAGTAGATTTTCTGGTAAACACTTTTCTTCTCTGTTGAAAATAAGTGTTCTTCAATAAACAAAGTATGTTCTCATTTTAAAAAATCATAAATTTCCATGTCTTTTGTATGATTTCTTTTTGTTATATTATCTATTACCCAAATTTCCACAGAGATAGTGTTTCAAACGCGTCATAATCTACCTTTTTCTTAACATTCTGGAAACTTCGTTTGGGCAGTGATACGCTCTAGTGCAGGGATTACGGGAAATATGCATGAATTATTTTAAGAGAAAAGGTGTATGGTAATCGTAAAGCGTTGATTGCATTTAATGAATGGTCTTTCTCTACACTATCCTTCGTCAAGAAAGAATGTCGCGCCAATCTTTCAGACTCAGTAATATCTGTACCCATAAAAAATGCAACTGGATATTGTCCGCATTCGTAAATCTTCATAAGTAGAATTCTAAAGTCGTCTTCATAAATACCAAGTCTATGTTTATTGCCTCCATTTCCCGCCCCAAAAACCGAATAAGGTTCCAATGTTTTATTCGGTGGAATTTCAATAGTTACATTTTTTGCATTCTTCTATTTTCATTGATCAAGTGAAAAACCGTCCGTGATGTCGATAGCCATAGGCAGACCACTACGGCTTACTGAAGGGAATAACAACTTACCCACTGTCACGAAACAGTTGCCCATGCTCTGTACACCAATACTCTTTCTTTCCTCGTACTACAGTAAATGGTACGATATTGTTCGTTCTGATAAATTGTTCTTCCTGGTAAACTGTGTAAATTTCGTCGACTTGTTAGGTTTACTTTGGCCAACACGCTCGACAGTAAAACGCCGGGAGGCCAACTGATGGAATCGTATTGGTATCTTCGGGCTTATCTCGGTGAATTTGGGCCTTGACCGCCAAATCAGTCTGCTTCAAACCCCCAGTTAGTATAGTAAGATTAAATATAACTGAACTTGCTTGTAATTTTTGCAGGAATACGAAGCAAATTCTATCTTATATCTTTCCATTATGTATCACCAATTAGTTTAATGACAATAGAAATATTCAGTATCTTATATATAAACCCCTTTTACCCTTTAAAATCCTGTGAACTGAGCCATTCTTCGCTTCAGGAAGTCTAGACGGCCCCTTCCCCTCTATTGTAAGACCTATGAGAGTTAATTCCTCGTTATCTTAAGTCTTCCGTGTGAAAAAACGGTATGTTAGGTGTTAAATTTTCTTTTCGAAATCGACCAACTTTTGATATATTGATGCTGTCCAACTCTGTCTTCACCTCGGTTTGCAAGATGATGCAGCATTTTCAGTAATTTACACTAGCTGTTACAGAAGATTTGTCCTTTCTGTGGATAGCAGGCCAACTGTTGTTGCTTTCATCAGTACCAACTTCGCCACCTCTGACTGTATTGAAGCGAGTAACCAACACGTTTCTTCTCCAGTTATTGCTTCATAAATCGACTTAACTTTTCAATTCATTCTGAGCAACCGCACCTCCAAAACCTAGGAAAGTTTTTCACTATGATTGCGACGCTGTACTCAACTTGATATTTTACCTATTTCTAGATAAATATATTAACTTCTCCTGCTGACAAGAAAAATTCGTTTGTTGGGTTAAGTTATTTCTACTTCTACTTTATAGAAAAATTTCATTTTTAAGAGTGCAGAAAAAACTTTTTTATATTCAATCAGTGCGTATATATGTCATGCAAAGTAAGTTACAAGAGGAAATTCTTGTCTCAGTGAGCCCCATCCGTAGACTGAAAACATCTCTTTTTGTTCAGTTATTTACATTTTTTCACATAATTCTGTTTACGTGAATGACATCCCTTTCAGCATTGATTGCATCTTACATGTGAGACGATCGATAGTCTACGTAGAAATAGTATGTAACAGAGTATAATCAATTAAATTTGGTAGCTGCAGAACTTAAGTTTAATCACGTTCGATACTTGATAGTCTAAGAAACCCAATCTATAGTGGCAAACGTGAATTCTTGTTGCGTCACTTGCCAGGTTGACAGCTTTATATAAATTAATATCAGCCGTCTTCGTAGCATAGGTCGCTAACGCAAGCCACAGTAGTAGAATTCGGTCCTGAAGTATCTGGCTCGGGACTCTGGTAGTGTAAGGAGTTTTCATCGCTGTTATTGTATTCGGCGTCATTGGGAAGTGGTGGCGTTCCTAGTTACCAGACTGTGCCAATATCTGGAGTTACTCCCTCAACCTGTCCGCATTCTTTCATGCAATGAAGGCAAGTGATACTATTTGTGATCCGTCCGCCTGGCGGGGACGTCAGTTTCGACGACCTCTTTGGTTTTATTCGAGCGGATCAAGATACTTACCAGCAGCAGTAGTACTGTATCACTTCATACTCGTCAATAAGCACACGAACTCTACACAACACTGGACAGTCACAGGATACAGGTACATAAATGATATACGTACATTTCCCTCGAATTCTGAAGTTATCGGGAATAAAATAAAGCGAGTTCTCTATAGCTCGAACACATGACAGTTTTATGAGTGAAAGGACATAAAAATGAAACAGTGATGAAGAAAGGAGTGAAACAGATATGTAGCTTGTTCCAATTTTATCCAGTTTGTACACTGAGCAAGAAGTAGACAAACGCAAGAAAAAATTCAGAAAGGAAATTAAAAATCTGGGAGAAGAAATAAAGATTCTTAGGTTGGCCGATGACAATGTAATTCTGTCAGAGATAGCAGAGGACTTGGATGATAAACTGAACGGAATGGATAGTGTCTTGAAGAGACGTTATTAAATGATCGTCATCACAAACCTAGGATAATAGCATTTTGTCGAAGGTGAGATAATGATTACGGAATTACATTAGGATGAGACACTAAAAGTAGTAGACGTGTTTTAGTATTTGGACAGCAAAATAACTGACAATAGTAGAATTAATTAGGATGAAAAATGCGTAATGGCAATAGCAAGAAATGCTTTTTTGGAAAAGAGAAGTATGCTAACATCGAATATAAATTTAAGTGTCAGTCTTTTCTGAAGGTATATGTCTGGAGTGTGTCAACATATAGCAGCGAAAGGCTGATTGTGAACAATACAGATAAAAAGGAATCAGAGGCTTTTGATATGTTGTGCTACTGGAGAATGCTGAGGATTTGATTATTATATTGAGGAACTAATGACACGGCACTGAATTAGATTTGGAATGAAATAAATGTGTGGCATAAATTTATTGAAATGAGAGATAGTTTGTTATGGCACATCTTAAGGCATCAGGGAAACGTTAATTTGGTTTTGGACGGAAAGGTGGGGGACACAAAAATTGAAGAGGGAGAGCAGGGCTTGATTACAGTAAATAGGTTCAAATGGGTGTAGCCTACGGTAGTGATGGGGAGATGAAGGGTTTTGACCAGGACAGACTAGTACGGAGGGCAACAGGAAACCAGTTTTCATACTGAAGGTCACAGCGGTAGCAACTTATAATAATAGGTCATCAATGGCAAACTGTCTCCATAAGCACCTTGTCCAGTGCAACAATGGAGGACAGGCAAACTTACTGCGATCAGTCGTTGACCAGCCCACATCCACATGACTGCTCTGGAATTCACAATTAGGTGCTTGGCAGAGGGTTCACAGTACCACTTTCACACTATTTCTCTATCGTTCCACTGTCGAACACCGCCCATGTTTTTCCGTGCGAGCTCTGATTTGTCTTACTTTATTACAGTGGTCACTTCTGCCTACGTAGGTGGGAGCCAACGAAATATTTTAGTACTCGGAGGAAAACATTGGAGATTGAAATTTTGTGAAAAGATCTCGTCGTAGCAAAAACTTCTATGTTTCAATCATTGCCAGTCCGGCTAGCGTATCATATCCGTGACAATCGCTCTCATATTTTGCGACAACTCAAAACGAGCTGCCAGCTCGAAGTCCTTCGTCAGTCCTATCTGGTAAGGATCCCGTACCGAGCGACAATTAAAAGAAGACGAGCAAGAACAGTGTAGGCACTCTCTTTGGTAGATCTGCAGCATCTTCTAAGTGTTCTGCCAATAAAACCGTAGTTTTGGTTCGCATTCGCCACAACATTTCTGTTTGACGGTTCCAATCAGAGTTGTAAGTAACTGCAATCCCTATGTTATTCCGTTGAATCAATAACCTTTAAATTTGTATTAATTATCGTGTAACAGGAATTTAGCGAACTGTTTTTAGTAGTCGGTAGTCGTACGGAGGGCAAGACTTTTAGACTTTTTTTTTTACGTACCACTGTACCATACAGATATGTTGACTAAATCATTTTGTAATTTGTATTGATCTCCCGACGACTTTACTAGACGGTCAACGATAGCGTCATCTGCTAACAATCCAAGGGGGTTGTTCACATTCTCTCCCAGTATTAGACAGGCTTCAGTTTTGGAACAAATGAGTGAAGAAATTATCCAAAAATATCCAAGAGAGAGGAGTCGTTCAGGTAACCAGCTGTGCTATTTTGGGTGGCATGTGAGAGAATAGAATGGAGTCTTTGGCCGCACTGTGCGTCTTTGGCCGTAGATGGCGGCAGTCGAAGCCGGGACGCCCGGGGAGCGCGGCGCGGGCGGGTGCGGTGTGGCTCCCGGAATAGAGCACCAATAGAGTGCAGGAGATTTGCGCAACGAGACGAGCGCTCATGCGCGCGCGGCCCGCATGGCGGTGGCGGCTGCCGTTGCGAGTGGTCGCTATTCCGGGATTTGAGCCCCGGCGGGGTCGCTGAGGCTGCCCACACGGGGAGGCCCTGGCCCAGGAGAAAGCGAAAGGGAAAGGGAAAGGGCAGGCAAAGGGAGAGGGACGGCGGCAGGGCGCCCGCCGCTGTGTCAACACCGGGCCTCTGAAGGGCTTCCCCTGCAGCGGCTGTCAGTGGCCGCACACCTCACTGAACACGGCCACAACTCGGGCTGGTGCCTAAGGCCCGTATTACACTATCAAATTTCTTTGTCCAATATCTTTGTCCAATATCTTTGTCAAAGGTATTTAATGGCGTAATAGGGAACTTTGTCAAATGTCGTCCAATATTTGATCAAATCTAGGGCCTCGCTGTAGATTTGATCAAAGAAGTCACTTCTCTTCTGTTCACTGCAACGTGACATGTTACCATATGGAGCGCTAGCATCGCTGCATTCTGTCGTCTGTAGTGTTTTTATAAACATTGCGGGTAAATGCAATTGGTGTGTGCCGACGACTACAAAATTAATATAGATGTATGAAGCTGATGAGTCGCTTTACAACGTGAGGCACGCTGAATACAAAAATAGATTACGAAGGTTGGAGACCTGACCTAACCTAACCTAACCTCTCCTCTAGCAAGGAATCGGAGTGTTACAGTGAGCCTGTCTTCTGCAGAGGTAGCAGTTCTTAAGTGAATTTTGTGCTTTGTGATATGAGGATACAGTTCATTGAGCACATACAGAAACGTATGCTCATCCATTCTTAAGTAACTGATGTACGACTTTACGTCCTCCACTATAAGCTCACGTAACAAGTTTTGTTGAACGCTTTTATCGTGTCGTCGTAAAACCCACGGCTTCATCCAGGTTCCTTTCCTTTTTCCCCCCGCTTCTCTTCCGCATATGCACACAGTACAATTGTGGCACATGCAACTGCTGCGGTTAATTATAAGTTGTTGTTGTCAGCCATCTTGAACTTTGACGAAAAATATGATGACAGAGTAATACCCCTTCTAGCGCTACGTCAAAGATCTTTGTCAAATATATTTGACGGAATATTTGATCACATCTTTGATCAAATCTTTGACAAAGAAATTTGATAGTGTAATACCTGCCTAACGGCCTGCGTGTGGTGCTACAGATTAAGAGTTCGCGATTAAGGCTACACAAAGACCGGGAGAAGAATAATGCAACACCCTTAGCGTAGTACATGTCGAAAGCTGCTTACTGTTACTCTTTTTGTCACCAAATCCTTGTAGGGATCGTCGAAAGAAAGTGGGGTATTAACGGCCTTGGCGAGTGTAACTGTTCCACACCGAGCAGCAATACTCTAGAAGAGGACGAACACGTGCAACGTAAGCAGTCTCTTTGATGGATGTGCTGCATCTCCTAAGGGTTCTACAAATAAGACGCCGTCTTTGGTTCGCCTTCCTCACAAATTTTCTATGAGACGGCTCCAACCTAAATTGGTTGTAATTATAAACCCTAAGTAGTGCGACAAAACGAAATACTGGTTCCTCAAAGGCCAGTTTGTTTTTAGAAAACCTTTCAGATAAAACAATCACATCATTATCACTGCAGAAAAGACCCATAATCGAACTGAGGTAAAATTTTTGTTAATAGTTTCAACTGCTCTTCAGCTCTGTAATATCAGCCTCTCCAAACTGACAGTTTCTTATTCATTTTCTGAAATATGGGCTAGAAACTCACATACATAGTAAGATAAGTAAGGTTATTAGACAATGAGCGTAATCACTTGAAAGTTTGGAAAGATGCCGTTCTGCTGGTGTAAAAAGGAATTACTATTCGATATTGCAGTGGCTGTTTTATTGCGAATTACGATGCAATGTCCCTTCAGACAAGCTTGCATGTCCGAAGGAACAGGCACTGCGGAAATTACGGCCGTTATGAAATACGCAGTTGCGTATATGGACAACCATTATCTGTGTAATGGAATGACGACAGTTAAAATTTGTGCTGGACCGGGACTTTAACCGAATTTGCTGCTTAACGCGAGCGGTCGCGTTACCATTGGGTAATCCGAGCACGAATATGTCAGACACAAACTTCCATACGCCGTCAACCAAGTGTCAACAACCTGTGCAGGTACATCCATTACGTATATTCTCCTACAGGTGAGACATTTTACTTGAAAATCGCTCGTCCAGTGTCGGCGGATAAATACGAGATTGCAGTGCCTGTGTCTTTCCGGTTGACGACATGTGGAAGTTTGGCTCTGGATGTGAGTCCTGCTCGGATAGGTTAATGACGCCGGCACGGTAGCTCAGCGTGTTCGGTCAGAGGGATTGCAACCCTCTGCAAAAAAAAAAAAAAAAAAAAAAAAAAAAACTGAGTGAACGGATCATCGATGAACTGGATCGGGTGTCATGTCGTCCGCCCCGAAAAAATACAACGAACAATATCGAACAAAATGAGATTAAAAAAAAAAAAACAACAACAACAACAAGGCGACCGCTCGCGGCAAGCAGAAATCCGGGTTCGAGCCTCGGTCCGGCACGAATTTTGACTATCGTCATTTCATTATACAGCTGATGGTTGTCCATATTCGCAACTGCGAATACATTTTACTAATTAGCTTTCTCTTCTTTGCCATTAAAGTAAGAAAATGACGTAGTCAACAACTGTTGAGATACAGTAATCAAAATGGATGACAACGGCAGCTGAACGAACACACGAATAATCCATGAATTAAACTAAATAAACTATCCATATGGATGAAAATTGCTGAACCATTATCAGGCTTGGCAAGGCTCCTAGCAATTCGTATTTGTAGCCAGGATCGCGTGTTATCAAAAAAAAAAAATGGCTCTGAGCACTATGGGACTCAACTGCTGAGGTCATTAGTCCCCTAGAACTTAGAACTAGTTAAACCTAACTAACCTAAGGACATCACAAACATCCATGCCCGAGGCAGGATTCGAACCTGCGACCGTAGCGGTCTTGTGGTTCCAGACTGCAGCGCCTTTAACCGCACGGCCACTTCGGCCGGCCCGCGTGTTATCAAAACACGTAGTACCCACGTACTCTTTAGTGGTGCGGATTGAGAAAGAGCGTAAAAGCCGGCCGCTGTGGCCGAGCGGTCCTAGGTGCTTCAGTTCGGAACGACGCTGCTGTTACGGTCGCAGGTTCGAATCCTGCCTCGGTCATGGATGTGTGTGATGTCCTTAGGTTAGTTAGGTTTAAGTAGCTCTAAGTCTAGGGGACTGATGACATCAGATGTTAAGTCCCATAGTGCTTAGAGCCGTTTGAACCGTCATCGTAAAATTAGCTCATTATCGCTCGAGTACAAATGCGTTAAGCTTCATTTGCAATATCACGTATTTGATCTGGATGCAAACAGAGTACCTGTGTGAAGTGCTACGTGAAGCCAACTACAAGAACCTTGGAAGAACTCACGAGCAAATGACATGTATCGTATTTCGTGCAAATCTCTTTGTTTCGCGGGCGGAACTCTCGAGACAGCGTAACCAACGATCAAAGGGTTGTCCAATTTTTTTTGTGTACTATAAGCTTTCCAAAAGCATCTGTCCATGCTGCGGGAGTCGTTCTCAAGAGGCAGACGAGTGGCAGAGAGATACGCGCAGAAGGCCAGCGGACCACCGCTTGCCGGAGGACGAACGAAATAATGAAAGGGAGTGGAGTGTACAGCCACCTTCCAAAGTTTTCCTATTAATACGGAGCTGCACAACGCTTCAAACAAAAGCATGGATCCATTTCAACATCTTGCCAATAGAGAGGTCAACGACCATACACATTTCCAGAATGAGATTTTCACTCTGCAGCGGAGTGTACGCTGATATGAAACTTCCTGGCAGATTAAAACTGTGTGCCCGACCGAGACTCGAACTCGGGACCTTTGCCTTTCGCGGGCAAGTGCTCTACCAACTGAGCTACCGGAGCACGACTCACGCCCGGTACTCACAGCTTTACTTCTGCCAGTACCTCGTCTCCTACCTTCCAAACTTTACAGAAGCTCTCCTGCGAACCTTGCAGAACTAGCACTCCTGAAAGAAAGGATATTGCGGAGACATGGCTTAGCCACAGCCTGGGGGATGTTTGCAGAATGAGATTTTCACTCTGCAGCGGAGTGTGCGCTGATATGAAACTTCCTGGCAGATTAAAACTGTGTGCCCGACCGAGACTCGAACTCGGGACCTTTGCCTTTCGCGGGCAAGTGCTCTACCAACTGAGCTACCGAAGCACGACTCACGCCCGGTACTCACAGCTTTACTTCTGCCAGTACCTCGTCTCCTACCTTCCAAACTTTACAGAAGCTCTCCTGCGAACCTTGCAGAACTAGCACTCCTGAAAGAAAGGATATTGCGGACCATACACATTGTTTAACCCTAGAGCACTAAAGGGAGGAAAATATTGCATTGTTACTAAACCATCGTACATTTCACTACTCCAAATTTTATTGAAATAAAATCGTATTTTACAGATTACGCACTAGTCAATTACAAGTACTACGCACTAGTCAATTACAAGTACTAGATCTTCATTGGTACTTTACGTATCAAATAAGTACAAAATGTCCTTTTCATGCCCTATAATAAAAACTTTTACTACTCAAAACGTTATCGAAAAAAAGGTCAGAATTTATGTTATGCACTAGCCCCAAGAGTTTATAACCACAAAATGAATAGAGAGTCTTCCTCTTTAGATACTATTATTACAGTCCAAGCAAGGCCTAGCTCGGTGTTCTGCACACCTCTTTAGCAGTGGTTAAAAACGGTCTTCGCCATTCTTCGTTCGATGGAAGGACAAAATGAGCATATTCCCTTGAGGTTGTTGTTGTCTTCACTAAATTCTCCATTGTATATGTCTTCATCAGACGCTTCAACCAAATCACCCTGGATTTTAGTGAGAAAATCGAAGTCTGTTAATTTCAGTAGTACACGACGAGATTAGCATTACAAATATGATATAAACTACCACTCAATTGTGGTTTCTTTATATTTCACCTAAGATGCCACACTAATACAAATTCTCACCAATAAAAACAAATATGCTGATTATTACAAAATAGGCACAACATTACGAAACATTCGTAATATTTACAAGAAGAGCGCCAGCATTAGCAAATCGCTGGAGTCATGCAATTAATAATTGAACCTTTGTTAATAACGAGGTACCCAGGAGTATGTGTCGTTCATGTGCCAATACTGGCGGGATCCACAAAAGTCTAGTAATCTTGGGTTAAGCTGGAGCTGCGTGGCCTTGTAGAAAGAAACATGTTATCTGAACACCATAATGCGCGTTTTAAGCTGTTATATATTTTAATCTTAACTGTTCTTGGCGGATGGTATTAAATTTCCAGGTGGTATAATGAATGATAGCTTTCTTTAAATGTGGATAAATGCAAGACAGTGCCCTAATGGCGAATATCCGCACCATATCACATACTTTAAATATTCAAGGGTTATACGAGTAGGCGATATGCAATCGGACAACCGTGTAAAAACAGTATTACAAAACGTCAATGGCATATATGATGGAAGGATTCTTAGAAAACGCAGTACACCTGTAAATGAATGTGCATTAGAGAAACAAATTCTACAGAGTGAGCCCGTACCAGACCGACCGTATTTCGGAGGTCTTCCACGGATATTTTCTGAGCATTTTGGTATCACGCACCCGTGGTCGCCAGTGGCTCTTTGCAGAGTGATAATTTGTTTATGGTTTATTCTGTTATCCAAATTGCCTATATGTCTCTGAAAATCATCACAACAATAGAAAACCCTATCATATGCAATTGCATCACAACAGTGAAAAATTCTATAATACCCTGTCGCAAAAAACTACAACACAGAACTCGAAGTAACGCAACAACCATCAGATGGATGAAACAGTGATGCAATATGGTCGCTGTCGTTGCAGGGACAACTCAACATAGCGTCGTTGCACTGCTGTTACATTGCATTCGGGGAACCTATGCTCGAGATGCATATCGGCCAACTCTCCATTAGCACACCTGTCCACATTGCTGTTTATCGCTATTAACGTTCAACTAACACTGCCGGAAAAACAAACCCAAGAGAGAACGGAGCAGTACTGAATGCAGGCGCGAGGGCGAAGAGTGTAGTCGGCATTAGTGCTGTCAACAGCAAGTACCGTGAATGAATGGCACAAGTTTGTTTCCAAATACGACACGCAGCGCATACCGTCGATATTTGCACTGTCGTGCAGATATTTTCTCTGCAATACAGATAAGTGGAGAGCAATAAATCAAATGTAATGTAATTACTCTGTGACCAGCCTTCGGAGACTACGGGACGCTCATACCAAAGCACTCAGAAAACATATGCCCTACAACGTCCGAAAAGTTTTCTGTGGACTTCGGATTCACGAGTCAGGAGGACGGATACATGTTTCGAGGAGTGATAGTATATGTTATTCTGAACAAAAAACTTCAAATGAATATGTGCCCTTTTCATAACCGCATCCGACAGAGAGAGATTTGAAAATTACGAGTGTCAGTCACGTATCCTTCTTCACCAGCACTCACATACGAATATAACCAAAGCGACATTAGGATACGTAGGTAACTTCTCTGAAACCACGCGTTTTTCCCACATTCATATTGACATAGTGAGCCCGCTGCTTCCAGCAGTAGGGTTCCAATATGTCTTCACGGTAATTGTCTTGTGCACCAGTTGAGCTGATGCCATTCCAGTTATGGGCATTTTGACGCAAACAGCAGCCAAAACGTTCATTACTATATGAAACTTCTCGCTCGCAATTTAAGGTGACAATTATTGAACTATATGAAGAGAAACATAAATTAGTTACAAAATACGGCGTGCACACACTTATTCGACATGTAAACCTCGCTACAGATATTCTGATTTAGGTTATGACATGTTCGATATGCCTGCCATCAATGGCAACTATGTGGCGCACACGAATAGCTAAATTTGCGTGACCCGCTGAAGTGTCGGAACATCGATGTTGTCGATGACATTCTGATTGCCTGCTTTCAGCTCAGCGGTGGTTTTGGGGTTATTACTGCACACATAGTTTTAATATAGTCCCACAAAAAGGAGTCGCATGTGTTCAGATCCGGAGAATATGGCAGGCAACCGAGGCCCATGCCAGTGACCTCTGGGTACCCCAGAGCCAGAATGTGGTCCCCAAAGTGCTCCTTCAGGACATCAAACACTCTCCTGCTTCGGTGGGGTGGAGCTCCGTCTTGCATGAACCACATCTTGTCGAAATCAAGGTCACTTTGGATAATGGGAATGAAATCATCTTCCAAAACTTTCACGTACTGTTCGTTAGTCGCTGTGCCATAAAGGAATAACGCACCGATGATCCTGTGACTGGACGTTGCACACCTCACAGACATCCATTGACGGTGAAGAGACTTATCGACTGCGAAATGTGGGTTCTCAGTCGCCCAAATGCGCCAGTTTTGCTTATTGACGAACTCATCCAAATGAAAGTGGGCTTCGTCGCTAAACCAAACCGTACTTGCGCATACTAATTTCCATATGCCCCGCGGCCAACCACGTAGTTTGAACGTCCTAACGCAAACTGTTTAGAAGTTATGACGATTTCATTTCATATAATTCAATAATTGTCACCCTGTACATACGTGTGTTCCAGTAACGCACCGTACGTATGAGCTCAGATGAGCAGCACAACAGCTGTCTACAAGAGCTGCAGAATGCATTGCAGTTGTCAGTGGACTTTCTGAACATATTGTATGAGGAAATATACAAAATTAAGCCAAACATTACATCACAATGTTGCATTTATCCTGTGCCCCTTTGTTTTCATCAGTTTTCATATCACGTTTCTTCTTCAGAATCACGACACTACCGTCCCTCACAGCGTGTACCCTTCTGTCTTATTTACATCGTATTTTTTTTTATCATTATGCACTGAGGTGACAAAAGCGCATATAAGATGACGCTAGCATCGTGAGGACGGTGCACTAGCGGAGCCGTGATATTCCCTCAGGTGATTCATGTGAAATGGTTTCCGACGTGATTATGGCCGCAGAACGGGAATTAAAAGATTTTGAACGCGTGGGAAACTCCATTCCGGTAATCGTTGGAGAATTCAGTGTTCCGAGGTCCATAGTATCGAAAGTGTGCCGAGAATACCAAATGTCAGGCATTACCCCTCACCACGGACAACGCAGTAGCCGACGGCCTTCACTTAACAACCGAGAGCAGCGGCGTTTCTGTAGAGTTGTCAGTGCTAATAGACAAGCAACATTACGTGAAATAACCGCAGAAATCAATTTGGACGTTTGACGAACGTATCCGTTACGACATTTCGGCGAAATCTGGCGTTAATAGCGTAGCAGCAGACGACCGACGCGTGCGAGTTGGTTAGACTGCATGATATCGCCTGCAGAGCCTCTCCTGGGCTCGCGACCACATCGGTAGGAGCCTTGGTGACTGGGGCTCAGGACTATATCGGTTGGAGCCTTGACAACTGGTAAATCGTGGCTTAGTCAGATGAGTCCCGATTTCAGTTGGTAAGAGCCGATGCCAGGGTTCGAGTGTGGCACAGACCTCACGAAGCTATGGACGCAAGTTGTCAACAAGGCACTGTACAAGCTGGCGGTGGCTCCGTAACGGTGTGGGCTGTGTTTACATGGAATAGACTGGGTTCTCCGGTCTGTTCAGCTACTTGAAGTTCATCTGCAGCCATTCAAGGACTTCATGTTACCAAACAACAATGGAATTTTTGTGGATGACAATGCGCCGTGTCATCGGTCCACAAATGTTCGCGATTGGTTTGAAGACCATTCTGGATAGTTCGAGCGAATGCTTTGGCCACGCATATCACCCGACATGAATCCCATCAAACATTATGGAACGTAATCGAGAGGTCAGTTATGCACAAAGTCCTGCACCAGCAACACTTTAACAGTTATGAACGGCTATAGAGACAGTATGGCTTAATATTTCTGCAGGGGACTTCCAACAACTTCTTCTCTCCAAGTCAGTTCGAGTTGCTGCACTACACCGCGGAAATGAAGACGCGACACGATATTAGGAGGTATTTCACGTCTTTTTTCACCTAAATATAATGTGCCTGGAAGCGTATGCTTTTTATAGTGCTGTACATTTTTATCTCTTCTCTCCTTGACGGACGGTATTAAATTTCCACTCAGTAAAATCATGGCAGCTGTCTTTAAATATAGATAAATGTAAGACAATGCCCTCAGGCCTATTGGCCAACTTCTAGAGGACATCACATTGTTTAAATATTTCAAAGTACTACTGAGATGTGATATGTAATGGAAAGAACACCTCAAAATTAAGTTCGCTAAGGTGAATTGCAGATTTAGATACGCTGGAGGCGTTCTCACAGAGTGCAGTTCATCTGTAAAGGAAATAGACTAAAAAGCGATAGTATGGTCAATTCCAGAGCATAGTTCCAGTCTTTGTAGTCCTTATCGAGTTGGCGTGACAAAAGACGTCGAAAGGATTTAAAACCGTGCTGTCAGGGCCCTAACGGGTCTGTAACGTCCATGAGAAAGTGTAACAAGTGTGCTCGGGGAAATTAAACTGGAATCTTTTGAAAAACTGCGACGTTATTATCGTGAAACCAAGTTGGGTAAATGCAAAGAACCGGTATTTGACGAAGACTGCGTGACAGTTCTGCCGCCACTATCGAGTATCTCGCATACTGGTTACGAGAAAAAAAAGTAAGGACGCCTACAGACGCACACCTACTCCTTACGTATCTGGGATGAGATAGAAAATCGCTAATAATGGTAGGAAGTACCGTCCGCGGAGCACTACAGTGACTTGCAGGGCATGTGCCTAGATTTAGATCTAGATAACTGAAAAATATACATCTACTCTACTCTGAATATCGGTTCTTGGGACTTACTTGCTAGATTTTCCTAAGATATTAGGCAACTCCCTTTTGAGCGGTTGTCAGTGCAGATTCTTCAGCTTTGAGCGACACTCTTTCGTGAGGCACAAAGTCCTATACACATCAGCGCTGCCCCTTTGTGGATACTCCAGATAACACCTGCTAGTGCAACTAGCTATGGATCCGACACTGGTGTGGATCTCACAGCTCTACAGGCTACTTCGGATATTTTCGAAGCAGTACTTTTCTGAAGCAATATTATTTGTAAGAAGATAGTCCCTCGCTATGGATATAAGCGTTGCGGATGGATGCGGGAATACTGCTTTGCCGTCCTGGGCATGGTCTAGCGCAAGTGGTTTGCCATTGCCTTCCTCCGACCTGGTATAAGCTATCAGGTTTGTATTCGTGTTTTGTGAATAACGGATGACTGCTATCACATTGGATTAGTGCAATGAAGAAAGTAATACCCGGTGCCGCCAAGTAACCTACTCCTTTCCAGTAGCGCCGGCCGGGGTGGCCGAGCGGTTCTAGGCGCTACAGTCTGGAACCGCGCGACCGCTACGGTCGCAGGTTCGAATCCTGCCTCGAGTATGGATGTGTGTGATGTCCGTAGGTTAGTTAGGTTTAAGTAGTTCTAAGTTCTAGGGGACTGAAGACCTCAGCAGTTAAGTCCCATAGTGCTCAGAGCCATTTGAACCATTTGAACCTTTCCAGTAGCGCCAAAGGGTTCGCCTACATTTCCCCATTTGACACAATTATCTCTAACCATGCAATTACCATGATTTCACGAGCCACCATTCAGAAGTTTGTATTGTAACTCAGGATGTTGCTGCAAAAACTGGTGATCAGAAAGTAGACGCCACCACCTCTCTTGTCCTCCCCTTGCCTGCCATCACTGACAGTGAATATTTATTCGGTCAGCAGAATTCAATCGGGCTACTTCCGATTGGAATGCTACTTCACAAGCGAGCGCCAACGAACGTCACTGTGGAGATGGGTTCTACTAAATAAATTACGCTTCCAGTGATGCAAAAACACTTGAAGAACGTTAAATGGGATGACCGCACACCCGTTCAAGCGACGTTTCTTTCCTGATGCAGCTCACAAATCTTCTCGAGGGAATCAACTTTGAAAATTTCCGCGTGTCAGTATCATTGTAATGTAAGGTCCGTTTTTCAACAGGCTGTTTCGCTCTGCAGTAGGATGCTTGTCTGCCAAGTGGGGAGAATGAGTTCGAATCATGGCCAATTCAAATTTTTAAGCAAAGTTGCACGTTCTGCGATAATTTCTGTACATAGTAAAATACATGAATACGAAAGAAATTACTTTATAACGTCTTTTCTATTAATTTTAACAATCTTTTAGAAAAGATCGATAGTTAAGAATTTATGATTGCAGTGAATACTAGATTTTTATGTGATGTATAATTATAAATAATAAGATGTGAGTCTTTCATAAAAATGACGATATGTTTGATTAAGTTTATGTTCAAATAACGTAGGTATTCTAACTGAAGTAAAAAACAAAAAAAAAATGGCCAAAATGTACCAGTCTCGAACGCTACCGATTTTTTTCCAACTTTTTGTATTTTCGCTTCACGGTAAAGCTCGTAAAACATGAGCCTTTGTTTCAAAATTCACATTGGCCGAGAATAGAACACAGGCTGCCCTCTTGGCAGGCAAGCGTCTGCCGTCAAAAAAATCAGTCACACTTAACAATGTTAAACACGCACAGAAAATTTAAAAATCGAATTTCTCGAGAATTTTTGAGAGTTGGTTTGAACAGCTGTATGAGATTGGTGTTCGAAATCCGGACTTCACGTACCATAAATAAAAAAAATTCCATTGCCATATTGTCTCCTTGTCAGTCAAACTGTGATAAGTGTTGCTGGGATATAATCGAGAACATTGGCGTTTGGCTCTTACAAAAATAAGTCATACTTGAGCAGTTAAAAAATGTCGTCGCAACAGTAGTAGACAAGTCTCCATCCCTTACAACAAAGAAAAACAATCCGTTTTCTGCATGCGTGAACCATTCTTATTACTGACGGTAAGGTGGGACAGCTAACCACACCATTTCTTTTGTAATCATTAACAGTACGTATTTCATTCTCCATGCACAATTTCTTTTGCCCAAGAAGGCAGAAACTCTACACTGAGATGCCTGTATTTTTCAGTCCTGTCCTAGGTTTTGCTCTCCTCTCGTTGTCTCAAGAAACCTAGCGGAGCTCCACTGGCACTGTACTGTTTATCATTTGTTGTGCTTAATGTCTCAAAATTTGGCGATAAATCTCCCATAAGTATTTCATGTAGCGTAATTTACCAGTCCGTAGCGTTCTGTTACTCGTATAACGTAAGGCATTGTGTCTTGGTGCACTGAAGAGTTTTCCGGTATTTGTAACGAAAATTCCAGTTAGACGCATCAGGTTATGTGAAGTTTCACGTTACACAACGACCTCAAAGGATGTGCTCCACACTATAGCTACAAATTCATTGTATAGAGCAGTAAATATCGGACTAAACATTTTTAACAGTTTATGTTATTCTATAATATTAAGCAATGGATACAGTATCCTACTACACATGTGTCCGCCAGTACTGAAAATTTTATACAGTATTTAGTTAAAAGCTTTGTTTAGTCAGCTGGCTAAATGGCCAATGCCATTAATCGCACAGTCTTTCATAAAAGATATCATTATTTCCAACTAGGTGTCATTATCATCATTGCCGGCTTCTTATCCTCTGTATGCTGCTCTTCCATTCGCGAAATTTCGTTTGTCATTTCCTACGAAACACGATACTTCTCTAGATGTCAGGCCTTCGAATTCAGCAATGCAAAGACAACTTTAATTTAGCTGCATTTGTTGCTATCAGATATGTACGCGCAACAAATTTGATTGATGACACACTGAAAATAGTTTTTTCTCATTCAATCTGACACCACAAAGGTCACCACGTGTCATTAAAGGCCACCTCGCTAACTGCGTACTTTCTAACTACGAATGACCAGAAAAGATGGCACAAAGTGTTTGCTTGCTGCCTGTTATCTAGATTTTCTTGTAACAATGTCTGTAGCTACAAGTGTCGAATTTTTCGAAGATTCCAGTGTTATCGTTAAATGAAGTAATATTATTGTCAACAGGTAGTCAATTTTCAGAACGAAAATTTCAATTTTAGGGACGAAAACTTTCTTAATTCTGTCGTACGCAAACGAATGTAACTGAACAGAACATTATCTAAAAATACAGAAGCGTGGGAATTAAACTTATTTATCGTTAATAAATCATTCAGCATGTGTAGCAAAATGAGTAACGCAAATTAAAACATACGCAAAGCAGATCTAAATTCAGAATAATTCCTATGATGTTAAACAAGCAGGAACGAAACCATACTTTGAAACCGTACAATTAGCTGTGGCGTTCTTTTTCACAGTTCGGTTTTCGCTACTGTGGGCCACTACGATACTGCTGCATCAAATATATTTCGCAGTGTTTGAAAACTATATTGTATTACAGCATCAGAAAATCAAGTACCTAGACATCATTTTTTTCCGCATTTAAAAAGTACTACCTTCTGTTGTTCGCTTTAGTGCTAGTAGACACAAAAAACTGCAGACAAGGTTACAAAATTATTCTAAATTTTGTTCCACTGCACCACTGGAGGACCATAAAATTAAAATTGAATGATGTACTACATCTTGATTATCGTTATGTCATTGATCATCTATAGCTCTCGTTTCATCCACATTTTATTCGTATAAACGTGAATTGTTACAAGAGCAAGGAGGATATTTTTCAATATAAAGCGCAGAGTCTGGTTCCACTCAACACCGAATAAGCATTCTTCCAAAGTAGCTCTCCGGGAGCCGTTTGCAGGTTTATATCATTTCCAACGCGAATACAAAGCACTCCATTTTATCCAGACATATTATGACAGCTACACAATTAGAAGCGTCCAGCTACTGCTTTATTACTGTCTCGGTTACCGTGTACTACACCTATAAATACATCCACATATTTCGTCGTCAGTTACAGTCTAGCAACTAGTGCTGAAAATCTATTTTCTTGAGTGAATTTACTTCGCTTCCGCTTGAAAATGACCTCTCGCAGCAACAGGTGTTCTTCAGAAAAAGCTTCAAGGGCTATCACGAACACACGCCGTTGTTCTAATTGCTAATTACTGTACGTAAGAAAAGATAACTCACACCAGCTGCACGTAGTTTTATACATTAATCACCCATTTTTTTGAATGACACACGAAGAATGAAAGTGGCGAAAGTAATTAATCCAAGAGAGTTAAGTGATCAGTCTAAAGCTCATACAAAATGAATATTAATGACAATAATGTTTTTTAGTACGTATGCTGGACTGTTTCGACACCTTGTCAACGATTACACAATAACATTATCATCAATCCCTTCTTTTTTCCTTTTGTCTCTGCGTTAGCAGACCGATAGTACTTATATTCGTATTGAGGCACATGTTATTCCATGCTTGATACAATTTCGCATTCATTTTTCTCAATAGTTAGCGCTCACCAAGATGTTTAGCAGCATAGATGATATTTCTGTTTCCGTAGTCACAAGATGAACTATAAAAGACCCCGACAGAACGCACTGGGAGTGTGAATACGTCTTTTTTTCAAAATAGTAAAAAATACTATAAACCGATACGTATATTCGACAGCTTTCACTCAGCTTCCTCAATTTATGATCAAATTTCGTTTTTTCTGCCTGCTTGGTACTTGTCCGTGTCCTAGTCATGTCATCAGACAACACCACTGCCTAGACAACAGGGTTCCTCAGAACACCATATTTCGTCTCTTCATACACTATAGACTATTTTTCTCGTTTATCATGTTGTAGACCCGCTTAGTTTTTAACAACCATCAGTGACTTGGCATTTCAGATACATCTCGCCTCTCACTTTGCGTTACTGATAGTTAAGATTTGATTGTCGTACAACTCTAAGAAAGAGCTATACAAACAAGTTGTTTAATGCTGACCATGTCATGAATTTTTAGAATAAAGGCTGCCATCAGTTTTTTACAAGTTATCTACTGAGTATTTATTTGCAAATAGCAGATTTCTAGTAGAGTAAATGCTGTGTTACCTCAGGCTTTAATCGTTATCTGCGTACCATTCTTATTTGTATTGCTCGTAGAGACATTGCCCCTGCAGCGAATTGTTATCTACGTAACATGTTCAAAGCACGAAGCATTTTGTCAAGAAAATGCGCACAGTTCTCTAAAAACGAACAAACTTTCTATGTACGTCGCTCCAATGTGTGTCTTTCATTCCTCATTTTAATCCCTGAGTGTATAAATTAAAGAGGGGAGCAAGTAACTTACAGTCTTGTTTAACTTCGCATTCATATATAACTAAAAGAATATTTGTAATCGCTGCAAGAGAATCATATACAGGGTGAGTCACCTAACGTTACCGCTGGATATATTTTGTAAACCACATCAAATACTGACGAACCGATTCCACAGACCGAACGTGAGGAGAGGGGCTAGTGTAATTGTTCAATACAAATCATACAAAAATGCACGGAAGTATGTTTTTTAAGACAAACCTACGTTTTTTTAAATGGAACCCCGTTAGTTTTGTTAGCACATCTGAACATATAAACAAATACGTAATCAGTGCCGTATCTTGCATTGTAAAACGTTAATTACATCTGGAGATATTGTAACCTAAAGATGATGCTTGAAACCTCCGACGTTCAGTTGCGTGTTGTAACAAACACGGGCCACGGTTGGCGAGCAGCATCTGCAGGGACATGTTTACGATGACGACCGTGTTTACGAGTGTGGCTGTAGTGCACTGTTGTGGTTTGGTCTAGCTGTCGCAGTGTCCGCATGTAGCGCTTGCTGCTATTGTTATTCTGCATTCGTCTCCGCACGCAGACCAACTGTAGTACACTGTGTTACCAGACGTCTGTGATAGTGTAGTGTTGTAGGAACTGTGACCATGGTGTATTCGAACTCTGAAAAGGCGGAAATGATACTCATCTATGGCGAGTGTCGACGAAATGCAGCTGAAGCCTGCAGGGTGTATGCAGAACGGTACCCGGACAGAAAGAATCCAACGTGCCGCACATTGCAAAACATCTACAGCCAACTGTACGCAACAGGTATGGTCGTAGCACGCAAACGGGTCCGTAACAGGCCCGTCACAGGAGAAGCGGGTGCAGTTGGTGTGTTAGCTGCTGTTGCCATGCACCCACACATGAGTACACGGGACATTGCGAGAGCCGATGGACTGAGTCAAAGTAGTGTCATGCGCATACTGCATCGTCACCGCGTTCACCCGTTTCACGTGTCGCTACATCAGCAATTACATGGTAATGACTTTAATCATCGAGTGCAATTCCGTCAATGGGCATTAACAGAGAGTGCGTTGCAGTTCTACCTGTTTACCGATGAAGCGGGTTTCACAAACCACGGGGCAGTGAATCTACGGAACATGCGTTACTGGTCCGTGGACAATCCTCGCTGGCTCAGACAGGTAGAGCGACAGCGACCGTGGACTGTAAATGTATGGTGTGGAATCACTGGCGACCACCTCATTGGTCTTCACTTCATTGCAGGGGCCCAAACAGCTGCAACATACATCGCGTTTCTACCGAATGATCTGCCAACGTTGCTCGATAATGTCCCACTAGAAACGCGTCGACGTATGTGGTATCAGCATGATGGTGCACCTGCACATTCCTCAATTAACACTAGGCTGACCCTTGACAGGATGTTCGACGGGCGTTTCATAGGACGTGGAGGACGCATAAATTGGCTAGCCCGTTCTCCTGATCTTACACCTCTGGACTTCTTTCTGTGGGGTACGTTAAAGGAGAATGTGTACCGTGATGTGCCTACAACCCCAGAGGATATGAAACAACGTATTGTGGCAGCCTGCGGCGACATTACACCAGATGTACTGCGGCGTGTACGACATTCATTACGCCAGAGATTGCAATTGTGTGCAGCAAATGATGGCCACCACATTGAACATCATTGGCCTGACGTGTCGGGACACACTCTATTTCACTCCGTAATTGAAAACGGAAACCACGTGTGTACGTGTACCTCACCCCTCATGGCAATGTACATGTGCGTCAGTGAAAAAGACCAATAAAAAGGTGTTAGCATGTGGACGTAATGTGCTGTTCCAGTCTCTTCTGTACCTAAGGTCCATCACCGTTCCCTTTGGATCCCTACGTGATTCGGTGCTCTCCGATACACACGATCGAACAGCGGAGGAGTGGTACTAAAGCGTCAGCTTTAGGTTACAATATCTCCGGATGTAATTAACATTTTACAATGCAACAAACGGCACTGATTATGTACTTGTTTATATGTTCAGATGTGCTAACAAAACTAACGGGGTTCCATTTAAAACAACGTAGGTTTGTCTTAAAAAACCTACTTCCGTGCATTTTTCTATGGTTTGTATTAAACAATTACACTAGCCCCTCTCCTCACGTTCGGTCTGTGGAATCGATTCGTCAGTATTTGATGTGGTTTACGAAGTATATCCAGCGGTAATGTTAGGTGACTCATCCTGTATACTGGCCATAATGTACAATGTCACCAGACGTAATAACATGTTAAGCGTTAACAAATCAAAATCTCAATTATTTTACCCTGAACATTTATATCCTTAAAATAACGTCGGAGCTATTTACGTGAAATTCCTCTGTGTCATTTATCGACGCACTGACTTAGCTAAAATTGAGGACGAAGAGTAACTGCGTGAGAACCATATGATCACCTGAGTAAATTTGTTTACTCGGTCCTAGCAGCAGCTGTCATTGTTTGATGATACATGGGTAACCTAGTAATTATATAAATATAATGTGAGATAATAGCAAAGCAGTACCCCGAACGACAGAACATGTGCTAGGGATCGTATGTTGAGTAGTATTTCAATCGAGATGGTTCTTACAGCGGTTAAGACGTTTAAACCTCGTTAGCCTATCCTGTGTTGGGTTATCCGTGGTTTCCGTAAATCAGGTGAGCTCGAAAGATTCTTGCAACAAAACGTCGAGCCGCTAACCTACATCAGCTTGTTATAATTTAGATTCCTCGTAGACTTGATAGCCAACTTTAGGCGAATAACAGGAAGGAGCCGTAATCGAGGCCACAGTCTATGCGACCACGACACGTACCGGCTCTAAGGTCCCGTCTCCAGTGACCTCGCTACCGACACGAAAACAAGGAATTGATGACCACCAGGCATTTCGTTAACATTTACATGGCCGAAATCCTGAGATATAACTATGATTGGTACAGCCGAAAGGGACCACTAGAGGTCAATAAACCAAGCAACAAGTAAATAATTCTAATAAGCGTAAGCCCGGAAACCAGTGGTTTCTCCAGTACGTCTCATTACGATTTTGTGTAAATAGGCGAAGTGGCAAGTGAAAATTTGTACAAAGGCTGGGAATCGAACCAGTGTTTCCTGCTTACTACGCAGGTACAAGTTTTCACTCGCCGTTTCAGTCTGTATACATAAAATCATATCTGTGTGAGATTAATGAAGTCTCTGAAAGTGTGTCATTTAATTTGCATAAGTATCTGCATCTGGGTTTGATGTTGGATCCCCGATTTACACTCGATGCTGAGGTGCTATTCCAGAGGATGGAGAGCCTCGGCAATTCTGTTCATGTGTAAGGGAGAATTTAGACTGGGGCGGTAGTGAGAATTTGGATCGAGGACGGAGGTGTGCCAGGTAATCCGTGCAGTTGTGTGAACCGCTGACCCAAGGTGACTTAGTGACTGACGCACCTGCCCACTAAGCAGGAGACCCGGGTTCGATTCCCAGCCTTGGTAAAAATTTCCACTTTCCACTTCAGTCTATATACATAAAATCATATCCGTATGTGACCAGTAGAGTCTCTGAAATTGTGTCATTTGACGTATTACGACGTAAGTACATGTTCCCATTACAACAGACTCCCCGAGTATCTTAACTGCACCTGAGGATTCAAACTGCAAGTGTTCCACATGACCACGTTCACATGAGGCAGGCTGCAGCACGTGTGCTCATCGATGCTCGTACACGCTCAAAAGTCCCAGGAGTCAAATGGCTCTGAGCACCATGGGACTTAACATCGGACGTCATCAGTCCCCTAGAACTTAGAACTACTTAAACCTAACTAAACTAAGGACTTCACACACATCCATGCCCGAGGCAGAAATTGAACCTGCGACCGCAGCGGTCGCGCGGTTCCAGACTGAAGCGCCTATAACCGCTCGGCCACAGCGGCCGGCTCCCAGGAATCTTCCAAACACTTTGACCGCCATCGACAAGGCGTTCTCAGAGTTCATCGCCACTATCAATAGGTCTTGAGTGCACAAAAGCTTCTAAATATCCCCCCCCCCCCCCCCCACACACACACACAAAAACCCCTGGGGTTCATGTCGGGTGATTGGAGGCTACGGTATTGGTGAACCGCGACAGGTACACTTGTTATCGAAACACCGTTAACTAGTATTTGGGTATCCGGAATGATGATAAAATCAAACAAGGACTATTTATCACTTTGTAAGTTCCACCTGACTTACGGTGTTTCGAAACAAATCTAGCCCATCTCAGCCTAGCCTTTACAGGGTTGTAGCACAGGGGTGTCTGAACTTGTGTATACGTCGTATTGGGGGGACCATTGGTTTCCGGGTCTATATTTATCAGGATTATTTGCTTGTTTGCTGCTGCTGAGTAAGCGTTTAAGGAGACCAAACTGCTAAGGTCGACAGTCTCCTGTTCACCCCCCGGAATGAAGCAGTGTACCCAATCTGTCTGCGTATGGAGTAAATTCCGTGTGCAAGTGGGAGAAAGTATATTAAATATTTGGGTAACGTATATCCGAGACGGAATATGGGAACCAGCCCAGTATTTACCTAGTGAGTTGTTCGAAACTGTCTAAAAATTACATCGACGCTGGCCGGCGCACGGAACGCCGGGCGAGTTCGATCCCCGTCCCGGAAGCGGCCGCGTTAACGCGCGCAGCTACGCGGGCGGGCATTTGCCTGTTTTATTGGCCTCTGCTCCTCCCCCCCCCCCCCCACCCCCACCCCCTCTTTCCATTTGTACCTGTGACAGTCAGCTATCCTGTAAACAGGCTGTACTCTGTCACTCTGATACTTACAAGAATTACGTTAATTGTAATATTACAAGACGATGTCTGATTTCAAAACCCCTGTCTGTTTACGGTCCTGAAAACCACTGCATAGACATTCTGAAATGTAAAACGATCACTAGTATTTTTGAAGTGTTTTGTGACAACGTTACGGCTGTCTAAACGGCTTACCGCGCGGAAGTCTTCTCAACCTACCAAAGAAATATTTGCCTCCATGGCAAGCTATACGTCTTGTTTACGTTGCTCTCTACGGGGAATGGAGTTCACGGCTAGGCTGGGACACTATATGTTTTGAAAAGGGGATTGATGTATGTTTTTCCATCAACCAGTGATTTTGCACAAGAGCCTTGGCTACCCAATTTTTCGATTGTAAGAAATACGAATATTCGTCAAACATAACATTTACATTAGCTGCCCTTAACTTTTTAAAGAATACGTCAGCGCAGCCTTAGATCCATAGCTGAAATCTCTATTTTTAATTTTTATTAAGATTGATATTTATAACACTGTAATTGATGTTTGAGGAGGAAACTGAAATGCAAAGAGTACAGAGTTTGAACGGGAAACATAATACAAACATATTATTTTGTTGCTTACGACCGGCGCTCCACGCCGAGGTTGTCATCGCATATTACAAATTTTCAAAAAATGGTTCAAATGGCTCTGAGCACTATGGGACTCAACTGCTGAGGTCATTAGTCCCCTAGAACTTAGAACTAGTTAAACCTAACTAACCTAAGGACATCACAAACATCCATGCCCGAGGCAGGATTCGAACCTGCGACCGTAGCGGTCTTGCGGTTCCAGACTGCAGCGCCTTTAACCGCACAGCCACTTCGGCCGGCATTACAAATTTTGCCCACCTTCGTAGCCGATGGCGCTAACGCACGATTGTACAATGGTGCTGTATCAGAAGAGTGCCGAATCACATCCAGTAAGTGGAAGAACTTTTCGTTTTAAATATTGTATGAGTGGTGGAAGGAAAATGGGATGACGTGAAGTTCCTGATGGCAAAAATATACAGCCAAATGCACGATTAAATCATAAACCTATCCGTATTGTCTCATAGAGCTATCTGACGTTTCTGTTAATCACCCGGGCGTTGAATATGACGTTTGTCTCAGCAGTTCACTTGGAGCTGTCTTATTCTTTGGTGGTATTAATGAAGAAATGTGACCAACATATTATGAATGTGAATCTTACAAATATGAAGTCAATCTTGATTGTCAACGAAATGAAGGTGAATGTAAGAACTGAGAAAGAGACTGTTTTCGGCGTTCGATGAGAAAAGGCAGTACAATATAGGATCCTCAGGAGAAGCGATCAACAGATGGAAAGTAAACGGACAGAAAGAATACCAGGTAACAGACGACATTGGAATAAATGCTAGTACTAAAGGACTAAAAAAGAATGGCACAAAAATTGTTTCGGCAGAAAGCGTATGATGATTTTATTTATCGCTATATCGTTTCACTTATTCGGTCATTTCTACCATCGTCAACAGCAACACAAACACCACAGTACACTCCAATTCATCACAGTTACATACATTAAACAGTTATACTTCACGGAAGGAGAGGGATATAGGGATATCAGTGGTGATGACCGTAAGAGGGATCTCTAGAGAACGGTGAGAGCGTGTAGACCGCTTTTGCGGCTGGAGGCGCCAATGACGAGCTCCTAAAGGTTCCGGCACGGGAGAAATACTGGAACTCAATTTGCTGCTAACTAGCAGAGGCCGCGGGACGGATGAAATCAGCGCGCCCTTCTGACAATTCCGGGCGCCATCTCTTTAAGCTAATACGCCGTTCATCTTCGGTTCGCCGCGGTCGCAGTATTGCCGACTTGTGCCCGGTAACTGGAACGTAATATCTTTTAATTGGAAACGGTAACGACCGCGGTATTTCACGTCTGCATAAATGGGCCAGAACCTCCTGCTCTCCCTCTTTCTTTATTTTGTGGGAGCGGGAATAATGTCGGCGGCGCCAGGTCGGCAGACGCCGGCGTCGCCGCAGCTTCCGGCGCCGGTCGCCCGCTTCCCAGAAACGCGATCGGGCCGGCCCGCGGCCCACGCTAATGCGCCCTAATTAATAAGCTAATTAATCCGTTAATGAGACGCAATCAGGAAATTGAATCTTTGTGTGTATCCGCGGTCCCCCCCGCTCGCTCTATCTCGGGCACGGGGCGAGACGTGGCCGCGATAGCATCGCTTTATTTCCAAACACACGGCTAATAAGTTGCGCGGGCAGAGGGGCGTCCGCGGCGGCGGCGGTAGGGCCCGTAACGAGGGCGGCGATAGCGGCGCTAGTTTCACGCCGGATTGCGGCCTCCGTGTTTCCGAAAAAGATGCTGCGCCGCGTAATGGCGCGTGGCTAAGCGGGGCTCGCTTTCATTCCGGCCGCAGAGCTCGCCGCGTCGCGATTGCCGTTAAGATTGGCCTGCCGGCGCCCCTGCAGTCTTCGCCGGTCTGCCGTGCGTGCCCGGCCAGCGGGGCAGACGCCTGCTCCCGGCAGCACGCGATGCGCTCCCCGCCTCGCTACCGTGCCCCCAGACAGCCACTGCTCCGGCGGTCGACCCCCCCCCCCCCCCCCAACCCTACGGCTCCCACTTGTCGTCGACTCCTACCTTCCCCCTGCTACGTACTCACAAATGATATACGAGGTACGTCAATCTAAAGCCGTGGTTATTCGATCGTCAGCGTTGAACGGGAACGTACAGAGTCCACTGTACTGCTGAACGATCAGAACCGATGCCGGTACTTGTACCAACCGGTCAACCGAAGGGTTCCGTGTTGGATTAGCCGAGCGGTCTGAGGCGCTGCAGTGGTGCACTGTGCGGCTGGTCCCGGCGGAGGTTCGAGTCCTCCCTCGGGCATAGGTGTGTTTGTTCTTAGGATAAATTTAGGTTAAGTAGTGTGTAAGCTTAGGGATGATGACCTTAGCAGTTAAATCCCATAAGATTTCACACACATTTGAACTTTTTTTTTTGTTCCGTGTTCGATTCCCGGTCGGATCAAGTTTTGTCCGCTCGGGGACTAAGTGTTGTGTTGTCCTTACGTAACTAACAAGGAAATCGTCTCCAATGCGCTATCGTATCGTTACTGAGATGGCTAAATGGGTATGACGCGAAAGACAATACACTCAAATTGGAATAAAAACGTGGTATACCTTATCACAGCACGCTCCAGTCGCAGCTGTCGGCTGTATATAGGGTTGTCAGGTCCAACAGATAAAATCCGGACTCAGCGCTATGTTTAGCCAGACATATTACCCTAAAACCCGGACTACCAATTTTAAATAGAAATACAGTTAGTTCGGTATTCCCAGTCGTTGATTAATAATCAATTGCAGTCAATATTTTGCTGGAAATCAACCTTAAACGTGCTTAAACTAAAAAACAATCAGTAAACGGACTTACAATATGTCAGTAACGATACCGACTATGTCTTCTTTGTAAGATACCCTTGCCGGCCGCGGCGGCCGAGAGGTTCTAGGCGATTCAGTCCGGAACGATCAGAACCGATGCCGGTACTTGTACCAACCGGTCAACCGAAGGGTTCCGTGTTGGATTAGCCGAGCGGTCTGAGGCGCTGCAGTGGTGCACTGTGCGGCTGGTCCCGGCGCAGGTTCGAATCCTGCCTCGGGCATGGATGTGTGTGATGTCCTTAGGTTAGTTAGGTTTAAGTAGTTCTAAGTTCTAGGGGACTGACGACCTCCGATGTTAAGTCCCATAGTGCTCAGAGCCATTTGAACCATTCTAAGATACCTTTGTTATTGTTGTGGTCTTCAGTCCGAAGTCTGGTCTGATGCAGCTCAAATGGCTCAAATGGCTCTAAGCACTATGGGATTTGACATCTGAGGTCGTTAGTCCCCTAGACTCAGTACTACTTAAACCTGACTAACCTAAGGACATCACACACGTCCATGCCGGAGGCAGGATTCGAACCTGCGACCGTAGCAGCAGCGCGGTTCCGGACTGAAGCGCCTAGAACCGCTCGGCCACAGCGGCCGGCTCTGATGCAGCTCTCCGTGCTGCTCTATCCTGTACGAGCCTCTTCATCCCCGAATAACTGCTGCAACCTACATCTTTCTGAATCAGTTTACTGATATCTCTTGGTGATCTTCCGCAATTTTTACCCCCGACACCTCCCTCCAGCAATAATTCGACGATTCCTTGATGTCTCGGAACGTGTTCTCTCAACCGCTCCCTTCTTATTGCTAAGTTGTGACACAAATTTCTTGTCTGCCCAATTCTATTCAGTACCTCCTCATTAGTTACGTGATACCATCTACTTTCCTGCATTCTTCTAAACTTAAAGTTCTTCATTAAACAAAACAAACAATTATCTATTGTTTTGGTACGGAAAATGAAAGGATATTCAGTAACTTCAGTCATTTCAGTTGCATCTATAAAGAACTAGCAATAATCCGTAGTCGAGTATTAACATTTCTCACTTTTTCTTTCGTGGCTCTCTTGAGAGGATAATTTAAAATTATACAACAACAACAACTACTACTACATTTTTGTGACTCTCTCAGTTTGCACTATACTACACTCCGTTATCCACTGGACATCTATGAAAGAGAACACCGCTTCGATGTTGGCATAAACGACCTGGAATTGCAAACTAAAACGCTGATAATGTCAATAGTTTCGAATAAAATTCTTCAGAATATGTGATCTGAAATAAGTTCTCCACACGAGAGAAGGCAAGAGCATTTCAGATCCACTGTCGTCTTTTTTTTTCCACACATTTCGTGAAGTTTTGCCATTGAACACGGAATTAACTATGACCTTTTTTTTTAATACTATTGGATGGTATATCGAGATAGAGGGTGAAAAAACATTCTCGCACTCGCAGCACGACTCCTCACATGCTAGCAATACAAAAATGTATTAAAACGCCAGATACCGCACCACGCAGACTACTTTATGCAAATAAAAACAAATAAGGCTCGATCCGAAATCGGACCCTCGATCTCCTGCTTGCTAAACCAAAATGCTATCCACTGCACAGCACTGTTCAAATGGCTCTAAGCACTATGGGACTTAACTACTGAGGTCATCAGTCCCCTAGAACTTAGAACTACTTAAACCTAACTAACCTAAGGACATCACACACATCCATGCTCGAGGCAGGATTCGAACCTGCGGCCGTAGCGGTCGCGCGGTTCCAGGCTGTAGCGCCTAGAACCGCTCGGCCACCCCGGCCGGCGCACAGCACTGTACTAACTGCTGAGAGAAGTAGTTGCCGTATCTGTGATCACAGTGTTGCCAGACTGTCAATCTTTACTGTCTATTTACTGCCCAAAATATGCGCAGGATGGAATTTTGTGAGAGACATTTTTTATTGGCATTGTGTGTGGAATCGCGCTTCGAAGTCCAAGTGCGAGAATTTTTCTTCGCCTATATATTTAAGGTATATCTCCTTACTCCTCTATACACTTACTCCTCGCTCTTATTTCATGATGCAGGAATGGGCCTTAGTTGTGCGTTCTCTGCTTGATCGCTAAAAAGCTTAACAAATACGGGATAAGCCGGACTTACACGTATTTGGCCGGGCACGACCGTGAAAATCTGGAGATGTCCGTCTAAAGCCGAACGCCTGGTAACCCTAGCGGTATAGGGCTCGCAAATCACACTACTAGTCATGTTGTTATATCCATAGTATACATAAATAAAAACTTCAATACCCATGGACATGTGAAAAGGCAGGAAAGTAGAATGTCCAGTCAGTAAGGACATCGGCTTATAAAAGATATATTACAAATAGAGCAATTCAAATTTATAATAGTTCTTCACATGAGATAAAAATTATTTCATCATTATCACTTTTTAGTAAAATCCTGAGGCCATTCTTACTTTAGCATCATTACTGTTCAGCAGCAGAAACCTTATAACATGTGGAATACAAAACTTAAAACATGGAAGAGCAAAATATGTAACTGCAAGTAGCGCTAGCTGTCTCGTAGATCAAGCCAATCGAAAAAACTCACTCCTCAGAACGAGAGCACTTAATCTATATTTACATAACATCGAATATTATGAAATACACTTTTATTAAACTTATAAGAAAGTTTCAGCATCATTTAGAAAATGTAAAAGCTAGTAAAACAATTTATGAGTGTAGTGAGACGCGTACCAGCAACAGATCACCCAATACTTTACATTTCTACAACTCTACTCGTTGCACTATACCGATCACGACTCTTACATGAGCGTACTTTGCATCTTACAATCTCCTGAAAGCTTTAGTCGTAGATATGTTAACTGAAAGCTTTAATTGTAGATATGCTATTAACTGATATTTAATTACAACAAATTGTTTCAAGAACATTGCATTTATTATGGATCCTGAGTGTGCCGTCGTATTGAAACGGCATACTTTCTTAATACGCAACTTACAATAATCCTTTAACCACCAATATGACGTTTCCCATCATTTTATTACAGCGAATCAGACAATTAACAATGGGTTTTCGAGATACCCTAAATTTGCTGACGCTTAGAAACGACATATGTACATATGGAATTCAACTGAAAGCCAATATGGCGTACCGCGACACAGTACTGAAGAGAGATCACACATAGGCCTATGTGGTGTAGGTGGCGTTCTTCTACCCCACTAGTCAGCGGTGAAATGCGTGTTCAGAATACCTGTCATGCTAGATATTGCTTTGAACGGTCGGAAAGACTCCCCATCATGCTTTTTTCACACTGTGACGTCAGAAACTTGTTACGCTAAGTACTCAGTGTTTGAATGCACGGCCCATGTGCCGACACCTCGGCTTTATTTCTCTCGCAAAACACACAGTTTCTTTTCTGAAGTGGACGCACGTAAAATTTCTACGTTACTTCTATTACAACGCACATTTCCTCCCTTGTCGAAGTGCTAGTAACGTTGTCCTATCTGTAGCACACATAAATAAAAACGTCAATATCCGTGAACATGTAGTAAGACAAAATGGGAAGATACATGTCCGATCAGTAAGGACATCATTTATTAAATGTTCTTAAAATCGAAAAAACTGACTCCTGAAAGAAAGCGCAGTTATATTTACATAACATCACATATTATAGACGTTATTTCTACTAACTTAATAAAAGAGTCTCACAACCTTTTATAAAACGTGACAGTGAAAAAAAGTCTAGATATGGTGGGACATGAACTCGTTTTTCGGGGCTTCGTAACATCGCACCCTTCCAATTACTCTATGCTGGAGTTCTGCAAAGAGCGATCTTGTGTTTCATATTACGGTCTTCTGAAGGCTGATACGCTATTAATTGACTTTTAATTACAACAAATTTTGCTAGGACCACACGTTCTTGACAGTCTTCAATGTGCTATCGCTTTAAAACGGCGAACTTTCACAACGCGCAAGCTATAACACGAAAAGAACTAAATCAGAAATTTTTTTATCCACTCATATGACGTTTCCCGTCATCTTATTACAGCAAATGGTACTAATTACACAAGTTATCGACATATTCAGTGTGCTATTGCTTCGAAACAGCATATATTCATAGGGTGCAAGCTATAACATAAAACCCGCTAAATATGGGCTTCAACTGACCACGACAAATAGAATATGGCGTTTCGAAAGTCCTGCTTGTGAGGCGGAGGGCGTTCTTGCTTCTTATTGTTTCTCCTTTACGTAGAGCGTTGCCGAAATATCGCAGAACTTATTTTGTGTTTTACGTGCCGAAATGGCTCCTCAACGTGAAGCAGCAGAAAGCGACGTCACAAAACTCGTAAAGCGCCACGTCAACGTTAGCTAACTCGTGCAGTGGACAAAGTCTTAAGGACGCAGAATTGTGCGCAGAACTTGACACGTGCGGTGCCAGCTTGACGGGTACAGAGGCTTAAACCGAAATCGACATGCGCAACGTACCTGGACGAGGAGCTAGTGACGTCACAGCGTGCATTTACACGATCCACTACATGGCGTAGCATAAAATGAAGGATCTTCCATGTAAGACTTTTACCTCGTGGAGAGGAACGTGGCCAGTGAGATGTGGCATCGGTTTTACGTCACAAGCAGACGGCATACAGTCTGGAATTAAACGCCGTAGTTTTTGTGTCTTTCGTTATTTTAGAGGGTGGGACCAATGAACCGATCGGATAGACTTGTGTGTTAAATGGTCGCTTCTGGGGCGGGAGGTGTGTCAGCCTGCATCGAATCCACCTGGAGGGTTAAGGGCGAGCCTAGATTTGCTTTTTAGACGTTTTCTACGTTCATGAAGGTGAATGCTGGGCTGGTACCCAAGCTCCACCTCACTTGCACGGTTCGCAAGTATTTAGAAAACGTCTGTTCTCTTTGACATATATGACGCTACACGCAGACACATATCCCGTCCCATATGATAATGTGGTGCGACGGGAAGTGGATCCGGCCACCATTAAGCAAGTCAAGCAAAATCTTTTAATATATTTATACGGATATTGCATGTGTTCTTTCGGATATGTCCGAAAGAATAGATATCACTAATGACCTGCAGCCGTCTAGAACGAAATTAGAATTATGTATTAATACCTTCAGCTGCTGACGGGCGTTGATATACATCAACGGGGACAGGTGAAAGTGTGGGCCCCGACCGGGACTCAAACCCGGGATCTCCTGCTTACATGGCAGACGCTCTACCCATCTGAGTCACGGAAGGCACAGAGAATAGTGCGACTGCAGAGACTATCCTGCTCACGCCTTCCGCGAGACCCACAGTCTCACCTTATATGTCCACACACTACATTCGTAGTGTTCTAGAAGGCTGCAGGTCATCAATGGTGTCTGTTCTTTCGGACATGTATACAAATATATAGTTCTGGCAATACCGGCCATGTCCTTCCTCTTCTGTGCGGATGCACACATATTACCCGAACTCTTACGGGACTTGGTAAGAATTTCTTTCACGAGTAATGAGAGTGTTGGATAGGGTCACTACGAATGTAGTGTGGGACATACCAGGTGAGAATGTGGGTCTCGCGGGAGGCGTACGCGATATAGTCCCTGCAGTCACACTATCCTCTGTGCCCTCGGAGGCTCAGATGGATAGAGCGTCTGCCATGTAAGCAGGAGATCGCGGGTTTGAGTCCCGGTCGGGGCACACACTTTCACCTGTCCCCGTTGATGTGTATCAACGCCCGTCAGCAGCTGAAGGTATTAGTATATAATTCTAAATCTGTTAATAGCCGTACCGACCCTGCGCCGTTGCCAGACAAAAGCACAAGAGAAAGACAAACTGTATGAATATAAACTGTCTGAAGGCATCAATACATTGAGAATCTCGCAAAAATGCTACGTTTCAGCTACTAAAATGACAGGATACTAGATTTTGGTAGTTAAACATTTCCCTAGTTGATGCTTTTAATGTTCTAACTTCTGTGCTATAAAAGTATATAGTTCAGTGCTATGATACAATGATAGTCTATTAAAAGCGCGTCGTTTTTGGTACAGTCTGTCATAGTTAAACATCAGATAAGAAAATTTGTAGATAGAGTCTTTAGACAGGGTATACCGCATGCGGACGTCTGGTTGCCATGTTGAAGCTGTACCGTCGTAAGATGTGAAGAGGAAGGTACCACCTTCCAACTTTTTTTTATCTTGTGTTTAGACCTTCCTTATTAATTTAATAGAAGTGTTATCTGCAATATTCGATGTTCTTTATTATAAATAATTCATTTGCTGCAGTTCTTGTTGAAGAGGCCAGCAACTGGACTATTTCCCTAATGGCCAAAAATCCTATTACGAAATTTTGCGTAAAATATATATACCTATCTCTTGGTTTTGTGTACTGCCCCATGTTTGTATAATTCCGATAAATATCTTTTTCAGTTGTGGTCAGCAGCTTCGAATAAACCTCCTCTTCCGTTCAAATGAAATTACAAAGCGAATCTCGGGCTTGCGTTCTGTGTGATGAAATAGGTTACTTCACGGTAACGTTAGTCAACGCAAAATCGAGAAAAGGATATTATGCATCCACAAAGTGGCATTATACACTATACTTTACTCCATCCGAAAAGTTCATGAAGGCCCAACGGTACCGACCGGCCGCCGTGTCATCCCCAGCCCACAGGCATCACTGCGGATATGGAGGGGCATGTAGTCAGTACACCGGTCTCCCGGCCATACTTTAACTATATTCAATTTAAAACCGAAATGAGATGGAGACTCAGTACAGTTAAGGAATAACTTCTCCTAGTGTGTGTTTCAGATCGTTGTGCAACATTATGTATTCTTCTTCTGCCAGCAATTTGCTGTTCAAGCCATTGACGAATCCTGAATTTCTTCGCGATTTTCTGCGCTCTTCTTCGACGATCGTTAGCAGAGTGAACACAGTTATTTTACTTGCGAACATTTTCGTAAAGTAACTCTGCGATTTTCAGGGGAGATGCAGCCGAGAACTGTCGGTGGGGAGCGCTGCGATCGCAAATCACGACGAGGAGCACGTTCCGTGAGAAGTAGCAGGCCGTTTTAAAGTGTGCAGCAGCCACGCCGGACACCACGTCTGGCTTGCTCCGCGATGTTAACCACGTCTCGTGTGAGGACGGTTTTAGACATATGCAGGCTCACTTACGACGTGAGAACGTCTATTCATCGTCGGTCGGACAGTCTTGTGTGACAAAGTACCGTCAGATTTAAATCCCTAATAACGACGAGACTAGCAATCCGTAAACAGTGATTGAGTCGACAAAGGTAGATCACGTCTGTACGTGCTCCTCGAGCGCTATTTGTTTTGCCTCTGACGTCATCGTACCAGTGTAGACGCATGCTCTTGATGGTTACGGATTAGTTTTGTGTAACGTTATAAACTGGTGTAGCGTGGAAATGAGTCTTTCTCGGACAATGATTCGGACCTCGTTGTGAACAGATTCCGAAGAACTACCAGGGCCGAAAAATGAGACGATAAGAATATTTTCCAGGATGTGAGTGAAAATGGGAATTACATAGAAAATTATAGAAAATGAAAGATAACGTCTCGTATGACCACTAAATATCCTCGGAACTACAGAGAACGCAACACAGAGGGGAACTCGCACCAAAAGGAATCTACAAGGTCTAAAAAGTCCAGTGTCGAGAGAATGTGAGAGCTACGAAAACGTCCTGATCCATCGGGCGTATGAGTGCGCATTACGCCTATTACAACGAGCCCACACAAGCTCATGACAAATGCATCTGTAATCCGCTTCAGGTGCTTGTCCATTTCATGAAAGACGAATGTGCTGACCATACCGTCTTCGTCGATGATACTGTGCGCCGCTAAACGTCCCTCAATACACTGGTTCAACTTCACGAGCCCACAACCCTTGTTACATGCGATTGAGTAGAGATACCACTAGAGGCATTATTCTCCGTAACCACTGTATTAAATATATTGATAATTAAATTACATATTAATGCGAAACACTTGTTATGATTTCACCCCGATTCGGACGCGAACTGCGCGTACAGAATTTTGGCACTTCTCTCCTCTGAGGTGGGAAGAGCAGACTGTTGCTATTCTATAGTCTGTTTTGTTCCTTTTAGGCACTGGGTTACATTTAACATTTATTGGAATTTTATTTTTATTGTGATTGCATACAGTCCTAATGTACTCACTTTAAGGTAATACAATATAACCACTTCATATAAAAAGATTATGAGAAAGATAAGGGAATAACAAAATGTTGTTACAGAGCTAAACAATTACAAATAAACATAAGTTACAAATTGATAAATATACTTTATACTTATATTATCTGTTGGAAGTACTTCAGTCTCTGTCTTCCCTTATAGTTTTTACTCTGTACAGTTCCCTCTAGAGCATATCGTTCACAGATTGGGTACACAGTATTCCACCGCCTAGATAAAATGACGCTCTGATGTTAGACGGAGCATGTGGCTCTGAAACATGGACCGTATCAGTGGTCAGTAGAGCCCCTGCAGTTGACAGGATAGCGTCTAGAAAAAAGGTGGAAGAAAAAACGCACGAAGCATTGTAAGCGCTCATATAGAATAGTCCCAAATAATGTCGACACACAATTTTTTATAAACAGCGAATATACCAAACTAATTTTTTCCAGTAGATGAGAGTGTGCTTAACGTGTTTCTGTTATGCTGGTGTACTGCAGTTTTTTATCTGCCAGTATACTGAAGCTACTAACAGTCTACTAAAATAAACGTGTAGCAAGTTTTCTTGATACTGAGAGTTTTTGGTGTAAAATGTGCAGCTGTCCTAGTAGAGGTTATATGCCCTTGTTTTCCTCCGACCCTTTAACATACTTACCCATCCAGTTATGGGAGGGACTTACAGTTTAACGAGAACACCGAAGCACAGTGTATCTTACTATTTTTCACGCACGACACCTTCGTTAAGGATGAAAAAAGCAACAAGTAAAGAAAAAAGTCCCAGGACCTGCTTAGGATTGTGGTCGGACAGTTTTTCACTTAGCCACCGTGCAGCATATTGTGAAACAATGTTTGTAGTGACACTTTCAGCCATTAATGATGGAATTTACTAAATCCTAAAATCAAGAGTGGTGTCCTGGAAGTGTGATTCTTCTAGTTTACTACAATGGGATAAGTTTCACTGGTAACATTGCCATGCGTTATATTTCTGCGGAGCTCTCAAATGCTGTTGAATAAGTTCATAGTTCATTCTAAACAAACCATAGTTGCCCCAATACCTTTCTAGGAAAAACGTTAGGAGTAACACGTACACATTAAAATAGTCAAAAAATTTTAATCCATGTGTTCAACCCTTTATGATATGTGGAAAATGTCCTAATTTTTTCAGACAACACTCACTTTAAGAAATGAATAGATCTTTAAATACACGACCAGTGAAGTATATGGGTAACTTGAGGTGTTGACACATTAATGAAGTTTCTAGAACATCATAATTATTCCGCTTAAACTAGAGAAGGTTATGTTCACCTCCGCGTAATGGTAGTTTAATAATGAATCAGTAAAAGTGAGGTAGTTATTCGGTGGTCCGAGTCGGTTATCTATATTTAAATTGCGCTTCGAATTTTCTGGTTACTGAAGCCGATAATTCAAGACGTCTGGTCTACATTCCTCAGAAAATTCACGTTTTTCGTACTCTGCTAGAAAATATTAACTCGTTACTGGTTTTCATGCTACTATACTTGTCTCTAAAGTAAGTGTTAAACCTACATTACAGTAACGAGTTTGTTTGCGTGGCCATATTCCTCAGCAAGCACAGAAATATTCGTTTTGTAAATAAAAAAGCCTTTTCTTGCTGTCTTTCTACAGCAAGAAAAAATGGTTTTAATTTACAAATCAAGTACTACTTTACAGAGCCTGCTTTATAACACCAAACTTTTTTTAGCGTCCCTCCTATCAAGTAGTCCGAAAACAAACAGATGCAAAAATGACAGCAACAATGATTGCCTCATTTTGCATATGTACGTTGTTATCCAGTTTTTCACTAAACCAATACTCTGTTTACAAAAGTAATTACACCAAAATTTTAACGTTACTTACTATGTCTTAACTAGACAAATTAAATAAACCATACTTACCTACAATTCCTATACAGTCATAGGTAATACGTGATCGGTCCCAGGCTGTTAAACCGTACTTGTTTCCTACCAAATGTACGCAATCAATTTACAGACCAGTGTATCGATAGCATCGACTAATATGTTCAAACTGTACCATACAAATAAAAAATAAAAACAAAAAAATCTTTTAAATCTGGATCTGAATGCCAGAAGAAGATCGTCATACAAGTTGCAAAGCGTTAGCAGAAATGAGCATCAGTACCACAGAGAAATCCCTTTAGATGAACCTTCTGGACGGTCCTTTTGAAAACTTGAGCACTACCCTAAAATAATCAGAGTTGTTTCTCGTACGCAAATCACTACACTCGGCCATATTTCTGAAGAACATGCTTCGTTATAGTCACAAGGACGACTTGTCAGTTGATATAAACTGCTTTGTCTATTAAACTATAACTATAGATGAAACGCTTGAAGAAATGGGATATCAGGTCATGGTATACGAGTATGTTCGTGTCAGTAGACCACAGTGCAGGAGAAGTCATGTGACACTGCAAATATCTTAAAATTCTCGTTATTCTGGAGTACATCACTGAATGTGCCTTTAAACCCACACGAGGAATACTGTTCGGTTAATATCTTACTAATTTGCTAATGGAGCATTATGCTATGATAAACAGTACTACGGCCACTGATTGTATTCCATTGGATCACTAGGATTATGACCTAGTGACCGCAATATCATTTTTTCCGTGAGATGTTTTTATGACATTAGGTAACAGGTACGAGAAGTACGGTCCATTCCCCACGCGTAATATGGTAATGAGTGAGAATCAGGAGGATTATAGTTTAACATCCTATAGACAACTACTAATTTGAAACTGTAAACGCGTAACACAATCTGAACTGGAGACAGATGCGGCCGTAGGAAACATCCAGGTGTTATTTAAATAATTTAAGGGAAAACACGGAAAATGAAGATGTGGATGGTTAGACGGATATTCCAGTGCAGTAAGGTGACGGAAGAAATCCAGAAGGGCGACTAATGGGAGATGCAGGTGGTTCAGTATTCATGCTTAATATCTTAGTGATCATAAATTATCGGAAAATTAACATACATTTTTAAAGCACTTATATTAGGTAACTGAGGCTATTGGAGTTACAATTAAGAAAAATGGAAAATATGTGTCGGGTTTACACTTAAATCGAAGCAGGAAGGTAAATTACATAATCAACTGTCCGAACGCACAGGGCATAGCGGCAAAGTGTAACCAATTAGATTCTAAAATATCACAGTTGCAATCCAGCATTAGTAATTGTTTAAACCAAGTACTCTGATACATTCTGCTTTAGAACTGTTTCAGAATACCTGCTCGGGGTAACACTTTTCCGTTATATTCTATAAATTTTTGAAATCTGTAAATACATATATTTACATCGTAACGTGAAACAGTTCACATAGCATACGTCAGCTCCACGTGTACGTTCCATTGCGCGGCCATTTTTAATTTTAGCAAAGCCGCTACCACGACGATGATTTTTTATCATGTTTCTGATTATATGGGAATAGCAGGTGAAACACTATTCCAGTAATGACCGGTGAACAATCATACAGGAAACTTTAATCGTGTTAACAATATCAGCAAATAAGGCGAAATGTTTAGGAAATATACCACTCATTTAGCGTTTCTGTGAAAGCGAGGACGACAAAATAGCATTTAAGTGGAATTTAACATTGCAGTTCAGACTTACTTAAAAGAATGTGCATCAGTTTACTCCCTTTCTGTAAAAAAATCAAGTCTTTCTTTTTTGTTACTTTGTTTCTTCCGTAGTCCTTATGAATATGAGTTTCTGTAAATGGATAGATTCCTTCAACTGGCCACAGAGTTTTTAATACTTCGCCAAAACTTTCGAAGTTGCCCTATTTTTCTGTAATATATTATGGAATTCATTTGCGCTCAGCAGGTGAAAAATGTATCAATGCAGTTACAGCCACAACTATGGAAAACTGTTTCTCGCGATACACTAAAAGATGGACTCAGTAAATAGATTGCAAATTGGTTAGAAATATAGAGAAATTTCGTTTAAAAGATTAAGAAAATTACTAAACAAGGGCGCGGTCATATTAGCCTCTACGTAAAGCTGTGTAGAGTGCATGGAGCCTATCAACGCAGCTTAATACGCATGTGAAAATAAAATGTATTGGCGATGAGTAAAAATGTAGAATTTTGTTAAACGTGCTGATGTAAGACGATAATACTAACAACACTGTAAATGTATGTTTAGCGCCCTACATAATTTCAAAGCAAAGTGACAAGCTCGTGACATAACCTTTGTGAAAGCTGTTAAATAATTTTCCTCTGCCTATTAATTTGGATTACGAAAGAAACAATGTTTTACGAATTACTTTATTATACAAACGTCAAAATAAGTGATTGTTTTAATGGCATCAGAATTGCAGTCCAGTCTGAATCGCGTGTCGCGAACCAATCACGGTAAGAACCAGGTAGATGCTGACCCATTAGTAGCCGTGTAGCTTGAATTCCCAGGAGCTGCTCCATCACTTCTTCACTAATGACCTCTCGTTAATATTCAGACGAGATTCTGATTTTAAAACTATTTATTCTTCCAATTTAAATTTCCGGCAACTCTTGTTTTTCCGTGGCTCCACTAAGGACACTGCTTAGACGAGCTTTTGTCTTATCTGGAGCAGTGTATCTCCTGAGACATGCGACTGGTTTAGGACTGTCATTAAACAAACTGACGCAACACTATTCGTCAAACTAAGGTGTGGACGCATTTAGACCGGCGTTTCCACTGCTCGAAAGATCGTCGTAGTTAGATTTCTGCTGGCTGTGTAACAACGTGAACAAGAATATCTTTCATTACCAGATCACAAATAAGGGTACAGAAGAAGTAGAATCAGCATTCGTTATACTTCAGTGTCTAACATTAAACTAATAGTTAAATATTATTGTATTCTTCAGTATCTCATTCAATGAAGATTTTTTGCAAGATAGAATAAATAGTGGTATAATAACAACATCTACGTATTATGACACGTACATTCCCTGCTAATTTTTGTCAGACGCGTTAATTTATCGTGAAAACTATCTACGGCAAATGTGTTAAGATATATCGGTGGATTTTACCGGGTTTATTTTCTTGAAATGGATTGTACTGCCTATAAGTTGCGACAACTGCTATTTGCTCATACGCTCACGACATCTGAACATGACACGGACACACTGCTTCAGTGCCATGGCGTAAGACATCTAGATACTGGCTGTACATTACACACTGTTTGTCACGACCAGAGAACATGCTGCTTGTCATTAGCCCAATGCTTAGACCAATAGTTGAACGTCGTAAGTAAACTCAGTAGCGAACCGCAAGAAGCACAACACAAAACGCCGTTCTTGTACCCGAATAGCACTGGATATCAATACGAGTCTTGCCACTTTTATCGAGACTTCACGTGAGGTACCCAAATCATTTTACTCAAATACTGCCATGATTCCTTGAACTAACGTATATTTCTTTCTCAATTCGACCTTGTCCAGTTCGGTAACTGCCACGTTTTAACGGGCCCAGACTACACGGAATGTCTAACAGAAAGAAAGATCAGTTTTATATTGAAGGAGACAGAAGTTTAGATTTAAAATTTAATTTAAATTGTGAACCGCAACGGCTGGGTTCTCAGAGTCATTTTGAACAATACTTTATATCACAGACCTCTATCCCAGGAATCTCACCATAAACTTCAGGAACTTGATCGCCTTCACTTGTTCGGGGAAATGTGAGAATTTTAAAATGATGGTGTAAAAATATAATGAACTCGACAGTGGCAGTATTTTACGCTTAGTCCTCGAACAGGTGTATTCTTAACATATGAAAAGTTTACCTAGACAAGTACTTCGGAACACAGGTTTTAGTGTCAACTAAGGTATTTACTTTTATATTTTGTTTTTTCTTGATTTCCATACCTGTACCATAAATAATGCACCTTGCAAAGAATTTACGTCTTTGCAGTAACTGGTGTGTCACTTTCCTATAATTACTTCTACAAATTATCTCACGATCAGAAAGTTTCCACTGGTAGGCCGTATAGTCCACAGTCCGTACGCCAATCAGGTACTGAGGCTATCATCCCATCGACTCACCAGGGTGAAGATACCCGCTTGGTAAAACACCGTGTGTTAAACGGCCGCTTCTACATCTACATCTACATCTATACTCCGCGAGCCACCTTACGGTGTGTGGCGGAGGGTACTTATTGTACCACTATCTGATCCCCCCTTCCCTTCTGGGGCGGGCGATGTGCCAGCCTAAATCGAATCCACCTGGCAGGTTAAGGGCGAGTCTAGATTTGGTTTTTAGACATTTTTTACATTCCTCGAGGTGAATTTTGGGCTGGTACCCAAGCTCCGCCTCAGTTCCACGGTTCGCAAATATTTAGAAAAGGCCGTAACTGCCGCTACACATCGTCATCCGACAGGAATCGTTGATCCATGAAGGATTTTTTTAAGGGACCGGAGGTGTGATAATCGCAAGAGGTGGAGATCAGGACTATAGGGCGGGTACTCGAGTGTCTCTCACAGGAGGTGGCATAAATTATGCTTTACAACGTTTGCAATATGGGGACGTGCGTTGCAACAAATTCGGCGCACCGTTCCACAACGGTTGTTTTCCAATGAATGTCTACCGGTGTTTGTCCTCCGGCAGCCAAGAAAGGAATAACAACACGTTGGTCCCATTTGGACGCGTTTGATAATAACTCGCTCCCACGTTGGACAGACACGGGTGCCACATTAATCGCTTGCTTACATTTTGGTGCTTATATACCCCCATCGGAGTCGCGTTCACTGCATATATATTGCAGCAACGACCCCAAAGGAAAACCTTTTGATTGCCTCTTATAGTTACTGGAGAGCAGCACAAAATACACGACAGTAATCGGTCCTCGACTTCTAAATCGGCTTCTTCAACATTAGTTTACTGGCAAGTTTCCAAATGTTCGGAATAGCACGACGTTAGATTTGCATTACTACTGGTTCATGAATTATGTGGAATGGACTACATACCGCAGTCTTTGATAATATCCGCAATGCAGTACTAATTTCACATTCTATCAGAGAAACATTAAAAAGTTCTTTTTTAGATGTAACAGTTTCTTTTGTAATAATATGTTCGGTTGCAATCGTTTAAACGTATAGGGGTATAATTTTCCGTAAAATAAAAACATTAATTATTGCTCTTTTTACTCTGGATTAGCGCGCTACTTTTGATAGCTGCTATACAACTTCGCCTACCTTACATACTGTTAGTACTGTCCTACACGAAGAGAATACACCGTGTGTGTGTGTGTGTGTGTGTGTGTGTGTGTGTGTGTGTGTGTGTGTCTGTACACAGGCAGTCAAATCGTGTGCTAAGTTTGTGAATTTGTGGCGTTGTACGCTTACGCTGCTCGTAAAGTGATAATGCATGTTGCAGTACTTGCGAGAAAGATGATCTCAGTCTTTCCGTCCTGCAGCCCATAAATCCCTCTTCCTCTCTGACAAGATGGCTGGGCTTCTGGCGTCAGATCTTTTACGGGGCGAGCGCTTGAGCTGTGACACAAACATATCAAAGAAACACTGTTTCGCTAGATTGATGCGATTGCGAATCCCTGACAGGGTCATATGAAAAGAGCGAGTAATATAAATGACGTCATGGGAGCAGATGCATACATAAAAACCCCGATGAAAGTTTTACTGACTACGGCAGGAGAAGATATCGTAAGGTACTTGAGACCTCAACAAAAAGATAAATTCACGTAGTGGCAACGTCATTCCTTCGGCGGGAAGTGTGTGTCTTATGCCGTAAAAGTCTTTGTTGAATGTAATCTAGGCGGCTGTGATGGGTGCGTGAGAAGTTTTACGCCCGTGTCTGTGCTGAGTTTTTGTTTCAGTTAGTAGGCTGTACGGGAGGGTTTTAAAATAAAAAATGGAGAAGATTGTAAATGAAGTGGAAGAACAGAGAGGTAATGCTAAGACAGATCATGAAGAAGAGACTGGAAAGAAACTTGATGTTCATAGATCTTGAAAAAGCATATGACACAGTGCTAACACAGCTATTGTTAGCGGCGCTGTGATTAGAGGAACTGCCAAAAATTTATGTAAGAAGTATCGTAAATCTCTGCAAGTCGCCAGAATGTGTCATTAAAGTTAGGAACCAAATTTCTAGAGAGCCCTTCAGAATAATTATTGAGCTGACGCAAGGATGATGTCTGTCTTCCACTCTCTTTAAGATGTACACACATCAAAAAATGTTTTGCATCACCCCAGTTCCCAGAGCTCCTGAAGACAGACGTTGACTGTGGATACTGTATCACAGACACAAACCCTTCGGCTGTTCAGATATGTCACTAAACCCGCCCAAGACGGCCGCTGTGGCAGAGCGGTTTTAGGCGCTTCAATCCGGAACCGCGCTGCTGCTACCGTCACAAGTTCGAATCCTGCTTCGGGCATGGATATGTGTGATGTCCTTAGGTTAGTTAGGTTTAAGTAGTTCTGAACACTCAAAGGGTCTGTGTCTGTGATACAGTATCCACAGTCAACGTCTGTCTTCAGGAGTGTGTACATCTTAAAGAGAGTGGAAGATAGACAGCGTCCTTGCTTCACCCCAATAATTATTCTGAAGGGCTCTCTAGAAGAAAGGATCGGTTGGTAGTGCATATTCTGAGGCATCACCAATTTAGTATGGAGGGCATCGTGGAGGGTAAAAATTGTAGAATGAGACCAAGAGATGAATACACTAAATAGGTTCAGAAGGATGTAGGCTGCAGTAGGTACTGGGAGATCAAGAAGCTTGTACAGAATAGAATAGCATGGAGAGCTGCATCAAACCAGTCTCTGGACTGAAGACCATAACAACAACAACAACAAGTCTAGGGGACTGATGACCTCAGATGTTAAGTCCCATAGTGCTTAGAGCCATCTGAACCATTTGAAAACCGCCCAAAGATGTAAACAACCATGCATGTCCAGCACCTATTAGATGGAGGGGGTCCGACAGCCGATCAGTTCCAGTCTTTCCACCAGGAAGGAGGTACACAGCTCGTGTTGTCTGTAGTTCAACCATGCCTAGACGGTCAATACCACGGTTCGATCGCGTCCTCGTTACTTTGTGCCAGGAAGGGCTCTCAACGAGGGAAGTGTCCAGGAGTCTCAGAGTGAACCAAAGCGATGTTGTTCGCATATGAAGGAGATACAGAGAGACAGGAACTGTCGATGACATGCCTCGCTCAAGCCGCCCAAAGGCTTGGATGATCGCTAGCTACGGATTATGGCCCGGAGGAACCCTGACAGCAACGCCACCACGGTGACTAATGCTTTTCGTGCAGCCACAGGACGTCGTGTTACGACTCTGTGCGCAGTAGGCTGCAGGATACGTAACTTCACTCCCGATGTCCATGGCGAGATCCATCTTTGCAACTATGACACCATGCAGCGCGGTAAAGATGGGCCCAACAACATACCGAATGGACCGCTCAGTACTGGCATCACCTTCTCTTCAGCGATAAGTGTCGCATATGCCTTCAACCAGACAATTGTCGGAACCGTGTTTGGACGCAACCCGGTCGAGCTGAACGCCTTAGACACACCGTCCAGCGCGTGCAGCAAGGTGGAGGTTCCCTGCTGTTTTGGGTTTGCATTATGTGGGGCCGACGTACACCGCTGGTGGTCATGGGAGGCTCCGTAACGGCTGTACGATACGAGAATGCCATCCTCCGATCGATAGTGCAACGATATCGGCAGCATATTGGCGAGGCATTCGTCTTCATGGACGACAATTCGCGCCCCGATCATGCACATCTCGTGAATGACTTCCTTCAGGATATCATCGCTCGGATAGAGTGGCCAGCATGCTCTCCAGACATGAACCCTGTCGAACATACCTGGGATAGGGCTGTTTAAGGACGACGTGACGCACCAACCACTCTGAAGGATCTACGTCGAATCGCCGTTAAGAAGTGAGACAATCTGTACCAACAGTAGCTTGATGAACTTGTAGAAAGTATGCGACGACGAATAGAGGCATGTATCAATGCAAGAGGACGTGCTACTGGGTATTAGAGGTACTGGTGCATACAACAACTGGACCACCACATCTGAAGGTCTCGCTGTGTGGTGGTACAACATGCAATGTGTGGTTTTCATGAGCAATAAAAAGGTCTGAAATGATGTTTATGTTGAGCTCTATTCTAATTTTCTGTACAGGTGCCGGAACTCTCGGAACCGAAGTGATGCAAAACTTTTTTTGATGTGTGTATGTGCAGAAGGTAAAGAGCTTACGTACATGGTTAGTATCCTATGACACCTTCCAAGATGTGATTGAGATTTACAACAACGGGCAAGGCAGAGAAGGGCAGTTTCCAAAAATTAAATCCTGTACATTGGTCCTCATACATGAGTTTAAACGTTAAAATACATTTGCAAAAGTCGAGCGTGGATGCAATAACAAGGTATGGGAGCGAGTGCTGTGAACTCACAGAAAGAAATGGAAAGAAACTTTGAACTTTAGAAATGGACCACCTCGAAGAGGATGTAGAATTCACCGACTCGACCACGTAAGAAATGAGGAAATAGGAGAATTGACACAGATTGATAATATAATTACGTATAGAGTAAAAGAAAGACAGCTACGGTGGCATGGGCATTGCCAAAAGAAGGAACGAAGGCAGGTGGTCCAAGAGTGTGTCTTCCTGGCAACCTCCTGGAAGAAGAGGAAGAGGAAGACCGTGGACAGTGTGGGTAAGTGGTATCCAAGAAAGCAACGGAGAGAAGGGGAACAGAAGAGGATGAGGAAGCATGGCGAGATCGAGGCGTCTGGAGATCAAGATGCGGAAAGAGGCGGTAGCTGTTAAGACCCTCGCAACAACAGGTGGTAGTTTGCGTTGTAGGTGAAAGAGACTGGAGAGGATGAAACCCAATGGCGGCACATAATTCGCTCCTTTCGAATAGCGTCAAGAAAGTCTGACATACGGATCGTCATCAACAGTATCATGTATCCTCAATGCAAGAGAAGCTGCTGAGGGATCTGGAATTTTATATAGCGGACTGGCGCTAATAAAGGAAGACATGGAACAAAAAATATCTTATGTGGACATATGGCGAGAATGGCGTTCTTAGATAGGTACACCCACCTGAAGATGGAGATCAAACATCTTTGACAGTGTATGTTTGACTGACTGAAAGCACACATGAGAACAGACCGAGGACGTGGAATTATTCTGTCTGTTCTAGTGTTTTAGCTCCACATTCAATAGCGCATGCATGGTGCATACTCTATAGGGTCGCCGTACGGTGGCGAGTATGTGTGAGGGAAGGTCAATAAGTAATGCAATACATTTTTTCTCGGCCAATTTCGGTTGGAAAAATGCGGAATTTACTGTGGGATATCGTGGAATATTCTTGTTTCAGTGACTGTAGCCTACAAAACGGCGTCTGTAACGGAGGTGGTTCCAAGCAGAGAGCTGTCATTGACTGCCTTTCGGTGGAAAACGAGAGCATCACAGATATTCAGAGACGCTTGCAGAAAGTCTACGAAGAACTGGCAGTGAACACGGTGAGTCATTGGGTGTGGCGTCTGTCATCATCGCAAGAACGTCGCGGAAATCTGTCTGAACTCCAGCGCGCCGGTCGGCCACACACAGTTGTGACTCCTGCAATACTGAAAAGTGTAGACGCACTCATTCGAGTAGTGTGACACACTCGTACACCAGTTGTGGTGTGTGTATTGTGTACTGAACCGGGGACCTAGAAACGACGGAGAGGCTTCGTCACGCTGTAGCCCTCAGTGGTTCACAACCCCACAACAGTCCACCCACCTCACCGCCACCCTACACAACCCAAGGTTATTGTGCGGTTCGGCCTCCAGTGGACTGCCCCCCCCCCCCCCCCCCGCGGGGAACGTGTCATACCAGATCTGCGTAACCCCAAATGTTTCCGTCGTAGAGTAATTATGGTGTACGCGTACGTGGAGACAGTGTTTGCGCAGCAATCTCCGACATTGTGTAACTGCGTAACCGGACTTTGACAGTAATCCGCCGGGCGGATTCGTGCCGTGGACCGGCACGCCTTCCCGATCGGGAAGCAGTGCGTTAGATCGCGCGGATAGCCGGGCGGGCCCAGTTGTGGTACTCAAAGCTGTGTGCCCGCTGGTTTCAAATGTTCAAATGTGTGTGAAATCTTATGGGACTTAACTGCTAAGGTCAACAGTCCCTAAGCTTACACACTACTTAAACTAAATTATCCTAAGGACAATCACACACACACCCATGCCCGAGGGAGGACTCGAACCTCCGCCGGGACCAGCCGCACAGTCCATGACTGCAGCGCCTGAGACCGCTCGGCTAATCCCGCGCGGCCCCGCTGGTTTCCTCGCCGCCCTAAATAATAAACAGCAACAAAGGACCATCGTGGCGGAATCACTTGCGCTTTACAAGGCTGATCGTGACAATTTTTTGCTGATCATCGTCACAGGCGATGAACCATGCGTTCATCACTTCGAACCGGAAACAAAACAGTAATCCAGGGAGTGCCTTCAGAGCAGTTCACCTGGTGAAAAATGGAGTTTTGTGGCCAAAAGAGTGGACAATAATACGGTGCTTTGGAATCCTGAATAAAACCAACTAGCTTTCAGAAAAAAAGTGTTGCATTAATTTGAACACCACTCGTAGGTAATAAGGCCTGAATGCGTTGTGATATGGAGAGCGGCAGTTGTCATGGACAACGTCACTGCCCTGCTGAGAGTGAAGCTATAAGTCTAGTGTAGACAGAAATTCCCACGTGTCCAGTGAGTTCTCAGGTGTGCCCCCAGTCATTGAAATCTACAATGTCAAAGCTCACCTATCCCCGCAAGTCGGTGTACTTCCCTTGGAACGGATTCCCAGCCATGTGTCCACATGAAAATTTTTTGCTCCATATCCTGTCAGAGATGGTTCCTGCAGTTTGCCCCGTGTTAGGCTAGGTGCTTCAGTCCGGAACCAAGCGGCTGCTACGGTTGCAGGTTCGAATCCTGCCTCGGGCATGAATGTGTGTGATGTCCTTAGGTTGGTTAGGTTTAAGCAATTCTAAGTCTAGGGGACTGATGACCTCAGATGTTAAGTCCCATAGTGCTCAGAGCCATTTGAACCCGTGTTAGGAAAATCAACCCGTATAATCACAATGTAATACCGTCTAACCAGTGTCCGTGTTCATTCCTGATATCTACTAGGTTAGAAGACATTTAACAGTGCCGTTAACAGAAAGTGGAGTATTTTCTTTCAAACATCGGCTCGTATATGGCACTACACAATTTGCAATTTTCTGTAGATTTTCTCTAAATAGCACTGTCCTTTTTTTATGGATTGATTACTTCACTGCCGTCGCCACTTCGCACTGACTGGTTCGCGTTAACGGCAGTTACAAGACGTTTATTATGTTACACAAAAGTATAATTCTTATAAGGGCATATAACTTACAGAAATGTTTGATAGAGCGTTGAAGCAGCGTACCTTCTAGTTTTATTCCCGCCTAACACTGGTAATTCCCGACGTTCCCGCTAGGTGAGATGCGCGAATGACTTACAACAACAGTCATCATGAAGTCACATAACGGTACAGAGCGTGAGCAGTGTTGGTTACGGTTTCGTGAAGGCAAATCCGTTACTACAGTTCAGACATAATTCATTACTAAGTATCGCAAGCCACCGCCTCAAAAACATAATCTAATGCCTCCACTGCAACAGATATGCGCACAGAACTTAACAATGGTGTGCCACCACATTATCATCGTGAAGTTGTCTCGTATCTCTGTCGGAGTGTGCCGACTTGGAATAATATCCTTGTGACCACGATCAGCTGATTTAACCCCAATGGACATCTGTGCATAGGGTTACATTAAAGACAGAGTACTGGTTTCTCCGCTTCCGGTAAACGTCGACGAACTGCGACGACAGATAACACAAGCAGCTGCCACCATACATAAAAACTTGCTTCAGAGGGTTTGGTAGGAAATTAATTACAGGTGGGACACTTGCCGTGTTACAAAAGATAGCTGCATTGAAAATTTATAAATAAAACTTGAAGGTATACTGCATATATCGCTGAATCAAACATTTCTGTGAGTTATTTACCTTTTTCCCAATTAAAGGTTACTGTGGTATATCTGACTTATAAGCACCCTGTACATTGCTCTTCATTAGTGTAATGTAATTTAAAATACTGTTAAGAAGCATGAACGGCAGTTTCTGTTGATGACATCTCGATAAAAAGCGTAGACAGCGATGTCGTGGCTGGTGCTGTGATATCGATGTAACAGATGGCTGTTGTTACACTTGATGGTCGAATCCCGGCAAGGGTAACGGTGGTGGGGGAGAGTTAGGGAGAGGGAGGGATGAAGAACCAAATGAATGGCACTCACACCGAGTAAGATCAATAGCAGAGATAGTCAAAATCCTTAGAAAAGCGGTGCGTTAATTCACGAGATCGTTTATATTGTGCTCAACAAACTCCAGTGGCAGAGGCTACAAGTGAGGCGTTGAGCATCAGATAGCAGTAACTCCGAGGGAATGCGACCTGAAAAGAGTCGGGCAACATATTACTTCCTCCCACACGCGTCTAGCCAATACGAGAAATTAGAGCTAATTCGGATGTTTACCGACCTCCGTTCTTTCGCCCGATAATGGAACAAGGGAGGGGGGGGGGGGGGCGTGGGGCACGTAGTGGTTCAAGAAGTACCCTCCACCACACACTGTCGGTCGGCTTGTGGAGTATAAATGTAAATGTAGACACTGTGCCGGTGGGTAGAGGTGGCTTCTGAATGTTAGGGAATGTGTGAGAAGAAGGAAGGAGTTTCAATAGGGTGGCGTCAGGATCATGCTTTGTTTATGGAAGGGTGCGTAGGACATTGGAGCCCTGACGTAGGGAGAGAGTAAAGGACAAAGGATTACCAGTGGTAAAACGCTCCTATCGGGGTACAAAAAGGCAAATATGTTCTTGTTTATTACAGGATTCTGACTGAAAAGTGGGGTACCAGCTGCCTCATACTACCTTTCTCAGTACCTTTAAGATTTTTCCCAAAAATTTTGCCATGCGAACGTATTCGCGCTCTTTTTAATATGCAGCTCACCTCTCACTGCCACAAGCTCCCCTAACTGTAACTCACTAACACTCACTAGTTCACCGCTGTAAGCTGCTCATACTCACTCGCTTCCACTAGTCCATTCTCACTCACTCGTTCAGCCTAACTCATTGGCATTGTTTCTCTGCGTGTCTCTGACTGTCACTGTTCCCTGTCTCACAGCCACAGTCGTTCTGTCCTACAAATGCTCTCTCCTCTCACTGTCACTCTCTCCCTCTTGCTCTCTCTTACTGCTACTATCCCATTCATTCCTTACCGTTGCTGTTGTCTCTTCTCGCTATCACTATCTCACTCTTCCTCATTTTCAAAGACTGTCTCTCATTATCACTAGCTCTCACCCATTTCCACCTTCTCTTTGTTCCTCTCACTAGCAAAGTCTCCTTCACTCGTTCCTAGCACTGTTCTGTCACTGTCAAGTACGTTCCATTGTCACTGTATCCATCCACTGCTTCCACTATTCACTATTCACTATTCTTCCACCTCTTTCCTATTGCCCCTGCCTTCTTGTCTCTCAACATAAAAAGTGCGAATATATTTTGCATGACAAAATTTTCGGGAAAATTTTTAATGGTGCTCGGCATGTTACTCATATGAAAAGAACTTTGTGGGATGGTAAAATTTTGACAGTTTATTTATGTGAAATTGAAATAACGCAGAGCTGTATAATTTTGCACCTCATATCGGATTTTATTTGCATAAAAATTTTGCATGTGCATCGGTAGTAAAAAACATGGAGTTCTCAGAACACTTCTGATGGTAATGGAGACACTTTACAGCATATTTCTCCGTGGCGGGTTATGTGCTTATTTTACGTGTACAAGTAGGGTAAACTGGAACCTCTTTATCTCGTAAACTGATAATTATGTCAAGAAAATTTTCAGGGTTGTTCGATATTGCGATCTTAGGGACATATCTAAAACATTTCAGCCATTTGCTGTGCGTAGGTGTCTTAGAATCCGCGGCTCGGTTTAGGTGCCCGAAAACCTATCTTTTTTGGCTTTTCTCACGACCGTCAACGGCCTTGCCACAGTGGATAAACCGGTTCCCGCGAGATCACCGAAGTTAAGCGCTGTCGGGCGTGGTCGGCACTTGGATGGGTGACCATCCGGGCCGCCATGCGCTGTTGCTATTTTTCGGGGTGCACTCAGCCTCGTGATTCCAATTGAGGAGCTACTCGACCGAACAGTAGCGGCTTCGGTGAAGAATATCATCATAACGACCGGGAGAGCGGTGTGCAGAACCCACGCCCGTCCTATACGCATCCTCCACTGATGATGACGCGGCGATCGGATAGTCCCGGTAGGCCATTCGTGGCCTGCAGACGGAGTGCTTTTTTCTCACAACCACCCATGAACTACTTGGTGCCTCCATAAGCCCCTTAAGGCGCATCGTAAACCACATCTAATGTAAAAAGAATCAACTGAGTTGCTGCATTTCTCTAAGCTGGAGGAAGCATGTAGTATTCAGACTTTTACCCTATACTGAAGGATAGTTGCAGTAAAATGATCCTTCCGTTGGGTATACGAATGATCTCTAGCTATCCATCATACTTGATCTTACGTTTCTGTCGCCAGTAGAACCCGAGATATGTTCTAGGGCTGTTGATATTTTTAAAAATATCGGGAATCCGATATATCGATAATCAGAGAAACATTAATATCGGCTCTAGATATACCGAAAATTGTACCGAAAGATCGATATATCACCGAATAAAATATCGACGTACCAACCTATAAAAATATGGGCGGCACATTGTAAATATACTGCCAGTTTCAGAGCTGTATATTTAAGTATAGATTTATTGTCAGATATTTCGTACATCATCAAGCTAGCTGCCTGCTTATCCCTTATAGAGCAAGAATTGAAAGGAAAACGTACACGTTCACGCTTGGCGATTACACTTTGCTAATAATGGTTACTGCATGTAAGTGGCACAATAAAAGGTGTCCGATGGGTCCGTCGTTTGGTTTCGTCATACATCGAATTCGACCAGAGCATCTCATGTCGAGTTCTCTGTTTTTTTTTTGTTTTTTTTTCGTTACTGGAAACGCCAGGAATCTAGCAATTGTGTCAAAATTGCGTGGTGAAGTGAAACGTTGCAGTTTTTGTTAGTAGCGCCGAGCGCCTATTACGTCATTTCCCCTTTCACGTCTCTACCCACCGCAGAGACCAGTCTTGTCATTTAGATTTTGGTTCATCATTTCCAGCAACTGTTTTCGAAGAACGCCGATGTGAAAAAATAGCACATTAGTTGCGTTAACTTTTTTTTTTTTTTTTTTTTTTTTTTGTACACAAATGGTGTGGTATTTCTTCACACCAGAAATCCTGTTACTCCATTCACACCTCCATTCCCCAGTGCAATCGGTCTTCTTCTTTGTGTCACCTGCACTTGCTTCAGACAGTCAAAGAGAAAGACTGGAAGTGATGAAAGCTCAAAAAGTATTATGACTCCTTCACACAAGAAAAGTAAAATTATGTTCTACTGCAATTTCAAAACAACAATTTGAAATATTCACCGAAAATTGAGAAGAAAAGTATAATATAAAATAAAAACGTCAGCACTCGACATTGCCATTTCGATATCGATATATTGATATTTGCGAAACCCGCCAGGGTAGCCGCGAGCGCTAACGCGCTGCTTCCTGGACTCGGGTAGGCGCGCCGGCCCCGGATCGAATCCGCCCGGCGGATTAACGACGGGGGCCGATGTGCCGGCCAGCCTGGGTGTGGTTTTTAGGCGGTTTTCCACATCCCGCTGGGTGAATACCGTGCTGGTCCCCATGTTCCGCCTCAGGAGCGCAGACATCTGAACACATTCGCACAATTCCATGGATTACACTCGACGCAGACAGTTGGGGTACACTAATTCCGTCTCGGGGGGTGCGGGGTGGTGGCCGGAAGGGCATCAGGCCAGCCCTTAACCATTAACATGCCAAATCTGATTAACGGTGGCTGACCCTACGTAACTGTGGGAGAGGGCTCAAGCGATAGAGAATATTGATATTTGTGAGGAAACGAATCCCCGATACATATCGATGTTTTTCGGAAAATATCGATATAAGACACATTTTATCAACAGTCGTACTATGGGCCCCGAAAAAATACCCGTTTTTTTATGTGTCGCGTACCGATAGTTGGTAGGATGGATAGACACCAGCACAGAATACTGAGTCGGGAAGGATAAGCCTTTAAAAGTTTCCTTGACACAGATGGCAGACGTCAGAGGGTCTGCAGGTGGATGGAGACGCTGATTGTAAACTAGTGACGGAACAGTGGTGTTTTAGTTTCGAATTCCCGAGATGTGTAAGGTTTAAGGAGATGTTGCTGGAAATAAAGGAGTGGAAGGAATCTAATCAGTAGGCAGTTTTGTTTTTTTCAGTCGATTTGCGAAACTGCCGAGGAAAAACCATTGGGTAGAGCACCACCGAGCTGTGGTGCCTCCTTTTTAAGTGTTTGCTCCTGTCTGATCTTTTGCGGAGAGGAGAGGCTGCCGCTGCGGGCAGACAGGCAGACTTTGCAGCTGAGGGAGGAGTAATTAGGAACAGCAGACGTGGCTGAGCGGGCGCTGCGGCCGGCAGCGTGCCGTGCAGTGGCTGGTGGCTGGTGGCTGGTGGTGGCGTGCGGCAGACAAAGGCGGCGGGCGGACCTGTGGGTGAGAGAGAGGCCGGCGGCTGGCGGCTGGTGGCTGGCGTCGCGCTGCCGGTGTTGCGGGTCGCCGTAATAAATACTAATTAGAAGGGCAGCGGCGGCCGTGGCGGTAACCGTGAGGGAGGGGGGCGGGGGCGGCGGAGGGTCACGTGCTTAGCCGCCGGGGACGGGGCACCGGCCGTAACTCGTCCGCCGCCGGCCGATGCCTCCAGCTCCGCCGCTGTGGGTGCCGGGGGCGCCCATCCAGTCGGAAGCTCACATTTCCATTTCCCTGTCGCGACTCCAACAAGAGTAAAACACTATATGAAGACTTTTCGGAACATCCATAACTGCTGCAAAAATTTTTCATTATGAATAAATCCGCCGCAGTTGTAATTGACTAATCATTTATTTGGATAAAATCGTACCCACGACCGGGGTCTCAGGATGTAAATCCCATCTTCAGGCGTAATCAAGTGCCTGAAGAGGGATTTCCATCGTGAAACCCGCGTCGTGTGGACGATTTTAACCAAATAAATGCGATTTTATCCAAATTAATCATCAGTCAAATAAATGATTAATCAAGTACATCTGGAGCAGATTTATTGACCATGAACGGTATGAAGACTTATCTCATTTAAATAAGCGCCTGAAGATGGGATTTACATCCTGAAACCCGTGTCGTGTGTACGATTTTATCCAAATATACACGATTTTATTCAAATAAATGATTAATCAGGTGCAGGCCCCGGTGGCCGAGGGGTTCTAGGCGCTTCAAACCCGGAACCGCGCGACTGTTACGGTCGCAGGTTCGAATCCTGCCTCGGGCAAGGATGTGTCTGATGTCCTTAGGTTAGTTAGGTTTAAGTAGTTCTACGTTCTAGGGGACTGATGGACTCAGATGTCAAGTCCCATAGTGCTCAGAGCCATTTGAACCATTTTCTTTAAATTTCCTGGCAGATTAAAACTATATGCCAGACCGAGACTCGAACTCGGGACCTTTGCCTTTCGCGGGCAAGTGCTCTAGAGCACGTGGTACAGCACTTGCGCGCGAAAGGCAAAGGTCCCGAGTTCTTCGAGTCTCGGTCCGGCACACAGTTTTAAGCTGCCAGGAAGTTTCACATCAGCGCATACTCCGCTGCAGAGTGAAAATTTCAATCTGCTTTTTATTATTATTATTATTAGTCGGGTACAGCTGGAGCGGATTTATTCATCATGAACAGCATGAAGACATAGTTAAATCTTCCTGATAACAATAAAAAAAACCGGTGAGATATAAATTATGCAAGACAGCAGACTTCGAACAAGTTTGACATACCAATGCTAACAAGGGAACCTCACATATTGGCTCCCTTCCATTTCCTTCATACTTACACAACCTGAAGGTCAGTTCCCAAACATCAATTTTGTAAAGCAGTAAGATGCAATTTAAAAAACAAAGCCCCTTTGAAGGTTACAATACTTCCGAACGCCATCGACTAACAACATTTCTACCGAGAACATTCTTAGAAGAGTGAACCAATGCATTGCTTCCTCCTACGAATATCTCGCGAAAACAACATGAAGAGAAAGTTAGATTCCAGCTGAGACAGAGGCTTACCAAGAATCGTTATCCCCGTGTGTAATTCACGACTGGAACAGGAAAGGCTCGAAGTGACAGTAGTACACAAAGGACCCTCTGCCATACACCACAGTGCAACTTGCGAAGTACAGATGTAGAGGATATTCCGAAGTATGTTAAACTAAAAAATAGGTAGTGAAAATTAGTGACATTACTTCCACAAGAAAAGTTTTTGAGTATACATTAGCGTACATTAAAACATTTTTCTAGCTCTAATATACGTTCAGCAATTTTTCTGCCCGAAGTTTCACATCGACTCTCCACTTTCAAAAATGGTTCAAATGGCTCTGAGCACTAGGGGACTTAACTTCTAAGGTCATCAGTCCCCTAGAACTTTGAACTAACTAAACCTAACTAACCTAAGGACATCACACACATCCATGCCCGAGGCAGGATTCGAACCTGCGACCGTAGCGGTCGCACGGTTTCAGACTGCAGCGTCGAGAACCGCACGGCCACACCGGCCAGCGACTCTCCACTTTACTTACTCCGTTTAATGTCTTTGCGCCTTCCTGTCCGAATCTCAATAAAGGAATGAATTTTATGATGTCACTGTTGTCGTGCTTAACAGTGCTGAAGAAACAAAAACAAGGCAAGTGAAATTCAGTCCCATACTCAGGAAATGATTGTTGGGGACAGAGGTGGAAATTCCGCACTGCCAACCAGGCAAACATCCCAGTAGAAGTAGCTTGCCGTTCCCTTCCTCCGACTTGTTATGAAGTGTCGTGTGTATCTCGTGTAGTGTAGATGACTGTGACAGCCGTAACTGTATTTACAGCACAGCGTTGTGTCGTACCTTTACGCAGCCTACTGCTCTCGAATAGTAGCAAGGGAGCCCCCGAACCGAGCGTCCGTCTGTCGGACGGATCACCGTCAACATGTCACGTACCATGAGTCCATGAGATTGAGTGCAGCCGTTAGAAATTTAGTCCAGTAATTGGATGCAGAAAATGATGATTAGTATCCCGACGCATCCAACTCTTCTCCTGCAGGTCAAATAATGGCAGTGGAAATTGTTCCACTACAAGGTCAGAAACCTGCTACCCCGAAATCGATCGCCGCTACATAGACGTGCATTTACTCCCTGGGCTACACTTATTCTTGTTATTTTTTGTTTTTAGTGCCTCCTATCTTTCCTACAGTTGTGCCTCGCGCTCGTCATAAGCACGCCTTCGTCGAACTAAGGGCGTTCAAAAAATGGTTCAAATGGATCTGCGCACTATGCGACTTAACTTCGGAGGTCATCAGTCGCCTAGAACTTAGAACTAATTAAATCTAACTAACCTAAGGACATGACACACATCCATGCCCGAAGCAGGATTCGAACCTGCGACCTAAGCAGTCGCTCGGTTCCAGACTGTAGCGCCTAGAACCGCACGGCCACTCCGGCCGGCGAACTAAGGGTGTACTTGTGAAAATTTTCCTCGCGGAAATTCTCTAAAACCGTCGTACGCACTACCCTACATATTCGAAAACTCGACTTCGTCGTGAAAAGAAAGTAACCTCTTCAATCATAGAATATTTTTGTTGAAAAAGTAATGGTCTTGTTGGAGAACAATAAAACTATTCATTAACAGACAATGAATCCGATCGTTGGACCAATAAATAAATAAAAAAAACCTATTCTTAAGAAAGGTTGTATATACAGTTGTTCAGTGACAGAAAACATGTATATGATCTATTGCTGAAGATGACTAGAAATTAACACTAAATTCTCTTCTTTGATAGAGCAAAACAAGTTTCTAGTCACGACTGTCACGTAAGTCATCCTAATTTGAATTTCCTTAGGTTTGATTTTCAAGGAAAGTCACCTCTCCGATTCTGAAAAATTCCATGTACGTAGAGGTGAGCAAGGAAGAATGTTATATTCATTACTTGGCACAAGAAAAACCAGTGTTACGTAATCTCTCGAAGACGTCCCGTTTGTGTTGTTTATTTGCATGTTATGACGCCGATTTTTAACTGTCAATTTTTACTGCTGTAGACACAAATAGAAGTTATCCTCACAGACATCAGGCGACTCCTTCCTCTAACTCACTTCTTGCAATACACTCGACCATCCTGTGTTCAGTCAAAACGCTTCGTTGTTCCACTCCGCAGAACGCTGCAGAAATGGTCATTCCTTTCTTAATTTCCACGGGAGAAGCGCTGACTGATCGACGTGGTCGAGCTAGCTTACACACAAAAGCGTTAGCATAATATTTGGTTTAAACTATACTGCGAGGTCAACCTAGCGTAATGCTGAGTACTTGCACTATTTTATGCAGCAGCTAATAATCAGAAGACGAAGCCAGTTTAAGACTGCTCTCTTTGGCCTGTATATGTCACTGTTTTCATTCGCACCTGAGTATATTTGGAACGGGGGGTGGGCGTTTACGACTGATAGTGACGATGCATTCAAAATCTAATCCCACTGCGTGCACCGTGACATGGAAGAAATTTTATGAAAGCTTGACAGATAGGAGGAGAAAAATCCGCGAGAACTGAGTTATTATTCTAATATTTTTATTTTAAATTATTAGAGCTATTTGATAACCTGTTTCATTCATATTCCGATCCGGTAAAAAAAATAAAAGATATGCTAAGTCTGATGGTACAGAACTCAAAATAACTCTGAGCACTATGGTATTTAACGTCCGACGTGATCAATCGCCTAGAACTTAGAACTACTTAAACCTAACTAACCTAAGGACATCACACACATCCATGCCCGAGGCTGGATTCGAACCTGCGACCGCAGCGGTCGCGCGGTTCCAGACTGTAGCGCCTAGAAAAGCTCGTCCACTTCGGCCGGCGATACAGAACTAATTTTAAACAAATACAATAGTGCACACAATATCCACTGCAGTTGCAGACAATCCGTCAGTTGGTTGGTTGGTTGTTTGGGGAAGGAGACCAGACAGCGTGGTCATCGGTCTCATCGGATTAGGGAAGGATGGGGAAGGAAGTCGGCCGTGCCCTTTCAGAGGAACCATCCCGGCATTTGCCTGGAGATATTTAGGGAAATCACGGAAAACCTAAATCAGGATGGCCGGACGCGGGATTGAACCGTCGTCCTCCCGAATGCGAATCCGTCAGTCTTATGTGCTGTGCGCAGCGTCCACAGGTCATTAATATGCATCATTTATGATGTCAGGGCTATAAAGGGGAGTGGGACAGCATATTAGGAGGTGTCGCCCTTTATGTGTATGTGGTGCATCAAACTGATAGAGTCATTTTGTTAAAGCAAACAAGTTACAAAGATAAAATTATGTTCAGTATATAAAGGTAAAACTAGAAAGAAAGAGAATGTCGCAGTTCACAGCTCACACACATTTTCTTGAGTCACACCTCTCTAGTGTGCTTCCTTTTGCGGGAGTTCCAACAGAAAGCGTTGTGTTCCGTAGCTCCGTAGCTTCAAATCTGCCGCTGGGGCAGTTTCATCAGAGTCGGGCTAGTCCCATCGGTCGGTGCAAACATCGTAGCGACGTAACTGTTTCAGCGCGTAAATATGGTGGTATGTGTCTATAAAATGTCTTTATGAAACTCAAAACAGCTGTGCATCTGAAAATCGTTTTACTCACGGAGCAGTTTGTGTGGTTCCTTAAATTCATTCCTGAAACTTTAAGTTCCCCATTACGTTAATAAAACGACTATTTGGGGTTGCGTGCAGTACGTCTCAGAGATTTAATACGTAAATATGCACTTTGTGGTGACAACATCTTCCGAAAAACGTTACAGCTTGTTCCTAGGCTATAGTAAGTAGGCCTCGAAGCTGCCACTATTGCAGAATTCCATCTTCGAAAATGGTTTTCGACGTAATGATCGTGAAATTTATGTACATGCTACCTCACACATGATGAGTAGCTCTTTGTTCGGTGAATTGTTCTGTCACTCAACCAACACTCAGTTTCATTTAAGTGAGGCTTTGGATAGGTCAGTCCGACAAGCACAGCTGATTTTCTTCTAACGGTGATACAAATATCCTTCCTTTGTGTAAAGGGTAATTATCAATCTGATACAAAAAAGTCTGATTCTTAACTGTTGAACTCAAGTGCGAAGCGCACTATTTACTACAATTATTTCGTAAATCCTAACGTTTACTGTGTAATAGATAAAAGCTGGTGATCTTAACTCAAACCAGATTTTTTAAAAAAAGTGCTGCAAGGTATTCGGAAGGTATTCCGAACTTCAGCCGGCCGGTGTGGCCGTGTGGTTCTAGGCGCTTCAGTCTGGAGCCACGTGACCGCTACGGTCGCAGGTTCGAATCCTGCCTCGGGCATGGATGTGTGTGATGTCCTTAGTTTAGTTAGGTTTAATTAGTTCTAAGTTATAGGCGACTGATGACCTCAGAAGTTAAGTCGCATAGTGCTCAGAGCCATTTGAACCATTTTTTGACAGTCCGTCAAAAATGAAACATGTATCAAGCATGACAACAGGAAGAAGATGTATTGAACTGTGTAAAAAGAAACAGTGTAAAATAAAAACAGTGAACGATCCAGGCTCAAGATGTGCAACATCGACCGCATTTAAATAGCCATTTTACCTCTAAATCTAAGAGGGGGGGGGGTGATGGGTAGTTTCCCTTGTTGGTGCTACCAGTGCGATGTCAGGACGTGTCACTAGTTATTCAGAATTATTCTAAATGTAGCTGTAACTCTTGTTTTAAGCTAAGTTTCCTTTGTCTTTGTGGTCATAAGATGTAACTGACCACATGATTATGGCCTAGAGACCAAAAATTGGAAATTTGTGGTAAGATCTTATGGGACCAAACTGCTGAGGTCGTCGGTCCCTAAGCTTACGCACTACTTAATCTAACTTAAAGTAACTTACGCTAAGGACAACACACAAGGGAGGACTCGAACCTCCGACGGGGGGAGCCGAGCGAACCGTGACAAGACCAAAAACTGCCGTGGAAATAAATATATTTTAATGTAGCTGGAACCGCTATTTAATCAAACTGATAACTATAGCCGCGGATGGCCAAAACAAATAAGAGGTGACTTATCCACTGCTTGGATCTTAAAATGAGTACGCTATGGTCTATGTTTATGGGCTGTGGTGAGTTCTGTAGGAGTTGTAGAATCACTCTTGTCTAGATGTTTAAGGCAGGGCTGACGGCTATTATCAAAAATTAGTTCATTAATACACCACTGCGGTTAATTCACCCGAGTCAGTTTTTACTTTTTTATTTTATTATTTTTTCCACCCAAAGTAGTGCAATGACATCGACATCGCGTAGCAGGATGGCGTCACTCGCAGGAGGACGTGGAACGCGGCACGTACCAACCTGCCTGACATCACTGCTCACTCTTCAGAAAGCGCCATGAATGCCTCAATAAACATGCTCAAAACCGCGTTATGGGGATTGATGTTTCTTGTTGTGTTCATCGCTCTGAAAACTTCACTGATACAGTTCCCCACGCTAATCTGTGTTGTGTAATTTTTTCCATACCTGCATAATTACTGTTACTCTGTGGCATAACGGGTAGTTGCAGATTACAATTTCAAAGTCGTAGGGTTCGATCCGCAATGCAACCTAGAATTTGTGTCTGTTAATCATCATTGACTTCAGCTCTAGCAACGATTTAATAATGTGAAAAATTGCTAAGCTATACCATGATTCGGAGTCTGCGTTAATCTATAGATCCCCCTGCTGGTGTAAGGTAGGTCGCAGGAAAGAAAAGCCTTACTTCCTCCAATGGGACAACGCCCAGCAGCAAAGCGCTCTGGTCTTCAAACCAAACTGTGGGTTGAGAGCAGATTCACTTTTTTCGTTTAACTACTGCACCCTACATCCATTTCTACCTGCTGACTCTATTCAAGCCTCAGTCTATCTTCAAATTTTTACCCCTCAACGTTTTCCTCCATTACTAATTTAACTGCTCCCTTACATACCAGGTCGAGCGATATGGTTCAAATGGCTCTGAGCACTATGGGAATTAACATCTATGGTCATCAGTCCCCTAGAACTTAGAACTACTTAAACCTAACTAACCTAAGGACATCACACAACACCCAGTCATCACGAGGCAGAGAAAATCCCTGACCCCGCCGGAAATCGAACCCGGGAACCCGGGCGCGGGAAGCGAGAACGCTACCGCACGACCACGAGCTGCAGACTCGAGTGATATCAAGTGGACCCTCCTTATAGTCAAGTTGTGTCACAAATCTCTTTCTACCCATTTAGATACTTTAACTTTCCATTAGCTACTCGATCTACCCACCTAATCTTCGGCATTCTTCCATAACACAACATTTCAAAAGGTTCTATGAGATGTACATATAGTTCCGCTATCATATCAATAAAATCATAACCTTGAAACTATTACAGACTGTGCTTCGTGGCTTGTTATAAAACGTTTAGCACCTCTCAAAGAGATTTTAGTTAAGCCAGAACGTCAGTTTGTGTCCCATTCGTCGCTGTTAGAACAGCATGTACATGTTTGAGCTCTGCCCAGCATTTCAGCATCAACAGTTCTGATTGCTTCATTGATTCGTGCACGAAGCGTGGCAATGTCATTGACTGATGTTGTGTACACGCGATACTTGACGCGATCCCACAAAAAGAAGTCTAATGGCGTGACTTCGGGAGAGCGCGGGGACATGCGATGGGACATCACGACACAGCTACTTCCGAGAAAATGCGTCATTCAGCACAGCCTGTACTTAGGAACTCCAATTCGGGGTGCACCATCAGGCTGTGAGGTGATGGACGGCTGTAGCACGTCGACCTGTGCCAGCTGGAACTGTTCGGGCATGTCCAGGTAAACATTACCCGGTACGGATTTCCCTACGAAGAAAAATGGGCGTATCACTTTATCGTGCATTGAGCTTCTGGCTGTCACAGATGTTTTCACGTTTGTTTTGTGCATTTTCAGAACTTAATCTTGTGTCGATTCGCATGTCCAGAAATTGTGGAAAATTGCTTCATGTGAAAACAGGCACTTTGTCATCTTAGCCGGCCGCTATGGCCGAGTGGTTATAGGCGCTTCAGTCTGGAACCGCGCGACCGCTACGGTCGCAGGTTAGAATCCTGCCTCGGGCATGGATGTGTGTGGTGTCCTTAGGTTAATTAGGTTTAAGTAGTTCTAAGTTCTAGGGGACTGATGACCTCAGAAGTTAAGTCCCATAGTGCTCAGAGCCATTTTTGAACATTTTCAGCTTGTATGGCTTGAGTGCATGCACCACTCGCACTTCATACTCAAAAAGGCGTAACTGCTTAAATAACATTTTACGGACAGTTTGTCTTGCTTCTTGCAATTCGCTTGATGCGTAACGAATTGACTTCTGGGAGCAGTAGCTTGCAGTCTGCCAACACGTGCCTGTGGCCCGAGAGGACGCCCACTTCGAGGAAGGTTTCTGACACTGTCTGTGGCTTTAAAGTTTTTGAACCACCTCGTTAAATATTGTTTTTGCTGGTGGTACCTTCCCATACTGCCGATAATTTCGCAGTACCGTTGTCACAAATTTGAGTCCTCCATAGCAGATGATACATTAGGCTTCTGGTCCTTTCCCATTTTGATGCACTCGAAGTCAAATCTATAACAAAAGACAAGGGATATAACGATTTGAGAGATGTTAAACGTTTTGTAACAAACCACGATGCTCTCTTTGTAACCGTTTTAAAATCATCATTTTTTTGAAATCGTAGCTGGACTTAACGGACACACTGTATTTTTGCCTCGTCTGTTCATCATACGTGTTTTAGTTCCACAGGAAGCTACATTGTACATAAATACTTCCAGAAGTGAATACTTCCTAACACTTAAATTTTTACTTTATATTAATGTATTTCTCTCTATCAAAGGAGCTTTTGATGCTGTTTATGGTCTGCATATCACACCCTCTTTACTCCTGACATCTTCCATTATCTGGCTGCTCAATAGAAAAACTCTTCTACTACTTTCAGTGTCTCAATTCCTAATCTAACTGGCACGACTTAATCTGACTTAAGTCAGTTACATTCCGTTACCCTTACTTTACTTTTATTAATATGTATCATATAATGTCTTTCTGAGACACTATCCATATCATTCAATTAATTCTCGTTTGGCACCTCTAAAAGAATTTCAGTTTCGTCAGCAAACTCTGAAATTTGTATTTCTTCATTCTGAACTTAAATTGTCTTACTGGATTACTTCTCAGTTTCCTTTACTTTTGTTGAATGAACAGACTGAATAACAAGCGAATCAGCTACAACACTGTTTGGATCCCTTCTCAATAATAAAAATAATCTGTCATACATTTAAAGCACAATAGATATTTGTATGTCTGGAATCTTGGCCCAAATCTCTAGATCTATTTGAACCAAATTTGGTACAGAGACAAGAGGCCTCACGAGTATCAGCACCATGATGTTTATAACCTCTTAGTTCAAATAGGAGCAGATATATGGGGGGATATATGTTTTTTTTCTAAGGTCTGGCGTATAGGCTTGCATGACAGACATCTTGTGGGAGTAATATCAGCCTGCTTTATTGAACTGTATTGCCAGGGCTACACATGTCAATGGGTATGGCTGCGGATGGGTGAAGATGGATAGAGGGGATGATGAACAGAGTGAGGGGAGGAAGAAACGGACAGAGAGAAAGGGCAGTAGGGGAGATGCATGAGGTAGTTGAAAGGTATATAGAGGTAGTGGGCAGGTGGAGAAGGAAATGGAGGAGGTGGAAATGGAAAAAGAGAGGAGAAGAGCATATGGGCAGAGGGATGGGGAAGACGATATGGTCAGAGAGAGAGATGGAGGGGGGATGGAGGGAATGAACAGTGAGAGGGGGAGGAGGAGATGAAGTGACAGGGAGAGCGGGGAGACGGAGATAAACGGATGAGCTCGGAGAATGAAGTGGACAGACAGAGGGAGAAAGAGGTGGACACAAAGAGGGGGAGGAGAAGGAAGTGTGCTCAATACATGTAGAACACATATGTGGGCGCAGGCAAGGAGAAAGACCTAGTAAGCCGGCCGGAGTGGCCGTGCGGTTCTAGGCGCTACAGTCTGGAACCGAGCGACCGCTACGGTCGCAGGTTCGAATCCTGCCTCGGGCATGGATGTGTGTGATGTCCTTAGGTTAGTTAGGTTTAATTAGTTCTAAGTTCTAGGCGACTGGTGACCTCCGAAGTTAAGTCGCATAGTGTTCAGAGCCAAAGGCCTAGTAATAATAATAATAATAATAATAATAAATGCGTGCGAGTCAATGGAGTGGTGGATGTCTTTCAATTTGACGACACTTCGGCAACTTGTGCATCCCCAACATACCCCAGTTATCCAACAAGGGAAAGGGGACCTCCAGTTGAATATAGACCCTGATCCGCACATCGTTCCTGGCGACTGCTCACATCGTTGAGAGACGGTTAGATTAAACGCAGACTAAAAATTTCTGTAGTCCGACCAGAATTCGATCCCGCGATCTCTCTGCTTCCCGACTGTGCTTCACCACTACACCACCATGCCGAACACTCGCTTCTGAATTACTGGTTCCGTTTCAAGTCTTTCAACTCTTTGAGACGTGGTCTACTTTCTGTACAAATTTAAGACACAATCTCGAGCCCTCTATTTTATGCCCGTTAGCTTTAAAATTCTAAATAGTATATTCCCGTCGACATATTTAAAAGTTTTTTTTTTTTTAATGTCTACATACGCTATTTTGCCCAAACCCAGACTGGTCTTTCCCCAAACTATTTTCTACCAGCTTTCTCATCCTCGTGTAGATAATTCGTGTTAGCATTTTCAGTCGTTAGCTGCTAAACTGATGCATTGGTAACATTTGCATCTGTCGGCTCCCAGCTTTACTGGTAGTGGGAACATTACATTTGTTTTAGAGTTTGAAGGTATTTGCCTGTGGTACAAGTGGCATTTCTGGAAGGTGCCGAGTTCTGCACTAGAAGTCGGTTCTCGTGGTGACTCGCAGACAGAGAGCAGAGATTATCTCGTGATTGGAAGGTGTTGTCGTAGGTTCGTTGTGTGCAGCCGGCGTGCGCACAACATTGGCCCCCTCCCTTCGCTCCACCGGCACGCGCACGAGGCGGCTCCGCTCCCACCCTCGGCGCGCGCCAGCCGCCGCTTAATGACGTGACAGACGCAGGCGGGCAGACACGGCTAAGAAAGCGGCGAGGCCTGCCCCGACAGGCCGCTTTCTCGCGAGCGACGTACCGCAGGCAGGCGGGCGATCTCAGCCGGCCATCCCTTCACCGCGGGACCGCCGCCGCTGGCTCTGGCGCTCTTACGTGATCGCCGTTTTTGCGTTCAGCCGGTCTGGCCGCGAACAATCGCGAGCGCCGCCACTGTCGCCCCGGTGAACGCTAGAAAGGTAGGAATGCGGGCACTCGGCAGCGCCGTCCCACGCTCTTCACAGCGGTCTCGACTCCGGCAGTATTCCTCGCTGCCCCTTCCTCCGCTCGTTCCAATTTGATTCGTCTTATTTAGTGTCCGACAGTGACTCGGATTTCCCGCCCAGCCCTCCTATTTTTACGGAGGAAATGTCACATATACTGTGGCTTTAATACGACGGCCGCAGCTTGCTCCAATGTAGAACGCTGCTGCAGTCGCGGGCATTTAACTTCGGCACGTCCGCTGGGGCGAGAGTGTGGTCCCAACTTGTTCGCCAGTTGTCGGTGTTCTCTGAAGTATTCAATGGGGCCACTGATATTAGAGCGATTGACCCTGCCTTTTTTTAAGTTTTTCGATTCGGATAGCTTTCTGTACCGTTTGTGCACGCTTTTGACGACTTTCACTGTGCTCTGGACTTCATTTCTAGCTATCCGTTCCCTTCGTGATCTCCGCCGTCATCGACCGCAGGAACTGCCTGTTTGTTCCTTTGGCCTCACCGCCACTTCGAGTGATCGTAAATTGATTTCTACTTACTTAGAATAGGATAGAAAATGTTACATCTCCCACCTTCGTATAAGAAATTGCAACTTTGAGGTGAAATACAATTATTGTGGAGAATAATGAACAACTAACAGGGGTTGCACAAAAATATGGAAACACCAAACACACAGCACATTACCATGCCTAATATCGTGCAGGGCCCGTTGGCATTCAAAAAAGCTTCCAGTCATGGTTCAAATGGCTCTGAGCACTATGGGACTTAACGTCTGAGGTCATCAGTCCCCTAGAACGTAGAACTAATTAAACCTAACTAACCTAAGGACATCACACACATCCATGCCCGAAGCAGGATTCGAACCTGCGACCGTAGCGGTCGCGTGGCTCCAGACTGTAGCGCCTAGAACCGCTCGGCCGCTTCCAGTCATCTCGGAATGGATAAGTATAGGTGCTGTATGGTTTTCAAGGGACTCTTTTGCCATTCTTCCTGCAACCTCATGGCAAGCTCAAGCAATGATGATGGGTGTGGATATCAATCACGCACCTTTCCTTCCCATGTAGACCATAAAGGCTCCATAATATTGCGATTTAATGACTGTAGTGGCCAACGAAGAAGCAACAATTCATTATTATGCTTACAAAACAAGCCCTGGACGGTGCGTGCTATGAGATAGGGAACATTTTTCCTTGGACCACAGTATCACCATTGGGGTCCAACATTTTACCATGGAATCGACCTGATCAGCCACAATGGCTGCAAAATCCTTGGCAGAAATGCGACCTTGCAAAAGAACCATGGTGCCTATGCAATAAAGCGAATGGCTGCCCAAATCATCACCGAACCCCTGCCTCGTTTCGCTCTTTGGAATGTGAACTCGGCCGGAAGTTGGAAACATTGTGAAGCAAGACTCATCCGATGAAACGACTTTCGTCCATTGCTCCATACTCCAGGTTTGATGGTTTCGGTATCACGTTTTCCTTTTACGGGCTGTTGCATCAGTGATGAGTGGTTTTGGAACTCCAGCTCGCCTGCAATTACCTGCTTATGGAGTTGCTTTCGTGTTGACTTACTGCTAACTAACAGAGTTCGCGAGTGCGACACTCAGTTCTGTAGCAACTTTTGCAGTTGTCGTCCTTTTAATTTGCGTCATAATCCTCTTCAATGACCGTCTGTCACCGTCATTCAACCCAGTTTCGTCCGCGTTGTGATTTAGCGGATGACGTTACTCGTCTTTCCCTGTACGGGGTACAAATCTTCGGTATGGTGCCTCTTGAAACACCAAACAGTTCAGTTCCCTTAGCAGCGGAAGCACCCACTATGCGACCACTAACAGTTTGCCCACGTTCTAATTGACTAAGCTCCAACATAATGCAGTTACAACTATGCAGAACGCTGTTCTTACCTCGACTGATACTAGCAACGTATTGAGGACGTTGCACAGGTGCCGTTCGTGGTCTAATAACACAGCGCAACCTGTAGGCGTGGTTAGCATCTGCATTTATATTCAAGTATGCATTTCTCGTCTCGTTTCCATATTTGTGTCCAACCCCTAAATTTTCTGTGTTAGGATGCACATTTCGTGCAGTTAATGCTATTTATTAATCGCAGTCGATTTAGAAGCGCTGAGTCCTTCATCATGGCGCACACATGATAACCATCGGGCGTACTGAGTATCCGCAAATTACTTTACTCATAATCATGTATTATTATCAAGTACGGTCCCACTTAAAAAGATGCCAAACTTGATCACATGAAGAAATGTACTTTGCACTTGGTCAGTATGTTGATGGTGACCACTATACGTGTGCGTGATGATGAAGTCTTGAGCGCTAAGAAACTGAAGGCGATTAGTATACGTCATCAGACACAGCTTGGTGAAACGCGTATCATAATAAAGAGCACAAATAGTTCATTGTTCTTTCCAACAAATAATTTGATTCACTGCTGTGTGTTAGCTGACCACCATCTCCGTTTACCTGACGTCTGACGTCGTTTTGTATCATACAAGAAGGACAAGTATGGGGTCTCTAAAGCGTATGGTAAGAATAATGACGACGATAAGAAACCCTAATGGAAGTGAAATGTGAGGGATGAACAATACAGACAAGAGGGGAAGAGAAGCTAATGAAATATGTTGTTACAGAAGAATGGTGACGATTAAGTAGATTGATAAGTAACTAATGAAGAAATTAATGATTCGTATTGTGGAGAACAGAACTTTGTGGCAAAACTAAAATAATAAAATAAGCGATACATCAATTGGACACGAGTTGAGACATCAAGGAATTGCGAATTTGATAATGGAGGGAGCTGCGGAGCGTAAGAATGGTAAAGAAAGAACAAAACCAGACAACAGTAAGCGTAATTAAAAGGATGCAGGCTGCAGCAGTTATACAGAGATGAGGAGACTCGCACAGGACAGCCTAGCGTGGAGAGCTGCATCAAACTAATCTTCGGACTGAAGACCGCAAAAACAGCAACAGAAAACCCTAAACTGTGTGTTGTGAGGCGAGGAGCTAATGGTCGGAAACGAATATCTAGTTCTTCCCTGACAGAAATAAAACGTCTAGACCAAGCTAAGCTCATATCAGTTATTTAAAACGACGACGGTCATCCTCAGTGTATGCATTACAACGTAGTCCACTGATGCAACTGATACTTTAGAACTGAAAATTACGAAGTAAGTAGTGGTGTGTGGATCACGAGGAAGGTAGGATTCGCATTCAGAGCCGTGCAGCAGCAACAAACACTCGCTGTTCCCAGAGTTTCACCCCCGCCACTACAGTTATGGTGTAACTGCGAGCGGCTTGTTTTCCGGTGGGATCGTTTTTTGCGCCCTGGGATTTTTTTTTCATTTTCTGCAGTTACAGGTTTCAAATTTTATCTGTAACAACTGTTATTTGATGTGTGTTGTGTGACTTCGAACAAACTCAGAAGCAAGTAGCAAAAAGTAGGTGATTGACTTCAACGTCGAAGTAAGTCATAATCTTAAAAAGGTGGAGCTTGTGGAACTAATATCTGTGTATAAACTACGACTACTCAAGTACGAAATCGACGAGTTGGCAAAAACATAACGGAATAAATTCATTCGGCTGTCGCACTGTCACTGTGATTTCAACCCAGTAGTACTGACATGGACCCGAATTAAAGTTTACGGTGCCAGCAATAAAAATAAATAAAAAAAATCACTGTACGCAGTCGAGACACTCAGCAACGAAGCTCTTAGGAAACTTAAGTCTTAAATCTGTAAATAATCCGTGAAACACACGCAGCACATTCTTTTTCACTATTTGTAATGTCTATTACGTATCTGTATGTGTACCATCTCTGTAATTCTTGGACTTAAGTTCCTCGAACACAGCCTCTGTTTTCCAGTGCAAACACGTTGGAACGTTGTGGGTGCATGAGCTTCTAAAGTGCCACTACTCTATCAAACAAATAATATTGAAACACTGATAATTAACACAATGACTAATGTACAGTTAATGTGTTCAAAACGAAATATTTTTCCAAAGAATGTGATAAACACCATGTAAAGTGATCCATACATCAGCTATATGTAATTACTATAATATTTTACAACAAATGTTGCTTAGCCACTTCCAAATGTTTCATTTTTGTCAATTCAATCTTCATCATATTATTTGTTTGTGATTTAAACAGTTATCTCCAACACTGAGTATCGAAACATATAGACTGAAGAGCAAAGAAACTGGTACACCTGCCTAATATCGTGTACGGCCCCCGTTAGCACACAGTAGTGCCGCAACACGACGTGGCATGGATTCGACTAATGTCTGAAGTAGTGCTGGAAGGAACTGACACCATGACTCCTGCAGGGCTGTCCATAAATCCGTAAGAGAACAAAGGGGAGAAGATCTCTTCTGAACAGCACGTTGCAAGGCATCCCAGATACGCTCAATAACGTTCATGTCTGGCGAGTTTGGTGGTCAGCGGAGATGTTTAAGCTCAGAAGAGTGTTCCTGGAGCCTCTCTGTAGCAATTCAGGACGTGTGGGGTGTCGTATTGTCCTGTTGGAATTACCCAAGTCCGTCGGAACGCACAATGGACATGAATGGATGCAGGTGATCAGACAAGATGCTTACGTATGTGTCACCTGTCAGAGTCGTATCTAGACGTATCAGGGATCCCGTATATCTCCAACTGCACACGGCCCATACCATTACGGAGCCTCTACCAGCTTGAACGGGTCCCTTCTGACACGGAGGATCCATGGATATATGAGGTTGTCTCCATACCAGTACATGTTCATGCGCTCGATACAATTTGAAACGAGACTCGTCCGACCAGGCAACATGTTTCCAATGAACAGTCCAATGTCGGTGTTGATGGGCCCAGGTGAGGCGTAACGCTTTGTTTCATGTAGTCATCAAGAGTACACGAGTGAATTTCGGCTCCGAAAGCCCATATCGGTGATTTTTCGTTGAATGTTTCATACGCTGACACTTGTTGATGGCCAAGCATTGAAATCTGCAGCAATTTGCGGAAGGGTTGCACTTCTGTCACGTCGAACGATTCTCTTCAGTTGTCGTTGGCCCCTTTCTTATAGGATTTTTTTCTAGCCGTAGCGATGTCGGAGATGTGATGTTTTACGGGATTCCTGACATTCACGATACACTCGTGAAATGGTCGTACGGAAAAATCCCAACTTCATTGCTACCTCGGATATGCTGTGTCCCATGTCTCGTGCGACGACTATAACACCACGTTCAAACTCATTTAAATCTTGATAACTTGCCATTGTAGCAGCAGCAACCGATCTAACAACTGCGCTAGACCTTGTTGTCTTATATAGGTGTGGCCGACCGCAGCGCCGTATTCTGCCTGTTTACATATCTCAGTATTTGAATACGCATGCCTATACCAGTTTCTTTGGCGCTTCAGTGTACATGACTGAAAACCAACTGAAGATGGGCACAAGCTCGAAACTGGTTGTAGCTGTTGTTATTCTACACCCTATCCACTATGGATAAAATACATTGTTAGTATCACTGTCCAGGTTAACAGCTGAATTTCTCGTACCGGCAACCTTCGCAGTGGCAGTTTTAAGTGAACCACGAGTGCATTAGCGGTGGCAGCAGAAAACCCACCACGAGGAATTGGCGCGTGGGGGTAGGTAACTGAGCCGTCCAGAGCGGTGTGCGTGCGGCCACTGAGCTGCGCGTGGCAGCAGCGGACACGGGGCACCGCTAGCCGCGCCTACGTCACTCGGCGGCCGGGAGCTGTGTGCCGACACGCACAATTACTGCGCTCGTCACCGTGGCGGCGAGAACAGCTGTAGATGCTCGCCGCGATACGTACGATTCGCAGTCTGCCTTATCAAAGGAGCCTTCTCAGCTAGTTTGGTAATGAGGTTGTACCCACAGAACAGCTGCAAGCTTCGTATTTCCCCAATGCGCAAATCGTAACCATCAGGTACAGAGTAAAAAGAAAAAAAGGAAGTGAACTTTTGTCTCCCAATGTAATTTGTCAAGGCAGTCCCACATCTGATGTGTTAGGCTGTTGTCTCCCCACTTGGTCTTTTCACTGCGTCTTTGACTTCTTTTGCAAAAAATCGGAATGTTGTTTATAGAAATACATAAAGGGGATGCTACGGAATAGCCCTCTTCGGCTGTCTCCACAGTTATGGGATTTATTCGGAAAAATCCTCTTTAAAGATTAGAAGATTCAAAAATGGTTCAAATGGCTCTGAGCACTATGGGACTCAACTGCTGTGGTCATCAGTCCCCTAGAACTTAGAACTACTTAAACCTAACTAACCTAAGGACATCACACACATCCATGCCTGAGGCAGGATTCGAACCTGCGACCGTAGCAGCCGCACGGTTACGGACTGCGCGCCTAGAACCGCGAGACCACCGCGGCCGGCGATTAGAAGATTTCCAAGCGCTGTTAAGTACGAAGCCTTTCTACTTTATTCACATAGTGGCCGGCAGCTGAGTATGAAGAACAACTTTTGTAGTCGTAAAGTCAAAGAATTAAATCTCAGTAGCACATTTTTTTCATATTTTGTAGTTAAATTCTATATTTGTTAACAAATCTAAATGTTATGTGACAAATATAAAACTATAATTTTTAACAGACGTGACATGTTACCAATATTAGTCACTAACAGCCAGAAATTATAGGCATTCACAAGACATCAAAATTTCGTACAAAAATGTAAAATATAAGCTAAAAACTAAAATACTTTTTTCTGAAGAATTATGTATTTCACATGTCAGTACCAAGTTTTGTTTTTACACTACCAATAATGAAATATAAAAATATTTGATTAAAAATTATGATTCACTATTGTTAATGAACAAGTATGGAATTTAAACAGAAGTGTATAAAATTGCCGCGCGGGATTAGCCGAGCGGTCTTAGTCGCTGCAGTCGTGGACTGTGCGGCTGGTCCCGGCGGAGGTTCGAGTCCTCCCCCGGGCATGGGTATGTGTGTTTGTCCTTAGGATAATTTAGGTTGAGTAGTGCGTAAGCTTAGGGACTGATGACCTTAGCAACTAAGTCCCATAGGATTTCACACACATTTGAACATTTTTTTGTAAAAAAGTTGCTACTAGCGAGATTCGAACCTGCAACTTCACGATTACGAATCTTTTCTTCTACGCGCTCATTTACCGGCAGCATATACTCGAAATGTTTTTTATGCTTAACAGCGCATACATTATTGTAATTGTGTGTATGATGTCTTGCCACTGGTATTATGTAAGTATGAAGAAAATCGTAGAAGAGCCAGTCCTTTAGGTCCCCTTGTTTTTATGAACCTCCTACTTGTTTTACGAAATCTGGTATAGACTACTTGCGGAAAAGCTACTGGTCCGCAAACCCGTACATCATCCTTTTATACTGTCGTTTTTCCTTTTTCCGTTGTTGTTTCAGCCTAATTAAGTGTGTATCTCTATCAGCCACCGAAAACATGAAATGTTAAAAACAGAAATAAAGAAGAATAAAAAATGAAGTGCTTTTGAACTGAGAGGGTTCTTCTACGAGATTTGACAAAATAATTACACCTCTGGGCAGAATGTTAGTAACTATCCTGATAAAAGGTGAGGGTACGCCGGGTTTAAATCCTCCAGCAACCACCCACATTTAGATGTTCCCTAGTTTACTAATATCCATTTAGGCACTAAAGTAAATGCCGCGTAGGTACGTTTGCAAAGGAGACGGCCGGTTGCTTTTCCCAGACTGGCCCTCTACCAGCACTGCTCCAACTCTAATGACCTCGTCATGGGCAGAACGTTAAACGCTTGGATTCCTTTTTCCCTTGATCAGAAGAGACGGCACACCTATGTTTACGTCGAGTGACATCTCATAATTACACTGACTCTTACGAAATCTACCGTATTCAACCGTTTCAGACACGCGTTTCTCAACACAAACACACCAGTCAATATAAATGTTGCATATTGCTTTATTGTCAAAACTGGACATAATAGGAAACAAAATGAATTTTTTCTGTCACATACAGTCATAACAAAACAAAAATAAAAAAGGTAAACTCATTTTCACTTAATAAACACAAGTATGAAAGACAAAGGTTCCCTCTGTTTGGCTGTGAAAGAACTAAGGCGATATCTTTCACCATCTGTGTCTAAGGCAGACCACGCTCTTGCTTAACGGACTGTATCACTTTGGGGTTATGTTTAGAACTACAATGTTTTTGTTTTCAAAGGAACCACCCGATTTTACAGGGGTATATCTTTTGTATGTACGAGGTGCATTAAAGTTCTAAGGCCTCCGATTTTTTTTCTAATTAACTACTCACCCGAAATCGATGAAACTGGCGTTACTTCTCGACGTAATCGCATTGCAGACGTACACATTTTTGGCAACGCTGACGCCATGATTCCATGGCAGCGCCGAAGGCTTCTTCAGGAGTCTGTTTTGACCACTGGAAAATCGCTGAGGCAATAGCAGCACGGCTGGTGAATGTGCGGCCACGGAGAGTGTCTTTCATTGTTGGAAAAAGCCAAAAGTCACTAGGAGCCAGGTCAGGTGAGTAGCGAGCATGAGGAATCACTTCAAAGTTGTTATCACGAAGAAACTGTTGCGTAACGTTAGCTCGATGTGCGGGTGCGTTGTCTTGGTGAAACAGCACACGCCCAGCCCTCCCCGGACGTTTTTGTTGCAGTGCAGGAAGGAATTTGTTCTTCAAAACATTTTCGTAGGATGCATATGCTACCGTAGTGCCCTTTGGAACGCAATGGGTAAGGATTACGCCCTCGCTGTCCCAGAACATGGACACCATCATTTTTTCAGCACTGGCGGTTACCCGAAATTTTTTTGGTGGCAGTGAATCTATGTGCTTCCATTGAGCTGACTGGCGCTTTGTTTCTGGATTGAAAAATGGCAGCCACGTCTCATCCATTGTCACAACCGACGAAAAGAAAGTCCCATTCATGCTGTCATCGCGCGTCAACATTGCTTGGCAACATGCCACACGGGCAGCCATGTGGTTGTCCGTCAGCATTCGTGGCACCCACCTGCATGACACTTTTCGCATTTTCAGGTCGGCATGCAGGATTGTGTGCACAGAACCCACAGAAATGCCAACTGTGGAGGCGATCTGTTCAACAGTCATTCGGCGATCCCCCAAAACAACTCTCTCCACTTTCTCGATCATGTCGTCAGACCGGCTTGTGCGAGCCCGAGGTTGTTTCGGTTTGTTGTCACACGATGTTCTGCCTTCATTAAACTGTCGCACCCACGAACGCACTTTCGACACATCCATAACTCCATCACCACATGTCTCCTTCAACTGTCGATGAATTTCAGTTGGTTTCACACCACGCAAATTCAGAAAACGAATGATTGCACGCTGTTCAAGTAAGGAAAACGTCGCCATTTTAAGTATTTAAAACAGTTCTCATTCTCGCCGCTGGCGGTAAAATTCCATCTGCCGTACGGTGCTGCCATCTCTGGGACGTAATGACAATGAACGCGGCCTCATTTTAAAACAATGCGCATGTTTCTATCTCTTTCCAGTCCGGAGAAAAAAAATCGGAGGCCTTAGAACTTGAATGCACCTCGTAAGCACAGACAACTTTGGGGTATTAACTACAATTACATTTACGACCAAAGTTTTGATTTACCTTTCATAAACGTTCAATGCTCCATCCACCAGACGCACGACAAACTTTCAGGCGATAGACAAACTCATCCGAAACAGCACAAAAGTGTGCAGACTCGTATTGGTGGACATTAGTATGAGACGTGTCCACACTTCGCCTTTATAACGACTTCAATTAGATGTTGAATGTCTGTGGGGAAACGGCAGCTCATTATTCCTCAACAGACGAAACCAGAAGAGGTAGTGATGTTGGGCACTGTGGTATGGATCGAAGTCGAGGTTGTAGCTCCTCTCAGTGGTGTTCACTGAGTTCAGGTAGGGACTGGCAATACATTTCGGACAGATGCTGCTTTATGACACGGTGCAATGTTATACAGTCACCATTTTCCGAACTGCTTCTCTACTGTACGGAGTACACAGTGGTCTAAAATGTCTTCATATCCATCCGCATTTAGCGCTTTCCTAAGCGCAATAAAGGGATCACTCCCTAACCACGAAAAACAACACGTGATAGCAAGTAACGCTCTCCAGGCATTGCCCAAATCCTAACCTTTCCATCGGACTGGCACGCGGTGTAGCATGATTCACCGCTCAAAATCACACGTTTACAGCCATCCACTGACCAGTGGCGTCGGTCCTTACTCCAACTGAGGCGTCACTTAGCCAATCGGTGTGGCCGAGTGGTTCTAGACGCTTCAGTCTGGAGCCGCGAGACCGCTACGGTGGCAGGTTCGAATCCTGCCTCGGTCATGGATGTGTGTGATGTCCTTAGGATAGTTAGGTTTAAGTAGTTCTAAGTTCTAGGGGACTGATCACCTCAGATGTTAAGTCCCAAGGCGTCACTTAGTATTTATTACAGAAATGTGTAGCTTATGAGGAACTGCTCTATCACTGTACCCCACTAATTTAACTCCCTATGGACAGTCATTGTGCTATTGGACTGCTGGTAGCACTTTACAACTCACGAGTGGTTCCTTCCTCTGATTTCATGCAGTTTTTTATAACCACGGCGTTCAGATTTGATTTCTTTCTCAGATATTCTTATTTTTATAGCACAATGTTACGTATTCGCATGTGTGCCACTTGGAGTTCGGAATTTTATTTACTCAATTTTGGTACGTAAATTTACAGGGCAATTTTGACAGAAGCAATTTGGATAATTATTCTTTCGAAGTTTCGTTTGCAATTTGTATTTTTTCTGTCAGTTCAGTGCGTTGGAACTGTAAGACAAGCACAGTGATGTCATGCATTGCTATTCACTGCACTGCACGATACTGAGTTTGACAGGGTAGCTTATATAGTATAAATTCTTATGTATTCTAATAATTTTTGTAAAAGTTGAGAGCAGTACAATTATACTGTTTCAGATGGATTTGGCAACTCTATTGACCACATAGCGTTTACATGATCACATCATTTGCATTGTTCAGGTTCGCGTTCCAACACACAAAAAAGTGGTTCAAATGGCTCTGAGCACTATGGGACTTAACTTGTGAGGTCATCAGTCCCCTAGAACTTAGAACTACTTAAACCTAAGTAACCTAAGGACATCACACACATCCATGCCCGAGGCAGGATTTGAACCTGCGACCGTAGTGGTCGCGCTGTTCCAGACTGAAGCGCCTAGAATCACTCGGCCACTCTGACCGGCACAAAACACACACACACACACACACACACACACACACACACACACACACACACACGAATACAAAGATTAAGAAACCAGTTCTCGTACATAAAAAGACAGTTACAAAATGTTTGCGAATCGTGTAACTGAGGCGGAAGTTGGGTACCGACCCGGAATTCAGCTAGTCGGACGTGAGAACCCGTGAAAAAACCAGAGCCAGGGTAGCCGGCGCCCTGACCCTCGTTGTTAGTCCACCGGATTGATTCGATCCGGGCCAGCGCACCTCCGTCCGTGAAGCTGCGCTTTAACACGCACGCCTGTTCGGGCGGGTATCCGTCAAGAAAATGTAGTGTTGTAAAGACGGAAGAATCTCTCAAACGCCCTGTAAATCTAGAAACTAACATAGTTTCTCTTTAGTTAATACTAATAAAAATCGGATACACGTCGTAGTTCCTTTCCTGTAAATAGATTAGATGTTCCACGGACGTGTACAAGAAGTGACCCTCCCTAAGTATTTCCTCTGCACCTGACTTCCACTCCCCATATAATCGATATAATCGTCGTAGTGCGGTGCAGACGTCGATCGGCGCTCGGTCCCACGACCGCATCCTCCAGGCATTTTACGAGGCGTAAAACTGGAGACCTTTTACCTCGGCCTACCTGTTCCCGCTGTCCATCGCGCGTCCGCCACGATGGCGGAGCGATAAGCAACAGGATCCGGCAGCTCGCACACATTCACTCCGATACTTTTTTCTTTCTCCGGCGGCCGCTGTGATGCAGTTCTTCGACAATGGCCTTTCATTTGTGAGGATCCGGCTCGGGCGCCCGCTCTTTTCCCCACGGGCCACCTGTATGGCGAGTGGTGGAGGGTGCTGTGTACCGGCGGTAGAGGCTTTTCTCCTCGTCCCTTTTATGCGTAAGGCATGAGGGGAAACGTTTGTCTACATGCCTCGCTGCTGTCCGTAATTACCCTTATACAGCACGAGACCGCTGCTCTGCTCGTGTCCTTGCACCGACGCGCCACAGTTCTGCGATTGTCTCCGACAGACAAGAGAGGATCATTGTCTTTCTAGGAATTATACTGCTGCCCTGTGATACCCGTTACCTTTGTCGTTACAGCAGAGCCCCACCGATGTTATCTGCTAACGTTCAAATACTTTCTGTTATTCGTACACTGCTTTCAACGCATTATCACCAACACTTATCAATAAGAACAGCTTCATGTATGCTACAGCATTCACGTACTTAGTGATCTAGTTGCTGTCTTTTGTCTACTTGGTAGCCACTGACACAGCTTTCATAAAGCATGCAAAAATAGTTTGGAAAGTCCTAGAAGACACATTTATGCAACGGATCCTATGGCCCAGAGAATTCAAATGCACCACATTTCCTACTAAGGAGGAGTCAAAGATGCTTAATTTTCACACAGAAACCAATTTGTTATGTGTCGCGATAACATACGGAATCTTAAGTTCAAATGGTTCAACTGGCTCTAAGCACCATGGGACTTAACATCTGAGGTCATCAGTCCCCTGGACTTAGAACTACGTAAAACTAACTAACTTAAGGACATCACACACATCCATGCCCGAGGCAGGATTCGAACCTGCGACCGTAGCAGCCGCGTTATTCCGGTCTGAAGCGCCTAGAACCGCTTGGCCACCGCGGCCGGCGGAATCTTAAGATGTATGTGTAATATGTTGTGTTTGTGCTTGTGTGAATACTTATTGTATTTTATGAACATCCTGGATGCCTAGGGTAAGTGGACGGGTTCGTCAAAAACATTAGTAAAATTTTAGATCGTTTACTGTCGTCAGACTAATTTTATTGACAATTGTACTTCAGAAGACCAGATTTTTTCGTTTCTTCTTTCTAGACTTTCATTGTCTTCTACCCCTTCTCCTTCCTGTTTCTTTCTTCCTTTTCTTCATAACATGAACAGTTTCTAGTAGTTCTGTCCTCTAAAAAAAAAGTCGGTAATACTTCAGACACAATCTCGCATTTTTTTCTCTTGATAGAGTGACGAACCGGCCGATTACTCAAAACAAAAAGTACAGTAACTGGAAGATGACAGAAAAGGTCAACAGGCTGCCAAAGATCTCTCATGTCGCTTCATGATGGATTGAGACGGTAAAACATATTCTTCTATGTGACAATTTTCAGATGCATCGCTTTCCCACTGGAGGTCCTTAAAATACGATATTTTCCACAATCATTTGACTGGGAGGCCTTCACGAGTACCGTCGGTACCAAAATCACCTCAACTGACGGCTAACCTTTGTAGACAATGTCTCAGTCGAAAGCCGGAGTTGTGTGGCTTAGCCCAGGGTAGTAGGTTTGAATCGTGTGGTGGAAGAAATATTCACCATCAGTAAATGGCAGACAATAGAGAAACATGTATTGGCGTAGAGTTCATGATCATCAAACTATGTGGTACAATTTTGCATTGGAAATGCAAATGAGCGTTTGGCGGCATTGGCCGGGAGGCCCCTTGCGGGGCAGGTCCGGACGCCTTGGTGCAGGTCTTATTACATTCGAAGCCACATTGGGCGACCTTCGCGCCGGATGGGGATGAAATGATGATGAAGACAGCACAACAAGTGGAGGAAATCCCCGACCCAGCCGGGAATCGAACCCGGGCCCGTAGGACGGCAATCCGTCACGCTGACCACTCAGCTATCGGAGCGGACTATTATGCAATACATACGTCTCTGTATTGTGCTAAAGAAGTTACTTGCTGGCTCCAGCAGTCACCTTATCCCTAGCCTTCATTTCCACACAGAGCGAAATAATGCAGTGGTAGAGGCACTGCTCTCGTATCTGGAGAAATGCGGTTCAAATCTCTCTTCGAACCACCCATCCAAATTTTGGTTCCGTAGTTTCGTTAAATGACTTGCGATGAATTGTGAGGTACTAATAAAGACAAGGACAAATTCCATCCTCATTCCTAAGATGTTACCTGTCTTTAGTGTCCTAGACGTCGAGGCCGTGTCAAACTCTAATCTTCATCATTCCTTTGGACAATGACCTGATTGCAACATAACATTTCTTGGCCAAGCGAGTGTTTGTGTTGTTCGGTATTATGGATGCCAAGACGAATTTTCGGTGTCTGGGAATGGGATGTTCTCCAGTCTGCAGGTAATGGGTTGGTCTTTCCCTAATCTTTCTAAATGGGTTGTGGCTGGAGCCTATGTTGTTGCCATAAAGGCATTTGACTTTCCATGGTGGCACCTATTTTTCGGAACCCTTGGGAAGTAAACTTCTAAAGTCCTATCAGGGAGAGGCACATAGTGCTTTTAACGGGAGAAGGAAATCGCCAATTTGAAATGCTTACACTCTGTTGCTGAGACTGATTGGTTGAAATCGCCAAGAGTTAAATAATGTTGTGGAGCATTTAGGAACTGGAGAATTTGGGGAATAGGCCGGCGGCCCTCGTGAGGTTGAAGCGGTAAGCCGCGAGCCCTGTACGGTGGAGCAGGTTTTTTTAACAATGTTTAACTGATCTCAGGAGATAGTCATAGTGACCAGCAAAGTTTCCTTTCAAGCATGAAGAGATGACAAGTATCGGAAATGCGTTCCTGTGTGCGGGCGTGCATTTCTGCCTCGGAAGTGCTCGACAGGAATAAGCAACTTATATCAGAAGCTCAAGCAGTTTGCTAGCTGGAGGTAGTGTCCACTGGCCGAAGCGGACTGGGTTAGGCTTAATTAAAACAAATAAATTGTACCTGTACCCACGAAAATACCAATGTAGGTTTTGGAATGTCTTTCGATCTGTTAACGCTGAGTTGTATTCCTTATTAATTGTTGTGGAGATGGGCGGCGGAAGTTGCTAGGAAATAGCTGGATGCGTTGTAAGAACTGTTAATAAAATACATATTCAAAATCAGTGGTCAGATTTCGGAATCTTCCTGAGACTAGTTACACTGTTGCAGGATTTTTAATTACTGACTTTCGATTAGTGAGAAGTTGAACCCTGACCCGCAGGTGAAAGCGAGGTTAGCTATCATTATTTAGACTCATTTAACAGTGCAGTAGTGCAGAGAATTAATGCTGCTTCGCCAAGAAAAGGACTTCGAGTAAATCTACGGCACAGTATGCCGCGTAAATACACTCTAAGAAAAAGAAAGGAATTACTCGAATGGGGGCGGAAATTGGGAGATGCGAAATACATGTACACATAAACAATTGATTACATTTTCAGAAAAACTGAGTAATTTATTCAAGAGAAAGAGCTTCACAAACTGAGCAAGTCAGTAAAACGTTGGTCCACATCTGGCCCTCATGCAAGGAGTTATTCGGCTTGGCATTGATTGACAGATCTGTTGGATGTCCTCCAGAGGGATATAGTTCCAAATTCTCTCCACGTGACGCATTAGATCGTAAAAACCACGAGCTGGTTGGAGGATCCTGCCCATAATGACCCAAACATATTCAGTTAGTGAGAGATCCACGGTCCACACACGGCGACATCTTCTACTGCTTCGTTTGGTGTTTGCTAAATCCTACTTTGCCTGTAAGGTCGGCCTCTCTCTCTCTCCAATTGGAAATGGAAACGTTCGGAGCATTACAGGCGAGGTCCTCCAAACACCTCGCAATTTTGACGATCTAACGCGTCAGTTGTATAGAATTTGGCACTATATCCCTCGGTATGACATCAGCAATGCTATCAATAAATTTCAAGCAGAATAACAGCTTTCATAAGGGCCAAAGATGGACCAACGCGTTATTCAGTTGCTCAACTTGTGAATCTGTTTCTCTTGGAAAGCCAGGCGGTCTGAGGCGCCTTGCCACGGTTCGCGCGGCTGGTCCCGTCGGAGATTCGAGTCCTCTCTCGCGCAAGGGTGTGTCTATTCCCCGTAGAGTAAGTTAGTTTAAATTAGATTAAGTAGTGTGTAAGCCAAGGGCCCGATGACCTCAGCAGTTTGGTTCCATAGGAACTTACCACTATACTTTCCCTTGAAAAAACACCCATTTTTTTCCGAAATTGTAGTAATTTGTTTGCCTGTACATGTACATCACATCTACCGATTTCTGTCCCATTCGGATAATTCTTTCGTGGTGCATTATCTTTTTTTTTTTTTTTTTTAGTGTACACGTAGTTTTACGTGCCGCACACTGCACACTGCTGTAGTATTGTTCAAGTAAGAGGGCATGTGCGCGTTGCGTTCTGCGCAGACACACAGACTTTATGGCGTCGTCATTGTCTCTGTCCCACACAATACGCTCCAGCCGTCGCCTACCGTAGCACCTGGAAATACTGGGATAACTGCCACATTTGGCCACTGTTTGTGTTTCTGACTCTCCGTAGATAAATCTGTATGCTAGGAAAATCTTTCTTAAGGGAATGCTTGTCGTGTATGATTTATGCTACTCATAATGAACACTATAGTGGCTAAGTACCTTCACCATACCTGAACTAACATGAAGACCACCTCTTTAATTACCTACACACACACACCCAAGAACACATGACTCGCCACTTAAAGACACGGCAAAACGGACGTCTTTGGCGGGCGCCTCGTAAAGTACAGTGCCGCTTGCTTCTGCGCATCGCCCCATCACGGGCACACCGCTACGAGATTGTGTGGGTTTGTTACCACGGCAGTGAGTGGGATATTACTTGACGCCACTGAGGCTCCGAGGATGGGCGAAATGAACGTTTCACGACGTAACTCTTGAAACGTGTCTGGTATTAAGTAATATATATCCCAGCAGGATGAGCTAAATGAAACGTGTCTGTTAATACGGATAAACAAACCAGGCAGGATGACATAAATGTACCCGTAAAGTATCTGTTAATGTGGGTACAATATAAAAGAGAAATATCCTTCATATGAAAGGATAGTTATCATTTGGATAAGTGTTTGCACAACGGAATTCTGAAAGAAACATGTCCCTCATACATTGTAACATAAAGATAACTGCGTTCAGAAAGAATTCGTCCGAATATGATGGGAATAGTTATGTCTGACTTACATGTACAGTAAAACAAATAATTACAGTTTCGCAAGAAATGATGATGATGATGATTGGTTTGTGGAGTGCTCAACTAAGCAGTCATCAGCGCCCGGACAAAATCCCAATTTTTACACAGTCCAACTTTTTTACACAGTCCAATCTAGCAACTAGCACGAATGATGATGATGATGATGAAATTATGAGGACAACACAAACACCCAGTCCCCGGGCAGAAAAAAATCCCCAACCCAGCCGGGAATGAACCCAGGACCCCATGATCCAGAGGCAGCAACGTTAGCCAATAGACCACGAGCTGCGGACTTCACAAGAAATGGATGATTTCTTCAAGGGAATGAACTGCACAGACTGAGCAAGTCAATAACGAATTGATTCACCTCTGGCCCTTATGCAAGCTGTTATTCGGCTTAGTAATAACTGATACTGTTGTTGGGTGTCCTCCTGAGGGATACCTCGCCAAATTCTGTCCAATAGGCGCGTTAGATCGTCAAAATCCCGAACTGGTTGGAGGGCCCCACCCATAGTGCTCCAAAGCTTCTTAACTGGGGAGAGATCCGGTGACCCTGCTGGCCAAGGTAGGATTTGGCAAACACGAAGACAAGCAGCAGAATCTCTCACCGTGAGCGAGAGGGCACTACCTTGCTGAAATGTAAGCCCAGTATGGCTTGTTACGATAGACAACTAAACGGAGCGTAGAATATCGTCGATGTACCGCTGTGCTGTAAGTCCTCTTGGATGACAACCAAAGGTTGTAGAGCCGTATGCCGGGTGACAATCAGACTGATTCCCATCCCCATCTGGTGCATGTCTAGACACGTCTGTGCTGGTCATCAGCGCAGAATTCAAAGAGGAACTCATCACTGAATACACTCCTACTCCAGTCTGGAGGCGCCCCAGGCAGTGGTTGGAGACCAGCCTGACTGTTGCCCATCACACGGCGCGGCGACCAGAAGTGAAGGTCTGCGGTGCCGTTTCTTTTCAAAGCAGGACTCCATTGCTAGCCCCATCGGCACCCTTACAGCGCAGCGACAATATTCTACACTCTGTTTTGTTGTTCTTCAAGGCAAGCCATCTTGAGCTTACATTTCAGCAAGATAATGACCGCCCGAACATGGCGAGAGGTTTTACTGTATGTTTTTGCGCTTTCGAAACTCTACCTTGGCCAGCAAGGTCGCCGGATCGCTCACCAATCGAAAAAATTTGGAGCATTACGCGCAAGGCACTCCTACCATATATATATATATATATATATATATATATATATATATATATATATATATATATATATTTTGTTGTATATCACATCTACCGATTTACATCCCAATCGGATAATCCTTTCGTGATGCGTCATTTTTTTCTTTATTTTTCGTCTTCAAGTGTATATAAGCATGGCTGATGGCCCTTTTTAAACTATAATCAAAGTGACAGAGGCTGGTAACTTCCGAAATGATAGTAAACGATCAATTACTGCACATTTGCTTCACAATAATTTATGCACACGGGGAAAACTAAATACAAAGAACATCTTCTTTCAAAGCTGATACGATGCAATGAAGCGTTAAATTGTCTCAGTTAATCATAATAAACACACGCCTGGCCCCCAAGGTACTGGGAAACATAGCACAAAAGAGATGTTACTTTCAGAGATCGCGACTGAATCGACTTTAAACGATATGGCAGAAATAATTTCTTTACCCGTGGTAAAAGCAGATATGATATTCATACATACACAAATCTAATACGTGCACGTTGGAATTTAACAAGCAAGATACAGTAACATAAGAACAACTCTCATAAACATCAGCTACCGAGTGGCGAAATAACTGAAATAACTAAAATAAAAGTCATGAATGTGGCTTCAACGAACATCCTCCGCCACAAACTTCACGTGGATCGCGTAGTATGTATGTAGATGTATATCGTGGCGTTCGTAAAATTCACACGATGCCAGCCTCAGTTAAATACAGTCGTCGAAGCGAGAACACTTACCGGCCTTAACAGCATCAAAATCGGAACCCCACTGCCCCGAAAAACTCTGCACCTCTAAGCAGGCTGCAACTCGCCAAAGATGGAGCCTCAATCGTCAGTCTCGGACTCTGAATGCTTTTTACCCCAATATCGAAACCTGAATGTCTGCTTCACCAGTATCAGACACAAAATGCTTTCTGAACTTGTCGTCTCTTTAATTCTGACGTCCCACCGAAAAAAGAGACTGCCAAAACACGTATTAGCCAACCAGGACCCATGGTGCTTATTGACCCTTCAGACAAAGGAAAATTGTTGTCAGAAATCCTCTCCTCTCTTCCGATGAGTAGCAGAGATCTAGTCTCGTCGTTAACCTCTCAATAAAGAGGGAAACCTCCCGCCTTCCCCATAGATTCGGAATATTTTCGAAACGTCTGAGCTAGAGCCCGAAAATGCGTTGGCTTTCGCACGGTTCACAAGTAACCTCCGCTGACGCCGCCGAGGCGATACTACATTGTCCGTTACAAGCATGTCCTCTCCAGAGCATTCCAGTGGAATTCTAGCTTGACGGACCCCTGGCTTGCTGGAAAAGCGTTCGCAAGCGACCGTACGACACGGTGCCGCCTATATATATACGGTCCGGCCACAATGATGATTCCACCTGTCAAGATCCTGACTAACCTTTTTCTGCAGCGCGGACGTGCAGGAAGAGAGCGAGTGAGGTTCTGCAGATACCGACAGGCGTGTGGAGTCATGCTGGCTCCCGTGTCATGGCCAGCTGTGTTAGGCTACTCGGTTGAGGTTTCATGGCGGCCGCGTGGAGTGGCCGCGAGGTTTGAGGCGCCATGTCACAGATTGCGCGGCCCCTCACTCCGGAGGTTCGAGTCCTCCCTCGAGCATTGGTGCGTGTGTTGTTCTTAGCATAAGTTACTTTAAGTAATGTGTAAGTTTAGGGACCAATGACCTCAGCAGTTTGGTCCCCTAGCAATTCACACACACACACACACACACACACACACACACACACACACATTTTGAGATCTATGGCGCAAACGGCCCGATCGAGTGGTACCACGGATTCTCGATTGTGTTTGAATCCGGGAAGTTTGGTGGCGAGGGGAGTACGGCAAATTGATCTTGATGTTCTTCGAACCATGCACGGACACTGCGAGCTGTGTAACACGTTGGATTCTCCTGCTTGTAGATGTCATCGTGCTGATGATAAAGCAGACTGCATCTAGGGGTGGACATGGTTCCCAAGAACAGACACCTGCTGGTGTTGATCCATTGTGCCTTCATGAACGACAGTATCACCCAGACAATGCCACGGAAACGTTCCCCAGACCATAAAGCTCCCTCCTCCAGCCTGGACCATCCCGACGGTTATTGCAGGGCCGTACACGCCAACGATGGAGCAAAAAATTTGATTCATCTGAAAAGGCCGCATGACGCCATTAGGTGGACGTCCAGTTTCTGTATTGACGTGCAAATTCCACGGCGGTCTGCGAACAGTTTACAGACTTGGCCGTTTCGAAAATGCTTGCTTTCTTGAGCCGAATCCCAAGGATCATGTCTCCCTGGACGTCACATAAAGCACTCCATTTCCTCATTGGGATAACTACTGCACTGTTTTCCACATTCCGCGAGCCCCTGCCGCCCTCCCTTCCTCCCCCCCCCCCCCCCCCGACACACTTTTCATACTTTTCATACCATCCACTGCTAGTGCTGCCACCTCTGTGAGTGGTTATTGCGCGTTGGCATAGAACTCAGGCGGTGGTCACATTAATGTAATTGGACCGTATATTAAGCGAGTGGGACACCTTGAAGTAACTGCCCAGCAGACTCACGATTCCAGTGAGAATTCTATTATGCTCAACGCTACTCTAGAGGAAAAACAGTATTATTTTAATAAAATACGAATTGCTCATTCGTTGTTACGTTAAGAGGTGCAGACAATTATATATATATATATATATATATATATATATATATGTGTGTGTGTGTGTTTTCTCTGCCTCGTGATGACTGGGTGTTGTGTGCTGTCCTTAGGTTAGTTAGGTTTAAGTAGTTCTAAGTTCTAGGGGACTGATGACGATAGATGTTAAGTCCCATAGTGCTCAAAGCCATTTGAACCATTCTGTGTGTGTGTGTGTGTGTGTGTGTGTGTGTGTGTGTGTGTGTGTTACTCAAAAGGGGCCTAGCTATTAGGTTGATTGCAATTACTTCAGCTCTGCTTATGCTTACCTTGAAGTAACTGGCGGAAATTAATCTTAAACGAGTTTTCATCACAGCAGGGAGTTGTCTTACTCAATGTGCAAATAGTGAGACATGCGCCATCATCTTCCTATGTTCCCTTTATTAATTTATCTGTTCGTTCTCCGTTTGAGACTGAATTTCCACATTAACTGGTTTTGGAAAATAGTAAAACCTACGAATGGAGTGACACACTTCTCTCCGAGAGGCTGATAACACCCGCAGACAGGTACCAAGCGGCAAAAGCCCTGAACGGTGAAGAAAGGCAGGGAGATGTGACAGTTATCTGACAGATTTCGCTTCATCTCCAAATAACTACTGCAAACTACAATCATTCGAACTTGCTTACTGCAAACTGCCTTTACAATTTTTACCTCTTGTAATCCATTGCCAAATCGACTATTCATTGATGTCTCAGGTTGTGTCCTAACAAGCGATCCCTTCTTTTAGTCGCCGGCCGGTGTGGTCGTGCGGTTCTAGGCGCTTCAGTCTGGAACCGCGTGACCGTTACGGTCGCAGGTTCGAATCCTGCCTCGGACATGAATGTGTGTGATGTCCTTAGGTTAGTTAGGTTTAAGTAGTTCAAAGTTCTAGGGGACTGATGACCACAGATGTTAAGTCCCATAGTGTTCAGAGCCATTTTGAACTTTCTTTTGGTCAAGTAGTGCCGTAACTTTGTTTTCAGTGGCTCCCCATAAGTTTCTTGGTTTACCCAACTAATCTTCAGCATTCTTCCGTAGCACCACATTTCAGAAGCTTCTGTTCTCCTCTTGTCCAAACCGCATATCGTCCACGTTTCATTTCCGAACAAGGTAACATTCCACGCAAATATCCATATAAAATGCACCTCAACGTGTAATTTATACTTAATGTTAACAAATTCCTCTTTTCAGAAATGCTTTTCTTGGTGTTGCCAGTCTACATTTTATATCCTCTCTACTTCGGCCATAGTTAGTTATTTTACTGTCCAAATAGCGAAACACATCTACTAATTTTAGTGTCTCATTTTCTGATTTAATTCGTCTGAATGCCATTATCCTTGTTTTACTATTGTTGCTGTTGTTCATAAGATATTTTTCGAGGCACTATCGATTCCTTTCAGCTGCTTTTCCAAGTAGTTTTCTGTCTCTAAGAGAGTTATAGTCATTGGCAAGCATCAACATTTTTATTTCTTCTCCCTGAATCTTAATTCCTACCTCAAGTTTTTCTTTGACTTCCCTTACTACTTGTACAGATTGAATAACATCGGGGACAGGGTACAACCCTGTCTCACTTGCCTCTCAACCAATGCTTCTCTTTCGTGCCTCTCGACTCATAACTGCCGTCGGGTTTCTGTACAAGTTGTAAATAGCAGTTCGCTCCCTGTATTTGACCCCTGCTTCCTGTATTTTACTCCTGTATTCCAGTCAACATCTCAAACTCTCTAAGTTTAGAAATGCTATAAACATAAGTTTGCCTTTCTAAGATAAGACACAGTATCGCTTCAGTATTGCCTTCAGTATGAATGTATTTCATTTGTCCCATATAACCTGCAACAAGCTTGTTTAGTTCTGTCATAGCTTGCTTTCCCAAGGATCTCACAAATTTTCGCCTACTCCAGGGGCCTTGTTTTAATTTAGGTCTTTTCGTGCTCTGTCAGATTATTCTCGCAGTAGCATTTCTCCTATCTCATTTTCATGTATTTATATTTCTCTTTCTATATTGTCTTATATTATCCCTTACACGTTTCTGCTTTCTGTTTTTTGCTTAGTACTGGTTTCCATTTGAGCTCTTGATATTAATACAGCTGCTTCTGTTATCTCCAGAAGCCTCCTTAAGTGTCCCATACGTGGCATCTACCTTTGCCCTACTGATGCATGTTTCATCAGCGTTGCGTTTGTCCCATAGCCACTGGGTCTTAGCTATTCTTATTTCCCGTCAATTTCATTTTTAGACGCCTATATTTTGGTCGCTTCTTTTGCTGCATTTTTAAAGTTTAACCTTTGATCATTAAAGTCAATACCTCCTGTTTATCCAAGGAATTCCACTAGGCCATATCTTTTTACCTGTTTCGTCATTAGCTGCTTTAGTATTTCATCTTTGAAAGCTACCCATTCGTCTTCTACTGTATTCCTTTCCCCTGTTCCAGTCCAGTCCACCGTAGCCTAGTATTCCCTCTGAAGCTCTCAGCAGCTTCTCGTTCTTTCAGTTGATCCAGGAACCATATCCTCAAATTCCTATTGTTTATTTCAGTTTCTTCCGTTTCAATCTACAGTTCATAACTTATAAATTACGGTCAGAGCCCACAATTACCTCTGGCAATGTCTTGCAGTTTAAAATCTCTTACTTCTATACAATCAATATGAAATCTCCCAATGTCCCCAGGTCTCTTTCACGAGTTTTGAACCAATTGTTAGCCATGATTAAATTATATTCTGTGCAAAATTCTACCACATGGCCCCGTTCTTCTATTACTTTTCCGACTGTTGAATTTCGACATCCATCGCAATTATATTTCCGTCTCCCTTAACTCTCTGAATAACTCGTATTATCTCATCACACATTATTTCAATATCTTCATCTGCGGAACTAGCTGACATAGAAACATGTACTACAGTGGTTGGCGTTGACTTTGTATCCATCTTGTTTACGATACTGTGTTTACTACGATGTTCGTAGTCGCTAATCTGAATCCCTATCTTCTTATTCATCCCTAGGCCTACTCCCTCATTACGCCTGATTTTGTGTCGATGACTCTGTAGTGACCTGACCATAAGTCCTGTTCCTCCTGCCACTGCACTTCACTAATTTCCACTATGTCTAACTTCATCCTATCCACTTCCTATTTTAAATTCTTTAATATGCCTACACGAGTAAAGGATTTTTTATTTAACTCTCCGACGCTTAGAATGCCATCTTTTTCTGATAACAACACCCTCCTCGTCCCCGCTCGGAGATCCGAATTGCGAACTGTTTCAGGCCCGCAATATTCTGCCCAAGGCTTGCCATTGTCATTTAACCATACAGTAGATCTGCATATACTCAGGAAAAATAACTGCTATGGTTTCCCTATTGCTTTCAGACGTTTGCAGTACCAGCATAGCATGGCCAAATTGGCTAATGTTACAAGACCAGATCAGTCAACCGTCTAGATTGTCGGCCCTGCAGCTAATGAAAAGGCAACTGCCCCTCTTCAGGGCCGCGGGTTAGTTTCGCCTCTCCACATATACTAGAGATCATACTCGCTTTAAACTCGCCAGCGATTCCTGTGACATCCTCTCCGAACTCGCCGTCTCGGTACACCCGCAGACTCGCCCGCGAGTCTCCGCCGCAGCCCACTCTTTACTTGGGTCTGCCGTCGGGTACAAGTCGACTCGACTCGATCAGAAAGAAAGCGACTACACGAGTTCGTCAGTATAACCGCGGAATCGCGACGATCCAGTTACATACGCAACCGATTTGAAAGAAATTTTCACCATTAAACTCTAAATTATTATTCATTTATTTCACACAGTCATGATTTCGGCCTTATAGCCATTCTCAAGCGCAAGTCCAAATGTAAAAAAACGTCCGCCCTGCCTAAATGAGAAAGCAAGTTGTACAGGGTGGGGCAAATAACAGTCGCCCGGAGAAAAGAGTTCCACGGGACAAAGAAACACAGCAGGAAAGGAAATACAGTACCAACCTGACTACAGCAGATGTTGAAAGTGACCACCACTCATCTATTAGTACTTTTGGGCCGTGGTCAGCAAGTTGCTGGAGGTCAGCAAGTTGCTGAAGGCGGACCGAAGCTGGACTGCTGGAATTGCTGCGGTCTCATGGAGATGTTCTGTTGCAGTTCTTGAAGACTATGAGGGTTATTGCGATACACCTTAGCTTGAGGGCTCCCCACAGAAAGTAATCTCACACTGATAGATCAGGTGGCCAGCTGGGGCTGCGACCAGACTGACCTCTGGTAACAAATCTGTCAGGGGCGAAGATTTTGTAAAAGTGTTCACAGGTTTGGCTGGCCGTTAGGCCAGTTGCTCCATTCTGTTGGACGTAACTGTAGGTCTTTTGCTCCTCAATTAGTGCTGCCACAAATGGCTTCAAAATGTTGGTAGTGTAACACGCCGAAGTCAGCGACTGATAGTAGTAGATGGGACCAACAATGCGGCGTGCAGACGCTGTACACCAAACCCCAACCTTCTGATCATGCAATGGTGTTTCGTGGAAGTGACGCGGGTTCTCCGTAGCCCAGAACCTGTGATTCTGTGAGTTGACATAACCCAGGCGAAACCAGGCTTCAGCAGACATAAAGAACAGATCCATGCCCAAGCCATTCGTTGTTATCTCAGTGAACAGCCATTCTCAAAACTGAAGGCATTAAGGAGCATCTGCTGGTTTCAATGTATTACTAACAGTCACTCAATTGGGTTGCATGTGGAAGTCCAGGCGAAGTATTCGTCTGTATGATCGACGTGATAGGCTGGTCTCTTGCGACAGGCTTGGAGTTGATCTGGTAGGACTCTGAAACATTTTCTGGTGAACTGCAGCCATTGCGGACTAAGCGTTGGATGTCACTCTTTGCTGGCGCTCTGGCACCATTAAACTTCTCAATAAACAACTGACCACACCGTTTCCACGACTTGTAGTCACCTAACTTTCCACAACAAACAGCCGCTGCTCCACTGTGATTTCCATCGTCCCCTTCCCACTGTTCCACTCACACTGACACAGCCCGCACTACGTTCTGAAGCTGTGTGGATCACGTGGCGGGTGTACACGTGGTATGCGCGTCACGGGGTGTGTTTGTGTGCATATTTTCACGTCCAATCGTTTCCACTCGTCCAGTCCACTTTTATGTGCCTCACCCTGTGTAACAATATGACTGCTCAGTCAGCAGTGAATATTGTTCTGTTTATACATACATTTATATAGATAACATTTTTCGAAGACTGCTGTACATTTACTTTAATTTTTATCATCTATTCAGAGCATGCCTAGCAGTTACGTTGATGTACACATATTTTCGAAACGTTATCGAGTCTATAACGACATGACATGAGGATGAAGTGCAATCTCTCAACGGTGATTGATTATTAAAATAAATTACAGAAAAGAATGAAAAGTTGGATAAGGAATTCCGCCTTACGCAAGACACCTTTGGAGTTTCGTTTTAACCAGACATGTTTCAATACTTTTTGTGCTATCTCCAGTGGGTTACTTTATTTCCTTTCTTACATGAAGCTGTTGCATGTTTCTATTGGCAGCTGCAAGTTTGCTACACAATCCCTAACTTGTCGTGGTTTTGCTGTCTAGGTGTTTGTCTCCATTGTTTGTGGTGTGGTAACACTCTGATTCCTACCACTTTTGTCGTTTCACAGGCTTTTTCTTCCATTACGTGTTGTTGTCCAATAGCGACGAAAAAGCCGTGCAAGTTTGAAAAATCACAGAAAATGCCTGTGAAACGACAAAATTGGTAGAAATCAGCATGTTACCACACTACAAACAAAGGAGTCAAATACCACAGCTTCAAAGCGCTGACAAGTTGTCGATTGTTTAGCAGACTTACAGCTACCAACATAAACATTCAATAGCCTCATGCAAGAAAGGAAATTAAGTAACCCACTGAAGTTCACACAAAATGTGCTGAAACATGTATGGGTAAAACAAAACTGCAAAGATGTCTTGCATAGGGCGGAATACGCCGTCCAATTTTCTTAGCAAGCAGGGAAATAAGAAGAACTGTAACACCACAAAATGATTAAGAATGATAAGCTACACAACTCGCCGTGAGCCTTTAATTGCAAGTAGCCATGATCAAATGAAAAAGCGCGCGTTTTTGTTGCAGGGATGTAACAGTGACGTTGTTCTATACCAAGTTTTTGTTTGACGCAGAATATACATTTTCTCTTGGTGGAGGTGGAATACACAAGAATACAGCCTTATTGATTGCATTGGATGGAATTTGTATGTTTTTCGTCTGAAGCGTGAACAGTAGTGTAAACTTAATCCAGATGTCGCTCCTCCTCAAATTGAACAGATGTGCAATTGTGTACTACAATTTAATTTCGTCTTACGCTCTCTACGGCCTCACAAAATACAGGTTCGTTACAGATCATCAGATTCCGACAATCGGTGATTTCGCCTTGTCGGTGCTACTTTACAGCAGCAAAATCGTGTACTCGTCTACCATGCTAGCAATAAGTCACGCTGCTGCGTGCTTCAGTAGGAGAGAACAAGTCGACATGTATGAAGTGACCGCAGCGCCACAGTTCACAGACTCGTCATACTTGTGGAACTACAGCAACGAAGGAAGCCCTTAGTACTAATGTCAGCAGTGGCGCCTTGAATTGTGAAGTATGGAACCCACAACATTAAACTAGTAGTCGCATCGTTTCGTAACAGATACCTCTCCGTTGTGGTTGCACCCCAATTCGGCAACGTCCTTGGTTCATGGGAGGACATCATCCTAGCAGTACCGCTCGGGAAGAGGCATAGAGACACCAGCGACACCTTAATCGCTCGGCGCAAGGATAATAGAATCTGCCCAGTACGTTGTCTTCGGTGGCGAGTGTTTACCAGAGACAAAGGTACCGTCAAAAAAATTGTTCAAATGGCTCTGAGGTCATCAGTCGCCTAGAACTTAGAACTAATTAAACCTAACTAACCTAAGGACATCACACACATCCATGTCCGAGGCAGGATTCGAACCTGCGACCGAAGCGGTCGCTCGGTTCCAAACTGCAGCGCCTAGAACCGCACGGCCACTCCGGCCGGCGAAAGGTACCGTCAGGACTGCCTTTGGGAAATATAACAGAACCGCTGTTGTTCCGTATATACAAAAATGATTTGGCGGGTGGAGTGGGCGGCAATCTGCAATTGTTTGTTGGTGATGCTGTGGTTTTCGGGTAGCAGTTAGCACTAAATGTAGAAAAATGTAAGTTAATGCGGATAAGTAGGAAGATCAGATCTGTAATGTTCGGATACAATATCCTGCTTCACACAGTCAAGTGTTTTAAATATCTGGACGTAACGCTGCAAAGCGACATGAGATAGAATGGGCGTCTGAGAACTGTGCTAGGTACGCGAATGGTCGACTTCAGTTTATTGGGTGACTTTCAGAAAAGATTGGTTCACCTGTAAATGAGACCGCATTTAGAAAACTGGTGCGACCTATTCTTGAGTACTGCTCGAGTGTTTGGGGTCAGTAACAGATCGGATTTAAGGAAGACGTCGAAGCAATTCAGAGGTAGGTTGCTAGATTAGTTACTGGTAGGTTCGAACAACACATAAGCGTTACGGAGATGCTTCGGGAATAAAAGTGGGAATCCCTGGAGGGAAGGCAACCTTCTTTTGGAAAAATACTATTGAGAAAATTTAGAGAACCGGCATTTGTAGCTGACTGCCAACATGCATTGCGCGTAAGGACCACGAAGATAACGTACGATCAATTAGGGCTTATACAGAAGCATATAGATAGTCGGTTTCCCCTCGCTCTGTTTGCGGGTGGTTCAGGGAAGGAAATGACAAGTAGTGATATAGGGCACCCTCAGCCACGCACCGTACGGTGGCTTGCGGAGTCTCTCTGTGGATGTAGATACTTGCAGACTCGACTCGAGGCTGAGTGCGGCAGCGCCCCTTGGCGAACAGGAGCGATCGGCTGTCGGAAGGCGCATGTTGCGGCGAGACCACAGCGCAGTCGGCGGCGGCAAGTGGAGCACGGAGCTGCGGCACCGCGCCGTGGCGGCCGGGAAGTTCTCACCGGCAGGCAGATCCTGCCTCGGCGGCGCCGCGGCCCACTTCTCGCCTCGCAAAAACGGCTGCTGCGCTGGCCCGCCTGGACAAATTGGATGCCCGCCTGGCGCTTCCTGCGGGTCGCCGATGGGAGGCAGGAAGCCCACGTTGGCGTCGTACCGCTGCGCATCACTTGGGACGGCAGCGCCTCCGCGGTTGCGACGCAGAGCGCCTAATGTCGACCCAGATATTACGCAAGCTTGACCAGGAGCCCGCCAAAATAACTGCACCAGTGCACAACTTGTGGTATCTACATCTAGCCTACACTGAGGTGATAAAAGTCTTGGGATAGCGGCATGCTCATATACGGACGGCGGTAGTATTGCGTACATAAGATATAAAAGGGCAGTGCATTGGGCTGTCATTCCTTCTCAGATGGGAATACCAAGTTCGGGCATTACCTCTCACCATGGACAACACAGTGGCTGATGGCTTCCACTTAATGACCGAGCGCAGCGGCGTTTGCGTAGAGTTGTCAGCACTTCGTGAGAAAATAACAGAAATGAGTGTGCGACCTGCAACGAACGCATCCGTTATGACAGTGCGGCAAAATCTGGCGTTCATGGGCTATGGCAGCAGACGACCTACGCGACTGCCTTTTCTAACAGGACGACATCGCCTGCAGCGCCTCTCCTGGGCTCGGTTGAACCCTGGACGACCGGAAAACCGTGGCCTTATCAGATAAGTCCCAATTTCAGTTGGTAAGAGCTGACGGTAAGGTTCGAGTGAAGCTCAGACCCCACAAGCCGTGGACCCCAGTTGTCGATGAGACACTGTGCAACCTGTTAGTGGCTTCATAATAGTGTTGGCTGTGTTTACGTGGAATGGACGGGATCCTCTGGTCCAAATTGAACCGGTCATTGACTGGAAATAGTTCCGTTCGGCTATTTGGAGACCATCTGCAGGCATTCACGGACATGATGCTCCCAAACGACGATGAAATTTCTGTCGATGACATTGCGCCATGTTGCCGGGCCACAATTCTTCGCGACTGGTTTGACGAAGATTTTAAGCGATTCCAGCGAATGCTTACATGAACATTTAGGGGACATAATAGAGAGGTCAGTTCGTGCACAGAACCCTGCACCGACAAGACTTTCGCATTTATGGAAGGTCATAGCATGGCTCAGTATTTCTGCACGGACTTCCAACGACATTTTGAGTCCATCGCACGCTGAATTGGTGCACTACGCCGGGCAAAAGGAGATACTGGGATGTATCCCACGACTTTTGTCACCTCACTGTATACTGAAAGTCAAACTCCAGTCCCTGCATCAATCGTCTATCTTGTGCAAATCTTCCTCGATTTCGCTACAATTTCCGAGCGTCCCCATTTCTCTGTATACCGAAAACTCATCAGCCGCGAAAAGTTTCGTGAAATATATATATATATATATATATATATATATAGTTTGTGAAAGTGATGGTTCTACAGTACAACGCCTTCATAAGGTTCGCCTGAAATTACTTTTCGTTTTCGGGTATCTCTTCATTAAAAGTGAATATGCCGTGTTCTGTGTACTGGAAACGTTTCAGTCCAATCTCGCAGCTGGCCTGATACTCCGTTTTTGTTTATTAGGCTGCACTGCGGAACAGTATTGATCGCCTTCTGGAAGTCAAGGACCACAGCGTCAACCTGACCGCCGGTGTCCACTGTTCTCTGGTCCTCGAGGAGCCCCAGAGATAGGTCGGTTTCAGAAGATCGTTGTTCCCGGAATTTATTACTATTTCACTATAAAAGTATGTATGAAGTGTGAAATATCTATTACAGGCAAAAGTAAAGCCGGCCGGAGTGGCCGAGCGGTTCTAGGCGCTGCAGTCTGGAGCCACGCGACCGCTACGGTCGCAGGTTCGAATCCAGCCTGGGGCATGGATTAGTGTGATGTCCTTAGGTTAATTAGGTTTAAGTAGTTCTAAGTTCTAGGGGACTGATGACCTCAGAAGTTAAGTCTCATAGTGCTCAGAGCCATTTGAACCATTTGAAGGCAAAAGTAAACAAAATAAAGAAAGCATCAAACTAGATTTAAGCGTACCGTTTATGGCCGCTATTTCTTCATATCTAATGGTCATCCTTTTGGAATGGATAAATGTAATACTATTTTATCGTTGTAATCTGAGAAATCTATACTACCTATTGAAGACGCTATTTGCAGATGACCAGGTAATTATTACTAAGAGTGAGAATAAAGTACTAAAAGCAGCATATCAACAACAAAGAATGCATGTCTCGGTCATCTTGCAAATATCTAACAATAAAACAAAAGGTGGTACCGTTTCATGGGAGAAACAAAATTGGTCCAAAATGGTAATAAACTATAGAGAGTTGAAGCAAGTAAATAATTTTAAATGGTATGCAGTGCACCACATGGGGAAGAAATTGATTTTAAACATAATATACAAAATACACATAAATTAAAAATATACAGAGAATCCACTAGAACATATGTCACCCACTAGAACAGATGTCACCCTGAGCAATACAAAATGGGGTATCACAGGGCAATGCTCAACAGAATGGAAAAAAGCCGTTTGGGCATCACAGATAAACTACAAGAACTAAGACCAGTCAGACTAATAGTCCACAATCATGGTTACAGCTCTCACTTCATCACTAAACTTCTCAACAGAACTGAAAACAAATACAGTAACAAAGTCCAAATTAAACAGACTTACTTTTACGCAAACAGCTCCTCACAATTCTACAAAGTATGCCTGCTTAACAGTCATTGGTAAAGTGTAATATCAGATTGCTAACTTATTCCATGGCAAAAATATCAAAATTAGTTTTTACACAGAAAATAAAATAATAGAAAAAATCCAGAAGCGTGCCTTATCTGTATACATATCACGTTCTTCGGCACATAACATCAGCAGCCTGTGTAAACAAATGCATTCAGTTCTCACAGGCCACCATAGACAGTACAAGAAAATCAAAGCTCTGTCTTATAATATGTAAAGGAGTGATTTTCATGAAGAAACTACAATGTATAGAGCATATATAACTATAAAGCTGTGGAATCACGAAAGCTTTGTTATATTTTAGGTCGCAAATGTATAATATTTTGTCTCGCTTCCCACGCCCGGGTTCCCGGGTTCGATTCCCGGCGGGGTCAGGGATTTTCTCTGCCTCGTGATGGCTGGGTGTTGTGTGCTGTCCATAGGTTAGTTAGGTTTAAGTAGTTCTAAGTTCTAGGGGACTGATGACCATAGATGTTGAGTCCCATAGTGCTCAGAGCCATTTGAACCATTTGTATAATATTTTGTGTATTGCACAATCACAAAAACTTTTTTATACTTTAGGACACAAACGTAAAACTTACAAAGAAGTCAACGCTACCAACTGACGATTGGTTCAGGCCTGAAACTAGAACGGTACCATAAAGTCGTTTCAAGAAAGATTGTGGCTGGTTGTAGTATTTTCTACAGTGTAATACACGAAACAACTGCTGTGGTCTCTAACCACAATGGGTAAAATAATGTAGAAGTTACTCAAGACAACATCGAAAGCGAAAATAAGAAATAAGAGCAGAATTAGGATTAATACCTCTTTACGAAATGAAATAGAAGAATACCGAAGGAAATGGGAAGAGCACATCTGTAGGATGAATCACAAACCATCGGAAATATTATAGAAGTGCCGGCCGGGGTGGCCGAGCGGTTCTAGGCGCTACAGCCTGGAACCGCGCGACCGCCTCGGGCATGGATGAGTGTGATGTCCTTAGGTTAGGTAGATTTAAGTAGTTCTAAGTTCTAGGGGACTGATGACCTCAGATGTTAAGTCCCATAGTGCTCAGAGCCATTTGAACCATTTTTTTTATTATAGAAGTACAAAACAAGAGAACGACGAAGCATAGTTCGTGAAGATCCAAACCCAGATGGAACGACTTAAACTAATTTCTGTAAGTAGGTGTAATAGTCAAAGCCTAAAAAGTGAAGATTATCATAATAGAGGATGATGATTAAAGTCATAAGGCAGTATCGATTAGTTCTCTGAAATTAATTTCACTCAAGTAATTGAAGAAGTATTGCTTTTTTCGCATTCACTGACACGTTTAACGAATCTTCAGTTTATCTGAGCCATTTGCTTTTCTTCCGCTAAAGGCTAGAATCTCCAACCAAGGCAAAACTGCTTCGACGAGGATATTTCATTTTTATTTAATGTGTTGTGATGTTTTCAATAATCCACTTGATATAATAATTTATTTTACTGATTTACATATTTATTTATGTAGTTCAGTCAGAATTGAAACATTTTAACGTTACTAGTGACAGTTAAACACGTCGATTCTGATTTTATGCGAAGCAGATCCGTTAAGAAATGACAAAATGTATGCATTCCCACAAAAGTGAACTGGTCTCATTTTGACCTATTTCCTTTTGTGTGGTGCCCGATGCGATAGTCAAAAATTAGTTTCTTGAATTAAATATCTAAATTGCATGAAAATATTGCCGTATTTCTTCCAAAGATGCCTACGTAACATAAGTGACCATCTTTGTAACAGTGTCGAACCAATTTTGAGGGTCACTTACCAGATTGTCTCATTATGCAAAGTTTACCATCGGTATTCCTTGCACGTACTGAAATATTGAGATGATTTCCTTCTTACGTCATGGAGTTGTGAGTCGTGGGTATATCTGGGTCGTACGAATAGTTGTGACGTTCAACTGTGACGCTCAGGATGACTACGGAAATATACGGAGGAGATAAGTTGCCTAGTTCACCACACAAAGTCGGTGAAGTCCAGACCCGGTATTGGATGGATGTAGGGCACCGGAAGATGTGTATATTTTCATTCAACAATGTCGTACGAAATAATATTCTGCGGCAACTTATTGTCACGGAAGGAAGTTTCCGTTGCTCAAAAACATGCATTAAGAATAAGACGTGGTGCTCATCCATTATCATTGTCTCTTCCATAAGAAGAATAGATTCTTTCAAACTCTGCAAAATACTTGATACTGCAACAACCACTTCCTCATTTGCTGAAAATTTCTTCCCAGAGAGAGGAAAAAAAAGCCAGAGTTTCAAGATAGGAAAAGAAAAAAAACACTTGGGATTAAGTCTAGTAAATAGGCTGGATGATGAAACAATTCAGAGCAAGTACTTTCCTGCGTGCCAGCCTTGGTCTCTTTTTAGTCAATGCAAATTTCAAACGAGCCAACAATGAAGCCTCATAGGGTCCAGTGATGGTTCTACCTTTCTCAGGTAATCTTTGAGAATTATTCCTTGGGACTCAAAAAAATCAGTGGCCGTCACCTTACCAGATGACAAAATGATCTTTGCCTTCTTCTTTGTACTTTCACCAGCCTTTTTCCATTGCTTTGACTGCCGTTTTGACTCTGGTGTGTAATGATAGATCCTGATTTCATCAACAGTCACAATCGGCGCAGAAAGTCTTGCAGATTGCGATTAAACATCACCAGACATTGTGTTGAAATGCTGTGCCGGATGCGCGTTTGGTCGACTGTCTCCAAACGCGGCACCCACTCGCTCACAGCTTCTTCGTAGACAGTTCTCCGTGCAGGATATTATGCACTCATCGAGTTGAAATGCATGTAGTCTCAGCAATCTCACGATTTTTTACGCGACGGTCTTGCATTAGCATATCATAAATTTTGTGAATGGTTTCCTTAGAGGTGATCCCAGTTGCACAGCCGGAGCCCACTTCGTCATGGTGCTTGTCCGATCACGTTTAAATTTATTAATCCAAAAATAAATAGTCTTCAATGATGGCGCAGAGTCCGCGTAAACTTCATCAAGTTCTGTTTTGATTTGTATGGCTGTGCAACCCTTCAAATGAGAACGTTTAGTAACAGCACGAAACTCAGTTTTCTCCATTTTCACTCGCAGTCAACACAATGACCAATTCAGGTGGCTGTCCACAATGGACATAGTTGAAATTCTTTATACGATCCTTGGAATAATCAAGCTTACCAAACACGAAGGCGCAAAAAAATTGTTCCATTCTTTCATGGAAATTCACCATTCTTATCGAGCCACCCTCATACAATACCAGAAAAAGTGGCGGGCAGTATTCCACAATGAGATAGACATTAGCCGGAAAAGGGGTGCAAAATATTGCAACCGGAATTTTTTACTGCCTACCAAATGATATAAAATGTGTGGTAGACACTAAAGGGAAATTTAAAAACAAACTGTGAAAGTTTAACATTTGCAACTGCTTCCATTCCGTGAACTAAGGTCAATTTAGGTAATACGTAAAAGATGATTTTTAGGCAGTACTAACTCACACATTTTAAAATAAAACATAAAAACAAAAACCACTTCCAAATGGTCAACATGCAGCCATATTTACATGAATGTATAATATGAATATAAAATTATTCCTTCTACACCATTTTAGTTCATCGTACAAATGATCCATGGAACATGAAACTAAGCTCAGAGAAACGAAGGTTCTTTCTGTTTAGGTCAATTACATAACTTGCTGCTGCTGAAACTCGGAAAGCACAGTGGATGACAATACTGCGGACAAATGCACACAACAGCATTTTGTGAGGTAACATTAGAGTCCACATCCATAAGTTTATTTTCGGATGAACACATTAGCCCAAAGTACCTCTTCGCGTTCCTCGGACACTTCTGTTGGCGGGTGGGCGTACTGCGCTCCGGGGGTCAGGTTTCCGAGTTTGCGTCACATGGCGGCCGCTGAATACTCAATTCTTCATATAAGTACCTCGCCGAGAATAGTCCTGGCAGCAGATGCAAGCAACAAGCGTGCGTCCGCTGCAGGCCGCACACTGCTAACGGCCTGTAATAAGCGCTCACCCCCACACAAAGTAATAAATATTTCAGGCATTTACTTCTTCACGTTAATACGCCGACTTCGGCCGTGTCCGGCATTTGTTCAGCCTCTGTACAGTCGTTATCTCCCACCGTCCGTCTGCCTAAAGCCAAAATAATAGCCAACCAACTGCACCACTTGCAATATTTTTTACTGCTGCCGCTATTTTTGAATTTCCAAGTAACAAATTACGGTCAAGCCCATTTTTTAAATTTCCTGTTTCTGACTTTTCACGTATCTTTATCATCATCAGCCATTTCATATCTACGTCTAAATAAAGACCTCCAGATTCATCCATGTACACTGCATTGACAATTGCTAAGGACCAAAGACAGTGTTGAACAGGAATAATCACAGGCAGTGATGGACGACTTGAAATACAGTACATACGTTATAGAGGTGGGCTGTTATAATTAGAACGAAAAATGGTACAGATTTCTCCAGTTGGGAAAGCAGGATAACGGATATAAATAACGTTCGTTTTTGACACACGTCAGACCCTAAACGTAAAGATCGATATCGCACTCTCAGTAAGGAACATGTCCTCCTCAGGCACTAACGCAAAGTTTGCACCTGTAATTCATGTTGGCTACCAAAATGATGAGGATAGGGACGCCCGTACGATAGCTTGGCACCGATGGCCCTCGCAGTCTGGTCCCTTCATTCCCACAAACCAACCAACCAACCAACGATAGCGTGTGGGGTGGAGGGGGAGGGGGGTGAACGGGGCAGACCTGGAGGTGTGGAGTATTTGTAATGTTTTGGAAGACGAATGTCGACTTGTAAGTAGCCATAAAACAGTTCCACTTTGCAACCTGCTAAAAACCTATGTTTTATTGAGTTTTAAATCATTTTGTTGAAACGAAGATATCTGACTAAACTATACTTTTTCCTTTGTGTGAGAGCTTTTGGGGCCGCCCCCACCCCCACTCACTTCCTTGGCCACAGGTATGGGCGCCTTGGTTGAGGAACCCTAGGGGGGGGGGGGGGGGAATATTGTCCCACTCATCACTCAAGACGTTTTTCAGTTTTAGCACGGTTCGGGGAAGGGATGTTCGTTGAGAAAAACGTCTATCAAGAGCATATCGGCCATTCTCTATGGTTTAGGTCCGAGAAGTAAGCAGGCCATTCCATACGTTCAATATCTTCATTTTCCAATATATCGTACACCTCAGTAGTCCTTTGTGGGTGGGAACTGTCGATCATAAACAGAAAGCCGGAACCTACTGCATCCCTAACCAGATGGACGTGGTCTACAATAACCTCTCTGTAATACCATAGTGCTGTTACGATATGTCATGTAAAGATATGCTGCGGTGTTCGGCCACATCGTAAGGCCTAGGCTGTTCGATGATGATCAAGGGCGCTTCTGTGGAGCGTATTGTTTTCCCCACCCTCTCTACATTAACTGGTGAGCAAATCACTTACTACAGTGAAGCAAAATTCGTCAGAGAAAATCACTCCGGAGCACTGTTGCTGACGCCAAGCAACATGCTCCTTACACCAACGAACTCTTTTTCGACGATGGCGTGGTTGAATTGGGATGTATTTAACAGGCTTCCGAGCATACAAACCAGCCTGATTTAATCGCCGCGAAGTAGTTCTGGCAGCGACACGTGTACGGGTATCGGTTGAATGTTTGCCGCTATCTAGTGGTGAGACGTCTGCCCCTTTTCGCCATTAGGGCTACGTATCGATCCTCTTGCGGTGTGATGGTCCGTCTACAATCACCGACACGCTTTCCCATAGCATTTTTACCTCCAGCGGCCTTATTTTTAATGGCGAGATGTCGCATTTGTACTGTGGCCGCAGTAGTGACCCCTCTGACCGGCTTCGAGCCGTCCGACTGCTTGACCACGAACGTAAGCACTCAAATGCTGACTTGCAAACATGTTGCCCTACCACAAGGAATGTCGCACTAATCGGTTCCATAACGACTTTCGTCAAACGCCGCACTGCGTGAACTGTTGAATGTTTACAGAACGTTCGTGCACAGGCTTTGCTGCAGTTAACACTTCCTACCCTCTACATTTCCTTTTATTATCATTGGTCGAGATTCTGTACCAATTGTCGGTTGTTCCGTAGTAACTGGCAGTTGTTCCTTAGCAAGTGTGACTGTTCGCTAGCAATTGCGAAGCAGTGCATTGCAGTCTTCAGCTGTAAGCTAACAAATATTCATGGTGCTCTTGATTTCCGAGAACAAAATTCCGGAGGTTGTTCAGAGATGTTTCCCGAGAGTTCTGGAGAAAGAGACCCTTAATCTCCTGCAGCGGTTTGTTACAGAGTAATTGCATTTTGTTTGATAAGTCACCATGTCATAAGTCAATGGTGACAAATCACCATTTATCTTTGTATCTACACTGCAGCGAATATATCTATGCAACACATTAAGTATCGACGGTATGCGCTGTGTGTCTTGGGAAACCAACTTGTTCCATTTAGCCACGGCACTGTCTGACAACAGTAATATCCATACACGGCCTCAATAAGTTTCGGTATTTCAAAAAAATCATAATTTGGAGGCTATTAGAGATAGAGCATCGTGGTTTGTTATAAAACGTTTAGCAGCTGTCAAAGTTTTTTCTGTTGTGCATCCTTTCAGTTTGTGTCCCATCCGTCCCTCGCAGTACATCAAGGCGATATGAAGATTCTGCCCATGTACGAATCAGCATTGAAGTGTCAACCGTTTCGTTTCATTGATTCATGCACGAAGAGTAACAATGTCAGTGACTGATGTGTTCACGCGATACTTGACGTAACACTACAAAAAGAAGTCTAACTGCATGACATCGGGAAAGTGCGGGGATCATGAGATGGGACCATTACGACCTGTCTACCCTTGAGGAAGTGTGTCATTTGCAGTGAATGATAAGAAATCAAACTGCAGTGTGGGTGCACCATAGTGCTGCAAGATGATGGAAGGTTGCAGCTCTTCGATCTGCAATATCAGCGACTGTTCGAGGGTGAGCTGCGTTTCCTCACGCGTGTGTGCGGCAACTTGGCTGTAACACCGCGAGTAGGGAACACTGCAGGACGGATCTCTCAGTGTGATGTGGTCTAAGTTACCTTTGACTGTTCTTCTTTCAATACGGTCGCCTTTTGATTTGGTCTCGTGTTGCGGCTGCTCCGTACCACGACAGAGCGCGAACTTAGTCTTCTTAACTTCGTATCAAGGCAGGATGATTCTGTAAGAGTGTGTCCCACTGCTTCCAACTACTGAATGACAAATACGTCTTGAAGGATAATCTTTTGTATCGTTCCAACTGAAAATGCTATAGTCTCTTTTCTCTGTGAGGTTTTGGACGGATTAAATAAGAGGTTGCGAACGTTAGGTGTTTTCTTTGATTTAACGAAGGCTTTTGACTGTGTTGACCACAAAATATTATTGCAGAAGTTGGAACATTATGGAGTAAGGGGAGTAGCTTACAATTGGTTCGCCTCCTACTTTAAGAACAGAAAGCAGAAGGTAATCCTCCGCAATATTGAGAGTGGTAATGATGTTCAGTCCCAATGGGGCACTGTTAAATGGGGCGTTCCCCAAGGGTCGGTGCTTGGGCCACTGCTGTTCCTTATTTATGTAAATGATATGCCTTCTAGTATTACAGGTGATTCAAAAATATTTCTGTTTGCTGATGACACCACCTTGGTAGTGAAGGATCTTGTGTGTAATACTGAAACATCATCAAATAATGTAGTTCATGATATAAGTTCGTGGCTTGTGGAAAATAATTTGATGCTAAATCACAGTAAGACTCAGTTTTTACAGTTTATAACCCACAATTCAACAAGAACTGACATTTTAATCAGACAGAATGGGCATGTTATAAGCGAGACGGAACAGTTCAAGTTCCTAGGCGTACGGATAGATAGTAAGCTGTTGCGGAAAGCCCATGTTCAGGATCTTGTTCAGAAACTAAATGCCGCTTTATTTACCATTAGAACAGTATCTGAAATAAGTGACATTTCAACACGGAAAGTAGTATACTTCGCATATTTTCATACGCTTATGTCATATGGTATTATTTTTTGGGGTAATTCTTCTGATTCAAAAAGGGTATTTTTGGCTCAAAAACAGGCTGTTCGAGCTATGTATGGTGTAAGTTCGAAAACCTCTTGTCGACCCCTATTCAATAGTCTGGGAATTTTGACATTGCCCTCACAGTATGTATTTTCTTTAATGTCGTTTGTTGTTAGCAATATTAGCTTATTCCCAAGAGTTAGCAGCTTTCACTCAGTTAATACTAGGCAGAAATCAAATCTGCATGTGGAATGCACTTCCTTGACTCTTGTGCAGAAAGGAGTGCAGTATTCTGCTGCATCCATTTTCAATAAGCTACCACAAGAACTCAAAAATCTTAGCAGTAGCCCAAACACTTTTAAGTCTAAACTGAAGAGTTTCCTCATGGCTCACTCCTTCTATTCTGTCGAGGAGCTCCTGGAAGAGATAAAAAATTAAGCAAATTCCAGTGTTACATTCTTGATTTTCTTTATTTAAACTAACGACTTGTCGCCTGAATATGTTTCTTATATTTCATTTTATCTGTTTCTACAATCGTGTTATAATTTCATGTATTGACTCGTTTCATGACCATGGAGACTTCTCCTAAATGTGGTCCCACGGAACAATAAATAAATAAATAATAAAAAAAAAATTACGTCAGTTGTGAAGACAGATTCAATTGCCAATAACTCATAACTCCAAATACATCATTCAATATATCAGACCACACCGAATTCAACTTAAGATCTAAGATTAATCTTCATTTTTGCCTTTAGCGTTTACATTTCAGTATGTCCGTTTTCTCTGAGATGTTCATGACACCTTCAAGAGGAGTCACCAAGGCATAAATGTCCACGTCCAGGAAGTGCTACGGTGCTCACCACGTCGCGACTTAGCCCAGTTGTGTTACGACACCGCCTACGCACCATCTGCACAGATCACAAATCGGGGTGATCACAGTCGACTGTTCCCACTACATAAAATGTTTATAGGAGACACAGCCAGCTAGAGCGTCCTCAGTGGGAAATAGGTAATTTACACGAATAACACATGTTGAACTGCAAATGTCCAGGTGAATATTTCCCGTTGTGGTTTTCTCTGCGAAGAAAAATGGTCCTATCACCCTGTCGTTCATTAGGCTACATCAAACATTAAGCTTCTCCTAAATGTGGTCCCACGGAACAATAAATAAATAAATAATAAAAAAAAAATTACGTCAGTTGTGAAGACAGATTCAATTGCCAATAACTCATAACTCCAAATACATCATTCAATATATCAGACCACACCGAATTCAACTTAAGATCTAAGATTAATCTTCATTTTTGCCTTTAGCGTTTACATTTCAGTATGTCCGTTTTCTCTGAGATGTTCATGACACCTTCAAGAGGAGTCACCAAGGCATAAATGTCCACGTCCAGGAAGTGCTACGGTGCTCACCACGTCGCGACTTAGCCCAGTTGTGTTACGACACCGCCTACGCACCATCTGCACAGATCACAAATCGGGGTGATCACAGTCGACTGTTCCCACTACATAAAATGTTTATAGGAGACACAGCCAGCTAGAGCGTCCTCAGTGGGAAATAGGTAATTTACACGAATAACACATGTTGAACTGCAAATGTCCAGGTGAATATTTCCCGTTGTGGTTTTCTCTGCGAAGAAAAATGGTCCTATCACCCTGTCGTTCATTAGGCTACATCAAACATTAAGCTTCGGGCTATCACGGATGCGTTCGCGTGTGTTGTGAGGATTTTCAGAGCTCCAAATGCTAATGTAATGACGATTCACAAGTCCGGAATGTAAAATGTTCCTTCATCTGAAAATGGGCACGTCATCAAATGGTCATTGTCAGCATATATGGACGCCAAAATGGAACACGTGATACATACCTCAGAGGACGACCGTATTGGTGCAATATGTGGACCATTTGCGCTTTGCACACAAAATGGTGTAACCTCTTAGGCAACACTTTATGGACAGCTGATCTTGCTTCCTGCGGTCTGCATTGAGATGCAGCATGCACCCTGTCAACACGCGCTTGAGAAACAGGGGAAGTCCACTTCGAGAAATGCCTTTGACACTACCTGTTTCTTTAAACCTTTGGAAGCACCTCATTATGCGTATTTTTCCCTGTGGTGCTCTCCCATTACGGCGTTGATAATTCCGCAGTACCATAGTCATAGTGTTGGATGCTACGTACCAGAGGACACATTGCGCCTTCTCCTGATCTGCTGCCCTCTTGAAGCACCCAAAGTCAAATCTGCAACAAATGAAAGACGAAAAAAAAACTTTGAGAGCTGCTAAATGTCTTACAACAAACCACTATTCTCTTTCTCCAATAGTTTCCACGTTATGATTTCTTGAAATGATAGCGGGACTTTATGGACAGCCTGTATTACTCCTCGTTCTCTGCCTCGTGATGACTGGGTGTTGTGTGATGGCCTTAGGTTAGTTAGGTTTAAGTAGTTCTAAGTTCTAGGGGGCTGATGACCATAGATGTTAAGTTCTAAGTCTAGGGGACTGATGGCCTCAGATGTTAAGTCCCATAGTGCTCAGAGCCATTTGAACCATTTAAAGTATGCTGTGCACGGAGAAACTGGGCTATCCAAAACTGGCGCCGAGGTAACTGTTGTGCACCACGGGCCATAGGGTGACAAGGGTGAACGATGGCTTCGGAGATTTGCACGGGCGACTAGATGTGCAACTGTTGAGCAACTGACCTTCCAGATGAATCAAGGGGCTACCAACAGTGACTCCTCAACGACCGTTCAGCCAATATTGCTGCATATGCCCCTCCGTAGCTGGCGCCTGGTTAATGCATCCATGCTGTCTGCAGTTTATCGGGAACGAAGACTGTAATTTGCACGTCGATACCATGTTTTATGTTCCAACGCCAGAGCATTATCGTGTTGGAAATGTTTACCTGGATGATCTCGTCATTCTGGAAAGCACAATGGGTAAATAAAAGCATGCATCTATCCTTGAAGAACATGTTCACCTCTACATGCAGTTTGTTTTTCCTTGGCAAAGTGGCATCTACCAGAAGGACGATGCAACGTGTCGTACATATGGCAGGGTACATGAGTGGTTCGAAGAGCACCAGGCTGCGTTTACCGTACTCTCCTGGCCACCAAACTCCTCGAATTTAAATCCAGTCTGGAATCCGTGAGGCCACCTCAATCGGGCTGTGGATGCCATGACTCTTCAACCGAGAAACCTAGCGCACTGAAGTCAGTATGGTTTCAGATCCCTGACGATACCTTCCAGAACCACATTAACTCTCTCCCTACACATGTCGCAGCGGGCAGCGCTGCAGAAGGTAGTTATTCAGGCTTTTGACCGGTGGTCACATTAATGTGATGGGCAGAGAAAAAGGCAAGACAAAACATGGAATTATGTTACTAAGTGGTACTCTTTATCATTTAGAAAGTATTAAGATATCTGCACCATAACTATAGATGGAAATGCGGTGTGGCCAGGGCCTCCCGTCGGGCAGACCGGCCGCCTGGTGCAAGTCTTTCGAGTTGACGCCACTTCGGCAACTTGCTTGTTCATGGGGATGAAATGATGATGATAAGGACAACACGACACCCAGTCTCTGAGCGGAGAAAATCTCCGACCCAACCGGGAATCGAACCCGGGCCGTTAGGTATGACATTCCGTCGCGCTAACTACTCAGCTACCAGGGGCGGACTATAACTATTGATAAACAACAGCGAGAATGCTCGAGATGGACGTGTACATGTGTTAAATAATATCAAATAGTGGGGTTTAAATTTGCTACGTATCGTAACATATGTAGCATTTGGATGTATGGGGGCCGAACTGCAAATTCGGGGGTTGTGCACTCATGAGTTTCACATTGATAATACTCGACGCATGCAACGAATCAAATTACGGCGTTGTTCGTATTCCAAGTTAAACTGTTTGGATCTTGTGTAAGTGGCTAGAGAGACATAAAGGCAAGAGCATACACCCATCAATAGTATCACGATTTACACACCACAGTGATATTTTTATGAACCATCTGGTAGATGACTGACTTACTTTTTACGATTTCTGTATACGTAGATGAGCAATAAAATATTGTAGCGAATGTGAGGGTTCACACCGTCAGCTGCAAATAATGAAGGCGAACAATTTGTTTCTCAGACAAATGGAATTGTAGAGCCCCGAAAACTGCTGTTGTTTCAAAAAATGGTGATGAGGTGCTGGCGAAAAACTGTTTCGACGTGTTTGGTACGTAACACCCCACTGTGATCAGAAACTAAACTCAACGAAAGACTTACGCGACCTTCATTAAGAAATGATTCCACAACCCTCTCTGACTTAATCTAAGAAATTAACCGCTATACTATATCTGCACAGCCAGAAGGGATTTGAATAGGTGCCTTACTAATCAGGGGAGTAGAATAAAATGGAAATCTGATGAAGTGAAAGAAGGAAGCGAGAAAGTAACCGAAAAATATTGCGGACACTGAAATCCATATGGAGTATTGACGATCGTGGAATTTATCTCCTAATGGAAATAACGTTTTCCACTTTTCAGGCTTCGCAGTACTTTTGTTTCATTCAACCACGTGACTGAGCAAAGAACAGTTGAAAAACCTCATCGCACTGTTCAGAAAACATTTGACGAATTTCTGCAAAAGATACTCCGTAATGTATCGCACATTAATGTAGAGGGCGCTACATACGACTTACAGTTTTAAGAAATGAGCAAGTTTCTAATTATTAGTACCCAATGGCGCCTTACATTGTACGCCCATGATATCATAAGGCACGTTTCCGATTCGCTAATACGGTTGTCACGGAGACATTAAGTAGCACAGAGTTATGGAATACGCGCTCCAAATGTTCAGAAAGAGATTGCATGATTGATAGCGTCGGAGAAAATCATTTTCATAGTTTCCAGGTTTACACGGACAATTAAAAAAACTAAACCCAATTTTCCTTTTTTAATACTAGCTACTTTTGTTTCATAACAAATTATGCAAATGAGTCGAACGTCAAGCGTAATATTATTTTGCCCAGTATTACTTGCAGATTTATTGGCATTGTATTGTGTTACTGTCATATTTATGTGGAGCTGTGATATATGCAAGAGCTGACAATGATTTCCTCCCCTCCTGCCCTTCCGTTCTTTAATTAACACCAAAATCACCGTCATTTTAACGTCGGCAATAGTTAATAAGAAAAGGTTAAACTGATTAAACTATCTTTCTGGTTCTAAAATACCTCTCAAAACCAATTGCCAGTACCTCATTTTCTCTTATTTAGACTAATAAAAAATCTGCTTTGATTCAGTGAGATACGCATAATTCTATATTGCTGCCTCATCAGCGCCTGAGGCAATTCTAGCATACCGTATTTGCTCCAGCAACGCGGGACTTTTGTAAAATATGTCAGACGAAGAGAAATTCTACCATTAAGCGCTCCCGACAGCATCAATTTGCTTGCTACTGGAAATCAATAATTACAATTTTTTCAGTAAAAGAAAAAATGATAGAAGTACTTCAAACCTGAACGGGTCTAGTTCTAACAACATTAGCAGTAAACTTGTCTTCTGGACATCGTCTACCGTCCTATCAGTTAATGGGAACTAAATATCTCCAAGTATAAGATTTATTTCACACTACTGAGTTTCTACTAGCAGTCAATTCATTTTAAAATGCGCTTAATCCAATCATCTTCTGAAAGTCGGAGCTATAAACAGTTAAGATTTCACATTCCAGTTCGCCAAGGTCAAACATATTTCTTACCGCAAATAAACTTTCTCCGACATGACGTAATGCTCTGAAGACTCGCGTACGCTGAAATAGCGACGCATGTTTTTACAGTAAGTTCTGTAGTCGAAATTCTATCAGTCTACATCTACATCTCCATGAGCACTCTGGAATTCACACTGAAGTGCCTGGCAGAGGGTTCTTCGAACCAACTTCAGACTATGTCTCAACCGTACCACTCTCTAACAGCGCGTGGGAAAAACGAACACTTAAATCTTTCTGTACGAGCTCTGGTTTCTCTTATTTTATTATCATAATCATTTCTTCCTTTGTAGGCTGGCGACAGTAAAATATTTTTGCATTCAGAGAAGAAAGTTGGTGATTGAAATTTCGCCGCAGCGAAACACGCCTTTCTTTTAATGATTGCCATCCCAACTCGCTTAACAGGTCCGTGACGCTCTGTCCCCTGTTTCTGATAATAGAAAACGAGGTGCCATTTTTTCATCTTTTTCGATGTACTACGTCAATACTCTCTAGTAAGGGTCCCTTATAGCATAGCAGTACTCTAGCAGAGGACGAAAAAGCATAGCATAAGCAGTCTCTTTAGTTGACCTGTTGCCTCTTCTAGGTGTTGTGCAGATAAAAGGTAACCTTTGGTTTGCCTTCCTCACAACACTGTCTACGTGCTCTTTCCAATTTAAGTTGTTGGCAGTATCATCGTGTAATCGAAATTCAATGGATTTAATGTGGATGACCTCACACTTTTCCTTATTGACATAGAACTGCCACTTTTCGCACCAATCAGATTCGCGTCTACGTCGTTTTGCAATTGGTTTTGTTCATCTGATGACTTTATTAGACGGTAAATAACAGCATCATCTGCAAAAAAAATCTAAGAGGGCTGCTGAAATTGTCTTTTAAATCGTTTATGTAGATTAGAAACAGCAAAGATCCTATAACTCTTCCTTGAGAAACGCCGGACATCACACCTGTTTCACTCGATGATCTTCCGTCGAATACTATGTACCACAACCTCTCTGAGTGGAAACCTCGGACTCAGTCGCACAGCTGAATCGATATCCCATAGGCGCACAATTTGGTTAGAAGTTTCTTGTGAGAACGGTGTCAAAAGCCTTCTGGAAATCTAGAAATATGGAATCAATTATACACCCCCTGTCGATAGCATTTATTGCTTCGTGCGAATAATGAGCTTGTTTTGTTTCACAAATCCGTACTAACTGAGTTAATAGACAGTTACCTTCGATGTAATTCATAAAGTTCGAACACACAAAATTCTACTGCAAATCGACGTTAGTCCAGAGTGGTTATCTTCTCCTTTTCATTTCAGATCCCATATTAACACTGATTTTGAAAATGTGAAAACAAAATTCATTTTATGGTCACATAATATGCAATATGTTTATTGCGCAAAGAACAATAGGATTCTGGAACGAAATAGAAAGCGCTAGTAGAGTGAAGGGAAAAATGTTCACACGATTCTTCGCAAAGTACCCCGAAAATTTTAATGCTTTAAATTGGTAATCATTTCATCTAACGTAGGCAACTGTCAAATACCTACGAAATTCATATAAAAATTACCTCTGACACAAAGAAACGCCCTTGCGCCTGGGTTTATGTATTCATCATCCAAAAAATTATTACTGAGATTATGAAATCAAAACTTAAGTGGTTAAAAGCTCTTTTGAAGCATATTATTTTTAAAAAATGCGTCACACATTACGGGAATTGCATCAACGAAGGGGAGACACGAGTAACGAAATGTAGGTTCTTGAAGGAACTCGGAAACGGGTGCTACTTCTAAAGTCTAATAAGTGAATGGTAAGCTGAGGCGTTTATTCCTTCATCGGTGTCTGATGCCGTAGTGGAGCGTGCATCTCAAGGGCGGAATGTAAGTTCTTTTAGCGATGCGCAGTGCGCAATTCAAATTATTAGACATATTGCTCGACTGATTAGCAAGAAGACGTTTGTCTGCCGATCCGGATCATTTCGCGCAGCTGCTACCCCTGCGAAACAGTCTAGATAACGACTGCTAGTCTCGCTTTGACCTGCGAAACAATCTTAAAACAGCCATCGCTTCTTTTTCAGTGAAGTAAACCCTGAAGCAATCTAACTGCTGTTAGAAAGATGCGAAGGTCCAGCCTATAGACGGGAACATGTAACGGCTGACAGTATAAAACTCGACAACAATTCAAAGCTACGTAGGTTAAGAGTCATACCAAAGCAGCTCTAGCTCTCAGGAAACAAAAACAGCTTACTAGCTCTAATTAAACCTCCTCAGGTAAGTGTTTTCAGTCAATCTCATCTTCAGCTATCTAACGGCTTCACGATATAATACGAGGGATGACGCTGGCGGGAGGACGATGGTGTCGTCTGTTAACATAGGAAATTAAGCTGTCCCTAGTGCGCTAGCTTACGTTTCAGGAGCGAACTTCCTGATTTTGTGCCATCTTACTCTTTAGGCCATCTGTCATGTCAGACGTAATTTGGTGTCAAATCGTTTCACCAAATCATTCTCAAACCAAGTAGTTACTTTTCTGAACCCCCCCAACTCAACTGGTCAGAGTAATATATGCTATATAGCGATATTACATTGATCAGTCGCATTAACGTGACCTACTGTCAAGAACCTGAATAGCCACCATTTGCACAGCGAGACGTGTAGCAAGAGAGTCAGTAAGGTTATGGAAGTTGCCGACAGGGATGTGGAGCCATGCAGACTCCAGTGCCGTGGCAATCTGCGCTAGGTTTCTCGGTTGAGAATCCACGGCGCGAGCAGCCCGATCGAGATGTTCCCACAGATTATCGACTGGGTTTAAAAACGGGAAGTTTGGTGGCCAGGGGAGTACGGTAGACTCATCCTGGTGCTCTTTGAACAATATACGTTCGCGCGGCTGCCCCCGTCGGAGGTTCGAGTCCTCCCTCGGGCATGGGTGTATGTGTTGTCCTTAGCGTAAGTTAGTTTAAGTTAGATTAAGTAGTGCGTAAGCCTAGCAGTTTGGTCCCACAGTCCTTACCACAAATTTCCAATTTTTTTTCCATATACGTACACGCGTTGTCCTCCTGGTAGAAACCATGGTTCCGAAGAAAAACGTATTGCGTGTAGGGGTAGTCATAGTCCCCATGGATATATGTATACTTGTGTGGATCCACTGTATCTGTCAGAATGACGTGATCATCCAGACAACTTCATGAAAACACTCCAAAGACCATAACACTCCCTCCTCCGGCCTGGACCCCATTGTTTTCGCACTTTCACGCCGTACACAAAATGGTTCAAATGGCTCTGAGCACTATGGGACTTAACATCTGAGGTCATCAGTCCCCTAGAACTTAGAGCTACTTAAACCTAACTAACCTAAGGACATCACACACATCGATGCCCAAGGCAGGATTCGAACTTGCGACCGTAGCAGCAGCGCGATTCCGGACTGAGCGCCTAGAACCGCTCGGCCACAAGGGCCGGCTCACGTCTTACACACCAAGGGTCGTCTGTCCAATGGAGCATAAAACGTCAATCGTCTTAATAGGCCACATGTCAGCCCTCAACGGACATACAGTTGCGGTATTGGTGTACACATTCCAGTCTTCGTCGCTGACGAACAGGAGTCAGCATGGGCGGGTGAACCAGGCGCCCGCTGCGGAGGCCCATACGCATCAACGTTGGCTGGACGGTCGCTGAGGAGACGCTGTTGGCAGCGCCTTGGTTCATCTTGTCGCCCCTGTCACCTATGGCCCGTGGTGCATCACAGTTGTCTCGGCGCCGGTTTTCAATATCGTCAGTTTGCTGTGCACGAGAACAGTTTACAAACTTAGCCGTGTTGGAAACGCTTCCACCCTTGCCCATAAAGCCAAAGACCATGCCGTTTTGCACGTCAGATAAATGCGACCACGAATGCAATATTGCCCGCGTCATCCTGACTGGCGTCATATATCCTCCACTGCTAGTGTTGCCACATGCCGCCTGTGTGTGGCTACTGCACATTGACGTCGGAAATAGGCGGTAGTCTTATTAACGTAACTGGAGCTTGTAATTTGGAACAATTCGGTAATTTTCTCGCATATTTTTCATACCCTGCAGTGCAACATTCACAAAGATTCCTGCAACAGAATATGTCAGTATAGTAGAAAATTTACACCTACTAATTTATTGCGCGACTGATAAAATGTCAATGAACCTGCCTGTCTCATCTTACTTCTAACTTGTGTTCTTTCTTCAGAACTAGTTTTCCAATTAACAAGAAGAACTATCGAAAGTATGTATATGGGGGTCTTTACGTACGCCAACCCGTTCATAACGTATCAGTGTTTAAGTGCCAGTAGTATGGCCGCAAACAGTACCGCAGACAGTACGGAGCTGCATGTACGAGTAAATGACGTCGGAGCACTACGAGTTTAAAAGTGTTACTAACAGCGAGAACGACAATCATTCGAAAGGCGGGCATGGAACATATTAGGAATTTTTGCCCTGTTGTAGAGGCAATCTTACTACTATTCAGTTCCAGAGATAATTATGGTTATAATGGTTACCAATTACTTGTAACGAACTAAGCATTCCGTACGTCTAAACGCACAGCAAACAACCCTGATCATCTCTGAAAGTCTGATAGCAGAATTCTGGCATTACCGGGATGATAGAAGCTGATGATCAAAAACTAATACTGGATGTGCGTCTTTCAAGTTCTAAGTGATGATCTACGATGCCGCAAAGCCGTTATAAATAAAGATATATTAAGATATTTTAAGATATATTAACAAAATATCCATCACGATCGCAGACTCGTTCACGTAATTTAATTAATTAAATAATTAAACGATTTAAGTTAATTTCGCCAACATGAAAAATTACAAATATATCTATAATCTCATTTTAGAAATTCTATTCGTCATGCTGTTTATTTAAACCGATGTTTCCTAGATACTTTCTGAAGTGATCCCAACAATATTTCCTAGAATGAGAAAGACATACGCCGAAAAGCGTGTAAATATTTCGAATTCATCGATATTAATACAGATTTCTTTTTCTAGGATGATTACCTATTTTGTCAATTTTCTTTTATCTCTACCGAAAAACCCGGGTCGCATTAATTGTTAATATAGCAGCCGTTGACTCATGATAATCTGTTTAATTTAATCAACGTTTCTATCTCATTTGACTCTTTAACTTCTCTGTTAATAGGATTGAGACAGTCGAGTAGCAGCAACAAACACGCCTCAAAGACAGTACAGGGTGCGGAAAATACCAGTGACCGGGGGAACAGAGTTCCAGGTAGGAAGAAACGCAGTAGAGAAAGAGAAATATAGTACAACCTGACAAAAGCAGGTCGAAAGTGACCAGTTTTGGGCCGTGGTCAGCAAGTTGCTGAAGGCGGATCGAAACTGGGCGTGTGGAATTGCTGCAATCTCATCCGAAATGTTCTGCTGCAGTTTTTGAAAACTATGGAGGTTGTTACGATACACCTTAGACTTCAGGGCTCCCCACGCACAAAGTCATCGCACAGTGACAGATCAGGTGACCTGTGTGGGCAGCCAGGGCCGCGATCAGACTGACTTCTGCTGACAACTCTGTCACGCGCGAAAATTGTGTAAATGTGCTCCAAGGTACGGCCGGCTCTATGGGCTGTTGCTTCATCCTGTTGGAAGTACGAGTTGGTCTTTCCCTCTTCCGTTAATGCTGTGACAGATTCACTTCCAATCGTATCCTCTCGTCCGTGCCACTTTTATTTGCCCCACTCTGTAATCCATTCGTACAGCGTACATGTTTACTCCGCAAATTATGTACGATAGTGCAGATGACCTCGCCGTTGGGCGCCCATGAGATCCAAACACACTTGTACGATATGTGGCGAAGGTGCTAGCATTATTTACCCCTCCCCCTTGCCACAAGTACCTTAAGAGGGAAAAAGCGCTTTCAGTCTGCAAGAGCACTTAAGAAAGATAGCTATATTTAGGCAATTGAGGAATGAGAATTTAAATAAGAGTAGCATTAAAAATGATAAAACGCACGTGTTATTTCCAAGAAAATTTCTGTAATTTGCAGTGTCGTGTCATAAGCTTCAACAGACTAGTGCAGGACAGTTGAAGAATTAGACCTGAGCCGTAAGAGACGATTACAACTTAAAGTGGCATTAACGTAGTGGTGTTTATAAACGTTGTGCTAATTCAGATGGACAGTGATCAGGGAGGGAATGTGCTTGACTGTCTTAGAGAAACCATTCGCCTAAGCGAATCTCGAGTAAGAGGCTAATTACTGTTCCAGACAGGTCCATGTTCTCGCTCTATATGGAAAAAGAAGATGCAGGGAAAATTTGTGGTACGGAATAGTAAACTTCAGTATATCTGTGAGGAAAAAAGCAAGAAAACTTCTCCATACGTTATGAAATGGAGAAAGAAGTTTAAAAGTGAATAATCCCTGTGGGAAAGAAATAGCCGAGTGATACAGCACATACTTTTCCGTCACATCCGTTTTGACAACGTCAAGCAAACCACGTACATGATATTCTTCAAATGACCCAAAATTTATTATGTGTTTTAGGCAAGTGACGTTCCGTAAAGTTCATTCTAAAATCGTAAGCAGTTAACGCGGGACTGTTTGCGAGTACTCTTGAAGCTCAAGCAATTTTTCTCGCCTATGACATCCACACTACCGCAGACAACAGCACGTGGGTTTGATGCGGTGTTCTTTTCCTTCCGGTAGACATTCTACATCCATCCGCCCAATGAACAAAATACAAGCTTACGGTGTATAGGACCAACTTTGTGGATGTATTCAGAGTTACCTATAATATAAAACTGGGCACATCGATCTTAAAGGTGCTAAATCGTCAGACATAAAGGTAACTTCAGAAGTAGCCTCAGCTCATTGATTGTTATATACAGGGTGCTCCAGATAAGATGTCGTTCTCTGTAGCCGCGGTGGCCGTGCGGTTCTGGTGTTGCAGTCCGGAACCGCGGGACTGCTACGGTCGCAGGTTCGAATCCTGCCTCGGGCATGGATGTGTGTGATGTCCTTAGGTTAGTTAGGTTTAAGTAGTTCTAAGTTCTAGGGGACTGATGACCTAAGATGTTAAGTCCCATAGTGCTCAGAGCCATTTGGACCGTTCTCTGTAACTTACAAAATAATAAGTGAAAGGAATGTTTATTTAGACACGTAAACGTGAGAGAGATTAGTCTTTCTGCGGAGTTATGAACATAGGTTACTTAGTTATTTTTCGTAGAGGTACCACCACGGGTAGCTGATGTGTCTATCCCAAATGCGTATAAATCAATTTAAATCAAATTTCTATCAACTTTAGTTAAGCAGCAAGAAACGTTGAAAATTTGAGGAATGAATGCAATAGGTTGTGTATGACTGGATGTGCCTAGATGGGTGTTCGTGTGGCGAAATGTTCATTGAAGTGAGTTTTCAAACGAGAGCTCATCTGTGTGCGCCTTCTAAGCGATCTGCGGTCCAGTGTAAGGTTGCTGGAGTCACGGAGCGTCAAGCTTCCACTATGCGCTGTTTAATGTCATGTTCGATTAGACTGTACAATGTGTCATTACACTGCCGTATACAAGGCCGGTCGGAACGCACGAACAAATGGATTAAATACGGCACACACATCCAAGAGTACGTTCACATGTTGCTCGGTGAAAATCGACACGTCGCCAAAGAAGCATCCAAGGCTTATACCGTAAGCTATCCTGGCCAAAGAGCTCCATATACCACTACGATCTTACGTGCTGAACGGCGACTTTGAGAAACTATTATTTTGTGAAGGTGCGGCCGTAAAAGACGAAGACCAGCAAAAAGTGAGGATATAGAAGGGTTTGCTATAGCTGCAGTACACCACGATGGTCATGTGAGCTTACGAGAATCTGTTTGAGTCACTGGTATCAGTTCTAACTCTGTGTGGCGAATAGTACACGGTCACAAGTTTCACCCGTACCACCTGTCACTGACACAGGTGCTGCGTGGGAACGATTTCAGTCGGGGAGTTACTTTCTGTTGCCCGCCCGGATAGCCGAGCGTGTTAAAGTGCCCATTTCCGGGATGCGGGGAGCCGCGCCAGCCACGTATCGAATCCACCAGGCGGATAAACGACGAGGACCAGAGTGCCGGCTAGCCTGGATGGTTTTAAGTGGTTTCCCACATCTAACTAGGGGAATGTCCTTCGTCAGTTACACGCTACTTGCAAGTGAGATTTACCGTAAGTCTACATCTACATCGATGATTTGCAAATCACATTCAAGTACCTGGCAGAGGGTTCATCGAACCACCTTCACAATTCTCTATTATTCCAATCTCGTATAGCGCGCGGAAAGAATGAACACCTATATCTTTCCGTACGAGCTCTGACTTCCCTTATTTTATCGTGGCGATCATTTCTCCCTATGTAGATCGGTGTCAACAAAATATTTTCGCATTCGGAGGAGAAAGTTGGTGATTGGAATTTCGTGAGAAGATTCCGTCGCAACGAAAAACGCCTTTCTTTTAATTATATCCAGCCTAACTCTAGACTCAGACAGAACTACCACTAACAATGCCAACACTAACGTAACATGTCGACCCCGTAGAGACACGAAAAAAAAAGAAAAACAAAACTTACCAGAAATAATTTCACTCTAAACGTCTTACAAAGTGTCATGTGATGAAACCAAGTGCACAAATTGTGGTGCGACGAACTGCTGGGCCCCAGAATATCACATCGTTCCGAAAAAGGAGGTGGTCCAATTGTGTGCAATCAATTAGATGAAATCCTAGCTCCACACTTCTCCGCGGGTCTCTGAGAAGTTATCAGCTTTGGTTCCATGTGAAACGGGTGTGATCAGCGACTGCATTTATTTAGAGTTGAGAAAACGTACAGTAGTCAAACCCTAATTACTTGTTCATTGTAGATGTAGATTTCTACCGCTATGTGGCTGTCATCTGCGCTAAAAACATATAAGAATACATTTCAGGAAGTCACATGGTCGAATTAAAACGAAATATAGTTGTATTAACTTTGTACAAGGGTAGGTGATAGTCTGGTAGAAAGATTATGCAACTATATTATGCTTTTATTCGTGCATGTGTCTTATTGTAATATATTCTTGTATGTTTTTAGCACTGATGAGAGCCACACAGTGGTTGAAATCTACATCTGCAATAAACAGATTATTAGCGAATGATTGTCGCAAATTTTTTCAACTCTGACAGGGGATACGTATAAAGCTTTTATCGTGGGCAACTGAAAAGGTCTCCTTGAAAATGGCGGTCTAGACATTAGAGGCCTATGTGGATGTATCGCGATGGTCATCCAGCCCATATTCTGCGTGAACTGAACAACCGCTTTCCTGAAAGACGGATAGGATGCCGCGGTGCTCACGCCCGGCTTAACTCTAACAGCTTTCTTTCTGTGGAAATACCTAAAGTATCACGTTTGTCATTGAAGCCACAGTCCCAGATGACTTGAAAAAACACATTGAGGAACCTTCACGCTCCATGATACTATCAACCTTACATCTCCTCCGCTGGTTGTTTAGAAGATACACTGAGTTGTGCGTTCAGGAAAATTGGCCCTCGTTTGAACACCTCACTTAAATAAACATTCTTCCAGCGGGATATCTATCTGAACACAGTCAGTTATGTACAGCATGCTGCATCCGATTCTAAAAGCTTGAACTTTTCTAGCTCCTTAACTACAATTGATAGAAATCTGATTTAAATTGATTTGTACACATCTGGTTTTAATATATCAGCTTTATACAATGGAAAAAGATAAAATGAAACTCGTTGCTGCAACTCTCTAGAAAAAAACACTCTAAATAAACTACTCAGGAAGAAAAACATTTTTTACCTTTATATGTCTGAATAAATATTTCCTTCAGATATTAATTTGTAAATTCCAGATAACAACACTGTATCTCAAAAGCCTTATGTACAAGACGTTTTTAACGTCTAACAACTTCGAAAACTACGCATCGTAAGGAACAAATGTGCCAGATGAAAAGTTAATATTGTCATTTGTCATGGAGGACATTTGTCTATGCTGGAAATAGTCTCCCCATAACCCACCCACCCCCTCCTCCCACGGGGGTCAACTTTTTTATTTTCATATGGGAATCTCTCATTTTATTGCAGATTCGAATTCTACTCCGAAAAATAGTTAGGGTTTACCGAGAACATTTTTTCCCATTCGTGGTAGATATTGCTATAATTGACAAAACTCAGTTTATTCGGTTTTTTCAGTTAGTACGGACTCATTTGTTTTTGCTTTACATTTTCAACAAGAATATAAACATTTATAGTCTAAAGATTTGATGTTATTGTTAAAAATTTACTTTAATTTTACAATTTTGATTGTACAGTAAAACTTTTACTTTTAGAAGTTTAAAATTCAGGCAAAGAAGTTATATTTGACGTAACGAAGTTTTCCGTTCCCTTTGGGGTTGATTTCGTTGAATCACCACACCACCAGAATGCTCGATTTCGTTGAGTCCCTTCGAATCTCACCACCAGGGTGACTGATTTCGTTGTGCTCTTCCGTCCAAGCGCCTCATCTCACACGCCGATTAAAAAATGGTTCAAATGGCTCTGAGCACTATGGGACTTAACATCTATGGTCATCAGTCCCCTAGATCTTAGAACTACTTAAACCTAACTAACCTAAGGACAGCACATAACACCCAGCCATCACGAGGCAGAGAAAATCCCTGACCCCGCCGGGAATCGAACCCGGGAACCCGGGCGTGGGAAGCGAGAACGCTACCGCACGACCACGAGATGCGGGCACACGCCGATTACAACGACATCTACCACGAATGAAAAAATTGTTTCAGATAAACATAGGTATTTTTTGCAGTAGAATCCAAATCTACATTTAAAGAAATTGCAAATAAAAAGTTCAACCCCATGGGGAGTGCTTGGGTTAGGGGTGGTTTTTTTCATACGATGCATATTTTTCGAGATATTTAGCTGTTCAGACTTTAAACAAACACCCTGTATACAGTGTGAACGTTAATAAAACCGACAAACTGCAGGGACTGTTTCCTTACTGGAAATGGGGGAAAAAGGCCCTATGAACATATATCTGGAAACGCATACTTGCCACAGTAGATGAATAATGAAAGTTCCTCTGACTATGTGCCGTATGTTCCTTGTATGCCGCAGGCTGTGTGATTGACGCAGCGTACTCTAAGCGGCAGGATGGTCCGGTATTCATGTCGGGGACAAGCTGAGATGGTGTTTGTGTACGGCCAAGCGGATGGAAACGGTCGAAACGCAGAACGGCTATACCGAAACAAGTGCCCTCACAAACACCAGCCACATGACAACACTTCAGACCCATCTTGTGAGTTTGTGTTATCGTGGGTTGTTTCAGACAGACGAATGAGCAGGGAGGCGGGGGACTGTGTTTACACCAGATTTGGAGGACCCTACTACAAGCTCCAGGAAAGTGTCCCGGCAACGTGGAGTAAGCCAAAGCACAATTATCTGTTCAAAAATGGTTCAAATAGCTCTGAGCACTATGGGACTTAACATCTGTGGTCATCAGTCTCCTAGAACTTAGAACTACTTAAACCTAACTAACCTAAGGACAGCACACACATCCATGCCCGAGGCAGGATTCGAACCTGCGATCGTAGCGGTCACGCGGTTCCAGACTGAAGCGCCTAGAACCGCACGGCCACACTGGCCGGCTACAATTATCTGTGTCCCGCGTGACAGCTGCTACTGTCCCCATTACCAGCAACGAGGCCACTTTGAACATCTGCCTTGACATGGACGCTATTCAGCTCTGCACTGTGTTTGGGATGACTTGTTTTCGTTGTACGCACACAGTCCAATTTCGGACTCAATTTCATCGGACCTTATTTCCTACATTTCCAGTCATGAACAGTCCCTGCAGTTTGTCGGTTTTATTCATGTTCACTATATATAAATGATCTGTGGATAGCTTAGGAAACATCGTGAGGCAGTTTACGGATAATGCTGTGGTATACAGGAAATTTTCAACGTAAGAAAACTGAATCGAAACGGAGGAAGACATATAGAGGGTCGACGCTTGGGAGAGGGAAAGGCAGTTCACCCTCAACGTAAACAAATGTGACGTGTGGCGCATAAATCTGCGGAAAGACCCATTACTATTCGAATACACTATTGCTATAAATAACTGAAAACAACCGTAAAGTGTCAGCTCAAGTACCCATCAGCAGAGATGTAAAGCATAACGACCGCATAAGGCTTGTGTAAACACCTCACGACAGACGGAGATTCATTGCAACAGTTTTAACAAAATGTAATTCACTCACGGAGGAAGTGGTTTGCAAAACACTCGTTCGATCTATTCGTGACTATTGCTTGTCAGTGTAGCACGTTACCAGGGAGGAGATCGAGACGATACAGAGAGCGCCGCATTTCGCCACGGGATAGTCCAGTCGACGCGAGAGCGTTACGCAGATGCTCAACAAACCCCGATCGCAGACGCTACAGGAGAGGCGTTGTGCAGCATGGAAACTTTTACTGCTGAAATTACCAGGACGGACATTCCACGAAGAGCCAGGCAGCATATCACTTCTTGCCAGGTACATTTGGCGGCTTGACCGTCGCGGGAAGAATCATAGAAATTCGAGATGGCACGGAGGCTTACCGGCAATCGTCTTCCCACGCACATTTCGCGAATTGAACAAGAAAGGGAAAATGATTGTGGCAGAAAAGTACCTGTCCCCTACCGGCCTAGTACCGTAAGGTGCCCCAAGAGTTATAAAGCGTGATTCTTATTACCGTTTAAAAAAAAAAAAAAAAAGTTCAAATGTGTGTGAAATCTTATGGGACTTAACTGCTAAGATCATCAGTCCCTAAGCTTGCACACTACCTAACCTAAATTATCCTAAGGACAAACACACACACCCATGCCCGAGGGAGGACTCGAACCTCCGCCGGAGCAGCCGCACAGTCCACGACTGCAGCGCCTAAGACCGCTCGGCTAATCCCGCGCGGCACCGTTTAAAAACCCGCGAAGCAACGTAAATGACGCTAAGACAAGTACTTTAATATGAGACACATTATGCCGCAAATGTCGGGGAATACCACAAAAATGAATGAGAAATATTGAACATGTGACGTCAGCAGATGACGTAACTCGCCGCACGCGTAGCGTTTGGGCTTCGGCGTGACTGAGCGATGGATACGTGCATTCGAGCAGTTAATGCAAATTTGAAATATCTTTTGTAAATGCGACCTTTTGCAAACGTAGAAGTTACGGTATTACAGTCCTCGCCCTAACCAAGTAAAAGCTGTTCTTATTTTGTGTTTCCTTCATTTTGAGCCTTTTTTTGTTTACAGACATTATTTAGTAAAGAAAACGCAGGTTATTTTCTGGTAACAACGCAGTTTGAAAACTTACACTTTTTTACTTGTGACACAATACGGTAGGTTTTTGCTGTACTGTATTTTGCAATAAACCAGCGGAGGCCGCGAGATTGTTAAATAAAATTATAAATCTCACCTCAATGTAAGCAATTGTCTGATGCAGTGAAAACAATACTGCCTACGAGACGCAAGACTCGAACCCTGGTCTGCACGCGCAACAGTTGCGCATACAGGCGCAGAGCCACGCCGACGTGAATACCTGACTTGGGTTGGAATGATCAGGTCCGACAGACAGATAGGCTAAACCGCTGCACGTGCGGCCAGGTACGTCATCTGGCAACGTCACATGTTCATCTGTCATCTGCTTTTGGAGTATTTCCCAACATATGCGCCCCATCTGTCTTATATTAAATTACTTGTCTCAGCATCATCTAAGTCGCTGCGGAGGTTTTTAAACGTTCATAAGAATCACCCTACAGATGTAAAAGTGGATGCACGCGCGCCGAAAAATTCTCCAGCTCATTATCCTCGAAGAAAGTAAACTGCAACAATTGTCCCTTCTGGTATCTCATGCTGTCTTGCAGTAACGCTTCTCAGATGATGCACGCCATGGCTGACATTTGTATGGGTGATTACTTGATGGGACCTATGTAGGCATACACAAATACACCCACACTCAATACATCATAAAGCATTATTGATCAAATTAAAATCGTATTTTTTTTTGCAGAGAAACATAATGTCGTCATCATCGTTTTCAAGGATTAGATCCTTTGGCCTGGTCCACCTCAGAATTGTTCACGCAGTCCCTTTAAGGAACTTCCAATTTCTATTCTTTTCTTTCCTGTTGGGTTGCATAGTACTGCAGTTTTAGTTATCCTGTTTTAGACATATTTTGGACATTGTCTTCGCTGCTCAGTCCGTATTTTTCAGTTATAGTTGTAATGGATTCTACATTTAGTTCTTGTCTAATATCACTGTTTCTTTTATGGTACAGTGATGAATATTCCGCTACAAAGCGAAGGAACTTCATATTTTATTCATGTCGTCGTCATTGATCTAATGTTAGGATCCAACATTCGCTGCCATATAGCAGCAAAGGCAAGGCTATTGTATCGTAATGTTTAATTAATATTTCTTTCTATGCGTTATATTTTAGTGTACGTTGTACTGGTCCACAGAAATGTCTTAATCTGACCGATTTCTGGCTCTGGATAATGTGAGCTGGGAAATTTAAAATGCACCCTAAACATACAAACTCTCTTACTTGTTCAATTACTTGTCCGTCCCCAGTCATTTCGGCTCTACGTGTTTCAATCCATAAAATTCCATCACTTTTGTTTTATCTGTCGATATTCTCATTACTAGCTGCATTTTAACTCAACTCATGTACTGCAATTTGTATTTTTCTTCATGTTTTTCTATTGTAAGCTGATCGTCAGCAAATAGCAGCGTCATAAAATTGAAATTATCGTTTCTTAAGGTGTCGTTTAAGACAATCAATCATTTATGAGTGATATCGTCAATATAAAAAATGAAAATGGTGGTGGACAATGAGCAGCCTTACCTAGGTCCTTATTAGTTTTATTAACGATAAGAAACCAGATGTGGATATGCGTATGAGGCTTCTTTGTTTCTGTTCCTAAGTAACTACACTGCATCTGATGTACTCTGTACAGTACAGCTGTTGCGTGTCTCGACACTACTCAAATATTTGGAAGTCCTGCTGGGCATTTAAACTTAAATTAACATTAATCACTAGGAAGATGTCAGTCAATAAAGTTATGAAAATCTACTTTCGATACTTTGCCAATCATTGAAAACCAATATAAGAATCCTTTACTGTTCCTTAATGGGGCAGGAAGTTTAAAATTATTCTGTTATCAGCGACGTCTGAAAATCGTCTAAAAAAATGCTCAAATGTGTGTGAAATTTTATGGGACTTAACTGCTAAGGTCATCAGTCCCTAAGTTTACACACTACTTAACCTAAATTATCCTAAGGACAAACACACTAACCCATGCGCGAGGGAGGACTCGAACCTCCGCCAGGACCAGCCGCACAGTCCATGAGTGCAGCGCCTGAGACCGCTCGGCTAATACCGCGCGGCAAAATCGTGTCAAATTCAGATAATAATTAACCCGTCTCCGATGAAAAACAGTCACTTCAGTTGTACACGACTTAGAAAAAATTATTTTCTTCCTTCAAGCACGGATACGGCGCGTTCTCTGTCCATTTTGCGCCCTTACAGTAGTACAACCAGAGCGGAAGTGAGTTCTTTCTTTTCTTTTTAATTTTCTAAGATCGATAATATTTTTTGATCTCTCCTATGTGTTGGCTACACTGATAAAATTCAATGTTGCTAATTGATCAATTGATAGAGCAAAAAATGTACGAAACCAAGCTGGTTACCTTCCCCCCTCCAACACCCATGCCCCTCCCATGCCACCCTCCTTTTGCTGGTGACATTACTGAAGATCATAGCTCTAGGACTCTGAGAGGTTAGACAAATTTTCTGAAGAAATTTAGTTCCTAACGTCTACCATTAAGTCGGCTAAGTAACATACTAGTTGCCATCACAGTATTTTAACGGTCATCTTGAAAAAATTAGGTTCGTTTGAACGGCTGCTGCACAGTATTCCACGTTATCAACAGATCGTGCCAATTTGTTTTGGCGCCTCTAGCAGCGCTCTACGGTACTGTGGCGCAGGACTGAAGACAGCCGGCCGCGGTGGTCTAGCGGTTCTAATCGCGCAGTCCGGAACCGCGCGACTGCTACGGTCGCAGGTTCGAATCCTGCCTCGGGCATGGACGTGTGTGATGTCCTTAGGTTAGTTAGGTTTAATTAGTTCTGAGTTCTAGGCGACTGATGACCACAGGAGGTAAGTCGAATAGTGCTCAGAGCCATTTGAACCATTTTTGACTGAAGACATGAACCAAAAAACAAACAAACAATGAATTACAAAACTTTATTTTCTCGAGGCGATAATTACAGTTATGACCAACCTCGTACTAGCTGTGTAGTGTCGATCTGCCAGCAGTCACGCGTGAAGAATGTCCGCAGCCAACTTTCGCGACCGGCTGTGCGGCGTGTGGGAACGGGAACTGGACATATCGCACCGGCTGTAGGAGGCCTCCGGTCGGCCGCGCCGCACCCAGATGGCCCGCGGGGACGTGGGCCGCGGAGGCGCGAAAGAAGCGGCCAGCCGTGTGTGTGTGTGTGTGTGTGGAGGTGAAATGAGCGGCGGGCAGCAGCAGCGGCCGGCCGGCGGAGCGGTCGCTGACCGGCGCGGCGCTCTCACACGGCCCACGCCGGCCGCGGCGCAGCACACACCGGGGAACACAACACAACACAACACAACAGAACAGAACAGGTCCGCTAGCGGGACGCGCCGCTGCTCTTCCCCCTGACGGGGCACACGTGGACAGAGACGGCCAGCCCGAGCACGCAGCCCTGCACGTGCGCTCCCCCAAAGTTGTCCAGAGTACTACTACGCTGGACCGCCTGACCCACAGCTTGGACGGAGATCGACACTTCTGGTACTAAGTCAGTAATGATGATTTCTCTACTGTACTACATGCATTTCATTTCTAATACTATCTACATCATACGTAATTCTGCATGCTGTCGTGGCCGTTATCACTGTAGTTAAAATCTTCTGGCTTATTAGGCTCAGTTTGCCTCCCAAGGGCTGAGTGCACGCCGCTCGCCAACAGCGCTCGGCAGACCGGATGGTCACCCATCCAACTACTAGCCCAGCCCAACAGCGCTTAACTTCGGTATCTGACGGGAACCGGTGTTACCACTGCGGCAAGCCCGCGGTGCTTTAACATGCGTGTCTGAAATGTCATACCGTAACACCACCCCTTCTGTATTTGCCTTTTTGCGCTACCCATGATGCCTAGTAATGTTCTCCAGGCATTCGCCAAACCCAAACCCTTCCGTCGGATTGCCACGGGGTATAACGTGATTCTTCACTCAAAATTACTGATTTCCAGTCCAGTGCCGTCGCTCTTTGTCCCACCTTAAGCGTCGCTTAGCATTCACCACAGAAATATGTGGCTTAGGAGGAACTGCTCGGCCGCTGTACTGCATTATTTTTAATTCATTGTGATAGCTGGACTGCTGGTAGCGCTCCAAGAGTGATTCCTTTTGGTGGTTTCATGCGATTTCTTAGAACCACTCTCCACAATGCTCGATCACTCCTGTCCGTCACTACATGACAGTTGCTCGGTTTTGATTTGTTGCTACACCTTTCCACTTAAAAATCACATCACGAAGAGTCGACTTCGGGAGCTTTAGAAGAGTTGATGCGTCCCTGATGTAACTCAAGTGACATCCAATGACTACTCCCCTAGCCGTGAGGAGTGCCCCTTCCGCCGGAGGTTCGAGTCCTCCGTCGGGCTTGGGTGTGTGTGGTGTTCTTAGCATAAGTTAGTTCAAGTAGTGTGTAAGTCTGGGGACCGATGACCTCAGCAGTTGGGCCCCTTAGGAATTCACACACATTTGAACATTTGAACTACTCACCTCACGAAGACACTGGGCTCTCCTGACCAACGCATTCCGCTGTCAACACAATACTGCTCGCATAATTTTATACTGGGAGAGTGGGAGGTGGGCGTGTGTGCTCCTTGCGAACAACCGGATGAAAACAATCGATTCAGTCTGTTGTTGCTAACCGATCAACTCATTCAGTTGTAGTTTTACGTATCGGTGGAATTATTGATTCATTCCTTTGAATGAAATCGTCTCTGAGAGCAATCGAATTAAAACAGTCATCGCATTATGACGTATTGAGTTCTGAGAGGAAACATTCCATCGTTTCGCCATTGTTAAATCATTTGTTGACAGCACTCTGTTACCGCCGGTCGTCAGTGTTATTGCTGGTCTGATATTTGCTTTTTACTGAGTGCCAATAAGTAGCTTCTAGTTCGTAATGAACTTTGCGTCTCTATCATAACGCAAAAACACTCAGTGCCGTGGAAATGGAAGAAATAATTTGCCTGTATTCTCATGATAAATTCAATGCGATATGCAGTATCTGCAAGGATGATTCATGTTATGAACCTATATTAATTAAACAAATTCAAAGAAAATCATCGAATTAAGATAAATATTTTTTGTGAAAAAATACTGTCAGCAGTATATGCTTGAAAAGCAATTGATTAAGTCACCAGGAAATTTTTAAAAAGGCTGTATCCTATTTGCTTCTTACGACAAAAGAAATTTTTCGTTTAAACATAAAATTGCAATGCTGAAACAATTATTAATGTTCTAAAACCAACCAAAACTCCTTATTAAGTACGAAAAATTCATGTTATATAAATAAATGCATAAATTTTGAAAATACTTCTGTTTTAGAAATATATTTTTTATACATCTATTCTTCAAATACGACGCGTTATTTGTCTCTTAACATATTGGGACTCATTGGTTCTTGATAACTGAAAAGGCTGAAAAAGTATGTAAATAAATCAGTCAACTCTAGAGACTGCATGGAAACATTCACGTAGCTGACAAGGCTGGAGAGCCTGGCTTCATTCGGTTGTTTCATTCGACTGAAAAAACCGTATGAACTAAAAACACAATCGACTGGCCAGTTGGTTGTTAAAGCCAGTGGGTTGACCATTTACTAATCTAGTGATCAGTTCTGCAGTACTTAAGCTGACCAGGTACTATTTATCATATCGTGCATACTCAGCAAGCAAACTTACTGTGTGTGGCGGTGGATACATTTAGTTTCATTCGGTGTGTCTTAAGGACGACTGCCTATAAACTTGCGAATGAGCTCTTAATTTTTCTAATTGTTGTCGTCATGGTCTTTAGATACGTGTGGAAGCAAGCAATATTAAACAACCCCGGGTAGCCGCGAGCGTTAACGCGACCGCTTGGCTGACAGGGAGGGACAACATCCCCGGATCAAGTACACCCGGCGGATTAAAGATGGGGAGTCGGAGGGCCAGCCAACCTGGATGTGGTTTTAGGCGGTTTCCCACATCCAACTAGGTGAATAGCGGGCTGGTTTCCATGTTCCGCCTCAGATACACGCTTCACATACATTCTGAACACTTTCTCACATTTGTGCACAGAATGTATTCTATACACGGACATATTGGGGAACACTGCTTCTGTCCTGGGAGTAGGGAGGGGGCAGCGGGGGTGAATAGAAGACTGATGACCTTAGCTGTTTGGTCTTCTTAACCGTTTAACCAACACAGAGCAGTAATATGTTCTCAAATTCTTCTTCGAGCGTACGCTCGCGGAGTTTCACCAGTAAACATCTCCGTGATACACAACGCTTCTCTTGTAGATACTACCACTGGAGTTTGTTGAGCATCTCTGTAAAGCTAAGCGTTTCCTAGACTCTCTCTCTCTCTCTCTCTCTCTCTCTCTCTCTCTCTCTCTCTCTCTCTCTCTATCTATCTATCTACCATCTGTTAATCCTTCTCGGTAAAAGTCGCAGACTGATGAACAAACTGCGGAATCGGCAGAACATGTGTGTTGCAAGCCACTCTTTCGTGAGTGAATTACACTTCCTTAAAATTTTCCGATGACTCTCAACGTGGCATCTTCTTTTTCTACAATTTATTTTACTTGCTCATTCCAGTTTAGGTCACTCTAGAGGGGAACTGGGGAACGAGGAGAAACGAAGTGCAGCAAAATTGTTTAGTTTTCTACATAAAAGATTTGAGAATGTCATTATTTTACTATTTTAAATTAACAATCTACAGATTCTGTTTTAACTAAACTGAAAGCCGACTGCTCCACATTTCTTTTGGATGGAGGATGAAATTCAATCTACGTATGAAGTTACGTAAGGGATCCTTGCATAACTCCCAAGATCATGCTGATCGGTTACAACACTCGGTTCTCAGGCGAATTAGGAACATAAAAATAAGACGCTTCCAACAACCACAATACCATACTTTTCCCATTAATTACCTCCCCTCTAAGTTTTAGATCGCCAGTGGCTGTACGACACAGGCGGTGGGCATCGATATCAGCAGTAACAATATTCTCAACCAGAAAGTGGCGTCGGTTTGACGGTGTGATCCTCGTTTATGGAGCACTTGTCCGTCCTGATGGACAAATATGGGGTGAAGGCGGGTGCGATTACCTTTGAAGAGCCACTCTACATTTCAGCGGTACCATTTATGAAAAAAAAAACAATAAATTTTTACTGCCATGGGAGGTGCTCTGAAGAAGACAAAATACACAGCCATTTAAACTCCGTACCGAAGAATCAGATGTGCCTAATATGAGTACTTACACAACGCCAGCAGTCCAATAACAAGTTCCACAAATTTATCTAAGAAAACAGCCAGGTATCATTTGCTGTGTGAAACGCTGTAATTTCTCCTTTCACTTAATAGCAACTTGTCTATCTTCAAAGAATGTTCATTAAGTCACTGTCTCTAATATTTCCAAAAGAGGATCCAATTAACCTTAATCTTCGGCAGTGTGGGCACACCACTCTCCTGAAAGTGTAGCAAATGGCCGAAACGCGGTAGCTTTCTACTAATGCCCCAGGGCAGACAAGAACAGCACAAGGGCTGGCTGCACTGCGATTACCTCAGTACAACGCGTTATATAGCCCGCGCACGCGAAAGCCAGCCGTGTTCCACGAGAAAGCCTTGTTCTCGTGAGAAACAGGAAACGGAACCATTCAGCTGTCCCAAATGCTGCGGTTTAATGTTGCGAAAAGCTGCCAAGTATGGTAGCTAGCTGCTAAGGAAGCAGCCGCTTTTCGTTAGTGAAATTTTCTGCTGTTTACTTACCACGTTTACACTGTTTAGCATTTTTTCTAGATTTATTTAGACGAAATGCTCTCTTGCACTTAATTTCATTCGGAACTTTTGCCAACTGAGCTTTATGTATGTGTAGTAATAAGAACCACCCTAATAACGCAGTATGTCTTTAATCGTTGGCGGGTGGATCTGAAAGTATTTGGTGCGGTAAGAGACCGAGAAAGAGGAAGGACAAGCATAATTTGTCGAACTGTTAGTAATCGCGGGGCTCCCTAGTTCGTAATCGGAAAAAGTCGGTAGTTGTCGGAAGACGACGAGGCACCAGTGTTTCGAGTCTGGCTGCCACCAACGTTACAGGCCTGACGGTAACAACGCTGTTCACGTTGTATTTGCCATTACAGTGTGTAGTGAATGTCGTGTTGAGTTATCGGGTCTGCTTGCTTCAAAAAGTATGAAGAAGCACTTCCAGGTTCATTGTGGGAGCTACCTACGACTCATCAGAGAAGGATTGTTAGAATATGGAGTCAGGCACGGAACGTAATTAACAATTTTCTAATTGAAAATTCATTTTCGAAACTTTTTTTATTTGTTCGTCATTTATATCCCCTCCAATTGGGATCGTGTTGGAACCAGCTGTGTTATCGCTTTTTTGGGTTTACTTAACAAAAATGCAAGTAATATAACTAAAAATTTTATTCGTGTGAAACAGGGATGAATTCGTAATATATATTGCCAATAATTAGTTATTTGTATTGTACGGAGTTAATGATGGTGGGAGCTCCTTGTAATATAAGGTAAGGGGTTGACGGTTGTTTCATTGGAAACAAAATAAGAAAGATATTCAAGGTGTATATGGGAAAGAATTAATGGGTAGGATGCAAGTATTCACAGGCTAGAAGGATTCCGACTTTGTGAGGAAACCACGAACTGTGACCTTCATTTGGGCGGAATGAGTAGGATGTGTTACAGCTGATAGGAATGTACATTGTAGGTTATAGCGAAATACTGATGATATAAAATGTGTACAAAAACAAAAGGAAACAATAAGAGTCAAAAATTAAGAAAGTGGCGTTTGGATTAAAAAGAGCGTAAAGCAAGAACGTAATCTTCCTCCTCTAATGTTCCAGCTGTACGTCGTAGAAGCAGGGACGGAAATAAAACAAATGTTCAGGAATGGGTTAAAATACTTAGTAAAGGACTGTCAGTACAGATAATGTTGAATCGAATGACATTTAATTAGTACAGAATATGGACTGAGAGTAAACCAAAGAAAGACAAAAGCAGTGAGTAATAGAGGTGATATTAACGATAAGTTTGACAAAAAAACAGGGGACCGTGTAGTAGACGAAGTAAAGAAATTCTGTTATTGCATAATCGATGCAATTATTTATTGACTGTTTTTAGCTCACATTATTTATTTCGAAATTACACTACTTCATCTTCAGAAGCGCTTGTGGCAGTCCAACTCAACTGAAAGCTTGAAGCGCACAAAGGGATTCAAAATTAAGTCTTATCGAAAATCAGCAGCATACCATATGGCAGTTTTTGCGTGCACACAGTAAGAAGGCCCAACGCACCGTAGCGGGAAGATTCATGCCTGCCCAAACATACTGGGTGCGCAAGAACTGGCATGTGTTTTTAAGAGGCAATAGTGAACGTGTATCTCACACACCAGTGACAGGGGGTAAGTTGGTGGCGGGGGGAGGAGCAATAGGCTCTTAATTTTCAAATTTTATCGCATTTTAAACTGAAAGAAGCGAAACGCAACAAGTAGAAATCGACAAATAACGTTTAAGTCATGAGTTATGGCCAAGTGAAGGGTATACTAGTGGAAATAGGAGCTTTTCTTCCCTTCAGCTGTCTACTGCCAATTACAGTACTTCCCAGAATGTAAGTTACCAATAATTATTATTATTTGCTTCGTCAAACGGATAAGCTTAGAATTGTTCTGATTCAATTAATTATTCTCTTTTTGCATATAATTAACTTTTTTCTCGCTGAAACGAATTTGCAGATGCCTCGAATGATCTATTTTTAGGGTTCCATATCTCAGCTGGTAAAGGCGGAACTTCATAGGATCACGTTGTTGTCTGTATGTCTGACTGTTAAAAATCCTTTTTCTCAGGAACGAATGGACTTATCAAGTTGAAATTTATGTCACATATTAGCGTCTACGATATCTTGGCGGTGTTAGAAATTAAAGATTCTAAGTCGAAGAAATTAAGAGATACGGCCATTTATTTTGATCCTCGCAGACTTATTCATTAAAACCACGACCTAAAAATCACTAAATTGGAAGAAGCGAAGTTTTGCAGTATGTAAAAAGGAAAAAATCAGAAAATCGTTAATCGGTAATTATGTCACACGGAAAAATATTTCTTTTTTCGTTTGTTATCCGACTTCAAACTTAAAATATTTTCGAAAGTCTCCGAATTTCGGAGATATCTTTCGAGTATCAATGCAGACAATAGGCAAAAATCATCGACATGCTCGATTCCTAGTATGTATAAAGCGTCTAGATATATAATTCAACTTCTATGGAACCTACACAGTGCGAGTCCAGCTAGCACCTAGCCAGTTTTTTCGCCTTCTCCAGCCTATGGGAAACTCACTTTTTTTTCAGAGACTGCTGTGAGACAGTAGTTAATGAAGACCTGTGCATGGCTTTTTGGTAGATACTGAGCAAATCCCCGGTTCGGCCATCCGGCTTTAGGGTTTCCTTGGATTCCCTAAATCTACTCTATGTCTCGCCAATTCAGAGAAAATCGATCTCATTTGTTCTCGGTTTCTCACTTAATAAACGACTGTCTCAGTATTCTCTCGCAATTGCAGAACTACATTCTGGTAGTGTGCCTATATCTCGCATATCGCTCTTTGTCATTTGATTTCTGTAACCTTTTAAATTTTTTAGTGCCGCTTGAAAATGTTTCATAATTTAATCACATCGCGCGGTTTGGAGAGATTGGCTAAATGCCCAGAGATGTGTTTCCGAGGATAATTCAGAAATATTTGCTGCCCTTCTCTGAGAGTAGATAGCAGGTGTCGAGCTATCGTTCAAATTTTTCTCGTCAATCTCAGTTTGGTACAGCTTCCTGCATTCGGCGAGGAATGTTTTGAAGAAGCTCAGAATGAAACTTCATTAGTGGACAGTTCGCGGTAACTAACCTGTGTCGGATCACTACTGTAGAAGCGCTGGGCATAGGACGTGCGTCATTGACTTAACACTAGGTTTACCAAATCGTATTCATGAACTTCAAGAGACGGTGCGAAGCGACGTAGAGGTAAGACGCTTGACACATCTTTAGGAGGACAGCAGTTCAAATCCCCGGTTCGGCCATCCGGCCTTAGGTTTTCCTTGGATTCCCTAAATCTACTCTATATCTCGCCAATTCAGAGAAAATTGATCATGTAGCGCACTCATTACCGATCGCCCGCCAGCGATAAGGCCAGAATGAAATCTCCTTCACATTCTTCATACTTCATAAATGGTTTGAGATATCAAAATCTGTGAGTTTCAGAAAAATATAAATGCAGACATCACACTTCTTTTTTTGTACCCAAGACGTGGATTTTCATTAGCTATTGATCTCATTTGTTCTCGGTTTCTCACTTAATAAACCACTGTCTCAGCATTCTCTCGCAATTGCAGTTGTACATGTTGGTGAGGTGACATAGTGTGATCTCCGCTGTGTTTTGACAAAAGAAGCTAATTTTAACATGGCAACCAGGGAAATGTAGGTCTTACTCAGAATTCGCCACTCATGATCCTTCTCTGAAAGTTATAAAGGGTTAGCAAATGAGGAGAAAATAAATGACTGCTTTCATCGCGTTTTCACCGGAATGCTTTTTAGATACTAACCGAAGCAGAGGTGACAGTAGATCTTTTTGTATGGTCGACATGTATGTGTGGGCATGGAGGGGCTCCACTTAATATTTACAGGAAATGGTGAGTAGGCTGTTCAAAAATGGCTCTAAGCACTATGGGACTTAACATATGTGGTCATCAGTCCCCTAGAACTTAGAACTAATTGAACCTAACTAACCTAAGGACATCACACACATCCATGCCCGAGGCAGGATTCGAACCTGCGACCGTAGCAGTCGCGCGGTTCCGGACTGAGCACCTAGAACCGCTCGGCCACCGCGGCCGGCAGGTGAGTAGGCCTCAGATGACGACGGCACTTCCCCTACAGCGCCGGTTTTCCCCCTGCAGTACGCTGACCGCCTGCCCGCAATCACCACCAATACCGATTTCCCCACTCTTGCAGCTGCCAACCACTTTATTCTGCGCCCACTAACCAACTAATAAGTGAGAACATTTATTCAAAGTACATCGGTTATTAGTAAACACAGTTCACAGCAGCAACAATCGGCCATGTATTTTCATTGTCGCCATCTTAATTTTGGCGAGATTCAACAAAAAGAAAATAGAACTGCCTGTGGCATCTCGTAAAAGTTCATTTATACCCATGCCTTTCCCCAGCAAGCTAAGGGTTGGGAGGACATAAAACCAAAGTCTCAGTGGAGAGTACCATAGCCAACCGGTTGCAAATAATTTAATACAATGACCAAGGTTTCGACACCTCTAAGGGTATCTTCAATAGAACGAAATTTTAACAACTCTATAAAATACAAAGAAAAATAAGTTTGAACAGGAACATTAACAAAACCGAAGCGTAAATACATGTTTTGTAGAACAATTAAGTTACCTAATGGCAATCACTATTTTGATATATAATGTTTTTAACATAAACCCGAGAATCATTTCTATATTAAAATACCCAGAATCTAAAAAATGTGGTAGCACCAATATTTGAGTCAATTATTCCTTCCACGACCCATTCAGCCATCTTAATGAAGAAAATAAATGTATTTTTCACGAACTATAGAATGGGGGTGAAACGATGTAAGAAATATCTCACCTTAAACCATTTGGTACTCTGATTCTAAAACTGGTCTTAGATTTTCCAAGACATCCAAATTTTTGGATCCAGATGTACACTATGAGATCAAAAGTATCCGGACCCCCCCCCCCCCCCCCCAAACATACGTTTTTCATATTAGGTGCATTGTGCTGTCACCTACTGCCAGGTACTCCGTATCAGCGACCTTAGTAGTCATTACACATCGTGGGAGAGCACAATGGGGCGTTCTGCGGAACTCACGGACTTCGAATGTGGTCAGGTGGTTGGGTGTCACTTGTGTCATACGTCTGTACACGCGATTTCCACACACCTAAACATCCCTAGGTCCACTGTTTCCTATGTGATAGTGAAGTGGAAACGTGAAGGGGCGCCTACAGCACAAAAGCCTAGAGGCCGACCTCGTCTGTTGATTGACAGAGACCGCCGACAGTTGAAGAGGGTCGTAATATGTAATAGACATTTATCCAGAACGTCGCACAGGAATTCCAAACTGCATCAGGATCCAATGCAAGTATTATGACAATTAGGCGGGAGATGGGAAAACTTGGATTTCATGGTCGAGCGGCTGCTCATAAGCCACACATCACGCCGGTAAATGCCAAACGACACTTCGCTTGGTGTAAGGAGCGTAAACATTAGCCGATTAAACAGTGGTAACACGTTGTGTGGAGTGATGAACCACGGTACATAATGTGGCGATCCGATGGCAGTGTGTGGGTATGACGAATGCCCGGTGAACGTTCACTTACCAGCGTGTGTAGTGCCAACAGTAAAATTCGGAGGCGGTGGTGTTATGGTGTGGTCGTGTTTTTCATGAAGGGGCTTGCACCCATTGCTATTTTGCGTGGCAACATCACAGCACAGGCGTACATTGACACTTTAAGCACCTTCTTGCTTCCCACTGTTGAAGAGCAATTTGGGGATGGCGATTGCATCTTTAAACACCTGTTCATAACGCACGGACTGTGGCGGAGTGGTTACACGACAATAACATCCCTGTAATAGACTAGCCTACACAGAGTCCTGACGTGAATCCTATAGAACACCTTTGGGATGTTTTGGAACACCGTGCCGGACCTCACCTACCGACATCGATATCTCTGCTCAGTGCAGCACTCCGTGAAGAATGGGCCGCCATTCCCCAAGAAATCTTCCAGCACCTGACTGAAGGTGTGCCTGCGAGAGTAGAAGCTGTCATCAAGTATAAGAGTGGGCCAACACCGTACTGAATTCCAGGATTACCGATGGAGGGCGCCACGAACTTATAGGTCATTTTCAACCAGGCGTCCGGATACTTTTGATCACATAGTGTAAAATATTGTCTTTTATCCTCTAACGCTAGTTGAGTGAACTTTATTTTTGAAAACAGTCTGTAATTGACTTTTGATATTGCATAACAGGTTTCTCTTCCAATAAATGAAACAGTTTCGTAGTTAAACTAAAGGGTAGGTTCTCCATGAAACCTAACGTCTTATCGTGATTTTTAGTTGTTATAGAGCTTCAGTTCATGGTAGCAAAATATAGGGAAATAAATTTATCTTGTTTCAATATTCGAAATATGGATTTCTTGCAGGAATCTGAAAAAACAATTTCAGAAAGATTGTATGTTATCTGCGAAATAAACAAAGTTGTGTAGTTGTTACAAAAATGGTTCAAATGGCTCTGAACACTATGGGACTTAACATCTATGGTCATCAGTCCCCTAGAACTTAGAACTACTTAAACCTAACTAACCTAAGGACATCACACACATCCATGCCCGGGGCAGGATTCGAACCTGCGACCGTAGCAGTCGCGCGGCTCCGGACTGAGCGCCTAGATAGTTGTTACAAATGTCTTGCATAAAATAAAAGTAGAATTTACATAACGCCAAGTTAGATTAGGATCAAAACGTCTGTTGCACGGTGTTGCGATGTAATTTGCAACGATACTCGATAATCAGTTACTTAAATTATACCTCAACGTAAATCATTGGATTATGAAATTGATTTATCCAGGTGTTCGCTGATGCAATAATCTCAGAAGAACAATCAGAAAGGGATGTTCGTGTAATGGTAATATATTTATAATAAGACAAATTATTGAATAACGTCGGGAATTTGGCTAAGGAACGCATTTAGCATTTATTTACTTTGAGAAAGCCTTTGGTAAGGCAAAAAGACCCCTTTTGTGGAAAACATTGGAAACAGAATATTTGTCCAAAACACATTAGTACCACACAAAGTCTATGTGTAAATAAAAAAAGTTCACGTTCGAAAATGTCAGCTGAAATGTTAATACATCAAGGTATTCGACAAGGGTGCTGCCTATCGCCCACTTCATTTAATTTTCTATATTGACGACTTATTTATGAAGTGGAAAGATGAAGTACACTTATGAATTAAAATAGGATCTAGCGTACCACTAAATACTCTGTTATAAGCTGATGACCAGGAAACAGAAGATAATTTACAAAGCCTAGTATATAGATTGAGCCAAAATGCAACTTATTACGAGGGTAATCCAAAAAGTAAGGTCTCCTATATTTTTTGAGCACGTAGACAATTATTTCTACAATGGTTTACATCAGCTTACGGCTTCAACATTTACCTATTTTTCGACATAATCACCATTTCTGTCGATTCATTTTTGTAGACGCTGTGGCAGTTTTTGTATGCCCATGTCATACCAGCTCGCCGCCATGCTGTTCAGAAAGTTATGAACCTCTTCTTTCACCTCGTCGTCGGAGCTGAATCGCTTTCCGGCCAAATGTTCTTTTAACCAGTCCAGAAAGTTGTCCTGTTCGGCTGCGTTGCGGTGAAGAAATGCGCGGGAAGCATCAACTCGTTGCCACATGTGGGCTTCAGTCACCATGTGTGGCACCCATCTTACGCACGCCTCCCAGTAGTTCAATGTTTCCGTTAAAATTCTGTGTGCGGTTCTTCGGGAAACCTCAGGAACCAAAGTGCAGAGATCATCCAGGATGATCCGCCGATCTTCACGCATGCTTTGCTCAACCTTCAACATTGTCTCCTCAGAAACTGACGGTCTACCGCTCCTTTGTTCGTCGTGAATTTCGGTCCGACCAGCTGCAAATTCTCTACACATTTTTGACATCCATGCACGACTCACCATACACTTCCGTCAATTGGCGATGGATTTCAATCGGCGCAGTGCCCTTTGCGTTCAAAAACCGGATAACAGCGCGCAATTCACACTTGGCGGTAACATCCAACGGGACCTCTGTTCTCAACGGCAAGCCAAGACTGAGCGCCTCAGCGCGGCGTGTGCATGTTTACACACAGCGCGTGAAGCACTCTTCATAACAGTGTGACCAACTGCCACACAAACAGAGTTCTGTACTTACAAAAAAATACGAGCCTTTAGTTTTGGGATTACACTCGTACAACTATATCTACAATAAGACAAAGATAATGGCTTTCAAAGGAGAGAATGCAGTCAGATCGAAAATAATAATAAATGAGAAAATTTTAGAACAAGTATGCCACTTTAGTAATCTAGGATGTGATATTAGTTTTAACCATGGCAAAGACATTGAGAAAAGGCTAATAAAAATCAAGCTGTCTGCGGAACAGTTGAAAGAACTTTGGGACGAGAACCAAAAAAAAGAAACACAAATGGAACTATACAAAGTTTGGCTGTACCTACTCTTGCATATACTTGAATTATTTACAGTAAAAAGAAAAGAAATGTCACCATACAAGCAGCACAGATGAAATTGATGAGATACGTAACGGGCTGTAATGAAATGACTAAAATAAGAAATGAAGCAATAGGAAGAGATTTAAAAAACTTTTCATTTAATGACAAGATAGAAGAGAACAGAATGAAATGGAACGATCGTGTTGATAGAATGATAGAAAATACACTACTGGCCATTAAAATTGCTACACCAAGAAGAAATGCAGATGATAAACGGGTATTCATTGGACAAATATATTATACTAGAACTGACATGTGATTACATTTTCACGAAATTTGGGTGCTTAGATCCTGAGAAATCAGTACCCAGAACAACCACCTCTGGTCGTAATTACGGCCTTTATACGCCTGGCATTGAGTCAAACAGAGCTTGGATGGCGTGTACAGGTACACCTGCCCATGTAGCTTCAACACGATACCACAGTTCATCAAGAGTAGTGACTGGCGTATTGTGACGAGCCAGTTGCTCGGCCACCATTGACCAGACGTTTTCATTTGGTGAGAGATCTGGAGAATGTTCTGGCCAGGGCAGCAGTCGAACATTTTCTGTATCCAGAAAGGCCCGTACAGGACCTGCAACATGCGGTCGTGCATTATCCTGCTGAAATGTTGGGTTTCGCAGGGATCGAATGAAGGGTAGATCATCGGGTCGTAACACATCTGAAATGTAACGTCCACTGTTCAAAGTGCCGTCAGTGCGATCAAGAGGTGACCGAGACGTGTAACCAATGGCACCCTATACCACCACGCCAGCTGATACGCCAGTATGGTGATGACGAATACACGCTTCCAATGTGCGTTCACCGCGATGTCACCAAACACGGATGTGACCATCATGATGCTGTAAACAGAACCTGGATTCATCCGAAAAAATGACGTTTTGCCATTCGTGCACCCAGGTTCGTCGGTGAGTACATCATCGCAGGCGCTCCTGTCTGTGATGCAGCGTCAAGGGTGACCGCAGCCATGGTCTCCGAGCTGATAGTCCATGCTGCTGCAAACGTCGTCGAACTGTTCGTACAGATGGTTGTTGTCTTGCAAACGTCCCCATCTGCTGACTCAGGGATCGAGACGTGGCTGTACGATCCGTTACAGCCATGCTGATAAGATGCCTGGCATCTCGACTGCTAGTGATACGAGGCCGTTGGGATCCAGCACGGCGTTCCGTATTACCCTCCTGAACCCACCGATTCCATATCCTGCTAACAGTCGTTGGGTCTCGACCAACGCGAGTAGCAATATCGCAATACGATAAACCGCAACCGCGATAGGCTACAATCCGACCTTTATCAAAGTCGGAAACGTGATGGTACGCATTTCTCCTCCTTATACGAGGCATCACAACAACGTTTCACCAGGCAAGGCCGGTCAACTGCTGTTTATGAGAAATCGGTTGGAAACTTTCCTCATGTCAGCACGTTGTAGGTGTCGCCACCGGCGCCCACCTTGTGTGAATGCTCTGAAAAGCTAATCATTTGCAATTCACAGCATCTTCTTCCTGTCGGTTAACTTTCGCGTCTGTAGCACGTTATCTTCGTGGTGTAGCAATTTTAATGGCCAGTAGTGTAGATTGCCAAAAGAGATAATGAAATATTGGCCGACTGGGAAGAGACAACTAGGTAAAGAGACGGGTGGATGGATGACAGAGACCGGACAGGTGATTACAAGATCTAATCCTTGGAATGAGATAAAGTTTCCGTAGTACAGTAGGGAGGAACCAACCTTGATGAACTTGACGATTATTGGTTAAAAGCACCTGCACGAGGGCCTCTGGTCTCTAGGGTCGGCAAACACCACAGTGAGGTTGTACCTGGCGTCAGATGTGTCTGGGAGGCGTGACGGCAGGGCGATTGCGGACCACGCCCCGCTACTCCACTCGACGCAGTATGAGCGGCGCTACATAGCCGACACGGAGCTACCTCTGGCGAACAGCATCGGCGCCGAGGACAGGTAATGCCGGTGTCTGATTACGCTCATATCAGCAGGACGGACGGACAAGCGACCACCTGCGGGTGCGCGGCCCAGGTGTGGGGCGCGGCGCGGCGCGTGGCGTGATTTACGCGCGGGCTCACCTGCTCTTCCGCCTCAAGCGACTTCCGCCGGCTGACCGCTAAATCTGGCGCCGGTAGCCGCTGGCCGCCGCCCGGAATACCCGCGCCCACCGCCCTGCCCTGCGATTAGTAGCCCCGCGTTTCTGTTTTAAATAAATCTCCATAGCTCCAGCGCGCTGTTATTTATTCTTAATCTTCCGTGCGCGCTTTCGGACTTCCTGCGCCGGGGCGCGCCGCACATGTTGGCCGCCGAGGCCGCTCCGAGGCCCCTGACCCCAATTATACGCCTCGTGTTTTCCGTACCGCGACTCGGGACTGTGAAAGTGACACTGCCGGTCCGCGGTTTCCCAGATTCTGTGTAGCAGCCGACCACGTTGCAGATCCTACGTTCAGTCCTTCTCAGTTATTTGTTCCAACACCTGTGTCATTACACATTCCTCCTCTACACGCTATCAACTTTGGCCAACTATGGACCGTGTGGAATTTAAGACTTTCTTATCAATATCTTCTCTTTCTGACCCTACGAGGAAAGGCAAGCCTACGTTTCTAGCATTAGTAGTCTTAGAGCAAGCTTTTGACAATGTTGATTCGAATACTCTCTTTCAAATCCTGAAGGTGGCAGGGGTAAAATACAGGGAGCGAAAGGTTATTTACAATTTGTACAGAAACCAAATGGCAGTTATAAGAGTTGAGGGGCATGAAAGGGAAGCAGTGGTTGGGAAGGGAGTGAGACAGGGTTGTAGCCTCTCCCCAATGTTATTCAATCTGTATATTGAGCAAGCAGTAAAGGAAACAAAAGAAAAATTCGGAGTAGGTATTAAAATCCTTGGAGAAGAAATAAAAACGTTGAGGTTCGCCGATGACATTGTAATTCTGTCAGAGACAGCAAAGGACTTGGAAGAGCAGTTGAACGGAATGGACAATGTCTTGAAAGGAGGGTATAAGATGAACATCAACAAAAGCAAAACGAGGATTATGTAATGTGGTCGAATTAAGTCGGGTGATGCTGAGGGAATTAGATTAGGAAATGAGACACTTAAAGTAGTAAAGGAGTTTTGCTCTTTGGGGAGCAAAATAACTGATGATGGTCGATGTAGAGAAGATATAAAATGTAGACTGGCAATGGTAAGGAAAGCATTTCTGAAGAAGAGAAATTTGTTAACATCGAGGATAGATTTACGTGTCAGGAAGTCATTTCTGGAAGTATTTGTATTGAGTGTAAACATGTATGGAAGTGAAACATGGACGATAAATAGTTTGGACAAGAAGAGAATGGAAGCTTTCGAAATGTGGTGCTACAGAAGAATGCTGAAGATTAGATGGGTAGATCACATGACTAATGAGAAGGTATTGAATAGAACTGGGGAGAAGAGGAGTTTGTGGCACAACTTGACTACAAGAAGGGATCGTTTGGTAGGACATGTTCTGAGGCATCAAGGGATCGCCAATTTAGTATTGGAGGGCAGCGTGGAGGGTAAAAATCGTAGAGGGAGACCAAGAGATGAATACACTAAGCAGATTCAGAAGAATGTAGGTTGCAGTAGGTACTGGGAGATGAAGAAGCTTGCACAGGATAGAGTAGCATGTAGAGCTGCGTCAAACCAGTCTCAGGACCGAAGACCACGACAACAACAACATCTCTTTTTCACATAGCTTCTTCATTCTTTCATTGTTTGTCTTCCTCTGCTGCTCCGTCTGTAAAAGCTTACAAGGGATGGACAAAAATATGGAACCACTAGACACCCAACACTTTACCATGCCTAGTACGCTGTAGGAAACCTATTGGTATTCAAACCAGTTTCCAGTCGTCTAGGGAAAGGATAAATACACGTCCTGGAGGGTTTTCAACGGAATTTTATTCCATTCTTCCTGCAAAATAGTGGCGAGTTCAGGTAAGGACCGTGGAGGTGGACAGCGACCGCGCACCCTTCTCTGCAAACTAGACCACAAAGCCTCAATAACACTGAGACCTGGTGATTTTGGTAGCCAGGAGAGTTGCAACAATTCATTCTCATGCTAAAAGCCAGTCCTTGACCATAAGAACTGTGTGAACCGTGACTCTGTCGGCTTGGAAAACGACACCACCATTGGGGAACAAACATTGTATCATGGGGTGGACCTTATCAACCAAATTGGTCATAAAATTCTGACAGTAATAATATCTTGCAGAGTAAACCATGGGGACCTTGGAATACCACGACATAGCTGACAAAATCCTCAACGAAACCCCACCATGTTTCACTCTTGCGACTTAAACCAGTCCAGAAGTTGTAAACAGTGTTAAAATTACTATACCAATGAGTTTACTATTACGTGACAACAGCGAACATTTCATTGATTTTATAACCCGGGGGGAGGGAGGGGGGAGGAGGTGGGAGAGTGGTGGCGTAAGTGTCAGGAAATGAATGTGGCCCCTGAATAACACTGACACTAGCAAATGTGATATACGACAATGTCGATTTCATAGGGAAGTGCGAAAAGGCAACAGGAAGAGAAAAAGACGAAGATTACCTTCTTCAAGACCTGAATAAAAACTTTCTACCACGTCCAGCCTCTTATTGACATCGAAAAACTTCAGTGAAGCATAGCTCATTTTATACTATCGCGGAATAGGACAGACAGTATCACAGATATGATGAACGATTTTGGTGGCAAAAATTAAAATAAAAGCATTTTTCGTAACTGCGAGATAATTTAACGAAATTTCAATCACCAATTTTCTCCTGCGAATGTTAAAATATTTTATTGCCTTCCGTCTACATAGGGGCAAACGCTCATTGTAATAAAATAAGAGAAATGAGAGCTCACACGGGAGGACTTAAGTGCTCATTTTTCTAACATCCTATTCCAGACAGAAACGATCGAGAATAGTTTGAAAGCAGTTCTATGAACTCTCTGCCAAATACTTTATTGTGCATTGTAGAGTAATCACGTACATGTAGATGTAAGTGTACCTGACCTGATATGATAGAAAACAGTTTGTATTCAGGTCTTGAAGATGATCATCATAGACCGAAATTAATTACCTATTGTGAAATATTGCGGTCGGTAACTGGAATAAAAACATAAACGCATTCCTGGATCACTGTGAATTTTGCTGAAACTATGCATCAACGCATGGCAGTTCTTTTATATGTGTGGCCTGACCTGCTCTACCCATTTTGAAGTCGTTCTCAATCCGGTTCGATGTGAGAAAGGGCCTGATGGTTCTAATTTGCTAGTTTAAATAGATCAATGAATACATTAAACAACCAATGTACTGGGAAAATCTTCTGGTCTTTTTGTTTGCGTCCGTTCTCGAAAGATCTTCATAGTATCTGGGCACCTGAGTCATGAGATTCTGCCATTCTCCTCTTTTACTCGTACTTCAGCTCGACGTTTCTGACGACGAAAACAGATAACTGATTATATTTCCCAAGCACACTCTACATACAGTGACACCGAAAAGGTGGCTCAGTGAATGAGACATCAGACTCTTAACCTGAAGACAGCATCCTACCATCTAGGTTTAGGTTTCCCATGATTTCCCCAAGTCTCTTAAGGCATATTCTCGAATGGTCCCATTGAAAGGACACAGCCGGTTTTTTTTCCTATTTGCTCCAGCTCCCATCGTCGAAGGGAGGTAAAAATTCTAATTTTACCTTTCGTTTACATACAAACGATATGTTCTACGGTCGACGAAAAAGAGAGTATGTAGCTGTATAAGACCTATAAGTCCGTAAGTTATATAACCAGGAACTTCCCTCGCTCAGAACTCTTAACCATTGCTGCCAGTTAGCAATAGGGTTGAAGAAGAAAAAGAGGCAGCATTGTCTCCCTGTTTCTGAGCGAGGTTTTCGGAAAGTTTTCCTCGGTTGTCAGCCGAATGCCGGAACTGTAAATCTCATCCCAAATATTCCCAATTTAGGAACACTGTTCCCCATTCCAACCGAAAATCACGACATTCTACAACCACCCACCCAGCTCCCATGAACACAGAATGCAAGATTTAAGACATACATTTTAAAAATAATTTGTGCTGTTATTCTAGTCATTACATCTAAGCTGAGGCGAGAGATTTGGAGCACTGACTTTTCAACATATAATACAACCGTTTGTCTTCGTATGACATAGGTACCAGAATTGTCAACCTAGTTGATGAGCTTACACGAGGAGCAGAGTTGAAATCCGTGACCAAACTATCTTTAACTAACTAATACTTAATAATTATTGTTTAATAATTATTATTCTCTACATTAAAACATGTCAACAAAATAATTACAACATAGAGGAGGAGCCAGTTCTGGACAGTACAGCCACTAGTCCGTGTGATGCTAGCAAAAGGTGATTTTCATATAAGGAATTCCTCTAAGAAAGGAATCCGGTGCATAATACCTAAATCAAGGGCTGTCAATGACATGATTGTATTGTCCAGTTAGGTGTTTTTATTGGTTATTCTTCTGAAGCAACTGCAGCTGTAAATAAAGCAAAAATCAAGAGTACATCCCCAAGAACTTAAACTCTCAGATCAGTATCAATTATCGTTGGCTTGTCAGATAGGTAGCTAGCAGCAATGAATGAAAAACATGCAGCATGAAATACGTAGAGTTTTATTTCTTTTCCTTAGAGGAGGAAGGAAGTATAGCTTTAATGTCCCGTCAAAGACTGAGTCATTGGAGACAGAGCAAAACTCGGACTGACGATTTAAGAAAATAATGAAACATGTAAATCTGGGTGGCCAGCGGGGATTTGAACGCCAGTCCTTCCAAATGAAAGTCTAGTGTACCAACCACTGCGCCACGTCTCTCGTTGTTTCTTCTTCTTAAAAACCGACGTCTGTTCTAGAACAAGTAGAGCGAAAAGTACATCTACTAATTTCCCCCTAGGATTATATTCGCAAATGGTGTTTCGGAGCCCGCATCTCGTGGTCGTGCGGTAGCGTTCTCGCTTCCCACGCCCGGGTTCCCGGGTTCGATTCCCGGCGGGGTCAGGGATTTTCTCTGCCTCGTGATGGCTGGGTGTTGTGTGCTGTCCTTAGGTTAGTTAGGTCTAAGTAGTTCTAAGTTCTAGGGGAGTGATGACCATAGATGTTAAGTCCCATAGTGCTCAGAGCCATTTTTTGGTGCTTCGGAAGAACAACAGATGGTACGTAACAGATGTAAGCCGTAATTATTACAGTGTTAAGTTTATGATCACTGAATCCATACACATTATAAACATGGACTTGTGTATATGTCCTTGTTCCACATTTTCTCCTAAACCACTGGACCGATTTCAACCAAACTTGGTATACATTTCCTTTATTATCGGCCGGCTGGGGTGGCTGAGCGGTTCTAGGCGCTACAGTCTGGAACCACGCGACCGCTACGGTCGCAGGTTCGAATCCTGCCTCGGGCATGGATGTGTGTGATGTCTTTAGGTTAGTTAGGTTTAAGTAGTTCTAAGTTCTAGGGGACTGATGACCTCAGATGTTAAGTCCCATAGTGCTCAGAGCCATTTTTTGAACCTTCATTATCAGACAACAAACGCTTTGGGTGTAAGAACCACCTACCTATTATTGTTCAGAAGATTTGAAGTCATAAACAGTAAGATGTATCAAAAACTGAGACATACTTTATGACGTTCAAATTTATCACTTCTTCGCTACTGACACTATTCGTGACATATTACGCTGAATGTACATACAAAAATATATGATTGTACGACACAGTTCAAGAGGTATAACGTGATAAGCACTGAGATATGTGTAAAAACGCCGCATCACGCCTACTTCTATACTGTACTACTAAAGCACAGCTGCAATCGAGGAAACTTACTGATGCCTGGCAGTGCCTTTGACAGCTTTCACCTGTGAAGCGGAAATGGCTGTACACGCAAATGATAGCCGTATACAGAGCTGTTGTGCATTAAGCAAATTTCTTTGAACCACTGTTTGATAATTTCAGGGGTGTTTTCATGAATAAAAAAGAGGGAGGACCCAGAAGGAGATCAGGAAACAAAACGGAACTTCCCGGTTTGAGAGGGCATGTGACGTTAGTTCAGTGATCACAGAATCGAGTCAAATTTACTGTCCCCCAACTCGGTCGTCCATCTTCCAAAACGGCGGCCCAGGTCAGCGTGTACGATCGCGGTTCGCGTCCGGGCTCTTCAATCTGGGCTTGACTTTTTCCCTCTCCAACCTCTTTTCCGGGTCCATATACGTATACGGCCGTGGTGTGTGCCCCGCCCACGCCTTCGGCTAGATTTGGCACAGGGCCCGAAGACCTCAGTCCCTCCTGAGGCCCTCCGCCGCCGCTTTCTTTCCATCCATGTCGCGTTTCACACCTCTGACGTGGCCTATACCGATGGTTCGATGGTTGCTGGTCCAGTTGGTTATGCTATTACTCTTGGAGATCATTCTGAAGAACGCTCATTGCCGACTGACTGCAGTATTTTCACTGCAGAGCTTGTCGCCATCTCTCGCGCCCTAGAGTATACCCGCTCCTGCTCAGGTGAGTCCTTCGCTATCTATAGTGACTCCCCGAGTGGTTAACGAGCTATCGACCAGTATTTCCCTTGCTCTCGTCTTGTGATGGCTATCCAGGAGTCCATCCATACTCTTTCCCGTTGCGGCCGCTCCGTGGTCTTTGTGTGGACCCCGCGTCATGTCGGCAACCGGGTAACGAACGTGTTGACACGCTGGCCGAACAGGCTGTCGGTGAACCGGCCTTGGGGATTGGGCTTTCGCAGTGTGATCTCTAATCAGTTTTGCGGCAGAAGGTCCTTGGTACCTGGGTTGATGAAAGGTGCACCCTGCCTTCACCCAACAAACTTCGGGTCGTCAAGGAGACTACAGGTGTGTGTCGCTCCTCCTTGCGAGCCTCCCGCAAGGACTCAGTTGTTCTCTGCCGGCTACGCATTGGCCACACCTGGCTGACGCACGGTCATCGCTTGCGCCGCGAGGACCCACCTCTCTGTCACTGTGGATCAGTGTTGACAGTGGTCCACATCTTGTTGGCCTGTCCGCTTTCAACTGCGCTCAGGCAGACGTTTGCGCTGCCTTATTCGCTCCCTGCACTTTAACTTTTCTTGGACTTAGGTTTGAGTTTTATTCGTGCAGGGGGCTTTTATCGCTCGATCCAAATGTTTGTCTTTTTTTTGTGCTGAGTCTGGCTTTTGGCCTACGGTTTTAGACTGGGGTTTTTAGTGTGTCTCTTGGTGGTTGGCTTTTCCTTTTTTTGTTTCCTTGGTCAGCCAACCACTGTCACACTCTGTATGCTTTTAACTCCTTTTGTCTAGTCTTTGTCTGTGTCTTTCTTGTTCTGTGTCATCCCTTGTTATCTCCGTTGCTTGTTTTTTGTGGGTGCTTCATGGTCGTGGAAAAAGGGACCGATGACCTTTGCAGTCTGGTCCCTTCAACCCCAACAAAGCAACCAACCAACCATCCATCAAACTTACAAAGAAGTTGGCAGTATGAGCCCTTTTATCAGCGTGTCGTTGCACTACCTCTGGTCTTGATATGTGTACTGATACGGTTAGGTAATCATGGTACCCACTCCTGAGGCAAACTGCCCCACAATTGTTTCAAGTGGTTCCTGATATCCTGGGTACTTGTACTGTGACAGACCTGATCCTACACATATTCTGTCGGGAACAGATCTCGGAATCTCGTCAGCCCTGTGTATACCTCAGTATTACGCAGACACGTCCATGTGTGGACGAGCACTCCCAACCAACGGAGCGGGATGGCTCAGAATGGTGCAGGGAGTCCATTACTTTTTCTTGGACAGCAGATGCAGATGTGATGAGGTTAGTTGTGCTTGGTGCACCATGATAGCGTTGGATGAGGGGTAACAAATAAGAGCGCTTCAAGTCTAAGATATCAAATTATATAGGACTTTTTGATAGTTTATCGACGTCCATTCCCTTATGTTGAGTGTGAATTCCAGGTCTTTGTACCAAGAACCTGAAGGATTCTCATTGCTTACTGCCGAGTTACAGTTCTTATCTTCCTCATAAATTCTTTCGACAACCACTTTTCAGAGTGCTTGCATGGTTCATCCAAACCTGCTTCAGACGTCACTACACGAGGCACCTCCATGAGCTAGTTCAGTTGGTTCAAATGGCTCTAAGCACTATGGGACTTAACATCTGAGGTCATCAGTCCCCTAGACTTAGAACTACTTAAACCTAACTAAACTAAGGACATCACACACATCCATGCCCGAGGCAGGATTCGAACTTGCGACCGTAGCAGCAGCGCGGTTCCAGACTGAAGCGCCTAGAACCGCTCCGCCACAGCGGCCGACCCATGAGCTGGTATTTTATACTTTCTGACTGTATCAATGTGCCTCTTAGTCATGATATGTAACAAATCACATACAATCTAACACATTGTTGGAAGAGAGACGGTGATTCAAAACTGCGTTCGAGCGTACTCCAGTCAGTACGTTGACAGTGTGTGTTGCGCGATTCTACTTCGCTGCTGTAGCTGCGCGCGGTACGGGTTGTAACCAAAATGACCATCTTTGCTGCTCCGAAACGCTGTTTACTCCATTTGTGTTCGAGATTTCTGCAGTACGATAGCACTGAAAAGTTGAAAAATGCAACCAGTTGGTACGGAAACTGCCGCTAGAGTTCTGTAGAGATGTGCTTGCCAGGCACTCAAATACATTACATCAAACTTTTTAGTTTTCGCCGATAGGAAGGTGTTGGCTGTTCTATCTTCTCATACCTCTAATTTGGCATCTTGTTAAGTACACCACTGTGCTGCGTCGTAAAAAATAGCGATAAAATGTAATGGTTAACAAGATACGACTTCCTGAATCCTGCACTTTGCCATTGTGTAACCACTTGCTTACATCACAATGGGGCGGTGAGTTATGACAACTGATAGTCGTTATTACGCGTGATTAGGCATTCGATGGTTCATTAGGCGCTGGACGGTTGCATTACCCGACGCCGGAACGTCAGCAAATTGCGATGGTGCGATGTGTTTTGCGGGATGTGCAAATGCGGCGCTATCCCTCCGTCTTCCAATCCGCATCTAATGGCAGCAGCGTGATTAGGCCCGTCAAAACGACGGCAGGAGCCTCATTATCGCACAGAGGCGAAACCTGCCACAGCGCTGCGCACCTTACAGAGGTCGTCACGACCAGATTCCGTCCCATCACATTCAAGAAAAGCTGCTTCCGCGTGAGAAGAGCACTTATCTCTATGTACTGGAGTGACAAATGTCATGGGATAGCGATATCCACATATACAGATGACGGTAGTATCACGTACACAAGGTATAAAAGTGCAGTGCATTGCCGGAGCTGTCATTTGTACTCGGATGATTTATGTGAAAGGGTTTCCGTCGTGATAAAGACCGCACGACCGGAATTAACAGATTTCGAACATGAAATGGTAGTTGCAGCTAGACACAGAGGACATTCTTCCGGTTATTCTGCCCTGTCCAGTCTTTATCTCGTAATACGCACATCTGGCGTTTTCTGTCTAATTTATTCTGATATCATCCTCTAGTGAGAAGCATTTCTTCCTCTTTTCTGGTCAGTGCCTTTCTGCGTTTCTATTTTCATACTTTTTTTTACCTTTAATTGTGTCCTTATACTGTGACAAGTTTCAGCGAAATCAGTGAGACTGAACGAGCCGTTTGCTACGGCTGTGATCTTACTCTTCGCCAGAAGGAATAATACGGCGCAGCTCCTGCAAAGCTGAACGGAAACCGAAATGTCTAAAAGTTTTGAGGAGTGAGAGGAACGCTTGCAGACGAATGTACTCTGAAATATATCCCACTGTCAAAGCGATTATCGCCAACAGTACATACTTGATGGGTATACAAAATCAATAGCCTCCTTTTGTGTGAGACTTCCTCCATGAATTTTTTCGGCGGGCTACAAAAGGCGCCTTCGGTAATATCCTCGTGCACTGGAACTGAATTCATTGATTTTCATGAAAAGCTTTGGCACCTAAAGCAAGGTTAGGAAACACTCACTAACTAATACGACACAGAAAATGTTGCCTTAGTTTCGTGTCTCGTTCCTTGCTGGCAGTCTTCATAATATCTCATTTGTTCTCTAGTTGTTAGGCACAATGCATTCCCAGGGTACGTCTGCTACCTACAGTGGCCTTACTTTACATTTTTTTATAGATGTGACTAAAAGCAGAACGTGAAGTAAGCAGGATCACGAGCCACAACCTATTGTACATTCAGAATAGACTTACGTACATTTAAACTGATAATAGATGTTAACAAAATCCTCCTTTTCAGAAATATTTTTTTTGCTACTGCCCGTCGGCATTTTATATCATTTCTATTTCCCCCGTCGGCAGTTACTTTACTGCCAAAGTAGCAAAACTCAACTCCTGCTTTAGTTTCTCATTTCCTAATCAATTCTCCTCAGCATCGCCTGATGTAAGTCGACTACTTTCCATTACCCTTGCTTTGCTTTTGGTAATGTTCACCTTATCTCCTATCAAGACACTGTCCATTCCGTTCATCTCGTCTTCCAAGTCCTTTGCTGTTCTGGCATAATTACAATGTCATCGGAAAACCTTAAACTTGTTTTATTTTATTTTTTTCTCAATGAACTTTAATTTCTTTTTGAAATTTCCTCTTGCTTTGCTTTACTTTCCTCTATGTACGGACCGAATAACAGCGGGCATAGGCTAAAACTTTGTCTCACTCCCTTCTCAACTACTGCCTCCCTTTCACGTCCTTCGAGACTTATAACTTCAATCTGGCTCCTACACAAGTTGTACATGACATTTCGGTCTCTGTATTTTATCCCTGCAAAATTTTGAAGGATGTAGTCCAGTCAAAGTTGTCACAATATTTTTCTGAATCTAAAATTGTTATAAACGTACACTATGTGATCAAAAGTATCCCGACACCCCCAAAAACAAACGTTTTTTTTATATTAGTTGCATTGTGCTGTCATCTACTGCCAGGTAATCCGTATCAGCGGCCTCAGTAGTCATTAGACATCGTGAGAGAGCACAATGGGGCGTTCCGTGGAACTCACGGACTTCGAATGTGGTCAGGTGATTAGGTGTCAAACGCCTGTACACGAGATTTCCACACTCCTAAACATCCATAGGTCCACTGTTTCCGATGTGATAGTGAAGTGGAAACGTGAAGGGACATGTGCAGCACAAAAACGCACAGGCCGACCTCGTCTGTTGACCGCCGACAGTTGAAGAGGTTCGTAATGTGTAATAAGCAGACATCTATCCTGACCATCACACAGGAATTCCAAACTGTATCAGGATACACTACAAGTACTATGACAGTTAGGCGGGAGGTGAGAAAACTTGGATTTCATGGTCGAGCGGCTGCTCATAAGCCGCACATCACGCCGGTAAATGTTAAACGACACCTCACTTGGTGTAAGGAAAGTAAACACTGGACGACTTAACTGTGGATAAACGTTGAGTGGAGTGACGTATCACGGTACACAATGTGACGATCCGATGGCAGGGTGTGGGTATGGCGAATGCCCGGTGAACGTCATCTGCCAGCGTGTGTAGTGCCTACGTAAAATTCGGAAGCGGTGGTGTTATGGTGTGGTCGTGTTTTTCATGGGGGCACCTGTTCATAATGCACGGCTTGTGGCGGAGTGGTTACACAACATTAACATCCCTGTAATGGACTGGCCTGCATGGAGTCCTGACGTGAATCCTATATAACACCTTTGGGATGTTTTGCAACGCCGACTTCGTGCCAGGCCTAACCGACCGACAGCAGTACCCCTCCTCAGTGCAGCTCTCCGTGAAGAATGGACTCCAATTCCCCAAGAAACCTTCAAACACCTGACTGAAGGTATGCCTGTGAGAGTGAAAGCTGTCATCAGGGCTAAGGATGGGCCAACACCATATTGAATTCCAGCATTACCGATGGGCGGCGCCTCGAACTTGTAAGTAATTTTCAGACAGGTGTGCGGATACTATTGATCACATAATGTAGGTTTGCCTTTCTTGAACCCTTTTAGTAAGATAAGTCGTGGGGTCAGTACTGCCTGACGTGTTCCTACGTTTCTACAGAACTAAAATTGATCTTCGCCGAAGTCGGCTTCAACTACTTTTTCCCATTATTCTATAAATAATTCGTGTCAGTGTTTTGCAGCTGTGACTTACTAAACAAATAGTCCGTTAGCATCTATTCCTATCAACATTTGTCTTCTTTGGGATCGTAATTATTACATTGTTCCTGAGGATTGATAAATGCACTACACTTTACAAAACAACATTTAAAAGAGAGTCCCACTGTGCTCCATTTCGTTTTCTGCATTCAGAACCGGTTTTCTCGTGGTTTCTTGTCATGAAAAATGTGAAGTTTAGACAGACAGATAACGCCAAACACTAAATTCTATCCGGTAACAAAAGCTGATATAGTCCATCTACCTCGTGGGGATAGGCTGCAAAGTAATTTTTCTGTGACAGAGCTTGGTAATGCTCCAAGGAGCGAAAATAGCTAATCGCAAATGAAATGTTTATGTAAAATAAAGACATCTTCCAAGTGGTCTATGGTATATCAAAAGTCTAAAGGAGACCTATGTCCAGAATTGCATGTCGAAACGGAGAGATTCATCGGAGGAAACCTCAGAAATTGTAGTCTATCCAAACCCTTGTTCCACCAATACTTGGACTCTACTCATCAGTCCGTGATCCGTACCAGACAGGGTTGACGGAGGAAATAGAGAAGATCCGTATAAGAGCACCCTGCTTCTCCACGGATTAATTTAGTGGCCGTGAAAACGTCACGGAGACGCTCTTCAGACACTAATGGTAGACGTTTCAAGAGAGGCGTTGTGGTTTATGGTTAAAATTCGGACAGAATAAGTTCCTAGAATGGCCACTCGATATACTGCTTCCTATTACGCAAATTCCGCGAAAAGACCGTGAAAGTAAAATCAGCTACATTCAAGCCTACACAGAGCCTTACCAACAATCACTCTTCCTGCACATCAAACGCAAGGGGAACAGCGAAGGGGGACGTGATACCGGATACACAAAGTACCCTTCACCACACATCGTATAGTGGATTGCGAAGAATAGATGAGGATGGAGATGGAGGTGAAGAAACTGAATAAAGCCAGAAAAAATAGGCGACTGTTTTTAATAAGTCAAAAGTTCAGTGTTAAAAACAATCAATCAGGGAGTTTTTCATCTAAGTTTCGATCGCTTCCTGTATTTATCACATTTGAAAAACATGTCGTGCGTTTTTCCTTACAATGTGTGGCTCCTCTTATTTCAGATACCACTTATTTGCTTTTTTTAAAATAAGTTGCTTTCTTACGATGTGATACGGATCACTGTAGGGACGAGTACGAAGGGTTGGAACGCAGTCAGCGAGGCTGGTAATGCCTATATTTACGCTAGTGGGATGTGGGAACGAGCAAGTATCGAGAGCGTTGCTGAGTTAATAATCTTGAACGACGGGGACCTCAGGACATTTAGGCGCAAAACTACGACCTTTAATATATCAAATGTCAATTGTTGGAATCCACTTTTAACATAATAAATGCTTGGGTCTAAGTCTAAGATTCATTAATGCTTCTATCAGTATGCTACAGAATTAATTAATTGCAACATGAAACAAACAATGGTATGCTACTAACAATTCAGGAATATTTCCGATGATACACCAAGTTTGTCACAGATTTCTGTTTTGCGCCAAGGAATTCAGTCGGCGTTAGATTGTATTACAAGACCGATAGTCGTGTCAACCACACTCTTAATTTTCCGTATTCTGTCAACTTAACTGTGCCGGTCTGAGTGCCACTGAATTATTTTACGATGTTTCTCAGTAAATGCACCGTAATGTCAACCTCGAGTATTATTTAAAGTAGCTTAGCTACGCACACATCCAGTCATAGCCACGTAATTAAGACAGCTTGTAGCTTCTAAATACACCGACGGAAAAAAATCGTAACACCAAAAAAGAACTTCTGTAGAGTAATGAAATTCCAGCAATGCATATGTCTAGGTAGCATATGTATGTGATCAACATTGCAAGATAACAGTTTAACGTAAGCGGGAGATAAGCCACTGCAAATGTGAAATGCTTAGATTAGATTAGTTTTTCGTTCCATAGATCCATGCTGAGGAGATCCTCGTGGATGTGGAACATGTCAACCTTTTTTTTTTTTTTTTTTTTAGATGAAATAACAATACTAATAGGATGAATATATACATCATTTGTTTATATTAAAAAATTCGTCAATGAAGTAGAAGGAGATGGCCACTAGTAAGTCTTTCAGGCTCCTTTTAAATTGATCTTTATTTGTAACTAATTTTTTTATGTTTGCTCGCAAATTATTGAAGATGAGTGTTCGTGAGTAGTGGACCCCTTTTTGAACTAAAGTAAGTGCTTTTAAGTCTTTGTACAGATCATTTTTGTTCCTGGTATTGTATGCATGAACTGAGCTGTTTGTTGGAAAAAGAGATATATTATTTAGGACAAATTTCATTAAGGAGTAAATATACTGAGAGGCAGTGGTTAGTATACCCAGTTCTTTGAAGAGGTTTCTACATGACGTCCGTGAATTTACTCCACAAATAATACGTATTACACGCCTTTGGACTCTGAAAACTTTTGTTTGACTTGAAGTGTTACCCCAAAATATTATACCATATAACATTATGGAATGAAAGTAGGCAAAGTAAGCAAGCTTTTTCATTTTTATGTCGCCTATGTCTGCTAACACTCGAATTGCAAATACAGATTTGTTAAAGCGTTTCTGCAGTTCTGTGGTGTGCTCCTCCCAACTGAATTTATTATCAAGTTGTAATCCCAGGAATTTTGTCAACCTCTTCTATCTGCTCTTCTTCATACTTTATTCATGTGCTGGGTGGAAAACTCTTACAGGTTCTGAATTGCATGTAGTGAGTCTTTTCAAAGTTTAATGTCAATGAGTTGGCTTTAAACCATTTATTAAGATAATTAATAACAGCTGTAACCGCCAGAATGTTGAATAAGCATGCAAACGTGCAAACATTTTGCTGTACAAGTTTCGGATTTCGGTTCGTGGGATGGAGTTCCATGCCTATTGCACTTGGTGGGTCAATAAAGGGACGGTTAATGCTGATTGTGGATTACGCTGGAACCGTCGTCTGATGATGTCCCATATGTGATCGACTGGAGACGGATCTGATGATCGAGCAGGCCAGTACAACATTTAGATACTCTGCAGAGCAATTTGGGTCACAACAGCAGTATGTGGGCGAGATTTATCCTATTGGAAAACACCCTCAGGAAAGTTGTACATGTATGGCACCACAACAGGTCGAATCACCAGAGTGGTCTACACATTTGCAGGCATGGTGTATGGGATAACAACGAGAGTGCTCCTGCTGCTATATGAATTCGCACCGCAGACCGTAACTCCTGGAGTAGATCTAGTGTGTTTAGCACGCAGACAAGTTGTTTCAGGCCCTCAGTTGGCCTCCTAACCAACACTCGCTCATCACTGGCACCGAGGCAGGACACACTGTCATCAGAAAACGCAACAAATCTTCACTCTGGCCTCCAGTGAGCTCTCGCTTGACACCACTGAAGTCGCAATGCCGGTGGTTTTGGGTCATTGGAATGCAAGCTACAGGGCGTCTGGCTCGAAGCAGACTTGTAACAGTTCGTTGTGTCACAGTGGTGCCAACTGTTGCTCAGATCGCTGCTGCACATGCAGTACGATGCGCCAGAACCGTACCCCGAACACGACAGTCTTCCTTCTCGTTAGTGCCGTACAGAGCCCAGTCTTCTTGCAACCGTACAGTCTCGTGACCAGCTCTGCCAGCAATCATGTAATCTGTCTATATACTTGCCGAGTCTTTGTGCAATAGCGCAGAAGCAACATCCAGCTTCTCGTAGCCTTATCACACGACCTCATTCAAACTCAGCGAGGAGTTGACAATGGCGCCTTTGTCACCTTAAAGGTATTCTTGATTAACAACAACTCGCCCAATCTCAAAGTTAACTGACGTTCAGGACCGTTACAGCGTATATTTATAGCAAACCTGATCTGCATCCTCATAGTTGAGGTACTAGTGTCACTTTTATGGGAGTGACTTGAAAGCTGAAGAGACATCATTTTTGAGATGTAGAAACACGCCTCCCAACTTTCGTATATGTCGCACAATTCTTTCTTGATGTTGCTACATTTTTTTTATTATTTATTTATTTTGAGGCAGTGAATTTCAATATTCTACGACATATGTTGTCAGACACTACATCAGCGACAACACTGCACGGAACAGTTAGGGGCCGGCCGGTGTGGCCGTATGGTTGTAGGCGCTTCAGTCTGGAACCGCGTGACCACCACGGTCACAGGTTCGAATCCTGCCTCGGGCCTGGATGTGTGTGATGTCCTTAGGTTTGTAAGGTTTAAGTAGTTCTAAGTTCTAGGGGACTTATGACCACAGATGTAAACTCCCATAGTGCTCAGAGCCATTTGAACCATTTGAACAGTTAGGGAAAGTTCTAATCACCGATTCACAGAATTAATTCAACGACTGCTTGTCTTTAATTTTGCACTGTTAGGCGGAAAGGATCAACCAGTACGTCGCTTGTATCAGCTTCTACAAACCTTTAGGTAGAATGAGAATGTGCTGTGAAGTTTTAGTGCATGAGAGGATTTTGCACCAGTTTGTTTGTGTTTTAACGACTGCGGGTGGTCATCGTAATCCGCGACTCGTTACGCGCGCCAGCACGTCTCAGAATGGGAATCCGGCGCTATAAACGCAGCCGTCGAGCAGGTGAACGACCTCGGGAGACCCGCTGAGGCGCGCCCGCTAGCTCACCCTGCGGCCTCCCAATTAGCTTAATTGATGCGCGGAGACCGGCTTCTTTACGCATCTCGCACGACAACAAACAACCCTGCCGCGCCGCTGCCCCCAATACCTGCGAAAAACTAGCACTCGGAATGCCGCAAACGGCGCAATTAAACGTCTCGGAACAAGGAAACGCCGCGGTCTGGCAGATTTCCCAATTCGGCGGCGAGGAATTGAGATGGTAATTAACGCCGAGACCGAGGGGGCGGGGGTTGACGAAAAAAGAGTGGAGGAGTCGAGTCGACGCGAGCACGAAAGGCGGCGCTGCGGAATGGCGGGAATAAACTGCGGGCGACAGCGTGATAACGGTGCTGGGGCACCTGGCCGGCCGGCGCTGAGGTCCGCGCAACCGGCCGTGCGTGGCCCGCGTCCCGGCCTGCCTGCTCCTTATATGTCGGCTGCGGCGCCGCCGCTGACTGCCGCCGCCGCCACCTTCTGGGCGGTTCGCCGGGAGCCCAGCGGCAGGGAGGCCGCCGTCCGGCCCCCATCTTCTAGACGTGAACTCCCCTCCTCCTGGTTATCGGTGAGGCTTAACTTTGGGGGCTGTCCCTTCAGTTGGTCGACGTCCACTTCTACAATGACGGAAAAAAATCGCAACACCAAGAAGGAGCAAAACACAGTTTTTCTCAGTACCCAAACATGTTTCGGCGCCACTGTGCCATCATCAGTGGGTTTTCGTTTTTATTTATTCTGCAATGAGAACATTTTTGTTATACGATTATAAAATTATGTGTATTTTTAGTTCAAACAACAGATCGTTTCTTTTTGTAGATACCTTTACATTTGGTGAGCATGAATTTTCTGGACCACTTTTGTGTTAATTATTACAGGTAGCTTGTCATCTGCAACCAAACGATGTTGATGACGAACTTTTTTTTGCTCAGAGTTAACCTATCTTCTAGAGTGTAATTTAGTTTTTCACGATGTTTTCACGCCTATTTTCGTATTTACTTACGTTTTCGCGTGGCAAGCACTTCCATTCTCCGCATCATGCTGAGAAGTTGCCAGAATGAGATTTTCACTCTGCAGCGGAGTGTGCGCTGATATGAAACTTCCTGGTAGATTAAAACTGTGTGCCGGACCGAGACTCCAACTCGGGACCTTTGCCTTTTGCGGGCAAGTGCTCTACCAACTGAGCTACCCAAGCACGACTCGCGCCCCGTCCTCACAGCTTTACGTCTGCCAGTACCTCGTCTCCTACCTTCCAGACTCTTTCTTTCAGGAGTGCTAGTTCTGTGAGGTTCGCAGGAGAGCTTTTGTCAAGTCTGGAAGGTAGGAGACGAGGTACTGGCAGAAGTAAAGCTGTGAGTACAGGGCGTGAGTCGTGCTTGGGTATTTCAGTTGGTAGAGCACTTGCCCGCGAAAGGCAAAGGTCCCGAGTTGGAGTCTCGGTCCGGCACACAGTTTTAATCTACCAGGAAGTTTCATGCTGAGATGTTGTGATGCATACGTAGTTATAACAAGTATTTTCCACAAATAACATCTCAGCATGATGCGGAAAATGGAAGTGCTTGCCACGTAAGTAAATACGAATACAGCCGCGAAAACATCGGGAAAAACTAAATTACACTCTAGAAGATAGGTTAACTCTGAGCAAAAAAAAAAAAAAATTTCTCATCAGCATCGTTTGGTTGCAGATGACAAGCTACCTGTAATAATTAACACAAAAGTGGTCCAGAAAATTCATGCTCACCAAATGTAAAGGTATTTACAAAAAGAAGCGATCTGTTATTTGAACTAAAAATGCACATAATTTTATAACTATGTAACAAAAATGTTCACATTGCAGAATAAATAAAAACGAAAACCCACTGATGATGCCACAGTGCTGCCGAAACATGTTTGGGTACTGAGAAAAACTGTGTTTTGCGTAACTGGTGGGCCACAAATCCCAAAATTTTAACTGCAAACACGGCCAATACAAGGAGCTGAAAATCAAAAGATGAATACCAAGAAGGAGTTATGTAACATAAACGAAGTTTGGTAAGCGTGTTTCTGCATCTGAAAGACGATATCTATTCAAATTTCGCGCCAGTCGCATACGAGTGGCGCTAGTAGTGCCACTATGAGGATGCAAATCAGGTTTGCTTTCAATAAACGCCGTCACGGTCATGAGGGTTAGACGTAGTGAGTTGATGTTACTCAAAAATGCCTTCATGGCGATAAAAACGCCTTTATCGACAACACCTCACTGAGTTTCAACCCGATCGTGAAGTAGGGCTAGAAAATCTGCACGTTACTTCTGTGATATGGGAGAAAGACTTGGCGGGAATGTAGCTCACCATACATGACAGCTGGCATCAGTGGTGACGAGAATGTACGGACGCCAGATGATCGGGCTCCGGACGGTGAAGTGACACTACCGACAGGAAAGACCACGGTGTGCGGTGTGTGGTATCTGCAACTGCAGCAGCACTTTGAGGTGCGGTCGGCAACCACAGTGACACCACGAACTGTTTCAAATCAGTTACTTCGAGGACAACTCCGAGTGAGAAGCCCTGTAGATTGCATTCCACTGTTATTGGTGCCTGCAGTAACGTCAAGTGAGAGCATATTGGAAATCAGGGTGTAGGTCTGTTGTGTTTTCTGCTTAAAGCTGGTTCTGCCTCGGTGCGAGAGACGACCGTGTTTTGGTTAGCAGGCCAACTGAGAGCCTGCAGCCAACTTGTCTGCGTGCTAGACACACTGAATCTACAGCTGGAGTTATGATCTGGGGTTCAATTTCGTATGACAGCAGGAGCACTCCCGTGGTTACCCACAAATCATGACTGCAAAACTGTACGTCAGTCTGATGATTCGACCTGTTGTGCTGCGATTCATGAACAGCATTCCAAGTGATGTTTTCCTGCAGGATAACGTTCGCCCACATGCCGCTGCTGTAACCCAATATACTTTACAGAGTGTCAACATGTTTCCTCAGCTTTCTCCATCAGCCGATCTGTCTCAAATCCAACACATATGAGACATCATCGGACGACAACTGCAGCGTCATCCTAAAACAGCATTAACCGCCCCTGTACTGACCGACCAAGCGCAACGGCACGAAACTCCATCCCGACACCTGTACAGCACAATCCACGCACGTTTGCATGCTTGCATTCAATGTTCTGGCGATTACACCGGTTATTAATGCACCAGAATTCCACATTCGTAATGACTTATCTCGCACTTACATTAACCTATGGTCTTGCAAAGTTAATCACTTTAATATGTTATGCAGACAAATGTATCCCGAAATTTCCGACTGCTGCTGTGAGCATGCAATGAAGTAAGAGAAATTCACTCTAAATATTTCCATTGCTGGTGCTGCGAGATGCTCACCATATGGGTGTAGAAATCTCGAGATGCAGCGTCCAATGCGTCAGGCCAAACGGCAGATCTCTGTCTCCTTCTCTCGTTCTGATCAACCTTTGCTCCCAGGCTCCGAGTCCAAAACTTAGTCCCTCCTACAAGACCGGATAGACTACTCTCCTCCACAGTTCCCCTATTGGTTTCCACACATTACATCCAAGTCCGCCAAAAGCTACAAGTAGAGTCTGCGCCAAAAAAACTGGTAAAACACTACTGCGCCAATCGCATATCACTTAGTGTACCGTGCAGCCTGCCTCCATAAGACGGCAGAAATTATTCCTCTGATCATAAAACGTCTCGAGTCATCTAACAAGTGTCCGCTGTTATGTTTTCTGATGACAAGGTCCACTGTTATTTTGCGCACGCAGGAAACGGCGCGGCTGGTGTGTCTATCTGACCTCAAAAAAATGCCACTGCTCTCTCGGCCACCCAGTGTTGCCCCATATCGCCCATTCCGGCGAAACGTTTTTGCCAGCCTACCTGATACCGATCTTACAGGAAGCTTCCCAGGAAATAACACGAGGACCTCTGCCGAATCGGCGGAATGCGGTTCGCCTCAGCTGGGAACAATTGCCACACCGTAACTCAACGAAAGCAATCGCAAGAAGTTTTGCCTCTGGCCTCGGGGCAATACGCTGTGGTCCCGCTCAGGCACTCTGCTCCCTACGGCCAGTGACACCCCACGGCTTAGGCCAAGTCCTCTGCAGCCGCTTCTACTGTGCGAAGACGCCGGCCCAGGTCTTCCATCACTCTCTCTCTATTTATGACCTCCTGTATTTTCGTAACTGGCATCATTAAGCCTCACTTGCCACAGCCGAAACAAATACTCGGCTCCTCCACCTCTAATTACTATATGCATCTAGCTATCATTAAATTCAGCATCACCACCGCTGTCAACCCTCTCTAATAGTCTCATTGTGTCAAAAGTGACTGTCGTCTTTCAATGTTATTTTGTCAGCAAATGTGGCTACATGACGGCCCAGCCGGAAACTATACCCGCCGTAATAACGTATAATTATCGAAACACGCTGCTGCTGCCACTCACGGAGAGGACCGCAGGAGAAATAAAACCACAGGACTGCAACCAAGGTTTACCCCAAGACATGACTCGAGCCAGCCACGGCTCATGCCTTGTGCCCAAAAGGACCAACCTCCTCGTGCAAATACAACCGTGCTCTAGCAGCTGGCGAACAGTACAGTCACAGGTACTCATTGCCTGGTGAAGTGTGCAATGTAATAAAGCCAAGTTTTATAAGTTTAACTGATGAAAACCTGTTGCGTGGAGAAACACAGAACCTAAATGAATCATTTAACAGTGTCATGTGAGCTAGAATTCCTGAAACAGTATTTGTAGGTACAGATACATTGAATTTGGGTGTTTATGATGCAGTTATTTCATTTAATGGTGGCAATGTGGGGAGAGTTCGGTTGCTTCAGAAGTTAGTTATACAACCTGGGGAAAATATGGTGACGGCATGTTCCGAATTGGATGCTGTCCGTGTGAAGAAAGCAGATTATGAAGTAACTATGATAGCTAGGAAGGCAAGAATGTACCCAAGGACTGCTAAGAAAGCCGGGGAGGTTGAAGAAAATGCAGATGACCCAGGATGTGATGCAGGAATGTTCTAAGGTCAATAACAAACTATATTCATCTTTAAATCCGGATTCCAGAGATTTTATTTCTTTAATGATTAGACATATTTTTTTCAGGAACGGTGAAACTTTCACAGCTTATAGAAACTGGTCTGAATATCAATGAAGAATTTTTAAAAAGAGTTCAGTTTAATATTGTAGAAATTATAAATTAATAAAGCTTAAATATGTGAAAAAATTTTTAGAACTTGCAAAAAATTTCTTTAAAAAATAAATTATGCAAGCGACTTATTTACAAAAATAGGTCAATGGAGAGAGACTCTTCTTCCACCAGCCATTAAAATTTTATATTATCACGAACCGTTCAGGAGATAAATGTACCTAAAATTGCACCCTGGTGATTAGGTTGCGGATATATCAGTTCTGTGACCTATATTTCTCGTAGAAGTTGGCACCTGACGGCCTAAACCTCTCACGAAGGTATTTCAGCTGCCTTATGGAGTTCCACCGTCGAGAAATCCCGAAGTTGGACCAAAGCGGGTTTGGCAGCTCTACTTCGCACACCCTGAAGATATATGATATCTACAACCTTGCCACAGTGGATAGGATTGAGAAGTAGCGGCTCCAGTTCATGAATACTGAAAATGCACAAGGAAGTGGTGTGCTGACTCCACAGCCCTCTCCATATGTGCATCCGATGACGACTTTGTGCTGAGGCCGACACGATGGTCGGTCGGCACCGTTGGCCCTTCCGAGGCCTGATCGAACGGAATTTTGTAATTTTTAGAAAGCAGTCGGTATGGTAGCGACTGCTTTTCCCCTGACAACAGATGCGTACTCCAGAATTGGGAGCAGTAGTATCTTCTATGGAACAAATCGTAACACGTCATTATCAAGCCACGCAGATGTTCTTGCTCTGTTTAGGTATTTTAATCGCTGCAACCAGTTGCCGGCAACCGGGGGAAGAAGATGGGCTGGATTTTGTTTAATCCTACACAGATATCGGTTGGAGCCGACCAGGCTGGTTTACAGAGAGAAAAATTTTCCCACGCTGGCTGTTGCAGAAACGTTTCTTAATGTCCTGTCAAGAGACAGTACCTGACAGAAGTGTTGTAAGCAGGGGCAGGAAACGGCCGATGACAATGCCTACATTCTGCTGCTGATTCTGATTTCCCTAAAGGCCTGGATGTTCATTAATTTTGTGCAGCGTTTTTGTGCTTGCGATTGGGAGAAGACGGCCGGCAGCCCCCGTATGGTTGAAGTGAAAAGCGATGAGACCACTCCAGCAGAGTTTGCGTTTTAACGTTTTCATCATTTCGGAGTTTTAGAGTTAGTGATCCTCCGTGATCAACTACATTCCTTTCATGGTACGGAAAGCCTACAAAGCGTACGGAAGTGCATTCCCGTGCATGGGTGTCGAATGTTGCTTTGCCTCTTTCCTACTTTTCCTAGCAAGTATTGTGGTTTAGTGAGCGTCGACTTTTTCGTTAAGAACAGGCCTCAGAGCAGACAGCGCAGCCATTAACTAGAGGGTACTGGATGAAAGTGGTGGAATTGTCTGGGGTTAATTACTACCAATAAACTTCGTTGGTTTCCCTGGAAATTTGTGAGACTTTGTCCGTATTGACTTTTAACTGTGTTCCTGTTTTGTTGTTGTGATTAACGGCCGGCCGATGTGGCCGTGCGGTTAAAGGCGCTTCAGTCTGGAACCGCATGACCACTACGGTCGCAGGTTCGAATCCTGCCTCGGGCATGGATGTGTGTGATGTCCTTAGGTTAGTTAGGTTTGATTTGTTCGAAGTTCTAGGAGACTGATGACCTCAGAAGTTGAGTCGCATAGTGCTCAGAGCCATTTGAACCATTTGTGATTAACGGCCGGACTCGCTAATAACCAGTTGGAGGCGGTGAATGTATTCCGGCCAGTTGGTTGGAACGGGGAATCAGCTGAAAGCAGATGGCTGCAAGGCTTTAATTGTTGATCTTGGGGCTGTGAGAAATGTAACCCTGTCACGCGGGTCATAGCGAGACTGGCAATCATTATTTAAAGGTTTCGCATATGCAGCGGTACAAAAAATAAATCCCAGTCCTCCAAGAAACGTTTCCCAATAAATATGCATTGCAGTACTTCGCATAATTTGTCTGGCACGCTGCACATGGATTCTGACATGGCAGCTGGCGTGATTTCTCGCGGAACCACGGACGCTTAGATGCGCGGACGACAGGGGCGTCACGAAGGAGTGTGGCTGTCGGCCTTAGCAGCGGTCATAGCTGGCGCCACCTCCCTAATTGCTTTTCCTCTCACTTCTTCGACATGTTGCCGCCACGTAAGCGGGCTATCGAAAGTGCCACCCAAATACGAGGCCGTGGTTCCTCATTGCACAACTCCAGTCAATATGTCTCTCTCCCCTTAAGGGGGGTAGGACGTCAAACAGGCCGACTTGGAGCAGGAGAGGCATCACAGGACATTTTAATTTCCAGTGCCTAAACTTTTACAAATAAATTCATAAAACATTCTGAGCATTACCAGGAAGGGTTCAGGATTCACACTCATTGCAGTGGAACTTCGAAAACATAACAAAATAATTTTTTTGTAATTGTGAAATTTCATCATTTTTTTCACTTACTAATGGCTGCATTTGTTGCTACAGGTACACTTTTCTTCATGAGTTACAGAAATTCTTCGATGAATTTTGCACAGCATACATACCATACTTACAGGTGTATGAAACTCTAAAATTTATTTAATTTATGAAAAAACGAATGATCTGTTGTATTTTAAACTTCATGTTTAGAAAAATACAAATTTTGTAGTTAATTGCCTCAATTTTTACCACAGTTTTTAATAGATTTGGAAAATTCTTGAGTTTCATACACCTTTAAGTATGGTTTGTATGCTGTGCAAAATTCATCGAACCATCTCTCTTACTTATGAAGAAAAGTGTACCTATAGCAACAAATGCTGCCATTAGTAAGTGAAAAGAATGATGAAATTTTACATGTAAAAAAATTACTTCATTATGTTTTGGAACTTCCACTTCTATGAATGTGAATTCTGAATCCTTCCTGGTCATGCTGATGAAGTTTTATGAGTTTGTTTGTAAAAGTATAGACAGTGGAAATTAAAATGTCCTGTGGTGCCTCTTCTGCTCCAAGTCGGCCCGTTTGACGTCCTACCCCCCTTAACTCCATGTGGATGGGGGAGCCTCGCTACGGCTTCTTCGGTCTTCGTTGCATTGGAGGCCTACCTTCATTTCGGTTCCCATAATTCTGGGCCGTCGTAAGCGGTCTAGAGTCTGTGCTACTTAACCTCATGCTGCGCGTATATGGCGCCATGTCGTTGGCGTAGAGTGAGGGTATGCGTAGACACGATGGAACGGATAGCAGGGGGCCGAGCCATGATACCGGGAACATCTGCTTCATTGAAGAGGATGCAGTTTTGAACGTTTAGATATCAGGAGCCAATAGCCGGAAATGTGAAATTAAGGTTATACAGCCACCACTGGGCTGCTGAAAATTGAAAACACGCTCTCTACCTGTACGAAAAGGTATCAGGCGAGATTCTCTGTGAACATTTAAGCTGGAAGTCCAGGAGATCGCCTTACAGGATCACATATCATACTAGATCGTTTGAATAGTGGATGGTATTCGAACTTTCTGGACAATGCCTTGCCTTAACGTCTGTAGGATGTTCCCCTGCAACTTCACACTAGTTTTTTTTGCTTCAGAAAAATGATACTCGAGTGCAGTTCGCTGGTCGGGGCAGATCCTTCAGGCAGAGAGTAATTGGAAGGAATGTCCACTCCCTTGGCCTGTGCACTCCGCTGACCTCACTGCTCTTGACTTTTTCCTATGGGGTTACGTAAAGTCCCTTGTGTACTCTGCCGGCCGGAGTGGCCGTGCGGTTCTAGGTGCTACAGTCTGGAACCGAGTGACCGCTACGGTCGCAGGTTCGAATCCTGCCTCGGGCATGGATGTGTGTGATGTCCTTAGGTTAGTTAGGTTTCATTAGTTCTAAGTTCTAGGCGACTGATGACCTCAGAAGTTAAGTCGCATAGTGCTCAGAGCCTTGTGTACTCAACACCTGTAAGAACAATCTACATCTACATTGATACTCCGCAAGCCACCCAACGGTGTGTGGCGGAGGGCAGACGTACTTGAGCTTATCGAGCACATCTTTACAATGTTTGATAAGCTCACAGGGGAGCGCAGAATTTTACAGAAAATCAGACAAAACATACTTCGTCGTTGGGCATTATGTAACAATGTTGATAGACGTCTAATTGAGTATAGTAGAGCCACATATCTGGTTCACAGAATTTGATTGTACTCTACTGTCAATAAACGTTGTCCCAACTAAGGTATTCTGGTGTTTCATTTAGCCTACGGTATGCGTCGAAAGTGCATAATTCAGTAGAAACTTTATTTCACATTTCCAGTTATAGACACCTAACAAATTTCGTCCTCTAAAATCTCCCAAACTTTTAAAAAATGATTCAAATGGCTCTGAGCACTATGCGACTTAGCTTCTGAGGTCATCAGTCACCTAGAACTTAAAACTAATTAAACCTAACTAACCTAAGGACATCACACACATCCATGCCCGAGGCAGGATTCGAACCTGCGACCGTAGCGGTCGCTCGGTTCCAGACTGTAGCGCCTAGAACCGCACGGCCACTCTGGGCGGCCCCAAACTTTTAAAACGTCATTCTGTTTCATCCTGTGTAACGCATTGTTGTCGGCGTACGGAGCGAGATGCAAGAGTGGACACGGTGGCAAATCCAGTGTGTACAGAATGGACAGCAGAGGACCAAGTACTGAAACCTGCGGAACCGGTGGGATCCGGCGCTCTGAGGAAAGGTCACCTTGTGCCCTGCACGTGCCTTCTAAGTAGGATTGCAAGATGTGCAATTGCGGCACTGTTAGCCGTGCACAAAGGATTTCTACAAGAGATCTTCTTGTCACACAGAGTCGAATGTACGAGGGTTGCCCAGAAAGTAATGCACCGCACTTGTTTTCTTCAACAATTTTTTATCGAACATAATGAAAATTATACACACGAAAGAATGATGTTTTATCTACACACCCTATTTTTTCACGTAATCTCCATCCCGTTCTATGGCCTTCCTCCAGCTTGAAACAAGGGCGTGTGTGCCCTCTCGGTACCAATTCTTTCTTGTCCGGGTGGCGGAGCCAGTGATTCACTGTGGGAATCAGCTCCTCATCGTCCTCAAAATGTCTTCCACGAATAGCATCCTTTAATAGGCCAGACAAACAAGTGGAAGGCCGAGGGGGGTAGACCAGGTGCGTCAGGCGTTGATGGTCGCCCCGATCACTGCAAATCGTGGATCCCCGCCGAACCGCCTTCTGATGACCTCACCCCCCGTGTCCAGCGACTAACTGTACTTCTGTCGACAGGAGATACACCATAGAATTTGGTCAAGCGTTTGTGATTATTCCCCACAGTTCCTTTCTCTGCCGTGAGAAATTTAATGATGGCACGTTGCTTTTAACCTACATCACCTACAGACGCCATTTCAAAACTGTTCTGCTGCTATGCTATCTGTCGGAAGTGACGGAAACTTGGCTCGCTCTCTCAGGAGACTTCAAAAAATACATACGTAACGTTTCGTATTCGTAGAATTGTTTTCGGCCGACGAAAAAACCCGGTACTTCTGGGCAACCCTCGTAGGTGAAACGTGCAGGAAAATCGCCCCTGAAGTATTCCCGTCGCTTCTTCGACGAGGTGGGTAGTAGTAGTCGGTGAGCAGTGGTATGTCGTTCCCCGAAGCCAAGCTTCTCCTCGAGGAGCAGACGGCAAACTCTCTAGCAGTCTCTCGTCAGCTGGCGGCGCATTTCGGTTCGCCTGAAACGCCTCGCGCGAGCGGTCAGCCGCGGCCTTCGCGTGTTCATTGAACATGCCACTCATGACGGAGAGAAAGTCGTAGGCATTGTTACAAGGCAGGCTGGGCAACTCGTCCTCAGCGCTGCATTTTTTCTGTGCCTTCTATAGGGAACAGATAGGAATCGCTGGCCTCAGAAGTATCTCAACATCACGCATTCTCGGAGATGCGTGCCATATGTGAACGACGTCTTGGTGAAAAATCGCATCAGAGATAAAGTAACATATGAGGACGCAGGATGTGTGCGACGTACCGTTGTACCAACTGAGTTCCTTCAGTCACTGCCAGCCGTGACCGAGAGTCATACCACATGGCTCACCAAACAATGACGACAGGAATAAAACCACTGAGCCTCTCCAAAACTTTATGAGATCTGTCCTCAGGTCGCCGCAGTACTCCCCGACAATCGTCATCTGAGGCAGCGCAGAGCCGCCATTCATCGCTGAACACAATGCGGCGTCGTTCATCGACAAACCGTGCTTCCAGGTCGCTGCACCACTGCAAGTGCAAGCGTTAGTGTTGTGTTAACGACAGCCTACGCACGGAACGGTAATTCCCTAGTCCGGCAGCTGATATTTTCCAAGAAATGGTGCGACACGACTCAGAATGTCGTAGGAAGCTCGTTAATTGTTCTCGGAGGGCAATCGCAGATGTGAAGGGATTACGAGGGCAATCGCAGATGTGAAGGGATTACGACGTGCCTGGTGCACAGCAGGGCGATCCTCCCTGGTAGTGGCAGGCGTCATCGACAGGAACCTTGACGACCAGTATGCCTGCCCTCACGTTCCCATGCGGCCCTACACACTGGGCTACTGCCACATACGAATGCTTCACATTACTGTATATCGCACAATTGAACCAGCTGGCCAAATGGAGACCTACAACGAGACCCCTTTCAAACTATCAGCATCTGATAACGCTGTCTCACACGAGTACGGTCAATTGCATGTCCTCCACAGTGATTGCTCGACATCTGACACTGTTTACAATCCTTATGTACCCTGTACTCCAAAAGGGGAGACAAGCGCATTATAGGCATCTTTTAAGTGTTCTGCCAATAAAATGCAGTCTTTGATTCGCCTTCCCCACAACATTTTCTACATTTTCTTTCCAATTTTAGTTGTTCGTAACTGTAACTCCTAGACATTTAGTTGAATTTATGGTCTTTAGATTTGACTGATTTGTCGTGTAACTGAAGTTTAACAGGCTTTTTGCAGCACTAATTTGGATGACCTCACACTTTTAATTATTTACAATCAACTGCCATTTTCACACCATACTGATATCTTATATAAATCGTTTTGCAATTGATTTTAATCTTGTGATGACTATACTAGATGATAAACTACAGCATCATCTGCAAACAACCTAAGATGGCTGCTCAGATTGTCTTCTAAATCGTTTACATACATAAGCAACAACAGAGGGCCCATAACACTACCTTGGGGAACGCTAGAAATCACTTATGTTTTAATCGATGACCTTCCGTCAATTGTTACCTCTCTGACAGGAAATCACGAATCCAGTGGCGTGCTACGTGGATGGTTTCCACTATCAAGTTTACTCTCTCATAGAGACCTTAGTACAAATCTAGTATTTCTGCTTACAGTATTCTACCTCTGTGGCTCCTACATCATGATCATTGTGGTTGTGACCCTCATCATCAAAGTCACCATCATCGCCGCTGGCATCTCACCAGTCCGAGCTACCGGCTGTTCCGGTTGCCTGGCCGAGGACGCGCGGGGTGGTGTGGAAGTGATGTACTGCGTAATGAGAACGCGGCCGCCGTGGGCCCCGCGTGAATTATAGGGTCGTTGCATCTTTACTCGACCATCTCCTTATGCGGCCTAACAAGAATGACTGGAACCCGTTTCAGACCTGTCCACGCCGCAAAAATCGAGAGAAGTAACGGTATTCAAACCCGCTTCCTCCGCGTCTCAAGACTCACCAGCACTAGACTGCGGAGGAAGCTCGTTGAGAGCCTTACACCCAACAGCTGGACGCGTAGGTCGAGCAGCAACTGCCAACCTGTCATATTCGTCGAAAACCCTAGGCTCGGTACAAAATTTCTGATCAGTCTGAAAACCAAGTATTCAGAATCTTTTTATACTTCTGCTAGGTTTTACAGAACGGACGACCTTTGAAAGCAATTCCGAAATGTTCCTTGAAATGAAAATGTCTCTCATGTACAATGTTTAGCCCCGTTAATTGACTAGTAACCCAAACTGACCGTAAAAGTTATAGAAAATCACCTAGACAGAGAAGGCTGAACTCGCTGAACGATTTACAAAGGACATAGCAAAAGGAAACTAAACTTACGTGAATCAGAGTAGTCGTAATAAACATCTGACTTTGTGTCAAAAGCGTGTAAGCAATTGAAGTACCATGGCGTGCAATGAACATGTAGACCCAAACTGTTAATACAGCACAAAAATGAAAGACATCAAATAACCACACTTCGTATCTAACGAAGAAACTACGACTCTGCCACTTGTGTCAGACTCCGTCACCCACCTTTGTGATGAAAAATCATGCACAGGAAAGGGACGTACGTTCACAGTGTTAGGTTTTAATGTTAAGATAAACCATCGGAAGGATTCTAGAAAGCTATTGCCATTGTTGAAGGCAAATGGCACACCCTGCATTGAGTGAAACTGAGCTGACTGCTGAGGTGTCAATTCGTCAAGCAGGAAAGTGGTGACAGGGAAAAATAACTCATTTGAAAGATAGTTGAATATAAATCCATATAATTGTCTGGAGAAGTAGGTAAAACGCAGAATACGTGCAACAGTAGTGATGATATAACACTTGGTACACATGAAAAAAGAGAACAAAACAAAAGGTACACGAAGTGGAAAACTTTGAACGTATCTCATTACTACATGGTGCAACAAATTTAAAAGTACTACCATGTACATGGCTTGCCAGCAACAGATTCTGTATCTTGCATCGAAATGTACTTGGCTCACAAACACAATGTCTCCACATGGAAACTACGCTTTAAAGTCATAAAACTTTCCACCTTGATTTATAGTTGTTGCCCATTGTGTGACACAACAACGTTGACACACTACGCCGGCATCTCGAACACTTAAAACGGCCTGGTCACAAGTGATTGATCGAATACACTTCTGTTGTTCACAGTTTTTAGTTTCAGGTGCCACCGTAGCCGCTGCGCTGGTGTCGTTTATGCAGTGAGGTGACAAAAGCTATGGGATAACAACATGTACGTACACAGATGGTGATAGTACTACGTACGCGAGGTATAAAAAGGCAGTGTATTGACAGAGCTGTCGTTTGCATCAGGTGACTCGTGTGGAAAGGTTTCCCACGTGAGTGTGGACGCACGACGGGAATTATCAGACTTTTAACGCAGAATGGTAGTTGGATCTAGACGCATGGGACATTCCACTTCGGGCCGGCCGGAGTGGCCGAGCGATTCTAGGCGCTTCAGTCTGAAACCGCGAGACCGCTACGGTCACAGGTTCGAATCCTGCCTCGGGCGTGGGTGTGTGTGATGTCCTTAGGTTAGTTAGGTTTAAGTAGTTCTAACTTCTAGGGGACTGATGACCTCAGATGTTAAGTCCCATAGTGCTCAGAGCCATTTAAACCATTCCACTTCGGAATCGTTGGGGAATTCAATATTCCAAGATCCACAGTATCAAGAGTGTGCCGAGAATACCCAGTTGCTGCCATTACCTCTCACCACGGACAACGCAGTGGCCGACGGCCACCACTTAACGACCGAGAACAGCGCCGTTTGCGTAGAGTTGCCAGTGCTAACAGACATGCAACCCTGCGAGAAATAACAGCAGAAACAATGAAGGGCGTACGATGAACGTATCCATCAGGACAGTGCGGTGATATTTGACCTTGGTGGGTTATCGCAGCAGAGGACCGACGCGAGTACCTTTGATAACAGTTACAGCGCCTCTGCTGCGCTCGTGCCATATCACATGGACCCTAGACACCTGGTAAATCGTGGCCTGGTCGGATGAGTCCCGATTTCAGTTGGCAAGAGCTGATGGTAGGGTTCGAGTTTGGGGCAGACACCACGACGCCAGGGAGCCAAACTGTCAACGGGGCACTGGGCAAGCTGATAGTTGCTTCGTAATGGTGTGAGCTGTAGTTACATGGAATGGACTGGTTCCCTGGTCCAAATGAACCGATCATTGACTGGAAATGGTTATGCCTGTCTACTTGGAGACCATTTGCAGCCATTCGAGGACATCAAGTTGCCAAATAACGATGGAATTTTTATGGATGACAATGCACCATTTCACCGGGCCACAGTTGTTAGCCCTTGGTTTGAAAAACATTCAAGACAATTGGAGCGAATGACTTGGACACCCAAATCGTCCGACATGAATCCCATCGAACATTTATGGCGCGTAATCAAAAGGTCAGCTCGTGCACTAAATCCTGAATTGGCAACACTCTCGCGGTAATGGACGGCTATAGAGGCAACGTGGCTCAGTATTTCTGTAGGGGACTTCCAACGATTTGTCGAGTCCACGCCACATCGAGCTGCTGCACTACGCCAGCAAAAAATGAGGTCCGACACGATGTTCAGAGGTATTCCATGAGTTTTGTCATCTCAATGTATGCTAGGAACAAAATGAGCTCGGAACATTGTGAACTGACAGTGCAGAGCGCCTCATTTTCCCGACGTATAATTTCCGTGCAGGTACCTGTAAGGACACCTGTAGCGACATCTACTTTCCCCAGGCCACCTTGCGGTGGGTGGTGGAAGCTACCTCTATCGTCTACCCCTCTTCTCTGTTCCAGTGGCAAGCGGGACATGGGAAGGATGATTGTCGCTAAATCTCCGTATGAGCTGTAATTTACCGTTTTCTCTCGTCGTGATTATTTCGCGAGACGTATGTGGGAGGAAGTAATATCTTGACAGACTCTCCTTGGAACGTACGCTCTCAGAATTTAAACATTGAAGCTATTCCAAGGCCACTAGTGGTGGCTGCCGCAGAAGTCTGTTGAGCATCTCCATAATGCTGTCATGCGGGCTAGACGATGCCGTTATGAAACATGCCATTCTTTGTTGGATTTTTTCCTATCTCTTATATTAATCCAGTTTGGCCTACACTGATGAGCAGTACCAGACAATCGGCAAAACAATATTTTGTACATTAAGATGGGAGGGTAAGATGTGAAATAAAAATTCTGAAGCATTAAGGACAATGCAAGAAGGTATACATGAAACAGTCTGCAGTGGCCTAACATGCTTTTATCGACGGTGATTAGATTTATCAGTTTCAATGACATGCAGTTACAGCTCTCATTTATTTATACAAACTATCGAAAAATGAAATTCCTCACATGCGAATAACTTAAACGGGAAAGATGATATCTTCTGTGTTACCGTTATAGCAATTCTCTGCCGCAGGTTTACTTCGAAGATACGCTTCTGTAGTTAGTAATCGGTTACTACCGACATGGTTTATTCTTGAAACAGCCTGTAGGGTGTTTAATGTGTTTAGGAAGAAAGAGATGCGGTTTGGCGGTCCATTCAGGTCACAGCCCGCCTCGTGACGATCAACGGATGGCGTGTCTGAAGACACAATATTTCCGGAGAGTCTGGTGCAGCGGTTCGACGTTTGCGGCGCGAGTGTGTGGCACGGTGTAGTTTGCTTGTGTGTAAGGTTGAGAACATTTGCAATAGGACCCTGCTAATCATTTACACGCTACGGTCGCAGGTTCGAATCCTGCCTCGGGCATGGATGTGTGTGATGTCCTTAGGTTAGTTAGGTTTAATTAGTTCTAAGTTATAGGCGACTGATGACCTCAGAAGTTAAGTCGCATAGTGCTCAGAGCCATTAATCCTTTACAGAGATAGTGTAGCTCACGAATAAGGTTCCAAACATTCTCTACAATGTTTTGAAGAAGAGAAAAGTGTGTGCAAAGTTTACTCTGCACACCTTGACTTCCGAACAAAAACGTCAATACACGGGCGCCTGTCGCGACTTGACTGAAATGCAAAACAAGGGCAGTTTTTTTCTATTAATAAAAAAAAACAATTGCGGGGAACTCCACTTGGCGGTATCAGTGCGAACGCACCACCAAATGACGATATGCAGTAATTCACATGAAGAGTCAAGTCAACGCTTTGACGACATAGCCCGCATCCAAGTCAATGTGATTCTCGAGTTGAACCACATCTTAAAGAAGGATATTGCTAAAGATTTCACTTCTTTGTATGAACTGTACGTCGTACCTAGATGGGGTGTGATTATGTCGAGCACGTGAAGCATTAAAACCACCAGCTTTTCTCTGTTTTTTAGTAGTCTACTCTCGAAACTTTATGGACTAATGGACAACAGGCACTAGAATTGTGGATCATAAAGACCAATGGTGAGGCCCGCTGGGTTAGTAGTGCAAAAGGGATGGACTAGTAATTTTAACGCCTGGCTTCCAATCCCCAGTCCGACTTCGGATTTCTTCTACCACTTGCCGCCTCTTTAATTTCTGTCAGCGGTTTCTACATGTGAAAAGTACTGAGTTATGTCGTGGTTCGTTGTCCACGTTGAACCGTAGATACCCCTGTAACACTGGGAAACACTGTTCAAAGCTCTGAGAAAGGCGAGTGTGCACCACCTGCAGTAGGACCTTGCTTAGTAAAGCTTTGTTGTATTCAAACCAGCTGTCGGGCTGCAGTTAGCTTTACGGTATCTTAGGGGCAGTACAGACGGGCAAATACAAAAAAGGACACCAGTGCGTCTAACCACTTAACGAAATGTAAACACAATAACGGTTAACACTCCCTCATTGTGCCAACATAATTTCCATCCGCGGAGGTGTCCTCATCTCACATCAGCTGTACCTCATTAGCTTTTGACAATGCTCAATCACCGAACACCATCTGAACTTTTTTGATATGAGTTTTGTTAGCACCTGGTCTGGTAAGAATTTTTACCTGTTTCTTAACGCAAAAACTGATAAAAGCAATATACCTTAAAAGCAAACAATAGTACACTGAGGTGACGAAAGTCATAGGATAGCGGTATGCACATCTACAGATGGTGGTAGTATTGCCTTCACAAGGTATAAAAGGGCAGCAGTGCATTGGCGGAGCCGTCATTTGTACCAGGTGATTGATACGAAAAGGTGTCCGACGTGATTATGACCGCATGATGAGAACTAACAGACTTTGAACGCGGAATGGTAGTCCGAGCTAGACGCATGGGACATTCCATTTCGGAAATCTTAGGGAATTCAGTACTGCGAGATCCACAGAGTCAAGAGGGTGCCGAGAATATAAATTTCAGGCATTGCACCTCACTCCGGACAATGCAGTGGCCGACGGCCTTCACTCAACGACTGAGAGCATAGGCGTTTGCTTAGAGTTGTAATGCTAATAGACAAGCAACATTACGTGAAATAACCGCGGAAATTATATGGGACGTACGACGAGTGTATCCATTAGGACAGTGCGATGAAATTTTGTGTTAATGAGCTTTGCCAGCAGACGAGCGACGAAATTGCCTTTGCTAACAGCATGGCATCGCTTTCATCGCCTCTTCTGGGGTTGGACCCTATACTCTAGATGACTAGAAAACTGTGACCTGGTCAGATGAGTCCCGATTTCAGTTGGTAAGAGCTTGTGATCTGGTTCGAGTGTGGTACAGACACCACGACGCGATGGAACCAAGTTGTCAACGGGGCACTGGCCAAGATGGTGGTTGCTTCGTAATGGTGTGAGCTGTAGTTACATGGAGTGGACTGGGTCCTCTGATCCAACTGAACCGATCATTGAGTGAAAATGGTTATGCCTGTCTACTTGGAGACCATTTGCAGTCATTCATGGACTTCATGTTCCCAAGGAACGGCGGAATTTTTATGGATGATAATGCGCCATGTCATTGGGCCACAATTGTTCGCGTTTGGTTTGAAGAACATTGTGGACAGTTCGAGCGAATTATTTGCCACCCAAATCGCCCGAAATGAATCCCATCGGACATTTATGGAATGTAATCGAGATGTCAGTTTATGGACAAAACCCTGCACTGGCAACACTCCCGCAGCTGTGGATAGCTACAGAGGCCCCGTGGCTCAGTACTTGTTGAGTCCAAGCACAATGAGTTGCTGCACTACGCTGCTCAAAAGGAGGGCCGACACGATATCAGGAGGTATTCCGTGACTTTGGACATCTCAGTATGGCGTTTCTTTAAGAAATTAGAAGAAACCTAATGCTTTTCGGCCCAAGACATAACACAAACGGTTCGTGCGGTTGTGCCTGTCGGAGGTTCGAGTCCTCCCTCGGGCGTGTGTGTGTGTGTGTGTGTGTGTGTGTTTGTGTTGTCCTTAGAGTAAGTTAGTTTAAATTAGATTAAGTACTGTGTAGGCCTAGGGACCGATGACCTCAGCAGTTTGGTCCCATAGAACTTAACACAAATTTCCAATTTCCATAATACAAAAACTACTCTCAAAATGTGATCAAAAACCATCAAACTGGCCATTATCATTTTCTCTATTTTCAAAAACTCTGTGGGTGACGAGATGGCGCAGGGTTTACGGCTCTGGCCTAAAATTCGGGATGAGCCTCTTTTAATTCCCCGTCCGACGAACTAGATTTAGCTTGTCCTTGTTTTCCTTTGCCTATTAAGGCTGAAGCCGGAATCGTTCTTCTTAGGAGGACTCGCCAGTTTTCACTCCCGCTCTTGCTCCATAAATGTCTAATCACCTCAACGTCGCCAGTAGGTTAAGCACTAATCTTCATTTTCTCTTCAGAGTTCCTCGATTCATTACGACAAATGAAGCAAAGAGACAACGTACCTGCCCTTGTGAGTATGCACAGACAGTTATTAAAAGGGGAATATTTTATTTAAAGTGAAAAGGGGTACGCTTCAGTGTCTTTCTAGAATACAGAAACTTTGGAGGGATGAAGAACTTTTAACCAGTTGCGCGGAAAACTTAATACAACCTTTGAAACACAATTCGATTGATAGCACTTTCATTGAAGAGGTTCTACCTTCAGTCTCAAATCTGATGGTACGTAGTTAGCGCTACCTACCGTCTCAAAGAATTTTAATTTTCACATGAATATTCCACTGAACATGAGTCATGGAAGACTGCTCAAGTGAAATCTACTGCCCGTGTCGTCAGGAGAGCCCGAGAGAAGTGTGAGAAGACCGCTCTCACTGTCTGCATAAATAAATGACCCGACGTGCAGGGTGAGCGTTAGTATGCGCCTTTTTGCTAACGGCGCTGCTGTGCTCGTCACACTGTCGCCGTTGAGCGGCTGTTGGAAGACACAAGACGACTTGGACAGAATTTCAATTTGGTGTGGAAATTAAAACGTGTTTCTTTCAATGGTTTGTTCGTTATTTCTATTGTGCATATCCTTACAAATGTATCAACAAAGTTCCATCGTCCTAAGATCTCTCGGTTTTTTTTTTTTTTTTTTTTTTAGTGGGGGTCCTCTCAAACAGCGAAAGTTTAATTACAGCCACCACAAGTCCGAAACTCTCCTGCCTGCACCAGCACTCGACCTCCAGATCTGCCCCAGTGAGTGGCGAGGCACGATAGTCCAGCATCCTTTCGCCTATCCGTGTTCCCGCAGTCGTTCAACCATTTTTGATAAATGCTCACGATAGCAGCACGCGAACAGAGAAATGCTTCATCATTTCCGAGATTTTCGCTCCCAGGCGTTGGGCCATAACAGCCTGTCCTTTGTCAACGTCGCTTATGCCAGTGGACTTCCCCATTTACGGCCCGTAGCGTCGCTAGAACGTTGCTGCATTCGTCCCTGCTCCTACTATACAGGGTGGTCAGAAACATCCTGAAAGGCACGTTAGGGTATTGCGAGGTACGCTGTGCCGAGAAATAATTTTTAAGCAAAAAATTCGATACACTGCACCCTTTCCGAGTTAATTAGCATTGAAGTTAGCCAATCAGGTCGTTGCTCGCAGATTCGAGCGGCGCTCCAAAAACAATTGCGACAGTTGTTCTCATAGCGTAGATGATAGCGCACGAGACTGCTCAGTCTTTGGTTCGATCCTTACTGCCGTCCCACGTCCAATTACTGTATCGCTCTCTAGCTCGGTTTTAGGAAATCAAAGGAAGATCGCGTTTGGCGACACCATCTCTGCTGGGCCGCTTGAATGTGTGCGCGCAACGGCCTGATTGGCTAATTTCAATGCTAATTAACTCGAAGACAGCGCAACGTGTAGAATTTTTTTTTTCTTAACAATTATTTCTGAGCCGGCCGGTGTGGCCGTGCGGTTAAAGGCGCTTCAGTCTGGAACCGCGTGACCGCTACGGTCGCAGGTTCGAATCCTGCCTCGGGCATGGATGTGTGTGATGTCATTAGGTTAGTTAGGTTTAATTAGTTCTAAGTTCTAGGCGACTCATGACCTCAGAAGTTAAGTCGCATAGTGCTCAGAGCCAATTATTTCTGAGCACAACCTTTCCTCCAACACCCTTACAAACTTTCAGACTGTTTCTGACCACCCTGCACACTTCCTTTATTGCATCACGTGTCCACAACAGGCGACATTGAATCTCGGGACTGGCACTGGTGAAGATTTTTCGACTAATCAGCGTATACCGTGCACAAACGATTCACGTTTACTTGGCATAACCGACAAATATTTTCACTGCAATCAAAGGAACAGAGCGTACTGCGACTGATGATCGGATTTCGCAAGTTGATAGAAAATATCAGTCTAGTAAAAATGACGAAATCAATGTCTTCCGACACTGAGAAAGGTTCTTAGGATTGAGACGAGCGGTAGAGATGGGGAGCGCCAGATGACGTGCTGCTTGTGTGGAAGAATGTTTCCGAACCAGAACTGCATATGTGTAGTGCTTATTTTTATAGAGCTGTTGGTAATTAGTCTGGAGAAACCGATGTAGCCACAAAGAAATTTCATTATCATAGCCTGAAATAAAGTCTAGTGCAATGTGTTCACAGACGAGTTCAGCCAAGAAAATGACAAATATGGATCAATAATACACTCATGCTCATAAATTATGGATAATTGCAAAATGAGGTGCCACACAACGTGGCACTATACAAAACTGGCATTAATAGCATAGGCACATAGGGAACACACACGACACAGATCTGTAAGTCCACGGTATTGGTGACAAGTTGAGAAACCATCCCGAACCACATGTGCTACAGAACGCCACTGTTTCCAGCGCATGTACCCCGACATCCATATGGGATATGATCACCATCTACACGTACACAGGCCGCACAACGGGTTGGCATGCTCTGGATCAGGTGGTCGAGCAGCTGCTGGGGTATAGCCTCTCATTCATGCACCAGTGCCTGTCGGAGCTCCTGAAGTGTCCTAGGGGTATGAAGACGTGAAGCGATACGTCGACCGAGAGCATCCAAGACATGCTCGATGGGGTTTAGGTCTGGAGGACAGGCAGGCCACTCCATACGCCTGATATCTTCTGTTTCAAGGTACTCCTCCACGATGGTAGCTCGGTGGGGCCGTGCGTTATCATCCATCAGGAGGAAGGTGGGACCCACTGCACCCCTGAAAAGGCGGACATACTGGTGCAAAATGACGTCCCGATACACTTGATCTGTTACAGTTCCTCTGTCAAAGACATGCAGGGGTGTACGTGCACCAATCATAATACCACCCTACATCATCACGACCTCCATATAGGTCCCTTTCAAGGACATTAAGGGATTGGTATCTGGTTCCTGGATCACGCCAGATGAAAACCCGGCGAGAATCACTGTTCAGATTATACCTGGACTCGTCTGTGAACATAACCTGGGACCACTGTTCCAATGACCATGTACTGTGTTCTTGACACCAGGCTTTACGGGCTCTCCTGTGACCAGGAGTCAGTGGAATGCACCTTGCAGGTCTCCGGGCGAATAAACCATATCTGTTCAGTCGTCTGTAGACTGTGTGTCTGGAGATAACTGTTCCAGTGGTTGTGGTAAGGTCCCGAGTAAAGCTGCCTACAGTATTCCGTGGCACTGATGGTGAGATATCGCTCTTCTTGTGGTGTTGTACACTGTGGACGTCCCGTACTGTAGCGCCTGGACACGTTTCCTGTCTGCTGGAATTGTTGCCATAATCCTGAGATCACACTTTGTGGCACATGCAGGGCCCGTGCTACGACCTGCTGTGTTTGACCAGCCTCCAGTCGCCCTGGTATTCTACCCCTCATAACGTCATCAGTATGTGTTCTTTGAGCCATTTTCAAGGTCACCATTAGCCCGTCTGAAAACGTTTGCACAACACAGCTCTGCGTATGTAGACTGCTGCCAGCGCCACCGTACCACGACCGTAGGTCAAATGCACCGCATGGCCATTGCCCGAGGTGATTTAAGCCCGCAAACCGCCCACCAGAGCGGTGTTTCACCATGTATCAGCATTATCCTTAATTCATGAGCATGAGTGTATTATTACACTGTCCAGTCACTTTAATGTGACCACCTGTCAGAAGCCTGAATAGCCACCTTTTGCAGTGTGGATCTGCGAGGCGTGGAGAAAGAGAGTCAAGAACGTTCTGGAAGGTACCAACAGGGATGTGGGGCCACGCCGACTCCACAGCCCTGGCCAGCTGGCATAGGTTTTTCCATGGCGCGAACAGTTCCATCGAAGTTTCACCACATATTCTTGATTCGCTTTAAATGAGAGGGGTTTGGTGGACAGGGGACTACAGTAACTGATCCTTGTGATCTCCAGACCACGCACGTACACTGCGAGCTGTAAGATGCGTTGTGTTGCCCTGTAGGTGGATGACATCGTGCCGAGAAAGGACAAACTGGATGTGCGGGTGAGCATGGTTCTAAAATAGATCCATACTTGTATTGATCTGTTGTGCCTTCCAGAATGACGAGACCACCCAGGAAACGTCGACGATTCTTGCAGACCTTCCCCGCCGTACACGTCAACGGCTACCTGTCCAGCGGAGAATTCATACGAAAAGGCCACCTCTCGCCACTCGTTGGAAGTCCAGGGTACTGACGTGCAAATTCCAGCCTTCGTCGCCGATGAACAGCAGTCGGCAAGGCTGCACGAACCAGGCGCTCGCTGCTAAGGCCCATATGCAACAACGTCGATAGGCCCTTGGTTCATTAGGGCGATCAGTTGATCAGCAGTTGCGCGTCCAGTCGCCCGTACGTATCTCCGCAGCCGTTGTTCACCCCTGTGATCTACGGCCCGTGGTGCACCGCAGTTGCCTCGGTGTTGGTTCTGGTGGCACCATTTCGCCATGCGCCGTATACTTTAACCACAGAGGCAAGCGAACTTGGCAGTTTCGGAAATGCTTCCATCCTACGCCAGAAGGCCAATGATCATGTCCTTTTAGGCTACAGATAAATTGTTTCGTTTCCGCATTACGACAACGACTGCACTGTTTTCCACGTTCCTTGCCAAGTTTTATATACCCTCCACTGCTAGTGCTGCCACCTGCCGTCTTTGAGTGGTTACTGCATGCTGCCGTCGAACATGAACAGTTGTCACATTAATGTGACTGCATCACGTATAAAGGGGCTGGGAAAGGATTCGAACACAAATTTGTTCATTAGAGCCGTGCGTCTTACATATCCGTCTCTTCGTAAGGTTCAGATTATGACAGAGATGGTATTGTGCAGCAGTACGGTAGTAACATTTCAGTGGGTTAAAAAGATATTTATGAATAAGGTGATGTAGTCATAGCGCTAGAACGACGTTTGGAACGGCACGAGAGAGTGGGAGTCGCTGAGTAGGCTACGGATGCTGGACACAAAAGCGTGTTTAACCAGCTTTCTGGGAGGTGACGTCCGATGGGCGACGCAAGCCGCGCTGGCGGAGGGTTTCGCTGCGTCACGGAAGGAGCGCCGCCTCGGCCGTGGTGTCGTCAGGGCAGCGCGAGCTGGGCTGGCCGATGCACAAAAGACGGCGGCGGCGGCAGCGGCCAGCACACGGCACACGGCAGCCTTTCGCCTCCCCGGCCTCCAGTACTTTCGCCAGCCATTCGCGGAAGGCAGGCCTCGCAGCCTCTGTTTGCCGCTGCCGAGCTCTACTATTCACTCCGGCACAGCTGCCGACAGTCCCCAACTTGTCCACTCCTCGTGAAGCACCGCTACGCTCTATTCTTCTCTAATTCACCAGAGTCGTGCGCTTTAGTTGTCTGGTTTACTTGAAGGTGACAACTCGCCTGACAGGCAACTCTGTTTGTTTCCTCCTGGAGCCAAGGTGCGCTCTTGAATTCACTTTGCTCATTGCGGAACTAGCGGTTCTTTTTCTTTTTTATCTCGTCGGGTGTCCTTCCCCTAACAACATTGTCGTCTTTATCTAAAGGCAAGTGACATCACGTACACTACCCGTCGCGAATCTCGCAAAGTCTTTTCTATCTGTGTTCTTGCTTCTAACTGTTTGTGCCGGCCGGAGTGGCCGAGCGGTTCTAGGCGCTTCAGCCTGGAACTGCGCGACAGCTACGGTCGCAGGTTCGAATCCTGCCTCGGGCATGGATGTGTGTGCCGTAATTAGGTTAGTTAGGTTTAAGTAGTTCTAAGTTCTAGGGGGCTAATGACCTCAGATGTTAAGTCCCATAGTGCTCAGAGCCATTTGAACCATTTTCTAACTGTTTGTTTGTACTTTCGCGCGGAGACTGGGCATTTGCCGAAAGCAATGTGGCACACTACTTCCTAAAACATAGATCGTGCGAAACCCAACTCGCACTTTTCTCACATAATTTATTGCAAGTATGAATCAAGGCAGTCAGGTACACAAGTACCACATCACCGCTCATCATCAAAAGTACGATCATAAAGGGTTTTACTGAAATTTGAGCCTGAATTGAGCATTTTTTGGTAGGGAGGACGCAGCAAGTTATCTTCGGTGGAGTGCCATCGAGAAATGTAGAAATAACTTCGGTTATGCCCCATGGATATGTGATAGGACCATTGCTGTCCATGTTATATATTAATGACTTTACGAACAATATTAACAATAACCTCAGACGTTTCTAAGATGATGCAGTTCTGTATAATGAAGTACTGTTTGAAAGAAGCTGTGCAAGTCTTCAGTCAGATCTCGAACGACTTTAAAGTGGTGCCAAGATTAAAAACTTGCTTTAAGCCTTCAGCAATGGTAGACTGTGCACTTCACAAAACGAAAAAACGTGATGCCTTACAGTAACAATGAGCCAGAGTTGGAATCTGTCAACTCATACATCTGTGTGGCTGTAAAAAGTTGTATGGATGCGAAATGGAACGACCAGATAGTCTCAGTCGTACGTGAGGGAAGTGGCAGACTGTGGTTCGTTACTAGACTGCTAGGAAAATACAGTCAGTCCACAAAAAAGACTGCATACAAAACACCCGTGCGATAGTCTTGGAGTATGGCTCAAGTGTGTGGGACCCGTGCTAAATAGGGCTAACAGGAGATTTTGAACTCATCCAAAGAAGGGCAGCACGAATGGTCACAGGTTTTTTCGACCCGTACGAGAGTGTCACAGAGGTACTGAAAGAACTGAATTGGCAAACACTTGAAGATAGAGCAAGCTATCCCGTAAAAGACTACTTAGAATGTTTCTAGAACCAACTTTAATTGATGAATACATAAATGTATTAAAACCCACACACCCACATGGATCGCGAAGAGTCTAGACTACTTACAGCACACACGGCAATCATTCCTCCCAAGCTTCATACGGAATGGAAATGAGAGAAAGTTCTAATAAGTGATATTCGGTACAATGCGTCTTACCCCCTACCACGTACTTCACAGTTTGCGGAGTATACGAGTACAAAAAATGGTTCAAATGGCTCTCAGCACTATGGGACCTAACATCTGAGGCCATCAGTCCCCTAGAACCTAGAGCTACTTAAACCTAACTAACCTAAGGACATCACACACATCCATGCCCGAGGCAGCATTCGAACCTGCGACGGTAGCGGTCGCGCGGTTCCTATACGAGTATATGTAGATTGTGATATAGATACGGATGTACATTACAATGGATTATTTTTGACCCATTACGGATACAATGCACAACCAGCATCTTGTATGGTGTTCTCGTTGACTGAAGACATTTTCCTGTTTGTGACGGCTGGGTATCTTGCTGATAGAAATCACAGAGTTTTATGGAAACATTCGGCTAAACGAATTTTTAAAATGTTTGTGTCCGTGACAAGACAACTGCGAAAATTACGCACTGATAAAATCTAGCCACTGTGCTTCAAAATCTTCTGCATATACATTACCGCTTATGAAAAATTTAAGTTCAAAAATGTTCAAATGTGTGTGAAATCTTATGGGACTTAACTGCTAAGGTCATCAGTCCCTAAGCTTACACACTACTTAACCTAAATTATCCTAAGGACAAACACACACACCCATGCCCGAGGGAGGACTCGAGCCTCCGCCGGGATCAGCCGCACAGTCCATGACTGCAGCGCCTTAGACCGCTAGGCTAAGCCCACGCGGCAAAAATTTAAGTCGTAGAAGAAAAATCATATGTAAATCCAGCACTGAAGGACATGCAGAATGCTGAAGCCCAGCTTCTGTTCGCCTCGTATGGCAGGCACTAGCCCGGACATGCAAAAAGAAGCGAACAGGGCACGTAGGCATACAAAAAGAAGCGAACGAGGCACTTCAATTTACGTATCTAGAGAGAAAAGATGTAACAAAACATTAATTTACTAAAACAAGACTACAGTAGTGTTCGTCTATTATGCTTTCGACGCTTGATGAATGCTACATATTTTCAAATGACAAAAAGATATTTTCATGTGATATAATTACAGTTAAACAAGTTCAGATTTTTTACTTTACTTGTACTGTGAAACCTTATTTCTATCTGAATTTCATGACTGTAGGTCAACAGGATTTACCCTATAGGTTTTGATGAGTGAATTTGCGATTATCAAAATATGTGACACAAATGGCCGTATCTTATAATTGATTTGATTTAGAAGCTTAAAATTTTTACACCATCAAGAGCCCATAGACTTTAATATGTGACACAAATTTGAAAGTGATAAGTTCCTGAGAAAAGCGGTTCTTAACAGAGAGACAGATGAACAGCAAATTGATCCTAAAGGGTTCCGTTTCTACGGATTGAGGCACGGAATCCTAAAAACAGCAATAACCAAAATGAAGGCAGTCTGTTCCATAGTATACATCTGCGTAAACCACGTCCACAAGTCCTGGCGGGCCCGTCTGAACCGACCGACCGCCGTGACATCCTGAGGCGCGTGGGGTCAGCTCACTGCTCTCCCTGACGTTGTCAGTTTTCGTGATCTGGAGCCGCTTCTGCTCGGTCAAGTAGCTTCTCAGTTGACATCACGAGGTTAAGTGCACCCCGACCCACTCGTCTCACCGTGAACAACACTCTGGCAGTGCAGGGAATCGAACCTGGGGGACCCCACCGCTTGGCAGTCAGCCGCGCTGACCACTCAACTCCGGAAGCGTAATATGCTTGAATTCTCCTTGACACGCTTCCCACAAGACGTTTACAAGACGTTCGAGACGAGACTTTGTTGCTCAAACCTTTCCTACTCTTCGAGTTCATCCTATTTAGTCAGTGATGTGTGTGAGTAGGTTTCCTGTGACAACTCGATCTAGACATTCAGCAAGCCGTTCCAAGTAGTTCATTCCTGCCTCGTGGAGAAAGATGCTAACCAGCTACGAGCGGTATGCTCGTGCATCATCTTTTTTAAAGACGAACCTATTACGGATATGTTGGCTGTAGAGCTGGACAATATGTTAGCTATACTCCATATTAGTGCGTTTCGTTTTTGCAAAGATATGATTTTCATGTGACCTTGCTTACGCCCGCCTCGAGCCTCAGGGAAGTAAAAAATATATAAGCCACATTTCAAAAACATTGCATAATATATAACTGTTGCACGCCATAATCAATTTTATCTCGAACTAGTAAATTTCTGATATCGAAGTACTTTGCTCTAATGGGATTCTAATGTATTTCTTTCATCTTTTTCAGGTAAATGAACTTTAAAATGGGAACCTAAAGAAGGATTTAGCTGCTAGAAAAGGTGCCTAGTGGTGAGTTTTTACGAGCTCGAATCCCTTCTAAGGAACAAGTATTTTTAGACACAAGTGAATTATTGACATTTAGTTGCTAGCATTGATTTACGTCAATGACGAAAGTTAAAAATATGTGCCCGGCTGAGATCCAGACCCGGGCCTCCTGCTCAGTTTTTTTTATTCCCTTTCCGTATCTGCCTAAAAGCTCTAGCACTTTTTTTCATTGTTAATGCTCCTACCTAACTAAGTTTAATCTACAAAAAAATCAAACCTACCCCTACTTGGCACCGCCATTTTTACCCTACCATAAAAAAATGAACTGTCCTTCTTCAGGCGTTGCCCTTAACTACCACTCCCAAAAATTCTCCCAGGGCAATAGGATCCATGGAGCTATAAAATATTTATTTATTTATTTTTATTGCATGATTATTATTAGTAAATGTGTACAAATGAAAATTCTATGAAACAGACTATTACAAAAATGTGATTCAAAGGATACACTAAAATAATTTTTTTATATTACTTGTGCTACTTCAGCTAAAAGAATCTTTCTTCAAGAAATGGTGCAACTGGAGCTTTCTTGTCCAACGTCATTAGCGTTTGCTATCTCCAACAGTGCCGTCTAAATTATCTACAACAGACTCATTCTGCTTGCTAACGCCTCAGTGAAATGAGCTTCCCATGAATCAGCCAGTCTCTTTCCTTCCCCAGCGCTTACAATTCAGGTCATTCTGTCTCCGAATTGATGATGCGCAGAACGTCACACTGAGCCTGGAACTACGCAACGAGAGAGCGGTTTACAAAAAATTTGCAGAGAGCGTGCGCTACCTCGGTGTCTGTTCAAGAGCATTGTGAGCGTTTTGCAGGAACCACCAGTAATCAGGCGCCATTTTCTCCCCTTCACCGAAGGTGTAGTCGATGGTCATTCCCTTGACACATGTAAGCGCATGATATTTTGCGAGGCGAAAGTAATAGTCATCCGGACACAGGAGGGCCCGAGGTTCAATCATGTTGGGTGTGACACGGAGGTAACAAGCTAAGACCTTCTGTGTCGGTCGCCAAACGCTGGATGACGACACGCGCTTGTAGCGATGTTCATCGGTGACCAGGAGGCTACGGTCAGGGCAAAGTGGGGAGTCTGTTAATCCGATAGCGTGGAGTCGGTGTCTCGTCGCATCTTTTTTGGTGGTGACTTGATACCACATCGCGTGCAAGATGGTTGGCAGAAAGTGATGGTGCATCTTTTTCCACACTCGTGGCCAGTTGACAATCGGATACTTATTTATTTCAAATTTCTGCTACCAGTCACTTTTTATTTCATGCTTAATCTAACGTAATGTAACGCGTTTCGAACATGTTCTGTTCATCATCAAGCGTTTATACAAACATACATACATAGAGAAATGTTACTTAAAAGTAAACAGTCTTAAACTAGATTAATCTAGAACACTTTGTCCATTGTATTTTACTGTAGCTGCTGGTGTGGCATTTGGGGTGAAGGAGGGGGGGCAGTATATATCTAGAAATCGAAGTCAGTGATGTCTTCTGCTGGTTTTCTTCTTTGTTGTTGACTATGTACAACACAGCAATTTCATGATCTTGCTGCTTCACTTGCATCACTGGTGTAATGGCGGAGCTGTTGATTGACATTACACCATTGCACATTATATTTTGTCACTGATTGCCACTACACAAATTGCTTCGATGTGTAAATACACCAGCAGAAGACATCACTGATTTAGATTTCTAGATATACACTGCCCCCTTCCTTCCCTCCAAATGCCACACCAGCAGCTACAGTAAAAAACAATGGAAAAAGTGTTCTAGATTAATCTAGTTTAAGACAGTTTATTTTTAAGTAACATTTCTCAATGTATGTATGCATGTATAAACGCTTGAAGATGAACAGAACATGTTCGAAACGCGTTGCATTACATTAGATTAAGCATAAAGTAAAAAGTGACTGGTAGCAGAAACTTCAAATAAATAATTATCCCACACAGTCACGGTTCACAAACATAGCCATTATGGCTGAAAATAATCGGATACTTGGTTTCTACCACGTTGCGTGGAACAGCCCACGGAAGGGTGGTATAAAAAAAATTTGCCTTCGGCGGGCGCGTTGCGGCCTGATCCGAAGTCACATAGCTGCATTCGAGAATGAATGTCGATACATGGGACGGATGGGTCGCGACGTGCGCCACTGGTTCCGGCGGACGTGAGAGGCCGGCATCAGGACCTCGAATAGACGATCCTTGAAGGAGGCACGTTGACTGGCCCATCCTTCCCACATACTGCTCGTGTAAAGGGCAGCTGCCTGTTCCCGGACTTTGTCCTGTGGATAGGAAATAAGGGAAGGCCGGCTCAAGCCTGCAACCCATCACTGCCAGTAGCTGGATGACCTGTGCCACGTGATTGAGTTTTGACGCCATGTTGACGTCCGGGTATTCCACACGTTGCAGCTAGTTGAAATCCCAGAGGAAGTTCTGGCACGCCATCACGCGTTCATTCGCAAATGTGGCTCCCAGATATATCAGTTCAGTAACTGGTAGGAGGGGGCCACAGCGTCTGGCCCGAGTCCGCGCCGGATTTCCAGCGCTGCCGACTTGTTGATGTCCGGAAGAGTGCCCGCATCTTGTTCATATCGCTCGATCCAGTTTAGTACGCTGCATACTTCATTGGTGGAACAAATCAGCAGTAGCAACTCGTCGGCATACGCCCTATAGTAGAGGGCTGATGTCAGAAAGCCTGTGGTTGAGGCTCCCGAGGAGTGGCTCGAGCGCGATTGCATAAAGGTAGGAATAAAGCAGGCAGCCTTGTGGCAGAGACCTCGTATTGTTATTGTGCCCACCTTCTGTCCGTTTACATGGACGAGAAGGCGTCGCAGGGTGTCGATGAACCTCGGGGTTGACCCACGCCGTCCGTCGCCTGTAGGACGAAGTTAGGGTGCACTCTATCGAAGGCCAGATTCAAATTGATGGGGACGATCACCTCTCGGGCGGCACACCGAGGTGATCGCTATTAATGCCCTGCAGTCGCCGGTGGTAATTTGTATGTTGGTATCTCCGCCCTGCGAAATCTGTTCTGTGGCAAGAATCATTGGCAAAATCTTCTTAATGCGGCCTGTCAAAAGCCTGGAGAAGATCTTGTTGTCGGCGTTCAACAATGTAAGTGTCCGATAGCCATGGACCGATTGCCCTCCAGCCGGCTTGTGAACCGGTATCATTTGCAGCCTCGCTTTAATAATATGTGGTGTCTGTTCTTTCGTGCATGTCAGAATGAACAGACACCTCATGCGAGGGCTGGAACTTAAATAGTGGCAACTGTTTATTCATAACCGATACAAAAGAGTTACATGTTTGCACCTGTTACTGTCGTTCAAAGTAGTCACCAGCGTTGTGTAGAACCCGTTGCCAGCGATGTGGAAGGCGTAGTATACCGTTAGCAGAGCCTGTTCTGTTGATGGTGCGGGTGGAGCGGAGTGCTGTCTGTCGAATCTCTGGAACAGTTCTGAAGCGAATGCCACGAAGTGATTCCTTCATCTTAGGAATCAAATCAAAGTCACAAAGACTTAAGTCCGAGGTGTATTGTGGATGGAACAGTACTTCCCAGTCCCATCGACCGAACAGAGCAGTCACAGCTTCCACTGTGTGCGCCCGCGCATTGTCGTGCAAAATGACGGGTGGGTTGCGCAGAAAGTGTTGCCGCTTCTTTCGCAAAGCTGGTCGCAGGTGATGCCCCAAAAACGAACAGTAGTACTGTGCCTTGACGGTCTGCCGTGGAGAAACGTAATGCGTTAAGAAACACCATCACAGCCGCACACGAGAATCACCATAACTGAGGCACTTTCGACTGTCTCGGCGACCCATAATGACGCCATTCGTTGGATTGGCGTTTCAGTTTGGCTCGCACGATGTGGCACATGTCTCATGTCATGCAATACGGCGTAAGAAAGCCTCTCCTTCGCGTTCATAGTGCTCCAAGTAAGTCAGAGCAGCGTCGTAACGCATCCATTTCTGCATTTCCGTCAAGTCATGCGGAACCCATCGTGATTCAATTTTTCGCATGCCCAGGCGTTCCTTCAGGATGCGAAGCACAGTCGTATGCGCCAATCCGGTTTCATGGGCGAGCTCACGAATCGCATGGCGTCGATCACTGTCCACTAACGCGGCAACAGCATGCACTTCTTCAGAGACGCTAGGACGACATGCCTCATGTATGTCTGCCACAGTTTGCCGACCTTCGTTGAAGACTTTTACCCAACGTGCCACTGTTCTCTACGGCAATGCCGTTTCCCCGCAAGCCTCTTGAAGACCTTGATGACACTGTCATGCTATACGACCTCTGGCACATTCAATCTTAATCCAGCTCCGTTGTTCCTGTTCTGAAAACATAGTGACACCGTTACGTTAGACCGCTCGCTCACAAGTGACTGTGTTTCCCTAAATTGTGCGCACGCCAGTGACGTGAGACGGGCGAGTCCATTTGCTCGGAGATAAGGTAGGTATGTCAACAACGTGTGCTGTCAGCAACAATAGTAGATTCCATTGCATAGCGTCTCCACAACAGTGTTGCCACTATTTAAGTTCCAGCCTACGTATATACAAACGGAGACGAGGACGAACAATGATCTCTTCAGCGCAGATGCACATCAGACTCGAACTTTTACAGAAGTCGGCGAAACGCCGCGAGTAATGGGGCATTATAGTAGTAGTGGAAAAGCTGAGAATATGGGTCTCACGGAAGACGTGCTAGGATAGTCCGTGCTTTTGTGGTGATCACTGTACCTGGGTGGCGAGGCAGTCAGCGCGTCAGCCTAAAAAGCAGGAAACTGAGGTTCGAATCCCGGTCTGGCATAACTTTCCCCATTGATTTAAATTAATGCCCACTAGCAGCCAATATCTATAATTCCTTTGGGCCTAAAAGTGTAATTAAAATACAGTTTTCAAGTTCAAATTTTCAATTGGCACCTCATTTGCTGTACATGATTTCGAAGACATTTCAAAGGCGCGTTGAATGTTTCTCCAATCTAAAAGGGGCGAGTCCGTTGCTCCAGCGAGCATGAAGAGTAACGCGATACCGAACAAGATACACGAGCAACGACATGTTAAAGGTTTAGTTTGGTATTCGTGTATTTCCGACAGGCATGTGGTAAATGCGCAAGCGTGAACTATGGCGACGCTATTACCAAATGTGTCCAGACAAGCCAAAGTGCTGTTATTCTTGTCTTGGCTGCCGAAGGACAAACACAGGTAGACATTAACTGGAGAATGAAACAGCAGGTCTGTCAAAACGACTGTTGTGGAATGGTACGACCAAGTTCCATGCTGGTCGCGGTCCGACAAGAGACGCCGGTCGGTTTGGGAGGGCACCGTCGACCACTACGGACAAGTGGGAGACACACGAGCACGTCCCTATTGCCCTTATCTCTCGCCATTTGATTACCATGCATTCGGTCCATTAAAAAGTTCTTGAAGAGTCGACAGTTGCTGTCTGACGATGACGTGCAGCAGACAGTTGCGGACGTCTTCACGCAGCAGGGAGTGGTGTTTTCACTAAACGTGTATCTTCAACCTGCTGCGTCGGTAGGATGAGTGTCTCAATGCACACGACGACTTTGTTCAAATGGATCAAATGGCTCTGATCACTATGGGACTTAATATCTGAGGTCATCAGGCCCCTAAACTTAGAACTACTTAAACCTAACTAACCGAAGAACATCATAGACATCCATGCCCGAGGCACGATTCCAACCTGCGACCGTAGCAGCAGCGCGGTTCCGGACTGAAGCGCCTAGAACCGCTCGGCCACAGCCGCCGGCGACGATTTTGTCTGAGTGGCATACCGGTTCTGGACTCTACGACCTTAGAACGGAAACTTTTTGATCGTCCTTTATATTTTAATCTTCACTTTCAGGCAAATCAGTTCTCAAAACAGTGGTTTATTTTCAAGTTTTGTTCAGAAAGCATGGAACATAATACATTTAAATGCCGATCGGTATTCTATCAACGATGAATATATAAATCATGAGAAAGCAGCAAGGTTCACATTACGTTGTGATCTTAGGTCTTTTGACACTTCATTTATTTAGCTAGCAGCAACTGACAATGATCTTTTTTACCGTGATTTTTTTTCCAAAGCTAGATCTCACTCTGGTCAATCTGATACCCGATTTGTCTATCTCCTGTTCTTCGTTTGGCTGTGGAAATTCGGACAAAAATTCATTGTGTAATTTGTAGGGAATCTTGTTTTCACTCCGTTTAAACGTTTGATCGAAAAACAGAACCTATGCAAGTCATGGGATAGTGAAAAATTTATTTTGAGCAGTTTATGTCACTGAAGCCCGTTATGGTCATTCGCCCTCCACGACGTGGGTTGTAATGAATGCGCGAATAACGAATGCGTAAACAAACGAAACACATCGCCCACTATTCTACCTTCTTTTACTTTTAGTGAATGAAGTGAAAGTCTACGTGGCGTAGAATATTTATCGGTAGGTAGCTTGAGACTTAGGTTACATTTACAGTAATGATTGCTGATAAATCATTTGTGTGTACGTTTTTAAGGACTTTAATATCCTTAGCTTACCCGTGCCCTAAAGTTGCTAATTACAACTACCTAGCTAAGTCCGCCCCAATAGCTTAAGGGTTTGCCGGCACGGTAGCTCTTCGGTCAGAGGGCTGCTTGCCCTCTGTAACAAAAAGACTGAGTAAAGGAATCAACGATCAACTTGAACGGATGTCTTGTAACGTCCGCCCAGACCAAACGCAACGAAGTATATCGAGCAAAATGAAAATAAATAAATAAAATAAAATAAACGGTCAGCGCGTTGGAATGCGACGCACGGGGGCCCGGGTTCGATTCCCGGCTGGGGTGGGAGATTTTCTTCCCTCAGGGACTTGGAGTTGTGCTGCCCTCATCATCATTTCATCCCCACTGTCTACGCGCAAGTCGCCCAATGTGGCGTCGCACTCAATAAGACCTGCGCTTGGCGGTCGACCTTCCCGCCTGGGAACTCCCGGCCACTGATGCTATACGATCATTTCCATTTTTACAACCAGCTCAGACACATCCGTATTGCCTATTTTACGATTACAGCTATTGCTGGATACCACACACCAGTGATGAACCGCAGCAAAGAGGTATTCATGAGGAGTGGCGTTCAAATCGCCGTCTGCTCATGTTCATTTAGTTTTCTTATGGTATCCTAAATCACTTGATGGGAATGACAGGATGGCTCCTTCAGTAAGGTTGCAGTCTATTTTCCCCTCATCCTCGTCCGTCAAACTTGGCACACCCTTTCTAACATCAGCTAAATCGACGAAATGTTAAGCTTTAACACTGCCATTTTCCGTCATTTCTATTCAGTGTGAATTCAATATATTCAATGAACTTATACGCGGTTTTCTCAATTCCTGTCGTTTGAAAGGAGAATAGACTTCTGCCTTCATTGTCCTAGAACAATACGTTCGCGCTGGTCGTTTGTGAATAACAGTTCCGAAGCATCCTGCTTTAGCCTTCAAGTACTTCCCCAGACGAGCACACTTGGATGACGACAAACACATTAGGAAGGCGGAACGCCAGCCGCAGTGGAATGCTCAACAATAGGTCTGTTGTCGTCTTCTGCGACTCCTTTACTCGCATGGCGACATCACGGATACTGGCGAAGAGACGAGCTCCGAGTTTTGGACCCCACTTAGCCGTGCGGCTGGAACTGATAATATAACGCCGTATGGCCACCCGCCCTGGTGCATGTCTTTCAGTTGGACGTCGCTTCGCCGAATGATCCAACGACACACGGCGTGCCCTGCTGGTCACCCAGCCAAGTAGTAACAGCAGCCGACGTTGTTTAATTTGTTGATCGGGTGGGAATCTGTGTGTCCAATGTGACAAGGGTGTTGGCTCTAGATATGATGAAAGATATCAATAATTAAGGCCAATAACTAAATTTCTTCCTCTTTCAAGCGTTTATTCGGCTCAGTCAGTTGAGTTAGAAGGACTTTAAGGTTTTCTCAGAATGATTGCTGAATGTATGTTTTCCTGAGCCTGAAGAAGGGAGTTCAGTCAGTTATCGAAGCTTTGTGCATAAAATGGAATCCTCAACTCTCGTCGAAAGCCGAAAACAAAACAGCAAAGTGTTTGGTATCCTGCGGCCGTAACAACGAAAGAAAATGTTTCTTTTTACAACCGATGCTCAAACACACTGTCCTATTGCTGTTAGAGAACAAATAATAATTCGCATCTAAGAAATAGTTTACTTGTCATATACAATGAACCATCGAAAAATATATAAATAATGTACTACACTTCTAGATGTAGTCAGAGCAACGTTTCTCCGGAGATTGTAACATTACCCTATTTATCTGTGTTAACATCTCTCTGGTGGCTGCGCCTCAGTCGAATCTAGCTGAAATGTGGCTGCAAAAATTTTACAGTCCAAAACACTTAAACTGCACTTTGACATTAAATAACCTACCGTTTATGGACAGATCGAGTTTCATTTACTATTATTTATCCACAGATAATGGGTAATCCACAGAGTACATGCGACTGATATCCCATTATGGTGGGAGTGCAGTACCCTAACATAAACGAAGATTCACAGTAATTAACGTGTGGCAAGTGAATCACTTACACATTCGCTAATAACACTGTCCTTCCAAGTTCATGGTCATATCAAAACAAAAACGACGTGCACAGTAAGCATAATTCGGAAGTAGCACAATTCACAGTTCAATACTATTGTTACTGTTGGCAGAATGCGTTATCGAAGTTTAGCACAGTTCTTGAGATTAACTGCAAGTTTCCACTCAATCACTCAAAACAGTCGCTAGATTTTAGTAAGATCTCCCGGATCTGAAATGTACGTAAAACTCGGCACATTGTACGAGTTGTAATGTGAGCTAATTCGTCTGCAGTGCATTGTGCAATAAGTTCGGTCACAGATCTTGCTCACGTTATACTCTTCCGCAGACGGACTGAAATGGCTTCCAGCAACCTCTCTTTTATAATGTTATAATAATCAGCAATACATTCAGCTATTGTTGCTTGCTGTCTTTTCACAAATTACAATTACAGATTTACATTTCTGATTAACAGAATAGTGGGGAGAGGTTCTTCTGAATGTCAACATTTGGTTGCAACAATAAGTGTTATTGAATTATGTTGTCTAGTTAGTAAAAACACGGTATTATGTTTCAGTAACAATGTTTTAACTATAAATGCTGATTACTGTGGAACTAAATGAGTGCAGAAGTTACTACCACGTCTCCAACACTAGCTGTATGTACTGTATAATTATTCACATATACTTTTGATGTACTTCATCTAAAAGTTAGTAATGAGATATATGTTTACATATGAGCATTGATAACGAAGTTTTCAATTACTGGTATTTGCCATTAGCAAAGTTTTTAGGTAAATTAATTACACAAACAGACTCTGATTAACTAAACGATTGTACTGGAAAATAAAGTTAAGTTCGCTAGGCACTGAGCTAATTTTTGAGATTTTTGGTATTTTGCACATGCCGTACAAGTGATAGCTCGAAAGTATTTGAAAATATGGGGTATTGTGCATATGCCATTCAAGTGTTAATCTCGAAGATATTTGCCAAAAAATGGGGGTGGGGGTAGGGCGAAAAACGTAACAGGGTTAAAGAATCCACCTGCCTTACGACATGGTACAGTTGCAGTCTGAGGAGTCTTTAGTTATTCCTTGTCGCCATTGCAGAAAGTATGGAGACTGAGATGCCCTATTTAATTATCTGCTTTCTTTGAATTCTTAGGATTTATCATTTTCATAGCGTAAACATCGTGTCTCAAATGTAATGGTGTCCTGAACCCAAACGTTGGTTTGGACACTGCAGCACTTTGCTAGGCAGCGTACTATTTGGAGGCGGTAAGCCTTTGCCATCTTCCGACTCTTGTCAATCATAGGAGGACATAATGTTTGAAGTGGACTACGGACCAGAGATGAAAGAAACCGAAAGTCGCATAGAAAAGTTCTACGTCACACTAAGGAATGAACTGTGAACCATTAGATTTGTAGTCTCACACTTAACCACCGAGCCACAGTGGCAAATAAAAATAGCAGTTGAACGTGAGGACTGGGAAATTCAGCATTACTACTACGTAGATAAGCCTCTTTTCCAAAACATTATTCTGTTAGGATGAAAATGTTAAGCATGTGGCACACCATAAATTTTGTAATGCCATCTCATTTCACTGCTAGAAACTACCATAACTACATACGGAACGTTTGTTTGACTTTCTTACTGTTGAAACATCTAGCTAACAGGTTGCGAGATATTATTACTTTGCTATTAAATACTGACACCCGATAAGTAGTTACATTCTCACACTGGATATTTACTAGTTGCATTTTGGGCACTCAGTAGCTGTTAGCCGTCCAGTTACCAATCACAATACGGAGTTTCTTCTCGCAAAGCCAAGCCGATTCGGCTGGGGCTATGATGAAAGAGGATCCATATTGTACGTTTCTTCTTAATGTACCTCTAATGTGTGTCAGTTTAAAAGGAAAAACCAACAGTTCGTTTATAAATGGTGTCCATAAGTAAAGTAAGGTACTTAAGTGTGGTTTAATTTCTATCGTGGAATTAGCAAAAATGTTATTGAGAATAAAATGAGTTGGGATAACTCTTCATTCGCAAAGGAAGGCAAGCCAGCAAGGATTTTATTAAACAATATTAATTCTGAGCAAAATTCTCCATATCCCAACACATGAAGAGAAAAAGTAAGATTAAAACTTATTTGTTCTGTATTTCAAATAGTAGTAATGTATTCTGTTTTGCTGTAATTATCTATGTAAATGGTAAAGCTGGGATAAAGTCAGACTTCTATCCCGGGTCTCCGAAACTTCAACGCTATAAACGATTTGCTGAAGAAACAGTTACTGAGAAAACCGCGACTCGTAGATTCTCAATTAAACAAGAGGCGACTCAGCAAAGTCTGTCCCAGTATTTTTCTGAACGATTTCCTAGTCGGTTACCAACATTTTCACTGTAAATTTCTATCGATATATTCCTGATACACATCCACAGACATTAAATTGTGCGAACCACTTTAATTCGTTCGGTATGCTGGAAATCCTACGACAGGCTTACGCAAAGCTTTGATCACGTAAAATTCGTACACTCGCTTCTAAAGCATTTTTGTTAATTAAAGACTGGACGTTCCCGAAGGTCAAATTTGAACCTTTTATTTGTTGTTTCTAACAGCGAACAAAACTTTTGTATTTACTAGGATTTAAGACATTATGGGGAGAAGCAATATCGTATCCGATTTTGTACATACCGTGGACAGAGCTAGTAATTTACATTTCGACTAATAAGAACATACACACTGATCATGACTAACTTTTCATGCGGCAGAGATTTTCTCCTTCCCATTAAAGTATTTACGCCAAATAGTCGATTTTGTTCTGGTTTTTCCTTTTTGCATAAGTGTCTTGTCGTACGAATATTTGTTCCATTTTTAATTTTATTGATACCCTCTCAGTAATATGCACTCCGACGCTCACTTAAGCCTGCCTCTCAAGCACCAAAACGCATCAGCTGGGTGTAGCAGGAACTTTCCAGTTCATATATCCTAGGTAGCTGATGACTACGAATATCTTCGGTAGCTTGCTTCACAGACTGCACAAAAAATTTGGTCTTGGCACAAAAAAATTAGCTTTCGCAGGAAACGTGGTCGTAAATAGATGGTAACAATACAGGCCATCTTTCCCTTGCACCTGGGCCTTACAAGTATTCCGAGAACACCCGCAGACTGCAAGTTTTCAGCTAACCCTACGACTTGGCGCAACTTCATGGCGTCCTGTGCATCCTTCGCGTGCGGTATAAGCCAGTACAATTAGTTTCATATTAGTACTGTCGTTGAAATTTAGCACAAAGCAATTATTACTGCGAATGCCCACGTATGGGGAAGTTTCTTAATGACATTATCCGCATAAATACCCCGTCAGTCCAAAACGTTTGTAGACTAAGTAATTAATACACGCCGCGCAGGATTAGCCGAGTGGTCTAGCCGCTGCAGTCGTGGACTGTGCTGCTGGTCACGGCGGAGGTTCGAGTCAAATTGGTTCAAATGGCTCTGAGCACTATGGGACTTAACATCTATGGTCATCAGTCCCCTAGAACTTAGAACTACTTAAACCAAACTAACCTAAGGACAGCACACAACACCCAGCCATCACGAGGCAGAGAAAATCCCTGACCCCGCCGGGAATCGAACCCGGGAACCCGGGCGTGGGAAGCGAGAACGCTACCGCACGACCACGAGATGCGGGCGGAGGTTCGAGTCCTCCCACGGGAATGGGTGTGTGTGAGTTTGTCCTTAGGATAATTTAGGTTACGTAGTGTTTAAGCTTAGGGACTGATAACCTTAGCCTTTAAGTCCCATAAGATTTCACACACATTTGAACATTACTAATACACAAAGAAACGTCAATATGGCGGTTTTAATGTTTCAGATGTTTTACAGTCTCCGCTCACTTGAGTACAACGCGCAGAACGTTCTCACCATGAGAAACTGTCAGAAAGGACTTTCTTTGGATGTTGTTCTACTCGGGTGTCAACGTGGCTTGAATGTCGGTTATATCGCCGAAGCATTGACCTTTGATGTGAGTTTCTGCACTTCGTCGTGATGCGATATGTTTCAGTTGGTAACACCAAATACCTGCATCAGAGATGATTTCTTTTTTCAGAAAAAAACTGTACGCTCTTCTCATTCGGCAAGCATCCAAGCGTCGTCGTTTTTCTTCGGAAGTTAAGGTGTGCAGGACGAACTTTGCACACACTTTTCTCTTTTTTCAAAACGTACTGGAGAATGTCTAACACTCAATTTAGAGATGTTGCTCCACTGAGGTTTGTGAGACGACACTGCTGACACACTATGGCCGCTCGTCAACTATTTAACACTGCCTGCTCACAACTGACTGATCGAATGCACATCTCTTGTTTACATTTGTTGGTTCAAGCAGCCACCTTAGGTACGGCGCTGACGTCGATTATATGTCAGAAATGAAATGAGTCCCGGCACGTTTTGGACGGACGGTGTCCGCCAGGTTACCAGCTAGTCTGTGCAGGGGCTGTCTGGGGCGCAGGCTTTTGATTTGAACAGCAGCTATGTTCTCATGAATTGGCAGCTGCTGGTTATTGCAGATTTTCTTTATTCCCAGAGAAGCTCATTCTTTCTTTTCGGGTTAGGAGGTGGACTGCGGCTCAAAGCAGATGCCCAGAATAGTGAGTGCACTTGATTGTGCCAGTAACTGCTCGCATTGTTTGATTTAGTAGTGTATCTACCAGCTTTATGTGGCTGCCGTTTACCCACACAGGGCTGCAATACTCCTGAGTAGATAAGGCCGAGGGCGAATGATCCTAAGGTCGAAGCTGCTGAACCCAATATTGCAGCACATAATTTTTGCTGAGTATTTCTTGGCCTCAATTTAGTTACAGTCTTTTTTAGATGCTAGTTAAATGACACCGTTCTGCCAAGCATAATTCTAAGGTACCGTGTACATTTTTTATGGCCAGGTGGCTACCCTCGAAAAATATGTCCAGTTCTCCGTTGGCTGGTATGTTATTCAGATGAGAGTATGCGGATGAAGTTTCGTTAGGTTTCGATTCAAGCCCCCATTCTACGAAAGTATTGTCTGATTTTACTTATGTGTTTTATTACCGTATCTTCGGTGACTTCGATTTGTTTGTGTTGTGTTGTTATCACTCAGTCATCGCTATAGACAAACTTCTTGGACTAAATGGCTAGCGTATCTGCAATGTACAAGCTAAATAGTAGCGGAGCTAGCACAGAGCCTTGAGGTAGGCCATTGTTGAGGGCCTTCTTGTCAGTAGCGGTGTTGCCTGTAATTACCTGAAATGGTCTATCAGTTAGCATATAGTTAAGAAACTGTGCCACTCTTCTACAGGGTATTATACTGAGCAGCTATAATAATTTTAGCGTACACTTTACACGGTACCGTTAATAGATTTATGCACCAATGATTACCACCATTCATTCCTGTTACCCTTCTTGTAGATGTGTATCGCAGGTGCTATTGCCCATTCTTCTGTTACTGTCTTCGTACTCTGGCATATATTAAGGACACTTCCAACTGCATTTGAGGCACACTTAACGAGCTCTGTGGTAAGTCTAATGCAATCAGGGGCTTTCTTATTTTTCATACATTGTAACGCTTTTATATCAAGATTAAATTATTCAGAGCATTTATTTTCCTAATTTTATGGAGATAGTTCCGTAAATTGCGCCATTTCTGCGCTGATTTCATTCTACTGAATGTCCTATACAAAACGAGAACTTAGGAAAATTCTATACTCGACAGACAATACATTACAAAACAAAACAGTATACGAAGCGTAACATACAATTTTAATTATCACCTCGGAAAAATAAAGAATTATACACTTATTTCTGGCACACGTCCGTAGTCATGATACATACTGAAACGATACGCTGCAGTACCGTAGAAGGCCGCTACAGGAGGCCAAATGAAATGTCACTCTGTCAGTGAGCTGTGCCATTTTGTTTGTCTCCTCTAGCGGCCTGCTGCTATACTGTTGGGCGAGGTTTCAATGTATATTAGCACTGCAGAGATGTACCAGCTCTAAAAAAGTTAACTGAGCAATTTTATTTTTTGAGCGGATGGTTAAAAAATGGTTCAAATGGCTCTGAGCAACTGCTGTGGTCATAAGTCCCCTAGAACTTAGAACTACTTAAACCTAACTAACCTAAGGACGGCACACAACACCCAGGCATCACGAGGCAGAGAAAATCTCTGACCCCGCCGGGAATCGAACCCGGGAACCCGGGCGTGGGAAGCGAGAACGCTACCGCACGACCACGAGATGCGGGCGATAGTTAAAACATTACGAGTAGACCTCGTATTTACACTGCAGTCTATACTTCACGTCGATTGTTTTTCGCAGACAATTGCTTCTACATAAAAGAAAGCTCGTATCTTCGTACCGGTAGGTCGTTAGTTACGTATGTCAATGTCATCATCCACTACTTATTCTTCGAAGTATGTAAGAGAAAGCAGAATTTTTGAAGTTTTTGAGGTAGTACTTTTATTCTAGCAGTTGAAATGAGCCCTAAGATGTTACGAGTACTGAGATTTTGGTGTTATTCACGACTACCAAATATTCAAGAACCTTTATGTGTGTGTGTGTGTGTGTGTGTGTGTGTGTTTCTGTGTGTGTTTGTGTTTGTGTGTTTGGAAGGGGAAAGTAATTTTTTTTAGATTTGTATATCCTGTAACGTAAATGCGCTAAAGATTCAATAGCTTCAGCGTTTACGTAATTTTTATACGCCGGCGTGCAAAACTTGAGGACGAAAGTAACTTTCGAATGATATGTCACAACAAAGTAACATAACTAGACGAAACTTGGACCATACGTAGAAATAAATTCTACAATGTTCTGCAGAAGGTATCTGAAAGAAATACGCAATGAGACGAACAGAAATGACACTTTAATTCAAAGACAATAATTATCCTGAAGTCACCGCGATTCACTATGCTTCCCCGGACATTACAAAAGGCTGGACATGCTTTTCAATATCGTGTGTGAAGACCACGGACGGAAGTGCATCCTCTGCAACGTGCTCCCATTCCTCCACCAGCGCTGTTGACAACCGTTGTATGGTCGTTGCTGTGTGTGGACGCCCTGCAGTACGTCTACCTCAACGCATCCCACACGTGCTCGTTGGGATTTAAGTTCGGGGGAACGGGCAAGCCATTCCAGTCGACAAATGTCTTCTCCTTCCAAGAACTCCTCCACCTGCGCTGCTCGATGCGTCCAGCACTGTCATCCATAAAAATGAAGTAAGACACAAATGCAGCCCTGAAAAGAGGCACCTGGGGAACGAGCACAGTGTTGCAGTGACGTTGACCAGTGGATGTACCTTGTTCAAAGATCTGGAGGTCAGTACGCCGATGCTAGTTATTATACCTCCTCACACTATAGCACCTGGCCCACCAAAAGGATCATATTCAAAGGTATTCCTTGGTGCATTACGTGTTCGTAACTCTCGTCATATGAGCATACGTCCAGAGTCACTAGTCAGACTGTATCTACTCTCATCCTACATGCGACACTACTCCTGCCGTCCTTTCTGGCCGAGCGGTTCTAGGCGCTTCGAATTCTGCCTCGGGTATGGATGTGTGTGACGTCCTTAGGTTAGTTAGGTTTAAGTAATTATAAGTTCTAGGGGACTGATGACCTCAGATTTTAAGTCCCATATTGCTCAGAGCCATTGGAACAATTTTCTGACACTACTCTTGGGTGGTTCAGTCGCTATGCTCTCGGCATCCATGTGCGTGCGTCATCGAAACACAACGCACTGCTCATAGTGCAAAGAGACCACCCCAACGCAGTCACAGTGCCACTGTAGACTGTGAGATTGCGTGCCTTGCAGTCCTGTTAAATATGGTTGCAACTGCACTCACTGTATGACTTGGGCCCTTTTCGCCTGCCACTTTACAGATTATTATTCCCCGTGTGTAATCATCCGAATGCTGTCTCCGGTTCAAATGGTTCAAATGGCTCTGAGCACTATGGGACTTAACTACTGTGGTCATCAGTCCCCTAGAACTTAGAACTACTTAAACCTAACTAACCTAAGGACATCACACACATCCATGCCCGAGGCAGGATTCGAACCTGCGACCGTAGCAGTCGCGCGGTTCCGGACTGCGCGCCTAGAACCGCTAGACCACCGCGGCCGGCTGCTGTCTCCGGCCCATGATGCTATAAAGAACATCACCGCAGTGCACCGTGTGCTGACTGACTGGCACACAGTGTCTTTTCCTGTTCCTTCAACTGCTGCCTGTTGCGGGGCGAGCCCCATTTTGCACTATAGTCACGCTGTCCTCACGCCGTGTGACGTCCAACTTCCTGTGCACGAATGGCAACATCCTCGTGCACTTTGACTCATTGCCACTGAGTTGTTACTATGTTATGTACTTCATCTATCTCATCCTTGTGTTTTGTACACCAGTATACATATGAGGGAATAGCTATGACCAAGCTCGGCATAAGCCTACTAAAGCGACGGGAAATACCAGAAAGCATAAGAGAGATGATCTTACTAGGATGACAAACAATCTTCCAAAAGCGTTTTGACACAAATACTAGGAGGAAGTGTGAGGTTCACGCACACGTTCTTAGCGTTTTTCCATATCAGATACACAAAACAAACACTTTAGTCATCAATAATATACTCTGCTTCACTATTTACAACAATCTGCCGATCTTGGGTAACTTTTCGACTCTGTGACAATAGAAATCAAGTGGTTTGAGGCGAAGAACTGGTCAAGCCACGTTCGGAGCGCATTTTGGTCCGGAAAGGAAGTTCGTTGAAGGTTGTTCGATAGAGAGCGGGAAACGTGAAAATCTGCGGGCGCAAAATCATGTGAATAGGGTGACTTCTCAACCGCAAACCTTATAGTGGCCGGCCGCGGTGGTCTCGTGGTTCTAGGCGCTCAGTCCGGAGCTGCGCGACTGCTACGGTCGCAGGTTCGAATCCTGCCTCGGGCATGGATGTGTGTGATGTCCTTAGGTTAGTTAGGTTTAAGTAGTTCTAAGTTCTAGGGGACTGATGACCACTGATGTTAAGTCCCATAGTGCTCAGAGCCATTTGAACCTTATAGTGTTTTTTGTCAGTCTAGCAGAACGCGGGCATACTTTATCGTGGTGTACCGTCCGTTTCACGCAGTCTTGCTTCTCGTTGTTCTTGGACTGCATCTGCAAGATGTCTCAATTGTTGACAATAAATCTCATCAGAGACGGTTATACCCCGGGGTAGCAATTCTTAGTACACCACACAGTCGCTGATCTGCAGGTGCGTAACATTATGTTCCCTGGTTGCGAGCAGCTCTTTGTACGGGGAGTTGCTGCTTTGTTTGGCTCAACGATTTCGTTCTTTTCCTTACATTAGCATAAAGACACCACTCCTCATCGCCAATAACGAAATAGGACAGGAATGGTCGGTGTTGTTCACAAGGCAGTTGATGATGAGCAAGCAGATATGCACATATGGCCACCGCTGATTTTTGTGGTTTTGTCTCAGAGCGTGCAGTAACCCCATATACCCAGTTTTTAAAACTTCCCCATCGCATGTAAATGTCACACGACGGTGGAATGATCGTAGTTCATCACATTTGCCAGTTCTCGAGGACACTGACGTGGATCATTGTGGATTAACGCTTTTAAACGATCTTCATCAAACCGCGAAGGTCTTCCTGAACGTGCAGAGTCACTAATGTCAATACGATCCTCCTTAAAACGGGAAAACCATTTTCTTGCCTTGCTCTGCCCAGCGGCATTATCCCCATACACGGTGCAAATGTTTGTGGCTGTCTCCGCTGCTGTCATCCCTCTACTGTACTCAAATAGAAGAATACGTCGCAAATGTTCAAATTTCTTCACTCGGCACTCCATTTTCCAACGCACACAGCCCCACTCACTATCTCCAAATGACAAAATGACAATGTGTTAACTCAAATAGCAACAGTGAGCTACAAATAAAATAATGACGGTCTGTAAATAGACCCATAGCAGCTGGAATACCGACATGCAAAACAAAAACCCTACCGGCTTATGCACCAACCTTGTATTTAGGGAGGAATTAGTGGGAATTTACTGTGCAGAATTTTCTTCTTTTGCAACAACTCATGTTTTACGAGGAGAGTGACGGGCTCGATGTGTGGAGCTGCAAGTGATGAGTGGAGGCGCTGGTATCGTCGCCGGTGACCGCAGCTGTGACGCGCGCGCGTCTCCGGCCGCATGCCGGGCCGTCCAACAGTCCAGCCGTCCACCTGCCGGGCCGCGCGGCGCCAACCGGCTCCAGAGGATGGTCAGCGGCGGCGGCGGCGGCGGCGGCGGCGGCGGCAGGTTGATTGGCCTCGCCGGCCGGCCGCAAGAACGCGCCAGCTGCGCCGGCCCGGCGAGTCCAGTCTCGGCAGCCCGTTACCGCCGCTGACCTCGTGAGGCCATTGGTCGTCCTGCCCGCACCGCGTGACGTCACAGCCACCTTCCGGGGTCGCTGCGGGGTGAAGGTCAGCCGCCGGCAGGGGCGCTAGGTCCCCGGAGGGTGGAGGATCGCGTGCCGCGCCACTCGTCACGTGCCTCCCCCCTCCCCTCCCCTCCCCCCCCTCCCCTCCCTTCCCCTTTCGACGGCCCACCTTCAGCCCCCACCCCCGCAGCTCGCGTAGGATGACGACTGCGAGGGAACTTAATCACTAAATTTGTTTCAGTGTCAGTCAGTGTTCTGGAAAGGAAGGTTATCATTACCATAAGCATTCGTTTACTCGACACTCTTTTCTGTTCACCAAGACTGCAAGAGATATACTTGATAAATATGAACCAGAAAAACTCCGCTGCATATTCAGTGTTAACTTTTTCAAGTCGTCCTTCAGCGGCTGATGCCTTGTTCAGTTTGAGTAGTCTCAGGAGGAGAACACGGCAAGTGCCATCACCCGATTTCCCAGAAACTTTGCTCAGTGGAAGAGGAGTCAAAATGAGCGAACACGTGTCTCGGCTTTTCCGTAGATACTCGACCGTTTGCGAAAAAAAAGACGGTCATAGTTTTAAAAGTATTTTGAAGTACTTTATGTGCATTTTACCGCGCGATATCCTCAGACGTAATGATGGGGCAGTGACTGTCGCCGGGGCTTTTTAATTTTCCGCATCGTGTTCGAATCTCGAATATTATTTTTATTTTTGTTTTTCATTTCTACAGCCATATCTGTAGAAGATTACTACACTATGTTTTCCAGTGTATACTGAAATAACATCAACATTATGCGTCTACTAATTGTATGTCTCCAGAATGATTTTTTTAAAAAAAGGATGAAAAATTATTTGAAATTGTTTTCGGTGGAATTCCTATAGCGTACCTTGATTCATAATCGGTTGCAAGTGCCAGTTTTCGGAAAAGTGATACGTTGGCCGCGAAATTCTTGTCAACGCCTGAGAACTTCACCAATGCTAACGACGTTTCTCTCCCGAGAGATAATTCGTACGGAGAAATGTCACTGTAGCAAACCTGCCGTCGCTCGATGCTCGTCGTGTTCGGAGTATCTGTGATTCGAATGTTTCTAAGATCGGTATCATCCAAGAGCAAGAAACAAATCTTCCTGAAGACTGAACAAATGAATAAAATGTACAGGTAAAAACTGATACGAGAATTGATATGAGAACGGAATGTCCTAATATGAGAATGTAAGAAGATTGTAATTCCTCAACACACCATACACACACCTATTATATAACAGATGTGTGATACTTATTGTGAAGTCCACTTGTAATTTTGTAGTTAATATAACAATCTTGTATTCCCTGATTTGATAAGAAACATTCGTATAGTATCATTCTACGGACATGGGTAGTTAAATGAAAACAATAAAAATGAAATATAAATAAATTATCGGGTTGCGACGCAGGGGCACAAAATTTAGATGCCACGACGCTAACCACTGAGCCACCTATTCGTTTGCGGGTATTGCGAGGTAAGAGACACATAAAGTGGCTCAAAAACTTTGGCTGTCGTTTTATCAGAAACGGTTGAGTATGTACGCATAAACCGAGGGAGGTGTTCGCTTATTTTCACTCCCCTTTCACTGAGTGAAATTCCTGGGAAATCGGATGATGGCACTTGCGTGTTCTCCTCATCAGTTGGTTTTCAATACCGTTGGAGCTTAATTCTATACCTCTAATTTGGAATGAGTGTAGAAGTTGCAGTTATTTACAGTACGACCAAGAGACACAATAGCCAGTGCTCTTTCTGTAGCATACCAGGGGTCCGGGCAGGTCAGTCAAGAATCTGCGCAATACAACTTTTATTTGTTTAGGTTGCGGTTTAATAAAATAAGATGGGTGTCGATTGTGCTAACAATTATCTCCAAATCTAAAACAGACAGAAATAATATTATTCATAAAAGGTGCTACCTACTTATAATATATTCAACATAAAGAGAAGGTATGTTAAATTTTTGTAAAATCTTTATTAGCCAAGTTCGCATATAGGAAAACAGATAATTAGTTTCGACCGTTTCCGGTCAGCTTCAGATCGGAATATAAGATAAGAGGACATTTTGCCAGTTGGCCGTTAACAACGTAAGGGGTGCACGAGTTCTAAGTTGACTTTCCCTCTCGTTGTTAACAGTCAACTGCAAAGTGTCTTTTTATCTTAGAGACGGCATGTTATATTCCGATCTGAAGACAACGCGAAACTGTCGAAACTATTTACGTGTTTTCCTATGTGCGATCTTGGCTACTAAAAAGTTTACAAAAAATCAACATTCATTCAAATTATAGATCGTTGTCTCTGTACTGACAGTGTCAGGTAACTATAAAAAGAAAAAACCAAACAACATACCATAAAACCATAAAACACGTCACTTGTTGTACAATTAAGTACTGAGTCAATAAAGCTACTGTCGTTTTCGTGATACTGCTGTTGAAGGCACCACTGTATGCGGAATTACGTAATAAAATTTACCATATCAAAAAGATTAAATAATATACAAAAGAATGGTGGCAGGTTAACTTACGGTATTAAAAGAGGTCAGCAACTGAAAATAATAAGATGTAGGTAGATTATTTGAGAAGACAAAGGAATAATTCTAATGAGTAGGCTGCTCAGTGATGTGCTCCTTAGTAAACTACGAAGTAATTCAACAAGTAAAATAGAAAGGTACAAAATAAGAATGTTCTTCTATCAAGAGGTTCATTGCACATCAGCATATTAGGAAATAATTTAACAAACAAAATTAAGAATAGAGAAGGGCAGAGAGAGAACTTTGCGCTACCAATGATTTCAATGCAACCAGCGGGGTTCGCTTCCTTCGGGAGCGCTATGTGATGTTGGCTCCAGTCGCTGATGTACCGTGAACGAGTGCAGGAGGACCGATGCGAAAGCAGTCTCCACCGTCTTCAAACGAGGCGGTAGGCGTCGTAATCACTCCTGTTTCCGCATATCATTGTATCACGTTTTAACATACGACGTTAGAATCAGATCACTAGAGCAGTTGCTCAAAATTGTACATTAGTCAAGACATTTATAGTGTGAAATGGAGTGTGTAGTCTTGGATTACGTGGTTTTGACGTCCCATTTGGTACCATGGTCATGAAGAGTACGACGACAGCTTTTACTATTCTCGCCACAAACTGGCGAGCATTCGGCCTCCGTTCAAAAATTACCGAATTAGTGCTGTTGTCATATCCAGTAACCTGGGACAGGAGAATTTCGCGCAAAAACGATAAAGCAAAAAATAACGCGAAATTAGCAGTTTTTAATGAAAAACGAGAAATGTGCGATTTTTAGAGATGTAGCGAAATTGGTGATTTTTGCCGTATAAAAATGTTTTAAAAATTAAAACAGCATTTCATTAATATTCGTAACTGGTAGTTATTGATTGTTAAAACAGTAATTTGACTTCTAGTCCTCTCAAGGCTGAGGTTCGTTTATAACCTTAAACAGATAGTTGATATACCGCGTAACGAACTATGATATGCCGACAATACCAGCACCGAAATTAGCAAATATAATACGAAATTTGGGAAAAAACAACACCGAATTTCGCAAACTGAAAACACCGAATTTGTCAAAAAAATACGAGTTTCGCCAAAAATACTGGACATGGCAAAAACACATACTTTGTACAAAAGTAAACACCGAATTCGGTTAAAAAATAAGACAAAAAACACCGACTTGTGAAAGAAATAACGCCTTAATTGGCAAAAAACACCAAAAACGACACTGAATTTGACAAAAAAAATTTGGTTAATAATAACACCAAATTTGGCTCAAAATACCATAAAATTCGGCTTAAAAAGCATAGAATATTTCAAGAAATTAACAACACATTTGGCAGAAAGTTATAGAATTTAGCTGCAAGATACACTGCATTTGGAAAAAAACAAACACCAACTTTAGCAGAAAATTATACCAAAAGTGGCTAAAATCGACCGAATTTGGCAAAAAATACACCAAATTTGGCAAATAAATAATAACGCTTTTGGAAAAACTTTAATTCATTTCCAAAAAGTAATATCTTGTCATCTGTCTGTGCGTCGGAGCCAGCCATGTAAAGACCCATGCCCAGTCTTGTTGACTTACTGTTGTCATGAGTCAATCTCGTCATCACTTTCCACTTTTTCTGTAGTCATTGCACTATAGCCAGCTGTCTCTGCGATCTGTTGCTATGATGCTCCCCTGACCCTCACGCCAATGATTCGTTGTCAGAGGCCGAAATATGACTTTAAGGTGTACTTGCGCGTCCTCTGGCCAGGCTGTGTCTCATCCACGCCTGGAAAGTTCCAGTCATGTCAGACACGCGCAGTGTACATCATGCACTAAAGCCATTGTCCATCCGAGGAAAAGGCTCTTTTCCGTATTGAAAATAAGCTCACATAAAATGAAATTTCGGTCAAAATATCACAGGCATGCAATTACTGGAGCATATGGTTGGTAGTGCTCGCTCACGGTGTTCATTGTGTATTACTTTAAACTACCGTCAGGCACGATTTAATTGTAGCTGAGAATCACTTGATGTAAAGGTGGACCCTGTCCTTTGTAGGAGATCTCAAATGTTTCCACCGCGCGCCGAACTCGCGTCGGCAGCAGGAACGTGTGTGTGAGCTGCTCTCAGAAGCTGTTTGCCCGGAACCGCGGGCTCGCGTGTTTGCGCTCTTAACGGACGCCGGGCCGCCGCTGCCGGCGCTCGGTGTTCGGGTTGAGAAACACCCGCGCCCGTCCGGCCACGGGTCATTCGGGACAGCCCCAGAGTCGGCTGACTAACGGCCTTCGCCAGAAACACGCCCAGGCGTGTCTACCGTTCCGTACGCGTCAATGGCCTGCGGCAAATTTCCATATCGCCATTGTGCATTTATTTTATTTATGCATTCTCATTGTTTAAGGCCGTAAGCTGATACTTTTGCAATATTTCGCCACTAAATACACTCTAAGATAAAAAACGACGCTTCACGAAGGAATGATGCGAATGGTATGTAAATCGGTAGTACATGTACGGACAAACGATTACAATTTCAGGAAGACTGGACGATTTATTCAAAGCAAGTCAGTAACGCGTTGGTCCTCCTCTGGCCCCTATACTAGCAGGTCGGTGTCGTCCTGAGAGATATCGTGCGAATTTCTGTCCAACTGGCGCGTTAGATCGTCAAACTCCCGAGAGGTTTAGAGGGCCCTGCCCATAATGCTCCAAACGTTATCGGTTGGAAACAGATCTGGCAACCTTGCTGGCCAAGGCAGGGTTCGGCAAGAACGAAGACAAGCAGTAGAAACCCTCCCCGTGTGCGGACGGCCATTATCTTGGTGAAATGCAAGCCCAGGATGGTATCCCAGACCAACAGTCACGTTCATGTCCAACCGCTGCCTGGAGCGTCTCCAGACACGTCGTCGCTGGTCGTAAGGGTTCAGCAGCTCGAAGCGGGACTCACCAATGACGACAGTTTCAATCCAATCAATGAGAGTCCAGACCGAAGATGTCCGACACCACTGCAGACGAACTTGTTGGTGTACAGAGGTCAATGGCAGTCAGCTCAAGGGGTGCCGCGATCTCAGCCTCCTTTCTATGAGCTGCCTATTAATCGTCCTTGTCATCACTGAAGCAGCAGTTGCAGGTCGGATCGGTGATAAGGATGAATCAGGGGCTCTGAGTTCCTCTCTAACGACTGCTGGATCCTCGCGCTCTGTCGTCCCTCTAGGTCGCCGCTTCCTTCTTGTCGCTGTGTTCGGCCGTGGTTCATCCGTTCCTGCCAACATCGTCGAATAGTGACATCACCCATATTAAAATATGGAGTGATTCGCCAACACCCCATCCGGCTTCTTTGAGTCCAGCTACACATCCTCTCTCAAATGCTGACATCTTAGTGTGCTGTTCACACGCCTTTCTGCGGGGCACTGTTACTGTCCAACTGAGTACAAGGAATGAAACTCACAAAGACTTTATGTCCTGGCATCGACATGTCTCTGTTCATTATCTTTGTAACATGCTCGGTGAAACTGCGATGCAGCGTCACGCATTCACCCATCGGGTGCCAAAGTTTACAGTTTTGCATTTTCGGTCGATATCTGTGTGAATATAAACTTGTGACCAATGTGCATAGCTCCTTCACGATGCGTCGTTCTTCTTCTTCTTTTTTTTTTTGTTTTTTGTTAGAGCGTATTTTAAACAGTACACCCTTCCGAGATACTTTTCTCACGATATCTGATGAATCAGATCTACGAGCCCACGCAAAAGCTCGGAAATAAAAGATGTAAGTACATTGGCGTGCAAAACGTAAGGATGAAAGTAACTCTCGCATGATGTGTCGCAACCACATAACATAGCTCCATGAAATTTGGACCTTGCATAGAAAATCTCCTACAGTGTTTTGTATAGTACAGTACGGTACAATACAGTCAAGTAGGTAACTCAAAGAGTTACGCAATGAGACGAACAGAAATGAACTTTAATTCAAAGACAATAATCACACTGAAGTCACGGCGATTCGTGGACATGGTTCTTAACACGATATGTGAGCACCTCGGACAGCAATCAATGCCTCCAGGCTGGCCACGAGATTGGGCAGGCCAGTCCAGTAACAGAGTATCTTCTCGTTTCAAGAGCTCCTCCAAAATGAAACAAGACCAACAGGCACTTCTAAAAAGACGTACATGGGGAAGGAGTATAGTGTCACGTTGACCCGTGGGTGTACCACGTTCAAAGATTTGGATGTCGGAACGTCCAAGTAATATTTTGCCTCTCCACACAATAACATCTAGCCCACCGAAACGATCATGTTCGACAATGGTGGGTGTACCCTCATATGACGAGATGCGGGATCAAGTTATGCACCCAGGAACCCCTTCCTCCTCCCTCTCCACCTCTCCCTCCCCCTGCTCCTCATTCTCCTCCTCCTCCTCCTCCTCCTCCTCCTTCTCCTTCTCCTCCTCCTCATCCTCCTCACCCACACCTCTAGAAACTCCTATCGCCGGTACAAGTATACCTTTGATATCAATTTTACCGACTAGTTAAAATTTAATCGATCAATTAATTAACCCCTCCCCCTCTGGGAAACCCCACAGCTCTGCCTCTCCCCTCCCCCACCTGAACATTGGCAGGAGAAAGACTCAGTTTATTGACCATTTGACGAGAAATCGAGTGTAGTGTATGGAATACTGTTTAAACAATTTTTGGCAGACAAGGCAAGGTACAGAATATTGCTTATTTAAATAATTTGTGGGATACAAAGCTGTGTATGGAATATTTATTTATTTAAAGAATTTGGTGGGAAATTGATTGCAATATATGGAATACTGTGTAAACAATTTCTAGTAGACAAGGCAATGTGTGTAGAACACAGGCGTCTTAGCTGACCACCAGTACCTCCCATTAAGCGAAACGGCTACCCATTAGTGTAAACAGGGAAAAAAGTTCCGATTTGTCAGGCTCGAATTTGAAATTTTTACAAGAAACATGGAACAAATTTTAGTTGGTCGCCTTTTAAATGTTTAACGTCTCAGTAATTATCTGAAATTACAGTTTTATTTCATCATAGCAGATGTGAAGGTTGATGATTACGCGTGTCTACCACGGCAGTCGCTAAGACCAACATTTTTTCTCCTTCAGTCCAAGGAAGCATATAACTAAACTTTTCCCTTCAGTTTTAACCAACTAAACACCACCTCACAATTTCTGTTCCTTCACATTTCTCTTCCCTTTAACTTCAATATGCTTTCATGGTTTCTCTGGGGCTCTTTTTTCTTTCTTCAGACAATTTCACACGTGTTTTCTTATTACTTCGGCCTCGGTATACTTTTAAATTTAACATACTTATCTTGATACTTTCCTATTGTGTATTTCTAAATCTTTTTTAACTTCTTGAATATATTTTGGTAAAGATAATTGACATTTTTTCAGCCTAATATCATTTATAACGTAAAAATGTCCAAAAAAACCATGAGTCTTCTTTTCCTTACTGTTTGTTATTTTTTGTGTATTTTCATATAATTCTTCATTCTTCGTAATTTCCATACTTCTCAAGCTTTTATTATGATTATTCTCACTAATATTCCTGCTTCTTCTTCTTTACTACTACTTCTTCTTCTGCTAATCCAAGATTAGGCCTTCTGGCCTCATCATCTCTTCCTCGGCCTTCCCAAACTCCGTCTTCAAATAGCGTTGTGTTCCACCACTTGTGAAGGATTTGTCTGAGGTGACGTACGTAATACATGCTCTTTCCAATCCTTCTTTCGTTTGATTAGTTTTACAGTTAATGGTTGCACCTTCAGTTCTTTTCTTATTTCTCAATTCTTATTTTGTCTTCTCTTGGCAGGCTTTCAAATGGTTCAAATGGCTCTGAGCACTATGAGACTTAACTGCAGTGGTCATCAGTCCCTTAGAACTTAGAACTATTTAAACCTAACTAACCTAAGGACATCACACACATCCATGCCCGAGTCAGGATTCGAACCTGCGACCGTAGCGGTCGCGCGGTTCCAGACTGTAGCGCCTAGAACCGCTTGGCCACTCCAGCCGGTCGGCAGACTTTCACAGATCTAAGAAATTTTGTTTTGGGTGTTTCAAATTGTCTTTAGTTCTCTGTTCTGAATGTCCAGTTCTATGCTCCACATAGTAATGTGGGTAACACCTTGACTTTTAAAAAAATACTTTTGCGTTTCTCTTCCCGTTTTATCCTTCAATGTTTTTATCGTGCCACATATATGTTGATGGGAGCTCATTTTTTTTATTTATGTCGTTTTTCTTCTTCAAATGTTATACGACACCGTAGAGATTGGATATGGGACAAATGTGCTATTATTATGTTGCTGGTGATTGTTGGCTCAGTAGCATACGTTCCTACAACAGCAGTTGTTTCTGTTGTTAATGTCTTGGGCTATAATTTAGGCTTATATAGTTCAATCTATATATTACTGTTTGTAACTTGCCTTCATTGTCCTGCAGAACTATCTGATCGTCAGTTGAAAGCATCTTATATAGAAATTTATCGGCTTCAATTCTTACACCTTGAGATATTCTGTCCTGCACCCATTCCACGACAACATCGTCGACGTTGATGTTGTGAATAGTCTAGGAGACGTACTACAGCCTTCCCTTAGTCTCTGGTTTAGCTCTATTTCTTGTGCAAGCTTGGCCAGTATCTATTCTTATTTCAGCATTTTTTAAATAATTATTGTCATTTATTGATCAGCTGTATGGTGAAACCTCATTTCTCCACTGCTGATAAAAGTTTTTTTTTATATATGGATGCGGTAAAATGCAATTTCACGGTCGATAAATGGTAGGAGTATTTCCCGTCTTTTTCGTATAATTTATTTCAGAACGAAAGCAACCTCGGCCCAGGATCGTCCTTTACGGGAGCCTGCTTGCTGTTCTAATAAAATTTAATCAGAAATGTTTCGAAGCCTTTCATTAATTATTTTAACGCAGATTTTATGAGAAGCTTTAAGAAGAGTGATTGTTCTGTAATTCGTTTTTACTTCTCTCTCCTCCTTCGAATAGTGAAATAACTTTAGCGCCTCTCCATTCGCCTGGTTTTTCAACAGTAAACTGACACATGTTATAGAGCTGAGGCACACTAAATTCTAGAAATTTTGCACCACGTTATATTCCTAGTTCATCTACAGTGATTGAAAAAATTCGAACACCAAGAAATAATCAGCATAGACTACTGACATTTCGGGAATACAATTGTCTGGGTAATACACTCCTGGAAATGGAAAAAAGAACACATTGACACCGGTGTGTCAGACCCACCATACTTGCTCCGGACACTGCGAGAGGGCTGTACAAGCAATGATCACACGCACGGCACAGCGGACACACCAGGAACCGCGGTGTTGGCCGTCGAAGGGCGCTAGCTGCGCAGCATTTGTGCACCGCCGCCGTCAGTGTCAGCCAGTTTGCCGTGGCATACGGAGCTCCATCGCAGTCTTTAACACTGGTAGCATGCCGCGACAGCGTGGACGTGAACCGTATGTGCAGTTGACGGACTTTGAGCGAGGGCGTATAGTGGGCATGCGGGAGGCCGGGTGGACGTACCGCCGAATTGCTCAACACGTGGGGCGTGAGGTCTCCACAGTACATCGATGTTGTCGCCAGTGGTCGGCGGAAGGTGCACGTGCCCGTCGACCTGGGACCGGACCGCAGCGACGCACGGATGCACGCCAAGACCGTAGGATCCTACGCAGTGCCGTAGGGGACCGCACCGCCACTTCCCAGCAAATTAGGGACACTGTTGCTCCTGGGGTATCGGCGAGGACCATTCTCAACCGTCTCCATGAAGCTGGGCTACGGTCCCGCACACCGTTAGGCCATCTTCCGCTCACGCCCCAACATCGTGCAGCCCGCTTCCAGTGGTGTCGCGACAGGCGTGAATGGAGGGACGAATGGAGACGTGTCGTCTTCAGCGATGAGAGTCGCTTCTGCCTTGGTGCCAATGATGGTCGTATGCGTGTTTGGCGCCGTGCAGGTGAGCGCCACAATCAGGACTGCATACGACCGAGGCACACAGGGCCAATACCCGGCATCATGGTGTGGGGAGCGATCTCCTACACTGGCCGTACACCACTGGTGATCGTCGAGGGGACACTGAATAGTGCACGGTACATCCAAACCGTCATCGAACCCATCGTTCTACCATTCCTAGACCGGCAAGGGAACTTGCTGTTCCAACAGGACAATGCACGTCCGCATGTATCCCGTGCCACGCAACGTGCTCTAGAAGGTGTAAGTCAACTACCCTGGCCAGCAAGATCTCCGGATCTGTCCCCCATTGAGCATGTTTAGGACTGGATGAAGCGTCGTCTCACGCGGTCTGCACGTCCAGCACGAACACTGGTCCAACTGAGGCGCCAGGTGGAAATGGCATGGCAAGCCGTTCCACAAGACTACATCCAGCATCTCTACGATCGTCGCCATGGGAGAATAGCAGCCTGCATTGCTGCTAAAGGTGGATATACACTGTACTAGTACCGACATTGTGCATGCTCTGTTGCCTGTGTCTATGTGCCTGTGGTTCTGTCAGTGTGATCATGTGATGTATCTGCCCCCAGGAATGTGTCAATAAAGTTTCCCCTTCCTGGGACAATGAATTCACGGTGTTCTTATTTCAATTTCCAGGAGTGTATATTCAAGTGATTAACTTTGCAAGTTCACAGGTTAATGCAAGCTCGAGAAAAGCCTACGCAAGAATGTTGAATGCAAGCATGCAGACGTGCATGCATTGTGCCGTACAGTTGCCGGACGGCAGTATGTGGGATGGAGTTCCATGCCTGTTGTACTTGGTCAGTCAATACAGGGAGCGTTGTTGCTGGTTGTGGATGACGCTGGAGTTGTCGTCCGATTACGTCTCATATATGCTCGATTGGAGACGGATCTGCTGATCAAGGCGGCCAAGGCAACATGTTGACACTCTGTAGAGCATCTGGGTTACAACAGCGGTATGTAGGCGAACGTTATCCTGTTAGAAAACACCCTCTGGAATGCTGTTCATGAATGGCTCCACAACAGGTCGAATCACCAGACTGATGTACAAACTGACAGTCAGGATGTGTGGGTGATAATCACGAGAGTGCTCCTGCAGTCATACGAAATCGCACCACAGACCATAGTTCCAAGTGTAGGGCCAGTGTGTCTAGGCCAAGGACAGGTTGGTTGCAGGCGCTCACCTGGCCTCCTTCCATCCAACAATCGGGCATCACTGGCACTGAGGCAGAACCGACCTTCCAATGAGCTCTGGCCTCACACCACTGAAGTCGCAAACGTCAGTGGTTTGGAGTCAGTGGAATACGCACAACAAGGCGTCTGGGTCGTAGCTGTCCATGAAGTGACCGGTTTCTAACAGTTGTATCACTGTGGTGCCTAAACTGGTGCTCGAATTGTTGCTGCAGACGCAGTACGACGCGCACCGCCATACGCCAAACACGATGGTCTTTCCTCTCGGTAGTACTACATGGCCATCCGAGCCTGGTTTTCTTGCGACTGTACCGCCACTGCCAGTCACTTACAGTGGCTACATTCCTGCCGAGTCTTCCGGCAATATCGTGGAAGAAACATCCAGTTTCTCATAACCATATTGCAGGACCTCGTTCAACCTGGCGGGCTTTTAATAATGGCGGCTTCGTCGTCTTAAAGGCGTTCTTGCTGACATTAACGCACCACGTCCAATGTCAAAGGCAACTATCGCCAACGATCGCTACGGCCCGAATTTAAAGCAAACTTGATTTGCATTCCCATGCTGGCGCTACTAAAGTCACTTTTATCCAGCTGGCGCGAAATTTGAGTAGACATCTCTTCCTTGGTGCCGTGATATTTTTCTATCGTTGTAATTTCGATTCTATGTTAGATATTCAGCAGTAAGACTGTTGGTATTTTTAAAAAAAATGGGAATCCATTATATGGATATTTAAAAAATATCGTTATCGTCTCTTGTTATCTCGAAAAGAACGATCGATATGTTGATATATAGTAGGAAAAAACATCGATGTACCGGTCAAAAAAATATGGGTTGCGCATTGTAAAAATACTGCAAGTTTTAGAACCATATATTTAGGTATTGATTTACTATTAGATATTCTGTATACCAACAAGCTAACAGCCTGCTTGTCCTCCTTAGAGGAAGACTTGAGAGGAAATCGACGAATGTCGACGCTTCGAGATAACCACTTTGCTAACAATGGTAACTGGAGGTAGGTGGCACAATAAAAGATGTCCGATGGGTCCGTAGCTCAGTTACGTCACATAACGGATTGTTCTGGAACACTCCATGTCGACTTCACTGTTTTTGTTATTTCAGTAAACGCCAACGACGTAGCAGTTGTAGTGTCAAAATTGCGCTGTGAAGCTAAACGTTGCAATTTCTTGGTAACACCGAGCGCCGATTATGTCGGCATTTATCCTCACTCGTTCCTCCTCCCCCCCCCCCCCTCACCCACCACCACCACAAAGACCAATCTACTCATTAAAATTTTTGTTCATCAGTTTGAGCAACCGTTTTTGAAGAATGCCGGTGTGAAGAAGTAGCACACTAGTTGCATTAAAAATAGTTTCTTAATACAATTGATGTGTCATTTCTTCATGTCGTATATCTTGTTATTCCGTTCACACCGCCACCCCTCCAGTGCAATCGGACTTCCTTGTGCCATCTATACTTGCTTCACACAGTCGAAGAGAAAGACTGGACGCAATGAAAGTTCAAAAAGTAGTAAGACTCCTTCACACAGTCAAAGTAAAATCATGGTCTACCACAGAACGACTTCAAATATTTATTTAAAATTGCGAGAAGAATAAAAAATTCGGCACTTGTTACAGCTATTTCCATATCGATATTTATATTAAACATACAACCGATACATATCGATCTTTTTTAACAGAGTCTGTCTTTTAATATATATCGATATTATTTCAGCAGCCCTATACAACAGTGTAGTGCCGTCCTCGTTTCACTGCCATACGAAGCTGCACTACTCTTGAATTTCTTGACACGCACTGCGTACAGTAAATATTTTCATTATTAGAGAAAAAGTTCGTGCGAAGCATTTGACTAGGCTGAGTCTACATTTCTTCCAGGAATGAAGTATTCTACGACTGTACGCACGCACCTCACGTTCCTAAGCAACTAAATGAGACAAGCGGCTTTTCTACTTGGTAACCACTTGAGGAGAAACCAGTTCGGTGGCTGTGCTTCCAGACTTGCGTCATACGCTGCCGAAAGCCTTTATTTCCCCTCGGCGGCCAGCGCGCCGGGCTTTCTACGTGTAGCGCGCAGGCCGGCCAGCAGTGGACAGGTGCGTGTGGGCGCTAAGTAGGCTAGACATGGACGACGGAGGCAGCGCAGCACGAGACGGGACAGGGCAGAGCAGACCGGCGCGGCGCAGCGGGCCGCCGCAACCGGGTCACGAGTTCACGTCCCGCCGCGGTCCGGCCGGCTGCTGTGTGCCGGCTCTCTCCGTGCGCCCGCGGCTGCTGCCCGCGCAGCGCCACGTGGTCGCTGCGGCGCCGGAAACGCCTGCCGAGGCGTCGCAGTGACCTTGAAATAATCTCCCTCTTCGCTCGTCTCATCGGAAGAGAGCGAGGCTGGATTTCAACGCCAAGTCAGTGATGGGGGCACCAAAGGTCGGCCCCGGCCTAACTGTCCCTGACATTGGGATAGAGAAGGGAAGGGAATAATAATAATAATAATAATAATAATAATAATTGTTGTTGTTATTATTATTACTATTATTACTTATTTGCCATCGTAAGTAAGTTTGACGTTTAGCGACTCTGGCAAACCGTGCTTTCTACTATATAAAAAGACAAACCATAGTTTACAGCTTAATATATTGCGCACAAACTACCCTGTTACCTATCTTGCATCTATCGTGAATCTCTTGTCCAGCACAAAGTTCCAAGCGACTGGAGAACAGCGAAGGTAACTCCTGTACATTGTTGTTGTTGTGGTCTTCAGTCCAGAGACTGGTTTGATGCAGCTCTCCATGTTATTCTATCCTGTCCAAGCTTCTTCATCTCCCAGTACCTACTGCAGCCTACATCCTTCTGAATCTGCTTAGTGTATTCATCTCTTGGTCTCCCTCTACGATTTATTCCCTCCACGCTGCCCTCCAGTACTAAATTGGTGATCCCTTGATGCCTCAGAACATGTCCTACCAATCGATCCCTTCTTCTACTCAAGTTGTACCACAAACTCCTCTTCTCCCCAATTTTATTCAATACCTCCTCATTAGTTATGTGATCTACCCATCTAATCTTCAGCATTCTTCTGTAGCACCACATTTCGAAAGCTTCTATTCTGTTCTTGTCCAAACTATCTATCGTCCACATCTCACTTCCATACACGGCTACACTCCATACAAATACTTTCAGAAACGACTTCAAATGGTTCAAATGGCTCTGAGCACTATGGGACTTAACTTCTAAGGCCATCAGTCCCCTAGAACTTAGAACTACTTAAACCTAACTAACCTAAGGACGTCACACACATCCATGCCCGAGGCAGGATTCGAACCTGCGACCGTAGCGGTAGCGCGGTTCCAGACTGTAGCGCCTAGAACCGCTCGACCACTCCGGCCGGCAGAAACGACTTCCTGACACTTAAATCTATATTCGATGTTAACAAATTTCTCTTCTTCAGAAACGCTTACCTTGCCATTGTCAGTCTACATTTTATATCCTCTCTACTTTGATCTTATACCCTCCTTTAAAGACACTGTCCATTCCGTTCAGCTGCTCTTCCATGTCCTTTGCTGTCTCTGACAGAATTACAATGTCATCGGCGAACCTCAAAGTTTTTATTTCTTCTCCTGTACAAAATTAGTGATCAGCTTCGCTTTGCTGCAGAATTCTTGAACACATTCTCAGTTCGAATATAATAAAGTTTCTTGAGGCTGAGAGCCTAATGTCCATGAATCAGCATGGTTTTAGATAGCATCGCTCGTACGAAACTCAGCTCACCCTTTTCTCGCATGATATACTGCAAACTGTGGATGAAGGGCAACAGGCAGATTCCATATTTTTAGATTTCTGGAAAGCATCTGACACGGTGCCCCATTGCAGGCTGTTAAACAAGGTGCGAGCATACGGAGTAACTTCACAGAAGTGTGGATGGCTCGAAGACTTCTGAAGTAATAGAACCCAGTATTTTTCCTCGACGGTGAGTGTTCGTCAGCGACAACGGTATGGCCAGGAGTGCCCCAAGGTGGGCGGCAATCTGCGATTGTTCGCTGATGATCTTTTGGTGTACGGTAAGGTGTCGAAGTTGAATGACTGTAGGAAGATACAAGAAGACTTAGACGAAATTTCTGACTGGTGTGATGAATGGCCGCTAGCTCTAAATGTGGAAAAATGTAAGTTAATGCAGATGGGTAAGAAGAACAAACCTGTAATGTTGGGATGCAGTATTAGTACTGCCCTGCTTGACACAGTCAAGTCGTATAAACATCTGGTCGTAACGTTGCAAAGCCATATGAAATGGAACGAGCATGTGATAACTGTGATAGGGAAGGCGAATGGACGACTTCGGTTTATTGGGAGAATTTTAGGAAAGAGTGAATCATCAGTAAAGGAGACCGCGTATAGAGCGCTGGTGCGGCCTATTCTTGAGTACTGCTCGAGTGTTTGGAATCCGTACCAGGTCGGATTGAAGTAGATATCGAGCAGTTCAGAAACAAGCTGCTAGATTTGTTACTGGCAGGTTCGAACAACATGTAAGTTCTGCGGAGATGCTTCGGTTCGGTAGCTCAAATGGGAACCCCTGGAAGGAACATGGCGTTTTCTTTCTTTCTTCTTTTTTTTTCGAAGGGCACTATTGAGAAAATTTAGAAAACCGGCATCTGACTGACTGCCAAACGATTCTACTGCCGCCAGCATACATTACCCGGAAGTACCGAGAAGACATGATACGTGAAATCAGGACTCATACGGAGGCATATAGATAGTCGTTTCTCGCTCGCTCTGTTTGCGAGTGGAACAGGGGAGGGGATGACTGGTAGTGGTACATGGTACCCTGCGCCATGCGCCGTAGGGTGGCTTGCGGAGTATCTATGTACATGTAGATATACTGCACAGACAGAACAAAACCCAACTCAAGACAACTGCAAAAATGACAATAAACAAACAGGTATAGAGAATGGGTGCGATTCTAACATTATATAGAAACTGAATCACAAATTAAAACAAGGGAAAAGGGGCACCTAGCGCACAAAAGCAAACTACCTGTCACCAACTTACAAACAAACACACAGAACATAAACACACAGAATACAAACACACAGAACACATACACAAGTACACAAACAAAAAATGATACATTCTCACTTATAACAAACGAAAAAACAGCCCATAGAATAGGCAGCGTACTAAAAAAACTAGGGCTAAAAATAACTACAGGACAACAAAGAGAAAATGAAAGTCAACCAACACAAACGTAACATCTGGTGTTTACCAACTGACAAATAGGATAGACATATAGAATAGATAGGCAGAAACTTTAAAACAGATACACAGAACACAAGAGCATTAAAAAATAATACCTGTCATTCTACATTTGCTGTATGTCTTCCGGACATGAAACACAGTCCAACATACATCAACACTGACTTTAAAATTCTCAAACGAAGCAATAGCCCCCCACAAAAACTAATAATTGAAGAAAACTGTCAAACATAAAAAGCCATAACTGAAGGAAAACAAGCGATAAATGAATACACAGTTCTCTGCAACGGAGATCTATACGCTGCTCTCAAACTACTATTAGACAACCCCCAACCCATAAACACCCAAACCCCCCTTTACACACACACGCACACACACACACACACACACACACACACACAAGCGCGTGCAAGAGCGCACACACGCAGAATAAAGAAATTAAAAAAAAATTAAGATGAAAAATAAAAAATTTGTAATTAAAAAACCAATTACATCACTAAACATAAGATCACTTCACAATGTTTTACAAAAGGTATTTCTTTACGAAACAATGTGTAACAGATCTTTTTAGCGGTCGAAAATAATACAGCGCAAGAATGCGCTGACTGGCGCTGGGGCCAACTATCTCGTAACTAATAATTTTTTTTTCCACAACTTACAATACTTAAAGCACTAGAACAGTGAAAACCAGTGCAGTATGGTACACTGGCAATTTGTGCTGCCTTACATAATTTGTTTCCCTTTTACTTATGTTACATGTCGTAAGTTGCTGGTTTCTTTTTTTCTCAGTGAATCAAAGAAAACTATTACAGAAATAAGTATAACTATATCACAAACATAAGCTATGATTATATGGAAGATAACTGAAAAATTAAAAAAAATTAAAAATATCAGAGATTACTAGAGTGTGGGAAGGGAACTAGTTAGAACTGGCACACTTGAAATAACGTACATGAGATCTTCTGTGGTTCTACGAACGTAAAACTGATTTCGTTGAATAACAAGCACTGTAACACGCCACGACAAAATTAAAAAAAGCTAGAGAGGAGGATAAAGGATTACACAACACTAATCTTGAAATACTAAAAAATCCAATAAAACTGTTTGTAATACTGTGACTAAAAATGACAACTTTCAATATACAAAGCGAAAAAGTTGTGGAATAGCTATAGGAGCGCTATTGTCAAGAGTTTTCTACTTGGGCCATGCACTGAGCAACCGCTCTATCTGTCTATGACCAATACAGGCAAAAAGTGCACAGTCTTGGGGGTAAAATACAGAATAGTACGTCTTTTATCACAAAAAGAATAATGTGTAGCGGCGAACTGTAGAGCGTCGCCATCTACCGAGGCCCCAGGATGGTGGCAGAACTGTAAGTGCTCCGTAAATAGATTTAAAAACCAGTTCTTGATGACAGCTATTTGTTCGTTTAGTATTTCTGACGAAAATTTTGTTTTACTCTGAAAAATCTCCAGTTCCTCAAGAGTATATAACAGCACAGTGTCCCAAAGGGGCTTTTATTGCGTTTTATTTGTATCGTTTTTTTTTATTGAATTGATTGCATCACTTGGCTGAAGAGCGGAGGATTGTGCCGCTACCAGCCTTCCCCTGCCCATATGGGGCAGGGGTATTAAATCACAATAAATAGAGAGAAAAGAAAAGCTCAGCACTTGACGCTTGCGCTTCTCAAATTGTTTGATTTTTGTCTGTAGACATGCATTTGCTCCCATTGGCGGAAATAACAACGCATGGGCACTACCTGTTCCTCGTAAGTGAATGCTTCATGCCTCAGATGGTATTAATACACATTGTAAATTCTTATAACTGTGATATTTATAAACTTTTAGCGATTCTAGTAATTTATGTATTGTAAGTTGTGAAAAAAATTAGTTGCGAGACAGTTGGCCCCAGCGCCAGTCAGCGCGTTCTTACACTGTATTATTTTCGACCACTAAAAAGATCTGTTACACATTGTTTTGTAAAAAAAATTACCTTTTGTAAAACATTGTGAAGTGATTTGCATGTTTACTCATGAAACTGTTTTATACGATGTAACGATGAAAATCGTTGTTGTAAACGAGACAAAATGCAGTGTGTACCAAGTATCCAGCGCCGCCGGGCGGTTTAGTCCCATTGGTTCCCAAATTTTCAAAAAAATGTTCAAATGTGTGTGAAATCTTATGAGATTTAACTGCTAAGGTCATCAGTCCCAAAGCTTACACACTACTTAACCTAAATTATCCTAAGGACAAACACACACACCCATGCCCGAGGGAGGACTCGAACCTCCTCCGGGACCAGCCGCACAGTCCATGACTGCAGCGTCTAAGACCGCTCGGCTAATCCCGCGCGGCTCAAAATTTATCCTCGGTAGCAGCTTCCACTTGTCTCGTGACTGAGAATGTTGACGTGATACAATGTATCTAAAGAATAATTTTATATGACTGACATAACATTGTTAACCTAGAAAGCCACATGCGAGTCGTCGTACTTTGTCTCTTACCAACGGTGAAATACACTCCTGGAAATTGAAATAAGAACACCGTGAATTCATTGTCCCAGGAAGGGGAAACTTTATTGACACATTCCTGGGGTCAGATACATCACATGATCACACTGACAGAACCACCGGCACATAGACACAGGCAACAGAGCATGCACAATGTCGGCACTAGTACAGTGTATATCCACCTTTCGCAGCAATGCAGGCTGCTATTCTCCCATGGAGACGATCGTAGAGATGCTGGATGTAGTCCTGTGGAACGGCTTGCCATGCCATTTCCACCTGGCGCCTCAGTTGGACCAGCGTTCGTGCTGGACGTGCAGACCGCGTGAGACGACGCTTCATCCAGTCCCAAACATGCTCAATGGGGGACAGATCCGGAGATCTTGCTGGCCAGGGTAGTTGACTTACACCTTCTAGAGCACGTTGGGTGGCACGCGATACATCCGGACGTGCATTGTCCTGTTGGAACAGCAAGTTCCCTTGCCGGTCTAGGAATGGTAGAACGATGGGTTCGATGACGGTTTGGATGTACCGTGCACTATTCAGTGTCCCCTCGACGATCACCAGTGGTGTACGGCCAGTGTAGGAGATCGCTCCCCACACCATGAGGCCGGGTGTTGGCCCTGTGTGCCTCGGTCGTATGCAGTCCTGATTGTGGCGCTCACCTGCACGGCGCCAAACACGCATACGACCATCATTGGCACCGAGGCTGAAGCGACTCTCATCGCTGAAGACGACACGTCTCCATTCGTCCCTCCATTCACGCCTGTCGCGACACCACTGGAGGCGGGCTGCACGATGTTGGGGCGTGAGCGGAAGATGGCCTAACGGTGTGCGGGACCGTAGCCCAGCTTCATGGAGACGGTTGTGAATGGTCCTCGCCGATACCCCAGGAGCAACAATGTCCCTAATTTGCTGTGAAGTGGCGGTGCGGTCCCCTACGGCACTGCGTAGGATCCTACGGTCTTGGAGTGCATCCGTGCGTCGCTGCGGTCCGGTCCCAGGTCGACGGGCACGTGCACCTTCCGCCGACCACTAGCGACAACATCGATGTACTGTGGAGACCTCACGCCCCACGTGTTGAGCAATTCGGCGGTACGTCCACCCGGCCTCCCGCATGCCCACTATACGCCCTCGCTCAAAGTCCGTCAACTGCACATACGGTTCACGTCCACGCTGTCGCGGCATGCTACCAGTGTTAAAGACTGCGATGGAGCTCCGTATGCCACGGCAAACTGGCTGACACTGACGGCGGCGGTGCACAAATGCTGCGCAGCTAGCGCCATTCGACGGCCAACACCGCGGTTCCTGGTGTGTCCGCTGTGCCGTGCGTGTGATCATTGCTTGTACAGCCCTCTCGCAGTGTCCGGAGCAAGTATGGTGGGTCTGACACATCGGTGTCAATGTGTTCTTTTTTCCATTTCCAGGAGTGTATAACATTTTCATGTCTTCTGATACCAGTTTTGTGTTGTATTTTGTAGCCTTTGAAAACGATGGACTGTCGAAACGAATAAGGAGTTTCTGAAAATAATAAAATTGTGGTCAAGACATACGAAAATTTATTGTTATAGTGCACTCAAGTGGCCGCTTCGTCTCACAGCATTTTGATGCAAAGTGCAGTCCAGGCAGTTCAGTGCCCGTCGAAACGGCCCGTCTCCCGATTGTCTTCTTGCCTGCAACGGTCCGCATTCCCGGTAAAGGGCGATTAATCTCGTTATTGCTGAATTCTTCGAAACTCGAGCATATGGATATTTTGCACAAAATGTATCTACAACAAACAGGCAAAATACTGTGCAACAGTGAAAACTAGTGGCTCTTGGGAAAACGAAATGTTTACCAAGAGATGGGCTGTGGTGTTATCTTACAGCATCTGATCGAACGAGTGCAGTGCAACTCTTATTTACGGACGCATTTATTTTCATGTGCGCGACTTTTCTATGGCACTGTAATTAATAAACAGATTCGACCCAGCTGTCGTGTACTAACTGTACTTTTTTAATAGCGTCATGCTTCAGAGGCGATCATCTTCAGATATTCATTGTATGGGTCGCAATATGTTAGAGGTTTGAAGCACCGTTCGGTACGATCGTCAACACAAAGTGGATCTCCAATGTTTATTGCTAAGGTCATTGGCTGGGTGAACGACGCAAAACATTAGTTAGGACTGGTCCCTGCGTAGGAGACTGCAATGTGAAAGTGACAGTTCATGCAGACAATTTCCCACTGCTGTGGCCACTCACGGTTTTCTTCAGTACACGAAATTCAAACCTGTGTAAGAAAGCGCGGTAGTCGCTACACCGCAAGTTGTAGACTCTGTCGCTGCCCTCTCGTATGTATTCCTTAGCGCCTGTCGCTGTGCGGTGGTAATGATGAAATGTGTAAGCCGGGATGAGGACACTGTTTATGAGGTTGTGGCGCGGTTCCGCGCAGTCTGTGCTATCGCAAATCCGGCCGCAGGACAGCCATCTGCGTGGGAACGCAGCCGCCACTGCCCTATTGTGCAGGTCCCTCACCTGCTCCCCCTGTGCTCTCTGCCGCTTTGTGCGGGGGTGGGTCGGGCTATTTCCACGAGCCTTTTGTGCCCGCCGGCGGCCGCGGCGCGGCGCGGTATTAAGCGCGAGCCCTCCTTACGCTGACCCTGGGCGGTGCCCGGCTGTGGCCGCCGTCCGAACGACACCGCCAGCGATAAGCGACGGCGCGGCGATATCGTCCGGAGAACTTGCTTACTGTGCCCTACACTAGCGGCCCCTCCCGAGGCCTGCGCGAAAGGAGGCCTGCGTCTGCCTGTAGTGACGTCACAGCCTGAGTGCTACGTACAGGCACAGGCGATGGCGCTACCAGTTCAAGGTACGATTTTCAGTATCAAATTTCGGTGCAGAAGTACAAACCGTCATGCATTGTGGGTTTCACGTAGATAACACTGGAGTGACAAAAGTCATGGTATGGCGATATGCACATACACAGATGGCGGCAATACCTCTTATAAAAAAACATTAAAGGGCAGTGCAGCTGTCATTTGTAGCCCGGTGATTCGTGTGTGAATGCTTCCCACTTGATTCTGGCCGCACAGTAGGAATTAACAGACTTAGAACGCGGAATGGTAGTTACAGGTAGAGGCATGGGACATTCCATTTCGGAAATGGTTAGGAAATTCAATACTCCGAGATCCTCTGTTTCAAGAGTGTCTCGAGAATACCACATTTCAGGTGTTACCTGCAGTGGCCGACGACATTCATATAACGACCGAGAACAGCGGCGTTTGAGTAGAATTGTCAGTGCTAACAGATAAGCAACACTGCATGAAACCTGGTAGTCGAGGAAGACAGGATTCTGTCACGATTTTGGACGGGGCCGTAATCAGTTATTGTTGATTCCCTTTTGCAATTACACACATTTATTTTAAAATGGTAATTCCAGACTCAGCAACAAATAAAGATATCACACGTTATTAATGAAGGAATAAACAACTGTGTGATTAATAGTGCTTTCAGTGCGATACAATTTACCAAATGAGCATAAAATACAGACACAGCAAATAATGTTTTAAAAACAAGCCAATGTGATCCTAATTAGAATTTTAAGGCAAGTAACCACAGTCACGGCTGAAGGCCTTTAACGCCAAAAACGGCAAATATAAAAAAAATTTAACAAACATGCCGTAAAACAGCAATTCAATAGCAAGATTAATTTACAAAGGCACGCAACTGATCACCAAACGGGTGAGACAAAATGATGGTAAACTTGGTAGTACACTCATTTAAACCTGCTGTAGTGCCAAGAACGGCAATTATATAAAAAATTTGAAAAAACATACAGTAAAACAGCAAATACAATAGCAAAGGTTAATTTAAAAGGACAAGCAAGTGATCACCAAACAGGTGAGGCAAAATGATGGTAATTTTGTTAGCACAATCATTTGAAGCTGCTGTAACGCCAAGAATGGCAATTATATAAAAAATTTAGAAACATACAATAAAACAGCAAATACAATAATAAAACACAAGGTCCGACCAAAAAAAGCGCTTTCGCGAGCGATGAGATAGTATGGCAAGAGTTACATTCACTTCACAGGATGGTAACTCAGACTACGGGCAGTCTAACGAATGACTAATGATAATCTTGCTGAGATTACCTGAGATCCAATAAACCAAATGCAAAGATGTAAAAATACGCCAAAGCCGGAACCGGCAGTCTGGACTCCGCCCACAGAATACTGTGCTTAAACACTCGGAACGAGAAAGGAATCATACCTCCAGAATAGAAAAATTGCCAACCAAACTACAATCAAGAAAGCTGTCAAAACTACACACCTCACCGGACAGCAGCGGCAAGGCGAGGAAACGTACAGTGTCGTTACATACACTAACCCTCAGGGCAGGTAACTGTGGCGTTAGCAGTCACGAGGCAGAAAAAATACCGCTGCTTGAACTTAACAAATAGTAACAAACTGAACGCAATAAATAGTAATTAGAAGTCCAGGAAAGCTAATCAGATCCGCCATCCCCAAGCACTCCACTCGCTGCTCTTCGCCTCAGCAATACTACGAGCAGCAATGTGAACCCAAGTCACTGGAGAATCGGAAGATCTCACAATGGTGGAGGTTTCTCTACTTGAATCCAAATGCAATCAACTCAAAACTTGCAGGATCCAGCTTACGACGAGGGCTGCACCCTCGTGACCACAGGCCTTCGATCCGGCAGTCCATGTGCGCTGCCAGCAGTCCAGGCACGTTCTCACACTGCGCGGACCTGGTTCCTCTTGAGTCCCCAACCGAACTGCACCCTGACACGACCTGGAAGAGCTACGACGTCGCTCCAAAGATACCGCCACAGTTACTACATATCGATAACCGCCGCTGCTGTCACTAACGGACAGGCAACGCTTGTGAAACTAAGTGGCGCCAGTCAACACGAGAAGAAGACAATCAACCGCGACCATGTCAACTAAACGATACGGTCTGGCCTCCAGCAGGGGACAGAAACCTACAAACAGCACCAACGCGAGCCGCAGCACGGCTCACTGCGTCAAAAAACCGTCGAAATAAATGTGGGACGTACGACGAACGTATTCGCTAGGGACAGTGCGACGATATCTGGCGTTAATGGGCTGTGGCAGCAGACGTTCGACACGAGTGCATTTGTTAAAAGCACTTCATTGGCTGCAGCGCCTCTCCTGGGCTCCTGACCGTAACGACTGTACCCTAGGTGACTGGGAAACCGTGACTCATCAGATGAATTCCGATTTCATTTAGTAACAGCTGTTGGTAGGGAACGAGTGTGGTGCAAACTCCATGAAGCTATTGAGCCACGATGGCAACAAGGCACTGTGCAAGCTCATGATGGCTCCATGGTGGTGAGGGCAATGTTTACATGGGGTTGGATCCTCTGGATATTCGGCTTCTTGGAGACTACATGCAGCCATTTACGAACTTCATGCTTCCAAAAAACGATGGCATTTTTATGGATGACAATCCACCATGTCACCAGGCTCCAATCGTTCGGGACTTATTTGAAGAACATTCTGGACAATGCGAGCGAGTGATTTGGCCACTCATCGAAAATTTGTGGGACGTGATCAAGAGGTGAGTTTGTGCACAAAATCCTGCACCGGCAGCATTTTCCCAATTATGGATGACTAAAGAGGTGGCATGGCTCAGTATTTCTGAAAGGGACTTCGAACGACTTCTTGAGTCCATGCCGCGTCCACTTGCTTCCTACACCGGGCAAAATAAGGTGCGACACGACGTTAGGAGGTATCGCATGACTTTTGTCACCTGAGCGATCACTATCGTGTGAAGGATGTGAGAACAGGCGCCACGTATTCACATAATTTGTTTGCCTCGATGGGCAGTGGTCCTACCATATTCAGTGCGGATGGACAATTACGTCCGACATCCTGCGGGTATCTCAGTGTAGTGAGCATGGAGGACATGGACAGGGGACACGTGGCGCTAGTTGGAAGTGTGGGTCGGCCGAGAGGCTTGCTGAGGCAGGCCGCACAGTTGCAAAAATTCAAATGGCTCTGAGCACTATGCGACTTAACATCGGAGGTCATCAGTCCCCTAGAACTTAGAACTACTTAAACCTAACTAACCTAAGGACATCACACACATCCATGCTCGAGGCAGGATTCGAACCTGCGACCGTAGCAGCAACACTGTTCCGGAGTGAAGCACCCAGAAACGCTCGGCCACAGCGGCCGGCTCGCGCAGTTCCGAAAACACTGCATCCGAGTGGCGCAGTAGTTAACGCAACTGCCTAGCGAGCAGGAGATCTCAGGTTCGAATCCCGGTCCCGCACAGATTTTCTCTCGTCACCGCTGATGCCGCACGAAGTCCTGGTGCAGATGATATCAACAGTTCCTTTCGTTTCCTTTCCGCCTCCTCCGTCAAATGTCACAGTAGGCCGCGACGGCAGGCTATCGTTGTGGTTTGCATCAAGTTGGCTGGGTCCAGGTTTTGAAGTCAGCAAGTAGGTAACGGCCGCAGCACCATTGTTCATCTTGTCGTGGTTTCATTGAAACTCAATAGACCGTCATTCTCTCTGTGTCTAGTGACACAGAATGGCGGCGCGGCTGGATATGACTCTGAGTTCCGAAAGCCTCGTTATTTAAAGAGCCGAGCCTGCGTATACGATGCGGTGGCTCTGGGTGCATGATCGAATTCGCCCTCTTTATTGGTGCTGTCAGCGCTCCTTACCTCGCTGTGGTGATTCAGTAATTATGCTAGGTCCCAGAGCTTGGGTGTTTCTGCAACGTTTGACTATTTCAGTGAAGTTACCGAGTGTAACTTCATACTGCCCTCTCATGTAGCACTGCGGCGATTGCGCTTCTGCTTCTTTCGCTGTGTTGGCAGTCTCCCGCATGCCCCGCCATTCGCTACATCGGCGGTAGCCCTTGTTGAAATTCCGACTGGCATACCGGCCCCTAACTAGCTTCCTCGGCTCTGAGTTCTCCAGACAGACCTTTAAAAAATTTAAATATATACAACGAAACTATTTCCCGGCATAACAGTACAGGCATTTGTAATTTCAAATAGTCTAGGAATCCTTCAATGAAATTTTGAAATACTAATAAAATTGTGAAGCTGCTCCAAGTCGAATACAAACTTCTTTTATATTCTTTAACAGCCAGCGGCTACACGTTAGTAGTAATTGGCTGCGTACAGCGCTTGCGTCACACACGCTCCCTGTTTCCGACGTCGGCGTTGTACACGACAGATACATAGGCTATAAACATTGCAAAATTTGTAACGCACAAACACTGACAAGCGTCGAAAATTCTCAAAAATATAGCTTTTTTCGCGTAAACATACAATGGAAATTATGGAACGATTGGTTTTTAAAGCGGATTCTATTGCTAAAAATTACTAAAAAGAACAAATTATATTTACAAATGGCGATATAGTACGTGATTTTTGCGGGACTCGCAGATGTTCGAAAACACACTATGAACGACTGGCACAATCAATGAAAGAGTGTATGAATACGAGACTAATAGTAAAATATTAGAATCTAGAATTTCGAATCGCAGCTATTTCGCATACGCTGTTACACACGAAGGAAAATTCGCGAGTCGGGTTACATACCCATATGTAAGTCCGAATGGCACGGGTTTTTTATGAAGCTGAATTTGTGACACCTTCTTATATGCTGGTGTGCCAAAGATAAACACTACAGAGTTAAAATATCAGAGTCAGAATTGTGAAAATTGTGGAGCACCAACAAAGTACTTCTTCCGCTTGGGGCAGCTAATAATGCAATGCAGATCTGCGTCGCTAGGTTGAAACGTGAAGTCAATGAGACTCATCACAAACCTGGTCGACGTAGACAGTGGTACCATTGTAGTTCAATCAAATCCTCTAAAGGGCGAACACCTGTAGTTGACTGGACGGTGCACATTTCTATCGCGAGTGGTGTAAACATCATGTAACGCCTGCCTCTGTGGGCACTAATTTCCGTGGAGAGTGGAGCAAGCTTCTGGGTGGTACGCCCCTCAAACGGCAGCAACAGCACAAAATTCTTATATTCAACATAATTTTATTAGCCGGCCGAAGAGGCCGTGCGGTTAAAGGCGCTGCAGTCTGGAACCGCAAGACCGCTACGGTCGCAGGTTCGAATCCTGCCTCGGGCATGGATGTTTCTGATGTCCTTAGGTTAGTTAGGTTTAACTAGTTCTAAGTTCTAGGGGACTAATGACCTCAGCAATTGAGTCCCATAGTGCTCAGAGCCATTTGAACCATTTTTTGAATCATACTTTTATTCAGTATGGTGTATCTGCCTCGCCCTGAGCTGCTGTCCTGACCAAAGAAAATCTGTCCCTTTATTAATTAACACGTAGTTCTTCATTTTATTAGCTCGTAGTCACTAACTGTTTAGGTGAAAGGAGAATATAAAGCTTATATCTGGAACGAGTCAAAAGTTACTTGAACTGAAGAAAATTGTTTGTAAAGGAAGCATAATTCACCAATAAAAGAAGGATGTCACTTACAAAAAGGGCGTCCGTCAAATTTTTTAGTACTGACGGTCAGTCTGAAACTCTTGGTACACTGGGTTAATGCAAGAAGCAGAGAAAGTTCTGAGCCCTCTCCATGGTTTTCTTGAGGTAACGTGGCAGCGTCAGAGACATGTTAACAAATTGCAGTGAGTGACTCTGCAAGAAAAGCTTTTTAAATCACGAAGAGAGCTAGTCTTCAAATTCTGAGAGCATACGTTCCAAGACTCTCCATCTCACACACAAGCCACACAAAATTCACGACAAAATTAGGAAGATATATGCTTTAAGTGCGAATACAACAGGATTAGAAAAAATTATTCTGGTGCGCATTGAAGTGTACCGTTTGATAATGAAATATTGATAATAACAGTGATGCAGCTATGAAAATCTGTTTTGTTGTAGCACATGAGCAATGGTAGGTTGAGATGAACGTAGATAAATGATTTGTATCTGTGTTAAAACGAGTCAAAAATAGACAATAATCTGTTTAACTGTACTCAGAAACTACTTTAAATCATATGTTGTTGTACCAGAACCTTTTTAAGTATCTGCACCAAGTATTTTTCAGTTCTTATTTATCACTCCGTATATTCTTTGAAATTCTGAAGGTAGCGAGAAAAAAATATATGGAACGAAACGTTATCTTCAGATTATGCAGAAACCAGGCTGCAGTTGCAAGAATCGAAGGACATAGAATAGGATCAGTAATACAGAAGAGAGTAAGGCGAAGTTGTAGTATATCCTCGGTGCTATTTAATTTGTATATTAAGTAAGCAATAAAGAAAACCAAGTAGGATTTCGAAAGGGATCTAAAGTTCAGGAAGAACGAATAAGAATTTTGAGGTTGACTGATGACATTACAATTCTGTCGGAGATGGCCAAAAGCTTACAAAAGCAGGTTCAGGCGTGTGGATGTGTCTTGGTTCAAATGGCTCTGAGCGCTATGGGGCTTAACATCTGAGGTCATCAGTGTCCTATACTTAGAACTACTTAAACCTGACTAACCTAAGGACATCACACACATCCATGCCCGAGGCAGGATTCGAACCTGCGACCGTCGCAGCAGTACGATTCCGGACTGAAGCGCCTAGAACCGCTCGGCCACAGCGGCCGGCTGGATGTGTCTTGATAAGTGGTTATGAATATCAGAAAAAGTACAAGGGACGTTCAATAAGTAATGCAATATATTTTTTTCCGGAATCAGCTTAGTTTTTTCGGGATTTTAATGCACTACATTATTCCCCACTCATTTGGCTGCAAAGCCATGTTTTTCAGCATAATCTCCGTTCAGTGCGACGGCCTTACGCAAGGCCGGCATGCCTGCGTGCTACCACTGTACCAGCGGACGCCGACGTCGGGGACGAAGTCTTGCTGCATCAAAAACGTCCCCATCCCCGTACTGGTTCCCTCAGAGTGTGTCCTTCATTGGGCCAAACAGGTGGAAGTCGGAAGATGGTAATTCCTAGCTGTGGAATGAGTGATGGAGAACAGTCCACTGGAGTTTTTTGAGCTTCTCTCGGGTGCGCAGACTTGTGTGAAACGTTGCGTTGTCATGGAGAAGACCGTTAGCGTTTTTCTGGCGACGAACACATTGAAAAATTTCTTTATTTTCCTGAGGGCAGCACAGTACTCTTCTGAGTTCATCATTACAAGATGACGGAAGACATCAAACGGAATAATCCCTTGAGAGTCCCAGAAGCCCGTCGCCATGCCTTTACCGGTTGAGGGCGCGGCTTTGAACATTTTCTTCGATGGAGAGGTGACATGGCGCCACTCCGTGAATTGCCGTTTTTTTCCGGTTCGAGGTGATGAACCCACCTTTCATCGCCTTTGATGATGTTCAGTAAAAAAGTTGACACGATCAGCCTCGTAACCCGCAAGCAAATCCGCACAGACTGTCCTTCGTTGCTCGTTATTGTCTTTTGTTAGGAGGCGATGAACCAGTTGACACACCTCTGTGTACCCCAACTAGTGGACGAGTGCAGCAGTACGAACAGAGACGTGCTGTTCAGCAGCGAGGTGTTCGATTGGCATCCGTAGATCACCTTGAATGAGTGTTTCCGCAGGTTGTAACACTGCACGAGTCACCGATATGTCTGGTCGGCCGGCACGCAGGAGGTCGGATAAGTTTGTTGCGATGATGACAGACGTCTCGCCCAACGACTCAGCGTGCTTTTGTTCACTGCCAGGTTCCCAGAGACATTCTGCAAGCGCCTATGAAAATCTGTGTTCCTCTGGTTCTCCGCCAAAGAAACTCAATGAGAGCTCTATGATTGGCAATGCACCTCCATTACAGAAGCGATTTTGAAAGTTACCTATAGCGCCGCCATCTATCGGAACTTCATGAAACAACGGGGGTCCCGAGTTCGAGTCTCGGTCCAGCACACAGTTTTAATCTGCCAGAAAGTTTCACATCAGCGCACACTCCACTACAGAGTGAAAATCTCATTCTGGAAACTACAGGGGCTTAAACGGGAATATTCCACGATGACTCACAACAAATAACGCATTTCTTTCAAACGAAATCGGCCGAAAAAATGTGCTGTATTACTTATTAAACGCTCCTCATAAAACAAAGATAATAGACTCCAAGTGAATGAAATATCCAGGAGGAATTCGATTAGGAATTAGACACTAAAAATATTTGATGAGTTTTGTTATTTGTGCAGCAAAATAACTGACGATGGCCGAAGTACAGGCGTTAAAAAATGTTGAATATAAAGAGCGAGAAACGCAATTCAGAAAACGAAGAATTTGTTTGAATTACAAATTTAAATGTCAGGAAAGTCTTTTCAGAAGCTTGCAAGGAAGCAAAACGAGAACACTCAGCATATAAGACTATTAGCAAACTCAAGTTTTGAAATGCATTTCGGCGGAGGAAGGCTGAATTTGAATGGGTAGACTGAATAACTGATGAGTAGATACTGAATGTAAATACACTCCTGGAAATTGAAATAAGAACACCGTGAATTCATTGTCCCAGGAAGGGGAAACTTTATTGACACATTCCTGGGGTCAGATACATCACATGATCACACTGACAGAACCACCGGCACATAGACACAGGCAACAGAGCATGCACAATGTCGGCACTAGTACAGTGTATATCCACCTTTCGCAGCAATGCAGGCTGCTATTCTCCCATGGAGACGATCGTAGAGACGCTGGATGTAGTCCTGTGGAACGGCTTGCCATGCCATTTCCGCCTGGCGCCTCAGTTGGACCAGCGTTCGTGCTGGACGTGCAAACCGCGTGAGACGACGCTTCATCCAGTCCCAAACATGCTCAATGGGGGACAGATCCGGAGATCTTGCTGGCCAGGGTAGTTGACTTACACCTTCTAGAGCACGTTGGGTGGCACGGGATTCATGCGGACGTGCATTGTCCTGTTGGAACAGCAAGTTCCCTTGCCGGTCTAGGAATGGTAGAACGATGGGTTCGATGACGGTTTGGATGTACCGTGCACTATTCAGTGTCCCCTCGACGATCACCAGTGGTGTACGGCCACTGTAAGAGATCGCTCCCCACACCATGATGCCGAGTGTTGGCCCTGTGAGCCTCGGTCGTATGCAGTCCTGATTGTGGCGCTCACCTGCACGGCGCCAAACACGCATACGACCATCATTGGCACCAAGGCAGAAGCGACTCTCATCGCTGAAGACGACACGTCTCCATTCGTCCCTCCATTCACGCCTGTCGCGACACCACTGGAGGCGGGCTGCACGATGTTGGGGCGTGAGCGGAAGACGGCCTAACGGTGTGCGGGACCGTAGCCCAGCTTCATGGAGACGGTTGCGAATGGTCCTCGCCGATACCCCAGGAGCAACAGTGTCCCTAATTTGCTGGGAAGTGGCGGTGCGGTCCCCTACGGCACTGCGTAGGATCCTACGGTCTTGGCGTGCATCCGTGCGTCGCTGCGGTCCGGTCCCAGGTCGACGGGCACGTGCACCTTCCGCCGACCACTGGCGACAACATCGATGTACTGTGGAGACCTCACGCCCCACGTGTTGAGCAATTTGGCGGTACGTCCACCCGGCCTCCCGCATGCCCACTATACGCCCTCGCTCAAAGTCCGTCAACTGCACATACGGTTCACGTCCACGCTGTCGCGGCATGCTACCAGTGTTAAAGACTGCGATGGAGTACCGTATGCCACGGCAAACTGGCTGACACTGACGGCGGCGGTGCACAAATGCTGCGCAGCTAGCGCCATTCGACGGCCAACACCGCGGTTCCTGGTGTGTCCGCTGTGCCGTGCGTGTGATCATTGCTTGTACAGCCCTCTCGCAGTGTCCGGAGCAAGTATGGTGGGTCTGACACACCGGTGTCAATGTGTTCTTTTTTCCATTTCCAGGAGTGTAGGTATAAAAGAGATTAATGGCACAACTTGAGTAGAAGAAGGCATCGGTTGATGGGAAACACCCTGAAGCATCAAGAAATAGTCGATCTAGTAATGGAGGAAAGAGTGGGAGGTGAAAATTTCGGAGGGAGGCCATGGCTTAATTACAGCAAGCTGGGTGAAAATGACGTAGGTTTCAGTAGTTACGTAGAGATGAAGAGGCTTGCACTGTTACACAGGACTAACTAGAGCTGCATCAGAATATTCTTTGGGCTGAAGACCGCAATAACAATATACATAAAAATACACGGCCCTTACCTAAAAACACTACTGGAATGCACTGAGGCGACAAAAGTGAGGGATATCTTCTAATATCGTGTCGGACTACGTTTTGCCGCAGTGGTGCTGCAATTCGGCGTGGCATGGACTCAAAAAGTCGTTGGAAGAAATACTGATCATTCGCTCGAATTGTCCAAAATGTTCTTCAAACCAATCGCGAACAATTGTGGTCGGATGACATCCATAAAAAATCCATCGGTATATGATGCAAATGTTCTCCAAGTAGCTGAACATAACCATTCCCTGTCAATGATCGGTTCAGTTGGACCAGCGGACCCAGCCAATTTCATGTAAAGACAAGCCACACCATTTTGGAGGCACCACCAGCTTGTGCAGTGCCTTGTTTACAACTTGGGTCCATGGCCTCGTGGGGTCTGCACCACACTCGAACGCTACCACGAGATCTTACAAACTGAAACGGGAAGTCATCTTACAATATCACGGTTTTCCAGTCGTCTAGAGTCCAACCGATATGGTCACGAGCCCAAGAGAGGAGCTGCAGGCGATGTGGTGCTGCTAGCAAAGGCACTCGCGTCGATCGTCTGCTGCCATAGCCCATTCACGCCAAAATTCGCCGAAGTGTCTTACGGATATGTTCGTCGTACGTTCCACTTTGATTTTTGCGGTTATATCGCACTGTGTTGCTTGTATGTTAGCGCTCAACTACGTAAATGCAGCGGCTTTCGATCGTTGAGTGAAGGCCGTCGGCCACTGCGTTGTCCGTTGTGAGAGGTAATGGCTGAAATTTGCTGTTGTCTTGACTCTGTGGATCTCGGAATACAGAATTCCCTAACGATATCCGAAATGGAATGTCCCATGCGTCTAGGTCCATCTACAGTTCCGCGTTGGAAGTCTGTTAATTCCTGTCGTGGGGCCATAAGCACGTCGGAAACTTTTTCACATGATTCACCTGAGCACAAATGACAGCTCCGCCAGAGCACTGCCCTTTTGTACCTTGTGTACGCGTACTACCGCCATCTGTATATCAGCATATCTCTATCCCACGATTTCACGATTTGTCACGTCAGTATAAGTGAAAAGCTATGTATATCGACAATATGTTGTAGATTCTAAGTAACCATTAAGCTAAAACAAAATTTTTCAGCCGTTGTTCGGCTTTGGTTCTCCGCTGCTGGCCAGTTTGGAGAAGGGCCGCTGTTACACGTGTTATACTTCCAAAGAGGGCGGCAACTCTCTCAAGAAGCAGATGCCGTCTTTCTACATGGGCGGTCAAACAGTAGCCGACCGAGATGGATATCAATCAGAGAGGAGGCGCTCGTAAAAATGAATGAACGCTCTGTGCATTAGCTGTCGGTGCATTTATTACGACGCCCATAGTTATTGTTTATTACGGATGCAAATGAGCGGGCCGTATAATTATCGTCCGGGCGCCGTCGCTCATCTGGGGTCTGGTATGCGGCCGCGTGGGCGCTGCAAGTAGCCAGGGACCCCAAAACAGCCCAGGGCGGTCTGTGCGTGGGCGGCGGGCGGCGGGCGGCGGGCGGCGGGCGGCGGAGGTCTGCGTCCGGCGTGTCGCCCGCGCCGCCGCCCCGCTACCAGGTGGCAGCACTGGCCACCCCGGCTCACATGTCCTAGCTCATCTTCTCGTGACTAGGAAGGGAGCAACACATAAGGGACCCGCACGCCATAACACAGCCACAAACAACACAACTGGCAGTAACAATCCCAAAAGCAACAAAGCACCGCACAAGCAGTGACTTCACACGCTAAGACTGTAGTGGCAAGGTAAACGTCGCTTGGGAGGACAAAGCTCGAGGAACTTTTATTCCGGGGCTCCTCCTCCCCAAAGACACATTACATTGTAGTACACTGCACACAAGCAGTAATGTATTATTCGTCTTATTATGTGTAGGAAGAAGTATATCCTCTTCTTTATGTAAAGCTACAATCAGTGTATTTTATACATCAAATGTATTTTCTGTATAAACCATGTGTAAAACTAAAAATTTAATGTATTAAGTTATTTAAGGAGTACTTCACTCAGGTAGCAATGAGCTACATTCTATTTCTACTGATAAATTTACAACCAAAAGTTTATTCTTCCTGTAAAGATAAAATCCATGTATTGCATGTATCAAATGCGCAGTCACTGCATAATCTGTATAAGACTATGTGTGTATGTACGAGAGTAATCCCAAAAGTAAGGTCTCCTATTGTTATTAGTACATAGACCTGTTTATTTCTACAGTGGTTTACATCAGTATACAGCTTGAACATTTAGCTATTTTTCGACATAATCACCATTTCTGTCGATGCATTTTTGTAGACGCTGTGGCGGTTTTTGTATGCCCATGTCATACCAGCTCGCCGCCATGCTATTCAGAAAGTTATTAACCTCTTCTTTCACCTCGTCGTCGGAGCTGAATCGCTTTCGGGCCAAATGTTCTTTTAACTTAGGGAACAGGTGATAGTCACTGTGCACTGTAGGGGGTTACGTTCCACTGAAACTGTTTGCCGAGCGATGTGTGGGCGAGCGTTGTCATGGAGAATGTGTACGCCCTTGCTCAACAATCCTCTTCTCCGGTTCTGAATCACCCTTTTGAATTTTTTCACAGTCTCACAGTACCTGTCAGCGTTAATTGTAGTCCCAGTGGGCATAAAGTCGACCAGCAATACCCCTTTCCGATCCCAAAAAACGGTTGTCATGACTTTACCGGCAGACTGTGTTTTTTTTAATTTCAGCGGCTTTGGCGAAGAAGGATGCCGCCAGTGACGTGATTGTTGCTTGGTCTCAGGCGTAAAGTGGTATGCCCAGGTTTCGTCACCCGTGACGAGTCCAGAAAGTTGTCCTGTTCGGCTGCAAGACGGTGAAGAAATGCGCGGGAAGCATCAACTCGTTGCCCCATGTGGTCCTCAGTCAGTATGCGTGGCACCCATCTTGCGCACACCTTCCGGTAGTTCAATGTTTCCGTTAAAAATTCTGTGAGCGGTGCTTCGGGAAACCTCAGGAACCAACGTGCAGAGATCATCGATGGTGATCCGCCGATCTTCACGCATGCTTTGCTCAACCTTCAACAATGTCTCCTCAGAAATTGACGGTCTCCCGCTCCTTTGATCGTCGTGAATTTCGGTTCCGACCAGCTGCAAACTCTCTACACCACTTACGAACATTTTTGACATCCATGCACGACTCACCATACTCTTCCGTCAACTGACGATGGATTTCAATCGGCGCAGTGCCCTTTACGCAGTTCGCACTTGGCGGTAACATCCGACGATAGCTCCATTCTCAACGGCTGCCGAGCCAAGACTGAGCGCCTCAGCGCGGCGTGCACATGTTTTTCAAACACAGCGCGTGAAGCACTCTTCATAACAGTGTGACCAACTGCCACACAAACAGAGTTCTGTACTTATAAGAAAAATAGGAGACCTTGCTTTTGGGATTACCCTCGAATCAAAGACATCACATAGAATACACCATGACTACTGAATATCGTGTAGTGTTCTGACACGCAACACTCCATGTAATATATCAATACACATAAACGCAACAAACCTGCATAAACACACAATATTTCCGGTGAGAATAGATCGAAATTCTACCGAGACCTTCTTATCTGAAATATAAATAGGCTACTATCAACCAATAAGTTAGTTAGGCTATATTACACATCTATCACTACCCTTTACATTTTGCAGCTTATTTCTACAACACTTCTTGTACTACATTATTTAACATTTGCATTATATGAATAATATTCTCCTCAATCAGTTTAACAATAGTAAAGCGTTAAATTCTCTGTAATCTTAGAGAAATTTTTATATATTGTGCACTTCGTATATTTAAAATAACATTAACAATTGCATACCAGTAAGACTGTAACAATAAGAAGTCTCTGCCATTAGATTTAGGAGCATCCACCCACCTTACATTTCAAAGTGGTGTGCTACTCCGTACTGTTAATGAAATACGAGTAAATAAATAACTCGTCTTCACCATCATCATGTCCAGTGACTCAACTGTCTGGTACTTTCTCCTCAAGCAACGCGAAAGGTGTCTGTGTTTCTTAAAATGAATTACCAAGGAGAACAGGGTAAGTTCCAGAAACCGATTTCCCAGAAATTGCGCTCAATTTAAGACAGGTCAAAATAGGCGAACACCTGTCTCAGCTTATCCGTAGACACTCGAATGTTTCTGACAAAAAGACGGTCCGAGTTTTCGAAGTACTTTATGTGCCTTTTAAGCGAGGAAACGATTCGTTCGAAGCGGTGGCACAGTGGCTAGCGTCGGGGGTTAACGGTTCTGAGTCCCTTGTTCGAAAACCGATTATAATTTTTGTTTTTCATTTATCTACCCATGTCCGTAGAAGATTACTACACAACTATTACCAATGAAAATTGAAATAACGTTGTCCTTTTTTGTCTGCTAGTTGTATGTCTGGCGATTAAATTTTTAAAAAAAATTATGGAAAATTGTTCGAAATTGTTTTCGATGAAGTTCCTATAGTTTATCTTGGTTCTTAATCAGTTGCAACCGGCAGTTTTTGGTAAGTGATCCGTTATGCGTGGTCTATCGAGAAATTATTGCCAATGACTGAAATCATCAGCAGTGTTAACTACGTTTCTTTTCCGAGAGAGATTCATACGAAGAAATGTGACCGTGGTAAACCTGCTGTCGCGCGACGCTCGTGGTGTTCGTAATTTCTGTGTTTTCAAGGTTTCTACGATCTGTATCATCCAAAGGAATGTGCCAAAGCGTCCTGAAAAATAACGATAAGAATAAAAATAAGAAGTGAGAACGAAAATTAAGAAAATGAGAATTTAAAAAGATTGTAATCTCCAGAATTACATACACACATTGAAACGTCCCCTTTTGAAAAATTATACATGACTGTGCTTAAACTGACACACAATATCTTTTTAGCGCAACGCAATCTGACTTTCAGAAATCCCTACAAAAGAATGGCCCTGACTAACATTAACCTATACCTTTCACAAATCACTTACCTCACAAAAATCTTCGTTACTCAAGCTACTGCAATACAGCGAGCGCCACTACTGTCAGCTAAATAAAAGATTCAAACTACGGAAGGCACTAACTACTGATAGGCATAGTTAGCAAATGAAAAATTTTGATAGAGAAGAAACGATGTATTTACCTTAATAGTGTTCAAAGGTCATAATATACACTCCTGGAAATTGAAATAAGAACACCGTGAATTCATTGTCCCAGGAAGGGGAAACTTTATTGACACATTCCTGGGGTCAGATACATCACATGATCACACTGACAGAACCACAGGCACATAGACACAGGCAACAGAGCATGCACAATGTCGGCACTAGTACAGTGTATATCCACCTTTCGCAGCAATGCAGGCTGCTATTCTCCCATGGAGACGATCGTAGAGATGCTGGATGTAGTCCTGTGGAACGGCTTGCCATGCCATTTCCACCTGGCGCCCCAGTTGGACCAGCGTTCGTGCTGGACGTGCAGACCGCGTGAGACGACGCTTCATCCAGTCCCAAACATGCTCAATGGGGGACAGATCCGGAGATCTTGCTGGCCAGGGTAGTTGACTTACACCTTCTAGAGCACGTTGGGTGGCAGGGGATACATGAGGACGTGCATTGTCCTGTTGGAACAGCAAGTTCCCTTGCCGGTCTAGGAATGGTAGAACGATGGGTTCGATGACGGTTTGGATGTACCGTGCACTATTCAGTGTCCCCTCGACGATCACCAGTGGTGTACGGCCAGTGTAGGAGATCGCTCCCCACACCATGATGCCGGGTGTTGGCCCTGTGTGCCTCGGTCGTATGCAGTCCTGATTGTGGCGCTCACCTGCACGGCGCCAAACACGCATACGACCATCACTGGCACCAAGGCAGAAGCGACTCTCATCGCTGAAGACGACACGTCTCCATTCGTCCCTCCATTCACGCCCGTCGCGACACCACTGGAGGCGGGCTGCACGATGTTGGGGCGTGAGCGGAAGACGGCCTAACGGTGTGCGGGACCGTAGCCCAGCTTCATGGAGACGGTTGCGAATGGTCCTCGCCGATACCCCAGGAGCAACAGTGTCTCTAATTTGCTGGGAAGTGGCGGTGGGGTCCCCTACGGCAGTGCGTAGGATCCTACGGTCTTGGCGTGCATCCGTGCGTCGCTGCGGTCCGGTCCCAGGTCGACGGACACGTGCACCTTCCGCCGACCACTGGCGACAACATCGATGTACTGTGGAGACCTCACGCCCCACGTGTTGAGCAATTCGGCGGTACGTCCACCCGGCCTCCCGCATGCCCACTATACGCCCTCGCTCAAAGTCCGTCAACTGCACATACGGTTCACGTCCACGCTGTCGCGGCATGCTACCAGTGTTAAAGACTGCGATGGAGCTCCGTATGCCACGGCAAACTGGCTGACACTGACGGCGGCGGTGCACAAATGCTGCGCAGCTAGCGCCATTCGACGGCCAACACCGCGGTTCCCGGTGTGTCCGCTGTGCCGTGCGTGTGATGATTGCTTGTACAGCCCTCTCGCAGTGTCCGGAGCAAGTATGGTGGGTCTGACACACCGGTGTCAATGTGTTCTTTTTTCCATTTCCAGGAGTGTATATAGCAGTTCATGACATCCAGTCTTACAAATTTCAAAACTCCGCCATTTCTCTCCCCACATCCACCACTGCTGGCGGCTCACCTCCAACTGCGCAACGCTACGCGCTGTTCACATCCAGCTGCCCAACACTACAATGGCAGACAACAACGCAAACTAGCCACAGAGTGCACACAGCACAGCCAGTGATTTTCATACAGAGCGCTACGGAACGTTGCCAATAAGATAACATAAACAGCCTACTTACATAATACAGAGCGCTACGTAATGTTGCCAATAAGAAAATATAAACAGCATACTTACATAGTCCCCATGCTCCCCACAAAAAATTTTACAAATTGTTTTGGGCAGTGGCCAATAACGATTTGATAAAATTTTTCATAATTACAAAAACAAAGATATCAAATGCACACACTTATTGATACAATGTTGGTCAAAAGCTAAAATTTTCTCACAGTCCTTGAAGACAGTCCTGATCGTTCATCACAGGAAAATAGCAGTGTTTTTCTCAACGTCTGAGCAGTAGAAGAAAATGCACACGGAACTAGTGGATTTCCATGCAGTCTTGAGGAAGTAGTGTTGTCCTTCCAACGAAAAGACAGTGCTGACTCTTGACATGCAGACAGGTAATGGGCCACAACAGAGCAAACCCACAACAGAGTCATTCGAAGTTTTGAAGACTATTGGTAGGTAGGTCATCACAGAGCAGACCCACTGTAGTCCTGGTAGAGATTATGGTATTGGTGGGCCACCAGAGGTGCAGACCCACTGTAGTCCTGATAGAGATAGCTAGCAGCCATCCGTTGCGACTGTGCAGGTGTACAATCACCATCGAAGAGTCTTGCAGAGAATATAGCAAGTGCATAAACCACCACTTGTGCACTCACAAAGTTTTTGGAATTGTCCTTAGAACCAGCAATGCTGTTAATCAGTCCCTTGCTGAATTATTAACACACATCCAAACACTAACGGACCTCTTTTTTTCACATATCGTGCATATACTATGACCAACAGAAATGTGTGCAGTGAAATGAAGGCTTACAAGTTACTTTATTTGATGAACTGGTGTCAATTACAATATTATAACATGAGAATACAATAACAAAGGTACAAAATACATCATTAAAGAACATAACAATACAGATAACATTTATAGTAGTACAGGCTTTACAAAAGAATAGAAATATACATATACATCAGTGTTACAGGAATTATGACATAATTACATACATAAAATAACGGAATAACTTTTGAAACATCAACTTCACACATGAGCATTAAAACAAAACAGAATAAATAATGTCTAAACATCTTTACGAAGTAAATAACATATTATTAATGCAAATTCTATTTGAGGATAACAGTATTCCTCATCATAGTGAATGTAGCTTAGTATTAGAAGAGAAAAAAATTCTATGAAACAGTACACAGAGACAGGAAGAAAACAAATACACAAGGGTACACAAACACATAGTGGGATAACACAAAAGGAAAGGACAGGGTTTGTTTTCAATGTAACATTTGGTACTGCAGTCCAACCCAAAACTTCATTCCATAGATCGTCCCTCTTATTTCAAGATTTGCTCCAGCCAAAAAAAATCCTATCCAAGCATGCTTTCTGTATTTTGTTCACATCCTCTTTCAAAAATAGTTTTTCTCCACTGTACACTACTTTTTTGGCCAAACCATTTTCTTATAGCTTCTCAATGCATTTTTTCCAATTCATCATAATTAGTTTCTTATATAGTCTACCCCTTCTTAAGCTAACTTAAATCTACTGAGCTCAGATGCTAAACTAAGGGACGACGCAATGCAGCAGCACAAAACAATTAGTACAAACAGCAATGACAAAAAATTCAAATTGGCAAAGCAAGCAGTAATAATATAAGTTATATATAAGTTAGCAAAGCAAATGCAACATTATTACTAATATGAGCCAATGTGCAGCAAAAAGGAAAATAAATCAGTAGTAAAACTGGCTTAAAAGAGTAATGTAAAGTGAAATTTAGTAACACTATGCCTGGCAAACAGCAGCAGCAAATGCAATAACTTATATCTAAACATGACATAGCTCAAGCAAAAAAAAAAAAAAAAAAAAAAAGTACACTTAAGACAACAATGCAGATAAGGGAAATGTATATTCACATCTTAATGTCTGTATAATTAAAGTGGTGCACCACAAAAACTAATTCTACAAAAAAATTACCAAGTACTTGAAAAGAAAATTATATATGCAGTTACTGTTATTAGTCCCTTCTTATTGTTCTTTCCATTCCAAGAGCTCCTTTTTCGAAGAATGTGTATCAGAAAATAATTATTTAATAGATCTGTTGACAGAAAGTGTTCACATTAGCAGATGCATTTAAGATTATTTTATAAAACCAATGATGCAACACAGCTGGAGACCAGATATTAAACAAAATGAGCAATCTCTCAACTAGAAAGACAATAGATGTAAAATGTAGCTCATCATTTCATTTAGGCATTTTAGTAAATATCATAAATTAAGAGCGCCACAGTGTTTTCAAGTTTGAGCGTGTCGTATTTGCGATGCTTTCGACAAAGAAATGTCAATAGCGAGGATAATGGCCTCTTTTTTTTTTTTTTTTTTTTTTTTTGCACCTAATGGCTTTCTTTTGTCAGACGACTACCTCTCAGCTGGGCGCCCAAAACGCATTACGTCAAGGTCATTTACCTTTCTTACTGAAATATTTACGACAGCAGTTTCCGCTAAAGTGGCAATCTCATAAAGTACGATTCTTGGTTTCCAACATACTTTTTCACAAGTCAGAGTCCCTAACCAGTACTCATTATTCCTTACCTTATTACACATATACATATTCGTCGACACTTCTTCAATATTTCATCATAATAAATACGTAGCATAATCAAATTCCTCATATAGCATCAGCTTATTGATCATAAACATACCTCAACAGCATAATACACATCGTCATCGTAATAATGTCATAACACCCCAGTCAAATCTCAAAAAGTCATAGCTTTCTGCAATAATTTCAAAACTTAAAAAAATATTCTCTGCTCATTTCAATAGTGTCATCTACCTCAAACGTACTTTAAAATCATGCTCCTTTACCAAATACATCATTCAAAGCTCTCATAGTATCACAATTGTTCCGAAAAAATATGAACAGTTCACAAAGTACAGACAAAATACAATTTCATAAGTATGAAGTTACCCAACTGTGTAACTGCGTAAACATGTGTCACTGGTGTAGTAAAAAAATGTTTATCTCTCAGTTAAATGATCAGATAGCTGTGTAATTTGTGTGTTAGAGAAATATGGTACCGATGTGTAAAGTTGTACAAGCAAATACCATAGTAGCTAGGGCTCCTTGTGCTTGCCAAACACATGATACACAAAGTAAGCGTATACCCCCCTGAGGATTAATGTAATGATACCCTCAGGTGTTACAGATTACACCAATGGAATGAAATGTATCACGGAAAACCTCTGTATCATTGTACTTCAAATATCTTTAAAAATAAATGATTTAAGTACAAAATTAATCACACAAATACATGTCCTGTAGCGCTAAATGTGCGTCTTGCTGTAAGATAATCTCTGTGGAAGTGTCGTAGTTATTGTCCTCTGAAAACTAAGTGCTTCAGAAGTCAATGTACTTACCTCATGATAAACAAAAGTGAAATGCTATGCGTATAGATATCGTAGTTATTACGTACATTACCGTGATCAAGAAAGTACTATACTGTAATGTATTGTTGTGCTACGAAAAAGGCTGTCACATTGTAGCTATACCACAAAAGTTACTACTAAAACATGTTTTACTTTCCAGAATAATTCAGAAAAACTGTGCAGATATGAAACAGAAACACGGCAAAAGCAACATTGTAAATTGTCACTCATTAGTAGCGTCGTGATAAAATCGTGTAGCTGTCACATAAACTAACCACTGTGTCATCTGGTATCTCACAGAAAGTACTTTAAATCCAGAATGTATTTTCAAGTAAACCAAAATGTTGCATTAAAATCTCATTAGCAGTACTGGTAAATGTTCTAAATATGTGAGCCTTATAGACGTTACGTAATCGTGCAACTAACAAGCAAGAATGTACACACACAATAACACTGTGTCGTCTGTTCATAATAACAATGCATTCGTAATTTCTGTTTAAGCCAGCCGAAGTGGCCGTGCGGTTAAAGGCGCTGCAGTCTGGAACCGCAAGACCGCTACGGTAGCAGGTTCGAATCCTGCCTCGGGCATGGATGTTTGTGATGTCCTTAGGTTAGTTAGGTTTAACTAGTTCTAGGGGACTAATGACCTCAGCAATTGAGTCCCACAGTGCTCACAGCCATTTGAACCATTTTAATTTCTGTTTAAATAAGTTCTCTTGGTTCATGACTGGATATTTAACTTCAAACAATGTTGTATGTTAACAGATTCTAAGTCTGACAAAGCATACTATCAATGTAAAGTGAAAAGTTATATGGTAAAGACAAAGTTAAAAAGCAGATTATCTTTCAATAAACGGTTTTACATGTGAAATGTGGTGTAAACCTTTACTCTTCCTAGTACGCAGAGGTTCAACTTGAACGGAATTATCATGCGGTATACGTCAGTGAGGAATGCTAAAATTTTTCTCAAGGTTAGCGTCTATGTTATTTTTCTCTAAGCCAGCCGGCGCACGCGGCTGCCTGTGGTGCGAGTCATTGTCTGTTCCTTTGTTGGCGCGCGTCGTTATTGGGATTAGAAGACCTAACTTCTACAAATTCTCCTTATCGAGAGTGCCCTGCTCTGTTTGAATCTCGCCAGTTCTGATGCAATTCAGGCCTGTCGTTACGATTATATCGTCTGTCGTCATGTCGGTAGATTCCATAGTTTCTTTCTTGTCGGTCACGTGGTGGAGAATTTCTCCCTGAATCGTAACTGCGCGCTGGACCATTGCATCTGAAGTTATTCTGTCTCCCTTGATAATATTTATTTTGGTTCCCATATTGTCTCTTTCTCTGATTGTCTCTGTGATAGTCATTACTGCGGAGAGGCGATCTTTCCCTGTAATTATTACTACTCTGCCAACGGTTGTCATACGGGTGGTGTCTGTTTTGGTCACGATTTGTGTTGTGAGAATAGCCTTGTCGTGTCCAGTTATTATTTCTTTCATCACGGAATTGCGACGGATGTGACCTGTAATTGTTGTGTTCCTGTTTTCGCGTTCCGCGGTTGTCAGTGTCAATTTCTAATTCTTGTAAGAGTCCCTGAAAAGCTTCAGTGTCGTCTTTGCAACGTCCTGCCAAAATAATATGTCGTAAATGTTGAGGTAATTTGATTAAGCAAATGCGGATGAGTTCTGAGGGGCTGTATGGGTTTGAAAGGTACTGATTCATGTGCAACATGTCTTCAAAATATTTCACAAGACTGGAAAATTCAGATTGTTCGAAATGTTTCATCATTATGATGCTATGTTTTACTCGGTCTTGTGTAGCTTGAGACCAATATGCTGAGAGGAAGGCATGATAAAATTATCCTTCACTGTGACAATCGTGAATGACCGATCGCATTCTTACAGCTGGTTCATTCTCTAAGTAGCCATACATAGATTCTAATCTGTGTTCTAACGACCAGTTGGGAGGAAAACAATGACAGAATTGATGGAGCCATTCTTGCGGATGAATGTCGTTGCCAGAATTCTTAAATGTTTTGAATTTACGTGTAGTAATGAACAGCTTATAGTCAAAATCATCATGTCGGCGAGTCGCATGTCAGTCATTGTTACGTCGTTTCGGCGGTTCCATCTCAAAATTCGGTGTGCCTTGCCAATTTCTTTCATAATTTCCGAAATCCCCTTTGTTATTATTTTGTGGTTGTTCCGTATTTCTAAGTCCCTCTTCCCGTGTTGGAGAGCGAGTGTCCTCTGAAATATGTAATTTTTATATTACTTGTGCCAACTGATCTTGTATTTCCCGGATTTCTCTTTTGTGTTGCGTATTAATTTGATTCTGATTATGTTTGAATTTCTTAATTTGTTCATACTCTTCTGTGTCAGTGATGGCTACAGGTCTTGTGTCATTCAGATCAACATCTACCTTTGTAGATAAGTTAGTGAACTGATCCGAAAGTTCGGCTACTTTCTCCGATAGTGTACTTACTTCCTCAGTGTGTTTTTCTGAACCAAGTTTCAGAGTATCTACTGTGTCCTTTAGGTTTTCCTGAGTTTTTGCAAGTTGCGTAACCAAATCGGTAGATGTAACTGAGTCAATTTTAGCTTGCAAGGTGTCGTGATTTTCATGAATAATGGTATGCAGTTCTTTTATGGCTGCTTCGTGATTCTGTAATGCATTTTCATGCCGCGAAAAAATAGGTTGAAAATGCTCACAAATTTGTGTTTTTACTTCATTACAAACTTTTTGACATTTCGATTCAATGTTATGTAACTTAGTAGTTAAATCTTCACGTGTTTGTTCAAGTGTGGTGTCTAACTTTTGAAGCTTTTGCTGTGTTTGTCTCTGATTTTGCTCCATTGTGTCTAACTTTTGAAGCTTTTGCTGTGTTTGTCTCTGATTTTGTTCCATTGTGTCTAACTGTTGCTGTGTTTGTCTCTGGTGTTGTTCCATTGTGTCTAACTTTTGAAGCTTTTGCTATGTTTGTCTCTGATTTTGTTCCATTTGTTGCATTAGCTGTAATAACAATGCATTAGTGTCTGGAATCTGTTCCTCTACGCTTTTCGGCAATGCATTTGCACCGGCAACATTCACATTTTGACAAGCAGAAAATGTGTCTTGACTTATTTGACAAAACTGTGAGGACGCAAAACCTGAATCTACAGTATTTGCAACATTGTGTCCTGTCATTTCGGATTCCTGATGCAAGCTGTTGCCGAGCGATCGATCGATAATGCTTCCCTGTTCACTAGTTGTTTCACTGCCTACGCCATTGTTTGCCGCCCGCTCCATTTCCCTATGCACAGTTACCAAATTAATATGTTGAACATTAGTTAATTCATTACACGGTGGCGCTTACACTGTCATTTCTCAGTTTACTTTGGAGCCGAGTATTACGTTTTTCACACGCCATTATTGTCACAATATTTCACACGATAACACAGAAAAGCACAATTTGAAGAGCAAAATAAGATAACATAGCAATGGAAATAATGTCCACTTAATTGCAAGCGCAGCTGCGAAATACTTGGTGCAAATCTACATGCATGTCAAAACTGTTTTACTGTACAACAATGAAAAACTACAATTACAAAGGAAATTCTCTCTATGATTACGCGCTAGCAATAAACAAAGGCTACACTAATTACACAAACTACAAGGAAAAAATCAGAAGATTCCAGTGAGGTATCCTCGGCTAAGGGTCGACATATGAAACGTCCCCTTTTGAAAAATTATACATGACTGTGCTTAAACTGACACACGATATTTTTTTAGCGCAACGCAATCTGACTTTCAGAAATCCCTACAAAAGAATGGCCCTGACTAACATTAACCTATACCTTTCACAAATCACTTACCTCACAAAAATCTTCGTTACTCAAGCTACTGCAATACAGCGAGCTCCACTACTGTCAGCTAAATAAAAGATTCAAACTACGGAAGGCACCAACTACTGATAGGCATAGTTAGCAAATGAAAGATTTTGATAGAGAAGAAACGATGTATTTACCTTAATAGTGTTCAAAGGTCATAATATATATAGCAGTTCATGACATCCAGTCTTACAAATTTCTCTCCCCACATCCACCACTGCTGGCGGCTCACCTCCAACTGCGCAACGCTACGCGCTGTTCACATCCAGCTGCCCAACACTACAATGGCAGACAACAATGCAAACTAGCCACAGACTGCACACAGCACAGTCAGTGATTTTCATACAGAGCGCTACGGAACGTTGCCAATAAGAAAACATAAACAGCCTACTTACATAATACAGAGCGCTACGTAACGTTGCCAGTAAGAAAACATAAACAGCCTACTTACAACATATATACTGTGTAATAAATTATATGACACTTATTGTGAAAACAAGTTGCAATTTTACAACTAATATAACACCGTTGTCTCCCCTAACTTGATATGAAACATTCGTGCAGTAACCTTGTAGGGACATTAGTGGATGAATTTAAAAAATAAATAGAATAAAACAAATAATAACCGGATTTCGAACACGGGGCGCAACACTGAGAGACAGAGACGCTAACCACTGTGTCACCAATTCTGCTGACATTAGCGCGCACTGAAAGGCACGTAAAACACCTCGAAAACTTCGACCGTCGTATTCTCAGAAACGGTCGAATACTTACTGATAAGCCGAGACACATGTTCGCTTATTTTGTTTGACTCTTCTTCCACTGTGCGAAGCTTCTGGTAAATCGATTTATGGCACTCACCGTGTTCTCTTCGTGAGTAGGCCTACATAACCCTACAAAATCTTACCGTCAGAAAAACGCCCTCTTTTTGTCCAAGTATGTTTACACACAAAATTGTTTTACTGCACAGTCTGGCTTCAGAAATGATCTTACCACAGGGAATTTTACATAGCACAACGGTTAATTTGACATTATTTGTTACTAAATAATGTACAAATACAGTATCGCAGAAACCAACGCGTGATCCTCTAAACATTTCTTACATTACACCTCACATGGAAAGCAAGTGTAATGAGCATGCTTAGCTCTTACGCATAAGAGAGTACATCCTTTTACAGCATACCTGGGAATATAAAATTTTTACAAAACAGTCCATCGAAAATTACAACACCACTGTTGATCCGAAGTTCTCGACATAAAATTATCTTCTGTAATCTGAAATAAATCTGCTAGAACACTGTAAATAATCTTTCGCTTGTGAAAAATCCAGGTAGTGTTAGAATCGTTCTCATGGTGGCACAAAATCGTAACCAGTTATCGACACTCCTCGATGCAAGTGCATTTATCCACATGTCTTTCAAAAGCATTTTTTTAATGTGCTTTCGTAATTAAATTACTGAGAGAACGACGTGTAACTGAATAATAACTGATTATTGAAAACCCACAACATACACATATGATACTTCACAAGTAACACTGTAGTGACAACACAAAAGCCACTTGGTATCCATAGCCACTATCAACCAGTGACTTCACTCACTGAGTAGTTGCAAAACGAATAAAAAGCAAGAAACCCTTGGTGAATGAAATACCTATTTGTTCAACTCGATTACGAATCAAATACCGCAATGTAAAGAGAACTTAATTACCCTGCATTATTCGGAGCTTTTAGTTCCGCACTGTTATTCATACTTCTTCAATAGTAAAGGAAATTCCTTTTCCAGTATGGCTCAGCAAGTCCGTAATTGTAGAAAGCTACCACCTTGTCATTCAGAGCAGACGCATGGAGGTATACTGTATGCAGTTCTCAGCATAAATTCATATATATAACCCCAGGGCTGCGTACATACATCACTCTTCTTCCTTCTCAGTATAATTCAAAGCAGCCACGCTCATTACCACACAGTATACAAACAAGCAAAATGCACACCACTAACCGCCAGAAAAGCGTCGAATAGAACAGGACGAAGAAAGCCTTATTTCCACTGAAGCTGCAAGCCATGCTGACAGTAACCGCGCCTTCAGTTCCCATTGGCCTAGCCATCGTTCGTCTCAGAGATCTTAATCAAGACAAACTGGCGAAACAGAAGCGGGACCGATAAACGCGCAATCGACTAGTGGTGACAGGAACAATAGCAGAGATTGCTCACGAGTAACAGACGCGTATAACATGATATATGGAAGTTGGAAAATCATAACACACAACTTTCAATTAGTTATCTATTTTAATAGCGACGAGCAGCCCTCTTCAGTTGCTCCAAGGACCTTGTTCCTGTATCCTTTGTCAAATTGTTGATTAATGTAAATTTTAATGATACAATTCTTCCATGCAGCTATTAAAGTTATTAAAAAATAAATTAAGGACGCTAGGCTGGGCCGGAAGGGTGGTGGAAGTGACTCGCGATGGGTGTGGGTGGTCTTCTGCAAGGACACCTAACAGTGGCTGTCAAAGCTGCGTACCATATAAAAGAATAGCAAGTCAGAAAGCAGACACAGAGTAAAATAATAACAATTCAAACTGAAAGTTGTAAGACAGGAATATTAGCTTGAGATCTAGACAAGACTGACTGATACAGGAAAACAATATTTTAAAATAAGTAAATGTTAAAATAATATCAAAACTAGGCAGCTCACTTGGATGGCCGCCAAGTGAACGGTTTGCGCCCTTTTGTATTTCTGTTACAGGTATGAGATGTTTGTGCGTGGACTTTCTATGAGATAAATATTGTGTCAGCTATGTACGATTTCAAATATCTGCGTAACCATACTGGTTTAAGTCTTTCATGACCCTTCAGTAGCAGATGAGGGGGAGAGAGAAAGATAAAAACTGGTATATTCCTTAAAAAACCTCACGGCTCATATCCTTTTTTTCTCCCCGTCCACCACGATTTTGTGCTCCGTCTCTAATGACGTCAAAGCGGACAAACGTGAAACTATGCTTCCTCCTCTCCATTCTTCGATGTTGCTTTCCTCCCGACCAACCCTGCACAGCGGCATGCAGAAAGCCTCGCTTTCACAGTGTCTACCCAGTCCAGCAGAGCTCTCCTAGAGTGAATTTTCATATAGTCCTCTTTTTCTCCAACGCTACGGCGAAGTTCCACAGTTGACAATGCTGTCACATTCCAATAATTTGGACGTAGTTTGCAAATTTCATTCTCTGTTATCATCTTTCCCTGTCCAGACAGCTACTTAGACTGAACTTTTCTTAGTTCGAGGCTCAGTGCACCCTTTATAGTTATCTTATTATATTTGCGAAATACTGTTGTCGCCAAACCAAATTGTGCAGCATTCTACTGAGAGTACGTAGCTTCTGCTATGGCTTTGCCAAAGTGTTTCAAATGTGTATGTGCTACCTCTATATCTTCTAATTACCTCATTAAAGCTAGACGTTACATTTTTTCAGGAGTTGCCAAATGTGTATTTTCGACTTCGCCTCAGTTATCTTCATTCTATATTTCCAGGAACGTCACATATATTGTGTGTCATCTGCAAACGCGAGGTTGGGTTCCAGACTCCGTTTTCTCTCTCGAAGTACATCGTTTTGTAATATTCTCGATTTATAAGTTTAATCCTTACAATAAGTATGCCGACGAACTATTGATTATATTGTCACCGTATCGTACATTCATTTTACTGTAAGTGAAGGACATCTGTGCCCGTTGCTCTCGCCTTTCGATGAATTTCACATCTGCTTCCCCACAATATATCTTGTCTGCTGTTGCAATGTGTTCCCATTCAGTTCCGCCTCTGGTAAAGAACTGCCATATCTGTTCTTCCTCTTCTTCTGGCTTTTCAGCTGCCTACGTTTCGTCTCATGTGCAAACCCGCGATTTCAGAAGTATTTATAAATAAAAATGTAAATGTTAGTTTGTTTAAAATCTTAAATCGCCCAAGTTCTTCGCCGATGGCTTTGAATTTTTGACACAACGCTGCATTCCAATACGCGCGTGTTATATATTTACTGTAGCGTCTTATGGTACACATAAATGTACTTATGGTACATATTAAATCTCCGAATGTCCTTCACTGATTTCTTTGAAATTTTGACTCAATGATGCCTACGAATATATATTACGTAGATACCGTATGGCGCTCCCGTAGATATATAAAAATACGCGCGTGTTCGTATGTAACATTGAGTCAAAATTTTAAAGAAGTCAGTGAAGGACTTTCAGAGAGTTCGGATTCTGAACAAGCAGACATTTACGTCTACAGTATACAAAAAAAGAAGGTAAAAGTTCGTTTGTTCAAATCGTGATCTCCGAAGGTTCTTCATCGGTTGCTTTGGAATTTTTACGCAACGTCGCATTCGAATACGTTACTGTAATAAACGTTCGGACACGTATATGCCATATATATATATATATATATATATATATATATATATATATATAGAGAGAGAGAGAGAGAGAGAGAGAGAGAGAGAGAGAGAGAGAGAAAACTGAGTCAGAAAGCAGGAAGTTGTAGATGGACAGAAAGAGGAGCATGAGAAGACGGACAGAGAAAAAGAGGAGGCGATGGGCAGAGAGAGGGGAAGAGAGAGAGGAGCAGGAGGAGATAGAGAGAGATGAGGGAGTGGAAGATAACTCGAGAGATGAGGGAGAAATTGATGGACAGAGGAAGGGGAAGGAGGAGGAGGTGGACAAAGAGAGAGGGAAGAGAGAGACAGTGACAGGAGGAGAGAAGGAGATTAGGACGTATATCCAGTTTCCATGTATATGATTATTAGAAATATTTTTAATGAATGCAGATTCTTTGTTGTCCGCTTAACCAGACTTATTCACAGCAACGCGTGGCCGGAAACAGATATTTTCTTAATAAATCATAAGCCAATGGTTTTTCCCTAATTCCCCTGTTTTATGGTTTTGGAAATTCTCCACTTGAAAGAGAACGTCTTGCGCAGAACATTATGTTAGAACTTTTTCGCTCAGAGCGATCACTCCAAAGAGCTGTGAAAAAGCAAGTGAAAATTTCAAACGTTAGAGATCTCGCCTTCTAACTATAGTGTACTCGTACCGCCATAATAATTAATAACTTCTATTGAATAGTATGTTGATCTTCGGTAGATGAATTTCGTAGACCTTTGTCAAATATGGAGATAGCAAGCCGACATCATCTTTGAAAGAATGTAGAGAATATGTCAAAAGTTAAATACAATGTTTTGAGGGCTAGTACGACAGCACTTACGATTTTGTAATAAAAACCTTTCAACCGAATAAGAGTATACGCAATTCATGCATGCTTTAGAATGCATTCTCGCAGTCACTTACATGTCACATAGTATGTATGAATTATTAGCACAAGTGCCACATTCTAAGAACCTAGATCTGAATTTAGAATAGTAGCATTAAGCTTCACATGGATAATCAGCCAATTATTATGTAAATTAATGGCGGAGAAAGATTTCAAACAGCAGTGTTAAGCTTCATATAGACAATCAGCTAATTATAATGGAAATTGAAGGTGGAGAGGGGAGAAAGGAAAGAGAAGGAACTGTTGCATCGGGAATTGGAACAAGCTGTTGTTGTCAGCTGCATTGGGAACTGGAAAGAAATGTTGATGTCAGCTGCATCGGAAATTTACGAAGAATCAGCGGCGCCGGATGAAAATATGTGTCGGACCAGGATTCGAACCCGAGATCTCCTACTTATTCGGCAGTTGCGTTAAATACTGCGCCATCTGGACATACTCTTTACCGTTATTTCGTGGACTGTATCGGCACGCCTCTCGGCCGACGCATACTCCCATCTAGCATCATCCTACGACAGTCCCCGTCATGTCCGCCATGCTCGCTACTTCTAGATTCCCAAAATAGGTCGGACGTAATTGTACATCCGCGCTGATCGTGGTGGATCCATTGCACATCGAGGCGAATCAGTTATGTGAATGCGTGGTGTCTGTTCTTTCGAACATATCCGAAATCAGATAAGCTTCTAACATAAAAAGTAGAGAAATAATTCCTTCACAATTTAAGAAGAAGGTCGGACAACATCTGTAATTCTGAAACGGTTATAACGCTCGTCTCTTCATTACCTGCAGCAGACTACATGTAGTTAGTTACATGTTCCACAAACCATTTGAACGATTCTTTTATCAATGATGTGGAACTACCAGTTTACAGGTATACATGATACGTGTCACCATTAACGAATGCATGTAGTTTAGTCCTACTCATGGCACTACACTTAGTACTAGTTTGAATTTTTTTTACAGACTACCAATTTTTAAACAGAAATTCCTTCATGCAATGGAAGGAGCTCTCCAGGAGAAGTGGTTTTAGGTTAGATTCAGAACTTGCTTTGCTACATGTCCGACATTTTATGGTATTGGTCGAATGATCAGAAATTTTTGTGTCTGTGTACCGAATTTCTTTCCGAGCCGGTGATTCCTTTACGATACGCGGTTGAACACCACATGCTATTCCTACTGCTCGCATTTGCGCAATTAGTACTTTTTTCCTAGGCGATGAGTTACCCCAGAAAATTTTTCCGCAAGACACTACTGAGTAGAAATATGACTAAAACGTTTAAGCAATATCGGTTAAATTTAATTACACTGGCACTTGTCGTCCCTTAGTGTGTCGTAGTGATGGGACCTCTCGCCGCAGTAGGAACACATACGTCATAGACCACACGACTGTGCGATGGCAGGTTTGGCCAGTTGGTGCGATACAGGCGTCGGAAGGATGTAGTCTACAACTGAACTAAACTCATCCAGTTTTCACTACCCCACCGACAATCTCCAGCGAAGAGACGGCATTGTGCTGTTACGTGTGCCTGTCGGTTTTGTTAGCTGAGTTCTATGATTTCGATGTACTCTGATACATACCAGAATGACAGATCATTCTCCTGCATCTGCTGTTGGAAAAAAAGGATCGTGTGGATGTTGGGAACTTGTTACTCCGCTAGGAACCTGTTTTGAACACCTCGAAGGGCGCTGAGAGAGTCAGGCAAGGAGATAACATCTGTGGATGTGCCCTCAAGGTTGCATGTAACTTGGCATGTAACTTGGCATTAAATACAGAGAAATCAATTATTTTGTCGGGGAATCGACCTATGAAGACACGATGAAGGAAGAATATGCAGCAAGAAATGTAGTTCGCTGCTTAGACCCTACCGTACCTTACGTTACAGGAGTCCCATAAAAAGTCTTCAATAGGCTAAATAAATACACGCACTGTTTTGTTCAACAATTTAGAGTTTTTAATGTTCCAGTTGCTTTCGAGCAGGAAATCGAGAATTTGTTGCAGTAAATTCCTAAATATCAGAAGCAGCCGAGCAGTGAACAATGTTGTTGGAACGCACAGTGCACATTAGTAAAAAAGTTATCCAGTTATTCAGATATATATCTCTCTCTAGTCGAGAGTACCTGGTACTATCATTAGTATTTTTTATCCTGTTATATTTGTGCATTGAGCGAGGAATAAACGACTGAGATTTTCACTCTGCAGCGGAGTGTGCGCTGATATGAAACTTCCTGGCAGATTAAAACTGTGTGCCCGACCGAGACTCGAACTCGGGACCTTTGCCTTTCGCGGGCAAGTGCTCTACAGTTCGAGTCTCGGTCGGGCACACAGTTTTAATCTGCCAGGAAGTTTCATATCAGCGCACACTCCGCTGCAGAGTGAAAATCTCATTCTGGAAACATCCCCCAGGCTGTGGCTAAGCCATGTCTCCGCTATATCCTTTCTTTCAGGAGTGCTAGTTCTGCAAGGTTCGCAGGAGAGCTTCTGTAAAGTTTGGAAGGTAGGAGACGAGATACTGGCAGAAGTAAATCTGTGAGTACCGGGCGTGAGTCGTGCTTCGGTAGCTCAGATGGTAGAGCACTTGCCCGCGAAAGGCAAAGGTCCCGAGTTCGAGTCTCGGTCGGGCACACAGTTTTAATCTGCCAGGAAGTTTAATAAACGACTGTCTGTATACCTGTTTGTTACCATATTATCTCGATCGCCATGCGAGACGTACGGCGGTGACGATATAACTGTACAGTCATCCACAAACAACAGTTCTCAAAACGTAAGCGACGTGGTTTCACGGGAACAACGTCACCATTTCACAAATATAACACATTAAACTGATAGAGCATCACTGTTACTTTTCAGTGGACTGTATCTATCTGTTAAGATCCTAGCACCACGATTCGGAATCAGTTCGATGTCTGCCGTTATGGGTGCTTGATTACTGGAACAGTAGTCTACAATTATTCACGCTAGTGTCTCATATACGAATTCCGTTAGAGATGCACTACAAATTCCTATGATTCGTCTTTTCTGCCACTGATTTTACGAGTTAGACTCGTTTCATGTTGCTTCCTAGTGATACACCTGAAAATTTCAACAGAGTGATACGCTCCAGATATCCGCCAATAATCCCTTAACTGGATATTGTCACGTTCGTTCTGTTTGTTATGGGAATTACCTTGTATTTATACGCATTTGGAGAAAACTGCCATTGAGTGTATCAAGCTATTCTTTCCCTCCAGCCTTTCTCGGTTTCGTCACAATCGCCCCACTACCATACTTTCCTATGGATAACACTAAACTATGATAAATTGGTTTACATACGTATACTGTGGCCTTTAGTATTGCGGTAAAGTGTATTTTATTAAAAGACGTTTTAGTCTTCTTCTTTTATTAAGGAACTTTCCAATAGCAAGAAGTCTTGTGTCGCTAGTAATATATATAGTGTCAGACTACTTCACAGACGTCAATGAAAAATTGAAAGACTGTATTACGAAACGTAAAAAGGAAACCTCTGTAAGAAAAACTAAGTTCATTATTCCAAAGAAACAAATAAGTTTGTAAGGAAGTGCACACGTCCTTGTCTTGTGATTGACTTCTGTTTAGACTTGCGATGACTAAGAGGTATTTTGTCGAAATCCTTGAGTTATAGATTTTATTATAGAATAATAATATTTTTAGTCATACATATCGGTGTCTGCAATTATTGTAGCGAAACTGTTAATATCACCTTATTGAATTTCGTTAATGATTTTACATTTTTCGGGTAGATGTATCACGAAACTGCGCTCACATTCTTTGAAGGCAAAGGGACCGACTGCTTACAGCGTCGTGTTGTTTAAGTATTTTATACTCCACAAGTGGAACAAGCAGATATATTTTTATGAAGTCCGATCGAATACTATTATCACATTTGCGTGAAAGTCTTGGTATTTTACGGTCAACGAGCCTTCGAACAGTGACCGAGCTCAATGACGACCAGAATCTGACACGTCGAAAGAATATAACAGCGGTGACCTAAAAGCTTCGAAAATAGTGATGGTCCAGTATCCTAAACGGATTAATTTACATACATTACAAGCCAAAAAAAAAAACCGACGCACCACGACTGGATTATCCGAGTTGGACGAAAATGGGTAGATATGACAACAATTTGAAAAAAAAAAAAAGGTGCTTGACTCAAGAGAAAGAGCTTTGGAAACGGAGCGGGTCAATAACGCTTTGGTGCACTTCAGCCCTTACGTAAGCAGTTACTCAGTTTGGTATTTGTTAATAGAGTTGTTGGATGCCGTTTAGATTTAGATTATATTTACTTTCATTCCAATTGATCCGTAGTGAGGAGGTCCACCAGGATGTAGAACATGTCAGAAAAACAATTATACATGACAAATATTTACAATTGAAACAAATAAGCTAATGTATCTTCCACAGGTCCCAAGTGGACTGATCGTCATTTTTTTAATGAACACTATATGAAAGAATCATTTTACAGAGACTAATAAACTGAATTTAAAATAAAAAAGTTTTTATTTATTTATAAGTTAATAAACATGTAATAGTACTACTGTAATACTTATTTACAATGAACACATTATATATGTGTGTGTGTGTGTGTGTATATATATAATGTTTTTTGTATATATAATGTTTTTGTGTATATATATATATATATATATATATATATATATATATATATACAAAAAACAGTTGGTTCTACTGAGAAATTCATCAATGGAGTAGAAGGAGTTGGCCACCAAAAATCCTTAAGGTTTCTGTTAAACTGAATTTCATTGGTTGTTAAACTTTTTATGGTTCCTGGCAAGTTATTGAAAATGTGTGTTCCTGAATAATGCACACCTTTTTGTGCAAGAGTAAGTGACTTTAAATTATTGTGGAGATATTCTTATTTCTAGTATTGATTCCATGAATTGAGCTTTGTGCGGGCTGAAATGTAATCCGAGGATGGCTTGCCATGAAGGGCAACAGAACAGGGCGTAGAATATCGTCGCCGTACTGTTGTGCTGTAAGGGTGCCGAGGATGACGATCAGAGGGGTGCTGCTGTGAAAAGAAGTGACACCTCAGACTATGACCCCTGCTTGTCGGGCCGTATGGCGGGCGACAGTCACGTTGGTGTTCGACCGTTGTGTAAGGCGTCTCCAAACATGTCTTCGGCCTGCAATCCCACTGAATGGAGTCGAATTGTCCTCAGTGATGAGTCCTGCATCAAATTCCGCCCTGATGGGCAGCGAACGTTGCCTCGTCGCTTTCATAATTATTCTACGGACGCAACACCTGGCATGGTTGTATGGGGCGCCGTGGGATACACAGCACTATCGCCTTTGGTTCGATAGTCGCTAATCTGGACAGCAACCGTTGCATTTTTGTCGTATTAAGGCCACTGGCCGTATCCTATCGTCAATGTGTCGGTAACGTTATCCTTCAACAAGAAAACCTAATATTTCGTGTTATCCGTGCTGCCCTGACCTAACCCAATACTTAGAGTGATCGTATGTTGCCCTGGCCAGCGTGTTCTCCAAATCTCCACACTTTGAAACACCCGGTCATATGAGAGGCGTTTAATAAGCAATGAAATACACATTTTTATAGCAGGTTGCTTTTATGCAGGACACCAGCACATCATATTATTCCCCATTCTTTTGGCTACAAAACCCTGTTTTTCAACGTAAAGTCCGTTCAACGTGGTGGCCCTTACGCCACCTTACCGGGAGGGCCTGTATGTCCGCATGGTACCACGATAGTGGTCGACGCCGGAGCCAACGAAAGTCTTGCTACATTAGTAACCTCCTCACCATCCACGTACTGCTTCCCGCGGAGTGCACTGGGCCAAACAGAAGGAAGTGGGAACTTGGGAGACCTGGGCTGCAAGATGGGATGAGGAAGAACAGTTCAATGAAGTTTTGTGAGCTCCGCTCGGATGCGCAGACTTGTGTCAAGTCCTGCGTTGTCATGGAGAAGCAGAAGTTCATCTCCATATTTGTGGCGACCAACACGCTAAAGTCGTTTCTTCAGTATCCTGAGAGAGCACAACACGTTTCATAATTGATCGTTGCATCATGAGGGAGGACATCAAACAGAATAATCCATTTAGAGTCCCAGAAGAAGGTCGCCGTGACTTTACCGGCTAAGGGTACGGCTTTGAACTATTTGTATGGAGGAGAGCTGGTGTGGCGCCACTATATGATTGCCGTTTTGTTTCTGGTTCGAAGCGATTAACCCATGTTTCATCGCCTGTGACGATGTTCGAGGAAAAATTGTCACGATCAACTCCGTAATGTGCAAGCAATTCCACCCACATGGTCCTTAGTTGCTCTTTATAGTCTTATATTAGAAATCGACGAACGCAGCGGGCATACACCTTTGTGTACCCCAACTGATGGACGAGTGTGTCAGCACTACCATCAGAGACGTCCAGTTGTGCAGCGAGGAGTTTGATTGTGGTCCAGGGATCACATCGAATGAGAGTGTCCGCGCGTTCCAACACTGCAGGAGTCACAGCTGTGAGCGGCCAGCCGGCAGGCCGGGGATCGAACAGGTTTGCGCGACCTCGCGGCGATGATGCAGACACTTCGCCCAACGACTCACCTTGCTTTTGTTCACTTCTAGGTGTCCGTAGACCTTCTGCAAGCGCCTATGAATATCTGCGATGGTCTGAATTTGCGACAAAATAATCTCGATGACAGCTCTCTGCTTGAACGCATCTACGTTACAAGCTCCATTTCTTAGGCGATGTATAGCACCGCCATGTATTGGATCTCAAAGAAACTGTAGGGGCAAAGCAGGAATACTGCACGAACTCCCACAACAGATTCTGCATTTTTTTCTGAAATTCTCCGAGAGTAAAACAGTGTTGCATTTGTTACCGAACTCCCCTCCTAATTCCCGAGAGATACTCGCTGCATTCACCAGCCGCAAAGAACTACTGACTCTGCCATAGAGTTGAATCAACGTCGAACTACGTATCCTTGTCTGCAATCGAAACTTAGTTCGACTCGATATCTTGCCGCGTCAAAGACACTATTGCTTCCAAACGTGGCGGTTTTGTGCTGTAAATTTCGTACCATGTACACTGAGGCCAGGAACGTCAAGGGATAGCGATCTGCACATATAGAGATGGCGGTAGCATCGCCTACACAAGGAGTAAAACGGCAGGTCATTGGCGGAGCTGTCATTTGTACTCATGTAATTCATGTGGAAAGGTTTCCCAAGTGTTTAAGGGCCCCACGAAGAGAATTAACAGATTTTGGACGCGGAATGGTAGTTGGAGCTACATGGACGTGAAATTCCATTTCGGAATCGTTATGTAATTCAGTACTCCGAGATACATAGTGTGAAGAGGGTGCCGAGAATGGCAAATTTCGGGCATTACCTCTCACAGCAGGTAACCGACGGCCTTTGCTTAACGATCGACAGCAGTGGCGTTTGCACAGAGTTGTCAGTGCTAACAGCAAACAACACCTCGTGAAATAACCGCGGAAATCAATGTACGACCTACGACGAACGTATCCGTTAGGGCAGTAAAGCGAAATTTGCCGTTAATAGGCTGTGTCAGCACACTACCGACGTGAGAGCCTTTGCTAACAGCACGATATCGCCAGCAGCGCTTTTGCTGGGCTCGTGGCCATATCGGTTGAGCCGTAGATGACTGGAGAACAGTGCATTGGTGAGATAAGTCCCGATTTCAGTTGGTAAGAGCTGATTGTGGCATTCCAGATGGGCCTAAGTTGTCAACGAGGCACTGTGCAACCTGTTGGTGGCTCTGTAATGGCGTTCGGCTGTGTTTACATGGAATGTACTAGATACTCTGGTCCAAATGAACCGATCATTGACTGGAAATGGTTATTTTCGGCTACATGGAGACCATTTGCAGCCATTCACGGACGTCAAGTTCCAAACCAACGATGGAATTTTTATAGATGACTACGTGCTATGTCACGAGGCCACGGGGTTGAAGAACATTCTGGACAAGTCCAGCCAACCATTTGGCCACCCATCGAACATTTATGGGACAGAATCGAGAGGTCAGTTCGTGCTCAAAAGCCTGCACTGACAGCACTTTTGCAGCTATGGACGGCTATAGACGCCGCATGGCTCAGTGTTTCTTCAGGGGAGTTGTTGAGCCTATGACACGTCGAGCTGCTGCATTACGCCGGGCAAAATGAGGTCGAACACTGTATTGGAAGCTGTCCCATCACCTTTTTCTTCTCAGTGTATAGCCGCAAGTAAGTTACAAATTTAACTACGCATTCTCCCCGCTAAATTGTGTAGGCTTGCGCAGAGTAAGCACGATTTAGTTATTTTGTATCCTTCGTAGTGTTGCAATTTTAATGGCCAGTAATGTACAGTGAGAAAATTATTGGTCCAACTAGTCTTGGAGTGAAGCCAATATTATTTTTGCTACTACTAAACATTCTACGTCTACTCTCCGCCCACAGAGCGCCGCAATTACGTCATCAGCGCGCGCAGAACAAGAGGAAGCCACTCGCGATGAAGTGAGGAGTCGGTGACCAGAAACACGGAATCCGATCTGGCCGGGCGCAACCCGAGCCTGGGCGCGCAGCGGCGGCGGCGGCAGCGGCAGCGGCAGACGCTGACGGGTATCGCCGTTTGAGATAATCACCGGTCCCCGGTCCTGGTGCCGGGCCGGGCCGCGGTACATTCTTGTCCCCGGAATGTGGCCCTCTCACAATCAACGCCAGCATCGCCGGGCCGACCACTTGCCCCTGCCGCTGCTGCCGCCACCAGCTCCGCCGGACATCGTTAGCAGTCCTGCGGCAGAGGCCTGAGGCCGGCTCACTGCACCCAAGCACAAGTAGGCCGCACGCCGCTCCCAGATCCACTTCGACATCCACACACTTCAAGCCACTGTGAAGCTCATCGCAGAGGGTACTTCCTACTGTACCATGTGTTAGGGCTTTTTAGGGCTCCATACATCAGTAGGTGAGAACGGAACACTGATAGGATCACTCTATTGCCCGTCTATCTACACTACTGCCCAATAAAATTCATACACCACGAACATGGCGTGCTACATGCGCGAAATTTAACCGACAGGAAGAAGATGCTGTGATATGCAAATGATTAGCTTTTCAGAGCATTCACACTAGGTTGGCGCCGGTGGCGACACCTACAACGTACTGACATGAGGAAAGTTTCCAACCGATTTCTCATACACAAACAGCACTTGACCGGTGAAACGTTGTTGTAATGCATCGTGTAAGGAGGAGAAATGCATACCATCACGTTTCAGACTTTGATAAAGGTCGGATTCTAGCCTATCGCGATTGCGGTTTGTCGTATCGCGACATTGCTGCTCGCGTTGATCGAGATCCAATGACTGTTAGCGGAATATGGAATCGCTGGGTTCAGGAGGGTAATACGAAACACCGTGCTGGATCCCAACGGCCTCGTATCACTAGCAGTCGAGATGACAGGCATCTGATCCGCACGCCTGTAACGGATCGTGCAGCCACGTCTCGATCCCAGAGTCAACAGATGGGGACGTTTGCAAGACAACAACCATCTGCACGAACAGTTCGACGACGTTTGCAGCAGCATGGACTACCAGCTCGGAGACCACGGCTGCGGTTACCCTTGACGCTGCATCACAGACAGGAGCGCCTGCGATGCTGTACTCAACAACGAACCTGGGTGCACGAATGGCAAAACGTCATTTTTTTGGATGAATCCAGGTTCTGTTTACAGCAGCATGATGGTCGCATCCGTGTTTGGCGGCATCGCGGTGAACGCACATTGGAAGCGTGTATTCGTCATCGCCATACTGGCGTATCACCCGGCGTGATGGTATGGGGTGCCATTGGTTACACGTCTCGGTCACCTCTTGTTCGCATTGACGGCACTTCGAACAGTGGACGTTACATTTCACATGTGTTACGATCCGTGGCTCTACCCTTCATTCGATCCCTGAGAAACGCTACATTTCAGCAGGATAATGCACTACCGCATGTTGCAGGTGCTGTACGGGCCTTTCTGGATACAGAAAATGTTCGACTGCCGCCCTGGCTAGCACATTCTCCAGATCTCTCACCAATTGATAACGTCTGGTCAATGGTGTCCGAGCAACTGGTTCGCCACAATACGCCAGTCCCTACTCTTGATGAACTGTGGTATCGTGTTGAAGCTGCATGGGCAGCTGTAGCTGTACACGCCATCCAAGGTTTGTTTGACTCAATGCCCAGGCGTATCAAGGCCGTTATTACGGCCAGAGGTGGTTGTTCTGGGTAGTGATTTCTCAGGATCTATGCACCCAAATTGCGTGAAAATGCAATCACATGTCAGTTCTAGTATAATATATTTGTCCAATTAGTACCCGTTCATCATCTGCATTTCTTCTTGGTGTAGTAATTTCTGTCTGTCTGTCTGTCTGCTTGCCTGTCCGTCTGAGTGTTAAACACCGTTTTTCTCAGCAACGGGTAGACGCATCAAGTTGAAATTTACGAGAAAGTCACTTACTAAGATCTACGATCCCTTGACATTGTAACACACTGAAGCTTCAAAATCAGTGCACTCAATAGATCCGGCCATTTAAGACAAATATTTTGACACTTGCCAACTTACTCAACAAAACCTGCGAGGTTCTTCCCATTGAGCTACAATCATGAAACTTGGAAAGAAGCAAGCTCCCACAGTAAAGGAGAAAGATAAAAACCGAAAAATTTTGATTTGTAATTATATCACACGAAAAAAAGTTTGTTATTTGTTGTCAGACTGTCTGTCCGTCTGTCTGATAAAATCCCTTTTTCTCATGAACGGGTAGACCTATAAAGTTGAAAATTGTGTCTCATATTAAGATCTATGGTCCCTCGGTGGGATTATGAACCTCAGCTTCTAAGTCAATGCAGTCAAAAGGTACCCTCATTTATGACACTTATTTTGATCAGTGGTCCACAACACACTGAGGTGACAAAAGTCATGGGATAGCGAAATGGACATGTACAGAGATATCACGTGCACAAGCTATAAAAGGGCAGTGCATTAGCGGAGCTGTCAATTGTACTCAGGTGATTCGTGTGGAAAGCTTTGTAATGAGATTATCATCTCTGTGGTGGATTTCATGTTTACTAAATGTAACTGTAACGAAATGCACAGCTCTTCTTTGGATCTCGTTGCCCTAGAGTAATGAAATTAGGAAAAAAAGCAAGATCTCGCAGTACAAATAAAGGGAAAATGAGAAAATTGTTAATTTTTAATTATATAACGCGAAAAAATTGTTATTTGTTACCTGACTGTCCGTCTGTCCATCTGCTACGGGCCGTTTTCTTCAGGAACGGGTATACGTATCAAGCTAAGTCAATGTAGTCGAATGATACAGCCATATATGTCACATATTTTGATACTCGCAAACTCACTCATTAAAACATGTAGAGTACATCCCGTTGACGTAGAATTATCTAATTCGGCAAGAAGCAACTCTTGACAGTACAAGTGAAGGAAGGAACTCAGAAAATTGTTAATGTGTAATGACATCATACTAAAAACATATTTCTTTTGTCATTTAGTATCTGGCTTCCAAATCGAAATTGAATCCCTGGGACCGATATCTTACGAATGGCAAAGTCGATAGCCCTCAAAAATCGTGATTCACAATTCTCGGAATGGATGAACTGTCTGTACACATAATTAAGTTTGTGCAGAACCCTTAGCGCGCGAGACCTACTCGCACATTATCAATTTTTATTCCTTTTCCATTCGCTTACGATTTGCGACAAGAATGATTCCTTAAACACCTATGTGCGTGTGGTCTTTCTGGCCTTTGTGGGTGTGGAACGTACTTGTTGTACGTTCCTAGATTCCCCACTTAATCTAGGATTGTGCGTACCGAGCGATCTGAAATGGAATGATCACAAATAAGTGCGGATGAGGCACATACCACACTGAGATTCACTTCGAGAATCCTCAGGAAATATAGTCCATCGACGAAGGTAGTAGTTTACAAAACACATGTTCGACCGATGCTTGAATATCGCTTGTCAGTATGAGGTCCATACCAGACGAGACTGATAGAGCAAATAGAGGAGATCCAAAGAAGAGCAGTACATTTCGTTACAGGTTCATTTAGTAAACATGAAAGCGCCACAGAGATGATAATCTCGTCGGAAAGCTTTTCACACGAATCACCTGAGTACAAATGACAGCTCCGCTAATGCACTGCCCTTTTATAGCTCGTGCACGTGACTGTATACGTCCATTTCGCTATACCATGACTTTTGTAACCTCACTTGCATACCTTCATGCTTGATACTGTCTCCCCTGACGGTGGGGATCTCCCAGTAGGATAACTGTTTACGTTACAAGGCCATAATCGTGTTTCAGTGGTTTGAGGAACGTACCAGTGAACTTGAACTCACGTCAGTGCCCCGCCCACCAAATTCGCCTAATCTTAGTCCGATGGAAGACTATATCTGGGACACCATGGGGCGACATTTCCACGCCCACAAACCATCCGTAATTTATGGGAAATGCGTGACTTACGCGCAGACATCTGGTGCCATATTCTTACAGAAACGCACCAGTGACTTGACGAATCCATTCCACATAGAAATGCTGCTGTTCTGCGTTTCGGAGGTGAGCCAACAAGCTATTAAGCAGGTGATCGTAGTGTTTTGGCCCAGCAGCGCGTACACAGGAAGCCAGTAAAGTGAATGTCCACCTGCTGCTCACCACGATCGTGGCCGAGTACAAAACTCTTATGCAACGTTACAACGTGTGTGAGAGGTACTGAAAAATGCAAATAACTACCTATCAAACGACTTGAAAATCGAAAAATGATTAATGATCCCAAAGCTTCTTTACCGCCACTGATGTTACAGCAAGCTTTATAAGATTAAAATAGGTTAAGGAAACCTTGGCAGCTCAAGGAAATGGAAACTTTGCTGTATGATAATATCATATCGCATGAAACACCAAGTGTCTTGTCGTATTTTCAAAATAAAAAAAGCGAGCGGCCAGGTGATAGATTCGCACACAGAGGGTTCAGTACACACTTACGTACACAGACAGCTCATCCCTTCCGAGAATCGAGGATCTCGACGATTTTTGCCTGTTATACTGGCAAGATATCGGTCCCAGGGATTCCAGGACTTAAGAAAATGTTTTAATGTCAAGTCTGAAGTCGGATAACAAATGATAAAGGAAATACTTTTTCACCTGATATAATTACAAATTAACAATTCTCTGATGTTCTCCCTTTAGCTGCACTGTGAAACCTTTCCTCTCAGCAAAATTTCGCGATTCTACGTCACAGGAAAGTGCCGTACGCGTTTTGACGTGTGGGTTTGAGAGTATCAAAATATGTGATACACAAATAGCTGTATCTTTTAATTAGAAGCTAAAGTTCGTTATACCGCCAAGAAACCATAGACCTTAGTACGTCACATAAACTTCAACTTGATACGTCTACTGGTTCATAAGAAAAAACGGGTTGTAACAGGCAAACGGTCAGACTGACTGTCTGATAACAAAAGACTAAAAATATTTTCCATGTGATATAATTACAAATTAACAATTTTCAGATTTTTTCCTTTGATTGTACTGTTAAACCTTGCTTCTTGGCAAATTCTAGATCAAAGGGAAGGACCATGCGAGTATCAAAATATATGACTTAAATAGCCGTATCCTGTGACTGCACTGACTTAGAAGCTTCAATCTTTTCCAATGTCAGTGGACGGTTGATGCTAATACGTGACATAAATTTCAACTTGATACGTCAAACCGTTTCTGGGAAAACCGGTTTTGAACAGTAGGACAGACAGACAGAGGGACAGCAAAGTGAAACTTACAGGATTCTCATAGTGTTCCGTTTTTACCAGTTGAGGTACGGAACCCAAAAAATCGGCACCCGAAACATTACTACCGTCGATTATTTAAGCTGATATAGATTAAATGCGTAGTAAACTAAACGAATGATTGTGTTTGTGTCGGAAGAAATTTCATTTTACCAGAATTTCTCTCTCACGAAAAGGAAAGCAAATGGCCTGGATTTCCTCATCTAGAGATGGTGCCTCTGTACTTGAATTCCAAACATGTATAATGAATCAGAGATGCAAGAGAATATTGCTGATTATTTGTCGGGTGTATGATAACGTCCAGCAGTCAGTGACGTTCTTGCTAACTTAGGGCAGTAGCCTAGCTACCAGCACAAGATTTCACCTTCTCCACAACACTGTACTTCAAAAGTTACTTAATTATGATTCTGAGGCGTCTTTCTACGAGTGGTATCCCACCTCAAATCTGTTCTTTGCAAGAAAAGAATGTGGCAGCTCACATTGCTCTTGAAGCTCTTCTCCTTCATTGTCTTTCCAAACACTGCACCGAGTGACATTCTTTCACACAGAAAAGAAATGTCGCAATCTCTATTGTTTATGTAATACCCTCTTTTCTCTGTTCTTTACTTGCAGTCTAATGTCATACTTTTGCACGAACTTGTACAGCTTTTCTTACATGCGCTATCGTTTGGTACACGGTGAATTAATACGGTCTGTTACCGAGTAAGTGTTGTCTTGTGAAGCTAAATTCCTTCGAGAGGTTCTCGTTGTGAGTAGTTAGTACTATTAGCGCTCTGAAACATGGAGAAAATTTATGATGAACTTGTGGAATGAACGTTCAACTACATCCCGTAGAAACAAGGAACGTTGTCAAATGGTTCAAATGGCTCTGAGCACTATGGGACTTAACTGCTGAGGTCATCAGTCCCCTAGAACTTAGAACTACTTAAACCTAACTAACCTAAGGACATCACACACATCCATGCCCGAGGCAGGATTCGAACCTGCGACCGCAGCGGTCGCGCGGTTCCAGGCTGAAGCGCCTAGAACCGCTCGGCCACTCTGGCCGGCGGAACGTTGTCGCAGTTGCGTTTGTTGAGGACTTGACGGTGCTCACAGGCAGTACGGAAACTGATGCACCGCACTCACGTGAGAGAGTAAGCGAGTACAGCCGTAGCGGGCTTGTTATTCACACTTGCTTCCATTCCACCGATTCCTAACACGCTTTCTCGAGAACAAAGGAGTGGCATCACCAGTTGTAAATTACTTGATTATTTGCCAACGCCGTCCGCGCTGCGGAATGTGGAAGCTCTTTACTGCAATCAATGAAAAAGTGTTCCCTTAACACGGCAAAAAGGCAAAGGCAGATTGAAGCTGTTTCCAACCGAGACTGTCGCGCCTTCTGGCACCTGGAACGCTATAGGATAAAGATTCAAAAAATGGTTCAAATGGCTCTGAGCACTATGGGACTTAACATCTATGGTCATCAGTCCCCTAGAACTCAGAACTCCTTAAACCTAACTAACCTAAGGACATCACACACATGCATGCCCGAGGCAGGATTCGAACCTGCGACCGCAGCGGTCGCGCGGCTCCGGACTGAGCGCCTAGAACCGCTAGACCACCGCGGCCGGCGATAAAGATTACTTTTATTTTGCTGCGCTTGCTAAAATAGGAAACTGGCTATAACACAGCAGCAGTTTACCACCGTTTACTTTGGTACGACTGCTGTTGCGGCGCGAGTTGTGTGTACTTGCAAGTGGCATCGCCCGGCACGGATATTTTTTGCATCTTAGGCTGACGTTACGTCCTTCCAGGGTTACGTCCTTCTACAGTGAAGTGGTGTGTTCGAGCTGTCCAGTAACTGTGCAATTAGTATCAATCTTACAGCACACTTCAGAGCAGAAAATAATCGTTCAGTGCTCCAAAGACACTACAAGGCTACTTTGCTATCGTTTAGCGCTCTGAAGACATTACAAGGTTACTTCGATAATTAGAAAATAAATGCTTATCGTCCAACAGCGACAAAAAACTTGTGCATTGAAAATATGTTTACTCAGACTTATTCCTCGTAAAAAAACCTCCAGCTACCACGGGAAGAAAACGTTATGAAAGTGAACCTGCAGAGGCAGGCAAGGTGCGCTCTCGGTCGCAGTTAACGATATCGAGTAGCTCAAGATGAAATTCTCGGCTCAACAGTAGTCAGCAAGTGTCTCTGTACAAACAGCAAAATTTATTTAATTAGAAAGTGAAAAAAGTATGATTTGCATACAACTCGTTCATACGCATTTCAATTAAACATGTCGTTTCAATAGGACCACGACATTAGCGGAATACATTCAGTTCATTAGAAGCTCATGACTAGGGGTGAACGATGGAATTTATAAATGACATGGAAGTTAATTATGTGAAGAAAGTGAGCGATGCGGCGTGTGTTAGAAGTGCTTATTGAATATGGTTTAGCATGTATGCAGGCTTGTCCGAACTGTCTGCAATCAAACAAAATCTTAAATATTAGAATCAAATTTATAATTTGTATCTGATTGTTGATTAAGAATACTGCACAGCTTTTACGATTAACTAGTAAGTGACCAAACATTGCAGAATATATATCCAGGCTATTACAATAAAAAAGTATATATCAGTCTTTTTTATTTCTGAAGAAAAGAATTTCATTTATGTGTAATGAACCTACAAGTTCCTTCCCAATTCACAAAAAGAAGACACATTCTTGCTGTGGGCTGTGGCCTATTATGTATTTAGAAATATCACGATAGTTGACCAGAGAGATAAGCGTAATTGTAGTAATGAAGTTATGAAGAAACACAAGTGTACTGGTTTTTTCACTTTGAAATCTGGTCAGCCTGTGCACGATTAACAAGTTAAAGTGACTATTCACTGACATAAACACCGAGAAACAGTGTGGAAACGATAGGATAAGCTTGCATATCAGATTTGGGCTTCATAAAAATTAAATTACCGATCAACTGTGCCGTGAATTTTATCACCAGTGCATAACTATGTAATCGCAAAAACAACATCGGTATTCGACCAGATTAAATTTATTTCTTCCAAATGCAAAGCAGAGTAGCATAGATATGAACTACAGCAGCACCACAAAACAGGATTGCCTTTTTGGCATAACATACATGAAAGAAGCACTGTGAACTGCGAATCAGTGGCTGCAAGATGATATGAAAAGTAAAAGAGTTATTTGTACTCTCGTCCGCTAAAACGAGAAACAGGCTCAAAGTCGTTCAACGTCTCGCATAACGATATAGAGTTTCGCCAGATTCCAGACCAAGCGACGCAGTTGACGCGTGCTTCCTCATGTGTTCAGGTAGGGCAGGCAGTCACTCTTCCGCCAAGACGCTGCAACAAGTGTCTGCTTACACAAACACATACACCTGCTTTGCGTTGGGAGGAAAGCGACGTCACGTCAGCTGACCACTCTTACAGACAGAGAGCAACCTAACACGTGCATGTCTCAGTGTGCTCAATACTGATCTGGACTGACTACTCAAAGGCGTCACACTGGATTCGCATAAGGTAGGGCGACGGTTCAAACCTACGTCCAGCCATGCTGATTTAGGTTTTCCGTGATTCCCTAAATCGCTTCAGCCAAATGCCGGAATGGTTCCTTTGAAAGGCTCGGCCGACTTTCTTCCCCATCCTTCCCTAATCTGATCTCGCTGTCTGGTCCCCTCCCCCAAATCAGCCAACCAACCATCAAAGGCGTCTTCACACAGAAAACTGGGTCCGCAGTTCGTAGTCTAGTGGGTAGCGTTGCTGCCTCTGGATCACGGGGTTCCGGGTTCGATTCCCGCCAGGGTTGGGGATTTCCCCTGCCTGGGGACTGCGTGTTTGTGTTGTCATCATTCGTGACAGTGTCTAGATTGGATTGTGAAAAAAACTGGACTGAGTCAAAATTGGGACTTTGTACGGGCGCTGACGACCGCGCAGTTGTGTGCCCCACAACCCAAACAGCATCATCATCACAGAAAACGGGATGTCGTTTGGCGGGTACGCTATATTTGCGAAGAGCATTTTCAGTTGTTAGTAACCTTGTGCTTGCGGATTCCAAGTGATTCATTCAGCGAACTACAAACTCAACCCAGATAGCGTTGCGCATTATCAGTAAAGAGTGAGTTTAATTTTCCTGTGTAGCAAAACGATTTGACAGCTCGTTCCGACATAAGATGGCGGCTGTGAGGTCTTGCGTCATGCCTCTGCTTCGTGCTCTAGTCTATCCGCTTTATTATTGAGCTCATTGACTTCCCTTGACCGAGGTCCAGAGGTGTTCCTGCTTTGACAAGCGCGTCTCTAGGGTTCGGTACTGGCGGTGGGGGGTCACAGTGCGTTGATGTTACTGTCCCCCTCTCCCCACTCCGAAATACAATTTGCCGCCCACGTTTAACGTGCCCTAAAAATACACGACCCAGTCACATTAATGAAACCACCGACTATGTTAGGCGCCAACGTGCGATAACGACTCACAGGCGGCAGCTGGCAACACTAACAGAACGGGGTATATGAAGTGTGTTAGAGGACACGGAAATCATTGCAGTCACTGTAATGCAGAAAAGGAGTAATTTAGCTGACATCCAAAAAGGCATGATCATTGGCTTTCGGGCCAAGGGCGGAAGCATTTCAGAAACGGCTAAGTTTGTAAACTGTTGACGAGACGTCGTGGTTAACGTATACCACGCATGGGAAGATGGGGCGACCAAAAACTGGCGCAGAGGCAAGTGGGTGCACCACGAGTCGTAGATGACAGGGGTGAATGACGGCAACGGAGATGTGTACGGACAAGTAGACGTGCAACTACTGAGCAACCGACCGCCCAGATCAATCGAGGGATTACCAACAGAGTCGCCAAAACGACTGCCCTGCAAACGTTGCTGCGTTTAGGCCTCCGCACCCATACTAACTGCTGCCCAGCGGCCACGAAGGCTGGTATTTGCACGCCCAGTACCACAACTGGGCGTCCACACAGTGGCGACAGGCGTCCTTTTCAGATGAATCACCTTTTATGCTCCATAGGACAGAAGCGTCTGAAAGCAGAGGGTCCAGGCCGGACGAGGGAGCTCTGTGGTCTCGGGAATGTTTCGTGGCGTTCACTGGGCGACCTCATCCTTCTGAAAAGTACAGTGGATCAACACATCTATGTACCTGCCTTTGGGGACCATATCCACCCCTACATGCAGTTTGTTTTTCCTCGACATTATGACATCTGTTAGCAGGACAATGCAACGTGTCACACAGTTTGTTCAGCGTCGTTCGAAAAGCACCAGGAGGAGTTTACCGCACGTCTCTGGCCCCCAAGCTCTCCGGATTTAAACACACTCGAGAATCTGCGAGACCACATGGATCGGGCTATGCGCGCCATGGATCCTCAACCGAGAAACGTAGAGCAGCTGCCTGCGGCGCCTGAGTCGGCAGGCTGTGCACCCCTGTCCGTACCTTCCAGAACCTCGCTGACCCTCTTCCTGCACGTCGCGTAGCGGCCTGAGATGCAAATCCTGGCTACTCAGGCTTTCGACAGGTGGTCACATTAGTGTGACTGTACAGTGTATTGTAACAATAAAATGTTTAACTGCCGTAAAATACACATAATATTTTAATTTAATAACAATAATTTGTTTACATCGGTGAATAGTACATTGCGTTAGCATTACATTCAAGAAATTGTCTTTTCAAAAAATACGTCTGAGAATTTGGCGAGGCCACGAGTCAGACATTTAATTTAAGACCGTCCGCAGCTCGTGGTCGTGCGTTAGCGTTCTCGCTTCCCACGCCCGGGTTCCCGGGTTCGATTCCCGGCGGGGTCAGGGATTTTCTCTGCCTCGTGATGACTGGGTGTTGTGCGATGTCCTTAGGTTAGTTAGGTTTAAGTAGTTCTAAGTTCTAGGGGACTGATGACAATAGATGTTAAGTCCCATAGTGCTCAGAGCCATTTGAACCCAATTTAATTTAAGAACTGCCTTCCCGTTCTTCTTCCTTGCCTCGTACCGTTCGACTACGGTGTCGGCATTTTTATCATGGGTTGAGGCAATGTTAGTGACAATAGGGGGCTGGATGTCCTTCCTGAAGCCACCCCTTCGCGCGAGATGGAATTCGTGTCAGTGTGTAGAGTAAAGCTCACGTTCAAGTGTGAGATAGTTTCCTATATGTTTGCGCAGCACCGTGTATTTGAGGCGGCACGTGGGAAACCAGTCCGATATTTACCTAGCTGGGTGACGAAAACCGCGTCCTAGCTCGCCGACACATTGACCCTCGTCGTTAATCCACCAGGCGGATTCGATTCGGGATCGACGCGCCGACGCGAATCGCGGAAGCGGCGCGTTAACGCGCTCGCCTATCCGGATCAGTAATTAATTTAAGAACTAAAAGAGCAACAGAATCTCATATCTTTGACAACGTCGTAATGTAAGCATTTTAAAACTTGAGTTTGAACTCGCAATCACCCCTACTTCACGAGTCACTACGACTATGAATGCTAGTTTGCAGACTACGGCTACACAAATAAATGAGGGCAATGTTGGTCTTTCACTTATCTCTGCCTACGTGTAAAGACCTTAAATAATTTTAACCTATAATGCTGCTATAATAGTATTTGATTTTTCTCAAGAATAGTGCTTAGCCACTGCAAAGTAACAAAACGCCATCAACTGATTAACATCTAACTAATTCAGACAGCACCAGCGATAACGATGTGCCAAGGACGTAAGTGCTACTAAACGAAACAATTATAAAGTAATTTATAACTAATGGAAACGTACAAAAATTATTTACCAACATCTCATATGTTTTGCAGATACCTTGGAAGTGACCGTGGGTCCGAAAGGAGCTCATAACCATAACAACAACTCAAAAAACTACTATTATAGCTGCGTTACTGGTTGCAATTGAAATTATTTTATGTTTTTCAAGAAATTACAGCCCTACAGACCCACGAGAAACAAAAATTTTCTGGCTACGTTCGAGAAGTGAGAGTCGTTTTATTGGGAGAGGCGAAGGGGAGGGAGGTAGGTTGCCATTCCCCTCTTGTCTTGCCTTGCTCATCGTACTGTGGTTTGTCGGGTCTACCTGTGGATCAACGAACCGTGTCGGATTTGTTGTTGGCAGCAGCTGCGGCCAATATGTGGATGTCCGCCTTTACCTAAATGGAATGTTACCAGTCGAGCCGCAAGAGCATCCACGTGAGCAGACTCTCGTGCAAGCAACTGGAAAGTACCCTCAGCTAAAGTAGCTTGTAAGTTCTAGAATTCCTTCCCATTTACGATACTGTTAGATTCCACGCCTCTTTATTATTCGAGAGTTGACTATCAAACTTGGATATTTAAACGAGGGGGCTTCGAAATGTAAGTTGCACGTGTCGTCCCACACTGAGATAGTTTCGCAAGAAGAGTTGCGCATTTTCAGAAGAGACTACACGTTCTGGCTCTCCTGCAGATACCGTTCTCCTGCGGTACGGATAACAGGTGCGTCACAGTGTGGGAGCGGCAACTGGAAGTGTGTTCCAAAGTTGAAGTATGCGGGACAGTACGATTCCTGTGAGTAAAATGCCTAAATTGAATACAGATGCACCCCGAAATTCTGGAGGCATATGGAGCAGATGCAGTACTGCGTCGAGGCGTGATGAAATGAGGCCGCCAGTTTGACCAGACTACACGGACGTTGGCGAAGCTGATCTTGCACCGGGAAATTTCCATCTTTTCGGCAAGCTTACAGAACATCTGGAAGGGAAAGCGATTTTCCAACGCCGAGGATGTTCACACAGCATTTCTCCGTGACCAAGAAGCGGATTTCTGCCGTCGAGGAATTGAATGACCGATAGGACGTTCGGGTTGTGCATTTCAACAATCATTCTTCCCGCGTTCCGTACGTGAATGCAACGGGAAAAAAGCCCTAATGACTACAACAGTGAGACGTAGTTTCTGCTGTGCACTTCACAGCCGTTCGCAGAGTATAGATATAGATGTAGACGGTTGTTTACAGAGATGTGGTAACTACGTTGAAAAGTAGTGTCATGTATCTGTGTTACTTTGAAGTGTAAAGCAACATTCAATAGATATGTCAAAGCGTTAATGTAAATCCGGTTTACGCTGGAAAAAGATTAGTTCCGATTTCGTCCATCAGATACAAATCTGGCACTGTAAAGCATCTCCTCGACATGTCCGGTGCTCATACTGAACAAATTGTGTAAGCAGCGGTTAATAAAAAATCAACATTATGCCTTTCTCAACTGATTGAACTTTCCTGCCCATGTCTCATTCCTAATCCATTACATATGGAAACGCTTTTCTACTCTTTTCTTGCATTTACAGCCCCAGATTTGCAACTGGTGGTCAAATTGGACTAATTTTTTCCAGCGTAAATCGATTCCCTATTAACGCATTACAGTATCTATAAAAGTTTGCTGCCATACGATAATTGCAGCCCACACTAGACCTCTGTGAGCATCTGAACTTTAATTATAACGACCCGGTTCTAATTCTTTTTTATGAAGGAGCCAAGGGGTGGAGGGGGGTAATGGCCGCCGTTAGATCAACGCCTGTGTTTTTAGGACATCGATACTGGCAGAAGATCTGCCCATACATACACATCAATGTGTTACAGTTCGAGGAGCAACGATATGTCCACGTAGATGCTGCCTATGTTTTAATTCAGGACAAATACAGGAAGAACCAAAGGAACTGGTACAGCTGCCTAGTAACGCGTGCGTCCCCCGCGAGCATGCAGAAGTGCCGCAACACGATGTGGCATGAACCCGACTAATGTCTGAGGTAGTGCTGGAACAAGCTGACGCCATGACTTCTGCAGGGCAGTCCATAAATCCGTAAGACTACGAGATCACTTCTGAACAGCACGTTCCAAGGCATCCCAGATATGCTCAATAATGTTCATGTCTGGAGAGTTTGGTGGCGACGGAAGTGTTTCACTCATAAGAGAGTTCCTCGAGCCACTCTTTAGCAATTCTGGACGTGTGGGATGTCACATTGTCCTGTTGGAATTGCTCAACTCCGTCGCAATGCACAATGGACATGAATGGATGCAGGTGGTCAGACAGGGTGCATACGTACGTGTCACCCGTCAGAATCGTATCCAGACGTATCAGGAGTACCATATCACTCCAAGTGTACACACCCCACACCATTACAGGGCCTCCACAAGCTTGAACAGTCCCCCGCTGGCATGCAGGGTCCATGGATTCATGGGTTGTCTCCACAGCCGTAGTCCTTTCGCTCGATACAATTTGAAACGAGATTTGTCCGACGAGGCAACATGTTTCTCGTCCTCAACAGTACAATACCGGTGTTGACGGGCTAGGCGAGGCGTAAAGCTTTGTGTCGTGCAGTCATCAACGGTACGCAAGTGGACCTTCAGCTCCAAAAGCCCACATCGATTATGTTTCGTTGAATGGTTCGCAAGCTGATACTTCATTATGGCACAGCTTTGAAATCTGCAGCAATTTGCGGAAGAGTGCACTTCTGTCACGTTGAACGATTCTCTTCAGTCGTCGTTGGTCCCGTTCTTGCACGATCCTTTTCCAACCGCAGAGATGCCGAAGATTTTATGTTTTACCGGATTCCTGATGTTCACGGTATACTCGCGAAATTGTCGTAAGGGGAAAATCCCCACTTCATCGCTATCTCGGAGATACTGTGTCCCATCGCTCGTGCACCGACTATAACACCACGTTCGAACTGACTTAAATCTTAATAAACCATCATTGTAGCAGCAGTAACCGATCTAAAAACTGCGTCAGACACTTGTTGTTTTATGTAGGCGTTGGCGACCGCAGCGCCGTATTCTGCCTGTTACATATCGCTGTATTTGAATACTCATGTCTATTACCAGTTTCTTTGGCGCTTCAATGTATTAGGATGATGAGAGGTTGTGAACGTTCAGCCACTATCCACGCTATCTGCTGAGTACACATGCGCGCCCTGTGAACGGAAGTGACATCGGCTGTGAAGAAACGGAGTGAAAACTTTTTCGGGAAGGGATCGGTGAGAGGCGTGTATCCTGAGGAAGAGACGGCAGCGTCCATCCTGCGTGAGCGTGGGAGCGCAGCGGGCAGCGGCAGTGGTGTGGGCCTGGCTGGAGCCTGCAGCCTGGAGCCGCAACCTGTTCTCCGGTGGCAGAGGCGGCATTCTGGTCACAGCCCGGCCGTCCAGTCCCACCGCACCGCCGCTTGCGTCAGCGGGCCGAGCTTCGCCTCGCCTCGCCTCGCCTCCTGGGGTGGCGTCCATCGTCTGCCTCCCGGTCCTTCATCCCTGTGCGGACCGTAGTTTCTACCCCAGCTGTTCGCAGCCAAAGCGTTATCGAGCACTTCTCGGCTAGAATCATCCCGAAGGTATACACTTTCAGGGTCGCCATACAACAGCAAATAACGGTTTAATAACAAGACGTAACACCGATGTAGACATCAGTCCGAAGTCTGCCTTGACACAGCTCTCCGTGATACTGTTACGCGACGAATCAGTAAGGAAACGGGGACAGTAAAATTTAAGTTCAAACTGGTGGCATTCCTCAATCACGCGGAAGTATCAACAGCTGCCAGCCGGAAAGCGTAAATATTTCAGGCGCTGAGAACCACAACGGACGAAAGAAAACCGTCACTGATTTTGAGAGTGTAGCGTGTTTGCATGCTCCTGGTATCTGTTAACCTTATGGTGAACCAGCTTTATCTGTATCTGTAGGCCCACGTTGTATAGCTGAACATTCACGAAAAGCTGTTTCACCGAGTTCTCGGATATTTATTTCCATATGTGCCCAAAGCACAAAGCGTAATTTAGTTGCTCTGCGCTGCTCAGTTGTTATCTAGTAGTTGCCAACATAATTTAGTGTCTACAACATTAACGTAGGAGGTATAACGGCAGTTTTATCTGTACCTCAAGCCGCAGAATGTGCTTGATGAAAGTGATGTTAACGAGAATCATCAACTGTTGGCATAGCTTACAATTGTGTGTTTGGTGCATTTAGTATCTGTTCTTGACCTTCTCATTCTAGTTGCAAAACGTTTGTGAAATCTTATGGGACTTAACTGCTAAGGTCATCAGTCCCTAAGCTTACACATTACTTAACCTAAATTATTCTACGGACAAACACACACACCCATGCCCGAGGGAGGACTCGAACCTCCGCCGGGACCAGCCGCACAGGCCATGACTGCAGCGCCTTAGACCGCTCGGCTAATCCCGAGCGGCTTCTAGTTGCATATCAATTACAAAATATAAAACTGTCAAAAGACACGATATATGGAAATTTTGTAAATTAACATTAATAATAAATTCAATCTTAAATAATCTTGATTAATTTTTCATAGCATAAAGTGTATACATGATTATTCGTGGGAAACATAGGATGTTGATGCCTGGTTAAAAAAAATTTAGACTTATCAGACGGGTGCTTTGTCTACAAAATTGATTTTCACAGACGTTTATCCTTACAGTTCTCAGTGCCTCATTTAAATACCGTTACTCGGTCAGGAAGACAGCAACAACGACACTCTTGAGCGAGACTGCGAGGGAGCTGAGCGGAAAAGTGTGAGAAGCCTACAGACCGAACTGCTTTCGTAACGATACGTAAGAGACACTAGCCAGGACGCAACATCGCCTTGCAGGGGCTTGACTAAACGTTAAAGACACTGTAACAAACTCCTTAAGCAAATGTAGCGAAACTGAAGACCGCTGACGACTCGAAAAGGGCAGGACCGATTCATTCATTACGAATGCCCTCATAGAGCGGAGTCTGTCCTCGACAACATAAATACTCCAACGCTACTAGCCTAGAGTACTCGATCAGTAGGATGGAAGGCGTTCATGTCCTTGGCGCTCGATTCTCTGTTTATGGTATGGTAACAATTTATGTGTGCGATTGTTCTGGGGTTGGTCTTACAGTTGCTGCCTTACGAGAACATTAGTGATCATTAGCGACAGATAATGGTGTCCAGAATCCAGTAGCGAAGTCAGCACAGCAGCCAGCACAGATGGGAAGTCTACCAACATGGCTCTGGTCCAGGGCAGAAGCTGCCCTAAAACTCCAGCATCACACGAGTCTGAATGTCTACCACAACGGCGGGCCAGGATCAGCATTCAGCACGACATCACGGTATCCGACATCGCAGTCCACCTGATGGGACAACGCGGGAAGTGATTTGGGAGGAATTGAGTACTCCGCGAAACGCCGTGTGAATCAAACAAACATCCGCGGTCACCGTCTCCAAGCAGGGCTAGCAAGGGGGCGTGCTTACCTCGCCAGCGGGCGGCAAACTGCTGCACCAGGGTGTAATCGACTTCCACTCCGAGGTGATGCTGCGTCTTCGTCAGTGTGGAGTCCACTGCTGGATTCATCGGATTGCTCTCCGGATTACGCAGACACCAGCGTCGCAACAGACACGGCAACGACTTGTATTCTGAGTAACAAATGGAATAATCTTGAATACTGTATTATTGTGTCTAACGACGTCACACAATTCCTCGTTCTGCATCCTGCCAAAAGAGGAGGGGTTTCCAGCCCAGCAGTGCGCGATCTCTGCACTACTCTATCTTGGGCAGGTCGCTTCATGTCTGTATGGCTACTGCAACCTACATTCACTTGAACCTTTTTCGCGTAGCTGATCCTTGGTCTATATCTACAATTTTTACCCCCCACACTTCCCTCCTTCACCAACGTGAGAGGGACAGTGAAAAGTTTTACTAACATCTCGAAAAGATAAAATTACGTAGTTAATTTTTTGTTTACAACATATTTATTCCAACAATGTTATTTTACCCACACTGGTTCTCCTGAACTCCGCAGCCGTTAAGGATTGTTGGTGAATAAGACAACCGTCCACAACTACTTTTGAAATGCTTTATTTCAATGCTATAACCCGTTTCGGGCTATCATGCCTATCTTTAAATGGTTAACGTTTAGAATTGCTTGATTCTTTTCGTCAGCAACATGTTATTGCACTACAGAAAAATATTTGAATATTTAGCGCCACCTTATACGTTGTTTCTATAGTAGAGACATACCAGCATACCTGTATTTGATCAGATTTCAGGCGGAACAGTTGTATACGCTTACATATGTTCCAGTGGATGATGATTTGAGTTGCTATGGTCCTTGTGATTTTTCAGTGAAAACAATACATATGTTGTAAATAAATCACAGTGGCACACAACACTTCATAACAGTCAGGCAGTTTCAGGCTCAGAAATGGTCTTTAAGTTCGAGGTTTTTGTTTGCAACGCAAAGAGCATCCAGTAATCAAAGATATCATTCATTTTCTTTTGAACAAAGATCTAAATGCAACAAAGAAACACCACTGATCGTCGTTAAAAGACGACTGTACAGCTCTCATTTTGCAGCTTATGACGGACTTTTGATTAACTGGCAAAAGTTTCACATTTTTAAATATTTTCAATGTATGTTATCTACTTGAAAAGATACTTATGAATATTTAATTTTTATTTATAGATATGAAGAGCGTTCCTAAGTGATTGTATATTTTATCACATACACACTCTAAGACTCATCATGAAGATATTATCCGAATGGGACCGAAATCGGTAGATGTGATGTAATGTACAGACAAACAAATGATAACAATTTCGGAGAAATTGGATGATTTATTCAAGAGAAAGACCGTCACAAGTTCTGAAAATCAGAAACGCGTTGGTCCACCTCTCGCCCTTGTGCAAGGAATTATTCGGCTTGAGTGATCAAGTTGTTGGATGTACTCCTGAGAGCTGTCGTACCAAATTCTGTCCAATTGGCGCATTAGATGGTCAAAATCCCGAGATGGTTGGAGGGCCCTGCTCAGAATGCTCCAAAAGTTTTCAGTTGGCAAGAGCTCCGGCGACCTTGCAAAGTAGGATTTGGCAACCAATGTCACAAGCAGTAGAAACCCTCACCATGTGCGGGCGGGTATTATCTTGCTGAAGTTCAAGTCCAGGATGGCTTGCCATGAAGGGCAACAAAATGCGGCGTAGCATATCGTCGACCTACCACTACGCTGTAAGGACGCCGCGGATGACATCCAAAAGGGTTCTGCTGTGAAATGCTCCTAATTGTCGGGTCGTATAGAGGACGACTGCCAGGCTGCCAGCCCACCACTGTCCAAGGCGTCTATGGTGACAAACGACGAGTGTTCAATAAGAAACGCAAGCCATTTTTTTTTTCTCGGCCAACTTCCATTTGTCACCAATTATTAATTTTTGTTTGTTTGCAGGTCCATGTCTGCACTCGTGGTACCCACAGAAATCTCCTAGTAATAATACCGGATCACCTCACTATAAGAGCCAAAAGAAACTGGGGTAGCCCATTGATTAAGTAGAGTATCGTGAAATATTTCCTTTTCGGCAGGAGCGCGAGCACTACAGCTGTGCCAGGCTCATCCGCGGGGTTTAAGAAGTGACGTGGGTGAGTGGCACAGCGGCGACATTCCTGTTGCTACTAAAAACGAATTACCGAACGATACTCCAACGTATCTATGAGCTGCACCCTTTCGTTTTGGCTCCTGTAGCGGCGTACAATGTTTGATTCCTTATCGTCATTTATCTTTGTATCTCTATCGCCCTAAAAATATTCGAACAGCAGTGCAAATATTTACGGTCTGCGTTATGTGTCTTGTTTTGGAATAAACTTGCTCCATTCACTCACGCTGCCTGCTGCTGGCAACAGTAACGTCCACTTTATTCTTTGCGATCATGCACGCATCCAGCATCAGGCGGTTTCGTACTGTGTTAGCTTTTCCGGCATTATGTATGTTGACAGTCATACACAAAGAATGCATAGGTTTACTGATGACCTGACGATAAGAGCCTCGTGAATGACTTCACTGAATGCAGTGCAAGAACGGCGCGACGACGCTATGCCCGAACTGTTCCCACAGTGGCGTCAGACACATTATAGAATTTACGCATCGGTACATACCCCAATCTTAGCATGAAACAAATCAAGCTTTTTTACAACTGTAAATGTTCCTCTTCAGAAACGAAAGTATTTGAATGGGATTGGAATAAATCGGGAGCCACCTGAGACCAGCGTTCCCTTGTACCAAAACACTCAAAAAATCCCTGAAGTGTTATAAGTTGGGCTCCCGTTGGCCCTATACAATTCCATGAAGGCCATGAATTATGTTGACGGAAGAAGCAGCCATATAGAATTTACCAGAACGATTTAGGGGGACTCAAGATGGTAGACCCCACTGACACTGTACTTCAAGTTAAGAGATACTCGTTGCACAACACTTGTCGTTTCCTGGGCATCGGTGAATCGGTTACCTGGAGTCGTTCCGTTTTGCACGGAAATGAGGCCTGTGTGTGGTCCCGGCCATACATATGCAGATGAAAGCATTGGAACTGCTATAGAGAGCCCGTCCAACCTACCTTGGCCTTTATAAGCCGTAACGCTATGGTACAGTACTCCAACCGCGACATTCTATTCACGTTGTGAAACCGAACTTTATGAAATCATTACGGATAATGTCACAGGCGTAAGCAGAAACGATTGCTATAGACACTCAAGCAGTAAACAAAACAAGATCGTGCGAGATGTTACCACAGTCTCAATCTATATGGTCAACTGAACGTGTACATAAACAGAATTTCGTGTCCAAGTGTATTATGCTAAGATAGTGTTTGACGATACGTGTTTTTCACACATTTCTGTCAGTCTCTATATAAAAATAAACAATCTTCTGGCATATTATACCAGGCTACAGATTTACCGACTATTATAATTCATTTTTGATCTGATTGTATTAAAATATCTTAAGCACAAGTTTCCATAAAATGTATACAATTTTATGAGTAAATATAATTTAATTGTGTATTAAACTCTACTCGGCGTTAGTTCTTTGATAAAAACTCCGTCCACAGGCTCTGGCGGCCCGTCGGCACCGACCGACCACCGTGTCATACCTGGCAACGGCGTCGTTGGATTCGATATGGAGGAATGTGGGGTCAGCACACCACTCTCCCCTCCGTTGTCAGTTTCTTGACCCTGAGTTGCTATTGTTCGGTCCAGGAGCTCATCATTGGCAGTCATTGGCATCAAGAGGCAAAGTGCACCCCGTTCCTGAATTCGAACACGAGTCCTCCGCATGGCAGTCAGTCGAGCTGACCACTCAGCTTTGGAAGCGAACAACTTCTTTGATAGTTGCTTTTCTGCCCAAGACATTGGTGGTTGTTGTCAAAAGCACAAATCTTCGCAGAGAACTGAAGCGAAAGATGCACCGAGAACTGTTTGTACAGCAAATCCGTCGCGAAAGACTTCGTGGCTATAGTGTACAACATTTTTTTTCCTGCGCCAGTTAGATTTACTCCCTTAGCCCTGTTACATATGCAATTACGTCTTCGAGGGCTGTTCAATAAGTAATGCAATACACCTTTTTTGGCCAATTTGGGGGGAAAAATGCGGAATTTGTTATGGGACATCATGGAACATTTCCGTTTCAGTCCTTATAGTTTCATGAAGATCAGACAGATGGCGACGTTATATGTGGCTTTCAGATGGGCGTCTATAACGGAAGTGTGTTCCAAGCAGAGAGTCGTAACCGAGTTTGGCTGGTTCATACGGCTCTGAGCACTATGGGACTTAACTTCTGAGGTCATCAGTCGCCTAGACTTAGAACTACTTAAACCTAACCTAACATCACACACATCCATGACCGAGGCAGGATTCAAACCTGCGACCATACCAGCAGCGCGGATCCGGACTGAAGCGCCTAGAACCGCTCGGCTACAACGCCCGGCTAACTGAGTTTCTTTTAGGGAAAAACCAGACCATCGCAGATATTCATAGGCGCATCCAGAATGTCTACGGCGACCTGGCAGTGGAAAATAAAGCATGGTGAGTCGTTGACTAAGGCGTTTGTCGTCATCACAACAAGGTCGCGCAAATCTGTCCGATGTCCCGGTTACCAGCCGGTCGCATGCAGCTCTGTCTCCTGTTACGTTGGAATGTGCGGACACACTCGACGGAACACGATCAAACACCTCGCTGCACAAATGGACGTCTCTGCAGGTAGTGCTGACACACTTGTCCAATATTTGGGGTACTCAAATGTGTGTGCCCGCTTGGTTTCTCACCGCCTAACAGAAGATCATAAACAGCCAGGGTACATAGACTATAAAGGTAGGCAATTCCGGCGAGTATGCTCTGATTGCTAGCGACACGTTACATCACTTGGCAGTCATAACTAGCGCTGTCGCTGATGGGAGTCTCATACAGTGAAACAACTTTTCGCATCTCTGTTCATTCGATTTTGAGCTTATGGAGTTCAAGATGATTCGAAAGAATTAGTTTTTGAAATATTCGAAATGAAATATTAAGCGGTGAAAACACTGATGGCAATACTCCAATACTTGTTAATAACCAAAGCTAGCTGTAGATGATCGTCACTAAAACTTACGACTTAAGAACGTGACCACATAGAATATTTTACAATTTTAAGTGTTAATTTAGTTCAGACAATTGAGAGAATATTATGATGGAGATGACGAAACTTACCTGATGATGCTGTCGCGGAAAATTTAATTCGAAGTTACTGAAGAAGACGCATTCAGCGAAGATTTCTTCACGCCGACGCCCACTTCATTTTATCAAGTTTGCCTCTTTTATTCAAAAGTCGAATGCGGTTGTAAGTTTTCGTTCATACATACAAATCTTCGAAAGTACACTTATCCAGTTTTGTTTCGTTCTTAATTTTGCATCGACATGGCATTTTGATGCTGCAATTTCTAGTGAACTTTCGATGTTTCTGTTTCTGTAATGCTATGTATCCTGCCACGTATTTTGAGGCATCATGAGTAACGTCTTCACTGGAGCTCGCCGAATCACTGAGCTCGCAATCTCAAATCAAGTCTCCGTCACAAGAACTATCGTGAGGTGACATGTCAGCTACTTTGTTGCACAACTCGCAGGAAGTAAAATTCTCAAATTCGCCCACTGTTTCCTCTGCAGATGTCTGATTTGCGTCCTCTTCAGTGGGAGCACCAAAGGACAACGGCATACTTGTCGCATTGCCCGTCAGTGTTACCAGGCGGATTTCGTTTTTAACGCCGAGGGGTGAAGGATTATTATAAAATGCGCCAAGACCACGAGTTCAGGAAAAGAAATTTTCGAGAAAATCTTGATTCAGTCTGGCAGTCAGAATGTAGGTCACCGTAGCATTATTCAGGCCTGTGAAAAGTCCAAAAAGTGAATTTATCGATATAAAAAATCCTTTTTGAAACGGGATGGGACTGTTTCTTTTCCCTACTCGCATATCCGTGCAAATTTCCTAAAATCTCTTCAGGGAAATGTGTTGATTTCTAAGTTTGAAACCATAACCACTTCTAAGAGGTGCTTTCTGATGTTAGGTGTACATCGAGAACGTCGTTTAACGATTCAGTGCAACTTCATTCGCCATCCTTATGGAGCACGTATCTCACAACTTGGTCAGCACGAAGTGGAAATAGCTGTGCAATTATTCAACATACTGACGTGCACGTCCATTCAAATCCATATGAGCTTCCGATATGTGACAGGCGATCAAAAAATAATTTGAGTGAAGCTGCGGAAAATCTTCGGGTGTTACAGTCTTTGGAAATACGGTACCGACAGGAAAGGTGATTCAGCCGTCAAGAAGTTGATTTCTTAAGAATTTAAGCATATCCATATTTTACCTGTATTATCCACAAGGTTCGAAAAATACGTCTTACTTGTGGACACATCAAGCTCTTTCCACATTTTCGAATTTTTCACTACCTTACCCAGATACAAACGAACCTCGACCGCTTAAAGTTCTGTAACGATTGTCTGCAAAAATTGCTTGTCATTGTTACATCAATTTCGTAATATACTGGCTATTTCTACTGTGAAAATAATCTTTTTATCATGACTACTTGAACTTTCTTGTGCGGTCCAAGTATGGCATCGTCATATGAATCGTAGTTCACACGACTGTCAAAGTTAATTCCATCATAGCTTAGGACCGTCATGGCCTCAAATGGTGCAACATTGCTGATCTAACCTTAATTAAATCTAGCGCTTCCTGTAAAATGCCTGATTGTCACTTAAACTGCTTTGTCCATTTTTGGAGCCTTGATCGACATGGCGAAGAGTTAGAGAAGCACATTCGTTTGGAGACAAAGCTCTCAAAGTCAGAGCTTTTGCAGTGTCTTCCGAACTCCACTTTACAATTTTTTTGCCCTCATCCGACACCGAATTTGACTGAAAGGCTGAGACAGTGTAGTTGTAACTTCCTTACTTTTTCTTCCCGTTTCTTTCTAGCTGGAACAGATGTTTTGAGAGGTACACCTTGTTTCTTAGCTTTCTTCATAGCTGCAACTTTTTTCTGCAGTATAGCTCTTCTGCTTTTTACAATAGCCAATTCTTTTTTCAGGTCCTTAATTTCGTGGTGTTTGCTTATAACGATCGGATCAGAAGGAATTTCTGTGTTAACTGCTTGTCTAGTTTTGTTTTCTTGGCAGAGAAGACTTCCAATGTTTTGAGAGCCCACTTCTGCAGTGCTCTGATCTCACTACGACGTTCTATTTCTGTTACGTTGTCTTCTGTTTAGGCAGAAATTGCCTCACCAGTTTTATTTTCAATCCAGTTAGGTGTTGCCTTGGTTGGAACTGCATCTGACATCAGCAAATTTTTGTAGGTAAATTCAACAACTCATTTTGCGTGTCCTGTTTGTAATCTTATGCACGAAAATTTTCTTAACATATCCTTTCATTCTGAAAATTGATCTTATCGTCAGGTTTACACCGAGGCAACCATTCACGTTCTCGGAAACAGGTGGTAAAGAACATCCTGGGTTCTACGTCCAGAGGTACTGCACCTAGCAACAGCACCGTACGAGGTGTTTTCGCTCATTTCATTCGAAAAGTACAAAGGAGTACAAAATGGTTCATATGGCTCTGAGCACTATGGGACTTAACATCTGTGGTCATCAGTCCCCTAGAACTTAGAACTACTTAAACCTAACTAACCTAAGGACATCACACACATCCATGCCCGAGGCAGGATTCGAACCTGCGACCGTAGCAGTCGCGCGGTTCCGGACTGAGCGCCTAGAACCGCTAGACCGCCGCGGCCGGCCGAAGGAGTACAAAAGATACCACTTCGTACCGGAATACGCCACAGGTTACGGACTATACTCGAAGAAGCGAGGACACAGCTCTACCACAACCTCGCGAGTCCCGTAAACACTGTGTAACAGCTGCTCAGTGACGTCACGCCGAGCCAGGCCGGGTGAACAGCAGACGCGGGGGGAGGTTGTATGATGGGGAGGTTATTCATGCAGCGACGTCCACCCATGGAGAGGTACCTTGCGGTCATACAGGCCCTCACAGCAAGGCGGTGTGATCCCGTCGCAATGAACGGAGGTTATGTTGAAAAACAGGTTCAAATGGCTATAAGCACTATGGGACTTAACTTCTGAGGTCATCAATCACCTAGAACGTAGAACTACTTAAACCTAACTAACCTAAGGACATCACACACATCCACGCCCGAGGCAGGATTCAAACCTGCGACCGTAGTGGTCGCGCAGTTCCGGACTGTAGCGCCTAGAACCGCTCGGCCACTCCGGCCGGATGGAAAACAGGATTTTGAAGCCAGGAGAGTGGGGAATAATATGGTCTACTTGAATTCTGAATAAAATCAACCTGCTGTCAGAAAAAAACTGTATTGCATTACTTATTGAATGTTCCTCGTATTTCTTAACTGTCACAATTTCTACAGAACAGTGGAGAGTACCTACGTTCCTTCGCTTTCACAGTGAGTAATCTGAACATCCGTGTCTCATCCAGGTTCTGCGCTGTTATATGGAAAGCCCGGTAGCGAAACGTGGACAGATTTGCGACTCCTAATTGGTGGTCTGCGACTGTCGATTCTAATGGTGCGTTTCGCTGCAGGAGCACAGAGAAAGCGCTGCAGGCGTCTTACGGACTCGTTCCTCCTCGACTCCTCTGGACGCGAAAGCGACGCGGCGGCAAAGCCCGTCCGCGTTCGCGCTCTGGAGCGGCCTTGTTCTTGTTCCGCTCGCAGACACTCTGTGTGTCTCGCGTAGCACCCGCTCGAGAAAAGCGTCGTAACGTACGACGTGCCCGGGATGGAGTTATTGTCCCGCGAGGAGCGTAAACGAAAAAAAGAAGGCGGCTTCCGGCAGAGTGATAGCTGAATCTAGCCGGCGCGACGAGGTGCGGCGCCTTATATAAGAGCGGTTCTGCGTCGGGCTGACGCCGCGCGGCTAGGAACATGATTTATGTAACGTCTCCGCGTGCTCAGCTTGCAAGGGGCTGGTGTTTGTCCAACTACTCACTGCACAGCACACTAACGGCCATCTGCCAAGGGGAAAAGCCGCTACGGCCTTCCGAGGAAATTATTTGCTGTCGTTTAGTCATTTCTTTTCTTAAAAGGTTTGTTAGAAAAGAACGCAAAAGACATTTTTATTGTCAGCAGCGGGTAAGTCATTATGACTAAAGTGTTAACAACATTGACTCGAGCTACGATGACGTCAGATGTGCGAACCTGCTAAGTCAAACACACGTGTAGTGACATAGCACTGGTGGGACGTAGCGATTTGATTAGGATGGCTCGGAGGGTAACTTGTACTACAGTGTTATACGGTATACGCTGATGGTGACTGCTATGAAAGTGAAGCCATCCACATTTACATCTACTGTATTTCTGCACCCCGCAAACCAACGTACTGCGTGTGGTAGAGGGCAGCTCCAGTGCGACTTTAATTCAGCCCCTATCCAATCCACTCGCGAATGGTGCTTAAACGCTAGACCTCGGTATAAGAAACAAATTCTTCGATTTTTGAGTCATTGCCTATCCGTGGGATGTATGTGGGAAGAAATAAGCTGTTGCCCAACTCCATACCTCTTCGAAACTTCTCTACTAATCCTGCATGGTAAATGGTCCAGATTGAGGAGAAATACTACAGAACGTGACGAACGAGAATTTGGTAGGCCACTTGTTTCGCCGATGAATCGTATTCCCTCTGGTTTGTGTCAGCGAATTTCGGCCTGTTCTTAAAACTTGCGTGGTCTTTTCGCTTTATGTTGCCTGACAGTTACTCCCAGATACTTTATGGTTGTTATTGTTCTCAAATGATTTATTGCCAAAAGTGTCACCGAACATCAATGGGTCTTTCTGCTCGTGCGGTGTTAGAAGCTGAGCCGGGAACAGTTACCTTGTACAAGGTGTACCAAACTGGTCTTATGAAGAAGGTACTGATTTAGGAAAGTCACGAATGCCCAAATTAGGATGGTTAACAGAGAGTAGTCAAATTATGTGGATCGCTGTATCAAATGAAGTAGATCTAAGGTCTCTCGTAATGATAATGAGAGTAAAATTAGATAAAATCCCGTACTCCATCTACGTATGGAACAGGAAAGGAGGAAAATTATTTCGGCATATAATAGAGATGTATGTGATACCTGTGCGGGGAGATGTGTGAAGGATCGAGGTGTAGTACCAGGATTGGCAGTTCCTCCTCGACTGGGCAGCAACGGCTCCGTAGCGTTAGCTGATGTACTCCCGAAATTATCAGTTATCTTTACATCTTAAGATCGTGCCCCTTTAGGAACGACGAATTGAGCTCTGTTTGTTGTACTTTCTGAATACAGTCGCGAAATTGGCCTGCTTTTGAGAAATAAGTCGAGAAAAAATTCTAACAGCGTGAAGAAGAAGAATTACTTTGCATTACGATCAGTCAGCATGCTTCCCAAAATTTGAGATTTGTGTTATAGAATAAGTTTGTAAGTATTTGGTATATCGGCCGTAACTTCCTGTCAGACTGTTATTAAAAGTCCCAGGGAGTCACAGATGAAAGTTACACGTAATACAATGCTACTACGCTACTGATATGGGTGGGAGATACACGCGGTACTTTCGTCGAGTAGTCTGTCTGTGGTAAACAATGTATCGTGAGACAACCATTCCTGCAATTGATCGTCTCTTCTAACTAAACAATTAGTTTCCTCCAATCTTTAGTGCAATCACAATGTTCCCGTGGCCACTGCATCTACATGTATATCGTGTAAGCAATCATATATGATGTAGCGGAGGGCATATCATACGCCAAAATAATTTTCCTCTTTTCTTGTTCAGTTCGTGGATGGTGTACGGAAAGAACGGCTATCGTATCCCTCTCTTATTTAAGTCTCATTACCATTACGTGAGACCTTACATTAACTTTATTTGAAAGAGCAATCCGAACAATCTGAAGGCTCTCTGTTAACCATTCTAATTTGGTCATTCGTGGCTTTCCTAAATCAGTACCTTCTCCATAAGACCAGTTTGGTACACCGTGTGCAAGGCAACTGTTCAGGCTTGTAACACCGCACGAGCAGCACGCAGTTTGTGTTCTACTGGTTAACGTAGCCTCTATATCGCGGGGTCCTGGGTTCGGTTACAGGCCCGGGTCGGAGATACTCTTTGCTCGGGTGTGTATGTTGCCCTCATCTCATATAATCATCTACGCTCAACTTACGGGGGTGATGTCAAATGGAAAGACTTGCACCAGGCGGCCAATAATGCCGTACGATCATTTCATTTCACCGCACGAGCGTAGCCGACGTTACAAAACCCGGGGTCGTGAGAAATGGCGAAGTTGTGAAAACGGCCTACTATCGATGCAGTACTGGGTCAAAGAAAATATGAGCTGGGAACGTTTTGACTTTGATTGTCGTGATGACGTATTGTAATTTATTTCCCTAGACGTTCACACATCCCTGGTCTGCTGTAAAGGCGAGAAGTCTTTCTGATTTGTTATCGTCGGAACATTATTTAACGATAGCGTTAAGTGTTTCAAGCCTAATAATAAACTGCATCGACGTAACACGTTAGTAAAAATTGGTGTGTCATTTGTAATAAACATGTATTGTAGTTAATTAAATAACATTTTTCAGATGCTGGCCAAATATTGCAACCCAGATTACGTAATCAGTTATCGTTATAGTGGTGGTAAGAGCTTCAACGTGGTTTTCCTGTTCCCGGCAGATACGGATACACACAGAGCAATTCCGAGGAAAGATTGGATAATTTGCTATAGATCTATGCTCTGTGCGAAGCGTTTTCAAGAAGGAGCTATAATAACAGTTGATATTTCCAAAGATTTGCAAGGAAATGAGCAGAAATATCCACGAGTTCGACCTGAATTACATGAATGTGCGATTCCAAGAATTTGCCCCAATCTGGCACATTACTTAACTAAAACAACTAAATTTAAGCCTGAGAAAGATGCAAATGAAAGAAGACTGAAGCGAGAAGAAAAAGAGAAATGAAGACTGGCTTACAGAAAATGTGACTAAAAGCATTACAGATATGTCTGAAAAATGTAGGTAGAACTGTAGCAAGTGAGAAATGGTACCGTACTGTAATACGCGATCCATTCATTTCTGTAGTTTCTCTGTGGAAGATATTCCGAAAATTCAAAGTAGTCTACAGTTTGGCAGCCACAAACATGTTGCTTACTGTACTCATTTCGGCTGAAAATAGTCACATAGACCTTATCCAAGTTATCTCGTACTTTGCTTTCATATCTTTGGTCGTAGATTTTACATGTTGGTTTCTCTGAGCAAGAAGAAGAGGCGATAAACCAACATAAAATAAGAACTTTACCAATTTCAAAAACATGATACAAAGCATTATCTGAACACAAAACTTTTTAAAAATTGCTTAAGTGGGGGATGGATTTATTATTTGTATTTTTCTGATACCAGACACATTAATTTGGTTTATGCTTAATTTAACACACTGTAGCGTAATTCGAGTATGTTTTTCTAATCATCAGGAGTTTGTGCATAAATGACTGAAAATGAGCAAGTCTTGTTCGAAACGTATTTCAGTGTGTTAAATTGAACATGAGATAAATAAATGTGACTGTTAGCAGAAACAAACAGTTATTGCACGCAGTCACGGTTCCTAAACTTAGCCAGCATAGCCACAGTTGATTAAAAAGTTGAATTCACATAGCGCATTCTTCGTGCAGTCCCTAATATTAGAAGCCGGCCTCTGTGGCCGAGCGCAGGTTCGAATCCTGCCTCGGGCATGGATGTGTGTGATGTCCTTAGGTTAGTTAGGTTTAAGTAGTTCTAAGTCTAGGGGACTGATGATCTCAGATGTTAAGTCCCATAGTGCTTAGAGTCATTTGAACCATTTGAGCAATGTTTAGTTTACGTTTCTCAATTTTCGACATTTGTTCAAAGTCTATTTCTAGCTATTTAAAGGCGGATACATCAGTGCATCACTGTTTCGTTCTTGTGTGTGTGTGTGTGTGTGTGTGTGTGTGTGTGTGCTGTGAACATACAACTGGGCTTACTACAGAGCAAAGCAGCTTTGTTTTTAACATGCAACGAGACATCCGCCCTCCAAATTCGGCCGTGTCTTTGAGAGCTGCGCTACCTTGTCACACTGAAGGCTGCAAGCGCTGACACGAGGCGCCGGCGCGGTCTGTGGCTGGCTGCGCCTGCCGGTGAGGCCGGCGGTGTCACGGCGGTTAACAAGGCGCTGCGCCGGCCGCGCAGTCCGGATTAATACGTGGCAGCGGCACTGCCGGCCTGAATTACGGAGCTGGCCGGCCACGGCGCGCCGATGTTGCCGTGCTAATGAAACAGGTTGCCGCGTCCCGCCGGCACCCAGCGGCCCTCGTCCTCCACGGCTCGGACACCGGGCTCCAGGCTCCAGGCGTCTACTGCACACCTGCTAAATGTCTGCTTCCGTGCAGCGCGCTGCTAACGAAACAAACTGTGGGATCGGCGCGATCTGAATCGACCACGAGTACGGTCCCCGTTGGCGAGGAATGCAACCAAACAAGGCAATTTCTTATTCGGATGACGAAGTACATTTATCAGCAAGTTAATACTACAGCGCTTTATTAACCACGTATGTATTACATATTGTCTAGCAAGTCGTCGACTTTATTTTGCATATTCAAATACAAACACGGGGCGATTCAGGGCCAATGCCACATAATTTGTGAGATAATTCTACATGTGAAAATAAACCGAAAAAGTCCTATGAACATATGTCCGACTGTCCATTGTTATGGAACTGCAGCTGGTTGAAGACTACACACATCCATGAATGATTATTAAAACAAGTGTGAATATCGCTTACCGAAATGTTGTGTAGGCGCTGTGGTGGACAGAGTAATGGCGTGGCAGATGACTGATCAATCCTACAAGATATGGTTCAAGGAGTCACCCACCCTTCTCAGAGCACTTGTCACCACGTTGGAGAATGTGTTGTGTTGCACATCGAATATCATCTCGTCGGGCCTTAATGAGAATAACAGCGTCGGTTTTTCACGTGTTTTCACCTTCGTAGCATACACATCCCCCTGTCACCAGCCCCATAAACAGAAGTCTAATGGGGTTAGGTCGGGTGATCTGGCAGGCCAGTTAATGTGTCCGCCACGGCCAGACCACCGTTGAGAAAACGTGCAGTGAATCGGTGATCCATGTATGTGGGGCATGGTGGTATTCACGGACACAATTGACTTGCTCAATTAAACAACACTCAAGCACGACATCCACGCTTGCAGCTGCTGCCTCAGTGCGACATCATAGTGCTGCCATCTGTTGGAGAGCCATCACATCTCTTGTAGGGTGGATCAGCCATCTGTCACACCATCATTCTGTCCAACGCTGCACCTATACAGTACTTCGGTAAGTAATATTTACACTTGTTTTCATATTTATTCGGGATGCGTGTAGTCCTCAACCCTCCCCAGTTCTTTAACAATTGAAAATCGGACACATGTTCAGAGGACTTTTTCGGTTTATGTGGAATCACCTCACAAATTGTGTGACATTCCTCTTGAATCACCCTGCATACTGTCACATACACTTCCTCTATTTCTTCTATTCCTTTTGTGTTTTACCTGTTTCCTGTCGAGGTAGGCATTGTTATACACAGTTTTGGCAGTGCTGGTGGCATTTGGTGACTGGGTACCCATCATGACGCCACTGTTCCCAGTTGGGAAGGAATTACTGTACCCCATTTGTCAGCGCCTAGCATAGATCCATTGATAAACAGTGATAACATGTTCTAAGTGTTTTAATAGCGTGTACATGACGCGGGACGTGGATAACAGCCCCGTATTTACCAAGCTAGATGCGGAAAACCTCCCAAAAACCCACATCCAGCCTGTCTGGTCCAACAGCCCTCGTCGTTAATCCACGAGGCGGGTTCAATCTCGTATTGGCTCGTCTCACCATGCTTTGGAAGCGCGCGCGTTAGCGATCCCGACTTTCCAGGTGGGTCGTACGACACACGCTAGGCTCTCAAATTTTTAGTCTGGGGTTCATCGACCCGAAATAAAATTAAAAATAGTTCCCGTCTCCCAGATCTGGCTAAGGCTTGGCGAGGTTTCCTTTGATTCTAAACCAAATGCTGGAACTGGAATTTCCTTCCAAACTGGAACTCCTTCTTCCCTACTGTCTGTTCGTCTGGCATTTGGCTGAAAAGACTGGTTCTACCACGGGCCATTACTTGAGCAGCCGAACAGCAGCATCTGCCGAATAAGTAGGAGACCAAGGTTTTATTTGTCGCTTCAATCTGCTTTACACTTAAGTTTGTTTATGTTGGGTGTTAATACATTTCCAGCCATAGTCACTCATTTTTGTGCCTGAATAGCAAAAGTCGGTTAACTGCCTTTAGTGTCTCATTTCCTAATCTAACTGGCTCAGCGTCATATGATTTAATACGATTACACCCCATACCACTGTTTAACTACTGTTGATATTCACATTATTACTTTTTGTCGAGACACCGTCCCTTTAGCGCAACTGATCTTGCCAGTCCTTTGCTGTCTGTGAGAAAATTACAGTTCGATCTGATTTTTCATGGCGTATTTGTAAGGCACGGTTCTCACTGAGGTAACACAATATGCGGTACGACAATGAAGGTAGTGCGACACGCTGGTTATGTATGCTACACTGATGTTCTCACAGAAGCATTATGACAAGCAACAAGATACAGCAGATGGCAACAGCCTTGCATGTAGCGTGTCGCTGCTACTCTTGTCGACGACAACTTCCAAATACGTCGCGTATTTACTCGAGATTAAAAAAGGGGTATGGCTCCTTTTACAGAGTTAAAAACAGTTTCAATATGTTAACTACAGTTTGGTACACAGCTCATAAACTGGACAGCGACGATACTTTTTTTAATGCAAACTTTTCAAAATGTACGCGATATTGTATCTAATTTCAAAGTATCACAATAACTGTAGGTAAGAGCGAAAGGAAAACCAGTTCCACAATAACTGTGGGTAAGAACGAAACGAAAATTCAGCTCATTATCAAACTGTGCTATCAGACGATAATATAAAAAAATTCCATGTTTTCATCCAATTGTTTCCTGAAAGACGAAAGAGAGAAACTGCATAGCGGAAAACACACGCAAATCCCAAAACTGTGATTTTTAATTTTTATACGAGAAACTTAAAAGTTTTTCTGAGGAACTAACTATAGATGCGGATCTAGCATTGCTTCATCTACATAAAACAATTTTTTAAGGCACATCAGAAGACTTTAAACGTCTCTTCTGTGTATCATACGATACAGATGCATGGAGCAAGTAGGACACCGTGTCGTGCCTGGCGATAAGACAGAGAATCGTGTCGAGGTTGTATCGCTGTCGTCGCAGTGTGAACCGGTTAAGTCGCTGCAACTACGTTTCTATGAGCTCCACCAATACTGGTTGCTTCTACGTCGAATCGCGAGTTCCACTGCTTGACTTACCGTATCGCCTCAGTGAGATCCGCGCCTAACTTGTGGAATTCTCGGAAATTAGGGTCTAAGACAGTCTAATTAACAAAGACAGCGACCTACCTGACGTGGGACCCCTGAACTAGCCAACATGAAGCGTAGCGTTCGCCAGCAGAGAGGTCCGCCCCCGACACTGGTAGCGCAGAGACGCAGGTTTGTAGGCGCACCCCTACCATTGCCACCACCCACCGCTCTGGCTGGGACAGGGACAAGAGAAGAAAAATTGAGGGCCAACTTATATAGGGCGCCTACGCGATAGAGCTAAATATCCCCAGAACGCCGTTTCCATCGAAAATTATCTGAGCAGGAGATGGAGAGTCATTGGGACACTATTTGTTCTAAGATACTAAAGGTTTTTAAATCAAGCCAGTTAGACAGCGTGTTTGAGCAGCAGTCATCAGACATCAACTGATCGTGATGACTGGGTGTTATGTGATGTCCTTAGGTTAGTTAGGTTTAAGTAGTTCTAAGTTCTAGGGGACTGATGACCATAGCTGTTAAGTCCCATAGTGCTCAGAGCCGTTGGAACCATTTTTGAACATCAACTGAAGAAGGCAACAAGTCTGTTTGCTAAAATATCCTGGAGAATCCGGGCGGACCCCCGTGAACTGGACAACAATTAGAATGTTATTGGGTAACATCATCTTTTTTTACTTTTGGGTTCCCCAAATTTCCTTTCCAAATTTCTCCTTGTTTTCGTTACTGCTTATTCACTGTGCAGATTAAATACACGACTGGCCATTAAAATTGCTACACCAAGAAGAAATGCAGATGATAAACGGGTATTCATTGGACAAATATATTATACTAGAGCTGACAAGTGATTACATTTTCACGCACAGTACCCAGAGTAATCACCTCTGGCCGTAATAACGGCCTTGATACGCCTGGGCATTGAGTCAAACAGAGCTTGGATGGCGTGTACAGGTACAGCTGCCCATGCAGCTTCAACACGATACCACAGTTCATCACGAATAGTGACTGGTGTATTCTGAGGAGCCAGTTGCTCGGCTAATATTGACCAGACGTTAGCAGTTGGTGAGAGATCTGGAGAATGTGCTGGCCAGGGCAGCAGTCGAACATTTTCTGTATCCAGAAAGGCCCGTACTGCACCTGCAACATGCGATCGTGCATTATCCTGCTGAAATGTAGGGTTTCGCAGGGATCGAATGAAGGGTGAGCCACGGGTCGTAACACATTTGAAATGTAACGTCAACTGTTCAAAGTGCCGACAATTCGAAGAAGAGGTGACCGAGACGTGTAATCAATGGCATCCCATACTATCACGCCGGGTGATACGCCAGTATGGCGATGATGAATACACGCTTCCAATATGCGTTCACCGCGATGTCGCCAAACACGGATGCGACCATCATGATTCTGTAAACAGAACCTGGATTCATCCGAAAAAATGACGTTTTGCCATTCGTGCACCCGGGTTCGTCGTTGAGTACACCATCGCAGGCGCTCCTGTCTGTGATGCAGCGTCAAGGGTAACCGCAGCCATGGTCTCCGAGCTGATAGTCCATGCTGCTGCCAACGTTGTCGAACTGTTCGTGCAGATGGTTGTTGTCTTGCAAACGTCCACATCTGTTGACTTAGGGATCGAGACGTGGCTACACGATCCGTTACAGCCATGCGGATAAGATTCCTGTCATCTCGACTGCTAGTGATACGAAGCTGTTGGGATCCAGCACGGCGTTCCGTATTACCCTCCTGAACCCACCGATTCCACATTCTGTTAACAGTCATTGGATCTCGACCAAAGCGAGCAGCAACGTCGCGATGCGATAAACCGCAATCGCGATAGGCTACAATCCGACCTTTCTCAAAGTAGGAATGGTGAAGGTACGCATTTCTCCTTTACGCGAGGCATCACAACAACGTTTCACCAGGCAACGCCTGTCAGCTGCTGTTTGTGTATGAGGAATCGGTTGGAAAATTTTCCTCATGTCAGCACGTTGTAGGTGTCGCCACCGGCGCCAACTTTGTGTGAATGCTCTGAAAATCTAATCATTTACATATCACATCATCTTCTTCCTGTCGGTTAAATTTTGCGTCTGTAGCACGTCATCTTCGTGGTGTAGCAATTTTAATGGCCAGTAGTGTAACATAACCGAATACTAGGAAACGAATACTCAACATATTATTGAAATAAATAAATTTTACCCAATAGCAACAGCTAAATTTCATAGTATCTGTTCAAAGTGAAAACCACCACTCCCAACGCAAGCCTTTTCACATTATACTTTGAAATGAACTCTGCGATCCACACCATTTGGCACAACTGCTTGTACATTTTGCTTATCATGGGGATGTAATTGCTGTTCTTCCGGCACTGTCCACTCTATAGTCTTCGAAGGGTGCATATCATGGGCAAATTAACGTGAGCTTCCGCAAAATTAATTAATGTCCTGGCTTTCGACCTATCAGACTCAATAGCTGCATGCAGGCAATTTCATTGGCCGTTCCCCCTTGCTCTAATGACTCCTCTGCAAAATACCGCCAGCTGCCAGAACTTTACAAACGCTTATTGCCCAGCAGGTGCTCGGGAACATCTACCAGCTGGTAAAATCACTCGCCCTTGAACCAGCATCGTACGTTTCCTCCGCAACCCATTTAGGAGGGTTCGGGAAACACCGACTCATCACCTGGGTGGCCGGCTCGTCACCTCCAGACTGGAGAAACTTTCTTCCCCGTATAGCCCCGTACAGCTACAGGAGGAGCAAACAGTATCGGTTAGAAATGATGAGTTTATTATTGTGAAACTTGGTACACATATCACTTACTATCTGGAAAGAAATACTGTGGGGGTAAGAACCATCTATCTGTCAAAAGGGTGGAGGTGGGAGTTAAAAAATATCGTAGTTTACGACATGCAAATAGCAAGACTATATTCATCCACGATACGATACTGCCGTGCCTGTGTTATTAAGAGATACTACGGGAAGTTCGTTCGGACGCGCGTGCAGCTTGTCTTCGTGTGTGAATTCACCGACAAACATGGCGTTTTCCTATCGACAAACCACGATTAAATTAACGTTTCCTTGGGCTCATGAACGACCAAAAGCCTATGAAGCTGAACAGTTTATACGGGACGAAATGTGTCTTCCGCCGCAAGATGTCCTCGGAATTCATTTTTCGATCCTTCGTACCACTGCGTACATCAAGGTGGCGAACAAAGAGCTGTGCACCGGAGTTGTACGGCGCTATGCTAACGATCTAAGTTCGGATACTCTGACGGCCATATAGGAGATGCCGTAGTTGATCACGCTGGTTTTGACCACAGAGAGTTTAGGGTTTTCGAACTCCCGTTTGAGATGCCGTCGGACTTTGTGATGGCCGTCTTTAAACCCTCCGGCAACGTAGTCAGTCACGTTGCTGAAACGTGGAAGACGTCGAAACGTACCCTGTCCTCTCAGCATCTATTCAGCTTTCGGACGTCCCGCCGGCCTTCTTTTACTTCCGCCAGTTTTTTCTCGAACTGAGCTACGTCCGTACTGAGACAATAGCAACGCGCTTGGCATCCACGACGGCGATTTACGGCATTCTTCAGCAACGGAGGTTACCGAATGTGGTTAAGAGGAAGCATCTGAAATAAGCAATTCTCGGTTTTTTTATTCGTGTTATTTCCTGTAATGGACGTAGAAACCGAACCAAGATTGAAAAATTTTGACTCCCTCACTTTCAAAATTTATAGAATCAGAATATTAAATTAAATAGACAGAAAAAGAAAACTGGGGCCATCCACTATTTCCTGCATTTCTCGAAAAGTGATAACTGGTTGAACACTACAAAAAATCGTCAGCAGTCTCCTACTGATTCTAATGTTTTGAAATTCTACTCAAAACCCATGTTGTAATCGAGGATCATACCACAATTTGGGCATTACGAAGAGTCAGGGCTAAAGGGTAAAAACTGACGTTGGAAAACTCTACTTTTCGTGTAAATTTGTCCGTTTTTATGGGCTACAACCAAATAAAGGCGTATAGTGTAGACACAGTCAACAGATCAGTTACTTCCTATTTTTATTCTAAACTGTAAATGAACTGTTAATCTTTTAGTTTTCTCCCTTGATGATGCCGCAAGTTATTGTGGCTCCCCCTGCTCATAATCTTTTAAAGCAAACTGAGCGTTGTACTTCACTGGTAGGGCTCATCCTAAAATACTTTCCAGACAATGGATGGTGCAATTCCGTAATACAACTAATGTTCGACAACGATGCGTGAAACTACCATATAGACCAGATGGGGCAAGTCTCGCACACTTGTACACTCGTACCATCCAATAGGCTATGCCACGTGGTAACAGGTACATTATTGACTCAGCAATGTTGTACTAACTCTTGAGTTGTTGTGGTCTTCATTTCAAAGACTTGATTTGATGCAGCTCTCCATGCTGCTGTATCCTGTCTGGGCTTCTTCATTTCCGAACAGCTACTGCAATACACATCCTTCTCAGTCTGCTTGCTGTATTCATCTCTTGGCCTCCCTCTACGATTTTTAACCCCCACGCTTCCCTCCAATACTAAACTGGTGATCCTTTGACGTCTCAGAATGTGTCCTATTAACCGATCCCTTCTTTTGATCAAGTTGTGCCACAAATTTCTTTTCTCCGCAATTCCGTTCAGTACTTCCTCATTAGTTACGTGATCCACCCATCTAATCTTCAGCATTCTTCCGTAGCACCACATTTCGAAAGCTTCTATTCTACTTTTGTATAAACTGTTCATCGTCCATGTTTCACTTCCATATATGGCTCCACTCCAGACAAATACCTTCAGAAAAAACTTTCTAACACTTAAATCTATATTCGGAGTTAACAAATTTCTTTTCTTCACAAGGCTTTTATTGCCATTGCCAATCTACATTTTATATCCTCTCTACACCGGCCATCATCAGATATTTTGTTATCCAAATAGCAAAACTCATCTACTGCTTTGTCTCATTTCCTAAGTTCACTCTGTTAGCATCACCTACACTCCATTCTCCTTGTATTGATATTGTTGATTTTGATCTTGTATCCGCCTTTCAAGACACTTTGCATTCCGTTCAACTGCTTTTTCAAGACCATTGCTATCTCTGGTAAAACTACGTCATCAGAAAACTCAAAACTTTCATTTTTTCGCCCTGAACTTTAACTCTTACTCCAAATTTTTCTTTTGTTTTCTTTGCAGCTTGCTTCCCTTTCATGCCCCTCGAATCTTAGAACTGCCATCTAGTTTCTGTAGAAGTTGTAAATAGTTTTTCGCTCTCTGTATTTTACCCTTTCTACCTTCAGTATTTCACGTTGAAATCTTTCTCCAAGTCTTCAGATGCTGTAAACGTAGGTTTGCCTTTCCTTAACCTATCTTCTGCGATACGTCCTAGGGTCAATAATAGATGAATATGATTGGGGGGAAAGGAATGAAGGAGGACGCCGCCTGGTAGAATTTTGCACAGATTTATTGGTACCAATTCTTCTGTCAAGTGTTCCTTCTACATCTACATCTACATCTACGTGATTACTCTGCTATTCACAATACAGAGGGTTCAATGAACCACCTTCATGTTGTCTCTCCACCGTTCCACTCTCGAACGACACGCGGGAAAAACGAGCACTTAAATTTTTCCGTGCGAGCCCTGATTTCTCTTATTTTATCGTGATGATCATTTCTCCCTATGTAGGTTGGTGCCAACAGAATGTTTTCGCAATCGGAGGAGAAAACTGGTGATTGAAATTTCATGAGAAGATCCCGTCGCAACGAAAAACGCCTTTGTTTTAATGATTGCCACTCCAATTCACGTATCATGTCTGTGACATTATCTCCCCTATTTCGCGATAATCCAAAACGAGCTGCCCTTGTTTGTACTTTTTCGATGTTATCCGTCAGTCCCACCTGATGCGGATCCCACACCGCACAGCAGTACTCCAGAATAGGGCGGACAAGCGTAGTGTAAGCAGTCTCTTTGGTAGACCTGTTGCACCTTCTAAGTGTTCTGCCAATGAATCGCAGTCTTTGGTTTGCTCTGCCCACAATATTATCTATGTGATCGTTCCAATTTAGGTTATTTGTAATTGTAATCCCCAAGTATTTAGTTGAATTTACAGCCCTCAGATTTGTGTGACTTACCGCGTAATCGAAATTTAGCTGATTTCTTTTAGTACTCATGTGAATAACTTCGCACTTTTCATTATTCAGGGTCAATTGCCACTTTTCGCACCTTACAGATATCTTACTATTACTTCTGTTTTACTCGATGACTTACCGTCCATTACTACGAACTGTGACTTTTCTGACAGGAAATCACGAATCCAGTCGCACAACTGAGGCGATACTCCGTAAGCACGCAGTTTGATTAGAAGACGCTTGTGAGGAACGGTGGCGAAAGCCTTCTGGAAATCTAAAAATATGGAATCCTTGGCCGTTATTAAACTAACACTAATAGCTTTTCCTATTTTCTGTAATAACGCAACATTTCAAAGCAACGAAAATTTTACGAATAAAAATTACTAGTTTAAAAAAAAAGGTTTATTTAAAAGCCAAAAAATTTGGCACAGCTGCAATGGCTAATTGATGTTTCGTTTTTTTTTTCACCTGGTTATTAGCAAAAGATTAAAAAAACGCCTGCTATAATCGAGGCCAAACAAATACCGAAAAATACCGGTTGTTCAGAACTAAAACACCGGTAACGGATTTAACCTGTTGTTTTATCCCATGCCTATAGAGAAGGAGTTGGACAGGGGGAGGGGGGAGGAGGACTTAGACAGAGAGGAGGAGGAGTAGGAGACGGACTTGGAGGAACCGGAGGATATGTACAGAGTGGAAAGGAGCGAACTGACGGAGGAGGAGCAGACAGAATAACAGATGGGGAAAGGAGAAGATGGTCAGAGAAAGGAGGGGAGGCAGATGGACGACGAGAGTGCAGGAGGAGATGGGCAGACACTGAGGGAGCGGAGGAGGTTGCCAGAGAGAGGAGGGGGAGGAGGAGACGGACAGAGAGAGAGAGAGAGAGGAAAGGAAAAGTAATACACTACTGGCCATTAAAATAGCTACACCACGAAGATGACGTGCTACAGACTCGAAATTTAACCGACAGGAAGAAGATGCTGTGATATGCAAATGATTAGCTTTTCAGAGGATTCAGGCAACGTTGGCGCCGGTGGCGACACCTACATCGTGCTGACATGAAGGAAGTTTCCAACCGATTTCTCATACACAAACAGCAGTTGACCGCCGTTGCGTGGGTAAACGTTGTTGTGATGCCTCGTGTAAGGAGGAGAGATGCGTACCATCACGTTTATCCTATCGCGACATTGCTGCTCGCGTTGGTCGAGACCCAACGACTGTTAGCAGAATATGGAATCCTTGGGTTCAGGAGCGTAATACGGAACGCCGTGCTCGATCCCAACGGCCTCGTATCACTAGAAGTCGAGATGACAGGCATCATATGCGAATGGCTGTAACGGATCGTGCAGCCACGTCTCGATCCCTGAGTCAACGGGTGGGGACGTTTGCAAGACAACAACCATCTGCACGAACAGTTCGACGACGTTTGCAGCAGCATGGGCTATCAGCTCGGAGACCATGGCTGAGGTTACGCTTGACGCTGCATCACAGACAGGACGACTGCGATGGTGTACTCAACAACGAACCTAGGTGCACGAATGGCAAAACGTCATTTTTTCGGATGAATCCAGGTTCTGTTTACAGCATCATGATGGTCGCATCCGTGTTTGGCGACATCGCGGTGAACGCACATTGAAAGCGTGTATTGGCCATCGCCATACTGGCGTATCACCCGGCGTGATGGTATGGGGTGCCATTGGTTACACGTCCTCTTGTTCGCATTGACGGCACTTTGAACAGTGGACGTTACATTTCAGATGTGTTGCGACCCGTGGCTCGTTTCCTGCGAAACCCTACATTTCAGCAGGATAATGCACGACCGCATGTTGCAGGTCCTGTACGGGCCTTTCTGGATACAGAAAATGTTCGATTGCTGCCCTGGCCAGCACATTCTCCAGATCTCTCACCAATTGAAAACGTCTGGTCAATGGTGGCCGAGCAACTGGCTCGTCACAATACGCCAGTCACTACTCTTGATGAACTGTGGTATCGTGTTGAAGCTGCATGGGCAGCTGTACCTGTACACGCCAGCCAAGCTCTGTTTGACTCAATGTCCAGTCGTATCAAGGCTGTTATTACGGCCAGACGTGGTTGTTCTAGGTACTGATTTCTCAGGGTCTATGCACCGAAATGGCGTGAAAATGTAATAAAAAAAATGGTTCAAATGGCTCTGAGCACTATGCGACTTAACCTCTGAGGCCATCAGTCGCCTAGAACTTAGAACTAATTAAACCTAACTAACCTAAGGACATCACACACATCCATGCCCGAGGCAGGATTCGAACCTGCGACCGTAGCGGTCGCTCGGCTCCAGACTGTAGCGCCTAGAAACGCACGGCCACTCCGCCCGTCAAAATGTAATCACATGTCAGTTCTAGTGTAATATATTTGTCCACTGAATACCCATGTATCATCTACATTTCTTCTTGGTGTAGCAATTTTAATGTCCAGAAGTGTAGAAAATCGGAAAAGATACATACCCGGGCAATGCTGGGTACTTAACCAGTTTGTAAATATTTCCATTCCTTCTAAGATATGAGCTGTGTACTCATTTGAAAGACTTCGTTTCTTCACGCAAGTGCGTGGACACCAAGGCAGTGGGTGTCAGTGCTGCGCCGTGCAGAGATCGTCCCCGGCAGCAGGTGCAGCGGCTGCATGAATGGGCTGCGTGTGTCTGGAGCGGTCGCGGCACGCCGCGCCCTGCCGTGGCGACAGCGGGCGGCGGACAGCCGGCCGCTGCCATGGTGGGGGCAGGCCGGGGGCCGGGGGGCCGCGACCGGCGATGTGGCCGCCCGGCCAGACCACAATCGAGTTACCGCCGCCAATAAGAGCACCAAGCCGACAGACCACAATAGCGAGCCTCTTCAATTGCCCCAGGAAACGCCGAGCAGCAAAAAAGGCCTCCACAAAAAAAAAAAAAAAAATCTGCGGCAATGTTCGCTTAACGGGACACGGGCGGCGTATTATTCGTCCGTGCGAACTTCCAACAATCCCCGAGTGCGGCATTCTCTGTTTCTTCTACGATGCTGCTGCAACGCTTGTTCTCGCAACTCTCGGAATCTGCTAACCCCCTGTGGCTCAAAGGGGCATATGTGCTGCTTCAGCTGAATACAATTCGAGAAATTTATCTATGGGAATATTTCAGTGATTCCCCCTCCTGAACAATGGAATACTTTCCATACACGTCTTTTTCGTTGTTAGATCTCGTTTCCGCAGCCGCAGCTGTTTAGTGAAGGTAGTAAAAGTCTCTTTTTACAGACCATACACGATTCTATTCATTTCAACATATCTTCAGTGGTGAACGCGACAAGGTGGTTTTTCTTACTTACTGACTTACACACTCACACACTAGTCAAAAACAATAAACACAAACACAGAGGAATAGCATACAACTACCACAACCACAAAATAAAATAAAAAAAAAAAAATCGGTCCCCACAACATCAAAACGAAGCACACGAGAAGTGCATCTACACAACATGAGAACGAAAGGGGCTTATAGTGTGCTTGTTTCACCGTTTCTTGAGTAGTGTTCATGAATATGGGATCTTTACCAGGTAGGACTGATAGAAGAGATACGTCAGATCCAACGAAGATCGGCGCATTTCATCACAGGATTGGTTAGTCGGCGCGCGATAGCGTTACCGAGATGTTCAGCAAACTCCACTGGTAACCGTTACAAGAGAGGCGTTATGCATCACGAATAGATTGACTATTTAAATTTCGAAAGATGGCTTTCCAGGAAGAATCGGACAACTATTACTTCCTACTACATACGTCTCGCGTAAAGATCATGACGAGAAAATTCAAGAAATTCGAGGCAATACATAGATTTACAGGTAATCATTCTTCCCACACGCCATTCTCGAGTCGTCCAGGGTGTGGAGGATTAGTTAGTGTCACCAGACGTACCCTCCGCCACACACCATTAGGTGGCTTACATAACGCGATGTACATGTACAGTATTTAGTGTCAACGAAAGTGCACTGCACTAAAATCGAGCTCCTATGTGTAGAAGAACATTAGGAATGAAGTAAGAAACAAAATATTGTGAGTAGTAATTGCAATTTCATATTGATTAATGGTAGCAGTTTGAAACACCAGAACTGTTTGCGATCTTGGAAAACAGATTTGTAAGACAAACCACATCGTTACAGAGGCCAGTGAAGATCCTTTGAAATGCAACAATCAAGCGAATGGTCCTTATAAGACTTTTATTACTGTCGCAAAACTCGATATAATTTACAGTCTATATTACTAGAATAGTTTCTACTTAACACTTCTCTATTTTTCTTTGCTGTTTTTTCCGTTTCAACGTACATTAACTATTCGACTCGAATGTCACAATTTTCGAAACAAATGTTCTATTTTCGTCACCGGATGCAAACTACTTTCTGTCGCCAGATTGGCCTAAAATGACATCCTACATATAACTAAACACGCAAAACTCTTCTGCGTGATATTCAGGGCACATAAAACTGTCGAAATATTCTGTGTCTCCAAGAATAATGATATAATCCTGACACCAAAGAAGGCAGATGCTAAAATGCTGACACAAATTATCTACAGAAGAATGACTCGTACCTGGCGGAAGATTACTTTGTTATTTTCATTATAAAAGATATTTCTCAGAACAGTCGCTGATTTTGTTAAAACAACACAACTCAGTGTTTTAGGAACATTTTCGAAGCCCCCTGTCATTCCAGCTTGCCCAGTGACCTACTTGTTACTGGCGCTCTGGCATTGGGCGTGCATACTGTATTGGGGGGGCTGTGCTTCTTAGTTTGGCTGTCCTTTCCTCTGGTCCTAGTTTCCGAAAAAAAAATGTGTAGCAAAGTTTATTTTACCCCAATTGTAAAAAGTTGTAATTTCACAAATGACTAATCAGTCATTACATTAAAACGATCGTATCTGATGACTTTTTACCCTTTGAAATCTGCACAGATGTGAAGTCCCTTCCAAAACCAGTGACGAATACTCATTACAGAGCCACCTGCTTTCGTTTGCAGGAGTTATTGCCGGCAAAGAGAATGGCAGAACTTCTCAGCACAGGGAACTAAACGTCAAAAGATTCAAGGCTAAACAAATATAAAGATTCAAAATTACAGCTGAATGGTACTAACGTCTTTATTCTATGACTTGCAATGGTGGATAAACGAATAAAACTAACCTATAAAAATATCTGCATGACCTAAGTAAATGAAATTATAGTTCGCTGAATTTATTGTATATCTGCATCTTCGTACGCCACACTACACATTCAAAGAAAGATAAGCCTCTATGGAGTTGCGGTCCGCATTCTGTATGACACCAGAGAGATTAAAGACAAAAAGATTGAAATACAAGCCTAAGCATGCAGCAATATTCTAGAGCAAAAACTTTGAGTAATGGTATGAATTTAGGTTTCAAACTCAGAGAATCCTCAAAGATTTTTCATTAAGATATGTTTATCTTTCGGCTCATTATTTGAACTCATGCTGTAATAATTGAAGGGTTACCGTGCAGTGTAGGTTAGGGTTTACAGGAGACAAATAAGGTCAGCATGTTTACAAAATATTTATTTCGTATATGCATTTTCCAAATTTGAATAAAGGGTTTATCTGTCTTGCAACAGTTCTTCCCCGGAGTACTTTCTAATGAGCTACAAATTACAATTTGACATGTCTTACAAGGCATAGTGAAAAAGGTTCCGTGTTTAGTCATCAAGCATTCTTATTGACTCTTTACAGAAGGTATTCATAGAAACCATTCCAAATCTGATCACATTCATGCCATTGTTCAGTGAAGCATTCTCCTGAGCATTCGGGACTGTGCAAACTAAAGATAAAAATCTGTTAAAAACAAAAGAATGTGCTTCTGTGGACAGACTGAAAGAATATCGTAAGAAATAACGATCAGGGAAGCATAGGGTCACATGGAGAACATGAGAACACAAACTATCTAGTTACAGAGAGTCAAAGTGGACAATGAATAAAATAAGGTACTATAGGACCAGGTCTAAACACACAGTGTTATATAAGACCATCAATGAAAATGAGATATTCAGAAATAATATGTGCAGAAAACAGAGAAGTTGCAGTTATATTCGGAGGAAGAGGAACATGTTGATTTACTGATTAATTTTTTGAGATGAGGGAGGAGACTGAAGTATTTTGAGAAGACTATTTTATTATGCTTATTTTGATGAGCAAAAGAAGCGGGTTTAATTTAAGGTAACTGATTCCAGATTTTGTGCTTTCTTGCGACAGCTTGTGGATTGGTTCACACGCTCAGAGACTAGAGTATAGCGAAAGATAAACAGCCATGCGTAACTGTCAGTTTGAATTTGTGGATAGGAATAACTGTTGAATATTTAATGTCATCTTCAACTTCTGTACGTCGTTATTTTTTTTACTTGTTGACCCTCTAACTTCAAGTAAATGAAACACAATTTTTGTGCCATACGCGTTCTGCCATTATTCTCTGCAAGGCATCTTTAGTGGCAAGTTCTGTGGATGATTTTCATCTTGCACATTCAGCTTCTCTCTCTCTCTCTCTCTCTCTCTCTCTCTCTCTCTCTCTCTCTTTCTCTCTTTCTCTCTCGCTCTCCACTTCCCCCCTTTTGGTCACCTACATACACAAGAAAAAAATTACACTCGAAAGTTGGCAATAACATTCGATCTTTGGCAATAACATCCAACAGTCGGCGACTCAAACCAAAACATAACATCAAAATAAGTGTTTTCCTAGCGCTGTGAAGCGTGGAAGAGAAAAACCCAAATGGCAATTTTAAGAAGAAGAACAGCGCCAAAAACGAAACTAAAAAACAACATGTAGAAAATTATACACGGAACCTGCCACTGAAGATGCCTTGCAGAGAATAAAAGCGAAACGCGTATGGAACGGAAATAGTGCTTCATTTTGTTGTAGTTAGACGATCAGCAAGTAAAAATTAACAATATACCGTAATTTAATGTTATTTTTACGAGTTGCATTTTTTAAAAGATCTCATTTGATACTAAAGGCTTCTTACGTTTATCCACTCAAGAACCGTAATTTTCTGCGTATGTGAGTATGTTAATGTTTGTGAAGCAAAGAAAGAGATAATTTTTCAATACAGAGCTTTTCTAATCAGGGAACTAATGACGTTTGATGTTATAATTTATCCCAAGTCATTGTCGGCATCCAAAGTCCATGCCAAAGTACGAGTTATCATTTTTACTTATTCAGATTTCTTATGAACCAAGTATGCTTCGCTTCTTTTCTTAAAAGAGAGCGCATTGCACTTGCCGCATCTCAGTAGTTAGCTGCAGCTCAGCAAATGCGACGCGCACTCACTACAAGAGTAGGGCGAAATTACAATGAAATGAATACCCTTAGCTGCATACAGGCGTTGATATAAGTCAACGGGGACAGTTCAAAATGTGTGCCCCGACAGGGACAAGAACCCGGGATTCGTGACGGACGTCCGATGACACTCGTTCAGGTTGTTCGTTGATCCGTTCACTCAGTTTTTTTATTACAGAGGGTAGCTAAACCCTCTGACGCTGAGCTACCGTGCCGGCAGTCCATCTGAGCCACCGAGGACACAGAGGATAGTACGACTGCAAGGATTTCTCTGGCACGCCTCCCGTGAGACCCACATTCGCAACTTATTGTCCCGCACTATATTCATAATGCCCATGCCCATCAAACTCATTGCTCGCGGCTTTACTGCCGATTCCCGTAAGAATTCGGGCACTGTTTGTGCATCCGCATAGAAGAAGATGGTCAAATGGCCAGTGAGCCTTATATATGAAGACATGTCCGAAAGAACAAATACCATCTTCATAAATATAGTTACGGCTCATCGGCCATTTGACCATCTCAGCCGGCACGGTAGCTCAGCGTGCTCGGTCAGAGGGCTGCTCGCCCTCTGTAATAAAAAAACTGAGTAAAGGAATCAACGATCAACTTGAACGAATGTCTTGTGACGTACGCCCAGACCAAACGCAACGAACAGTGCCGAACAAAATGAAAAGAAAAAGAAGATGGATAGAGCGTCTGCCATGTAAGCACGAGATCCCGGGTTCGAGTCTCGGTCAGGGCACACATTTTCAACTGTCCCCCTTGACTTATATTAAAGCCTGTGTGCAGCTAAGGGTATTCATTTCATTGTAATTTCATTCTAACGAGCTGCATGGTCGCCGATGGTATCTGTTCTTTGGGACATGTCCGAAAGAACAGGTACCATCTTCATATATACAAGAGTAGGGCCACGGTGTTTCCATTGTGCAGTAAGTAAGCCAAAATTAAATAATAAAAGAAGGGAACATTGAGTTTCTGCTGGGCCAGTTTATCGGTTTAAAAGTTTAGTGACTCACAGTGTTGAATTCAGACAGTATTCTCGCCATTGTGAATGTTTAAACACACAGGAAACTACATAGGCACTTTCAAGTTACTTTCTCGCAGTCAGATTTTTCAGTACATTATCGCAGTCAAATTCTCATGTTCAGATTCTACGGATTTTTATGTAAGTTTACAGATATCTTACATAGCTAGCAAGCAAATCTTTTACTAAGTAGCAAGACTCATATTATTTTCATTAATACAACTTCCAAGGCAGTTCAAATGTAAGCAACGGTATACCACCTTCAACAGGGCCATGCCTAGTACTGAGGAAGCTCCACACCAAGATTTTGGTTCATGACAGGTTAACGTTTTTATCTCGAATTGCTCTGTTTGGGATTCTGTGTCATACGTACTGCGTCGATCGTCGAGGTTCCGGCTACCGTGTGTCGCCAGCTCACGGAGCAGACAGTTCTCGGCCTTGCTCTCCTCCGCTGGAAGCGCGACGCAGCGGCGGACAGCGCGGTGGCCCTGTGCTCAGTTTGGCTCCGCGCGGCAGGGCGCCGAAGCGACGAGAGGACAATTACTGCGTAGCCCGCGGCCGGCGTCACGTGACCGGTGTTTTTCGACGTAACGGTGAAACGGGCGGCCGCCGCAGAGGTCAGCCCAGCCCGCACCTGTTACGGGCATTCGCCGCCGCCGCCGCCGCCGCCGCCGCGGCCAGCAGCCTACTCCGCATTAGGACAACACTAGCGCCAAAACGGTCCGTCGTCCGCCAGCGCTCGTCGTCAACGAATGTTAATAAGCCTCGGAAACCAATTACTGCGCTTCCGATCACAGCAATACAGTCGAGCCTCTGTAGGCAAGTATGCAGCCCACATGTCTGGCAAAATCGTTTCTGTCGTGAGACTGACTGAGCTTCACGGTTAGAAAGGGAAGTTGGAAGACAGCTACCAGCTTCTAAACAGATGGAGCAATTGAACAGCATTATTCTCGGTTAATTGGTTGAGCCATAGTACGTGTGGCATCTTTCCTAAAAACAAATAACATAAGGAGGTGCTGTTTGATTACATGCACGCGTTACTTCGTCTACAGCACCCCGCTGGAATATGTCAGATCTACAGTAGAGATTAACATACATGCTGAAATCTGTTCCGAAAAAATTTTGTGGATCGTGGACCGTCATAGATTGGTTAAATGTGAACCCAGAGTATTCTACAGTAATAGGCTTGACGAGTCGTTTCTGCCATAAACATGAATGAGAACGATACACACAACTTAGGGCTGTCTCACATGTAACTGCTCATCGCGTTACATCGTTTCTGTAGTACTGCTGTTTCACCTATTCTGCAAATGCTTCAAATTCCACGGGAATTGGAGAATCAAATAAATTCGAGTCGTACTCTTTTCATGCACTCTGCCTGAATGCATTTTCATCAGTGCACTCGAATATACGATGCGTGTTTTCTAAGTAAGATCCGTTTGAACATAAGTACGCAACGAAAGGTTACTTCAAAAAAGTAAATTTATTTTCAGGAAGTACATACTTCACTCTATTTTTCGACACAGCTGCCAAGTTTGTTGAAACACGTTTCATACCTCTCAACCAATTTTAAAATACCCTCTTCATAAAAACTTGCCGCCTTCTCCGATAACCAAGAGTTTACTGCCGTTTTCGCGTCGTCGTCATCATTGTAACGGTTGCCACTGAGGTGTTGTTTGAGGTGGAGGAACAGATGGTAATCGCTCGGCGCAAGATTAGGACTGAAGGGTGGTCTAAAACTTCCCAGCCAAAACTGTCCAATAAATCGCGGCTCTGACCTGCAGTGTGAGGTCTTGCATTGTCATGGAGAAGGACAATTCCTTTTGTCAGCATGCCGCGTCTTCTGTTTTGAATCTCTCTGCGTACCTTTATCAGGGTTTCCACTATGCTTCTGCATTGATAGTGGTTCCTCGTTGCATGAAGTCGACCAACAAAACACCATGCCTATCCCAAAACACCGACGCCATGATTTTGTTCTGGGACAGAATCTGTTTGGCCTTCACCTTTACAGGCGAGTGTGTGTGTCTCCATTCCATGCTCTGTTGCTTCAATTCGGGTGTGATATGCGAAACCCATGTTTCGTCTCCATTTACGATCTGACTCAAGTAGCCGTCACCTTCTTCGTGATAACGAGTCAAGAACTACATCGCTCACTCAAATCTTTGGATTTTGTGGTCCTCTCTTAGGAGTTTCGGGACCCAATGGGAGCACAGTTTCTTAAACTTTAGGTGTTCAGAAACAATGTTGTAAAGCACTAATCTCGACACGTCAGGAAATTCGTTTGAGAGACCTGTTATTGTGAAGCGCCTGCTCTCACGAATCCTCGTTTCCGCTGAAGCCACCGAATCGTCTGTAATCACAGAAGAGTGACCGTAGTGGTCCTCATCATGGACGTTGTCACGGCCATCTTTGAATTCTCGTATCCACTTACGCACTTTGCTTTCACTCATAACAGTATCACCGTGACTTCGCAAATCTGTCGATGAATTTCTGCAGCAGACAGGTTCCTTGCTGACAAAAACCGTATCACTGAGAGAACCTCACACGCGGCGGGCGAGTTGATAGTCTTAAACTTTTTGAAAGCACAGAACAGAACCGTACAGGTTAGCTACAGACCTGAAACTGAGCACAGTTGTTCCTGAGGCACGCCGGTACACGACGCACGCGCTCGTTGCGGTATGCGCGCGAATTGCTAGTGTCTAGAACAAATCGGACCTTACATAAAAAACACGCCTCGTATTTCTACAATCCATACTTTAACTTCGACTGTCTAACTGTTTTGTTGATGGTAGTCCACATTATCAATGAACATTCCAGGCATCAACCGTATTGAAAGTAATAACATCCATAAATATGAATATGATGTTTATTAACTATACCATTGTACAAAATAATTACATTTCCACTTTTTTAAATTAAGTGAGGCTGGTTAATTTTCTTCTTTACTGTATTGGTACCTTTTTCCGTGAGCTGTTACTTTAGCGATGATACAGTATCCACAGCTGTTTGGTGGTTTAGGTGACGCTGATATATTTTTTCTCAAGCACCGCTATTACAGTTTTATCTGTTACTATTTTCTTATAACTCACAAGAGACTGCTCCAATCTGACATGTCGTAACATGCACTGAATTCTTTTTACACAGGAAGAATACACCGATAGAAAGACTGTCAAAATTACGGCTGCTTAGGCGCACTGCAGGTACTTGTTTAAAATGTTGAAAATTGCCTGCGGCGGAATAAACGTACATTCCTACCTGAGCTGCAGCGGACTGTGTATATGCTTGATTGACGGCGCCTTGATAAACAGATATCAAGACTTGGTGCGATTGTAATTTCTAAAGCGAATTTCAAAAAAATGGTTCAAATGGCTCTGAGCACTATGGGACTCAACTGCTGAGGTCATTAGTCCCCTAGAACTTAGAACTAGTTAAACCTAACTAACCTAAGGACATCACAAACATCCATGCCCGTGGCAGGATTCGAACCTGCGACCGTAGCGGTCTTGCGGCTCCAGACTGCAGCGCCTTTAACCGCACGGCCACTTCGGCCGGCTAGCGAATTTCACTTTTAGTTGATAGTTTCTCTGCAACAGTTGTCCGCAGCTACTGTTCACTCAAATTTGTATTTCATTTCATATCCAAAGTAATTACCAGTAGCTTTTGCTTGCATAAATGTCAACAATGCAGATATAATTCAGTTAACATTCGTTGTGTTGAACGCTTAATGTTAAGTAGTGTCCAAACCCGGTTTTGGTTCGTAAAATCTAACCGTGAACTGTATAAATGGAAGAAAGATTTACTCGTATTAATAAATACGTGCCAAAATGAATCTCGTAAGAGTATGATAGAAAAATTGTCGAAAAGTTTCACTGTACAGGGTGACAACATAGCTTCGTCGCTTCCTTTAATAACCAACATAAACTCCTAAACTTAAACGAGTAACATGAACGGCATTTCTTTAGAGGAGGTTTCCTGAGATATGAATCATGTAGAGCCATTCGTAAGAGGCAGTACACCGTTACAGAAGGACATGTACGAGACTAACGTAATCCCTCTGAATCGTCACTGAGATAACATTGCTGATTGCAAGGATGCTTCGACCCATTTAAGCAATTTGAAGAAATCATACAACGTTAGCAAATCACAAACAATAAAGTTTACTTCAAGTGAAGGTGTAGAGGAGGTGCCATTAATTCTTGGCTAAGTTGAAGACGAAGCTTGCCGTTGTCACCACATCTGTTGTGCCCAACGCCGATCAGTCTGGTTTCGTAAAATAGCTGTGAGAAAACCGTACTTTTGCCTTTTTGAAGTAAACAGAGTATGTAGTGCACTCGATTAAAGCTATGACAGATTCGTGTAAACAGTGCCAGTGTTAAGCGTGAGTGGATTACTGTTTCCGCAGCTTTATATCTGTCTTCATGGACCTCAAGGCGTATTAAGACTAAAAATAAAAAAAGGATCGTTTAGTGGAAAAAATCTTGTAATCGACCTGTTAGTATTCAACATTTTATTCGAAACAGTTTCCAACAAATTGCGGAAATTAATTTGGACTCTTGGCATGGACATAAAGACGCCTCCGTCTTTGAGGACGACGACTGAAAGACTATAAATATACTTAAGACTCCATATAGGACAACCAATGTGACTTTTGATAAAGAATTTTTTTCAAAAGGCGAGAATATTACTAAGGTTTTTTTACAGAAGCTCTGTATAATTTGAAATTTATCGTAAGAACAGTATTCTTAAATTTCAGTCATTATTGCATTATCAGTTTGATCGGCACGTTTCACGAATTGCTTTAAGGAAGTCAGGTATGCAGCACAATAAGAAGATCAAAAGCCAGGACCATTTCTTAGGCTACCGCAGTTCTGTGTAAATGATACCAGTAAATACTGTAAAGTACCTGAAAGCATTAATTTTTCTTTCGTCAGGTGTGCCTTGTGTAAGAAAAATGTTTGTTTTCATTACTGTGGCTGGTTCAAACGGCTCTGAGCACTATGGGACTCAACTGCTGAGGTCATTAGTCCCCTAGAACTTAGAACTAGTTAAACCTAACTAACCTAAGGACATCACAAACATCCATGCCCGAGGCAGGATTCGAACCTGCGACCGTAGCGGTCTTGCGGTTCCAGACTGCAGCGCCTTTAACCGCACGGCCACTACGGCCGGCTTTCATTACTGTGACGACTAGGTTGTATAAAGAAGGAATTGTTTCATTGTTAGTAAAATACACATTTTTCAAAAATTATCGTTGTAACTGTGCTACCCGGAAGTGTTATAAAATGATGTACGTGTAAAAAAAAAATTTATTTCAGCAAATTAAATACATCGTTAAATGGAAGTTGTCTGTAATGTAACGCCAAACACTGCCTTGCTTTATTTTCCTCTGCTAGTCACCTTTGTATGAATTACATCTGCAACAGTTTAGCTGTCGGTATGAACTGCCTCTTATTCAAGAAATTAATGATATGTAACTTTTTTTGTATTGTTTAGGTGCTTCAGATTCGCGTGTGTCACTCTTGATATTTGAACTAAGCGCCGCTACATTCTCTTGTCACGGCCGATCACGCACTAGGCAGGAAGGGCAGTACAAACCGCTGCCATAAGCGGTTCTTTATGCGAAAAAAACCAGTAACTTCAACAAGTTTTAAAAATATTTGCAGTGCGTTTTAGAAGCTAAAGTTTTTGAAGTGAATTTCTTTTGTTGTATTATTCCTGCATAGAAAATATCAGGGTGGGTTTCGGATTGGACCATCGCCTTGTTAGTACATCTCTTTTTCATGTATCATGTGATGTCCAATTTAACGTTTTAAATGTTAAATAGCAAACTGTTACTATGAATAAACAGTTGTACGAGGAGCTGGAAAAAATATAGCGATGAAACAGTAAAATATTCCAAAAGTAAGGTCTGGAACAACTGACTTATATCCTACCCAGCCGGCCGCGGTGGTCTAGCGGTTCTAGGCGCTCAGTCCGGAACCGCGAGACTGCTACGGTCGCAGGTTCGAATCCTGCCTCGGGCACGGATGTGTGTGATGTCCTTAGGTTAGTTAGGTTTAAGTAGTTCTAAGTTCTAGGGGACTGATGACCACAGATGTTAAGTCCCATAGTGCTCAGAGCCATTTGAACCATTTGACTACCGCAGTCCACTTCACCCCTCCGCCGCCCCACACCGAACCCAAGGTTACTGTGCAGTTCGGCCCCCGGTGGACCCCCCAGGGAACGTCTCACACCAGACGAGTGCAACTCCTATGTTTGCGTGGTACAGTAATGGTGGTGTACGCGTACGTGGAGAACTTGTTTGTAGCTGAGTTGGAATAAGGGGAACCAGCCCGCATTCGCCGTGGCAGATGGAAAACCGCCTAAAAACCATCCACAGACTGGCCGGCTAACCGGAGCTCTATACAAGTCCGCCGGGCGAATTAGTGCCGGGGCCCAGACGCTCCTTCCCGCCCGGAAAGCCATGCGATAGACCGCACGGCTAACCAGGCGGGCTTTGTTCCATTACGATGCAAACTGGACATGTACAGGTGGTGGACAAAAATTTAGAAACTCCATAAGCACAACACATTACTCCGCTTAATGTGGTGTAGGGAAACAGTTTCCAGATGCCACGGCATAGATAAATACGGGGATCCTGTATGGCTTTAAAGGCAGTCTTATACCATTTTTTCTGCAAAACAAAGAAAAGTTCAGGTAACAGTAACATAGGTGCATAGCGATCACGCATCATCCTGTTCAAAGTAGACCACAAAGGCTGGCTAACATTGAGATCTGGTGACGGTGGTGGCTAGGGCAGTGCGACACTTCAGACTTGTGCTCACAAGACCAGTCCTGGAAGATGCGAGCTATGTGAACAGGAGCCCTATCTTCTTGGAACACAGCATCACCATTCGTGAACAAACATTGTACCAAAGGATGGGCCTGATCAGCTCAAATGTTCAAATATGTGTGAAATCTTATGGGACTTAACTGCTAAGGTCATCAGTCCCTGAGCTTACACACTACTTAACCCATATTATCCTAAGGACAAACAAACACACCCATGCCCGAGGGAGAACTCGAACCTCCGCCGGGACCAGCCGCACAGCCCATGACTTCAGCGCCCTAGACCGCTCGGCTAATCCCACGCGGCGCCTGATCAGCCAAAATGGTCACGTAGTCCTTGCCAGTAATGTGACCTTGCAAAGTAATCATGGGGCCCATGGAATACCACATATATCATCACCGAATCCCCGCCATGTTTCATTCTTGCGACATAAACTCGGGCAGAAGTTGGAAACAGAGTAAAACAAGACTGATCCGATCAAAAGACTTTCGTTCGTTGCTGCACAGTTCAGGTGTTATGGCTTCGGCATGACGTTTTTTTGTTACGGGCATTTGTATCACTGATGTGGATTTTGGAAGTCACCCTGCCATTCTCTGGCTGTGGAGTTCCCTTTGTGTTGTTTTGGTGGAGACAGGATTCGCGAGTGCGGCATTCAGCTCTGCAGTGCCTTTTCCAGCTGTCGTCCTCTTACTTTTCGTCATAGTCGTCCTCAATGGCAGACTATCACGATCACTCAAAACACACTTTCGTCCGTGCCGCGTCTGTTTTTTCCCCCCTTCCCTTCATGCGGTGTAAGCCTTCGATACGGTGCCTCTTGAAACAGCAAACACGTCGCCTCCTGTGGTTACGGACGCACCCACCATACGGGCACCAACAATTTGCCCACTTTCGAGTTCACTTGGTTCCGACAGAATGCGCTGACGACTGCTCAGAACACTGTTCTGACTACGAGTGACACTTGGCAGCGTGTTGACTTCGCGTAGCTGCCGTCCGTGGTCAGACAGAACAGCGCAACCCGCAGGCTTGACCAGCGCCTGCCCTTATCTTCAGACATGCATTTCTAGCGGTGTTTCCGTATTTTTGCCTAAATGCAATATATTTGTCTTGCCTGACTACATCTGTTTCAACATCAGCCACCCCCGTGTAGCAGCGTAACACAACTGCACTATCTTGTGCTTCACACTTTTCAGAGAACTCAAGCTATTGTTCCTGCTTCTTCTTAAAAATCGGATGAGTGTTCACGATTTTTGTTTAAATGATTCTTAAGTATGTTGCTGCAAGACGTGTGGCAAGACACAGCAGGTTCCGTTGTGAGCAAGCACTGCATCATTTATGCATTCCGTCCGCTAGGAAAGACGTGGATAAGGAAGGAATATTAATGACTAGAGAAAATATAATAGCAATCGATGCCGGGTAGCGATTTTTCCAATTATTCGACTGCTTGTTAACTCCACGGTGCGAGGAAATCTTTTATCTAGACTGCAAACTTAGCCGCCGTTTGACATTGAGGAATCGCTTATAATGGCGGTGTTATCCTAAGCCTGAAATTACGCTCCACAACAACGTCAGTCATCGCAGAGCAAAGACAGCAGTGATTGCAGCTTTAGTTTTCTCGCAACACGCTGCAGCATGAGGTGATCCATTATTCACAGTCCGCAGCTGACAGCAAGCGTGTTTCGTGACTTGTGCGCTGTCGCAGTAAAAATGCAGAAAGAACGCAGTGTCGAATATGGAGAAGGCTGCCCTGCGGGTAATGTTTGTTATATTTACGCAGCTGCTATACAGAGGTTGTATTTGAAATGTCTGCATGTGAAGGGCGACAATATTAGGTTTCAAGGTGAGTACAAAAGGTGATGTAGGTGTAAAATGTTGTCTTTTATTTGTTGTCAAAAATACAACAGAAGCGGCAGGATCTCTCACACGCAGAAAGAGACTACATCTAAAGATACAAAGCTGCAGAATTTTAGGCTCCCTCCTTATTGAATACTGAGTTTGCATTTACTTCAGCTTTCAAGTGCGATTTCTGAAAAACTACTTATTTTGCAAATGTTTTCCATTATCTCATAAACTACTTAAGCTAAGGGTCTGATATTTTTACAAATCTGTTATCTTTATGTGGATTTACAATGCTAGAGACAGCATTCATAGTTTCAGCACATTTTCTTAAAAAATTGCATAAATTTTTAAAGAAGGCATTTTCAACTTTTAGCGGCGTCATGAATAGTCCACTAAATTTGGGGCATGCAGCCACGCAAATAAAATTTTTTCCACTGATATTTCGGCCGCGTATCGTCCGGCCATCCTCAGAATAAGTCGGAAGGCTGACGACAATGTGCCAAGCGCGACCTTACATGCTGCAGCGCGGCGGCGCAGTTCGGCTCTTGGCATAATTAAACTGCAGAGAAGTCGTTATGGTGTCATCGCCACCGAACATACATCGATAAGCGAGTCGGATGTCTGTACGCCTTCGCCACAGGACGGCGCGTGTGTAAGCATCTCTTTGCTGCCGACCAGCGTCTGAACTCGCAGGCCCAAACCACCGCGGTGGAGGATTAACGCTGCGCCTCTCGTCTTACGCATTGATGCGCGTTGTTATCTTTGGATTACAGGGCGATAAGCGACGGAAATGCCTGTGGGGATGTGTGTCATTTTGCAGCTGAATGCCAGATATTCTGTAGAGTTCAATACTTGATTGTAAATCAGTGAAAGGATAAGAAATTTTGTATATCCAGCAAAGTTTTATTTTGTGTAACTAGAAATAAATATGTTAAATTCAACATTATCAGGCTAGGGTATTGATACACGCCGTAACCTCCCGTCGATGATATTAGAAACGGATTAGGGCGGATAATGTATTCCCTTGCGCATGACGCGGCAGCAGACACATAAAATCTCCACACTTTGAGACAAGATAATGGATAGATGATCGATACTACTGCGCCCAAACGGAGGACATATTGCTAACTTCATATTGTTACATCATAAAATCTAAGAAAACCTTTTGGCAATAGTGGAGTTCGTCGTTGAGTACAATACCGCAGGTGCTCCTATCTGTGATGCAGCGTCAAGGGTAACCGCAGCCATGGTCTCCGAGCTGATAGTCCATGCTGCTGCAAACGTCGTCGCACTGTTCGTGCAGATGGTTGTTGTCTTGCAAACGTCCCCATCTGTTGACTCAGGGATGGAGACGTGGCTGCACGATCCGTTACAGGCGTGCGGATCAGATGCCTGTCATCTCGACTGCTAGTGATACGAGGCCGTTGAGATCCAGCACGGCGTTTCGTATTACCCTCCTGAACCCAGCGATTCCATATTCCGCTAACAGTCATTGGATCTCGATCAACGCGAGCAGCAATGTCGCGATACGACAAACCGCAATCGCGATAGGCTACAATCCGACCTTTATCAAAGTCGGAAACGTGATGGTACGCATTTCTCCTCCTTACACGAGGCATCACAACAACTTTTCGCCAGGCAACGCCAGTCAACTGCTGTTTGTGTATGAGAAATCGGTTCGAAACTTTCCTCATGTCAGCACGTTGTAGGTGTCGCCACCGGCGCCAACCTTGTGTGAATGTTCTGAAAAGCTAATCATTTGCATATCACAGCATCTTCTTCCTGTCAGCTAAATTTCGCGTCTGTAGTACGTCATCTTCGTGGTGTAGCAATTTTAACGGCCAGTAGTGTATAATGGCATGGGTCCACAGCTTCCATAAATTTTTTAAAGGATTTCGTCTTGCTTCCAGCAGTTATTTTTTTGTGGTTGAAATTTTTGAATAAAACCAATTTCAAGTATCTACAGAACGTAATGAGAACAGTTTACAACGGGATTAATAGTAGGTACAACACGTTTTACACTTCTTCAACGTTAATATACCGTACTTACAAGATTTTTGACACATGTATAGGCGGAAATAACAACGTAATATGCACAAGTGCACATCAGAAAACAACTAGTCTGTGAACTAGGTTAATAATTGGCTCCTTTTACCGACCTCCCGACTCAGCAGCATTAGTGGCAGAACAACTGAGAGAAAATTTGGAATACATTTCACATAAATTTTCTCAGCATGTTATAATCTTAGGTGGAGATTTCAATTTACCAGATATAGACTGGGACACTCAGATGTTTAGGACGGGTGGTAGGGACAGAGCATCGAGTGACATTATACTGAGTGCACTATCCGAAAATTACCTCGAGCAATTAAACAGAGAACCGACTCGCGGAGATAACATCTTGGACCTACTGATAACAAACAGACCCGAACTTTTCGACTCTGTATGTACAGAACAGGGAATCAGTGATCATAAGGCCGTTGCAGCATCCCTGAATATGGAAGTTAATAGGAATATAAAAAAAGGGAGGAAGGTTTATCTGTTTAGCAAGAGTAATAGAAGGCAGATTTCAGACTACCTAACAGATCAAAACGAAAATTTCTGTTCCGACACTGACAATGTTGAGTGTTTATGGAAAAAGTTCAAGGCAATCGTAAAATGCGTTTTAGACAGGTACGTGCCGAGTAAAACTGTGAGGGACGGGAAAAACCCACCGTGGTACAACAACAAAGTTAGGAAACTACTGCGAAAGCAAAGAGAGCTCCACTCCAAGTTTAAACGCAGCCAAAACCTCTCAGACAAACAGAAGCTAAACGATGTCAAAGTTAGCGTAAGGAGGGCTATGCGTGAAGCGTTCATTGAATTCGAAAGTAAAATTCTATGTACCGACTTGACAGAAAATCCTAGGAAGTTCTGGTCTTACGTTAAATCAGTAAGTGGCTCGAAACAGCATATCCAGACACTACGGGATGATGATGGCATTGAAACAGAGGATGACACGCGTAAAGCTGAAATACTAAACACCTTTTTCCAAAGCTGTTTCACAGAGGAAGACCGCACTGCAGTTCCTTCTCTAAATCCTCGCACAAACGAAAAAATGGCTGACATCGAAATAAGTGTCCAAGGAATAGAAAAGCAACTGGAATCACTCAATAGAGGAAAGTCCACTGGACCTGACGGGATACCAATTCGATTCTACACAGAGTACGCGAAAGAACTTGCCCCCCTTCTAACAGCCGTGTACCGCAAGTCTCTAGAGGAACGGAGGGTGCCAAATGATTGGAAAAGAGCACAGATAGTCCCAGTCTTCAAGAAGGGTCGTCGATCAGATGCGCAAAACTATAGACCTATATCTCTTACGTCGATCTCTTGTAGAATTTTAGAACATGTTTTTTGCTCGCGTATCATGTCATTTCTGGAAACCCAGAATCTACTATGTAGGAATCAACATGGATTCCGGAAACAGCGATCGTGTGAGACCCAACTCGCCTTATTTGTTCATGAGACCCAGAAAATATTAGATACAGGCTCCCAGGTAGATGCTATTTTTCTTGACTTCCGGAAGGCGTTCGATACAATTCCGCACTGTCGCCTGATAAACAAAGTAAGAGCCTACGGAATATCAGACCAGCTGTGTGGCTGGATTGAAGAGTTTTTAGCAAACAGAACACAGCATGTTGTTATCAATGGAGAGACGTCTACAGACGTTAAAGTAACCTCTGGCGTGCCACAGGGGAGTGTTATGGGACCATTGCTTTTCACAATATATATAAATGACTTAGTAGATAGTGTCGGAAGTTCCATGCGGCTTTTCGCGGATGATGCTGTAGTATACAGAGAAGTTGCAGCATTAGAAAATTGTAGCGAAATGCAGGAAGATCTGCAGCGGATAGGCACTTGGTGCAGGGAGTGGCAATTGACCCTTAACATAGATAAATGTAATGTATTGCGAATACATAGAAAGAAGGATCCTTTATTGTATGATTATATGATAGCGGAACAAACACTGGTAGCAGTTACTTCTGTAAAATATCTGGGAGTATGCGTGCGGAACGATTTGAAGTGGAATGATCATATAAAATTAATTGTTGGTAAGGCGGGTACCAGGTTGAGATTCATTGGGAGAGTGCTTAGAAAATGTAGTCCATCAACAAAGGAGGTGGCTTACAAAACACTCGTTCGACCTATACTTGAGTATTGCTCATCAGTGTGGGATCCGTACCAGATCGGTCTGACGGAGGAGATAGAGAAGATCCAAAGAAGAGCGGCGCGTTTCGTCACAGGGTTATTTGGTAACCGTGATAGCGTTACGGAGATGTTTAATAAACTCAAGTGGCAGACTCTGCAAGAGAGGCGCTCTGCATCGCGGTGTAGCTTGCTCGCCAGGTTTCGAGAGGGTGCGTTTCTGGATGAAGTATCGAATATATTGTTTCCCCCTACTTATACCTCCCGAGGAGATCACGAATGTAAAATTAGAGAGATTAGAGCGCGCACGGAGGCTTTCAGACAGTCGTTCTTCCCGCGAACTGGAACAGGAAAGGGAGGTAATGACAGTGGCACGTAAAGTGCCCTCCGCCACACACCGTTGGGTGGCTTGCGGAGTATCAATGTAGATGTAGATGTAGATGTACTACTCAAAAGTACATTTCATGTGGTGCGATTCTGAGTGTATCAAGGATTTTTAAATATTAAGACAACTACATCTCTGGATCATCAATATAAGATGGTGCTCCTTCAAGTTCATTAAATTATGACCTGATCATGAAACAAATGTAATAAACAGGATTATGTGGGGAAAATTCCAGCCTTTCTACTGTCCAAAAAATGAGTTTTGATTCATAGGATCTGCGACTATGCTTGTCGAGCTCTGAAAGTTAAAGACGTGTTCTCCATTTTAAAGGATTTTATCTTGCTTTTAGTGTTATAATTTTATTTTGCTATTGAGATTTAAGTATTAAGTCATTTTCAAGCATCTACAAAACATAATACAACGCACTGAGAACAATTTACAGTGCAATTAACAGTAAGTACAACCAATTTTGCACTTTTTTGACATTCATACACAGAACTTGTAAGATTTTTGATTTACAGTTAGAGATAACAACGTAATACGCACAACTGCACGTCAAAGAACAACTAGTCAGCGTTACTAGTCAATATTCCATTATATGTGCTGCGATACTGAATGGATTATGTATACATATACATCAAAAAAGTATTGCATCACCTCGGTTCCGAGAGTTCCGGAACGTATACAGAAAATTGGAGTACAGATCAACATAAACATCATTTCCGCCCTTTTTATTGCTCACGAAAACCACACATTGCATGTTGTACCACCATATAGCGACACCTTTAGAGGTGGTGGTCCAAATCGTTGTACACATCGGTACCTCTAATACCCAGTTGCACGCCCTCTTGCATTGATACATGCCTGTATTCGTTGTGGCATACTATCCACAAGTTCAGCAAGGCACTGTTGGTCAAGATTGTCCCACTCCTCAACGGCGATTCGGCGCAGATCCCTCTGGGCGGTTGGTGGGTCACGTCGTCCATAAACAGCCCTTTTCAATCTATCCCAGGCATGTTCGATAGTGTTCATGTCTGGAGAACATGCGGCCACTCTAGTCGAGCGATGTCGTTATCCTGAAGAAAGTCATTCATTCACAAGATGTGTACGATGGGGGTGCGAATTGTGTCCATGAAGACGAATGCCTCGCCAATATGCTGCCGATATGGTTGCACTGTCGATCGGAGGATGACATTCACGTGTCGTAAAGCCGTTACGGCGCCATCCATGACCACCAGCGGCGTACGTCGGCCCTACATAATGCCACCCCAAAACATAGGGAACCTCCACCTTGCTGCACTCGCCGGACAGTGTGTCTAAGGCGTTCAGCCTGACCGGGTTGCCTCCAAACACGTCTCTGACAACTGTCTGATTGAAGGCATGCGACATGCATCGGTGAAGAAAACGTGATGCCAATCCTGAGCGGTCCATTCTGCATGTTGTTGGGCCCATCTGTACCGCGCTGCATGGTGTCGTGGTTGCAAAGATGACCTCGCCATGGACGTCGGGAGTGAAGCTGCTCATAATACAGCCTATAGCGTGCAATTTGAGTCGTAACACGACGTCCTGTGGCTGCACGAAAAGCATTATCCAACTTGGTGGCGTCGCTGTCAGGGTTCCTCCAGCCATTATCCGTAGGTATCGGTTATCCACTACAGTAGTAGCCCTTGGGCGGCCTGAGTGAGGCATGTCGTCGACAGTTCCTGTCTCTTTGTATCTCTCCATGCCCGAACAACAAGGCTGTGGTTCACTCCGAGTCCCCTGGACACTTCCCTTGTTGAGAGCCGTTCCTGGCACAAAATAACAATACGGACGCGATTGAACCGCAGTATTGACCGTCTAGGTATGATTGAACTACAGACAACACGAGCCATGTACCTCCTTCCTGGTGAAATGACGAACTGATCGGCTGTCGGACCCCCACCGTCTAATAGGCGCTGCTCATGGCTGGTTGTTTACATGTTTTGGAGGGTTTAGTGACATCTGTGAATGCTCAAAGGGATTGTGTCTGTGATACAATTTCCACAGTCAACGACTGTCTTCAGGAGTTCTGGGAACCGGGATGATCCAAAACTTTGTTCGATGTGTGAATATATAATCCATTCAATATCGCAGCACATATAATGGAATATTGACTAGTATCGCCGACTGGTTGTTCTTTGATGTGCAGTTACAAGTTCTGTATATGAATGTCAGAAAAGTGCAAAATTGGTTGCGCTTATTGTTAATTCCACCGTAAATTGTTCTAAGTAATTGTATTGTGTTTTGTAGATGCTTGAAAATGGCTTAATACTTAAATTTCAATAGCAAAATAAAAATTATAACACTAAAAGCGAGATAAAATCCTTTAAAAATCGAGAACACTACTTTAACTTTCGGAGCTCAACAAGCATAGTGGCAGAGCCTGCGAACTAAAACTCCTTCCTTTGCCTAACAGAAAGGCTATTAGAATAGGCTAATCACTGGGACTTCCCCCCCCCCCCCTAATCCTGTTTTTTACATTTATTTCATAAGTAGGTTATAATTTAATGAAACTGAAGGGGCACTAATTTATACTGATGATCCAGAGACGCTGGAGTCATATCTTTCCATCCATTATATTTACAAATACTTACAGTCATATCTTACTATAAAAATTTATTTGCAGAATTTTAACAATAAGAATAACGGTTTCTAATTGGTGTTTCAAAATCTGGCAGCGAATAGTGCCGCGACACTTAAATAATGAGAAACTTGCTGTCTCGTTTCTGTTATTACTACAATTTATTGTGTTACATACCCTTCTTTTTGTAGGAACCATGTTACAAATCGATGTAAACGACACCATTCCCATCGATTGGATATCGTATTCAACAGTGTAGCTTATAGTCCGCTTGGCGCGCTACTGTCGCAGTGCACAGCAAAAATATGCAGGAGTGTCGAGACTACGAGCGTAATCATAAAGTTCTAATTATCACCTCGCAAATATAAAGTTACGTAATTAATTTTTTGTCGGTTGGGGGTACAAGTTTACTGCTTCAGTACTGATTGAAATCCCTGTGCCACAGAACCGTAGCACGACACTAGAGGAGACAAAACATAATGACGGGGCCCACTGGAAAAGCGTAATATGGTGCAGTATCTGTTCTTCTTTTTTTTTAGGTTGGTGCATAAGTTCGTAGCCTTTTTCCGTAAGTTTACTAAACACAATAGATACACATAACAGTGATTTCAGTCATAAATTATATGTTCTGCTTCACTATCTACAGCAGTCTGCCAACGTTGGGGTAATTTTTCATTCCGCGACCGTAAAAATCACTTGGTTTTCTGGCGAAGAACTCATTGAGCTATGTTCGGAGCACATTTCCATCCGGAAAGGAAGTTCCTTGAAGGTTGTTCGGTAGAGAGCGAAGGTGAAAATCTGAGCGCACAAGATCAGGTGAATAAGGTGTGTGCGGAATTACTTGCCAACCCAATTCCTGTATAGTGTTCTTTGTCGGTCCAACACAATGCGGACGAGCGTTGTCGTGGGGTATCATCTCTTCACGCAGTCTTGCTGGACGCTGTTCTTGGACTGAGTCTGTGAGGCGTCTCATTTGTTGACAATAAATGTCAGCAGTGATGGTAACACCTCAAGCAGAAATTCGCAGTACACCACACCGTCACTGTCCCAACGCGTGTGTTACATTGTCTTTTGTGGACGCGCGTAGGTCTTTGTACGGTGAGGACTGCTTTGTTTGGACTCAACGATTCCCTTCTTTTCCTAATGTTAGCATAAAGGCACCATTTCTCGTCACCATTAACGATACAGGATTGGAATGGTCGGTGTTGTTCACAAGCCAGTTGATGACGAGCAAGCAGATATGTACGTATGTTCAACCGCAGACTTTTGTGATTTTGGCTTAGAGCACTCAGTACCCATACACCCGATTTTTGAACCTTCCCCATTGCACGCAAACATTGCACGTGGTATAATAATCACAGTTCAGCACATTTGCCATGTCTCGAACATATTGACATGGATCATTGAGGATTAATGCGTTTAAAGGATCTTTATCAAGCGCCGAAGGTCTTCCTGAATGTGGAGAGCCACAAATGTCAAAGCAATCCTCGTTAAAACGAGAAAACCATTTCGTTGCCGTGCACTAACCAATGCCGTTATCCTCATACGCGGCGCAAATGTTTCTGGCTGCCTTCGCTGCTGTCACCCCCCTACTGGACTCAAACAGAAGAATATGTCGGAAACGTTCCGATCTCTCCACTTGGCACTCCATTTTCTAGCGTCCACAGCTCCACTCGCTATCTCCAAATGACAAAATGACAATATGTAAACTCAAATAGCAACAGTGAGCTACAAATAAAAAATGACAATCGATAAATAAACCCATGGCATTTTCAACTTTTTGCGGCCTAATGAATAACTCATTAAATTTCGGGCATGCAGCCGCGCAAATATCAGTGGGAGAAATTTTATTTGCGCGGATGCATGCCCGAAATTTAACGACTAAGCCCTTAGCAACCTGAATACCAATACGCAACACAAAAATGCTACAAACCTACGCACCCACCTAATAAAACCTCATGACTACCGCTGTGGTATTACAGTAGAACCTCGTTTACGCAGCATTCATTAATCTGGATCGCTGGTTCACCTGAATTTTTTTAACACAGTAATTGTACATCATTTGACACGGGGGAAGTAGTAGCATCGACAGTCAACGAGGATAATAATTAAATTCAACCAACTGCCATAATCGTATCTTGGCATGGTGTCAGTTAATAAGGTGATGTTGCGTTATACAGTGCATTGCCCCAGAGCAAAGAGGAAGAATAAGACAGGAACATGGACAAAATGTTTGGTGCACTATAAAGAATTGTAGAAAAACTTTGCTACTGAATTTCGAGTCAAAGCATTTGCAGAGATTCCACGAAGCTCAGACATTTGTATCGCTGACTTAAATGACTGGTAAAAAATGTAAATGTCATACGCGACTGTTGGATGAGATATCACACGGGGTCGATTCAGCTGCCTGTCGGACAAGCTGTTCTTCGCCCTCGCACACTGGCCCCTTTCCTTGCGGATATGTGAGAGATGCGTCAGATGTCTATTTGTAGAGTGTTTGCGAATGTAATTGTTGAGTGTATAGTGTAGTTTTATGTTTGTGTCTCGCGAGTTTGGTGACATTTTTTGAACTAATTTTACATTTGTAGCAGTGCAAAAAAATTAATCCGGGACCATATCTGTGGAGTAATATGTCACGTATTCTATGTCGTGCGCCCAGCATCTCCAAGCGTAAGCGTATTCTTCAGGCCGGCCGTGTGGCCGAGCGGTTCTAGGCGCTTCAGTCTGGAACCGCGCGACCGCTACGGTCGCAGGTTCGAATCCTGCCTCGGGTATGAATGTGTGTGATGTCCTTAGGTTAGTTAGGTTTAAGTAGTTCTAAGTTCTCGGGGACTGATGACCTCACATGTTAAGTCCCATAGTGCTCACAGCCATTTGAACCATTTTTTGTATCCTTCACCACGGCCGCGAGTGAAATTTAGCGCGACGCCACGGAGGCTTCGAGAAACAGATGGAAGGAACGTTTACAAGGAAGCAATGGTTCTAAATGAGCATTTCAAATGGTATGAGGTCTTGAATGAGCAATGCGTATGAGGCACGCTTTTTCAAGGTGCTCGTATTCCGTAAGAAACAACTGCCTGCTGCTTCGACGTTGGTGGCAGGTGGCACTGCCTTGATAAACAGCAGACTACCAACCGAACACTGCTTCTTTCGCAGCACAAAAAGCGAAGTAAAGTATTAAAATTTCACTGACCCATAAAGCAATCTCTGTTGTAGGAGGGGGAGGAAAGAAAACTCCGTCACAAAAGTGAGATACCAGCCACCCCGCTCCACCCCTCTCAGCACCCTTACATGTATTCCGAAAAATGCTTGCATGCTATCATTTCACGTTCTTTTCAACATGGAACCTTACTCATCCCTCACTCCCACAATCTCCCGCAAATGCAACTCGCTCACACCCACTTGTCAATCGCCGCCAGTCGCTCATACCCATCCACTCCCACCTGCCCATTCTCATTCACTCCTTCGACCCAACTCATTATCATTTGTCTCCTTGTGTCTCTCTAAATCTCTGTTTCACAACAACAGTCTCCTTCACGCCATCCTACTAACACGGTCTCCTCTGCTGTCACTGTCTCTCTCTTACTCCTGATATCTCATTCATTCCTTCCCACTGCTGCTCTCTCTTCTCACTGTCTCTACCCCTCTCTTCCTCCCTATCATACATCTGTCTGTCATTATCTCTGGCTCTCACCCACATTCTCTTTCTCTTTATTCTTCTCTCATTGACTCCGTCTCCTGTACTCTTTTCCTAGCACTGTTCTGTCTCTATCAACTATGTGTTACTGCCACTAAGTCTCTCTCTCTCTCTCTCTCTCTCTCTCTCTCTCTCTCTCTCCCTCTCTCTCTATCTCATACTGCCCTTATCTCCTTCGTACTTTCTATACCACAACCGCTGTCTACTATATTTCAGTATTTATTACCTTTCCGTCTCTTTGCGAATGTCACTGTCTCCTCCTCTCTCCTTCCGTTCGCAGCCCAAAATTATTGGGAAAATTTGTAAAGATGCTGCAGAAGGTAGATTGAGGTAGAGTCTTTTAATTAACAGGAGCATATTCGCCTTTTTTGTGTTCCGATAGGAGCATTCTTCCGCTGGTTCCCTTCTTTTCCCTGCTACAGCAGAGCATGTCACTCATACGAAGGGTATCTAAAATTTTTATGGTTCACTTGTATGCGATTGAAATAACGCGAAACTGCTCAATTTTACAAATCAGCCTGATTTTACGCGCATAGAAACGTTGCATGTGCTTCTGGATTACAAGAACATGGGGTGCCCTGAAACCTTCTGGTGATAGTGGAGACAGTTTACGACATACTTCTTCGTGCTACGTGACTTTATAAACTATGTTTGCCTCATGCCGGATTTTACGTGAACATATAACGTCACTTTGAACCTGTGTGTCTCGGTAACGGATAAAAACATCAAGTAAACTTTCAAGTTTGTTCGAGATCGGGAACTAGGAAAATATCGAAAAAAATTCAATTTGCTGTGCATAGGGTTTTGGTACGCAAAGGCATGTTTCTCGTGTTTTCTCAGTAACTGCCCATGAACTAACTGGTGCCTCCATAAGCTTCTTAAGGCGCACCATAGACCACATCTAAATCAAAAAGAACCAACCGACTTGCTCCATTTGCCTAAGCTGGAGAAAGTGTGTAATATTCAAACTTTGACACTGGACTGTAGGATAGTTACAGTAAGACGATGGTGCTCTTGGGTATACAAATGGTCCTTAGCCCACGGACTACCCAAAACACTTGATCGTACGTTTCACTGCCTGTAGAACTCGAGGTATGAGCCCCGGAAAAATCCCGTTTTTAGCGCGCGTTTTGGACGCCATTTCGGGGACTTGCTTCTCCCTAATTTATCCCAACTATCCAACTAACGAAAGGCGACCTACAGTTTAACACAGAATCCGAACCATGTGGCGTTTCTGGACAACCTCCGCACCTTTGAGAGGTGAATGCTAGGTTAAAGGAAGACCGAAAAAAACCGCAATCCGACCAGGAATAGATCTCAAGACTTTTTAATGCAAGACCCCCAGGCTCGACGCAAAGAATGGTGATCAGGAATTTTACCTCTCCTCCTCTTCCCGGTCAAATATTGACAGTGATAATTTCATCCACCACCAGGATTCGAGCCAGTTTGCATCCGATTCGAGCGCCAACGCATATGCATACGCTAGTGACCTCGAGTATACGGAGATGGGTTTAATGACTGGTTGCTGAATAACAATGATAACATTAATTTTCCTACACCGAGGATATCTACGTCTATGTTTCTCATGCTCGCAGTTGTTCTTGATTGGAATTCAGGAATATTTACTTCGTCTTGCCAGTCTTCGGGATTTTGCGTTCTTTTAAATTTGGCGTGCTTTTTTCGTTGATTCTGCAATAGCGATCTGACCCGTTTTGTGTACCATGGGGGATCAGTGCCATCACTTTATTAAGTGGTACTGATACATGGAAGCACAGTAAGAGCTGGTGGTGAGATTCAAGTGCGGCGCAGACCCAAGTTGTCGACATGGCACTGTGCAAGCTGATGGTGACTCCATAATGGTGTGGGCTGTGTTTACATCGAATGCACTCGGTCCTCTGGTCCAACTGAACCGATCGTTAACTGGAGACGATCACGTTCGGCTGCTTGGAGACAGTTTGGAGCCAGTCATGGACTTCAAAAAATCAAATGTGTGTGAAATATTTGGGACTTAACTGCTAAGGTCATCAGTCCCTAAGCTTACACACTACTTAATCGAAATTATCCTAAGCACAAACACACACACCCATGCCCGAGGGAGGATTCGAACCTCCGCCGGGACCAGCCGCACAGTCCATGACTGCAGCGCCTGAGACCGCTCGGCTAATCCCGCGCGGCATGGACATCATGTTCCCAAACAACAACGTGCCAAGTCACCAGGCTACAGGTGTTCGCGATTGTTCTGAAAAAAAGTTCTGAACAATTCGAGCGAATGATTTGGCCATCGGTATCACCCGACATGAATCCTATAGGACATTTATGAGGCGTAATCCTGCACTGGCAACACTTTCGCAATTGTGGACGGCTATAGAGGCAGCGTGGCTCAGTATTTCTGAAGGGACTTCCGACTTGATGCGTCCAAGCCACATCGAGCTGCTGGACTACGCTGCGCAAATGAGATCTGACACGACATGATGAGGTATCCCGCGACTTCTGTCACCTCATTGTTATGTGAAACTTACTTTTTGAAGTCCCTTCGTACCACTGATTCGTCTGTTCCAAGCAGACCATTTTTACGGTCCTGGCAAGCGACGTTCCACTGGGTCTGACCGCACCTTTCCCGGTTGCTGACACAACGGAGACCACCGTGGCTAGGGACGCAGCGGAGGCAGAAGTGGGGCGGTAAGAGGGCCCGCCAGACAGCTCCCCGCGGAATTTAATGGAATTTTAAATGCAGCCGCGATCATTAAAAGGCCCCGGAGCGCTGCGGTGCGGGCCCCGGCGGTGGCGCTGCCGCCGCGTGTCCGGCGCCGTCGTGCCGTGCCCCGGCCGGCTAACGCCCTCCACTCGGACGCGCCAAATAAATTAAACACCCTCGCCAAACACAACAATCGGCCACCTGCTCCTTGCGCGAGCGGCCGTCGCGGCTCGAGCGTAAGGGGGTGTGGCGTCGCGGCGGCCAAATGGAATTTTCTATTTCGCCATTGACGCTAATTATCAATTCCGTTTTTTCCCGCGAGGGCACGCCGTCGCCGGATTGACGTTTGAATAAGATGAGCGCCAGATTCAGAGGGGAAGGTAGCGTAAATGGCTTTGCCTGCGGCGAAAGGTGCTTTGGGGGAGGTGTGCTCGCCGCGGCGCGCAGGCAAAAGGCTGACGCCGGGACCCGGCCGCCGGCCGGAGTCAAAGGGTTGTGTATAAACTGCTGATCTAGAAAATTGCGAGCGGGCTCGACGAGTGAATGAAAGCGCGCGCGGCTGAAAAGGGACAGAGAGAGATGGAGAGGGGCGGGGGGGGGGGGGGGGGGGGCAGAGAGGGAGCGAGAAAGAGCGGCGCAAAGGAGAAGACTTCCGAGCGCGACACGGCTCCGTCCTCTCTTTTTCGCCACCCCGTCCCCTCTTTCCGTCAAACAATTTTAAATTCATTCCGAGATATGCAAGTGTTAATTAATTTTGCAGTATGTTTTTGCGACACAGAAATATTCATGAATCGGCGCGAACGCCACACGTGTTTAGCGCGTATAGGCACGCCGTCGGCTTTTTTTTTTTTCCACCGCTGCGGCGGATCTTAGCAGTCATTTCAAACGGGATATTCTCCGGCCGGGCAAAGTCGGCAGAAAGCAAATTTCACGAGGCGGGGCGTCAAAGGCCAGCGTGACCTGGCCCGCCGCCGAGCGCTAAACAAATTTGAATCGGACCGCACGCAGCCCGCCAGCCGGCCGCTCGTGAAATAATAAAATTACAGCTGTTGTGTGTTTACTTTGAGACGATCATCTTTATTCCTCGCGGGACACGTTTTTAATTACGTAAAACTGCCAACGGCCCGCTCCGGCGAACGCGCGGGGATGGAATTTAATGCTGCCGGTCCAGTCACTGGCTGCAAGCTCTTTGTGCAACTCTGGCTACATTGTTATCACAACGACAGCAAATTTGTACTACAAACACAGCGCGCCGGCTTTGCAGTCCGTTTGAAATGTTACTGTCGCGTATTCTCCTCGTCCTGCATGCTAACAGTTTTCCACTCGAATAAATATTCATAGCTCCCGACACGAACTAAACCCTACTGTGAAGTTTATTGCACCGCAGGATTGTTCTGAATCGCAGTCATTGCTTCTGTCGCGTTTAGGTTACCTTGCCTGTGAACCAGTGTGTCAATTTTTTGTGGACTCGTCGAAGAGCTCCAGCGACGTGGCGCAGCGGTTAGCACAATGGACTCGCATTCCAGAGGACGACGGTTCAAATTCCCGTCAGGTTATCCAGGTTTAGGATTATCAGATTTCCGTAAATCTCTTAAGACAAATTCTGGGATCGTACCTTTGAGAGAATGCAGCTGATTTCCCTGATCCGAATTTGTGCTCCTTCTCTAATGACCTCGTTGTCAAAGAGATGTTATATTCTAATCTTCCTTCCCTTCTCCATGTGAGAGAAATCATACTGTACATTCTTGCCTAGCTACGATTAGAACCTGTGCGAACAGGATGTTGCGTACGACGTATGAACGGGATTAATTGTTTTTCTTAAAGAATCTTTATTTATTCATCACCAACATCAACTTTGTCCCCTTCAAAGTAATCTCCCTTGACATAATACAGCAGTGCCAGAGCTTTTTCCAATCTTCGAGGCACTTCCGGTACTCACTTTTCGTTATGATGTTCAGCTCCTTTAGCGGTTCTGTTTTTATCTCATCAGTGGTGGCAAAACGACGTCCTTTCGTGGTTCTTTTCAGCCTTGGGAATAGATAGAAGTATCATGGGGCCAAGTCCGGCGAATACGATGGCTGAGACAACACAACAGGTTTCTTTCTTTTTGCCAAAAAAATCACGGTCAAGTATTGAGGTGTGAGCGGGAGCGTTATCGTGATACAATTTCAACGAGCGGTTTTGTCATAATTCTGGTTATTTTCTTCGGATTGCTTCACTCAAGCGGCACATAACTTCCAGCTACTATTCCTTCTTGACTGAACGACCGTAAGGAAGGAACTCACAAAGCACTATCCCATTGTAATCGAAGAAATCAGTGAGAAGATCCTTCACATGTGATTGAACTTGTCGACTTTTTTCGGTCTGGTTATTCAGGCAGTTTCCATTGAGACAATAGAGACTTAGTTTCGACATCATACCCTGTACGCATGTTCCTTCACCTGTTATAACCTTCTTTCGAAGTTCTGCATCGTTGCCGAATTCATTCATCAATTACCGAGCTATGTCTACGCGACGTCGTTTTTGGTAGAAATTCCACAGTTTAGGAACCAACTTTGCCGTTGCACGTGTCATGCCAAAAAAACTGAAAAAATTGCTTGGCATGAGCCAAAGGATACACGAACATTGTCAGCAACCTCTCTGATGGTGAGTCGTCGATTTTCCAGAACCATTTTCTTTGCTGATTCCACAGTGCCGCCAGCAATTGATGCGCCAGGGCGCCCTGGGTGGACGGCATCTTCAACTCTTCTCGACCCTCTGTGAAACATTAACGCCACGCGTTAACTGTTGTCTGACTCGTAGTAGATTTGTCAAAAGCCACAGATAACATTTCCAGTTCAGTGCTGCAGTTTATTCCATTTTTCAAGCATAATTTTATGCGACCACTGGAAAATACATATCAGCTTTCCGATAGTCAACAATAAACTATATATTCGGAACAGCTGAAAATGCAAACGTACATCAGGAAACTTTGTACAGCAAGACAAGAAAATTTGAAAATTCAATGTATAAAGTCCGCGAAATTAAAAAAATTCCCGTTACTTTTTGATCATACCTCGTATGTACGATCCATTATGTCCTGTATAAATGGTGTTGTTCCTACCAGAAAGGAAATTCTACTAACTGCTACGGTAATTACAATGGTATCTTGTGGTGAATTTTTGCAGAAAATTAAATACACTGTCAGTCCGTCGACTGGCTGCATTTCGGTTTTAGATTTTTATTTCCAATACGTGTTTCGGACCGAGACTCTACCATCAGGACTCTCAGAACTCACATAAGGCTTTCCGTCTTGAACTGGTCAAGCATCGCACCTACTTGTTATGAGAAACTGCTTCAGTTGAAACTTTTTTAATTTTTGTTTCTGTATTTGGCCCTCAGCGTCAGAACACTATTTAGCCATTAAGAGCTACAAACGGTTGAAATTTCAACGTATTTCTTTAAAATAACTAAGCATTGTTTCGCCACTACTGGGTACACAAAGACAAGCTTAATTTCTGAACATAGAGGTATTAATTAAATTTTTCTATTTAAAAAAGTCAAATTTGTAAAGATACGACTGTATCAGATATAATCGATTTTATAAGTTACACCTAAAAATTGTAATTGTATCCCGTTTATAATTCTGTGGTCAGATTTTTAAAATGCTCTATCGTTCTTTATCAAAAGACTAGTAATGCTTGTTGGCAATGGACACCTAAGATTTCTAAGGTCTTAGAGGAATTGTGTATATTAAGGGCACCTGGGATAGGCAAAGAGTAAATGATTGATGTTCCCAGCATCTGCATCTGCAGTCAAATGCTTCTGAATTCCTAAATTATAAAAGAAAGAAATGAGAAGGAAAGCTTCCCTGATTAAATCTCATCCTCGTGATGGTAGAAAGAGGTCTGCGATGTAGACATGTTGTGGAACTGCGGTAAGCTGCGTATGTGAGGTTGTATCCAATCGTAATATTTTCCTTTAGTTACAGATGATGTTTCACATTCCTCTTTCCATTTGAATTTTGTAACCTCCCCACAATAATAAAAAATAATATAAATAATATTCACATTTAGTGTAACCTCAAAACAGAAAAATTCCTAAACCTCTCAACAGTAAAAAATATAATTATGTCGTTCACATTCAGTATAACCTACCAACAGGAAAATTGCGTAACCTATCAATAATAAAATGTGACTAAACTCTCAATTAAATTGCGACTCACTTAAATAACCTTTCAATAATTGACTGTCAATTTAACCTGGTAAATTTTGGACGTCAGCAGTGCTGCGTCATGCCCCTGAAAGATCATACTGAATAAAAAAATGAAAATTCTTACCTCAATAAGGTCGCCGGATAACGCGTATATATCTGCTCCTATAAGAAATTTTTTCTGGCACAGCCCTGTGCAATGCTGGCCAATAGATTTGTCATGTATAAAAAGAACAACTGATTTTTCTTTGCAATAATCGGGATGACCAATGATTGGAGAAATTAGTAAATTCTTTAAATTGAAATGAATGATTGTCAAAAGTTACTTTTTATGAGAAAGATTATTATTGAGAGATTTTTTTAAACATTTACTTGGGACTTGATACAACAATACTACATATGCGCGAGGCTGCTTTTACCTTACATTATACCGCTCAGGAACCGCCATCGCTCCACACGACCGGCCCAGCCAACACGATACACCAGACTGTTCGCTAGCAACTACTACTACAACTGCTGCACAGTTCGTACTGCAGTCAACACTGCTCCTTGGTCTCAGATTCTCTTATAGCTTACATATCGCAGGCAGCGCATGAGCAATCCATCGAAATTACGTCTGCTCGAGTGCACTGGCAACAAATTCCTTAATCATGGACCTCTTACAATCCGTCTTTCATTTTTACTTGATGTAAGAAAGCGGTGAAATGTAACTGGCCGCGCGGGGTAGCCGCGCGGTCTGGGGCGCCTTGTCACAGTCCGCGCGGCTCCCCCCGTAGGAGGTTCGAGTCCTCCCTCGGGCATGGGTGTGTGTGTTGTCCCTAGCGTAAGTTAGATTCAGTAGTGTGTAAGCTTAGGGACCGATGACCTCAGCAGCTTGCTCCCATAAGAACTTACCACAAATTTCAAAAAAAAAAAAAAAAAAAAAGTAACTGGATATCTGGATAGACTCCCGATACAGCAGCTGTTTGGCAAATTGTTCATAATACCTGCGTGAACTTTAATCCAAAGAAAATAAATATATTTATTTCTTCGAGAGCAATCAGTTATTTCATGAGCTATGTCAATGATAAGTTTACTGCTGTATGTACACCAGTTCCTTCCCTCTGTGGCACTAAAAACGCTTTTTGAACAGATATTTGGTGAAATTCCTCGGGACTGTTTGCTTTTTATTGCACACATAGTTTTCTTCCTACGTTTGCGACTGTATATGTGCAATAAAACACGATCAGTCTTAAAGAATTTCGCCAAGGGGCACTTCTGAAACAGTTTCTCGGAACATGCAAGTGTGACTGCTTCCCCAGTCCAAGACGTAAAGCGTCATGTTGATGTTTAAAACCTTGATGATGGAGATTTTGCTCCGAAATATGTGTCGAAAAGAAAAATAGGAAAACTAAATACAGCCGACAGACGTTTATTCATGTTTTACTGACTGTGAACGTACCACGTGAAACAATCTCGGTTTCGTTAAAATAAATGCATTTAATCTCCACAAATTGAAAGATGAACTAATTCCCGTAACACTATTGTGAATCAGTTGTTCTCTTAGAATATTTATCGTCAGAGACTAAGGCCATCTTTACAATCTAATATGTTACGTTATTATCATGGAGTAAGAATATCTATGGAATAAAAATATATATGGAATAAACATTCATGTGGGCAGATCAGGATTTTTGTCACCAGTATACATTGTCCCAATAGTCACGTGACTGTGGTATTTCCCTACGAAAAGTATCTGTTACTCCTTTCTCAAGTATTTCGAAGCAACAACAGTTTTCCACGGTCGTTGGCGCTAATAGACAAATGTCTTAAAAAGGACAAATACGTCGTAAATTAAGTTTCGGTCTTTTTCTCAAAATGTAAACTGTTAAGTCACGGGGCATTTAACGTTTGATACCGGTTACATGAGCAGTACCCTATGCACCCGACATGGACACTCCTGTTGGTGACGAAAATCCTGTTCTGTGCATCTGAATGCTCATTCCATAGATATTCCTAATCTATGGGTACCGCCCAGCGCTTACGTCATTGCTAAGAAATTGTTTTTGAAACATGATACATTTGGCATAGTCTCTCAAGGGTAGTGCCATGCTGCGTCTCGTAAAATTTTATGCTGCATTAGTACGTACAGTCTTCTCCATTGCAAGATCAGGAAAACGGCAACGAGAAACTCAGTTCCGCTGGCAATCAGTGTCGATTAATGAAACTAATGAGGTAAGATTATCTTTGACTTTGGTCATTTTTAAAATAAACTGTTCTACACGTGTTTTTATTTTATTACGTTGGAAGCATACGTAATATATGTAGCAATCTTCAGATCAATTAGCTTTTGGTTCACTAAGTTTTTAAAAATATAGCGTTTTAAAATCAGACAATTATTAACTTACGGATGACAGTACGAAGTCTGTCATGTTAACTTTATTTTCTGCAAAACACCTTATAAGGAGCTTGGAGTACGTAATTAAATATGAAATCGCTGAAGGAAATAGGCTGCACATTAAGGTTAAAATAAAAGCAATTCGCTTTACTGTGTTTAATTTTCTGATAAGGACAAAGAGTTTCCACATTCAGAGCAAACTGAAGGTGTTCCACGACCCAATCTGCGGGTGCTCTGTGTACTTACAGAACACTAGTATTTTTTTCTTGTATAATAAATTATAGTTTATGCCCATTAAATGCCTAGGAATGCTTAAAACGAAATTTTCCGCAGATATAATATGTATTTGTAACATGTTGTTGTTGTGGTCTTCTTTCCGAAGACTGGTTTGATGCCGTTGTCCATGGTATTCTATTTTGTGAGAGCCTCTTCATCTCCGAGTGCCTACTGCGATCTACGTCCGTCTTCATCTGCTTACTGTGTTCATCTCTTGCTCTCTCTCTACGATTTTTGCCTTCCACACTTCCCTGCAGTACTAAATTGGTGATCCTTTGAGGTCTCAGAATGTGACCTACCAACCGATCCCTTCTTCTAGTCAGGTTGTACCACTATTTTCTTTGCTCCCCAATACTACTCAGTACCTCGTTAGTTACATAATCTACCCATCCAATCTTCAGCATTCTTCTGTAGCACCACATTTCATAAGCTGCTATTCTCTTCTAGTCTAAAATATTTATCGTCCATGTTTCACTTCCATAGATGGCTACACTCCATACAAATACAACAGACTTCTGACACTTAAATCTATACTCGACGTTAACAAATTTCGTTTCTTCAGAAACACTTTTCTTGCATTGCCATGCTACGTTTTACATCCTCTCTACTTCGGCCATCATCAGTTATTTTCTGCCCAAATAGCAAAACTCATCTTTACCACTTTAAGTGTCTTGTTTCCTAATCTAACTCCTTCAGCATCACATTCCCTTATCCTCGTTTTGCTTTTGTTGATGTTTGTCTCATATCCTCATTTCAAGACATAAACTAAATATTTAATTTGATATACAGGAACTGCTCAACCGCTCTTCCAAGTCCTTTGCTGTCTCTCTACAGGATTACAATGTCATCTCTAATTACTATTCCAAATATTTCTTTTTGTTCATTTATTGCTTCCTCAGTGTACAGACTGAATAACATCGATGATAAGCTACAATTCTGACTCACTCCCTTCTCAAACACTGCTTCCCTTTCATGCCCTCGACTCTTACAACTCCCGTGTGGTTTCCGTACAAGTTGTAGATAGCCTTTCCCTTCCTGTATTTTACCACTGCTGCCCTCAGAATTTCAAAGAGAATATTCCAATCAACATTGTCAAAAGCTAAGTCTATAAATGCTATAAACGTAGTTTTGTCTTTCCGTAACCTGTCTCATAAGAGAAGTCGTTGGGTCAGTATTGCCTCGCGTGTTCCTACATTTTTCCAGAATCCAAACTGGTCTTCCCCGAGGTCGCCTTCTATCAGTTTTCCCGTTCTTCTGTACGGAATTCGTGTCAGTATTATGTATCCCATGATTTATTCAACTGATCGTTCGATAATATTCACACCGTCCTCACCAGCTTTCTTTGGAATTGGAATTATTATATGCCTCTTGAAGTCTGACGTTATTTCGCCTGTCTCATACATCCTGCTCACCAGACGGAAGTGTTTTGTCATGGCTGACTCTCCCAAGGTCATCAGTAGTTGTAACGGAATATCGTCTACTCCTGGAGACTTGTTTCCACTTAGGTCTTTCAGGGCTGTGTCAAATTCTTCTCGCAGTATAATATCTCTCGTCTCATCTACGTCGCCTTTCATTTCTATAGTATTGTCCTGAAGTACATATTCCTTTTGTACTCCTTCCACCTTTCTGCATTCCCTTCTTTTATTATGACTCGTTTCCCATTTGAGCTCTTTATATTCATACAGGTGGTTCTCTTTCTCCGAAGGCCTCTTCAGTTTTCCTGTAGGTATTGTCTATCTTTCCCCAAGTGATATATGCTTCTAAATGCTTACATTCGTTCCCTAGCTATTCGTGCTTACCCATTTTGCATTTTCAGTCAATCTAATTTTTTAGACTCTTGTATTCCTTTTCGCCTGCTTCATTTCCTGCATTTTTATATTTTCTCCTTTCATCAGTTAAATTAAATATCTCTAGTATTTCTACTAGTCCTCGTCTTTTTACCTACTTTACCCTCTGCTGCCTTTACTATTTCATCTCTCAAAGCTACTGTATTCCTTTCCTCTGTTCTTTTCAGTCGTTTCCTAATGCAAGAAACTCTACCTGGACATAGGGCTACGCATGTGGTTGCAGCATGATGGAGCGGCCGCACTTAACAGTCGTGCTGTGCGCGGTTATTTCAATGAACTCTACGACGGCCGGCTAACTGGCAGAGGTACTCGTAGGACATGACCTCCGCATCACCAGACCTCACGCCACCGGACATTTTCCTGTGAGGATTCTTCAAGCTTCTAGTTCACCTACCCAGACGTGACCCACCTAGAAACGAAGAGGAATTAATGGACCGTATTCAACATGCCACCAATCACATCAGTGCAATGCCAGGAATCTTCGAAAGAGTTCGGCAAGATACCGTTCGACGTTACCAAGCTTGTGCCGCGTCAGAGGGTCGCCAATTCGAGCACCTGCTTCAAGTAAATAATGTCCTAGCTACAGAAAAGGTCCTTTTCAAAAAATGGCTCAGAGCACTATGCGACTTAACTTCTGAGGTCATCAGTCGCCTAGAACTTAGAACTAATTAAACCTAACTAACCTAAGGACATCACACACATCCATGCCCGAGGCAGGATTCGAACCTGCGGCCGTAGCGGTCGCTCGGCTCCAGACTGTAGCGCCTAGAACCGCACGGCCACTCCGGCCGGCGGTCCTTTTCAGGGCCGACACAATTTGTAAAAGACTTACTGTAGGCGGAGTAACAGCTGTTGAAAGGTCTGTTCCCGGTACGTCGTATCATCAAACTACAATGGGTGTGTCGGAATCCCAGCGGATTCGCCCCTTCAAGGCTGGCGCGCTACCACCGAGCACGTGGGCTGCCTTGGATACATCTTGATCTGCGGCAGGCAAATCATTCGCGGTCATGCGTTGTCCAGAGCATACGGCAACAGGGCAATACCGCGACCAATCGGAGCGCGTGGCGCCAAGTTTCCATAGTTTAATAATTGTGCGAAGTCGACCTGCACAGCATTAGTAATTTTGGTTCCTACTGGCATCAGGTATCCAGGGTTAAAATTTCGTGACGCAATGTTCCTCCACCCTGTATAAGAAATGGTGGTATTCACTGGGTACGATTTACAAATCTTATGAAGTATACTCAGAATTTCCTTTAAAATAGTCTCGATATGTGGGCAATAATATACGAAGGCATATTAATTTGAACAATAATAAATCTTAACGGATGACTATGATGTACAGTCTGTGTGGTTTAATTATGGGACGGGGGCCGTTGTTCCAGTCTGAACAGTGTCGACCAAAGAAAGAAGCTTTTCTTTATGATAGGCTAGAACCTCAGTTGTGATTATGAATAAAGTTGGACCTGAAACTTGCATCACCTCTACGAAAAAAGTAATCTTAGTGCGATACTTTCAGCGCGATTGTCTTCCTGGTGGCTTGGCTTCCACTTCTGTCATGATAACGTGTATCGTAAGTGCTTTCGCAGAACTCAAAACAGTCATACAACATGTTTTGAACCTAGCAACTGGCGATAATGTTTATGTTCACACTTCGTATAGCTCGCCAACTAACTAATAGAACGACAATAGCCTAGTGACAATTTGAAGTTTACGTAACATAAGGGCAATAAGATGCCATTTCACGCGTCTGACTGTCTTAATTTACTTAGGGGGATTTTTAGATTCACACTTATCTGAATCAGTAGGTCTTCGCCGGCCGCGGTGGTCTAGCGGTTCTAGGCGCTTCAGTCCGGAACCGCGCGACTTCTACGGTCGCAGGTTCGAATCCTGCCTCGGGCATGGATGTGTGTGATGTCCTTAGGTTAGTTAGGTTTAAGTAGTTCTAAGTTCTAGGGGACTGATGACCACAGATGTTAAGTCCCATAGTGCTCAGAGCCAGTAGGTCGCCGCGTTCCATCTCGTATGCAGCAACCTCTAACGGTTTCAGAAACGGTAAGCATTTATATACAGTATCCAACAGCTCCACGAATTCAGTGAAATCGCAGTTGCGAGTGATGTGTAACGTGTATAGTTGCACATGGGTGACTCCCGATAATTGATTTGCAGTGTATTGTTACGGGCGTGCTGTCATAAGTAATGACAGAATGAGAAGTAGAAACAAAGTAAAATGAAGTTTCAGCAGCGAGTGTTTCAACGAACGTAATTCCCACATCAGACTGCCAGTTCACCACCTCTTACGATAGGGGATTGTAACGCAGGATATTATGTCATTGTTGCATGCGACTTCTTGATCTACTGCTACATAGGCACTCTCCATGAAAATTAGTTTCGATGAAGGAATTAGTATGGGCAACCCGCCAAATGGGCATTAATTAAATTAATGCGACTTATTACTTAAATGTGGAAATTGGTTTCACTACGTGTGGTGACTGTAATCAATTTATGGTTACCCACCTGCTGTTGAATGCTATATTTTTCTGTCTCTTGGTCGCCACTGCGATTTTCGAACTGCTTTATCAGATAAGGCAGGCATAGGCAACCTTTGGCGATCCACGGACCTCATACACCCATTTGCGAAAGCTCGCGGGCCTGGTCGTCAGGTGACGTGACAGCAGCACTCCTAACGCACAAAATCAAAGCTATAACACACGGTTCGTCAATGTTTATGGGACCATGCCGATATGAATGGTACCCCTTTCATGACACGCTACGCTAGCAAATTATGTCTCAAGACTCACGTTTTTTAGAGAAAATTCAGTTTATGTTCATCTCTTCTTCAGACGTTTACATTCGTCTACGTGTAGTGAACATTGTGTTTTTTACTTACGACGTATTACAGTAGATGTCTTAAAGACTTCCATATCAAAATTCTACAACGCCGTTAGTAAGGGAAACAATGTTAACGATGTGTAAATAAATGTAAACGTTTATTTATTAACGTTAATACGAGTAAGAACATGAAAAAAAATTCGGTGATGAGCCAGGCACTATCAGTCGACAAGCAATTAGGAGTAACTTCGCAATTTTTGGCCACAGGTTGGTTGTACAGCGGTTGAAATTTGGTTTGTTAATATCCACCAACGTTATTAGCGTGCATTTTCTGAAATATTTCTCAAAAAATGCTTCTGGCGACTGATGACATAGGCATGGATTGTTTCTCTAGCAGCCAAAATTTCTTAGTTCATTTTAAAAAGTTTAAAAGTCTAAACCACTTGAACTTATCATATATCAACTGTATTATACAGAAGCCAAACGGAAGACGAGTACCCTAAAATGCGACATTGGTGGAGTGAACGCCTCGCTCTCTCCCGCGAATTTCTTCCACAGGCCGGATTGAAATCAATTGCGGACCGGGCATGCGTACGCTATCCCAAAGGAATTGTAACTGCTTTCAGCGTATCCACCCACTCCTCACCCGTTTCCTTAAATAGCTGATTGTTTGTTGCTGTTATCTTGTTACTTGGACTGGTTTCATTTCCAGTAACAATTTTTTTTTATTAATGTACTGTTTATACCAATATTTTATATGTGATATTCCTTTAACTTGTACTTTCTTATTGCAGGTAATTTCACGTCATGACTGGTTCTGTTTACTGCTATGAATCTACGCCACTTCGAACGAAGGTTTGTACTGATCTTCGTCCTCTTTCGTTAGGTTTTATGTTTTTTATTTGCTTGAACGATCTTTTGAGAGATGCTTACTTTGATCGACAAATATTCTGAAAATAATTTTGCACAAAATGAGTTCAGCAGCTTCGTCCTATGAAATGACTTATCGAGAAATATAGAGACTAGCACGCGATGTCTTGAAACATGTAATTCAGGAGAGCCGAATTGTTCGTGTGTGATCATTAAAGTCTCTCCGACGATTGTACTGCTTAGGAGAGAGCGTTCGATCTTGGATCACTTTTCAAACTTTCGCCTCTTGCCAGCCTGTAGCATTAAGTTTAATATATTTTCTTATTCCATTTTGAAATGATAGCGTTTCCTTAATAAGTGCTGGAGTCTTTTGCTGATATTACAATAATTACTCCGGAGAAGAACGTTTTTTTTCCAAATTTGAAAAACTGTTCGAAGGCACAACACCGTCATGTACCTAGGAACAGATATACTATTCAAATTTTAAAGTGTTTCAATCGAAAATGTCTTGTCAATGTTGTATTAAATAGTCTGTATCTTACATTATTACTCTGCTACATACCAACAATCAGCAAGTGAAATAAATTAAGAAGAATTATTTTCGAAAATCAATTATAAGTTAAAAACATTTTGAAATAGAAGCTATAGGGAACTACCACAAATTTCCATTTTCGAGAGAGGGAAAACTGTTGAGACATTAAAGAAACTTAGTTCCTTTGTAAATATCACATGATCCAAGACAAAACGACCTTCTGTTTCAATGTATAAGATGGTGTTCGACTAACGATGCATGGATTAAGCGTCCACGCGTAATGTTACTAGTTTTAAAACTCTATAACTGAAGAATTAACAATATTTTCAAACTGCTTTCATGTATTATAAGGTACGTAAATACGTAGGACTCGTAATAGTCACGAACACTGCACAAAACATGATCGCACGTCCCACAATAGAAGCAACAGAAAATTCTGTGGTTCTAAAGCCAGTCACTAGATTGAAGCACTGATCAGGTAACGTCAGATGTTCCTACGTACACTGTCCTTCGGGTACAACACTCTCCTCTACTTAAAACCAGTAGTGCTTTTAGCAATACGGTGCTTCCCGATCGCTTTCATAATATTCTGTACAAAAAATGTAAAGCAAGTATACGTATTCCCGATCGCTTTCATAATATTCTGTACAAAAAATGTAAAGCAGGTATACGTATTATAATTACTGATTCTACCCCAATGTTTGACCGAAGTCGGCTGAAACATGCTGATATAATACTCAATTTGTTAAACGTGCTGTTATGAGATTCCGAATCGAGAATGCACTTTTAATACCCTCCGCGTTGTCATGACAGTTGTGCTAAAAAGGTATACATGTATTATCAATTTGTGTGCCCGTGCAACCACAAGAAAGTAGCTATTTTGGTCACCTATCGCGTATCGTTTTATTGATAAAAACATCGTCAGTGATTCGTAATGAAACGTATTTATGATTTTGCTTGCTGTCTGGATCTAAAAACAGTCCGTTATAGAAGGTGTTGAGATGTGATTATAGTTACGAAATTTATTTCCGATTCTCGCTGACATCAGGAAGTGTCGTCTATGCGCACATTTTTGATGTATCCCCTCATTTGGCACTTATTTTTTGCCTAATCTTGCACCCGTTTGCAGAACTACACATTTCTTGATATGAAATTCGTCACAATACAGCATCCCTTCTGTTCGTTTGCATGCTTCTGGATAAACGTGTCCCTGACCACACAAAAACACACAGCGTTGCCAACGTAACCGCTATTTTTGGCTATCAATCTAAAACTTTTCCCTTCGTCTATGGTTTGTCGTTAAGTGTATTGTGTCTTTTAATTATGTTAATATGTATTTATTTAATATGTACTTGAAATGAAGGATCAGTGATGAAGATGTAATGTCGAGTAGGTAAGGAGGGAGGGGGGGGGGGGGGCGCTGGGGAGGGAGAGAGATGAGTGAAGATAGTGAAAAGTGAGTGAAGAGTAGAGGATCTTGGAAACCCATCTGGCACAGAGTTTGTGGAATTGAAGAAGTCTCTCACTCCAATGCAATAGAGATCTGACCACGAAATTTCGAGAAACGAATCACTCTACACAGAAACTGTGAACCGACGATTTTCTCGAATCACCTGATCCACTCGGTCAACAAGATCATCGGTTGACACTCGCCTTCTATCCTGCCAGCCTGCTTCATGAACGTCTGTAAGCCCTTCTTCAAAGTACCTGTACCATCACCGCACTTTACTGTCACTCATCAAAGTTTCACCGTATACATTACTCATTCGTCGACGAATTTCGGCTGCATTGCTCCCCTCAGCATGAAGAACGACATCACGCACTTCAAACTTGGCCGGAGAATCTATTGTTCTAGGCATGTTTACGTGCTCTCTGCGTGCTTAGAACTGACAAGTGCGACGTGACGCGAGCGACTGGCATACTAGAGAACACTGCGCAACACATCTGCCTAAAGCTTCGCAGGATGTCCACTGTGATTTTAATTTCGCGACTGATCAGACTTTGGAGAAGAAAAAAAGAGCCCTCGCATTTTTTTATGTTATTTGTTCAATGATATTGTACAGTGTTGGCTTACAATATTTGTCTTTTCGTTAAGTAATTACTTATTGTGTGTTAGTTGCTTTCATGTGTGAAAGTCTTTGAGTCGCTTCACTGAGCAAAAGAATTTGTCATTTTAGAGGTGTTGCTCTACATTGTTCTAAGCTTTCGGTATGCGGCCTATACCTCTATCTCTTTTCTATGTATTTTGTATTTTAATAGTTTGTTTTGCCATTCCAACGGCAACAACCAGCTCGTTGTCACATTGACAACCATAAGGACAGCAATTGCCTGTGCCATCTCAGTAGGAGCCGACCAACGGGAGAGAAAACATACAAAAATTTGACCTGTTATAGCGACACCTAGAACGTCACTCTGCTCTCTGAAAACTCGATCGCAAATTCTGCTGCTGCATGAAACTGTCAGATATTCTTTCCACATCAACTGAAAAATAAAAATTTGAAACATCGTTCTTAGTTGTTCCCTTCCATTTCACTTATCTGTACTGTACAATAACAAAGACTGGGCTACTAAAGCAATGGAAGCATCTGATGAAGAAGAAGTGGAGAGATGATGGAGAAAGAAAGAAATATGGTGGTTTAATGTCTGGCCAAAGTCGAGACCAGTAAAGGTGGAGTACGAACTCGGAATGGACAAGAACCTGAGAGGAACTCGGCCGTATTCTTTTCAAGGACTCAATAATACACGGATTTTTAGGGAGACAACGAAAAATATAATTCGCATGGTTGGACGGTGATTTGAACTCCAACGGCAAATTATTTAGCTGTGGTCGCTGCTTATTACGAATATGTTCATATTCGAGGTTTCCCCAATCATTTGGCCTCCACATGTATAATATGAGCATTAACAAAACGTTACGTCCAGAGCTAAGGAAAATACGAGGGCTATTCTGAAGTAAGTTCCGATCGCCTGCGAAATGGAAATCACTGTGAAAATCCGATGAAGTTTTGCACAGATGTGTTGGGTAGTGTCTCCAGTATTCCCGTCGATAGGATCAAGGCGCTCTTTTCAATTCTGAGCGTACAATGAGCACTTAGAGATGCCTAGAAAATAGTGTCTCCCACCAAGTACGAGGGCCTGGTGAGAGATTTCGCCTGGTGTCGTGCAGCCCATATAACATAACTGTCATGCATTTCTTTCTTCATGACAATTCTCGACAGCACACTGCAAGGGCAACGGAGACACTCCTGCAGTGTTTTCTGTGGGAAGTGTTTGATCATCGACAACACAGCTCGTAACTGTCTTGTCCTGAGTTTTATTTCTGCTCATATGAACCGCTGGCTATGAAGACAACGTTTTGACACTGACAGCGAGCTGCAGACGAGCGTAGAGATTTGGCGGAAAGCACAGGAGCCTGCCTTCTATGACGAGGATATTGAAAAGTTGGTACAACGCTACGACAGATATTTAAGTCGGAGCGGCGACTATGTAGAAAAGTAGCTGGTAGGTGTAGCTAACTATTGCAAATAAAACTTTTTGATTTTTACAGTGGTTTCCATTTCACGACCGATCGGAAGTTACTTTCCGAATACCTCTCGTAGTTCTATATTCACGAAAAAATCAGTAATGATAACCACAACTTAATTAAAATACAGGCAAATTTCACGCCGTATTGTTAGTAACGTAATTAGGTAAAGTTTTTTGGGTATCCTTCAAATATGGTGTTCGAGGAGTTTTCCCCTTCCTATAGCCACCCTTACAGCAGAAGTTTCAGTTTCTGTTCAACACATTATGCAATAAATTGACCTGTATTTTGGTGAACCTGAGTACATTATTTTTGGCGATGTTCGTCAATCTAAGGCTATTTTCTTTCGCTTTCGACGAACGTTTTCGCCGTATCATAGCACATTTGCAGTAGTAAGTGACTTGCTGAAACAGGTAAAGTGGACGTTTTTGTAACAATTATCCATCGTGAGTGAACAAAATTTTTACTGAAAACGAAGTGCATGATTTCTGATACTATGTTAATCCTTACGATGAGTTGAATAGCTCTCTTCCCGGACGTAAATGTAGGACATACTCACTGCAGGATGTCGCTGAGTGATCTGAGTTCGATGATTCTTTTTGCAGAAGCCTCTCTGAAGCACGCCACCGCAATATGTTTTATTACTTGAAAGATTATAGAGTAGGCCTACCTCAGGCTGCAGTTCAGTGGTTTTCATTATTCATACAACGTACACGACCTATATAGGAATGATGGAATGTATCTTATACCCTACCTGAAGAGCGTGGAAGACATGGTCTGATATCAGTCTACCTTCGTACACATACGCTCCGCCCCTGGGTATGTAGAACGCAGTTTCTCTGTCAGGTGGAACAGCCACCAGACTGTGTTAGCATCTATGTATCAGATACCGTTATCAGCAACTGACAAAGTTTGAAAAGGGCCTCGTTGCGGGTCTCCATTTAGCAGGCTGCTGAATGGTGCAGTATCCAGATTTATCGAACACAGTCGACCACAGCACGGGAGGTTTGCCGTATTGTGCACCAAGCGCAACCTAAAGCTTGACATCTGCGTCTGATGTCGGACGGCAAATAACGGACTACCTGCAACATTCTGCGCCATTCCGCACCATTGGTCGTAGACCAGCAGCTGGCGGCCTAGGAAATTACTGTCCCACGGGTAGGTTGCCGTTAACACCACAACACAAACAGCTGCGGCTGATTGATGCCGTGACCTGGAAGCATGGACTGCTGATTAATGGCAGTGTGCTCGCAGTCAGTGACGAATCACGGTTTCGCACTACCCCGGATGACCATTAACGGCAAGTATTTAGGCGACGTAAGGAGAGGCCCAGTTCCTCCAATGTTTTGGAGAGTATCGGCAGTATTACTCCCGACGTCATGGTGTGGGAAGCCATCGAGTATGGCTGTAACGGATTGAGGGAATTCTGGCGGCACAATGATACGTCACGGACATCTGCGTCCTCATGTGTTATCTCTCATGTGGCAGTATGGAGGTGGATTTTTGAACAGAACAGTGCTCCTGTCTGTATGGAGTTACTGAGTGATGTTGAGGTACTCCCATAGCCAGCAAGAGCCTCAGGTCTGTTCCCGATAGAACATTTCGGACGTCAATTCTGTCCCTGTGCCAGTATCAAGGATACCAAGAACCAATTACAACATTTGTGGGCCAGCTTTTCTCAAGACACCCTTCCCAGCTGTACTAGTGCATGCATCCTGACCGGAGGGGGTGAAACGTCATACTGATAAGGGTCCTCAAACTGCCAAGTTCCTAATAGATTTGAATCGATTTTGCTATCACTGCAGTAACGTCACATGCCCTCTCAACACGTGAAGTTTCATTCAGTTTCCTTCTCCCCTTCTGGTTCAAATGGCTCTGAGCACTATGGGACTTAACTTCTGAGGTCATCAGTCCCCTAGAACTTAGAACTACTTAAAGTTAACTAACCTAAGGACATCACACACATCCATGCCCGAGGCAGGATTCGAACCTGCGACCGTACCGATCTCGCGGTTCCAGACTGTAGCGCCTAGAACCGCACGGCCACTCTGGCCGGCAAGCGCGTAGATCCCCTTCTCGGTCTTCAGCTATTTCGTCAGACAGAGAAGATTGTAAGAATAATCAGTACCAATAAAGTTCAGCCTGGGGAAGTCTGAAACGTTTCATATAATAAGATGATAAAGGATTTGTCTTACTCATACACACTCCCTCCCTCCGACAAACACACAAAGAAATACTACAGTAATAGTTCCCAAGAACTGGGACACTGTAATTATTAAACTTCACATTGATTGAGACCTAAAAGAATTTTAAGTTACCCTTCTCAAAAATCTGGAGACGAAGGAAAATGATCCTGACTTAGAGCTCACTACAGTTGACAACTGATTACTTCCATCCGGAACTACGCGGCTGCTACGGTCGCAGGTTCGAATCCTGCCTCGGGCATGGATGTGTGTGATGTCCTTAGGTTAGTTAGGTTTAAGTAGTTCTAAGTCTAGGGGACTGATGACCACAGATGTTAAGTTCCATAGTGAACAAAAAAAAAGACAGCTGATTACGTAGGAAAGTAGTGGAATATTTTCTCTCTGAACTTTTTTCTCTTTATGTTTTAGTTGTGGAACAATATTGGTGTTGAAACAGTACCACGTAACCAACTACAACGATTTGCATTGTAAAGGCAAAAAAACTGCACAGAACCACGCCACGCAGTTATTGCTTGTTACGTATCTCTTAGTGTTAGAAGGCAGTTCTTGAGTTAAGGTGTGAGTTGATAGCAATGGACAGCGTTTCACAAAGCATTATTTTCACTGAGGGGAAGTAGAAGTGGATACTTGGTTTTGGAAAGATTGACAGCTGCCAAGTATTGCTATATTTGTCGATGCTCTGCAGCTCTTCCTGCATGTCGCTAGTCTTCTGGCGTTGTTGTGACTTCCCTACAGACAATGTCATCATCAGCGAATATCCTCGCGGACGTGCTGATGCCGCAGTTATTTTGTAGTTACATGGGATGTACAGTTAAACAATGACAAGAGTTAAAGTGAGAGAAAAATAGATCAGTCTGGTTAACACAAAAGTAATGATTAAATAGGAAGCGAGGTTACCCCTAGTATTTTCGTAGACAAAACTAAAACAAAGTTGTAAAATGACATCTATTTTGATTAACATTCATTTGCAACAGGCGCTGAATGGCTTTACAGAAAATGCTCAGGTGTGGGAATAAAGACTGGTAAAGATACTGTTCACTCTCCTTTATTTGCAAATGACCAGGTAATATTTTGTCAAGATGAAGAGGATATGAAACACATGCTGAGGATGCTTAAAAAGGAGCACAGCAAATTGAGTTTGGGAATAAATCTGGGCAAACGAAGTGTATGTGTATGGTACAAGGTTTGCGGAAAACTAGCACATAAGAAGCAGAAATATAATTCTGACGAAGTTACAAATGTTTGAGAAAAATGCTAGACAACAGACAGCATCATCGTCAGCGAATACTTTCGCGGACCTGCTGGCGCCCCATTTATTTTGTAGTTACACGGAATTTACAGTTTTCGTTTAGCGTATTAAAATGCCCTAGAACACAATTATGAGAAGCAATGACAAGAGTTGAAGTGAGAGAAAAATAGATTAGCCTGGTAAGTACAAAAGTAATGATTAAATGGGAAGCCGGCCGAAGTGGCCGCGCGGTTCTGGCGCTGCAGTCTGGAACCGCGAGACCGCTACGGTCGCAGGTTCGAATCCTGCCTCGGGCATGGATGTGTGTGATGTCCTTAGGTTAGTTAGGTTTAACTAGTTCTAAGTTCTAGGGGACTAATGACCTCAGCAGTTGAGTCCCATAGTGCTCAGAGCCATTTGAACCATTAAATGGGAAACAAGGTTATTAGTTCCAGAGTAGTAATGGGGAACAGGGTTACTAAGGCTTTGCATGGGATAATGTGGAATAATATTATTCGGCAGGACACTACAAAAAATGTGTCTTAATGTGTTGGAGTACACATTTTTGAATGGAGCTGAGCTGTGGCCTGAAACAAGGGAAGGGGGAGAAAATTACGAAAGTGGAAATGAATTACGAGGCGCATTTGGAAAGTAAGGTCCAATTTGGCGCGAAATCGAAACGACTGGGGAAATTCGATGAAGCTCTGCATAGACGGGTTGGGCAGTGTTTCTAGTATGCCCACCGATCGCGTCACGTCACTCTTTTCAGTTCTGAGAGCACCGTGAGCACGTAGAGATGCCTACACCAACAGTGTCTCCCGCCAAGTACGAGAGCCTGGTGGGAGATTTCGCCTGAATCTATGCAGCCCACATAACATAAATGTCATGCATTTCTTTCTTCAAGGCAGTTCTCAGCCGCGTTCTCCAGGGGCAGTGAAGACACTCCTGAAGTGTTTCCGATGGGAAGTGTTTGATCACCGAGAATAGAGCTCTTAATTGCCTCCCTCCGATGTTCATCTCTGCTCACATAAACCACTGGCTACGAAGACGACATTTTGGTACAAACAACGAAAGGCTTACCAGTGTACTGAATTGGCGGAAAGCAAAGGCGGCTGCTTTTTGTGACGAGGGTACTGGAAAGTACAACGCCATGACAAATGTCACTGGAAAGTTTGTACAACGACAAATTTCTAAGTAGGAGCGGAGACTATTTATAGGTAGCTGGAAGTTGTGGCTAACTGTTGCGAATAAAAAATTTTTGATTTTCGTAGTTGTTTTCGTTTCGTGGCTGATCGGGCTTACATTCCCAACAACCCTCTTATAAGACAGGCGAAGTAGAATACTCTAGCGCCTGAGGGCTAGGCAACTTCTTCGACATGTTTTGGATGTGAATTGCCTACCTTCAGGTCGCAGAGCGTCGAAGTTTCTGAAGGTACTTTTCTAATGGGCTCAAGAAAGGTGCGTGGCCGGCACTGAGGGTGTTGCCGAACTGTGGGTCAGGGAGGAACCCCTTGCCATTTCTTTCACACACAAGTTGATGTTAAAATACCGCGTGATCACGCCACAGGAGGGCAGAAAATAGAAGGGCTGAAAAAGTGTAGGTACCCTTCACTGCTTCAGATCAGGTTCAGATTTTGTTGAATGGTTTTGAATGGTCCCTAGTGGTTCGATTCTGCACACGAGAGTAAAAATTGCGGTCACGCTGCACTCCAAAGCTGTGCGATCACGTTCAATGGGGATGCAGCCCCACAATGTCCTTAGAAAAGAGTTGAAATGTCCGAGGTTGTCAGCAGTGTCAGAGTTGTCAAGAGCATCTTCCCGTAACGTACCCACGGTAGCATTGAACAGAAATGTGGTGAAATTTCGTGCCAATGTGACATCGTTAAATCACGTTACAGCTTACATGAACTTCTGTGCCGTGGCCTTTCTTCTGCATATCTCGATACCTTGCTGTTTGAAGCGTCTCTGAGCCCGAGAGTGACGTCACATGGCGCCAGGGAGGGGAAGATTGTAGGCAATTTTGAGCCAAATTTGAAACTTAGGCGCCGCAATAGAACGCAATTACGGGGTTTCGAAAAAGTGATCCATAAATTGTGCTGCGCAGTGTACTGTGCACACTCTCGTCGTGTCTAGAAAACTACAGCATAAAACACAAGTGCTTTTATACCGACCAGGCTCCAGTGTGTAATTCGTTGTGTCGTGACATAATAGCGGTCTCCCTAATACTGACTGACAAACGGACGGGCGCGGGTGGTTGCACGGCCGCAGGAGGAGGCTGGCGGCGCCGGCGACGCGCCCTGCGAGCGGCCCGTCCCCAGGGGCGGCCTTCTAACTCGCTTTGTAGCCCGCGCAATAAATGCAGCTCAGCATAAATATTTGAGCGCGCGGCTTGGCCCGGAGGGCCGCATTAAAAGAATGGCCCTTTGCGGACACGGCCGGCCTGGCCGCCGCCCCCCCCCCCAGCCTTCGGGGACGCCGCCTGGCCTATATTTTTAACGCGTTTTCTGTTTTCCCTAAAGAAGAATTCGTTTGCGACCGGCGTCTGCTTTTATTGTGCGAACGCGCCCTCAGGCGTGTTCTGCTGAAAGTTTGATGAGCCGGGATGGAACTCGGCAACCGCGGCCCGCCTCTGCGTCACATGCAGTGTTGCCTAATCCAGTAAAAATTCATCCTTGCGTGGCACTTCTCGCAACCTTATCGCTCTGTAACTGAGTTAAATTTTACGTAAGAATGTGATCTGTATGCTATCGAAAAAATAAATAAAAATAGAAAAACAAATTGGATGATTTGGATACTAACCAGCAACCTCCTCATTACAGACTCTTTGAAGAATCGAACGCCCAATATAAAACATACGTTTTACGCACCTCAGCCTTTATGACATTCTGTAGCTCATTCACGATGTGTCGTACAGTGATATAATTTTGATCGTACGTGCAGTAGCATATAGAGCTGCTGTCTACAAAATACATTGCGAATGAAATGAGTAGTAGAGAAATAATAAATTTAAACGTCATGCCTGGTGCTGAAGTTTTACTTCATCAAGAGCGAAAATGTAGTAATCGATAACCTTTTCTTCCTTTCTTGTAGGAGTTGTCAGCGAGAAAAAGTTTCGAACAGGTTGGAGATTTTAGGCAAAGACTGTTGGAAAGCGCTAAGTGCTCGCATTCTCAATTTCCGAGCTGTGAGTTACTCTACCTCAAGATATGTATACAGTTTTGAACGTTTAATACTTGACTTACTGTATTAAGCCTTTAAGGTGAGATTATACCTCTTAATGAGTATAATATTACAGCATTTTAAATTGATTTTAAACGGTTGATCCACCTGAAATTGCCGGCCGATGTGGCCGAGCGGTTCTATGCGTTTCAGTCTGGAACCGCGCGACCGCTACGATCGCAGGATCGAATCCTGCCGCGGGCATGGATGTATGTGATGTCCTTAGGTTAGTTAGGTTTAAATAGTTCTAGGTTCTAGGGGACTGATGACCTCAGATGTTAAGTCCCATAGTGCTCACAGCAATTTGAACCATTTTGAACCACCTGTAATTGGGTGGATGAGCCACTTCACTCTTCGGAGGAGGCTGAGGGCATACAATCTCCAATATGATTGTTTCTGTCAGAAGACTAGTTTGACGCAGTCCTTCTCGCTAGTCTGTCCCATGCAAGTGACTTCATCTCAGCATTTCTATTGCAACCTACATCCGTTTGAATATACTTACTGCATTCAAGCCTTGCTAATCCCTTGCATTACCCTCCATTCGCCAATTCACACTGTTCCTTGATGCCTCGGAACCAGTTAAGTCAACAACCTATCCCTTCTTTTAGTCAAATTGTGCCAAACAGTTTTTTCTCCCTAATCCGAGGCAGTACCTCTTCATTAGTTCCTCGCTTTACCTATCTCATCTTCAGCGACTGGTAGCGACTGTAACAACTCGCTTCAAAGGCTTCTGTTCTCCTTTTGTGTGGACTTATTATCGTAACTTTTCACTTCCATATGAGGCCACACTCCAGAATAATACTTGCAAGAAAAGAGTTCCTAATACTTAAATTTTCAGTAAAGTTTTTCCTGCTATTGCCGGTCTGTATTTTATATCTACTTTACTTTTGCCTTGGACACTTATTTTATTGGTCGCCTAGTACATTCAGTCTTTTCCAAGTCTAATTCCCTTAGCACCACATGAATTAATTCGACTATCCTTCATTATCTTTGTTATTATTTATCTTACAACAGTTTTACAAATCACAAATCACTCCTATCAACTGACCTTTCAAGTCTTTTGGGATCTCCTCCAGAATTACAGTGTCACTGGCAAACCTTGAAATCTTTATTTTGCTCCCTGTAGTTTAATTTCTTTTCCAAATTTCTCCTTAACAAACCTTGCTCAATGTACAGATTGCCTCCCTCTCATGTCCTTCGGTTCTCGTAACCTTAGTGTGTAGAAGCTGAAGGTAGCCCGTCGCTTGCCGTATTTTATCGCTGATAATTTGGGAATGTCAAAGAGCGTATTCCAGATAGAATTATCAAATGACTTTTGTAAATCTACAAATACATTATTCAGCTTAAAGCGAAAATATCTCCTAAAATATCTCCAGAACGCAAACTAATCGTCCTCGCATCAACTTTTACTGGTAGCCCCATTCTTCTGTACATAATTCATGTTAGTATTTTGTGAATGTGACATATTAACCTACAGGATTAAGCCTAACAAAGCATTGTGGAGCTATAATCATCTTCTCTGTTGATGTCAGCTTTATCCTTTTCTTTTTATGTCAGACTTTAGCATATGGTACACGTGATTCCAATGTGACTGCCTACTGTCTCGGCTAGAGCACGGTACGTAATGTTAGTTGTTTATGGCCTTGATGGGCAGATTTTAAGATTACGCCAGGCTTTCGAAGAAAAAATGCATTAATACAAGAAGAAAAAGAATCAGAAATCAATGCAAATGAATCTGTAAAGATATCTCCAACGGACATGCAATAACGATAAACGAGAACTGCACGGAGAATAGCATTGTAATGACATAGCTAACAGCCGCACCCATGAAGGATTAAAGAGAAATGCGTGTAATACCATGAAATTATACACACTAGTCACTGCAAATTACGTAGCATAGACGGCATCCCTTCGTGACTTGCCCCTGCCAATCCTAAACGGGACACAGAAGCATATCGCTACTTCGCCGACGCTTTATGTTCAAGAAAAGATATTCCAAGTGCATTTTTATGATATATTGGTACACCCTATGCAAACAATAATCATATCCGTCTCAGATAGAAGGCTGTGGCATCGAATTATTGACTACAATAAATCGACCAAGCTCCATGTCAGGAAATATTCAGGACGTTCTCTTTCATAAGGAGGTAATGTCAGTGTGTAGTGGAAGATGAAATAGACACATCAGATAAAAAGTTAACCTGTACGATATATGTTTATGCATTGGAGCGCGAACGTCATTAGGTAATCCATCATCATTGTTGTCATCGTTGGATTATGGACCAGATACTGTGTTCTAACGTAATGAAATATCTTGAAGAACACAATCTGTTGACATGCTACCAGCAGGATTCAGAAAACAGAGTTATGGTGAAACATAACTGGATCTTTATTCGCACGATGCAATGAGGTCTATCAAAAAGGGATTTCAAGTTGATTCCATATTTTTAGATTTCCAGAGGCGTTTTGACACCCTTCCTCACAAGCGTGTTCTAATCCGATTGCGTGCCTATGGAGAATCGTCTCAACTGTGCGACTAAATTTGTGATTTCTTGTCAGAAAGGTCACAGCTCGTAGTAGCAGACGGGAAGCCATCGGAGAAACGAAGATTGGCTTTAATATCCCTTCGACATCGAGGTAGAAACGGAGCACAAGCTCGGATTGTGTCAAGGATGGGGAAAAATCGGTTGTGCCCTTTCAAAGGAACCATCCGGCATGTGCTTGGATCGATTTAGGGAAATCCCGGGAAACCTAAATCTAGATGGCCGGAGACGGATTTGAACCGTCGTCCTCCCGAATGCGAGTCCAGTGTGCTAACCGCTGCGCCACCTCGCTCGCAGTGAAACAGAAATATCAGTGGTTCCCCGAGGAAGTGTTATATAAACGACTTAGGAAACGACGTGAGTAGCCTTCTTAGATTGTTGGGATGATGCTGTCCTTTACCGTCTACTATAACTGCCAGAAGACCAATACGAATTACAAAATGCTTTACTCAAAATATCTGAATATTGCGAAAAGCGGCGATTGACACTGGACAATAAAAAGTGTGAAGTCCTCGACAGGAGTACTAAAAAATTCTGTTAAATTTCGGTTACACATTCCATCACAGAAATTTAAGGGTTGTCGATTCAACTAAGAACCTAGAGATTACAATTACGAACAACTTACATGGAATATTTCGTGATGAAGACGAACCAAAGATTGCATTTTATTGGTATAATACTCAGAAGATGCAAGATGCCTACAATAGACTTGCCCGTCGTCTTTTGCAGTAGTGCTGCACAGTCTGGGATCCCAGCCAGATAGGACTGACGGAGGACATCGTAAAAACTCAAGAAAGGGCAGCTCATTTCATATTATCCTGAAGTAGTATAGAGAGGGAGACGAATGTGATATGCGAGTTGGGATGGCAATCATAAAAACGATGCTGTTTCCCTTTGAGGCAAGATCGTTTTATTAAATTTCAGTGCCCAAGTGTCTCCTCCCACTGTGATAATATTTTGTTGACTCCTACCTACATCGTAGTAAAATAAGAGGAGTAAGAGCTCGCACGGAAAGATTTTGGTATTCATTTTTCCCACTTGCCAGACGACAATGGAACGGACGAGCACAGTGTGAAGGTGGTTCTGTGAGCCGACTGCCAAACGCTGAAGTGTGAATTGCAAAGGAGTCGCGTAGATGTAGTGTAAAGGAGGAGATTAGTGTTTAACGTCGACGACGACGTCATTAGAGACGGAGCACACGCTCGTATTAGAGATGATGGCTAAGGAAATCGGCCGTGCCCTTTCAAAGGAACCATACCGGCATTTGCCTGAAAAGATCCAGGGAAATCGCGGAAAACCTAAATCAGGATGGCCGGACACGGGACTGAACCGTCGTCGTCCCGAATGCGAGTGCAGTGTGCTAACCACTGTGCCACCTCGATCGATGTGTAGTGTAGACAGACACACAATATTTTTTGACAAGGCATTTTCTGCCATAAGACCTAATAGATTCTGTAATCAAGGAGGCAGTAGAGAGCCCTTTGCGCCCTGGAAATTTTAATAGACATAGCGGATGTACCGAGCTACTTAAAGTGCAACGTGGAACAGTACAACGTTAACACCGTATTGGCGCTGCACTTAATACATACCCAGAGCCGGAGGAGGCTGCTGCAGTCATCCATGAGAAGGCGCAGCTGATTCGTAAGACCTTGAAAACACCTAGTAGCGGTAGCAAATACACCAACGGGAAAAAAAATACGTAAACGTAAGTTGAAATGCCGGTTTCTACATCTGAAATGTAATGTTTGTTCATATTTCAAGCCAGTCGCATAAGGGTGGCGTTAGGAGCGCCGCTATGAGGGTATAAATTAGGTTTGCTTTAAATACACGCTGTAACGGTCGTGAGGGTTAGTTACCTTTGATATTGGGCGTGGTGAGTTGATGTTAGTCAAGTATGCATTTAAGGCGACAAAGACGCCACTATCGACACGTCACTGAGTTTGAACGAGGTCCTATAATACGGCTACAAGAATCTGGATGTTCCTTCTGCGACACTGCAGAAAGACTTGGCAGGAATGTAACCACTGTATTTGATTCCTGCCAGTGGTGCTCACGAGAGCGTGCGGTCGCAAGAAGACCGGGCTCTGGACGGCAACGTGGCACTATCGAGAAGAAAGGCCATCGCATTCGGCGTACGATTGTGACGCATGGTACTGCATCTGCGGCAGCAATGTGAGTACCAGTTGCTACCACAACGACACAATGTACTGTTACAAATTGGGTACTTCAAGGACAGCTCCGAGCCAGAACCCACGTAGCGTGCATTCCACTGGCCCCAGTCCACCATTTGCGACTTCAGTGTCCTCCAGCGAGAGCTTATTGGAGGCAATGGTGGCGGACTGTTGTGTTTTCTGATAAAAGCTGGTTCTGCTTCGGTGCCAGTGATGGCCGCGCGATGTTTAGGAGGAGTCCAGTTGAGGGCCTGCAACCAACCTGTCTGCGTGCTGGACACACTGGACCTACACTTGGAACTATGGCCTGTGGTGCGATTTCGTATGACAGCAGGATTTCGTATGACAGCAGGAGCACTGTCATGGTTATCTCGCGAAGCCTCACTGCAAATTTGTACGTCAATCTGCTGATTCGACCTGTTGTGCTACCATTCACGAACAGCATTCCTTGGGGTGTTTTTCAACAGGATAACACTCAACCGCATACCGTTGTTGAAACCCGACATGCTGTACAGGATGTCGACTCGTTGCCTTGTCTGCTCGATCACCAGACGTGTCTCCAATAGAGCACAAATGGGACATCATCCGACGACAACTCCAGAGTCATCCACAAACAGCGTTAACAGTTTGCATTTTTATCAACATTCTGGTGGTTACACCTGTTGTGACTTGGCAAGACAGCCAAGTCACTATGAGAGGAAGCCGAAAGGCACACGCTTAAGTTCACGCAGGCTGGCGCGAGGTCTGTAACATTACAAGGAAATGAGAACTTAGAAAAACGGACGCAGTTGCTGTAATACTTAACTTTAATCCATAATTGTAGAACATCGCTCTTGTTGATACATTAATATAAGCTCAATATAACTGGTAATGGCGCCTTGCTAGGTCGTAGTAAATGACGTAGCTGAAGGCTATGCTAACTATCGTCTCGGCAAATGAGAACGTATTTGTCAGTGAACCATTGCTATTAACGTCGGCTGTACAACTGGGGCGAGAGCTAGAACGCCTCTCTAGACCTGCCGTGTGGTGGCGCTCGGTCTGCAATCACTGACAGTGGCGACACGCGGGTCCGACGTATACTACCGGACCGCGGCCGATTTAAAGGCTACCACCTAGCAAGTGTGGTGTCTGGCGGTGACACCACAACACCGGTTATTAATCTACCAGATATTTTCAATGTTTTATCTCGCACTTACGTTATCCTGTAATACTTGAATCACTTAAATACGTTACGTAGGCAGATGCATCCCGAAATTTCATTACTTCACATTAGCTATTTTTTATGTTGTAATTTTTTCCGGTCAGTTTATACATTTTGTGATTTTTAGGGGGCGTGAATTAACAGAATAGGGGCGATGGCGCCAGTAGTGGAGTTTCTCGAAACCTGGGATAATAATTAATTTCTACTTGACACAGCAAGAACCGAAACCTTTTTGTTCATGGTTTCCATCTCCAAAATCTCCTCTGCCAAATCATATTTTTGACTGAAACGCCATTCCAGTGTGGCTCTAGAACTTCTCTCGCCGTTACAGATTGGTTCCAGGGAGTCCCCGTGGAGTTCATTTGTCTAGAAGCGATTGTGTGAGGTGTGGTGGCAACCGGCGGCGCCCCCACGCCACGCCGCCGTCAGAAGTGGCGCGGGACACATGATACGTGCTGGCGTCGACGTCCGTTGGGAGCGGCTGCAGAATAGCCTGATTGCATTGTCACTTCCCGTTCGTCACGCCGCGGCCTTCCCCCAGGCGAGGGTTGGAGGGGAGGGGCCGCTGCTGTCTTCTGACTACAAGTGTCTGTCGTAGTCCTGGTTTCTGTCACCAGCAAGTAGCACAGTCTAAGGACCGTTGCAGACACCACCGATCACCGTTACAGCGAATTACGGAAGAGGCGGTTTGTGTGTGTATAGAACGCAACCAGTTGCATTTTTAATTTCATACGATTTACTGTATCGTTAAATAGGTTTCGAGCCGCGGTATGCTCATCAACAGATGGAGGTATTACCGAGGTATTGTTTTCTGAACCACGTGCTACTTGGCGCTTGGGCAGTGTTACTGGCGAGAATAACGGAAATTTAGACGTAAGTTAACGAAATGTGTTTTAGGATACTTACATCGAGCAAGGTGGCGCAGTGGTTAGCTCTCAGTGCTCGCATTCGGGATGGCGACGGTTCAAACCCTCGTTCGGCCATCCAGATTTCGCTAAATCCAAACTTCCTTCCTTCCTTTCTTCCTTAGGGTACTTAATTCCATTGCATCTTGGTACCCATGACAAACTGTTGTGAGCCCTCTGGGTCGGAGTTAGTGCTTTAAAGTACTTGTTATTTCAAAAGTATGGAGCTGACGATCCTTCGTGATTAACGGGACTAATTTTCTGCTACTGAAAACCTACAAAGCATTCGAAAGTGCGTTCCTGGGCGCGGGCGTCGAATTTTGTTCATGCGCTATCCTGTACTTATTTCCCCCCCTGCGAGTGTTGCGGGTTAGTGATGACTTCTTCAGTTAAATGTTTCAGCAGAGCAGAACGCGTAGTCATCAGCTAGCTGGAGGTGATGTTGGATACTTGCGGTGGACGTGGCTACTTCTAAATGAATCCAATAAATTTCATTCATTTCCTTGCAAATTAAGTGTAGTGTACTTGTGTGGCTTTTCCTCTATCGGTTTTGAAGTGTAGTCCTCTTCTGTCGTTATGGTGATCATCAGTGGGAATTGATAATATCATTTGGATAGAGTATATAGAACTGTTAGTGGTGTACATATTCTAATCCAGTGGTCAGACTCGGAATCTTTCATTCTGGTAGTAGTTGGACTGCTACACGGCTTTTATTGTTGACATTGGAGTAGTGAGAATTCAACACTGTCTGGCAGGTCAAAGAGAGGCTGGCGACCTTTATTTATATTGACTTGGTAACGTAGCAGTGCAGAGACTTACTCCAGCTCCACCAATAAACATTTCCAATTAAATTTATGCAGAAGTACTTCCCAGTAATTTGTCTCGCACATCGCACAGCGCCAAGAGGACCCGGATTTTGGCTGTGGTCACTAGTGTGGCTTATTGCGACGCCATAGAAGTTCCCACCCGTTTCAGGACGTGGTCGACTTCCTTCTTCATGCTCTCTAAAGCATACTTGTGCCCTATCTCTATGACCTCTCAGGTGAGTTTGAAGCTCAATTATATTTATAAGCACGCCGCGGATGCTGGCAGACTTTTACCTATACTACAGCTCTTCTTTCTTTCTACTGTGACCTGTATCATACCAGAATTCTATTGATACGGAGGAAGAAAGTGCTATGTGGTCGTTTTTTCGGAAGCCATGCGGTAACGTAAGTAAAATCATAATGCAAAGACCCACTTGATTGGAATAATTAATCAGCAGCGAGATCGTGATGTGTAATAGTACTGGTGATGGTCGGTAGCTGACTACTGTAATTTACTCTTTTATTGTAATTTGCGTGCTTATATAAATGAGAGGGCGCTGAAATCAGAGTGAGACAAGGCGACAGCGCTGTGGCATGACGTAGGCCCCCAGCCTGAGGATGGGGTGCCGGGAGGGGGCCAGGTCAGTGGCTTGCAGGCCGCTGGACAGATTTTTGTTATTGCCACTGCTCGGCATCCGAAGCATTGCAGCAAAGTCAGGTAAGATATCCTGTGCATAAGGACCCAGAAGCGAGTATTTTTGCAAGCCAGAAGGGTAATGAGAAGGACCACTGTTTTTACTGACTGGTTCCGGCGGAGGTTCGATTCCTCCCTCGGGCATGGGTGTGTGTGTTTGTCCTTAGGATAATTTAAGTTAAGTAGTGTGTAAGCTTAGGGACTGATGACTGCAGCAGTTAAGTCCCATAAGATTTCACACACATTTGTACATTTGTTTTTAGTGAAGTCCAAAATGGCGCTATTGTAAAGCGGAGAAAGCTGTGTTTCCTCCGGAAAGAGAGATACTGTAGAAGGTACCTCAAAATTGGAGTGGGGATCCGCAGTTTTGGGACGCTTTGAAGGCATGAGACTCAGCGACGAACGTTGACTTCACAAAAACCAAATGTTTATGCTACATAAGAACTTCCAGATTAAAAGGAGAAATTCGATTGTGCCGTCCTAAATGGTAGGACGCGTGTTACTGGTTAAGTGCCTAAAGAGTAGCCCAGGGAAGGGGACAGCGTTTTCTAAGGAGCATTTTTAGCAGTTGGCATTCTGAAGACTTATAGCCCAGCCAATACAAACACACTAAACATCGAAAATGCGGAAATGCTAGTTTTCCTTTTAGCGAAGACTTCGCACAAAATTACTTTTCTGTAGGTATCTCTTGTCGCTTCTTCGCCTAGAGCCTCCACCGCATAACTTCGTCTCTGCTAGGCCAAAATGGCGAAAGAAGATGTATCGAGGGACTTAGAGAGATTTCAGGCTGATCTGCACTTAGCCATTGGCGACGGTCGTTGGTGTGCTGCCAATGACTGATTCTGCATCCACTTCATCCTCCAGCTACAATTTACCATGGTGAAATTGATCTGCAACCGTGAGAAGGTGCTTAGGTACATTAAAGCCTTTTTATAGAATGTTATGGCTTCAAGCGTCACTTTGAAGACTGCATTCAGATTCAATGACCAGCTTGCTTTCAGTTCCAACCACAGGTTCAACTCACTCCCTTCTTTGCTACTATCAATTGTGACTGTCACACACCAACTTCACTACTGCAATTGTTTCATTTACTTGGGTAGTAGCTTCTTACACCAGACACTTTTATCAGATTTGCAAAGATTTTGCTGAGATAAGATTATCATTGTTTGTCAAATTTTCTCTTTAATGGAATAAATCGAATTCATTATGAATTTTGTCACGTTTAATTCCTAATTCGTTATTTTGAACGATGAATAATCAAGAAATGGTAGATACAAGGCCCAATTTCCACATCTCCAGCTCAAATCACGCGGCTGTAAACTAGCAAAAGCTTTCTTCAATGAAAGACCTCTCCTGTTGTCAGATATCGATGTGGAACTGAAGAAGAGGCCCTTCGAACTGCGTTTGAAATATGGTGTTACCGAAAAATGTTACAAATTATGTGAACAGATAAAAGTACGAATAAAATAATAAGTGAGGAAAGAAGCCTATGGAAGATGCTGAGCAGAAGAAGGGACAGGTTAGTGGAAGATATGGTACGCACCCAGGAATGAGCATTTGAGGGAGAAGCATGTAGTAGGAGTGCATCAAAACTAGAATATGCAAAACAGATTGCAGAGGATGTTTTGCACAGTAGTTACGTAGAGGTGTATAGATTAGCACCATATAGCAAGAAATGGAGAGCATCGTCAAACTTTACTTATCTTACTTTTTTACTTGACCTTCGGCTTGAGTACACAATTAAGCTATCGAAAATTACAATATTCTATGAATTTTCGAGAGAACTGCCGGATGTCAATAAACTGCTGCCACGGTATTTCGGCACGTAGTGTTTTGGCGATATTCAGCTGCTTACTGGTTACACAATTACGCTATGCAACCTTAAACTATCACACTATTTAGCTATGAACAATTACAAAAAGACTGAATATATTTTTAAACGTAGAAGTGAACATAATACTTTTAAGTAACCAAACAATATTCCCCCACTTTTGGCAGAAAAGGAAAAGTTTTTTAATTTCCAACCACAGATGTACTAATAAATATTTTTCTACAAAAAGTGATCACAAACAGGTTCGTGAAGTCACTACTCTGAAACGCAAACAGTTTTATAATTAATGGTCATGTCGTGGTCATATTTCAAAAATGCTAATTAAAACTTGTCAGACACGTAAGAATTGTCTTAACATTCTTTTATTAGAAGACCAGCAGTCCTTGTAGGGAATGATACTGTTGCCTTCATTTTCTATTTCATGTGGCTATGATGGATAGGTTACGTATCCCTCTACTACCACACAATCTGATGATGTCCCAAAAGGGTAATGTGCGTCATTGATATTAAATACTTTCTTAACCAAGATTGTTTCTATTCTGAAATAATTCGAAACTGGTTGCTGTAGTACTCTTCCACAGTGGACTGCACTAATTTTAATGCCCTAAGCTTTTTCAGTTCTGAGAAGACTTGATCTGTAGGTCGCTGGCACTCAGAACAAGCGGAGATAAAATGATTAATATCTTCAACGTCTGAATTTCTGTAATCATAAGTGTTTGAATTTTTTAGTATTGAGCGAGCAGGGAAGCGGCCGCGATTAGCTCTCAGCCCAGTGAGCGTAGAGATAGCTCTGCGGTGTAAGATTTACTTTCGGTTGGTTTTGATTTGTCCACGGAGTTGTATACTGAGCATTTTCGGCTTCGACTCTAAAATTGTTTTCTTTTGTAATCCCTTTTCCAATAACAGAAGCAGCCAAAAGGAAACAAAATCGAGGGCGCTATTTTCGCCAGCGGCGGACAACGAGTGCGCAGGAAGCTGCATCAGCCGTCAGATAGGCTGGGCTGGCGAGCGTGGAGCTCGTAAATTGGAAGGATTTCCTCCGCTCACTTCAGTTTTCGCATCCCCCAAACCCCTGGCCGAGCGCCCTCGATCTTTTTCGCCGCCCGTCCTGAGAACAGCCATCAGGTATCAATTAGTGATTGTCATTTTCCTGCGCATTTCCGATTCGTATTTCGTTTTCATATCAGTTTTTAGATGGGGTTAGGCTTTTGCCTAATTTTCTCGTCTGCGACGCACGGCGTGCGAGGCAGGGGAGAGGAGGGAAAAAAAAAGAGAGTGCGAGCCAGGGGGATTGCGAGAGAGGGCAGACAGGGAGCGGCGCTGCGACAGAAAAGAGTTCCCCTCATATCAGGAGCGCCAGAAAGAACGGCTGATTGTTGCTGGTGATGAATCAGAATTGAATATCCTTCGCCGGACGGAAATGAGCGCTATACAGAGGACGCTGCCGCCGAGCTCCTGGGCCCGTATTTAACCGGCGGCAGGGGGGCGGCCGAGCAAGGACACTGCGCTGATATTTTTGCGCGCCCCAGACCTAAGAACGAAATTGCCCCGACGCAGAGAGGGTGTCCGCCGCTGAGGGGCGTTGCTGCATTCCCGGAAACGACGATAATGTTTCATTACGGGGCCTCCCCAACGGCCGCATGGCCGCTCTGAAGGGGGTCACTGATTGTTTCCTTGGGGTTGGCTCGCGCGAATTTGTCGTGGCGCAGTACTTCAGCGCTTGCACCGTCATACAACAGCGCCTAAGCTTCAAGTATTACAGTGTCGACAAAAAAGATGAAGCACCCATTAGACACGGTCGGATGTTAACGTAACATCTTACACGTTCACACCGTCGGCGGGGATCTAAATGATATGAGTTTGTAGTTTTCTGTGACGGGTAGGACGGGAACCGGAGTGCGCTACTGTTCGTCTTTGGTGCTGTTACCAGGCCTGGTTGGGTATACAGGAGGAGTCAGGAGGAAACGTACACACTGGGTGATGATGGTACTGGTGATTCTGAAGACTAAGAGCTTCAAATGAACGAACGCCCTTATCTTAACCGTACCAGACATATAGCTGTTTGAAAATCATGGGAGTCAGTCGTGCTGAAAGTACATACGACGTCGTATTGCCAGAGCAATATCCTCTCGGTATTGTGGTGTCACATTTTGATACCATACTCCCTTAAGACGGTTATCTGGAGCAACTAGACCGATGAGTTGGTCATCAACAATACCGCACTACACGTTCACTGAGAAACGTCGGTGAAAATTTGTTCCCACAGTAACGTGCATTTTCAGCTGCCCATACGTGAGAGTTGTGCGTGTTATTGATGCCGTTGCGCGTAGATGTTGACCCGTCAGTAAACAGAATACGTGGAATACAGCGTTCCATGCGACTGAGATCAGCTACACAGTAGCTGTCTGCAAGAGCTGCAAAATGCATTGCAGTTGACGGTGGAATTTTGGAAGATTTTTGTGAGGAAATACACACAATTTAACAGTGTTAGATTACGGTCATCTGCATTTGTGGAGGAGGAGGAGGAGGAGGAGGAGATTAGTGTTTAACATCTCGTATTCAGCGAAATCATTGTAGACGCAGCTCAGTCTCGGGTTAGGAAAGGATGGAGAAAGAAAGGGGTCGTCGCCCTTCGAAGGAACCATCGCGGTATTTGCCTCAGGCAATTTAGGGAAATTATCGAATACCTACATCGGGATGGTCGGACGCTAGTCTGAAACGTCGTCCTTCCGAATGAAAATCACTGTGCTAATCACTGAGCTACCCCACTCGGTCAACATTTGCCCTATTCCCCACCGCTTTCATTATTTTCCCCTGAACCTGTTAAGAACGGGACATACGTTCATTCGACTTTTTTGTTCAGAATCGCTAAAATTATCACCCCTCGAAGTATGTATGTACCCTTTCTTCCTGACTCACCCTGTATAAGGGACGCGAACAACGTTATATGATGAGTGATCACTTTGAACGACACGTAGATGCCGCGCACTTGGGTGAGACACTGACATGACCAACTGACAGTCTGAAAGAGACCTCCTTTCGTTCGACTGGTCGAATCTTGTAGTAACCAGACATACGGAGCATTCGGTTGTGACAGTGGCCCAATATTGGACTGCAGGGTAAGGTGAGGTCAGACGTACTCTTCGTTAAGGTTCCGGTCGACCACCACAAGAGAGAATCGCCACACTGTGCACAAAGCAATGTCTTCATAACTGCGCCTGCCATCTGAGAAAATGTACTGGATTCACTGCAACATCCTGTGGCGTACTACCATCATTGGTCAGAGGCTAGTAGTAGCTGGGCTATGGAATAGCCGTCCCATGCGTAACCTCCTGTTAACACCAAACGCAGACAGGTACCTTCAGAGTGGTGGCGTGACAGGGAAGCATGGACTATTGATGAATGGCGTCGCACTGTGTTCGGCGATGTGTGGCGGTTCTGCACAACTCCAGATGACGACCGTCGGCTTGTATGGCGATGACCAGTGGAGAGATCCCGCACTTCCAACGCTTTTTGGGGGCACGACGGTGCCGCTCCTTACTTCGTGAAGTGGTGAGCAGTATACCTCCAGCACAGGGTTGGTAGTGACTGAGGAAACTCTGTCGGCACACTTGTACGTGACTCGACATCCAGTGTTAGCTCTCACGCGACAGCATCGTAATAGCATTTTTCAGCAGTACGGTACTCGTCCGCACATGTCACGTGCCTCTATGAACTGTCTGCGTGATGTTGAGGTACTCCCGTGACCAGCGAGATCTCCAAACCTGTCACCGGTAGCTCATGTGTCCGTCCAGCTCGCACGTTATTGCGAAACATCAGATACCCTATCAACCCGTGAAGCTTCATTTCGTTTCCTCCCCCACTTTTAGGTTCTTCGCTTTTTTGTCAGGCAGGATATTTCTCAAACGGTATATCGAGGGCGTTAGACAACAATGTAAGGCCTAGTCATGAAACAATGGGCTTACAAGTGTGTCCACTACAAGTGCGGGAAACGAAAGGGAACAGTTAAAGAAAATGAAAGAGAAATGCAAAATGCTTGTCCACAACAACAAAACAACGAAGAGAGTGGCAGTCGATCAGACACTGAAGGTCACACCCGCAGCATGCAGCCCACAGGCGCTAAGCGTTGTGATTCGACCGCCTCATAGCTTTGTTGCCACACTGCTGGGCGAGCTGCGCCAGCTGAATGTTCAGTGTGTGTAACCTTGCGGTATTTCGGAATCGACTTTATTCCATACAAAGAGTGCAATTACGTCTGCAAAATCTCTAGACCTGAGCATCTGTTTTGATTCTCGAAGAAAGGGTGTAAATGAAAACTGAAGTCTGCGGAATTTGACGATTTTAACAAAAATTTTGTGCTTAGAACTGCACTTAGACACAACGACCGATGAGAGTATCCGACGGCTAGAAAAATAGAGGGTGATATCGGTGAACAAATTAATTCTTTTCCTCCATTCCTCCGGTCTTTCTCGTCTCTGCTCATGTGGTTTTTAATTCAGAAAACATAATGACGGACAAAAAATTTTAATGGGTTAATGGAATGCAGAGACATAGCAGGTGCAGATACGACGTTTCGTGTGTAATTCACGTTTTGCTTGCTGAGGACAACAGTCTAGTTCTATACTTCGATAAAAGTTGGGTTTCACAGAACCATAGCCGCCGGCCGGGGTGGCCGAGCGGTTCTAGGGGCTACAGTCTGGAACCGCGCGGCCACTCCGGTCGCAGGATCGAATCCTGCCTCGGGCATGGATGTGTGTGACGTCCTTAGGTTAGTTAGGTTTAAGTAGTTCTAAGTTCTAAGTTAAGTCCCATAGTGATCAGAACCATTTGAACTATTTTTGGAGAACCATAGCCAAAAACATATTTTTTGCGACTTCAACGGAAGTAGTGGTCTTAAAAGTATCTACAGTTACATTTATGTGGTGTATACTGGCAATTTTGGAATTAATTGTCTTGGCGAGGTGTCAGTAAGAAAAGCAAATAAAAAATTTCGGGAGGTAGGAAATATTCTCGGTCGCATTAAGAGGAGCCGTCGGAACATAAATTCTGGCGGCGGCACGCAAGCACTTGCGCACGGAGCCTCTCGCAGATAAAATGCATTCACGGGAGACAAGAGTGATGTTTCAGATGTTACCAAAATTAATTTTGTACTTTTATTAACAACTTTCTCGCTGACATTTTTCGTTACACAGGAGGAAGAGTTTCACGCCATATAATATTCTACTTTTTATCTCGAAACAATTTTATGTTTCCACGAGAAAATATGTATCAGATGCATACATAAACTTTCGAAATGTTCGTATATTTTTTTCGATCGAAATATGTCAGTGGTTATGTTTTATCAACAGATTGAAAATTTCTTCAAAATTTCTTGTAACGTTAGTTTCTACTTTTTTCTGGTTGTAGCTGGCAAAAATACTGGCTACTGGAAAGTACAGCGTTAAATTCCGGGCTTAAAACAGTGATTTATACTATTTTTTTTTTGGAATAATCACAAACCGGCAATGTCCTAAGACAGTGAGATGACCTTGAGCTGCCTCTTTTCGTGACAGCCTTTTACAGCAGTCGCAATTCATACTGAATAATAATCCGGAAATTTTAGATTAAACAGCAGTTAATTCCATGTGCTTGATAGCAACACGATATCCTAGGCCTAAGGGCAGAAAGATATATTGCCGTGGATGGACGTTACTTTTACTTTTCCTATGAACAAGCTGTCCAAATTTCAGAAAGTATGCGTTTCCGAACTGTTGTTTATTGGCCCTTTTTTATCTTGTTTCGATTAGTAGCAGCATACTTCAAATTATTGGACACCTTTTAACACCTTGTATATGCACCAACGGGAAAAGCGTCATAACATGTTACCTCATGGCAATACGTATTCCCGAAAGAGCCCTCGGTTAACAAAATTTGCGTACCGCTAGCGCGGCAGCTGTGTATGTTCGTGACGTCAGAGAATAAACAGAGGGGAAGTGTGAGCAATTTTCGCAGCCTATAAGCCACGCTGTGCTTACGCCCCCGCCTCTCGTCTTGGGAAAAGGAAACACAAGCCAGGACGCCAACGACAGCGCCACTTGGCGAGAAACGCCCGCGAGGACAAGGAGAATAATAGCGACGAAAGGGGCGGGCTCTTTCGGCGCCGGAGGAAAGAATGCCGGCAACAGTTTAGACGTTTAGAACAACAAAGGCGGCCGTGCGGGTGACAGGCCGCAAATTAAAACAGCGGCGCCGGGGCCCTAATCTTTTCCCCGCGGCCCCCGCCCCCGCCGTCAGAGCCGGTTCATTGTTACCGTGGCGAGTCTTTTGTCGCGGTCTGCGAGACGCCATTGTGCACGCTGATTGCCGCGGTCACCGCAAATTGTCCTCCGTGCCTCCTGCGTGCCGCCTGCGCTGGCCCGTGTCTGCAAGTAGCTCCCGGTGCTCCTCGGTCGTATAAAGGAGCGCATGTATCTGCCATCTACACAGATACTCCGCAAGCCACCGCACGGTGCATGGCGGAGAGTACCCTGATACCTCCTGCCACACAGCTCGCTGGAGACTGATATGTGTAGGACTGGCAGGCCCGGATCAGGGGGAGAGGGAGGGGGGCAAACCGGGGTATCTGCGCGAATGCGGGACATTTGCCACCCCGGACATTTGCCGCGCCAGACATTTGCCACACTTGCCCCTTCGCCAGGTAGCTTGAGTAGCGATCCCTCAGGTAAGGGACGCTCTTCCCCGCACTACCTCTGTCCGCTTTCAAACCGCCGTCTCCACATCTTACTCGATACAACCAGTACGTAAGGGACCTTCTTCTTCGACATCTTGGCCAAATACAGAGCTTCTTTTCCGAAATCGAAATATTTATAACTTTTGGGAAACGAAAGCAATACCGCCAAGAATAAATATAGATTCCTCTGTCTGTTCGGTAGCTTCCTTTCACGCTTACTGATTGCGATAGAAACAGTCCATCGGCATGGGAGCAACAAGAAAGGAACGAAGAAACGAGAATGCAAATGTACGTTAATCATTTCTTTTTTATCACTGCATTTGTGCCTACTTTAATTACTACAACTGCATACCCAAAAGACACTAGGGAAAGAATAAATGGGTTTGTGAATGTTTGAAAAGAAGAACGACATACTCCATATTAATTTACTCTCTAAAAACATTAGTTAATAAAGTGTAGTGGGACAATGTTCAAAACAACTGAAAACACGTTCACTAAATAGAGATAAGAACATCTATGATTGACATGTCATCTAAAGTCGACTTACAATTTTAAAATGTTAGAAATAAGGAAATGAGGTAATACAGAATGCTATGCTTTGTAACGTACGTTGTTGTTCTACATTGTTTAGCTCTGGTATTTACAGGGTCACAGAGAAAGCATCTTAGGTTCTGGAGGGAAAAGTCGTAATTGTAATTATCTGCGCTACAGCAGAAACAAGAAGGACGACTTAAGGAAAAATAATGTGAGCTCACTATCGACTTTGAAGCAGATAGTTCCCATACTAAGCCTAGTATGGGCAGAGGCTATACTCGACAACCGAAATAAATTAATAACTGGCTCCTTTTACCGACCCCCTGTCTCACATGAAATCCTTTGCTGAACAATTCAAAGAAAAGAAAACTTGAGTCTCATCACAAATAGGTACCCTACTCATACAATTATAGTTGGCAGTTACTTCAATATACATTCCCCATGATGACAAAAATACATTTTCATTCCCTATTGCAAATAGAAAACAACTTCCGTAATTGTTCTAAATGCTTTTTTAAAAACTATTTTTAACAATTAGTTGATGAGGCCATTCAGATTGTAAATGGTTACGAAAACACACTTGACCTCTTAGCCACAAATAATCCTGAGCATCACGACGGATACAGGGATTAGTGAACACGCAGTCGTAGAGAGGCTCACTTCCGTAACAAAGAAATTCACGAAAACTAAACGCGAAATATATCTATTTATAAAAGCAGCTAAAAATTCAGCTGACGTCTTTCTAAGAGATAGTCTCCAATCCTTCCAAACTATGTAAATGAAATCAAAATATCCACGGGTATGCTGCCGGTCTATAGTGTCCAACGGGCCCGTTGGACACTGTAGACCGGCAGCATACCCGTGGATATTTTGATTATCAAATACGCCGGGAGAAACTCAAGAATAATGTGTAAATGAAGACTATATGTGGCTTAAGTTCAAAGAAATAGTATCAACAGCACTCGAGATATTCATACCAAATAAATTAATAAGAGACGGAATTGATCCCCCATGGTACACAAAACACGACAGAAAGCTGTTTCAGGAACACCGCAAAAGGCACGTATAATTTAGACGAACGCAAAATCTCCAAGACTGGTGAAGTTTTACTGAGGCTCGAAGTTTGGTGCGGATTTCAATGCGAGATGCATTTAATAGTTTCCACAACGAAACTCGCTCTAGAAATGTGGCGGAAAATCCAAAGAGATACTGGTCCCATGTTAAGTAAACCAGTGGAAAGGCTCAATAACCTACCTTTACTGCGCGACAGCGGCGGTAATGTTACTGATGACAGTGCCATTAAAGTGTAGTTAGTAAATGCATTTTCCGAAGTTCCATCAGCAAAGAAGACGAAGTAAATGTTCCAGAATTCGAAATGAGAACAGCTGCAAACATAATTTAGAAGTAGATATCTCTGATGTTGCAAAGCAACTGAAATTACACTGTCAGTGACAGAGGAAATGATCAAATATCTTTTCAAAAAGTCTCTAATGTATAAGAAAAGTAGGTCTAATACTTTTGTTTCTGATGTTCTTTAGTAACAATTAATTTTCAGAAGTAAGCTCCTTGTTTTTACTGACCTGTTTATAGATAATCAACAATTTAATCAAGAAATTTTAATTTTTAAAGGACCATATCTAAATGTACTTAAGTAGATTTACATCTACTATAAATGCTTGCAGCTAAACTTAAATAAAAAATATTTGAGGTGCCAAAAGTCTACCTTAGCATCAGATCAGTTTTGGGATGTCAATTTTAGGTGCAATTCAAAGGTTCAGTTCCCATTTTCTTTTACGAAAGCGTATACTATCAGTTTAACAAACCATGATATTTTTGGTGATAGTTGCGATTCTGAAGCTTCAGAAAATTATTTTAGAACTCACAATTATTTAATAGTATGGCCATAATATTGGAAGGCAGAAAAAAGTTATCTTAACGTGACAACAATAGGGATACTTTAGTGAGGCTTGAAACACTTTTTAATTTTTACATTAAAGGCTGATTCGCATCACACTTTGCACAGGCTTTGGACAGTGAAAATGATAAATGACCCTCTACCATTCTCGCGTGTAAAATCAGCCTAAACACGCTGAACTAATGTACAGTCTATTTACAATTACAACTTAATATTAGCTCCGATAATGCTGCTTCAATGTTTTAATAATTTTATGTCAGTAACCTGCGAGGACTCGGTGGTCTTCATAGTTATTAATACATTATTTTTAACGTATTTTAGCCCAGTTTCTGAATATGGGCAATGGCTTTCAAGCAAGGCCTAATGTTGCCAGTCTCTTCATAATTCTTTATGATTCTCTCTATCCTGTCGTCCAGCTTCAAGTACTTCTTCTTCCTCTTCTTACCTTCAAGATTCATTTCCAATTTCATGTACATACAGTTTGCGAGCTGTGCTTCCTTTTTCAAGCACTCCACCAAATAGTTGATTTTAGGGTGAGGGTTTCCAATGGTGCCTTTTTCCGTAACAGTCCCACATTTCTATTGCGATATCCTCATTCTCTAGCCAGTTATCCACAAAGTAGTCAAAAAATTGAGAGAACCTTCCGTTATCAGGAGCTTCTGCATGAATCTCAATCCATCCATTGCTTACGTCCTCCAGTTTTACAACTGCCAGCGCTGCACCACACATGCTGACGTGAAGTCTTAAATTCTCGTTCTAGCGGTACTCCTCAGTTAGACCGAGAACTCGAGTTCTTCTCCATAAACTCTTCTTCATATGGAAATAGAATCCATTTATTTCAGTTGTGGGAAAAACTTGACGAATGGCCGATATCGCAGCTGCCTCGAAGTCCATCTTTACTTGTTTAGGACACCACTCAGAGACTGCCTGTTTTATCAGACGAAACAGACTAACATATGTGTCTTTCTTCTTATTAGGGAGCAGTGCTAATACAGTAGGAAGAATGTTTGTTTCTTTAATCGGGCCTCCTAAGTCTACGTGTATGGTGTAGATCTGTGCAAACTACTTGCTGCATCTCTTAAATGTTCCATCCATAAAAAAATGGGAACATGTTTTTAAACTTTCTTTTCCTTTGCTTCCACTAAAAATCATTATTCTCACCTCTAATCTATCGTCTTCCAGAAGAAAACTACTGCCATCTCCCATTTTTAACAGATCGTCATGAAGATCCATTTCATAAGAGTTCTTAGGCTCTTGTTGGTTCCCCCACTCTTGAGTCCATTGACGACGCACGGTTCTCTTCATAGATTCTGAATAAGGCATCACTGTAACAAAGTCATAAAATTTATTATGTAGATTTCCCATTTCATCCCCGTATATCTCCGATAACTGTGTACTTTCTTCTCGAGACCTTCTCTTCGCTCTTTCCACTTGCTTTCTCACTTTCAGAGCCACATCGTCAGGTGGTCCACAGAGATGTTCTAATACGTTCAACACTTCTCCGTTGCTCGAAAGCAGCTTTCCCTTGCAATGATCCGCTTTTCGGCGTGAGCACATCCATGTAACAACGCCTTCTTTAGATTCCTTCTGTTTAAGATACGCGTAACCTTTGTAATAAGCAGGAGGCCTGCCCTTGTTCGTTGTAACAACTTCCATACTGATGGTCACGTTATGAACTTCGAAAGCAAACTGGGTGGGCGGGTGAGCAGGAAGAGGAGGAGGAGGAGGAGGAGGAGGAGGGGGAGGGGAGACAAGGGACCGAACCCTTCGGAGCAGGTAAAACTGTAGCAAATGTCCGGCGTGGCAAATGTCCGGACACCATCTGCGCCGGGCGGCAATTTCAGGGGCGCCAAATGATGTTGTTTTAGAACATTTATGAACGCATCCTAAGTTAATTTCTGAACGAATCTTAAGTTGATTTTTGAATGCGTGCATGGTGTACGTGATGTATCTGCCAGGGCAAGCCCCGTCGCATCAAGAAATAAAAAACTTTCCCGCAGACAAAAGGGGACGGGATCTATACGAGCTGAGCCGAATAAACCCAAACAGGTGAATATCAATCGTTGTTTCTTTATGTGGTTGATTGGGTGTGCGAACGAAGAGATGTTACGATTATTAGCGAAATCCGTAGATTTAGACTGCCACAGTGGAATAAACGACTAAAAGGATTAACAGGTACTTGTAAGGAAGATTACAAATTATCTTCCAGGTGTATTCAAGAAAATGAAATTTTGACAGCCAATTTTTGCCAAATCGCTACACTACTAAGGGCCAGTTGTACAGACCCCTGTTAGCAGCCGCTTAATTTCTATTCTCGGAATAGCACGGAAAACGCGTTGTACGAACACGTAATAACGCCTAACCGGAGAATAAACGAGGAATAACTGAAACGGTGATTCTGGCAGGGCTCGCGACCCTTTTCAACCCCCTGGGGTATATAAAATTGCGCGCAGTTCTGGTAACGTTTATATTGGAACAAAGAAAAGAAGTGTTAATACCCACCTAACTGAACACAAACGGACACACCGACAAATCGGCTGTGGCGGGACATATTTTTGAAGACGGTGATCAAGAAATAAAATTTATTGAGGCAAGCGTGTTAGCCAAGGTACCGCATTATTATGCACAGAGAAGCCATACAGATTTATAAACACCACAATAATTTTAACATAAAAGAAGTCTTTAAGTTAGATAAGATATGGCAGTCGACTTCGTACCAACGATGTGACAATCGATTACCTTTTATCAAGAGTAATGACGTTAGTCAGAGGTAGTTTTACTGTCGACTGCACGTGACGAGCTTGAGTTTCGTTCTTTGTAGTTTTTTCGTTCGACGCTTATTTCGTGAGATATTTGGCCCGGTTACTATCAATGGACCACCCTGTATATAAACGGGGCCTTCACGGCTCAGCAGCAAGTCGCTGATTCACCTCGGAAGATGTTACTAGCAGTTGGCAACGAAACGTCAGGAGGAAGAATTTCTACTATTCGACCACGGCCTCTTAGCCCGGAGTTTTAATTAATCCAGCGGATAATGTTTTTCTGCTTTCCCTGTATGCGGTGTAAATCTTCAATATGGTACCTCTTCAAACACAAACACTTCGGCCACCTTGGTTACGGAAGCACGACCTTACGTGCACCAGCAGTTTGCCACGTTCAAATTCATTATCTCCGACATAATGCACCCACAACTGTGCAGAACGCAATTCTGACCCGGACTGACACTTGCAACTTATTGAGGACGTTCCACAGGTGCCTTTGATGATATAATTCACAACGCAACGTGCAGAATTGACTTGCGTGCATTTCTCACGGTATTTCCACATTTTAGTCCAAAATGGAGGCTCGCTCTTCTTTTGCAGGTAGGCTTGGTGATGCTGTTAGACACCGGTGTTTCCTCAAGTGGTTAAGTCCTAACAATAAATCTCTTTCCAGATTTCACGCGACAGTCTATGAGTACAGATTGACGCTCGTACAGGGAATTTTATTTTATTTACCCTTTGGCTACATCACGAACAAATAATATTACTATTATCTCAAACTACAAACAAATATCCAAGTCATTAATATAGTCTACTGGTCTCTCTGTAATCAACAGGAACTCTGTTGGGTAGCCAGGGAAAGCCCTCCGAGGACATTCTTGAATTACATGATGAATAGTCTGCTTTTCAGCACCACAGCCACAATGTTGTGAAGTTTTTTCTTCCACTTGTGGAAAGGGGCTGCACACCTTCCAGCATTGTTTCTCATACGGTTAAGAACCTTCCGGATCTTTCGTGGCAATTGAAACCCAGGTGGCTTGGTCGGTATGCACGGTATCTTAAGTTGTTCTGTCGTAGCTTTAATCGGAACCAACTCCCTTGCGGTTTCCGTGGAACATGGATGGGGGGGGGGGGGGGGGCAGGAGCAAAGTCTACATTTGCTTATCTTGGCAACTGTTCTTAATAGATTTCGTTCGTAACCGGGCAACCAGATAACTCTGGAGATCTCTTCGTAAATATTATATCACATGTGAGAACATGAATGAGCATAGCGCGTGACGGGGCATCGGCAGCAACGGGCCTCTACACCTTGGTGGTAGCTAATCCAACAATTGGGTAGAGTTTGTCGGCGGGAGTTGGCTTCATACATCCCGATAGGATTCTTTGACTGTAGTATCAACTTGGTTGGTGTGAGCAGATGCAAGCCGCACAGGTGGGGCTGACACTTGATAATACGAGTAGTAAGTGTTGACGTGTACACTGCAGGAAACTACACTTCTCATTTGTTAGTGAATGCAGTACTCTTCTATAAAAATACTTTCGTCCTGTTCTTCGGAATATTAAAAGCACATTGCACCAAGCACTAGTAGAAGCATTACCATGTTCCACATAACGCTATTTACACTGCGATGCGGCATTGTTTTACTACTTAGCCGTTCCCGACAAGCGCTGAGTGTCTCGTATCCTTGCTGGCGAAATTGACCGGCTCGAATAAAATTATAATCGCTGGGCGCGCTACTTAAATTTTGAATACCGGGTAAACAGGATGACAGTACGCTCACAAAGTGACTGACATAAACGTCTTCCGCAGAGTCTGCAAGCACATGTAACACACGGATAAAATGTTCTCGGTTAACTTGATGCGTAAAATCCTGATAAAATCCGATGCTTTCGAAGACTGTCTCCACTGTCGTCGTCTGGGACAAAGCCTGTCTGCCGTGGAATCGGTGAGAGGCTCATTCTTATGCTCAGAGGGCTGGTACATACGGAAACAAAAGTAGCAGAAGAAGACTTCACATAGTTTTATCGCCTGTTACGAGTGATAGCGCTGCACGTCTTTCTGGACGCTACAATAATCGTAAACTATGGCAGCAGAGGACCGTGCTCGTTCAGTCCGATGCCGTCCTCTGGCCATAAAACAACGTTCCACTTCATGTAATAATTATCATCTCCATGATTACAGTCAGATTCACGAACGCCGGTGGTTTGCGCAGGCCAGTGCACGGACGGAGCTGTTGTCGGTTTCAAGTGACAGTTAGGTACACGCATACACGTGCTTTACGCCTGAAGAAAGCGTTTATCCTGCAAATTATTTCTCTCGCTGGTTTATTGCAGAATGTCTCGCTCTCCACCACCGTCAGCGGTGACAACTCGCAACAAAGGGAATAAAAACTATCTAAATAACTCGTACTGCCTACGATGTTCGCAGCAGAGCTCTCAGAACACAACTGAAAGCTCATTGGCTATTGGAGAAAACGACGTGCGCGAAACAAGGCTAAACTCGACCGCCATCGTTCGTGACTTCCATTATAGGCGACTGTGGCGGGGCACGGTTGACTATGTAATGGCTTGGAGGGACATCAGAACTTGATTTTCAGTGTTCACATAGACAGTGACCGAATTTAAAAATCTAAAATGCTGACATAATACACTCATTAAGAGGTACAATCTTATGTGGAAGGTGTAACACAGTAAACAAGTATTACACTTAAAAACTGTGTATAATTCTACATCTACGCCTACATGGATATTCTGCAAATCACATTTAAATGCCTGGCAGAAGGTTCATCGAAACACCTTCACAATTTTCTATTACTCCAATCTCGTATAGCGCGCTGAAAGAACGAACACCTATATCTTTCCGTACAAGCTCTGATTCCCGTTACTTTATCGTGGTGATCGTTTCTCGCTATGTAGGTCGGTGTCAACAAAATATTTTCGCATCCGGGGGAGAAAGTTGGTGATTGGAATTTCGTGAGAAGATTCCGTCTCAACGAAAAACGCCTTTCTTTTAATGATGTCCAGCCCAAACCCTGTATCATTTCAGTGACCCTCTGTCCCATATTTCACGATAATACAAAACGTGCTGCCGTTCTTTGAACTTTTTCGATGTACTCCGGCAGTCCTATCTGGTAAGGATCCCACAACGCGCAGCAGTATTCTAAAAGAGGACGACAAGCGTAGCGTAGGCAGTCTCCTTAGTAGATCTGTTACATTTTCTAAGTGTCCTGCCAATAAAACGCAGCCTTTGGTTAGCCTTTCCCACAGCATTTTCTGTGTGTTCCTTCTAATTTAAGTTGTTCGTAACTGTAATCCCTAGGTATTTAGTTGAATTTACGGCCTTTAGATTTGACTGAATTATTGCATAACCGAAGTTTAACCAATTCCTTTTAGCACTCATGTGGATGACCTCATACTTTTCGTTATTTAGTGTCAACTGCCAATTTTCGCACCATTCACATATCTTTTCTAAATCCTTTTGCAATTTGTTTTGATCTTCTGATGGCTTTATTAGTCGATAAACGACAGTCATCTGTAAACAACCTAAGACGGGTGTTCAGATTGTCTCCCAAATCGTTTACATAGATAAGGAAAAGCAAAGGCCCTATAACACTACCTTCGGGAACGCCAAAATCACTTCTGTTTTACTCGATGACCTTCCGCCAATTACTACGAACTGTGACCTCTCTGACAGGAAATCACAAATCCAGTTACATAACTGAGGCGATATTCCATAAGCACGCAATTTCACTACAAGCCGTTTTAGTGATACAGTGTCAAAAGCCTTCCGGAAATCCAGAAATACGGAATCGATTTGAAATCCCTTGTCAGTAGCACTCAACATTTCATGCGAATAAAGAGCTGGTTGTGTTTCACAAGAACGATGTTTTCTAAACCCATGTTGACTGTGTGTCAATAGACCATTTCTTCGAGGTAACTCATAATGTTAGAACACAATATATGTTCCAAAATCCCGCTGCATATCGACGTTAATGATATAGTCCTGTAACTAAGTGGATTACTCCTACTACCTTTCTTGAATACTGGTGTGACCTGTGCAACTTTCCAGTCTTTGGGTACGGATCTTTGTCGAGCGAATGGTTATATATGATTGTTAAGAATGGAGCTAATGCATCAGCATACTCTGAAAGAAACCTAATTAGTATACAGTCTGGACCAGAAGACTTGCTTTTATTAAGTGATTTAAGTTGCTTCAGTACTCCGAGGATATTTCCTTCTACGTTACTCATGTTAGCTGCTGTTCTTGATTCGAATTCTGGAATATTTACTTCGTCTTCTTTTGTGAAGGCATTTCGGAAGGCTCTGTTTACTGTCTTCGATAGTATCTCCATTGCTGTCGCGCAGAGAAGGCATTGATTGTTTCTTGCCGTTAACATATTTCACATATAACCAGAATCTCTTTGGATTTTCTGCTAGATTTCGAGACAAAGTTTTGTTGTGGAAACTGTTATAAGCATCTCGCATTGTAGTCCGCGATAAATTTCGAGCTTCTGTAAAAGATAGCCAATCTTGGGGATTTTGCGTCGGTTTAAATTTGGCATGTTTGTTTCGTTGTTTCTGCCACAATGTTCGGACCCGTTTTGTGTACAAAGGAGGTTCAGCCCCGTCGTTTGTTAATTTATTTGATATAAATCTCTCATTTGCTGCCGATACCATTTCCTTGAATTCAAGCCACATCTGGTCTACACTTATGTTATTAATTTGGAAGCAGATAGTCTCTGAGGAAGGCGTCAAGTGAATTTTTATCTGATGTTTTGAATAGGTATATTTTTCGTTTATTTTTGGAGGATTTGGGGGTTACAATATTCAGTCTCGCTACGACAACCCTGTGTTCACTAATCCTTGTATCCGTTTTGATGCTCGTTATAACTCAGGATTATTTGTTGCTAAGAGGTCAAGTGTGTTTTCACAACCGTTTACTATTCGCTTGGGCTCATGTACTAACTGCTCGAAATAATTTTCAGAGAATGCGTTTAGCACAATTTCGGATGATGTTTTATGGGTACCTCCGGAATTAAACATGTCGTTTCGCCAACATATCGAGGGTAAATTAAAGTCACCCCCTACTATAATCGTATGAGTCGGGTACGTGATTGAAATCAGACTCAAGTTTTCTTTGAACCTTTCAGCAACTGCATCATCTGAATTTGGAGTTCGGTAAAAGGATCCAATTATTATTTTATTCCGGTTGCCAACAATGACATCTGCCCATAGTAACTCACAGAAACTATCTACTTCAATTTCGCGACATGATAAACTACTTCTAACAGCAACAAACACACAATCGCCAACCGCGTTTAGCCTATCCTTTCGGAACACCGTTAGGTTCTACGCAAAAATTTCGGCTGAGCTTATCTCCGGCTTTGGCCAGTTTCAGTGCCTATAACGATTTGAGCATCAGTGCTTTCTATTAGCGCTTGGAGCTCTGGTACTTTCCCAACACAGCTGCGACAATTTATAACTGCTATACCAATGGTTCCTGTATCTACGTTCTTCCTGTGTTCAGCCTGCACACTTTGTGACTGAAGCCCTTTTTGTGTTTTTCCGAGACCCTCTAAACTAAAAAACTGACCAGTTCACGCCACACAGCCCCTGCTACCCGTGTAGCCTCCACCTGCTTATAGTGGACAACTGACCTATTCAGCGAAACCCGAAATCCAACCACCCCTTGGCGCAAGTCGAGGAATTACAGCCCACACGGTCGTAGAACCGTCTGAGCCTCTGATTTAGACCCTCAACTCGGCTCGGTACCAGAGATCCGCAATCGGTCCTGTCGACTATGCTGCAAATGGTCAGCTCTGCTTTCATCTTGCAAACAAGACTGGCAGCCTTTACCACTACTGTTAACCGCTCGAAACCAGGGAGAATCTTTTCTGATCCAAAGTGACACACATCATTGGTACTGAAGTGAGCAACCACCTGCAGTTTACTGCCCCCTGTGCTCTTCATGGCATCTAGGAGGACCCGTTCCACGCCTGGTATTCACAAGGAGTGCACATTGGTTTTCTTTCCCTTCTTGGTAGCCATGTCCCTAAGGGGCCCCATAACTCGCCTAACGTTGGAGCTCCCAACTATCAATAATCCCACTCTCTGTGATTGTCCGGATCTTGCATGCTGAGTGGTTTCCTCTGAAACAGGACAGGCGACAGCATCTGGCTCAGCGACAGTGTCAGCCACTGACAGCACCTGGAACCTGTTTGTCAGACAAGCCGGGGAGGCCTTACGTGCGGCCGTCTGGGAAGTCTATCGCCGCCTGCTACGCGCCAGGGCGACCTCCCACTCGACCACAGGTGATGGGTCAGTGCGAGCAGTAACTGGGATGGCCACGGCTGAGGACCGATCGGAGGACTCGGACGTGCTGAACGTCCGTTGGATCCCCACGGCCGGCCCACAACAGGGTACCCATCCACTGCAGCCTCAAGCTGTGTATCCGAAGCCATCACAGCCTGAAGCTGAGAGCGAAGTTTCACAAACTCAGCTCGCATCCGCACACAACAGTCCCAGTCCCTGTCCATAATAAAGACCGCGGAAAACTAAACAATGCAGATAAACGGACTATCGGCACGTGCTACGCAACTCTACTGTAGACCCTGACGAAAGTCTAATACATTTTTGGATACCCAGACTACACTCATTCAGTCACACTTGGTGACTTGCAACAGACTTTACACATAACTGCAAGTCTTCCATGAAACATTCTCTTGCTGACACTGCCTCCCCTTCCCCCCAACCCTCCCCCCCCCCCCCCCCACACACACACTGTTCATGTAGTAAAACTGCCACATCAGGCATGACGTTGTAATTTGTTACTTCTTTACCAATAACTCTATTACCAACGCATTTTGTAGACAGTATCTACATATACCAGTGAATGAAACTGCAAAATTATTTCATTCTACGAGATATAGTTTAGGAGGTGTATTATTATGGTTTTTCAGTCCGAAGACTGGTTTGACGGAGCTCTTCATGCAGTTCTATCCTGTGCAATCCTCTTCAGCTTCGAATAACTATTGCCACGGACATCTTTCTCAATCTGCTTAATGCATTCATCTCTTGATCCCCGTCTACAATTTTTACCCCCAAACTTCCCTCCAGTACTAAACTGGTGAGCCCTTGATGTCTCAGAATGCAGCGTACCCACCGATCCCTTCCTGTAGTCGTTTTGCGTCACAAATTTCCTTTCTCCTCAATTCTATTCAATATTTTCTCATCACTGCAGTTACGTGATCTAAGCATCAACTCTTCAGCATTCTTCTGTAGCACCACAGTTCAAAAGCTTCTGTTCTCTTGTTGTCTAAACTGTTTATTGTCCATGTTTCAATTCCATACTTACTACACACCATACAAATACCTTCAGAAAAGATTTCCCAACATTCGATATTAACAAATTTCAGAAACGCTTTTCTTGCCATTGCCAGTCTACATTTTATATCATCTTTACTTCGACCGACATCAGTTACTTTGTTGCCCAAATAACAAATCTCATCTATTGCCCGGTTCCCTAATCTAGTCCCCTCAGCATCACATGATGAAATTCTACCATACATCTTAAACACTGAAATGGCTGCTTCTGCTTGAAACGTAGCGCAAATTACCTAGACTATACTCACCCTGTGTTTGATAGTAAGAACACTTAGCGATTTCCAACAAACTTTAAGCAAAGTTTCAAACCTTGTGCTTCCTTCTTTCATAGGTGAATTGAAGTCTTTCTTCTATTACTCAAAGCTTCTTCGCAGTTACCTTTCTTGCACATGTATCGATATCTACATCTATAAACAAGCTCTGCAAGAAACCGTACGGTGCGTGGCGGAGGGTACCCAGTACCACTGCTAATTGTTTCCTTTCCTGTTCCAGTCGCAAATACAGCGAAGGTACGATATTGCAGTGCCTATGTTATTCCGAATGCGATGCAAAGTTCCTTTGGAAGAACTTTGCATCGTATTCGGTATAATACAGGTACTGCAATATCGTATTTATCCCCCGACACAGGCTGAGCGGCTTTGAAGTAAAATGTCTCACCTGTACGGGAATATACGTGATGGATGTTCGAGTACCGGTTGTCGACACATGGTTGACGACATATGGAAGTTTGCGTCTGGCCGTCAGTCGTGCACAGATAGCTAAATGGTAAGGTGAACCTATCGCGATTAGCGGGAAGTCCGGATTCGACTCCCGGTCCGGCACAAATTTTCGGTCTCCGTTACAGATGAACCACGCTTTCCTAAAATCCTCCCAATAAGTCGACCATCCGCCTTCTCTACCACAATCCTCACATGATCGTTCAATTTCACATCGGTTTGCAACCTTACGCCCACATATTTAAACAACGTGACTGTGCCAAGCAGGACACTACCAAAGCTGGTCTACGAACATTACAGTTTGTTTTTCCTACTCACAGGCAATAACTTACGTTTCTTCTACATTAACAGCCAGCTGCCATTCATCTCTCCAACTAGAAATTTTGTGTAAGTCATGTAGTATCGTCCTACAGTCACTCATCTTCGACACCTTCTCATACATCACAGCATCATCAGCAAGCAACCGCAGATTACTACCCACCCATCCTGTCTGCCAGATCATTTGTGTGTATAGAAAATGATAGCGGTTCTGTCACATTTCCCTGGGGCACTCCTGACGATACCCTTTTCTCTGATGAACACTCGCCATCGAGGACAACATTCTGGGTTCTGAAGTGTGCGAGCCACTCACATTTCATACCTTTGTTAACAATTTGCACTGTGTCAAATGCTTTTCAGAAATCCAGAAATATGGAATCTGCCTATTGCCCTTCATCCATAGTTCGCAGTGTATCCCGTGAGAAAAGGGCAAGCTGAGTGCCACAGAATGCTTTCTAAAACCGTGCTGATTCGTGGACATAAGCTTTTCGGTCTATAGAAAATTTATTATAATCGAACTCAGAATATGTTCTAGTATTCTGCTGCCAACCGAAGCCAGGAATATTCGTCTGTAATTTTGTGGGTCCGTTCTTTTACCCTTCTTATACACAGGAGTCATTTCCGCTTTTTTCTAATCGCGTGGGGCTTTGCACTGGGCAAGGTATTCGTAATAACTGCAGGCTAAATAAGGGAACAATGTCGCAGAGGCCGCACAGTACTCTTTGTAAAACCGAGCTGGGATACTATTCGGACCTGGCGACTTGTTTGTTTTTAACTGTTTCTGTTGTTTCTCCAGGCCAGAGATGCTTAATATGTCGTCCATGCGGGACTCAATGCGATGATTAAACGACCCAATGTTTGCACGTCTGTCCTGCATGAACGATTTCTTAAATGCGAAGTTTAAAACTACTTCAACTTCCTCACCAGACTAGTCAACGAGTGACTGGATGGAAGCGTTCGACCGGCTTAGGGACCAAAATTTTCTCAGGTTCTCTGACACATCTTTCGCTAAGATATGATGATGGTAGGAGTGGTATACTTCGCGTATAGAACTTCTGACATGTCTCTATTAAGCTTTGCTTGTCGTCATTTGCGCATTGTCTTTTGAGCCGAGAGTGCAACAGCCTTTACTTGCTCAGCATTTTCCGAACCACGGTGTTTTCCGTCCTTAACGCACTTACTAGGCACCTACTTGTACAGAGCACTATTTACAATATGTTTAAACTTCGCCCATAATTCCTCTATATCCATGATACTGCAACTAAATGATTGCAGTTCATTGTCTAAGTGAGATGCTAACAGCTGCTCATCTGCTTTTTGTAGCAGAAACAATCTCCTAGCTTTCTTGACCAATTTGCTAACTTTCATTACAAAAGAAGCTACTAATATCATCATCACTAATCGTCGTCTCTACACTGATTCCATCGATGAGAGTCGGGCTGTTTGTAGCTATAAGGTCTAAGACACTTCCATTGCGTGTGAGCAGGCTGCTAGCTGCTCAACACAGATCTCGGAAAGCTTATTCAAAAGCACTTCGCAAGAGTGTCTGTCTGCACCCCCTGCAATGAATCCATAAGCGTCCCACTGTAAACTCCGTATTTGTCAGTCCAACTTCTGTGAGCGCCCTTTTCAGAGATTTCCATCGCTCTTCAACTGAACTGTCCATTGTGGTATCCATTACCACAGTCCCTACTGTAGCGCCATGGGAAATCTAAATCTGCCTAACGGGACTGGTATTTGAGAACGTGTCTTTCCAAGAGTCCAGAGTCGCCTCTACGCATCGTTACAATCAAAATAGTTTCTTTGCCTACTGAATGCCGACGGATATCACGTTTAGGCTAACACGTCAAGGGAGTGCCGTCCCGGATTGCGACGGCAGCCATCCGGGGAGATTATTACGGCAGAATAAGATTTGCAGCCGGAGCGGGGGGTCTCCGCTTTGCCAAGTTCCGGAGTGCGGCGTGGCGACTTGCGTACGGGACGGGACAGGACGGCCTTCCGGACAGCCACAACCGCCTCCTCCTCCCTTCCCCGCCCCCTCCCCCTGCCCCACCCCCCCAGCCACCTCCTTTGCCCGGCCCCCATCACTCACGCCCACGCAGACACTCGACGTCATCGCGCGCGCCAACTTGGCGCAGCCAATTTCCCTGCCACAGTGGCAGCTGTCACGGGCAAGCCATGCAACTTGCCTCCCCTTCCCTCGGCCCGCGCCGCCATCCCTTCTCTTCTGCGTCTCGAGACTCCCTCTGGCGCGCGTCTCGGCTGCGCAACTCCGCAGACGCCGTACTTCTTGTTCGACTTGTTCAATGGCGCGCCGGCCCGGGCCGCCTGGGGCGGGCACATTGTACGCTCAAAGTCCCGCACCCCCTCCGGCCGTGTTTAGCCTCACATTCATAGAAAGCCAGCCGCGATAATTAACTGCTGTTTTGCCCCTCCTTCCGCTGTTTAATTCTCCCAATTATTGTTGCGACCTTTTCTGTTCCCTCCATTCACGAGAGTTATTTAAGATTACGCAACTTTCGCGGGAATTACTTCCTCATTTGAGACTACTGTTCTCCGGGCAGTTCTCCGGAGAGATTGCTTGGAAATTTCTTGCCCTGTCTTCATTACTTGTGTCATATCTCACTGTAATTTTTATGTTGCATCTAGAAGAAACTCCAGGTGTGCCCCAGGGAAGTGTGTTACGAACGCGCTGTTCATGTTTATATTAATTACTTTGCAGACAATATCAATAGTAATTTCGAATTTTTCTGTTTGTGAAAAGGTGCACAAATATTCTATTAGAACTTGGTCGGATTTCAAAGTAGTGTAAAGATTGGCAACTTGGTTTCAATGTACAAAAATGTATAATTGTGCGCGTTACAAAACGAAAATTATGTTGTGTTGTATATTACATTCAGGTGCATAATTGGAACTGGTCAGTCTCGATGTAAGTATTTATGGCGATATGGAATGGGTACAATCGCCTAGGTTTACGTGTAGGTAATGCAGGTGGCAGACTTCGATAAAACACTCAGGAAATGCAATCGGTCCACAAAAGATTTCTTGCAAAATATTTGTGCCAACCATCCAGAATAATGGTGAGGTGCGTGAGACCTGTTCCAAACAAGACTAACAGGAGATCAAATGAACTATATGGTTTCAGAGACCTTCTCAGGTCTCAACGATCTATGATGTGTGTATGCAGACTGAAGCGATAAATGAAAATTTGTACCGAGGCCGGTATTCCAATGAAAGTCGTCTGCTCACTAGACAGATGCGCTGACTGCTATGCCACCCTGGTACAGTGGCTTTGCACAACTAAGTAGACTACCCTAGCATGCGTCCCTCCTCAACCCAGATTCCCATTCACGCCTCAGCCCACCCACTTTGTATTCCTCCTAAACTCGAACAGCACTGCAGAGACTTTGCAACTGTTTTGATGAATAGCACCTATGCCCGGGTTTCAGACACAATCCCCAGTTTCGTTCGATGCTGAGGTGCTATTCCAGTACAGTAGAGAGCCTCTGCAATTCTATTAGAGTTTAGGGGGAATACCATACGAGCTGAGGCGTAGTGGTTAGCGAATCTGTCTAGTCAGCAGCTGACCCGGGTTCGAATGCCGGCCTTGCTACAAATTTTCATTCGTCACTACACATATACTAACAGGAGATATTGAACGAATACAAAGAAGTACAGCACAAATGGACACACGTTTGTTTGATCCATTGGAAAGAATTACGGAAACGATGTAATGCTTAAACTGGCCGATGCTCCAGCTACTCCAGGAAAGGTTATTTATTAAGTTTCAAGAACCAACATGAAGTGATGATTATAGGAATATGTTGCAACTCCTTACGTATCGATCTTGTAGGGATCTAGATGACAAGATCAGACTAATTACATCGATCACGTCGGCGTTTAAGGACCTATTCTTACTACGCTCCACACCCAAATGAAACGAGAAGATCTAAAGCTGATGTCCCGGGAGGTACCCTCTGCCATGCGCTTCGCAGTGGTTTCCTGAATATGCGTGTTGATGTGGACGCTGAAGTCATTGTACGGGATACTGTTTGTGGTAACGAGTCATCTAGTCGACCAGTCTACCCGACGGAGGCCCTAGCCACATGACATTTCATTTCAGTCTAAGAGTTCTAAGGAAAGGAAATAACTAGAACCGTGAGTGGAGTTCACACACACGCATCTTTTTGAATTGTATTTAAGCGGTTGGAAATATTAATCACAGTCTCCAATACGTATTCAGTAATGAAATCTGAGTCTGAAAATAACAGAAATTATCATAAGTGTTAGAGGTGGTAGGGGTGGTACCACCACTATCTTCTACCGAATGTAGTTTTTGCACATTGAGCAATGAAATTCAAAGCTGTATAAGTGTTTCTCCATGTACCCACAAAAATGTTATCTCGGTCAGACGCTCCGTGTGTTATAAGAATCAATGAGACAAAACCGGGCAGCTCAAGGATTGTTCCTCTCACCCTAACCCCCCCCCCCCCCCTCCCCGGCCCCTTTGTCCTCTATGAGTCCCTTTCTATCTGTCTCTCTAACACTTCCATTAATAACAATTTAAATCATTTCCACTTCAAGTGCAACTACATACGTTGGTCTTGTATGTATGTCTGCATGCGTGTTCTTCTTCTCCTGCTCTGCGGTCCTCTTTTTAGAGTTTTACTGCAGTCGGAAAACACAAATCTTGGAATTTTTTATTTTAATGTTAGAAAAATTTATTTCCTTGTATCTACTCACAGGTATTGTACCTCCATCTTTGCGCAGAATTTTACACACGTGCAAATCATCGATCACGCTGTGTGTTTAAGTGAAATCAAAGTATGATACAACACTATTACGATAATATTGCTTTCTAAAGAGTCACAGGAGTTCCATTTTAGTGGATTACATTACTTACAAAAAAGCTGTCTATTGTAACTTATTCCAGTAACACGAATGACTGCTACGATATTAGTTATGCTTTAGCATTCTATTTTTAATTAGTTTTGTTGCAAGTATTCAGAGGAACATATAAAGCAATAAACATTTATAGATTTACTATAGGAGAAACGTCCGAAGAACTTTATCAATTCGCTATCCAGCTTGTAACTGAGAATTTTTCTCTTAACTTTTTGTGATGTGCGTCAATTTCTAACTCCTCCATTAAATGCATATCTGGAAGGACGGATCAACTTCCTCTATATTTCTGAGTGACTGTCCAATGATTTTAAATGTGTTGCTATGGCTGATTTTGTGAACTGATTATGTCTGCAGTACTTAATGTGCATCTGGTACGAAAATCGATTCGTGTCTCTTCTATGACGCTTCTTGACCAAGTTTTATATGTGATTGTATATGCTACTGAATCTAATCATATATGTTTAATTGCTTAAGGTGTGATTTAATATCAGTCATTATGTGTAAAACATAATTTTCATCTATAAGCTGTGAACTCTGTAAAGTCTGTGAGAATAAGGATTGTTTATTTGTCTCTGAGCCCAAGTTGTGTAAAACATAATTTTCATCTATAAGCTGTGAAATCTGTAAAGTCTGTGAGAATAAGGATTGTTTATTTGTCTCTGAGCCCAAGTTGTTGTTTGTCCTACTTCATGTTCATCGTCTCTAAAACGCCCACAAGTAGAGAATTGTAATCATATTTTCTGCCACGAGAGCATGGTTTCCTCCAAGCCAGGATCACACGAGACGCAGTGTGTGCCTTCCTTCGAGTGGTGGCCCGTTAAGATTTGCCAACATCTCTGTTATACCCTCTCGCAAATCATGAACTTGTGTGGCCATTCACGCCACTCTTATATGTATCCGACGGATTTTGTAGGTAATACTGTTGTATGAAAAAAAAAGTCAGAATGGCATAATACCGTGGCGAAATGCAGTAAGCATCAGAGAGGATCGACGCTTGGTGCAGCGACTGGTAGATAACCCTCACCATAAATAGGTGAAAGATATTGTACAGAAACAGGAGGAAAATTATTGTTAGACTGGAAGTTGATAATCAGAAGTTGGCAACAATAACACCCGTAAAATATCTGGTAGTAACCATCCGGACAAACTTAAAAGTGCATTGTTGTTGTGGTCTTCAGTCCTGAGACTGGTTTGATGCAGCTCTCCATGCTACACTATCATGTGCAAGCTTCTTCATCTCCCAGTACCTACTGCAACCTACATCCTTCTGAATCTGCTTAGTGTAGTCATCTCTTGGTCTCCCTCTACGATTTTTACCCTGCACGCTGCCCTCCAATGCTAAATTTGTGATCCCTTGATGCCTCAAAACATGTCCTACCAACCGATCCCTTCTTCTAGTCAAGTTGTCCCACAAACTTCTCTTCTCCCCAATCCTATTCAGTACCTACTCATTAGTTACGTGATCTACCCACCTTATCTTCAGCATTCTTCTGTAGCACCACATTTCGAAAGATTCTATTCTCTTCTTGTCCAAACTAGTTATCGTCCATGTTTCACTTCCATACATGGCTACACTCCATACAAATACTTTCAGAAACGACTTCCTGACACTTAAATCTATACTCGATGTTAACAAATTTCTCTTCTTCAGAAACGATTTCCTTGCCATTGCCAGTCTACATTTTATATCCTCTCTACTTCGACCATCATCAGTTATTTTACTCCCTAAATAGCAAAACTCCTTTACTACTTTAAGTGTCTCATTTCCTAATCTAATTCCCTCAGCATCACCCGATTTAATTTGACTACATTCCATTATCCTCGTTTTGCTTTTGTTGATGTTCATCTTATATCCTCCTTTCAAGTGCATTGACAACATAAAATTAGATGTAAGGAAGGCAGACGCCAGGTTGAGATTCGATAAAAAATTTTAAGGAAACATAATGTGCTTACGAAAGAGATTGCTTACAAACAAATCGTTCTACGACTGGAACCGTTAGCATTAGCACCGGAGATCAATCCAGGGAATAGGTGCGGCCTTCGTCATGCATTCGTCATGACAAGCGACAGAGCCTTACGAAGACGATCATGAAACAGCTGTGACACACGGTGTAAGAGAGGCGTTGTTCATCGTGCAGGAGTGTATTGCTAATATTCCGAAGTGTACGTCTGAGAAAGAGGCAGGCATGCTATTATGTCCAGTTACGTACATTTCGCGAGATGGCTATGACGGGGAAATCACAGAAATCCAAGCTGATATGGAGGCGTGCTCCAGTTTTTGTTCTTGTGGTGTGGCTTGCAAAATATACACAGATGGGCGAATACATCATGACGACTTCACGTCGCGAAACTGAATGCCGCCTTATGAAATGCGGGCACGTGATGCCGAAGGAAAGTGTATAAGAGGGGAACAGAGAGGAATAGCGACGGGCGAAGATACGGGCCGCTAAACGAGATATACGCTAACATAAGCAATTTTGACAAATAGCAGACTGTCATAGCTAGCCGTCTGGGAACGAAGATTTCGGAAGCGTCAAAGCTGGTATCTGTTCGTAAGCTGCTGTCGCCAGCATCTATGGAAACGGTCGAAGGACGCTGAAACGACGAGTAGGCGACGAGGTATTGGACGTCGACGCCTTATCACAGAACTTGGAGAACCGCTCTGTAGAATAGGACTGGCAGCGATTCGTGGCAGGTCCGACTAAGCGCACAACACTGCTGCAGGCATAAACATTTCCGAACACGCTGTTCGGCGCACTTTGTTGACGCTCCCCAGCAGACGATCAGTACGTGTCCGAACGTTGCCTCGACTCAATCAATTACGATTACAGTTATCATTGGATGGCGTCATCCAGGTGAACGGCTGCTGTTCGACACATGCACCGCGCCACATACGCAGAAAAGCGAGGGCAGTATTATGCTGTGGGGTACACTCACCTGGGTCGCCATGGAAGGCGCAGCGACAGCAGTGGGTTACGTGAACATTATTGCGGACCATCTGCAAACCTTCATGCTAGAGGACTTCCCCGACGGCGTTTACATCTTCCAGCAGGATAACTGTCCTCGACTTAAGGACAGAATCGTTTTATTCTGGTTTCAGGAGAATAATGGTGGAACACGTCTGGGACGCTATCAGTGCCACTTCCGTGCCCTCAAACCAACGACCCGTAATTTACGAGAACTGCGTAACCTCTGCGTGGACATCTGGTGCCACATACCTCTGGGCACCTACCAAGGACTTGTCGAATCCACGTATAATATCCAAAAGGACTCAGTAGCTTATTTAAGGAATTGTTTCTCGCTTTTTGCGCGAGGTCAAGGTAAGAGTTTATTATCAGTGACAGTCAGAGACGCTATTGGCGCCAAGTTTTTGCACGGCTGCTGTTTAGCTGTCCACTACTTTCTCGTAAGAGAATGTTATCGATAAAAAAGAGCTCTTGCTTATCTGGAGGCGAAATTGGAGAAAGGGAGACGTATTGTTCTTGAGTTCACGGCCTTGTATCGTACGAGAAAGCCACAACTGTCACCATCTTTTAAAAAGGTGACCTATGCAATAGCGGGTGGCTGGTAAAATTTTGCTAGAATTCTGTTCACACTCTTTCCGAGACTGTACTTCCTGAATCTGAGTGCAGATTTCGCCCCTCCAGAGGAACTATTTATACACGGTAATCTTCCGTGCACGACAGCTGAAGGAGGAGTGCAGGAACAAAAAAAAAAAAAAAAAAAAAAAAAATGGTTCAAATGGCTCTGAGCACTATGGAACTCAACTGCTGAGGTCATTAGTCCCCTAGAACTTAGAACTAGTTAAACCTAACTAACCTAAGGACATCACAAACATCCATGCCCGAGGCAGGATTCGAACCTGCGACCGTAGCGGTCTTGCGGTTCCAGACTGCAGCGCCTTTAACCGCACGGCCACTTCGGCCGGCTGCAGCAACAACAAGAGCCACTACTATTTGTGTTCTATAACCTAGTAAAGGGCTTCGATACAGTGCCCAGAGACGCTGGTGGAAGACCTTAAAATGTTTTGACTGCCCTGAACACTGTGGTCAACTGATTCAAGCTTTCTATGATGACATATATAAGCAAGTGCTGTACCAGAATGAAACATCTGACAAATTCCTTATTACTAATGGACAAATGGTGTTTGTTTACTCTATTTGCTCTATCCCTAACAACCATGCTTTATGAGACATCGACTGTAAACAATGCGGGAGTGGACCTTAAATCCAAAATTGAAGGAGGGCTATTTAATTAGTCCAGGCTACATGCTAAAAGGTTCATAAATCTAATTTAGGTAAACGAACTGGTGTTTGCTTACGACAATGCTTCTCCAGTTCACACACCCGCAGAGCTGCGACTGTCTGTATATTTTTTCGGTACAGCATGTAAACGGTTTGGCCTGACCGTCAACATCCAAAAAACAAAGGTACTAGCACAGCCATCTCCTGCAACAGGATGCATGCCACACATGTCGCTTTTGAACGTCTTCTACATCGGATCTTCCTGCATAAAGATCTGACACTATGCAGCAGACTGATGGTGTATCGAGCAGTTGTTCTATCTACTCTGCTCTATGGTTACGAAACCTGGACACTGTATTGCCGTTATCTTAAGAAACTAGAACGTTTCAACCAACACGAGCTTAGATACAATACGAACTTCAAATGGGATGACTTCATATCAAATACCGCTGTTCTTGAGATGGCAAAGACGTGCAGTATAGAAGCTACCGCCATTGATCATTAAGTCAGATAGACTGGGCATGTCCAGCTGATGAGAAAGGACAGACTTCCTTGACAAATTTTGTGTAGTGAAGTCAGGAAGGGTAGAGGGCCCCGTAGTGCTCCTCTGAATCGCTATAAGGATTAATTCCAGAAGAACCTAAAAAGTATAAACATTGACCCAAGTAATTTGTGCGCCGCATCAGAAGACCGTAAACATTGGTGCACAACAACCTCAGTGGCTGTCTTACATTTTCAGGAGGCAAGCCGGAGACTTGAAAATAATCAGAGAGGCAAACTTCGCCAGACCCAGCCACTCCCTCCACGCTCTGTTATGTCTAATGCATGTGGCTACATGTTTCATGCCAGGACTGGTCTTATAAGCCATCGAAGCCGCGTTCATACCAGTACTGCGATGGAAGAATGGAAATGCGGGATTTTAAATGAAACCTCGGATACGAGTATCGGCTGTCGACGACGACAATCGTTACGGGACCTGCAGCTAAAGGTGTGAGAATCTTTGTAATTTACTCTTCTCATTACGTAGTTAGAAGTGGTCGAACTTAATTACTGATAAGCGTATCTCTGTAGGTTTCACATTTGGTGGGGTGTAAAATGTTTAGTGAATTGTTTGTTGTGCGCTTCGTGCCTGCAGTCTTCGTGTGATTGCTTTTTAACAGACTAATTAAAAATAAATAACGGCGCTAACAGTCAATCCGATAAATAGTATACCGCATTGCAAATCGCTGTAATATGTAACCAAACACAATAAGAAGGCAGGTAAATAACTAAAAAGATAATAGGAAAGAAATATCCAACACTACTGCCACAAATATAATATCTAAATTCGTAACTTAAGATACTGTCCGCTAACATATCATGCCGAAGCGCTGCTGCGTTACGTTCCAAAGGCGGACCAGTACTATTAACGAGGTGGTGACAATATTCGGGATAATCAGCGAAGATGCAGATGCAGGCGTAAATTTTTGCCTTCGAGTACAGCTCCCATCCCAGTGCAACGTAGCCAGCTCCCGTAGCGATATTATTGAGAACAGGTAGTTGATCAAGGCATTTTAGAGCAAAAATCATCTATCTTGCATTACGAACTAATTTGGAGAGGAGTAGATCCTGCATTAAATTAATAGATACTTAGACAGCGTCATCTCGACGATAGAATCGCCTGTTGACCTGGTGTTGGTAATGGTTTGGGTTTTTATCATTCGCCTGAATAAAACACAAGCTTTCTTTGGCTCTTTATTCAATCCAAGAAAAATATGTTGGTGTACTGTTGACATAGACGATACATTCCATTCTCATCATAATAACAGTAAAACCAAGATAGGCTTCCCAGAAGTTACAGTGATACGGAAATATAAATTTTTGTACATCAGAAGGTAGTAGCTCATGCGGCAATTCAAAATATGATGTGTTAATACGAAGGGCGTTCAACTAGTATTGGAACACATTATTTTCTCGACCAATTTCGCTTGAAAAATGCGGAACTTGTTGTCGTACATCGTGGAATATTCCCGCTTCAGCCCCTGCAGTTTCATGAAGTTCCGATAAGTGGCGGCGTTATAAGCAGCCTTCAAAATGGCCTCTGTAGCAGAGGTGCATTCCAAGCAGAGAGTCGTCATTGAGTTTCTTCTGTCGGCACACCAGAGCATTATAGATATTCATAGGCGCTTGCAGAAAGTCTACGGAGACCTGGCAGCGAACAAAAGCACGGTGAGTCGTTGGGCGAGGAGTCTGTCGTCATCGCAGCAAAGTCGTGCAGACCTGTCACGTTCCCGCGTGCCGGACGACCACACACAGCTGTGACTCCTGCAATGTTCGAATGTGCGGGCAAACTCAATCGACGTGGTCGACGGATCACAATCAGACACATCGCTGCACAGCTTGAAGTCTCTTTTGGTAGTGCTGACACACTCGTCCACCATTTGGGGTACTCAAGGGTGTGTCCCATTGGGTTCCTCGCCGCCTAAGAGAAGATGTTAATGAGCAACGAAGGAGCGTATGTGCGGAACTACTTGCGCGTTATGATGGGGAGATTGTCGATGGAGCCAGGCACTGGTTCCGACGTCGATCAGTAGAATGGTACCATGCGGCTATACAGGCCGTCGCTGTAAAGTTCCTGGATGATTACTCTTTTTCTGAACATATTAAAAAAATAATAAGATAAATTTTAAATAAAAAACGAGCCTGCAAATAACCGAAAGCTAAGCATAAATAATGAGCTCCCGTGCCAAAGCCGAAAGAAGGGCAAGTTCACATGAAAACGGTACCATAATATTCGCTTTAGGAGTAGAGGTATTGATATGCTCGATAATGGGCAGAAAGGATCAGCTTTTGATCGTTGTAATAGGCAATAAGGATGACATTTTATTTTGGTAAAAACGTCAAGAACATAAACAACTGTTTCACAATACCTATTGCTTACCTACAGCATGTTACAATTTTTTCACTTGAGTCTCATCTTGCTACAGCCAAACAGGAAAAAGGTTTTGCGCAGAAGAGACAACCGCTTTCTCCCGCCGGCTTTGTGTAGTCAGGACACGACATGGTCGCGTCTAATGACCTGGTTGCCAGAGGAGACGCAGGTTGGAAGGCAGTGCAGTGCAGTGCGGCGAGGCGGTCGGTGATTTACGAGAGGAGAGAGAGACCAGGCCGCGCCGGCCTGGGAGCGCAGCGGCGGAGCTCGGAGCCAGGGGCGCTGCTCGCAGGCGCACACTTGTCCTCGGCGCGGGACACAATGCTAACAAGTGTCGAACAATGGCGACGACAAGTGTTCGCTTCCCTTTGTCTCCTCCGCGCTACCTGCAGCGCTCACGATCGGCGTTCCAGTCCGACGCCGCCTTTGTTGAAAGACAGCCGTGCACTTCAACGCCCGCCCTTAACTGCATCCGTTCCGGTCTACCGCGATACGACGCACTGGGTGGCTGTTAGGAGTCATATCGAGTTACGTACCACTCCAAACATCCATTGAAAAGGTTTGAACAAAATACCATTATTTATATATTCAGCATAACGAATTTTAAGCTCTGTTCCAGTGCTCCCGGAAAATAATAGTGAGTAAATTAATTACAACAAAAGGTGAATTTATTCAACCTCTGACCATGCTTTCGACGGACGTAAACTCTTATTCTGCAGAAATACAAGTAACTAAAATTTCCTATTGGAAAAACACCAAATAATGAAGCGGTCTGACATTTTTCCAATGAAAACATATGCTGTCAGCGCACATATCGTGTACATATTAAATGTGCTGGCTGCTATGATCAGGTTTTGTCAAAAAAGTATAGTTAAATTTCAAAAATAAAACCAATCAAATAGAATGTCACGTCATGTTACGAGTTACGGCGTGCAGTTCGTAACATGAGGTGACATTTTATTTGATTGGTTTTATTTCTGGAATTTAACTATTCTTACTTGACAAAACCTGATCATAGCAGCCAGCTTATTTAATAATGTACAAGATGATATGCGCTGACAGCATATGTTTTCATTGGAAAAATGTCAGCCGGCCGCTGTGGCCGAGAGGTTCTAGCCACTTCAGTCCGGAACCGCGCTGCTGCTACGGTCGCAGGTTCGAATCTTGCCTCGAGTATGGATGTGTGTGATGTCCTTAGTTTAGTTACGTTTAAGTAGTTCTACGTCTAGGGGACTGATGACCTCAGATGTTAAGTCCCATAGCACGTAGAGCCATTTGAACCATTTTTGAAAAATGTCAGACCGGTTCATTAGTTGGTGTTTTTCCAATGGGAAACCTTAGTACTTGTACTTCTCAAGAATAAGGATCTGCATCCGTCGAAACCATGGTCACAGGTTCAATAAAACCACCTTTTGTTGCAACAAGTTGGCTGCTTTGGATTCATTCATGATTTCTAACCGTTGCTGAAACGCAGCAACGTTCAAAATATTGAAAAAAAAAATACTGAATTGAAAGGGTCCGTCTTCTTGCAAAAACACCATTTTGTTTGGTTCCCCAAATTCCTTTCACCGCAGTCGTGCAGCTTTAGTAGGTGTATCTTTTATTGTTTCTGGAAGATAATACACATCATTTTATTCATGTTATCCATGTTATGAATTCTTTTCTTTTTTCCATTACATGGATCAGTTGGATTTTACTTTTTCGTGCATTATATGTCCCGTGCGGCTGTGACACGAAATCAGCCACAAGTCAATGAATATCAACATAGTATGTCATGTGGACCACAGGGATGTTAAGGCAACGTCTGTATTTAATTTTTGCATAGAACATAACCTCAAAAACTCGTTGGAGAATTCTGGTTGCAAGCCACAGCATAAAATAACAACCAGAATTCGGCAATGACTGCAAAAAAAAAACGTAAGTAAACTCTGCTAGGAATCACACTATAGTCTATAAATAACGTATCGTACCAAACAGTTCTTCAAATGCAAAACTCACGATATTTTACTGACACCCACAGGTCACTGTGAGCACAAAAGAAACAACAGCAGTTTGTTTAGCAGCCAAATATTAATCAAGTGATTCTCACAACAGATCACCTATACGAGTGGTAAGCATCAAGTTGTCCAACTTTTCTACCTGAACACACAGATTCTGAGGATATGCTCTTCTTTTTCCTTCTTTTGCTGCTGCCTTTGTCCCGCACCGGTGTGGGATCCGCATGATTATTAACGGATTTGGCGTGTTTAGTTTAAGGGGGTGCCATATAACCTTCCCATCGACACCTCGCTGCCTCCTGGGTGGAAATATTTGTACCCAAATTTCTGCATCAGCGTTATTCACGTGAAAGTGAGCGAGAGTTTGCTAAACGTTTGCGAATCGTTTAACTGAGGTGGGACTTGGGTACAGTTCCGCTGTTCACATAGTGGGATGTGGGAAACCGCATAAAAGCCGCTTCCGGCTGGTCGTCACACCGTTCCTCGTCGTTAATCCACCAGGCGGATTAGACCCGGGGCTGGGGCCCTTCCTCGGAACGGCGCCTTAACAAGCAGGGCTCGCCTAGCGGGTATGGAAGTGTAGTCTCCTCTTAAGAGAAAGTTATGTTTTGAATTGTGGAAACTTGAATACTAAATCGAGTTGGAAAGCAAATGGAAAGTACGAAATTGTAAAAGAGACGTTCCTCAAAGGTAGTAGAATTGATTCCAAAGAATATAAAGATGTGTAACTGTAACATCGAATAATACAACACTTCATCACGACACTTCATCTTTCGCAGAGACCTGTACACACACGCACGTGCGCACGTACACACTAACTAACCAACCATATATAGGGTGAACCTGAACTCCATCTACAAATGTTCAGAGGTTGTTCAGGAATACCCTCTGAGTATTTTGGTATAAGGGAGGCACGGTCTCGGACGGTTCGTTAAAGAGTAATGATGTAATTATAATGTATTAAATATGTTACCCAGATTACATTCGTTTCCGTGGAAATAGTATCGCAACAATGAAAAAGACTGTAATATGCAACCACCAAACCATACAACACATCCAGCACCTCGTGGAAGTCTGTGTACAGGAGCAAAAGGACTGCGGTGTGCTCGTCGTCGCTGCGGGAACAGCTCAGCACAGACGTTCAGTGAAACCATACACCAAGTGTTCACTGCCGGTCAAACGTTTTCCGCCATCCACGATTAAAAGCTGTATACTTTATTTTAGTATACAAACACACTGTACGAATTAAGTAGACCAACAAAATAAGTATTTTTTCTCTTTGTCACCAAGTACAGCACCATATGGTTTAGATTTTAGCGGTAGAACAACTGCACAAATTATTAGTAGTCTAGAGATAAGATTTCGAAGTGTTTCTGCATATATTGCAGTCCAACACGTGTACAAATTATTCAGTAGATGTCCTCACTTTCCTGACTTCCCGTAAGAGTTTAATGAGATTAAAGTCAGGTGACTGACTTCATCAGTTGCCCACATTTTTCTGTTTACATGCGCTCTGCATGATTTAGGAGCATGTTTGGATCATTTTCCTGCTGCAGAACACACCCGTGACTACTAAGTCTGCTGCCAGATGGAACTGCATTATTGATCAGTATCCCGTGATATTCTACCTTCTGTAACGTTCCACGAATTCTCACTAGATCGCCGACTTTATCACCCGCAAGTACATCCTCACACTATGACCGAAAATCCATCACGCTTCACCGCTGGCGTCACACACTGACTCTTCATACCGTCTCTACGAACTCGACACAAAACATTCGACGATGGCTTGCAAATACGTCGAACTTAGATTCGTCCGTGAATAACGTCTTGGACCATTACTGCACGCTCCAGCTTTTATATCGCAATTGTTTCACCTTATTTTATTTGCATAATAAAGGTTTTTTGACCGCTATGCAGCCCTTTATACCTTGTTCAGGATGACGGCGTTGCGCTCTTGAAACAGATATTGGAGCTGCTCCCATATTGTTCTCGCGAATTTCAGGCACAGTGCGAGTTCTCTGACGTTTACTCTCTGCACATATGAACTAATCTTGTCTGTATGATGTTACTCAGCGTCTTCCAGTTTGTGAAACACTTGCAATGGTACCAATCTGTTTGAACAGCCATAATGGATTCACCACTATAGCTTTCGTTGTTATTATCCTACTAGAATAGCCTTCCTGTCGCAGAGCTACAACTACAGCAAGTTTTTCAGGTCCAGTCTCCTGCTTCCGTCCCATTGGGAGGTAATATGTTATGAACTTGATCACGTATACAAACACACTGCTAGACCCACACGATGTATTGTAAACTAATGCGAACTGATGTCTATACAGACAGCTGAAGGAATGAGGCCTCTTAGAACGGAACCGTCTTAAGTAAAGGATAATCATCGCCCCCCCCTCCCTCTATGCTGACAAACAGCCAAATAGCCAGCAGAGGAGCTTAGTCTTTACATACCTGTACTTTCTTTATTATCAGAGAAAGAATATGATGGAATATTCAAAACGAAATCTCTGTTTTAATCACAAATCCATAGTTGTGTTAGATGAACGAAAGCTTTTGACCGGTAGTGTATATCAGCCAACTGTTCATCAGTACTGCTGGATTCAAATGGTTCAAATGGCTCTGAGCACTATGGGACTTAACATCTGTGGTCATCAGTCCCCTACAACTTAGAACTACTTAAATCTAACTAACCCAAGGACATCACACACATCCATGCTCGAGGCAGGATTCGAACCTGCGACCGTAGCAGTCGCGCCGTTCCGCACCGAGCGCCTAGAACCGCTCGGCCACCGCGGCCGGCATCAATACTGCTGTGTATCACTGTGGACGTAAAAGTAACACTGGCGGAAAAACAAATGTCCAAATGTGTGTGAAATCTTATGGGACTTAACTGCTAAGGTCATCAGTCCCTAAGATTACACACTACTTAACCCTAAATTATCCTAAGGACAAACACACACACTCATGCCCGACGGAGGACTCGAACCTCCGCAGGGACTAGCCGCCAAAAACAAATCCGAGACAGAACAGTTCAGTACTTAATGCAAGCTTGAAGGCGAAGAATAAGGTGGACATCGTTGTTCTGCCGTGGAGTGAATAGAACAAGTTTGTTTCCAAAAGATACACGCAACACATACCGTCGACATTAACGTTGTTGTGCACTATTTTCAGGCAAATACAGGTTCGAAGCTAACTGGGATTAAGAACCAAACGCAATGCAATAACCATGTAACGCACTGCTAACATATATAGAATACAAAGACCCAAATACAGACATTAGACCATTCTTGCATAGACCACCAAATAACCCACAAATCGAAACAACAATAACAACTATCAACAGAATCGTACACAACAAAATAAACCCCGGCGGGGTCACGGATTTTCTCTGCCTCGTGATGACTGGGTGTTGTGTGATGTCCTTAGGTTAGTTAGGTTTAAGTAGTTCTAAGTTCTAGGGGACTGATGACCATAGATGTTAAGTCCCATAGTCCTCAGAGCCAACAAAATAAATGAAAATACAACTATGGAAGAGTTACAACCACTGGTTTATATAGGAGCGCTCACTACACTAAATATACCGAGCGAGGTGGCGCAGTGGTTAGCACACTGGACTCGCATTCGGAAGGACGACGGTTCAATCCCGCGTCCGGCCATCCTGATTTAGGTTTTCCGTGATTTCCCTAAATCGCTCCAGGCAAATGCCGGGATGGTTCCTTTGAAAGGGCACGGCCGACTTCCTTCCCCGTCCTTCCCTAATCCGATGAGACCGATGACCTCGCTGTTTGGTCTCTTCCCCCAAAACAACCATCCAACCAACTACACTAAATATACACACTAGGCAGAGATCAGAACAAACCAACACATAGAAGAAACCCACAAAACCAGCATGGCAACACAGGCTACAGATCAGAATAGAAAAACTGAAAAAAGACATCGGACAGCTAACACAATTTATAAGAAATGAAATCTCAGACAAAAAACGAAAAGGGTTAGGTAAAACATCATAACAAGAAGCAATAGAGCAATTATATGAAAAGAAGTAGAAAATACAAGCATTGGCCAAGCGAATTAGAAGATACAAAAAAAATGAAAATAGAAGGAAACAAAACCAAACATTCAACACAAACCAAAAGAAATTTTATCAGACAATAGATAACACACACACTAAAATATACAACCCACCAAACATAACAGACATGGAACACTTCTGGAGCAACATATGGTCAAACCCGGTACAACATAACAGGCATGCACGGTGGCTACAAGCAGAAACAGACACATACAAGAAGATACCACAAATGCCTGAAGTGATAATTTTGCAACATGAAGTCACCCGAGCAATTAATACTACGCACAATTGGAAAGCACCTGGAAAAGATAAAATAGCAAATTTCTGTCTAAAGAAGTTCACCTCAACACATTCACATCTAGCTGAATTATTTAACAGTTACGATGCAGACCCATACACATTCCCTGATACACTTACACATGGAATAACTTATCTGAAACCTAAAGATTAAGCAGACACAGAAAACCCAGCAAAATATAGCCCCGTAACATGCCTACCAACAATATACAAAATATTAACTTCAGTGATTACACAGAAATTAATGACACATACAACACAGAACAAAATTATAAATGAAGAACAAAAAGCTGTTGCAAAGGAGCACGAGGATGTAAAGAGCAACTGATATTAGATGCAGAGGTGACATATCAAGCTAAAACTAAACAAAGGTCGCTACACTACGCATACATTGATTACCGAAAAGCTTTTGATAGTGTACCCCACTCATGGTTACTACAAATATTGGAAATATACAAAGCAGATCCTAAACATAGTAATGAAAAATTGGAAAACCACACTTAATATCCAAATAAATTCAAATAATATCACATCACAGCCAATACAGATTAAGCGTGGAATATACCAAGGAGACTCATTAAGTCCTTTCTGGTTCTGCCTTGCTCTGAATCCACTATCCAACATGCTAAATAATACAAATTATGGATACAATATTACTGGAACATACCAACACAAAATCACACATTTGCTTTACATGGATGATCTAAAACTACTGGCAGCAACAAATCAACAACTCAACCAATTACTAAAGATAACAGAATAAATATGGCTTTTGGAACAGACAAATGTAAGAAAAATAGCATGGTCAACGGAAAACACACTAAACAAGAAGATAACATATTGGATAACCACAGCGACTGCATAGAAACAATGGAAAAAACAGATGCCTATAAATATCTAGGATACAGACAAAAAATAGGAATAGATAATACAAATATTAAAGAAGAACTAAAAGAAAAATATAGACAAAGACTAACAAAAATACTGAAAACAGAATTGACAGCAAGAAACAAGACAAAAGCTATAAATACCTATGCTATACCAATATTACCTACTCATTTGGAGTAGTGAAATGGAGTAACACAGACCTAGAAGCACTCAATACACTTACACGATCACAATGCCACAAATATAGAATACATCACATACATTCAGCAACAGAAAGATTCACATTAAGCAGAAAGGAAGGAGGAAGGGGATTTATCGACATAAAAAAACCTACATTATGGACAGGTAGACAATTTAAGAAAATTCTTTATAGAACGAGCAGAAAATAGCAAAATACGCAAAGCAATCACTCATATAAATACATCGGCTACACCATTGCAATTTCATAACCACTTCTACAACCCTATAGATCACATAACGTCAACAGATAGAAAGTAAATTGGAAAAAGAAAACACTAACTACATGGCGAGCACCCGTATCATCTAACACAGCCACACATCGATCAAGACGCATCCAACACATAGCTAACAAAAGGCAATATATACAGTGGGACGGAAGGATTCATGATTGCAATACAGGATCAAACAATAAACGCCAGATATTACAGCAAGCATATTATTAAAGATCCCAATACCACAACAGATAAATGCAGACTTTGCAAACAACTAATAGAAACAGTAGATCACATCACAAGTGGATGTACAATACTAGCAAATACAGAATACCCCAGAAGACATGACAATGTAGCAAAAATAATACATCAGCAGCTTGCCTTACAACATAAACTTATAAAACAACATGTTCCCACATACAAGTATGCATCATAAAATGTACTGGAGAATGATGAATACAAATTATACTGGAACAGAACCATTATAACAGATAAAACACCACCACATAACAAACCTGACATCATACTCACCAATAAAAAGAAGAAATTAACACAACTAATCGAAATATCCATACCCAATACAACAAATATACAGAAGAAAACAGGAGAAAAAATTGAAAAATACATCCAACTGGCTGAGGAAGTCAAAGACATTTGGCATCAGGATAAAGTTGATATCATACCAATTATACTATCAACTACAGGAGTCATACCACACAATATCCACCAGTACATCAACGCAATACAGCTACATCCAAACGTATATATACAACTACAGAAATCTGTAATTATTGATACATGTTCAATTACCCGAAAGTTCCTAAATGCAACGTAACATACACCGTACAGTTAAAAGGAAGTCACGCTTGATCAAGGTTCGCGTCACTTTCCATTTTTAACCAGACATAACGTCTGAGACAGGAAAGAGAAATAATAATAATAATAATAATAATAATAACAATAAACGAAGAGAGAAGGAATTAAATTTGTATTTATGGCTGTACAAAAGGATGATATTAATGACAGAGAGATTCCGAAGTGAGAGTGGTCAGATAGTCTGCTCTAGACACGGATTCAGGGTTAGTTTCTGGGGAGGTGGACTCATAGGTCTCTAATTTTTGTGCTGTTGCGTTGTTCTGACATCATATCGGGCTTTAAACTTCAAAAGAGGGCAAATTTTCGATCCCACCGCAGCTTTTGCACCCGTGCCATTAAGCAAAAATGTACTACTGGGATCTGGAGCTATTGTGTTTACTGCATCAGACTTCATAGAAAAGGTTCATTTAGCAAACCCATCAATGGAAGAACCAAATAACTGAGGCAAGATACATTAAAGAGATTTGTTATTATCAATAATTATTGGTTTCTCCTTGTTATTGCTTATAATAAAAGCTAAGTCAAGGAAAACAGTACGACTTTAGTGCACAAATCACTTCTAAACAAGCTGAATATAGAAAATAACCTTCAGTGGTGAAGTGTATACACTGCTCCGTATTGCAAGACCCGTTCACGCATGGAGAACACCGGTGGAAGCATTCTTACAGCTAGGAAGTGAAGCGAAGTTTTTAGACATGGTTTGCCTGACATTTCGTTGTTTTCAGAGAATATTATGGAAACTGCAAAGATTTATGAAAACACTTACTAGGACCATGTTCATTTTTTTAGAACAAGTATTGGCTCCACAAAGAGATTGCTTCTTATAGGCTAACGGTGCCCCATTCCGATGGTTATAGATGTGGTCAATTGAAATGACCACAACCGTCGTATCTGCATATTATCGAACCATTGTTGTCTCTAATGCAAAATCTATTACTCGTTTTTTACCCATGTCGAGCATCTCTAAAGAAACCCTTTTCTAGGGGACTTCTTTTGTAGGGTTTACATGAAATTCCATTGAGTTCCAGTTAAGATTTACATCTTCGGTCGTGAGGAAGGACGTCAACGTTGTACATCTTTATAACAGCAATGTAGTGAAATTATCAAAGACTCAGAAATATCATTGTATTAAACACTAATGGTAATTAGAAAATATAATATTTAATTTTAAGATGATCTGTGGAAATATTAATGGAGCAAAAGACGTTACTTAACAGAATTATCTTTAATTCATTCTTAAACTTCACCGCATTACCACAAGCCTTATAATGTGTTCTGGCAGTTTGTTCAATATCTGGCAGGTTGTTGAATACATGTGTACCCATGTACCTGACACATTTCTGTGTTAGCGTTAAAGGGTGCTTTTGGTCTCTCGGTTAGATTAATACCTTGCACTATTTTGGTAAAAGTGGAAATCTTGGCAACGACAAAAACACGTTATGTATATATATTAAGTGAATCGGTAGTCAAAACACCATAAAAAATGAAGAAGATTGCTCCAGACTCGCAGTACCTATTGCTATCTGATTGCCAGGCAACTGATACGCTCTTCTTTCTATCATGCTGTTTTCAATATTCCGAAACATGTCTCCATTTACTTATCATTGAATTTTCCCCAATGCCTGTGAAAGACAGACATCGGGATTCCATTTCGGATCGTCCATATAGTCATGGCTTGTCACACACACTTGAAAGTACTGAAGGATATTTACTTTCATAAGACACCAAGAAAATTCCTATGTCTGGAGAACAGAGGGGGATGGGAGGTTGACCAACGATCGTCTAAATGCAGGCCGCGAATAATTAATAATTTATTTCGTGTTATTTATTCGCATGAGATACTGTTAAGTGCTACACGATTATTCACGCCTGTCGCAAACAGGAATAAAAGCTCACGTTCGCTTCATACATCAGATAACGTCTGATTGTGGAGAAGGAGAACTTGCCGCGACAAATGTAAAATTTTTGGCATGTTTTCAGAAATGTAGTGCAATGGAACGAGGTGACTTTTGTGGCCTTATCAAAACGGAAAGCTACCGAAAATAGCATAATCTGTTACAGTGTGTTGCGCGGAGTTACAATCGAGTGAAACTAAGACTCTGTATTGGAAAGGACAGAAAATAAACGACACTGACTAAAAAGAAAGCTAGAGTTTAGCGTTCTATCGTCAATACAAAATACTGTCACACTGAGTAATAGCTCGCATTTGAGATAATTTATATTGAATGCACGAATTACCCATATGTCCACATTTCCCAACGGCAACCTTTAGGTACATATCATCCGTAGTGTGCCTGTTCTGTGTTTCTAGTGAATCTCAATTCTGAGGAGTTATTGGCAGACATTAGTATCTGCGTAGTTTGTCTGTAGCTATGAAAATATTGTGTTCAAAGTGGTGACAGTTGTTTTTTTTACCCCCATAACGGTTCACTGAACTATTTAAGTGCAATGTACATGTTGGTATACTTTGTCGATTACAGGCAACATTGGTAATAGCAGAACTAGTAAGAGAGATAAAAAAGTTTTTACTACTTTGGTAGTTTTATTACGCTTGTACACACATCAAAAAAAGTTTTACATCACCCCGGTTCCCAGAACTCCTGAAGATAGAGGTTGACTGTAGAGATTGTATAACACAGTCCCGTGGGTGTATGGTTAGTTGGCATACCTCAGGATGAGTTGGAATAATCTAATCTAGATAAGAGTACTTAGGCAGAACACAGCAATTTTCGAGATAAACCATTTTATCAAAACTCGAGGTAATTTACTTTTCGGAAAATAAACTGTTCAAAAAATAAATTCCCCATGGAAATACTTACACAAAACTATATTCTGCTTAAATGTATACATAACAGTAAGAAATTAAATGTAAGAACAAACAATGAGTATTTCAAGTAAATTAAGTCCTGTTTATTATTATGGCTATGAGTATTATTTATTCAAACAGAATTCATTCAGTGTTTTAAATCAACAACAAACGCAAGAGGTGGACGCTCGTTTATTTGAATAGGTGGGTTCTACTTCTAGAACAATTTTACTTTGGTCGCAGCAAACCGAGTCATCCTCGTCAAGCCATCTCCAGTTTTCCCCTTTCTGACCATCAGGAACAAGTGAATCTCGTTGTCATCGTTTTCGACAGTTTCCCAGGGTAGTGACGGGCATAGTACTTCACCAAAACAAGGCCATTTGAATATATTCAGGATGATCAGTCAGCCCTTGACATTATGGGTGGTATGCCTTTTGATCTTCATCGCGTGGCCTGTTGGTATATCCAAGCCAGAAGGCACCATATCTAACTACGCCAACTAACTGAAAAGGGATATCAGAAACTAAATAGATACAGTCCAATGTCATACATCGAAAATAAAAGATTATGATACATGCATGCAACTACAGCTAACCACTCTTTCGAGAAAATGCCATCAGCAGCGTCTCAATTCGATCTGCTGCTTCACCAGAACAAAAAAAATTACGATCGAAAAATTTGCTCATTAGTCAGGAAAAGGTTGAACAGAGATCCTTGCTTCGTGACGTTTTCGAGCAGACTGAAATTACGGTGGATGGTGCACCTTCACATACACTCGCTACTAGCACGTCGCTCTAGCTTTGCGGTGGCAGGGAAAAAAAAAAGAATGAAATGAGCGTATGGCATTGTTGGCCGGGAGGCCCCATCCGCGTAAATTCGGCCGCCAAATGCAAATTATTTCAGTCGATGCCACATTGGGCGACTTTTGTGCCGTTTATGAGGATGAAATGATGATGGGGACAACACAACACCCAGTCCACGAGCGGAGAAAATCTCCAGCCCGGTGGGGAATCGAACCCGGGCCCGCTTGCATGGGAGGCGAGCACATTACCACCCAGCTCAGCGGGCGGACGCGGTGGTAAGAAATAGTAGCCGTATAGTAAGGAACCCCTTAAGTCAAGTAAGCTCGGTCTACCCTACACGGTGTAGATCACCAAGTCTCTCTCTGTAAAACTCAGCAATTTAAGAAACGCCACTCTAGATCAGCCGCAACCGACTTTATTCACAATATCTACATCTACATACATGCTCCGCGAGCCACCATATGATGTGTGCCGGAGGGTACCCTGTAGCACTACTAGTCATTTCCTATTCTGTTCCACTTGTAAACAGAGTGAGGGAGAAACGACTGTTATATACCTCCGTATGAGCCGCAATCTCTCTAATTTTATCTTCATGGTCCTTATCCGGAATGTACGTTAGCAGCAGTAGAATCGCTGTGCAGTCAGCCTCAACTAGAAATTTTGTCTAAGTCATTCCGTACACGCCTCCTTCGGGAAGCAAATCAAAAGTGTTCACATTACGCTGTAGCGGCAGAGGGAAATTCACGATGGGAAGGATCTACGACGAAACGGCTGCCGGGTGGCGGTGGGGGGGGGGGGGGGGGGGGGGGGAGGAGCGTGAGGTGGGAAAGGGGGGGGGGAGGGGGAAGGCGGCGGGTCAAGAATTAAAGCAGAATACGAATGTATTAGATGTGCGTCAGGACACGGTCGTTGAGTTACGTTCCGAGGAGATTAGCCTACGTAACCTACGCGCAGCCGTAACAAATTAGTTTCTTTATAGCTTTTGCAATCCTGATGGTATCAAGAAGGAAGTCGAGAACTTGGCACCGAGGAAAGAAAGCGCCTACCCGACAGGCGCCAGCGAACCCATTCAGCATGCCGGAACGCGGGCGTGAGAAACAAGAGGTTAGCGAAGAGAGTGCTCGGGGCAGCAATCATAGCCGCTGGCAGGTCGGCCCCGGCCGACAAGTTCGCGACTGAAAACCGAGCGACGCCGCATTAAGGGAGAAGCGGTCTGCGAGGACGTGGTCCGAGTACTAAGGCAGCGGCGGCGGCGGCCGTGGCGGGGCTGCGGGCTGTTGTTTTTTGTCCGCCGATAGAGTCTTAATTCGCCAAGATGCTGTCACTGGTCGGAGATTAGCTGCTTCTGCCGCTGCGGCATCGCTCATTTGCATTGCTAATTCGCGGCTAATTATGTCCGGCGAGCAGGGTTAGCCAACACAACAGGTTTGCCCGGCCGGCCGAGATGCCGCGCTCTCCAGCAGAGTGACGTCACGCCGGTCTCCGGCGCCGGGTAGCGCTCTCGGCGCAGACAGCCTTCACTGCGGACGATCCCTCAGTCCGCTGACAGACGGAACGTTGCTTCTAAAGGTTTGCAACTACTGACACGTATCTCTGGCGCCACAGAACTTGTCCTCTACCACGAGAAAGCGCCTCCGGAAGATGAAACCTTCTACTCGTGTGATCAGTTTTGCTTCTGAGCTGCGTCACTTCTAATTCATCAACATCACTTACATAATAGTTTCATTAAAATTAACGCTATTAAATGTTACTACAAAATTCAAGCAGCATACAGCTAAGCTATTGACATGATTTCTCTGCTCAGACAATACTAATGTAGATAAATTCAAGCGATGCCTAGCACATTAACAGTACGAAAATGTCTGCTAAAATTGCGTCACGTGCACATTTTCCGTAGAAAATGGAAGTCAAAGAAATACAATTTCTCAACACTGAAATCACACGTGTGACAAATATCATCCTTCAGTACTTTATAACTGTGCTACACAGTTAATGCAATGGGCATAGTTTTCTGTTAGAATACTCGAGTTTGAATACTATTTGTTATTTGTTTTATTTTCCAATTTTACACTGGCTCCTTTTTTGTTACACAGCTTCTTCTTCTTCCTCTTTTTCGTGTGCCTTTGTACGGCTTACGGTTGGCATGATTTATTTGTTTATTTATTTTATATTTTTATTGGTTTTCGGAACGTGGCCATACAACCATCTAAACACTGGAATGATACACAACAGTTGTTTTTGACAATAAATAGTATATGTAAGTTTATGGCGTATCCTGGTACGTAGTTACATAGGCTTAACAAGGGACAGATTCCGAAATAAAACAAATTTTAGATCATTGTATATGGAAACGAGTAAATAAGACGAAAATGTAGCCCCGGATACGCAGAGGTAATATGCTACAAGAACCCTACTGGTAACACAACTGGTAACACAAAAATAAATGAAAAATCGTCGTTGGTACACATTTGGGATATTCCCATTTCAATCCATATTAATGGCTATTTATATAAATTAACAATAAAATGTTCTTTTGTACGCCCTGCAAGAATTGCTTCAAAATATACTGATAGAGAATTGAATATTTGTGTGTGTCTTTCAAGTACCATGCAGACAGAACATGAGAACAGTATACAAGAAACAGATTCGAGGATTACAGCCATACGTATAGTTATACCAGGTTTCAGACACTTACATATAGGAGGTACTTAGTGACGTATATTTATAGAGTCAACGTTCCACACACTGCTGAGTGGAACGTGGGAATACAGTCAATTAATTGTTCGCCATGGTTATTAACGGATGTTACATGGTTAATTCAAGGGATGGCCGGGAGCCTTCCTGTTGCCACCCCGTTAACATGTCCCCCCGCCCCCCTCCCCTTCCTCCTTCACGGGGCGGAATATGTGTAACCCAACTGTCTGTCTATTCATATGAAAGTGAGCGACAGTTCGCTAAATGTTTGCGAGTCGTGTAAGTGAGGCGGGACTTGGGTACTAGCCCGTTATTCACCCAGGGGTACGAGAGAAACCGCTTAAAAACCACATCCAGTCGGACCGGCACATCGACGCTTGCCCTTATGGGCCAAGTGGACTCGAACGGGGGACGGCGCACCTACCCGTCCCGGAAGCGACGCTTTATCACGCACGGCTATCTCGGCGGGTAACTGTTACACAGCAACTGCAGCAAGTCTTATACAAAAATCTACTATTATTTAATAGCAACATAGAAATTAGAATAAAATCGTTTATATCATTCCACTTATAAAGAAATATTCTGCTTTTAAATGTTTACTGTGTTCTCTTCCACACTCCACATTCCTCCATGTTTTCCGGTCCATTGATATTCTGTTACTGATAGTGTGTTTAAAATGTTACAACTTACCCCTTACTGAATGTAGTAGGTATGTTTAACGTATCGACATTAGTAAGCTTTTTAGTTATTTCCGTCCTAATGCAGGTAATTTACTCCTTATGGCTATTTCTGGCATTTTTTGACCAATGATTGTTAAGTTCAGCGATAAAAAATTATAGTTGCAGGATCTGTATAGTTTAAGAAGCAGATTGTATACTACATCGATACTGAGTAGTCAAAATTACAAATACACCATACTCGGAATCGAGTTCGAGCAATCCTAACGCAAAACTCATGCACTAAATGCGTACTACAGCTATTCAGTACTCAAATATGCGGGTGAAGTACGGGTCTGAATGTCGAACTGCCTATGAGGTGCACTTCTGAGCCGCGCGGGATTAGCCGAACGGTCTCAGGCGCTGCAGTCATGGACTGTGCGGCTGGTCCCGGTGGAGGTTCGAGTATTCCCTAGGGCATGGGTGTGTGTTTGTCCGTAGAATAATTTAGGTTAAGTAGTGTGTAAGCTTAGGGACTGATGACCTTAGCAGTTAAGTCGCATAAGATTTCACACACTTTTTTTTGTGCACTTCTGAGATGAGCAACTATCGCCCAAGCAGAGAAGCAGAGAATCCCCCCCCCCCCTCCCCCCTCCGCGCGCGTTTTTAATGCTCTCAGCATTAGTGGTCGTTTGGTCTTTTACGTTATGACTGGGCGTTAAGAATGAGAGAAGTTAATTCAATACGAAATACGCATTTGCATCTAAATCTGTGCTGACAACCAACTGCGTGCATTATTTTGTTGTATATATACTGTAATGTGTTGTCCTGCTTGATCGTTAATTGGTAACCCAAAAATTCACGTAATTTCCATATCGTCCCATCACAATTGTGTTTGTATATTTGTCAGTATAGGCAACTAAGTAACCAAAGCGTTTAATGTTATAATATTTTATGCACTTGGCAGAGTACAATGATCTCTGATTTTAAACAGCACATAGGTGATCGACAGATCTATGATGACATAAAAATTTGCTGTAAATTGCCCGGTATTATCTATTTAGTTGAAGCCAGTCTCATACTAAGGAAACTAACGTTAGGCGCAGATGCAAGAATAACACAATGCCGTCCTTGGCATGGTCCCAGTGAGGTGTTATGCCCTTACCTGCATGGTATGAAATGTCGAGTGCCTATCTTTGATCTGTGGCGTGTGGATGTCTGTGATCACTGCTTGTACTGTGCTGTGTTGTTTGCCTTTATTGCGGATGAACGGAATGTAGAGGAGTGAAACTCAGACGTGACGCATTGCCTACTCCACTCGAATAACAGCAAGCGTCGAGCTTAACTAGCCGTTCAACGGACGAGTCGTCGTGAACAGTGTCGGATACCCTCACTCTGTGAGAAACTCCGAAGGGATTTGGAATGTAGTCGTGGACACTGGTGAGAAGTATGGTGACCTGTAATTTGACGCCGCAACCTCTCCTCGTCTTTCCGACTGAGCAAAGACGACGAAACCGAGTTTTCTGAGCCACTAAAAGTAGCAGAGAGCACATGCGGATGTGTTTCCACCATGCATCCCTTTCATGTCAGCATCGCTACAGGAACAGTAGATGCAAGGCAGATACTATATTTTCTTTCATTACGTTGGAAGGAAACGTTCGAGAGTCTGTGGGCATGTTTTATTTGCTTTCCTTTTGTCAAAACAAATAAACTAAATACAAGAAAAATGATCTTAACCTCATTAGTTTCGACCTTGCCACTGATGAAGAATTAGTATTTGTAAGCTACGTAACGTAGTGAGTTAATCTGATCTTACCAGGTGTTTTAACTTATTCCTTTTTAATTAATTAAAAGAGGCCTCAGGCAACCTAGTCCAAGCGCAAATTTATTATGTGACGCCTAGTTTCTATGCAACCTGTTACAATGTAATGACCAACGGGAGGTATGAAATGGGCGTTAGTAAGGTAGTTTCTTCTCGTTTTGTTATGTGAATTAGAGCTCGGCTCAATCAGAGGGCTGGTTTGAACACAGGAATGTCTCGCAGGGACGGCATGGTCCTGTCCTCCTATCTTTACAATGACATATGCAGGCAGTTGTAGAAGGACCAGGGCACCGAACAAGTGCAATTCGGGAAAAAATAGTGCATCCACCCTTGAACTGAACACCGTGTTTGTGTGGAAAGAAAAATAGTGGACCCAGCCGATAATTAAATTCCGTGAGTGTTCGTGTGTGTGTGTGTGTGTGTGTGTGTGTGTGTGTGTGTGTGTGTGTTTTGCGTTGAGTGCTTCCAGGCTGACATTTAGGAAGAACAATGTAAGAGAAAATCTGAGCAGCCCTCTTAAATTGTTTGCAGATCATGTTGTCGTCTAACGCCTAATTAATTCATCAAAAGAGCAGATCGTTTTGAAAAATGGTTTAGACAAGATATCTGTATATTGCTTAAAGTGGACATTAACCGTAAACAATAAAAAGTGCAAATGGCTCTGAGCACTACGAGACTTAACATCTGAGGTCATCAGTCCCCTAGACTTAGAACTACTTAAACCTAACTAATCTAAGGACATCACACACATCCATGCCCGAGGCAGGATTCGAACCTGCGACCGTAGCAGTCGCACGGTTCCAGACTGAAGCGCCTAGAACCGCTCGGCCACTCCGGCCGGCAATAAAAAGTGTAAGATCTTCCACATGAATACTAAAAGTTCCGTTAAATTTCGGTTACACGATAAATCACATAATTTAACGGTTGTCGATTCAGTTAAATACCAAGGGATCACATCACGAAGAAGATATTGTGGGGAAGGCGAACCACAGACGGAGTTTTGTTGGCAGAACACTTATAAGATGGAACAAATTTATTAGACTGCCTACACTACAGTTGTCCATCGTCTTCTGGAATATTGCTGCGCGGTGAGAGATGCTTACTAAAAAGGATTGACGAGACTTTGAAACAGTTCAAAGACGGGTGTTTCGTGTTATCGCAAAATAGGGGAGAGAGTGTCATGGATCTGATAAGCGACTTGAGATGGCAGTCATTAAAACAAAGCGTTTTTTGTTGCGATAAGATCTTTTCACGAAATTACAATCACCAGCTTTCTCCTCCGAATGCCTAGACAACGTGTTGACTCCCAGCTAGAGAGAGAGAAACGATTGTCGTGTTAAAATACGAGGACGTAGAGCTCGCAGGGAAACACGTGCTGTTCGAGAATGGAACAATAGAGAAGTAATCGGGAAGTGGTCCTGTGACTCTGCTTCGTGCTGATACAGCGGGATCTCGTGGAAGAGGGGATGAACGTTGCAATTATCGCTCTCGGAACGTTTTCAGTGAGTTTGACGTCATGTGACCTTGGAGACAAAAGCGAATATCCACAAGTATAGGCTCCAAAAACCATTTTGACACATTGTTGTAAATATCACTGCTGAACTTCGATTTGCAGTTAGGACTACTGCATACAATCAGATGCACGTGTTGCCCTGTTTAGCAGACGATGTGCAGAAATCAACGGAAACTTGTCAGAGCTGAACGCTTCTAATAATGACAAAATTCTGACAGAACAAAGATCGTGGAATGTCTCAACACAAATTGCTGTATATTGAGTTTCTTCCAGGAACGTGGTTGAGTGATTGTATGTTTCCAAGTTTCTAGCCTAGTTCACCATTCCAATTTGCGAATAAGGTTTCGAAGGTAGACCTGTTTGACACAAAAAAGCGCTGAATCCGGAGGTTACATGGAAGCATTATTTTCTTAAAGTACTAAAACAGCTGCTAAACCAAGCATCATCAAGACAGTGTTGAATGTCAGATGGATTTATACTGAAAATAAAAGACAAAGCTGTTTGCTAACCATAAGACCAATCTCTACTAGCTACAATGCGCACTCGGCCACGTTTCTTTAAAGCCGCCAACACTCTCCGTGATGGCGAAAATGGGGTGCAGTCAGCTGTGGACTGCGGCAGTGCCATCTCCCTACCATACTCCAGGCTAAACGGGTAAAAATGTAACTTAATCCCTGTGTTGCTATTCTGGAGTCAGTATATATCTCGGTCATACGTGTCAATGAATTTTTCTACCGTTTCCACCCACTTTGCTTTCTGCTTGCATGTCAGTCTGAGAAGCTTAAATTGAAAACATACTTTTGCTTCCTCACTTTAGATTTAAAAGTCAAAATGGCTGTGAGTAGAGTCATTTTCGAACAAACGAAAAATACATGAAAACTCGAAATTCGATGTTAGTGGCGAAATAAATGTAGAGACATAAGCTAGCCACCCTACAACAGCCAATGTCACAGTGCAATCCATTCACGTAACTGAAGTGGAAAACTCTCTGACTGGTCCTTTTCGATCATAGTTACAGGATTTGAAGCTCAGTATCGTGACATCAATTTCCTAAAGCAGTAATGTTCAATTCTCATAAAAATTCGATAAAAGTACAAAATGCTTCGAGCCTTTTGACATAGTCACTGGTGGCTGAATGTATAGTGTAAAAGTCCAATTATCGTGATTTCGAACCTCGCTACCGAGCGAGGTGGCGAGATAGTTAGCACATTGGACTCAAATTCGTAAGGACGACGGTTCAAATATGTGTCCGGCCACCAGACTTTCCGTGATTTCTCTAAATCGCTTCAGGCAAATGCTTGAATGTTTCCTTTGAAAGGCACGGCCGACTTCCGTCCCCATCCTTCCCAAATCCGACGGGACCGATAACCTTGGTGTTTCATCCCCTCCCCCAAATCAACAAACCAAACCACCAGATATAGGTTTCCCGTGATTTCCCTACTTTGTTCCAGGCAGATGCCGCGGAAGTTCTTTTGAAAGGGCACGGCCGAATACATTCCCTATCCTTGAAACATTCCTAGCCTGTTGCCCCGTTTCCGATGACCTCGATGTCGACGGGAGGTTAAATCGTAACACTTCCGAATCTCGTTATTAGCAATTTTTATTACCAAATTATGTTACGGAATTCGTTAATTAACATTTCCATTTAAGTATAAAAAGTTTCTGCCTCAGATATTCGAACCAGCAGCTTCACGATCTAAAAACAAACAAAAACTTGTTCGTTGTGCAGTCAGTTACTGGCGATTATGATAAGTGGAAGCTCGCATGTTTTGTACTTAACAAGGTCTTGGAATTCTTCTAATCTTGAATCGTGATTTTTTCGAATTTCTTTTCTGTGTATTCTCTTTTTTTTTTTTTTTTTAAAAAAAAAAAAAAAGAAGAATTGCATCGCTCTCATTTAGGAAATTTATGTTGGGCCACAGAGATTCAAATTCAATAAGTATGAAAAAAATCTAGGATGTTTCAAAACTTCCAAAAACTGCTTTCCGGGAGGGGTGGTATATCTTTCGGTCTCTTAGATTTCAATCCCGTAAAGGTTTGTGAGGACAAAATTAGAGTAGTATTAGCTTGCATAGATACGCAGAAACAGTTTTTCTTCCCAGGCGGCGTCCACTCAAAGAGCGGGAATGAAGCAAATATGCTGAAATAAAGGGAATCCTCTTAACAAACTCCGTGGTGTTTCGCACAGTAAGTTGTGTCGAGTCGTCGCTCGGTGATTAAGTTGCCAGACTACGGTTCCAAAGCTCTATGGTCCGACCTCCGGTCAGTCACAAGATTTTTGCCATCTTATCCCTTCTGTCATTTCTGGAAATGTTTGTGAGACACAGGAAATTGTGGCATACTGTTCGATTGCGTTATCAGTAGTGCTGACCAAGAGCTGATAGGAAAAAATTCGACACTCTACGAGTTCTCCATGCGTTCGGAAGGCCACGCCTCGTTTCAGTGCCTCAACGACCGGAATACGATTCCCGAACCGTCTCATTACGGATCCGGTGAATTGCCGCCCACTCATTGGGTGCAGCAGCGCGAGAACGTAGGTGACCGACTGCCCTGGCCCCACTGCCTCACGCTTTGTGCCTTAAAGAATTGTTAGCGCCCCCCCGCAAGAGAGATAATTGTGGCGGCTATAAAGCCGTGTTACTACCGCGGGTGTTATTTATACGAGCCCTGGCCCAGGCGCGGTATTCGTTCAACACGAAATGAAATGTTTGTATTGGTAAGTGGCACACAATTGTTACCTGAGCACCGTTGCCTCGAATGCCACTTCGGCGCTTTTGATCCCCTCCGCTCCTTTTCGTCTTGTTTCTTCGTTTCCTCCGAGGGCTCCAAAATTTTCACGCGTCTTCCTCGGCCCTGCGCGTTGCGGCAGCAAATTGCGCCGCAATTAAAACAGTTCGTGGCCACAGTGCTCGGTTTATGGCAGTCGTTAATGGCAGCTTTCACTCACGGAACAGCTGTTTACAACCAGGCGATGATTTACGGCCGCGGGCGGCGAGCCCTCGGCGCAATGGGCAGGAGGAGTGGGCCATCAAACTGCCCGCGCCCAACGTCAACACCGCCCCTCCACGTCAGGTGGCTCATCGCACTGTTTCCCGGCGCTTGTCATCCCGCAGCCATTCGCTCCCGTCGTCTCTGAGTGGCAGAAACGGACGCCCAAGTGATATCATCGCTATACACACGGCGCTCCGCGCCTTTGGGCAGAAGTTCAAAGCGCCGGATTTATCAATGAGCAGGAAACGCGCAAGAATGGTACACACGCTTGTTTTCTCGGCGTTTAAATATTTGTCGCCGAGCCACTGTTTCGTTACGAGAAACGTTAGCCGCTAGTACGCGAGCATATGCACGGGACTGGTGTCATGTTTATGACACAGTCGGTGTCTGACGGGAAATATTGCCTCCGAGACGTCCCGGTCCAGCAACAAAGCAGTGGGCGCTGCTCTTCACAAAGACGGCGTTATGCTACACAGGAGTTACTGGTCTACAATGTGGACAGCGGACTATGCACAGCTGGTGCCCAGACTAAACACGGGCGTGCTAGTAACAGAAGGAGGCCCCATAACCACGTACCCGTTTGGTCGAAACATACCCACTATCTGATCAAAAGTATCCGGACCTCTGTTAGTGGACATTAATAAGTGGTGCGTCTAACCTTCTCCTTTATGACGGCTTGAACTTTACTGGACTACTTTATGAATGGATGCACTACCATGCTGATACAAACAATAAGTAAGTTACGAGTGATTCCTTACGGCGATTTCATACTTTTATTTTTTTCTTTCTTTTTTCAACCTCCCTCTACAATAAAGACGGCCCCTGTACGTCAGAATATGAGCTCTGCCTGATCTCGGTTTAAATGTGTTTGTTTAACTGTGGTTGTTCTTTCCCGTTTCCACTTCACAATCAACATCTATTTCTACGTGCATACTACGCAAGCCACCGTACGGTGCGTGGCGGAAGATACCCTGTATCATTACTTGTCATTTCCTTTCCTCTTCCACTCGACTCGCAGATAGAGCGAGGGAAAAAAGACTGTCCGTCTGCCTCCGTATGAGCTCCAACTTATCGTATCGTATCTTCGTGGTCCTTACGCACTGTGTATGTTGGCCGCAGTAGAATCGTTCGGCAGTCAGCCTCAAGTGCCGGTTCTGTAAATTTTCTCAGTAGTGTTCCTCGTAAAGAAAGTCGCCTTCCCTCCAGGGATTCCCATTTGAGTTCCCCAAGCTTCTCCGTAACACTTAAGGGTTGTTCGAACCTATCGATAACAAAACTAGCAGCCCGCCTCTGAATTGCTGCGATGTTTTCCTTCAGTCCGACCTATTAAGGATCCCAAACACTCAAGCAGTATTCAAGAATTAGGTCGCACCAGCGTCCTACATGTGATGTCCTTTACATAAGAACCACACTTTGGTAAAATTCTCCCAATAAACCGAAGTCGACCTAGAGCCTGCTCTACCATAGTTCTCCCACGCTCGTTCTACCTAATACCGCTTTGCTACGTTATTTAATCGACTTGACCGTGTCAAGCAGGACACTAATAATACTGTATCCGAACATTACAGGTTCGATCTTCCTACTCATCCGCATCAACTTACATTTTTAAACATTTAACGCTACCTGTCATTCATCATACCAACTGGAAGTTTTGTGTAAGTCGTCTTGTACCTTCCTACAGTCACTCAACTTCCACACGTTGCCGTACACCACGGCATCATCAGCAGTCAACCGCAGATTGCTGCCCACCCTGTCCGCCAAATAGTTTATGTATAGAGAGAACCACAGCGGTCCTATCACACTTCCTGGGGTACTCCTGACGATACCCCTGTATCCGATGACCACTCGCCGTCGAGCTCAGCATACTGCGTTCTGTTATTTAAGAAGTCTTTGAGACACACATCTGTGAACTTATTCCATATGCTCGTACCTTCTTTAGAAGCCTGCAACGGGGCACCGTGTCAAATGTTTTCCGGGAATCTAGAAATATTAACTCTGCCAGGTGCCTTTCATCCATAGTTCTCAGTACATTATGTGAGAAAAGGGTAAGCTGCGTTTTGCACGAGCGATGCTTTTTAAAACCATGCTCATTCGTGGACATAAGCTGCTCAGTCTCAAGAACGTTTATTGTATTCGAACTGAGAATGAGTTCAAGAATTCTGCAGCAAACAGAAGTTAGAAATGTTGGTCTGTAACTTTCCGGGTCCGTTCTTTTACGCGTCTTAGATACTGGAGTCACGTGCGCTTTTCTCCAGTCGCTTTTTTTCCATCATCAACAGTCCGCTTGTGCAGCGTTAGAAGGGTTGAAATGTCCCTGATGGAGTTGTTACTCAGTTGTCATCCAATGATTGGTCCACATTCGAAATCAGTGAGCTCTCCTGACTGAGCCAGTCCGCTGTTGCTGCTGCTCTACTGACAACACAACAAAGCACTCCTCGCCTTCTTTTATACGGGCGGGTCCACTTCTGGTGATATCCAGTGGTCGATTCCGCATTACATAGGAGCAGCCGCGTATTTTTGATCACGCTCCGTTGTAATTTACACCAAATAGAAAAGGGGAAAGGACTGGAGTATCTGAATTTGGACAGAATTCGTCAAGATAACGAAGGATGGCATCTAATTGCTAATAGGATATCAAAAGCAGAACTGTATTAGTTTTACAATAGGGAACATAGGGACATCGTGAGAAAAAGATTGAATAATCAACGAAAGGATAACGTTCTAGGAGTCGGGGCGTGGAATGTCAGAAGCTCGAACGTGGTAGGGAAACTAGAAAATCTGAAAAGGGAAATGCAAAGGCTCAATCTAGATATAGTAGGGGTCAGTGAAGTGAAGTGGAAGGAAGACAAGGATTTCTGGTCAAATGAGTATCGGGTAATATCAACAGCAGCAGGAAATGGTATAACAGGTGTAGGATTCGTTATGAATAGGAAGGTAGGGCAGAGGGTGTGTTACTGTGAACAGTTCAGAAACCGGGTTGTTCTAATCAGAATCGACAGCAGACCAACACCGACAACGATAGTTCAGGTATACATGCCGACGTCGCAAGCTGAAGATGAACAGATAGAGAAAGTGTATGAGGATATTGAAAGGGTAATGCAGTATGTAAAGGGGGACGAAAATCTAATAGTCATGGGCAATTGGAATGCAGTTGTAGGTGAAGGAGTAGAAGAAAAGGTAACAGGAGAATATGGGCTTGGGACGAGGAATGAAAGAGGAGGAAGACTAATTGAGTTCTGTAACAAGTTTCAGCTAGTAATAGCGAAGAATCACAAGAGGAGGAGGTATACTTGGAAAAGGCCGGGAGATACGGGAAGATTTCAATTAGATTACATCATGGTCAGACAGAGATTCCGAAATCAGATACTGGATTGTAAGGCGTACCCAGCAGCAGATATAGACTCAGATCACAATATAGTAGTGATGAAGAGTAGGCTGAAGTTCAAGACATTAGTCAGGAAGAATCAATACGCAAAGAAGTGGGATACAGAAGTACTAAGGAATGACGAGATACGTTTGAAGTTCTCTAACGCTATAGATACAGCAATAAGGAATAGCGCAGTAGGCAGTAGAGTTGAAGAGGAATGGACATCTCTAAAAAGGGCCATCACAGAAGTTTGGAAGAAAAACATAGATACAAAGAAGGTAGCTGCGAAGAAACCATGGGTAACAGAAGAAATACTTCAGTTGATTGATGAAAGGAGGAAGTACAAACATGTTCCGGGAAAATCAGGAATACAGAAATACAAGTCGCTGAGGAATGAAATAAATAGGAAGTGCAGGGAAGCTAAGACGAAATGGCTGCAGGAAAAATGTGAAGACATAGAAAAAGATATGATTGTCGGAAGGACAGACTCAGCATACAGGAAAGTCAAAACAACCTTTGGTGACATTAAAAGCAACGGTGGTAACATTAAGAGTGCAACGGGAATTCCACTGTTAAATGCAGAGGAGAGAGCAGATAGGTGGAAAGAATACATAGAAAGCCTCTATGAGGGTGAAGATTTGTCTGATGTGATAGAAGAAGAAACAGGAGTCGATTTAGATGAGATAGGGGATCCAGTATTAGAATCGGAATTTAAAAGAGCTTTGGAGGACTTACGGTCAAATAAGGCAGAAGGGATGGATAACATTCCATCAGAATTTCTAAAATCATTGGGGGAAGTGGCAACAAAACGACTATTCACGTTGGTGTGTAGAATATATGAGTGGCGACATACCATCTGACTTTCGGAAAAGCATCATCCACACAATTCCGAAGACGGCAAGAGCTGACAAGTGCGAGAATTATCGCACAATCAGCTTAAAAGCTCATGCCTCGAAGCTGCTTACAAGAATAATATTCAGAAGGATGGAAAAGAAAATTGAGAATGCGCTAGGTGACGATCAGTTTGGCTTTAGGAAAAGTAAAGGGACGAGAGAGGCAATTCTGACGTTACGGCTAATAATGGAAGCAAGGCTAAAGAAAAATCAAGACACTTTCATAGGATTTGTCGACCTGGAAAAAGCATTCGACAATATAAAATGGTGCAAGCTGTTCGAGATTCTGAAAAAAGTAGGGGTAAGCTATAGGGAGAGACGGGTGATATACAATATGTACAACAACCAAGAGGGAATAATAAGAGTGGACGATCAAGAACGAAGTGGTCGTATTAAGAAGGGTGTAAGACAAGGCTGTAGCCTTTCGCCCCTACTCTTCAATCTGTATATCGAGGAAGCAATGATGGAAATAAAAGAAAGGTTCAGGAGTGGAATTAAAATACAAGGTGAAAGGATATCAATGATACGATTCGCTGATGACATTGCTATCCTGAGTGAAAGTGAAGAAGAATTAAATGATCTGCTGAACGGAATGAACAGTCTAATGAGTACACAGTATGGTTTGAGAGTAAATCGGAGAAAGACGAAGGTAATGAGAAGTAGTAGAAATGAGAACAGCGAGAAACTTAACATCAGGATTGATGGTCACGAAGTCAATGAAGTTAAGGAATTCTGCTACCTAGGCAGTAAAATAACCAATGACGGACGGAGCAAGGAGGACATCAAAAGCAGACTCGCTATGGCAAAAAAGGCATTTCTGGCCAAGAGAAGTCTACTAATATCAAATACCGGCCTTAATTTGAGGAAGAAATTTCTGAGGATGTACGTCTGGAGTACAGTATTGTATGGTAGTGAAACATGGACTGTGGGAAAACCGGAAGAGAAGAGAATCGAAGCATTTGAGATGTGGTGCTATAGACGAATGTTGAAAATTAGGTGGACTGATAAGGTAAGGAATGAGGAGGTTCTACGCAGAATCGGAGAGGAAAGGAATATGTGGAAAACACTGATAAGGAGAAGGGACAGGATGATAGGACATCTGCTAAGACATGAGGGAATGACTTCCATGGTACTAGAGGGAGCTGTAGAGGGCAAAAACTGTAGAGGAAGACAGAGATTGGAATACGTCTAGCAAATAATTGAGGACGCAGGTTGCAAGTGCTACTCTGAGATGAAGAGGTTAGCACAGGAAAGGAATTCGTGGCGGGCCGCATCAAACCAGTCAGTAGACTGATGACCAAAAAAAGGGATATCGTGCCGAAGCAGAAGGCAATACACCTGGTAAGCAAATTGGTCAAAGTCAGACTTCGGTGCGTATGCGCACAAGAAGAACAGCAGCAGCAAAACCACCAGTAGAAGCTCAACAAGAGAACAATGAGGAGGAAAGCTCATCGGGCATTTTATGTTCAAATTGTGATGATGATGATGTTGATGACGTCTTATAATGAGTTACTGATGTTTGGGCTAGTTACTGATGTAATTTGTTGATTTCGGTTACACATTTGTTTAAATTGCACGTTAAAAAGTTAATATGTACGAACCCAAATGGTAAAGCGAAGGCTCGGCTATTGCTGAGCGACACAGAATCATTTATTTGGCAGTAGCTTAGTATAGATATAAACATATGTGTAGAGAACCGTATGACCAGCAGTCTTGAGCAGTTCGAAGACGGCTGATTACCACTTACAGAGAATCCTGTGGTGGTGTGCTTTTCGATCTCTTCCACTTGCTTTCTTTCATTTCTACATTTTTTCCGTTAATAAGACTGTAGCATTTACGTGTCGGTGCGTAATGTTACATATTAAATGTCGTATTGAAATAAGTATAGAATGTACAGAAATTATATGATACTTCAACACGAAAATCAATCTAATTCTCATATTTTTATTCGCTTATGACTCTTCTGACTCACTAAGGGTATTTTTGGCTCACAAACGGCCAGTTCGAGTGATTTGTGATGTAAGTTCACGAACAACTTGCCGATCCCTAATCAGAAGTCTGGAAATTCTGACGTGGACCTCTCAATATTTGTTTTGGTTAATGTCGTTTGCTGTTAACAGTATGAGCTTATTGCCAATAATTAGAGGCTTTCACTCAGTTAATGTTAAACAGATATCTGTTCTGCGTTTGGATCGCATCAACGTGACTCTTGTGCAGAAAGGCTTGCAGTATTCCGCAGCATCCGTTTTCAGTATCCTACGATAACAATTAAAAAATCTTAGCAATAATCCTAGCACTTTCGAGTCCAAACTGAAGAATTTCCTCACCGCTCACTCTTTCTGAACCTGTCAGGTAGTTCCTAGAAAAAAATTAAGATTATTCTTTTGTTTTATTTTGATTATGCCAACACGTACTCTCAGCGTGTCATCTGCATAGGATTCGTGTACATTATATTTGATCTGTTATTATTTTTCTGACGTTAATTTCATGTACTGACTCACTCGCTCCATGACCATGCAGATTTGCTCCTAAATTCGGCCGTACGGAACTAGACGTGGCGCCTTAGAATCACAGGACAGTAGAGTCAGTTGTAAAAGCAATAAATAAACAAATAAACATATACAGGGTGAGTCAAAAAAGACTTTGCTACCTTGGAACGATACAGAAAATTATTGAGATAACTTACAGAATCGGTAGGTGTATCATTTCGTAGCAAACAACCTCAAGTTTCGCATGAAAGTTCCAAGTGTCACTTTGGTTCGATTTGGCTATCATTTGTGATGTGAGTAATATGCCATCAGTAAACCTTTTCTTCCCACATGGGTTGCAGCAAATCGGTCGTAACTTGTGCAACGGCAGCGCAGATTAGATTTTTCAGTTCGGCTAAACTGTTTGATAGAAGAGGAACGTACACACGGTCTTCAATAAAACCCCACAGAAGGAGATCCAGTAGCGTCAAGTCTGTAGAGCGAGGCAGCTATTGGACTGGTCCTTCATGACCAGTCCATCCATCTGGGAAGCGATTATCGAGGAAACTTTCAATTTACGTGAGGAAGTGAGGTGGTGCACGGTCTTGCTGGTAGTAAACCATACAGTCTCTGTCATCTTCATCGATCTGAACCGTTGTTGCAGAGTTCGTTTCAACAAACCAAAACACACAGTGGAAGCAACCTTTTTAACTGTGCAATAGGCCGGCGCTCCTGGTGGCGGAATACGATACAGTTCCATTATGTGAGTCAAATTTGAGGTTATTGGCTACAAAATGACGTATCTACCGGTTCTGTAAGTTATCTATAAATTTATATGTTCCAAAGTTGTGAAGTTCTTTTTGACTCATGCTGTAGTTTTGGAACTGAAAGGTACACCTGGAGATTAATTTGAACACCACAGTACGTTACTAAGGCTGGTGTATTGGAGAAGATATGCCCTTTCCTTAGTCTTGCGTATCAGTTGCCTTACCCGCACTATTATAAAAAGTCCTACGGTTTAACATGGGCTCCGAATCACAGAACACCTAGCACTTTCGACAGTAACAAGCATTTATAGACATGAAAAAAGTGACAAGCGACTCATAAGAGTTCGTGTACTGACCAGCGATCAGACCTAGAACTTTAGAAACGTAATCCATTGGCGGGCCGTGCGAGTGAGGCGTTTCCCATATACTTCCAGCGAAATGATCACAGCGAGAAAATTGGAGAAATTATAGCTCACACGGAGCTTTACTGACAATCATTTTACACACACACTATTTGCGAATGGAACAGGTAGGGGGCGGAGGGAAAGACAGTGGTGCCAACACTACCCCTCCCCGCGCCACACAGCATGAGGTGACTTTGGGAGTAGGTAGGTGCAGCACTGGGCTGTTCTGGATAGAATAACGACGGACTATGCTTCATCTGAACTTTGTTTGTGGACGCTCCGCGGAGTCTTACTGTGTTTGCTACTTACAAAAGCTCACTACAGTGAAATATTCGTTACTGAGGAAGGTTACACTGATAAATAGGAATTAAACCCCAAAATTAACGCAAAACACAGTATGACACTGTTAAGAAAATATGCATTTTGAAGGGGCTCTACTTATTATAATCCTCCTGTTTCATCATCCATCATTAATCTCGTTACGTCCCTTCTAAAATTATTTTGCAGCGTTTGCTTAAAACGATTTGAACGAACACAATTAAAGGCCTTCAGTCCTTTATGTCGTTACAGTATGTAGCAGACACAGTTAAATATATCTACTGCAGTTTAATCTTCATAACGTTATATGTCTGTTCATCAGTGCCACATGAAATGAAAATTTTTGGCTGCATACAATCGATGTTCTCGTGTATCCGTCTATTTCATGTTAAAAATGAATAGAAAAACACAGTAGTGTAATTTATTTATCATTTAGTTTTAGATTTAATTCTAGTAATTTATCACTTGTCTTTACTTACAAAATAACTGCTCCACAAGTTTACAATAGAATTCCTTCAAAACAGCTCCGAAAATAGAACTTCTATTGTGGAATACTCACAGTTTCAGTAAACAGAGATTTCACAATATCAGTTGAAAGCAATATAGGTTTATTAAAGTTTTGTCGTGAGTACTTGATCGTCAGGTTACAAACACTTACAAATAATTGAACTGAGCACCTAAATCTACACTGAAGAGCCAAAGAAACTGGTACACCTGGCTAATATCGCGTAGGGCCCCCGCGACCACGCAGAAGTGCCCTAACACGACGTGGCTTGGACTTGACTAATGTCTGGAGTAGTGCTGGAGGGAAATGACACCATGAATCCTGCAGGGATGTCCATAAATCCATAAGAGTACGAGGGGGTGGAGATCTCTTCTGAACAGCACGTTGCAAGGCATCCCAGATATGCTCAATACTTTTCATGTCTGGGGAGCTTGGTGGCCAGCGGGAGTGTTTAAGCTCAGACGAGTGTTCCTGGACCCACTCTGTACCAATCCTGGACGTATGGGGTATCTCATCGTCCCGCTGGAATTGTGCAAGTCCGTCGAAATGCACAATGGACATGAATGGTTGCAGGTGATCATACAGGATGCTTACGTACGTGTCATCAGTCAGAGTAGTATCTAAACGTAACAAGAGTTCCATATCACTCCAACTGCACACTCCCTACACCATTACAGATCCTCCACCAGCTTGAACAGTCCCCTGTTGACATACGGGGTCCATGGATTCATGCGGTCTCCACACCCGTACCCGTACATGTCCATCCGCTCGGTACAATTTGAAACGAGACTTGTCCGACCAGACAACATGTTTCCAGTCATTAACAGTCCAATGTCGGTATTGACGGGCCCAGGCGAGGCGTAAAGCTTTGTGTCGTGTAGTCATCAAAGGTACACGAGTGTGCTTTGTGGTATTACCCTCCCACACATCACTAGTAAAATTCTCTGTCTCTGCACAAGTTTTGAAAGCTTCGTGAGGCGTAAGATATACAAAAGAAAAAATTTTCACTTATCTTCATTTTCTCTTGTTATTGGCTCCAGTTCTTGCGTCTAGGGGTACATTCTTGTGGCTGAAATTTTGCTTTTGTAGGTTCTCGATGAACTGAATAACTGATGGAATTCTTTCTGTTGCTATGTATATGTTTTTATTCTATCCCGTTCTTCTATATCACACTGACATCACAATCGCCATTTTCATAAAACCAACAATTACATTGTTGTAGACAATTAAAAAAAACACGCGTGCATCCATCAGAGGCATAGCCAGTACTCCTAACTATCTGCGGTACTCACAATATTCCAGAGAGTTTGCAAAACAAGAGAGTTAACAAACTTTCTTGACAAAAGAAGAATCTTCGCTAAAATGCATCATTATTTTGTAAATGACTCCAGAAATAAATTTAATAATTAGCGTTAGATTATGCAATTAATAATATGAATTTTAAGTATCCCAGATTTTTCGTAATTTCAAATATTTCTACAAGAAGAACAATTTTAGCTGTATCGATTGTAACAACTTAATTTCTCTTTATACGTACATAGTTATAAATAACTTTTTATACATCGTATGCAAAATTCTTTCAGGGAAACAGCCGAGAATGTTCACCTAGACTAGATTCGGGATTAATCCTGGTATCAGCTACTTCTATAAAAAAGATAATGTTAGAAAAGGGTGTCCCGTTACAGCCTTCGGTTCCGAAAGCCCATATCGATGATGTTTCGTTGAATGGTTCGCTCGCTGATAGTTGCTGATGGCCCAGCAATTAAATATGCAGCAGTTCGCGAACGGTTGCGCTTCTGACACGTCGAACGATTCTCTTCAGTCGTCGTTGGTCCCTTTCTTGCAGGATCTTTTTCCGGACGCAGTGATGTCGGAGATATGATGTTTTACCGTATTCCTGATGTTCACGATACACTCTTGAAATGGTCGTACGGAAAAATCCTCACGTCATCGCTACTTCGTCCCATCGCTCATGCGCCGACTATAATACCACGTTCACACTCTTTTAAAACCTTGATAATATGCCATTGTAGCAGCAGTAACCAATCTAACAAGTGTGCCAGACACTTGCTGTCTTATATAGGCGTTGCCGACCGCAGCACCGTATTCTGCCTGTTTACATATCTCTGTATTTGAAAACGCATGGTTATACCAGTTTGTCTGGCGCTTCTGTGTGTGTTGAGACCACAAACTGTGTAGTCTTCCTGAGTGAAAACCTCTGTCTGTGAATTCCAACGCTAACCTCATCGACTTTCTTGGTTCTGATATGGCTGCCTGCAACAGCAGCTGAAACGTTGGTAGCTTAGCACATGCGACGTGCTCACACATCTATAAGGGTTTTACTGAAATGGACTGGGGTTGCGAAAACTTCCGCTTTTATATTCCTTGGAGAAGCCATAGTCGCGTTTCGCCATTTTTATCACTCGTACGAAGCACAGTACTCTGTTTAGAGTCCAGGAGTTATGTAAAATACATTATTGCAGGTGCAGTGGAGAATGCGTAGCTCAGTCGATAAATGCGGTACCGCACCACGCGACACCTCAGAGAAGGTTTTCTGTGTAGTTCTGTCACCTCCGATCACAGCCGGACTACATAATCGATGAAAGGAGTAGGTGACGCGCAGTTTGGAATTAAGCTAATATAATCGCGTAAAATCGTGGAAATACACTTAAATCCGCGGTTCTAGTGGCGGCGCTTTCATTGCTGTAGGCATTCGAGGTAATTTACGATGCACCTGCCCTATTCGACAGATGGCAACTCGATCCGGATACGCACTTTAGCAGACATTTGTATGTTGCGAAAAACTTTTACCTGCATTTAATCTTCTAACTTACGCTCCTCAACAGGTTGTAGAAAAAAGTATAGTTCGTTGTCAGATATCATTAAACTTCGCGTTACCTCCTTCCCGGTCTCCCCGTCTTTTCTCTAAAGAGTTCTCCTTTTCTTCCTCCTCCTCCTCCTCCTCCTCCTCCTCCTCCTATTAATCAACTCGAGGTCCAAAGGCTCGCTTGTTCTCTGTCGCTACTCATAGCTAGTGTCTTAATGTTGTCCTATTGTCTTCCTCGTCCATGAATTCCCGTCCAAGCCGTTCTCTGACGTCTTCTCTCCCCATTCACTCGATGAGAATAGTGAAATGATGTCAATAGCTAGATAGGTGACTAACCACATTGTATCTTCTGTGCATGACGCTCTCTCCTGTTTTTCTCAGTACTTCTTTCCTAGAGACTCTGTGTAACGGTATCTTCTACATTCTCCGCGAATGCCAATTCCCCGTGCCCAAGTGACATAAGCAAATGCATAAAAATTAAAAAAAAAGTTTTCCTAGGATCTATAGAGACATTTATGTCAGTGGCGATCCTAACTGTAATCGTGATTCTTTTACCAGTGCTCTTTATACTTCCATTCATGTTGCACTGCTAGCATCCTAGGCACCTGGGCGCACTTATACGTGTTAAGAGTATCACATTCAAGCTAGGCAGCCGAATTTTCTCCACCTCTTGCGCACTTCATAATTTTTATTTTGCTTCTATTGATCTTAATATCGAAAAAATGGGTCAAATGGCTCTAAGCACCATGGGACTTAACATCTGCCATCAGTCCCCTAGACTTAGAACTACTTAAACCTAACTAACCTAAGGACATTACACACATCCATGTCAGAGGCAGGATTCGAACCTGCGGCCGTAGCAGCAGCGCAGTTCCGGACTAAAAGGCCTAGAACCGCTCGGCCACAGCGGCCGGCATCTTCATATCGATCTTTATAGTTATAAGCATCAAAGTGAATAAACCATTAGGTCAGAAGTCATAAAACCTAAATACTGTCATTCGCATCTCCTGAACGAAGCAAGGTTTTACTTCCGTAAGACGAGTTTACGATACGCAAATAGATCTCACATCAGTTGCAGAGTCAGAAATCTTGGAAGAGTTCCTCAAGGTCGAACGACTAAAGAAACGTTTCTTGTAGTGTTTTCCTGCAATTCCTTTTACGTGCAAGATACAGGGTCCAGAGGAGTGCTATTCTGTATTGTTAGACAGCTGTCGGATGGGACTGGAATGAGGCATTTCCAGAAATGCAGCAAGGGATTTCCAGTTCATTTGCTACCCTTTATGAGCGTCAAATTTCTATCTTGTTTCGGAAAATTATAAATGTAGCTTGATGCATTTTCAAAATTAGTACACAAAGTCAACAAAGTAGCTCTTACAAGATAATTTCTTGAAAACTGGTGAAGTAGAGCGTGTAAGTGTCATCAGTATTTCTCAAAAAATATTTATAGAGGTCCACAGGCTAGGGGCACGTGGTGAACGCCTGACGGCGCACAACGGTTACAGTCTTCCGAAAATAAATCCTAGAGTCCCAGAGACAATGAAGTGAAGCGTTCATTAGTAGGCTTAGCGTCAGCAGATCATCTAAAACCAATCCTTTAAGAAGCATAGCATCAAGGTAAAATCACCAAGATGTTGTTTCAAATGTCATCAACCAGATCAGTCTGATTCTGGCATATTACTTTTATTAGACAACACATGACAATTTTCCGTGTTTTAGCCCAATCTGTCTGAGGATGACACGGCGGCCGGTCGGTACCGTTGGACCTTCCAAGGCTTGTTCGGACGGAGTTTGGCTTAGAAGTAATCTGTATCTTCGTTCACAGATGAGCTATGAAGCCAAAAACTAGTAACGATATTTTCAGCCGAACAATGTGCCGTTTTCCATGTCTGCCATAGACAGTAATGATGTGGGATATATTCTTTTCCAGGGTGCACCCGGTTGTAACGGAGAAACTTTTCTCCCTAGACTTGACACAACCAAGCACCAAGGCAGAGTATGCTGTGCAACCAGCGATAACAGTACCGTAGCCGAAAGGCGGTAAAACTACTCCGCCGATGTTGAAGATTTCCATCGGAGCATAGAAAACTGATCATTAAATATGCGATATGCAGGTTCGAATCCTGCCTCGGGCGTGGATGTGTGGGATGTCCTTAGGTTAGTTAGGTTTAAATAGTTTAAAGTTCTAGGGTACTGATGACCTCAGACGTTAAGTTCCATAGTGCTCAGATCCATTTGAACCGTTTTTTTGATGCTACATAAATACGTAAATGTAGCCGACAAAACCTGAAGTAACTAAGCTCTGGTGTTCGCAAAAATAAGTTTTCCGCGTCAGAAGGAGGAAAAAGATAAGGCGAAAACTTGCCTAAAGAGATATGTACCACCGCTGCTTCTAAATACTTCTTTTAGTCAGTAACGGAACACGTTTGGGTATATTCAAAGAACGTGATATTAGAAGAGTTAATCGTATTTATTTGTCATTGTAGCACTGTGAGACGGTTCCATACGAAGACAACACACGTGTTAATGTCTTTATTCCATTTACAGACTACACTATTGTACAACAGGTAATTCATTTCGGTATGCGATGACCACCTTCAAGACCCGAGTACAAACGCTTTTCTACCACATCCAAGCAGCGTATGTAAGTATGGCACAGTCATACGCCATAAAAGCTGCATCGTTTCATGTAAAAGTGTGAATACCATACGCAACATATTCGAACAGGCATGTTCACTTTACACAACATCTCTTAGCAGGCTGTGTGTGGTACTCTCATTTTTACATGAAACGGCGAAGCTTTTCTGGTTTATTAGAAACTGACTGTACCATGCTTACTTATGTTGACTGGATACGGCAGAAAAACGTTCTTATTCAGGTCTTGAAGACGGTCACCATAGACAGAAATTAGTTACCTGTTTTAAGACTGGGACTCTAACTGAAAGGAAGACATAAACGCTTTCCTGGACAACTGTGAATTTCGTTGCGACTGCGTCGCAATTCGTGACATATGTTAACTGTATTGTACACGAAGAGATGTTTTAAAAACAGAAACTGCCGACCTACACTTCCGAAAAAATAGAACATTCTTTGGATATTTATGTGACGACTGAATATTGTGTTGATTTGAGCAAATTGTTGCATTTATTGAGCAGTAAATTCTGATCTTCGATGACACAGCTCCGTCTGAAGTACATTTCCTACTTTACGAATTCTTAGCATGCTCTACTTCAAAGCTAAATAATTTGTACTGCCACTGGTCATTAACCCGAAATATTCGCAAAGAGCGAAGAAATATGCGAATACCGTCGAAAGTGGGACTGATTTTCTATATCTTTCCTTTTTTTCTCAGGAGATTAGTTCGGATTCAGGAGAAAATTAGGAAGATGACAGAAGTTTTTGGCACTCAGGTTTCTACCAGAGAAATAACTGTAAAAAAATAAACCAACTTTGTCGGCATTGTAGATCTGGAAAGGCATTTGATAATGTTAACTGGCAAAAGATGTTCAAAGTGCTAATGAAAGTAGGTCTAAAATACAAATACATGCAGTGTGATACTCATCTTCTATAATAACAAAGTGTCTGTGATTGCAAATTTTCGTAAGAATCAAAAAGCAAAAATTAGAAAAGACGTGAGACACGGATGTGCTCTCTCTCTCTTCTTACTTTCAACGCTTACATGTAGGATGCTGTAGAACAAGTTAGCTAAGAAAGTAATCAACAGAAAACAGACATGCTCCGATATATCGGTGATATTGCTGTGCTCATTGAGACGAAAGAATATCCAGACAAGGTCATCAAACAATGGAAAGGATTTTCTTCAGCCAATATTGTAAGAGACTAAACGGTATAAAGACAGAAGCGATGGTATGCAGTACTAAAAAAGAATATGACCATCTAAGAATGAGAACTGGAAGAGAGGAGATAGAAGTAATAGAGAAAGTTTACCTATTTGGGAAGAAGGATCACAAGGCATGGTAGAAGCCGGAAAGAAACTGATCAGAATAGAGCAAGTCAAATTTAGATTTAATTTGAGAGAGAACAGTCTGGAAATAAGGAAACGGATAATGAAACTATTTGTCTGGGCGGGAGCCTCATACGGTTGTGAAACTTGGATAAGAGGAAAGCAAGAGAGATGAGAACTAGAATCTCGGGAGATTTAGTGCTACAAAGACTGTTGAACATCGGCTGAAGAGATAGAGTTCCCAACGAAGAGGTGCTGAGGAGATTATGAGAAACCGGATCTGTCATTTTGTAATGGGTGGGCACCACAGCCTCGCTAAATTTGCAGAAAGACGTTATTCCAACTGGCTGTAACTTAAAATACATTACTGCGCACTACTATTTTTGGAATGGCCCATTCGCAAGTGCATCTGTAGCAACAGACGTTGGGCGTGCGATTTATTGACGAGACGAGGTGTATGTATCCACATCTGTTGCCAGATGTTCTTGAGAATGGGCCGTGCCAAAATCCTTGGTGCATAATAGAGTATTTTAAAATATAGCCCGGTGGAGTAATGTGTTTCTTCTCGAAACCAAATCTCTCTGGAGGAACAGCCCGACAGGAAGACACAGACACGTAGTACACATTTCAGGACACATTAACAGCATTGGAGCAATAGCAGAAAAGGAGCTACTGAGGGAAGGAATCGCTGGGGACGACCAAAGACCCACCAAATTATGAGTGATGTAGGATGTGCTACTTACTGGCAAATAAGAGACAGACAGACGAGTGGAGTGGTATACTATTGCAAAGCAACCTCGAGGCTGAACACTGAGGAAGAAGAGAGACTGAAAGTGGAGACGGCAGTAGTGATTGGGTCCTTGAGGTAAGAGGAGAATGAGAGAAGAGTAAACAGAGTGACAGCCAGCCAGCCAGCCTGCTGGTGTTTGGCCACTGTGTGGTAGTCGCTCCCGCAGCATCGGCCGATGCCGCCAGAGCGCTGAGGTGTGAGCGGGCGCGACCGCAAGCCGTGGCCGCACCGCCGCGAAAATGGACTCGTGCCGGGGACAATGGGCCGCCTGCATGTTTCATGCGCAGCCATTACGGCGACAATGCGCCTGCGCAAACACCACCTGCTCGTTGTCTCGCGCGCTCTCGGCTCGCTTATTAATTATTGTGCAGCAGCGTCGTGTTTGCTAGCCCTCGTGTTCCCGGCGGCCCAACGGCAGATCAGAATGGGGCGTCTACCCGGTGTGGCGACGGCTCCGTTCTAATCCGAGGGCAGCGCACCAGCCCAACCCCAGTGTAGACTGCGCTCTTTCCCAGCGTTATCGCCAGCTCGAAGCGCTGATCTATCTGAGCGGTATGTAACGAATATTAATGTCGGTGGTGAAACGTAGTCTCACAGAACCGCGAATTTGACCCCATTAGCTACACAGTGGGTTGCAATACATGAAACTTTCCACCTTAAAGATGTGCCGAGATTCACCACCAGGGTGGATTTTAGCAAGAAATATCTGCGATCACTTTCCCTAGCGCAACTGGAGGCAAATTGCTTACCTCGCGTCTTCTAAAACATCCCGTAGCCGTTGTCCCGCTTAGTTTCTTCTCCGCCGGTCGCGAACTCTAACCCTTGTGCCACAAACTGTGCTTAATAATGTGGCAAGTTGGTAGGTTTGAATGCTAAGCGTAATAAGAATCGTAAAATGTTAGCATACCAACTAATTTTGTTTTATTTCATTAATCGAAACAGTAGTAAAGCGAAACTTCCTGGCAGATTAAAACTGTGTGCCGGACAGAGACTCGAACTTGGGACCTTTGCCTTTCGCGGGCAAATGCTCTACCAACTGAGCTACCCAAGCACGACTCACGCCCCGTCCTCACAGCTTTACTTCGGTCAGTACCTCGTAGTAAAAAGATTTCTAAAGCCAGTCTATCACTAATATTCATAACAAGATTCCCGGTCATTAATCAGTAGTTTAAGAGCACCGCAAAAATCACAGAAATGTTTCACACGATCTTAGAATCAACAGAGATCGCACAAATGCGTTTTCCGAGGCAACTTTAAAAATTAATTCCGTCTTTATGCGGAGTTGCACTTCACACACTATTTCACTTGTTGCCACCTCGAATACTGAACGCAGATTGGTTTGAGTTAACAACATCGCACAAGAACATCCGAGGCAATTTCCTAACAAACTGTTCCGTCGTCACATGACAGATTTCATACACGGATTCATGTATAACCTCCTCGGAAACCGATCATAGACTAGTAGTCAGCTATCTTAGCAGTTTGGCGCCTGGCCTCTGAGGGCGCACTTGTGATTTGTCCATCCTTTTCATCAATAAGCACTGACAACAACTAAAATTTTTAATGTGCAATTCTTGATGAACTGAGTGGCATTGAAAATATTGCTAAAAATATCTTAGTGAAAGTAACGTCATCATCACTGTTGGAGATGTACGTTAATATTTAAACAGTAAATATAAATAATAAATGATGTGCTTCTTGGCGTCCAGCGTGGTAGGTGAATCGCCACCGTCTCTTTCTGCTCAAGTGCGATAAGACATTGCTCGCCCGACCCTTCTCGCGCTGTATGATCATCTGGCGCGTCGCTCGATGACTCTGCCGTGTGGTCCTACCTACATCTACATCTACATCTACGTGATTCCCCTGCTATTCACAATTAAGTGACTGGCAGAGGGTTCAATGAACCACCTTTAAGCTGTCTCTCTATCGTTCCACTGTCGAACGGCACGCGGGAAAAACGAGCACTTAAATTTTTCTATGCGAGACCTGATCTCTCTTATTTTATCGTGATGACCATTTCTCCCTATCTAGGTGGGTGCCAACAGAATGTTTTCGCAATCGGAGGAGAAAACTGGTGATTGAAATTTCATGAGAACATCCCACCGCAACGAAAAACGCCTTTGTTTTAATGACTGCCACTCCAACTCACGTATTTTGTCTGTGACGCTATCTCCCCTATTTCGCGACAATACAAAACGACCTACCCTTCTTTGTACTTTTTCGATGTCATCCGTCAGTCCCACCTAATGCGGATCCCACACCGCACAGCAATACTCCAGAATAGGGCGCACAAGCGTGGTGTAAGCAGTCTCTTTAGTGGACCTGTTGCACCTTCTAAGTGTTCTGCCAATGAGTCGCAGTCTTTGGTTTGCTCTACCCACGATATTATCTATGTGACTGCTCCAATTTAGGTTATTTGTGATTGTAATCCGTAAGTATTTAGTTGAATTTACAGCCTTCAGATTTATGTGACTTATCGCGTAATCGAAATTTAACTGATTTCTTTTAGTACTCATGTGAGTAACTTCACACTTTTCCTTATTCAGGGTCGATTGCCACTTTTCGAACCATACAGATATCTTATCTGAATCATATTGCAAGTCGTTTTGATTATCTGATGACTTTACAAGACGGTAAATGACAGCAGCATCTGCAAACAATCTAAGACGGCTGCTCAGATTGTCTCCTGAGTCGTTAACATAGATCAGGAACAATAGAGGGCCTATAACACTTCCTTGGAGAAAGCCGGATATTACTTCTGTTTTACTCGATGACTTTCCATCTATTACTACGAACTGTGACCTTTCTGACAGGAAATCACGAATCCACTCGCACAACTGAGGCGATACTCTGTAGGCACCTACTCGCTAGCCTCCCGTGGAATGCAGCTACAGGAAACAACCACAGTTGAAACAGTCAACTAATGTGTCGCAAGTACGATTATGAAGATGAATGGACCATACATTACTTCTGTACACAGTACCTGTGCAATGTGTCTTTCAGGTGTGCTCAATTCACTTACAGATTGAAATACTGTTTTCAGAAGACTGTTCAAACCCGCGTCTCTTTCCATAATCCGAGCTTCAGCTCCGTCTCTAATGACCTCGTTGTCGACTGGACGTTGAACACTAATTTCCTCCTCCTCGTCCTCTTCCTCCTCCTCGTCTTCATCCTCCTCCTCCTCCTTCGCTTCAGAACCCATAGACCAAAATCACTACCTTATCTGGTTTCAGCCCTTGATGAGAAATGGCTTGCCCTTCCCCTACAAACATTCAGATACCTCACTAAAAATATCTCCAACAGAGTTTAAGCTATCGTACCGCGGGGGGTAGCCGTGCGATCTAGGGCCCCTTGCCACGGTTCGCGCTGCTACCCCCGTCGGAGGTTTGAGTCCTCCCTCGGCATGGGTGTGTGTGTTGTCCTTAGCCTAAGTTAGATTAAGTTGTGTGTAAGCCTAGGGACCGATGACCTTAGCAGTTTGGTCCCATAGGAACTTACCACCACAAATTTTCAAGCTACCGTGAAGACGTAGCGAGCTAAACCCTATGTTAATGTCGACTAATAGGTGGCCATATAATTTCGGTCAGATAGTGTAATTTGCTGTAAAACTCTCAGTTGGGCTTCGGCAAGGGAGTATCCACAGGAAACGTTATTTATTATTTTGTGTGCGAGGTACTAGCGAGACTGAATGACTGGTTGAGGACAGTAGTATTTTCTTTCATTTAATAAAAGCATTTCATTGTGTGGACCATTACTTTTACACGAGTTGGAATATTGAGGGATGAGAAAAAAATCACAGATGTGGTTTACTTCGTATCTGGAGAGCAGAAAGCATAGGGTTGTCCTCCTGTGTCAACAAACAGGGCTGAGGTTTGAATCTGACTGGGGTCATGTAGGTGCTACAGGATTCTGTTCCAGGTTTATTGCTTTTATTGATCTATATAAATGATCTGCCTCTAAAGATGACAGATGACATAAAAATTGTTATCTTTGCAGACGAAGCAAGTATTATTGTGAAAAGATTGTACGCAATTACACGATGTATCTCATAGGATGGGCAGAAACGCCAGCGCTTGGCTTTTTGAGAGCAGAATTATGCTTAATTTCAACAAAATGCAATGCACAGATCATCTGACAAGGAACTCTTGTAAAAACAATGTTTTATCATCCGAAAGTAGTCAAACAGTCAGTAAATTAGACCATTTTAAATTCTTAGGATTGATCGTAGGTTAAATGATTTCTTGGAAGCGTCACTTTCATGATCTTGCGCAGAAACTGAATGCTGCTATCTTCACCATAAAAATAATTTCGACTCTCTCTGAAACTGAAACACGAAGGCTTGCCTACTTGCTTCCTTCCACTATGTTATCTATTTGGACTGTATTATATTTTGGGGCGATTTGTTCTCTCACCAAGAATATTCTCAGCCCAGAAGGTCAGAGTTTGTGATCTTCGCGTATGCCGTTGTTCAGGTGTCTTGGAATTCTAAATCTGCTGTCCTTGTACATGTACTTCATTACCGTACCTGTTGTTGACAAAAGCTACTCATTCAGAAGAAACTGCAACATTTATTTCGTGAACACCAGATGGAAAAAGCTATACAAGTGGATAACACTTCCTTAAGTATTTTACAAAAAAATAGCTTACCATTAAGCGGGTTTAATTTGTTTCCTTTTCAATAGGCTTCCAGAAAAACTGAAAAAATTAGGTGACAAATCCAAGTTGAAAGGTTTCGTTGTGGCACGCTCCTATTACGTACAGAAATTCGTCGCAGTAGTTGAGAACTTTTCTCCGTACGTTTCTGTGGCCATTCTTACGTCCTGCCACTCAGTTATGTTGATTGTATCCTCCAGAAAATAGCAAGCTGGAAAAAGGTTAGGTAATACTGGAAATGTACTTCAAACGAAGGTGTCCCCTGTGAGATTCGAGGCTACTACTTATTAAGTGGCACAATTCGCCCATCGCAACACTATATTTCAACAACATTTATAGCTGCAACACATGTGTTATCTGTTTGTAAAGCCATTTCACAATGTTGTAATGACGAAGCAATGCAGTGCACGGAAGTCCTGCTTGCTTGCGACCAACTGAACCGCTTAGAAGTGGCTGTGGTACACATCTTTTTGACCAAACGTTTGGCTTTTCTAGTAGGGACGTGGATATTCTTTCAGAGCTATGGTTTTGTTTGCAACGAAAAAAGAACTTTCCTTTCAGACAGTCAGCAAAACTACTTAAGACATTTTGAAGAAGAGTCTGTGTGATTACTAAATTTTATTGCTGATACAGTCGTTAAAACAAGTTTGCGCATATGAACTCCGTCCGGTGATGACAATTTCGTATTTTGGCGCTGTAAAAAAGAAAAAAATATATAGTCTGCAACTAATGATTTATGAAAAAATTTTTTCGGTGAAAATATAGCGTTTTAAATCTTAAACTTGTCCACAATGTCTCATGTTATGAATCCATCTGATGCTGTCTCTAAGATCCATGTTTACGACTGGGACGTTAGCTCTTCTGCGTCGTTGGTGTTATTCGAGACCACGCGACCTCTACGGTCGCAGGTTCAAATCCTGCCCCTGGCATGGATGTGTGTGATGTCCTTAAGTAAGATAGGTTTAATTAGTACTAAGTTCTAGAGGACTGAGACATTAGCTCCTCTACGTCGTTGGTGTTATTCGAGACCACGCGACTGCTACGGTCGCAGGTTCGAATCCTGCCCCGGGCATGGATATGTTTGATGTCCTTAGGTTAGTTCGGTTTAATTAGTTCTAAGTGCTAGAGGACTGATGACCTCAGATGTTAAGTCCCATAGTGCTCAGAGCCATTTGAACCATTTGTTATTCGAGAAAAGTTGGCCATACGTCAGCACCGAGTGTCAGCCTCTACCTTCATTTCGTATCCACCACAATAGAAACACATCGCAATATTATCTCATAAAGACACTCAGCACGTATGTGCGACTGCAAACTTTGCCGAGGTACGCTACTGATGAAAAGCTCTCGGCTCTCCAGCCGTGTGACAGTGTTGAGCTACTGCTATGTTTCGACGAGTGTCACTTACATTATCTTCTGAGGTATATTGACATCCGCAAAGCACACAGTACAGAAGGATAATACAAGTCGCAAGAAGTTAGTAGTGAATCACCTCCGCTATGAAGCTGCTCGGGATTCTATAGGGTTGTGTTGCGGACAAAGCCGGTGGTTACCTTAGAAATTGAATCGACTCTTTATTGCAGACAAATATTTCACAAATAGATTGACACGACACACTTTTTCTGATCTGAAATCTGATGTGAGGCCAATGTACTCATTTACAGAGCTGATGCGTCAACAGACCGCTGAAATTGTACTACCTACCCATTTTGTAAATGGGGTAATGATAAAAAAATCAGTTTACTTTGAGACGATCCACTCATGAAGAAAGTTTTCGAGATCGTTAAAAAGTGGGTTGTTCAAAAAGGCTGTACTGCATGGACCGAAACAAATGGTAATCGGAAGAGTCGATGTCTAGTGAACATGGTGGGTGGGGTAAGGCATCCTTTCGAAGCCCATTCAAGGTTTATTTCATTCGTTTTGCAACATATTATTTGGCACTGACATGAATTGGAATGACTTTTTCATGTCTTTGAGCGTGTTGGGGGCGTCTATCTTTAATTGTGCTATTCAAATTGAGTAATAGTGCTTCACACTGTTCAGCATTCACCGTTCGACCGGCTGCAGCAGCTCATTGTGTTAGGTGGCTATAATTTCGCACCTTACAAGCACCCTCCACATACTTTGCCGTGACCTACAAACAGAATTAGGTATCATGTGACAGGTTGTACATAGTATATATGAATATATAAAGAAGACTGACATTGTCACGTACGCCTTGTAAATAATTGTTAACGCTTATTGCATGAAAGGTGACGGAGTGTCTTTATTATCATATTAGTACAGGTTGGAACGACAGTGGAAATGAAACGGCAGGTGGAACTCAAGCCCTGGGTGGAAATCCCACACAGGTCTGTTGGTCCTGCTTAATCACAGGAAGTAACAAGACGGACGTTCGGACACCTGAGCGCTGGGGCCTAATAGAGTCGCGACCAGCCGGTTGTGTAGCCGGACGGGAAGGATTATACTTCGGAAACTACGAAAATCTTGGACGCAGCTGAGAGGAACGAGGAAGTGTCACCTCGGAAACCACGCAGGCTGGACTGTTCCCAAGGGTTTTTACTCAGAAGCGTCCCATTGTACGAGTATAGGTTTTTTCCTCGCAAATTTTCCGCGCTGGCCGGCTAACCATCATCATCAAATGGTTCAAATGGCTCTGAGCACTATGGGACTTAACAGCTATGGTCATCAGTCCCCTAGAACTTAGAACTACTTAAACCTAACTAACCTAAGGACAGCACACAACACCCAGCCATCACGAGGCAGAGAAAATCCCTGACCCCGCCGGGAATCGAACCCGGGAACCCGGGCGTGGGAAGCGAGAACGCTACCGCACGACCAACCATCATCATCACTTCGACGCACCGGACGCAGTACATACGGTGATATCGCAAATTGCTTCGGATCATTAGGGCTATAAAAGCTAAACAGCTGTGATCACGTTAGTTTATTTCCACTGAGGTTCCACACCACCGTAGATCATCTTTGAAAGCAGTGTTTTCTAGTGTTTGGTACGTAGATGATGTTAGTCATTTCGCGTTATTGATATTAGATCGTGCAGTCATAATAAGGGGCCGGCCGGAGTGGCCGAGCGGTTCTAGGCGCTACAGTCTGGAACCGCGCGACCGCTACGGCCGCAGGTTCGAATCCTGCCTCGGGCATGGATGTGTGTGCTGTCCTTAGGTTAGTTAGGTTTAAGTAGTTCTAAGTTCTAGGGGACTGATGACCTCAGAAGTTAAGTCCCATAGTTATCAGAGCCATTTGAACCATTTGAACCATAATAAGGGGCAGAGTTGGGCAACTGATTAATAATTTTACTTAGGAAATGTAAACTTTTTAATATAAAAGGTTTTATTTAATCTACAATAAATATATAAGCAGGAACAACATTTATCATTTGGTAGGATAGTAGTCTCCTTCATCAATCATTTATGTTTAGATTGTAATTTATAAAATTAAGAGATCCTCAGATGTGCTTCAGGGGTAGTCAGACAGGGCCAAATCTTCATTTTAGTGTTTATTATTTTCCGTTGCGCACATTCATCTTACACTTGCCTGGAGTAGCATCTTGGAATTGCACACCATATCGACCCGGACACATTTTGTAACTAGCCGGCCGAAGTGGCCGTGCGGTTAAAGGCGCTGCAGTCTGGAACCGCAAGACCGCTACAGTCACAGGTTCGAATCCTGCCTCGGGCATGGATGTTTGTGATGTCCTTAGGTTAGTTAGGTTTAACTAGTTCTAAGTTCTAGGGGACTAATGACCTCAGCAGCTAAGTCCCATAGTGCTCAGAGCCATTTGAACCATTTGAACATTTTGTAACTCAACACAAGATCGTTGTCTTTGAATCGTCGAAACAGATTTCTGCAAGTTGTTTCCGTCAAAGGATGTCCTCCGAACGCTTCCACTGGCAAACGATAACTTTCTGCAGCAGATTTCTTAATATAAAAGCAGAAGAGTAGCACTTCAGCCAAACGCTGTTTTGTAGGGATGCGTTCTTTTCATTTCAGTGGGAAGTTACACACAGTTCAGAAAGCCTAAAAAGGTCTCGCGTCGCTGTCTGCTATGCTGCACAAGTGCAACTGCTGCTTCTCCTCGACAACAGCGAGATCTAATTACAGCTCCCAATAGATAAAATAGTTCTGGCTCAGTTGAAACGTCCATCAAACAGGGAACTAACACAAAATCCCTGATAATTGTTACACATAACTGCTTACAAATCTTTTTGGTGGCCCTAATGATCATCTGACTGTGTACAAAACGTAATACTTTCCGTCGTAAAAACTTCATTAGTCAATGAGTTTACAGCTTTTTTTCAGAATGAACAAATCTCTCCACTACTTAATATTCTCCAAATGAATTAATATACTGTACTGCATGTAATAAACTGGACGTTCTCACAGGCACCCGCACCTTCTCAAAATATTAAGAAATAAGACAAACTACTGGAATGACACAACTTCAGCGTATGTTCTGAAAAACATCTGTACACTATCTGCGCCTCGTAATTCCCTAAGTATCTTTCTTTAATTCGGGTCCAGTTAATAACGATTCCATCAAATGATCTGTCCTGATGCAACCAACATCATTACGTCAGCCATAAATGAATACAATTCAAAGACTGACGTGTACATGGTTTGAATGAAACGTTCTTTAAACTGCATTGGCCCCCGGAAATTCTTTGGCTGTTTTTCGACTATCAGGTTACCACTACTCTCACGGTGCTTACCACTCGGTGCTACATTTCCCGGAGAGTCCAATTATTGCGTGGCGGCCCCTAACAACACTAGAACACTTCTCCAAACAATTTAATACAACAATAATACCCCACTTGCAGCCTTAACTCGTTCGCTTACCAAACTTTTTTTCTTTCTTTCCCCTTTTTTTTAACATCGCCTGAGCCTTATTACTTTGCATGACAAATTAAAAATTGCGCATGCACAGCCGATGTAGTCCGACCGTCTCAATTCCTTTGAAAAGGAGATGTGTTAATTCCTTCTGCATCGTTCCCCGTGTCTTCTGAAACGTAAGTGGGACATTACACCCTAATCTGCCTCGTTTTAGAATATTCTTGAAGAAGGTAAAATATAACATCTAATTCCTGATAGTTGCACTGTAACATCTGAAACTCCGAGGAAATGGGCTCAGTCTTCACATAGAGTTGACCTGGAAGAAAATATTATTTCAGGAGGAGGAAGTTACTTTTCGGTGACAGTATCCGTTCGACGCCGGCCTGTGCCTGGCATTAAAGCCTTCACCTCCCGGCGTCGCCGTTTGATACACTGGAAATCAGACGGCTGTGCGCGCAGTTAATGACTCAACAAGCGGGGAGCAGTGTTGCTCGCCGACGGTTCACCGACCGCCGCCGCGCTGCACGGGAATTTTTCTGTAGGCAATTTCCGGGCGCGGCCCGCTAGCCGCCAGGCGGATAACGGCACGAGCTTCTTTCTTGTGCTAGGAAATTGCTAAGAGATTGGCTGCTGCTCTGCGAGTGACAGTAAATGAGGGGCCGCATCCTGCCCCGCCAACTTCCTCCAGTTTACACCTCACGTCCGGAAACTGGCCCGTCCGAGGGCTGGGCGCCGCCGCTGCCGCCAGCCGGCGCTGCGCGTGGCCGCTGTCAGCCGCGGCGCGCGTCAGGCGACGACAATGCGCGAGTGATGGCGACACCTGGAAACCGACAGGGCCGGCCGTATCAGAAGCCTTAATCTGCCATTAAGCGAATACACTTCCTGACGAAAAAAGTGGAGCACCAGGAAGGGGGCCGGCCGGAGTGGCCGAGCCGTTCTAGGCGCTACAGTCTGGAGCCGCGCGACCGCTACGGTCGCAGGTTCGAATCCTGCCTCGGGCATGGATGTGTGTGATGTCCTTGAGGCTTAAGTAGTTCTAAGTTCTAGGGGACTGATGACGTCAGAAGTTAAGTCCCATAGTGCTCAGAGCCATTTGAACCAAGAAGGGGAAGAGGAAACAAGACGTAAATTCCATAGTTGAAGAGGGTATCTGATGTTATTTCAGTTATTACAAAATCGTGTCATATTTGCGAAGAACTTGGCAGTATATGACCATTTACCAGTATGACGTTTCACTCCCTCTGGTCTGGATGGATATACTGATTCGATTGGGAAGAGTGTCATAAAGCTCTTGTAGCATGACCTCACGCTAGCTGACTCACAACTCGTTCTTGACATACTGGATACTTGCACTGAGACGAAGTTTACGTCCGAGGTGGGCTCGCAAATGTCCTATCGGGGGCAGATTTGGGGATCTGGGTGGCCACGGAAGTACATGGTGACAATTATTGATCTATATGAAAAAAATTGGAAATTAGTTACAAGCTACGGCGTGCACACACTTTATTCACCATGTGACCCACTAAAAATGTTCAAATTTAGGTTATGACATGTTCGCTAGGCCCGCCATCATTGGCGATGATGTGGCGCAGACGAATAGCGAAATTCTGCATGATCCGCTGAAGAGTCGGAACATCGATGCTATGGATGACTTCCTGAATAGCTGTTTGCAGCTCAGCAATGGTTTTGGGGTTATTGCTGTACGCCTTGTCTTTAATATGGCCCCACAAAAAGGAGTCGCATGTGTTCAGATCCGGAGACCCATGCCAGTGGCCTCTGGGTACCCCAGAGCCCGAATGCGGTCCCTGAAGTGCTCCTCCAGGACATCAAACACCCTCCTGATTCGATGGGGTCGAGCTCCATCTTGCATGAACCACATCTTGTCGAAAGCAGGGTCACTTTAGATAACGGGGATAAAATCATCTTCCAAAACTTTTACGCACAGCTCTGTAACCACCTTGCCATCAAGGAATATCGCACCGATCATTCCGTGACTGGACGTTGCCCACCAGACAGTCACCTTCTGAGGGCGAACAGACTTCTCAGTCGCGAAATGCGTATTCTCAGTCCACCAAATGCTCTTTAGTTCAGTAACTGTCATCCTGTATCTCAAACTGTTCATAGAGACACGTGTCGTGATTTGTGGACGAGCACTGCCCTGCTCAAAAATGGCATCGAGCTACTGTTGCGTGAGACGTAACAGTCAAAGACGCAGGATGTGCTTATGTCCGTGGCGTAGCCTTATGCTGTCAGAGTTCCCTCAGCAACTACCATCCGCAATCTGAAGTCACACCCAAAGCCTCCCCACACCATTGCATCAGGAGTAACTCCGCTGCACCTGTCCATTGCAAGAAAGAGACAGCTCCGCCCGAGGAAGGACTCGAACTCCGGCGGGAGGAGCCACGAAGTCCCTGATATGGCGCCTTAGACCGCTCGGCCACTCCGCGCGGCTCCGCGATTCTTCGCTGAACGCAATATTGACTATGATGTCATTCAGACAGAGCAGTAGCGTAGATGTGGAATTGAATGAATGTCGAAACTGATCAAAATCATTATTTGAATAAAGCGACAACGCTAACCGCTCGGACCTGAAATAAATACGTAGAGGGTGTTCTTTGGTCTAGATGTCTTCAAGTTGGAAAGAACGAATTACCGTACAGAATAGAAACAACAGATGAATGTGTCTGTTGCTACAGGAGTACGAGAGTGAATCAAAAGGAAGAGCAAATCTATTTTAGCGTTGTATCTGGTCAATATCTGATTAAATATGTTACCGTTCCATACAACTCCTTCCGATAGAAGAAACTTGTAATGACCAACGAATTCCAGCAAACTTCTACACGTCTCTCTTGCATTCACAGCGCCAGATTTGCACCTGGTGGTGAAAATTGGAACTAATTTTTTTCAGTGTCAATCGGGTCAGCAATAACGCATTAGACTATCTACCAAGTTTCGGTGCCATACGATAATTACAGCCCACACTGGACCTCTGTGAGTAGCTGCAATTTAACTGTAACTATTCGGTACTTGGGGTAGGACTTGTCGAGGACGACATTTCGGGACTCCCACACCGCCACCTTCCACCCCCCACCCCACCCTCGCCACCGACGCTCTTATCCTGAGTATGGGAGTGCCTTTGACTTTGGCTACGCCTTGTTCTATTAATTTGCTCCTGCGTACGCCATGTTGATGCGACCACGACACCTTTAATCCGCCTCAGGTTTTCTTCCTACGTAAACTATTCGAGTGCACGTATACCTCCAACTGATTCATCGTGGTGACTTAATATTGCTTCGCCAACCGCCGCTTTCACTCTGTCTGCCCACAGAAACAGCAAGACAGCACGTCGCCCGCAGAGAGTGCGCTCTCGCAACGGAACATCCGTGTTTGCGTTGCTCTATGTGCCACTCTTGTACAAACCGAGTATTCCACTGTCCGCCAGAGCGCTAAAACCGCCACTATAGTTACGTACTCTCACCGTGGTTCAACCGATAACATTTAGGATTCTCCTTATTTACAGTCTGTGATCAGTAAATTGGAGAGCACGTAGGAGACGATGTGAAGATTGTTGCTACCTAGGGAGCCAAATAGCTCATTGTTGTTGTTGTTGTTGTGGTCTTCAGTCCTGAGACTGGTTTGATGCAGCTCTCCATGCTACTCTATCCTGTGCAAGCTTCTTCATCTCCCAGTACCTACTGCAACCTACATCCTTCTGAATCTGCTTAGTGTAGTCATCTCTTCGTCTCCCTCTACGATTTTTACCCTCCACGCTGCCTTCCAATGCTAAATTTGTGATCCCTTGATGCCTCAAAACATCCCCTACCAACCGATCCCTTCTTCTAGTCAAGTTGTGCCACAAACTTCTCTTCTCCACAATCCTATTCAATACCTCCTCATTAGTTACGTGATCTACCCACCTTATCTTCAGCATTCTTCTGTAGCACCACATTTCGAAAGCTTCTATTCTCTTCTTGTCCAAACTAGTTATCGTCCATGTTTCACTTCCATACATGGCTACACTCCATACAAATACTTTCAGGAACGACTTCCTGACACTTAAATCTATACTCGATGTTAACAAATTTCTCTTCTTCAGAAATGATTTCCTTGCCATTGCCAGTCTACATTTTATATCCTCTCTACTTCGACCATCATCAGTTATTTTACTCCCTAAATAGCAAAACTCCTTTACTACTTTAAGTGTCTCATTTCCTAATCTAATTCCCTCAGCATCACCCGATTTAATTTGACTACATTCCATTATCCTCGTTTTGCTTTTGTTGATGTTCATCTTATATCCTCCTTTCAAGACACTGTCCATTCCGTTTAATTGCTCTTCCAAGCCCATTGCTGTCTCTGACAGAATTACAATGTCATCGGCGAACCTCAAATTTTTTACTTCTTCTCCATGAATTTTAATACCTACTCCGAATTTTTCTTTTGTTTCCTTTACTGCTTGCTCTATATACAGATTGGATAACATCGGGGAGAGGCTACAACCCTGTCTCACTCCTTTCCCAACCACTGCTTCCCTTTCATGCCCCTCGACTCTTATAACTGCCATCTGCTCATAACGGACGAAATAAGGCGAATACAAGAAGCAGCTTAGCACAGGCAAAGAGAAATTCCTCGATAAAAGGAATGTACTAGTATCAGAAATAGACTTTAATTCGAGTAATAAATTTCTGAGACTGTAAGTCTGTAGCACAGCGTTAAATGGAAGTGAATCATGGACTGTGGGAAATCCAGAACACTAAGGAATCAAAGCTGTTGAGACTTGGCGTCACAAATGGAGACGTAGAATAAAGTGCACCGATAAGATAAAAAATGAAGAGAGGCTGCGCAAAATCTACAAGTAAGGGAATATGTGGAAAAAATCGACTAGAAAGAGGAACTGGGTTATAGGAAAAGTAGTAAGACATCGCGGAACAACCTCTATGGTACTCGAGGGAGCTGCGGAGAGCAAAAACTGTCGGGCAAGACAGAGATTGGATTATATCAAACAAACATGCGAGGACGTTGGTGTAGGTGCTACTCTGAGATGGCACAGGAGAGGAAGTACCGGCAGGATGCGTCAAACCACTCATAAAACTAAAATATTGCTTACATGTGATCGATTTCAGTCAATATTGCCCCCCCTCCCTACCCAAAAAAAGATAAAGAAGGAAAAAATTTGGATATCAATGTAAATTTCAAAAAGGCAAACAAGTTACTTAATACACAAGAGCTGTCTTTGATAAATATTAAAACAGAGGCCCGGAATCATGAAGAGTTATATGAATACACAAAAATAGAGTAGTTTTTAAAGAAAGTCCTTAACCTATCCAAAGTTCCATCGTCATCAAAAAATGTGCACTGTCAGAATCACATCACCGAAGAACTTGACAAATACGCTGCAACTCCAAGAAAATGAATAGATTGGAACTGAAGCCCATTACTACATAAGCAAGTTATCATAATAACACAGAAATAAATACCTTACAGAAATATTAAGAACAATGACAGTTTGTGATATCAAGTACGACACAACTGGCAAGTGTAAATAACTGGAACAACATACCTACCCATAATACACACACTAAGCGAACGGTTGCCAAGACCTACATGAAAACAATAGCCATTAAAGAGTGAGCACCAGTGAGACATCGTGAGAGAGGGTGAAGATTTCGATTTCTGAAGGCGTTAACAGCCAAATTGCGGTGTATGAACGTTTATTGAAGTGGCATCCTGCCACTGCTAGAGGGCTCAACCAGCCCCGGAAGAGAGCAGAACACGGGAATAAGACCGTAATCTGATAGCCTAAACAATGAAGGACAGGTACGGGAGAACAGTCCAAACAGTAACTAGAGATAACATCCATGTGGTGTGATCAGATGTGGAATACCAGTATAATATAACAATCATTAACAGGAGGGCCGTTACCGTTTGTGATACAACAACGCGCAGACTGCAGTTACTGCGCCCTCCTGTCTCACTAGAAGCCGCACAAAGCTAAAACTTCTTTTCAACGACTTGAGAATGAATAAACTGACATACAAACGAAAGGAAGGTCGTCGTCGTTATACACATGCTTGCCCTGCTGCTTCTAGTCTTATAAGTTTCTATTTCTTCTGATAAGCTGAGAGGGCGTCCTTTGTACTCGATATAGAGATTTCTCATGGTGTCCTCAGTGCTCCCTATCGAATGTTTACTACTGGCTAAATTGATTCCATCGTAACTGGTACATAATAAAACAAAACACAAAATCCTCGTAGTACATGTCGAAGCCAATATTCAACAAACGGCAGCTTACAACTACGAACAGTACCACATTCTATGGAAGCACTAATTACAGCAAATGCAACAAAATATCTGGCATTGACAGAGAAGGTGAAGTCAATAAACATGTTTTACCGTCAAAATCTTGGAGTATGCACCAACTACTAAACATAATCAAAGGAATGAGACGAACTAAAGTATAAATGGTCTCCTGGCTACGTGGAGACCTATTTAAGGTTGCATACACCACAGAAGAAGGAGGCCTCGGGCTAATCGACTTAATGCCAAAGTGCGCTGCTCTGCTGATACACAGGACATCCGAAATCGTAGAAAACAACCCGGGCAGTCCGATAGCGGTCTTGTTCAACAAATACCGACCACAATCAGGCAGGATTCGAACCTGCGACCGTAGCGGTACCGCGATTCTAAACTATAGCGCCTAGAATCGCTCGGCCACCACGGCCGGCCCACCCCTGAGTCTGTATTTCCGTAGTATCGGTGGAATATCGCATGAAAAAAAAAATGAGACGGCGCATCTATTATCACCAGAAGTCCGCAGAACGTGGTGCGAGGTTGCTAACAGAACGATACGGACAAGTGTAAAATTGGCAGCCATGCACCTTATTCGGACAAACGCCTGCGACACTCGCAGTGAATAGACACTCTGGAGGACACGATTTTGTGTCGAACGGTTGCAGACGTTGTTAAACTAGTAAACAATTACTCACACTGAACAGCCATTTCTACACAACAACCATCACGGCACGATACTCAACGTCCTTTCCCGTATGCAAGAGATCAGTCATCAGTTGGGTAGTCACCCAGTCAGCGCACTTCGTCTTCCACACTGAGAAATTACATTTCTAACTTACCTATGTAAAACAAGGAAAATACCAAAATATAAAGAAATCTTTAAAGAACTCTTTAATCGTTTCATTACACACAGCTTTCAAAAAATTTGTACTGCTTCTCTATGATGCCACTGACTGGATTTATTTGTGCAGACATCGACATGTTTTTCAAATGTAACACAAAAGTTTTATATTAATTATGAGACAGAGAGAGATTTTGAAATCATGGTGGATACTTGGCGGTAGGAACATTACATCCCCAAATTTGTGTCTACTGGTTGCTCGTCGACTTGCACGCCTCGAATACTGCTTTAAAGTGACAACAATCAACCAGCGGCAGCGTAAAAGGTAGTAACGTTTACTTCAAAATCGTAACGTCTAGTAAGATGGTTCAAATGGCTCTGAGCAGTATGGGACATCTATGGCCATTAGTCCCCTAGAACTTAGAACTACTTAAACCTAACTAACCTAAGGACATCACACAACACCCAGTGTCTAGTAAGAATTGTCCAAAGCTAAATGCAAGCATTTTGTGGTAAGGATATATCACAATTTAATGTAGCAATTAATGCATACATATCTGACACTGCAGTGAGGCAAACGTTTGCTCTCACCTGATACGCAAACAGTAGGCCCCCTAATGTGTCCTTTTAAAGCTACAGAAAAGTATGCCGTGTCTTGTTGAACCACAGAAGACTATAAACATACGATGTATGAAATGAATTACTATAAACATTGCTTAAAGCTGGTGATCGGATTCAGGTATGTTGTCGTGCAGCGTCCGTAAGGCACTGTGGTTTCTAATAATTCACGAGTCAGTAAAATTTCCATATATAGTTTCCAGTACGATTTTAATGTTTGGTCCATTAAAAACCTAATTATTGCCTCAATTATAGAAGATTTTAATATAATATTTTAAATACAAAACTTTTCTGCCAACTTTTACTTTATTTCCTTATTAATGTTCTCCCATTACTCAGCTTTACTTCGATGGCAAAATTGCGGCCGAAACAAACATATTAACATTCAGATATATGGTATCGACAATTGTAGAATTATCTAAGTTTTGTTCTGCTAGTTGATGTCCCAAACGTCATAAATGTGTTTATTATTCGCTACAAAGTTTCTTTATTAACCTACAGCCAAGAGAGTTTCTATGATCTGTAGACCGACATGCAAAACACATTAATTATAAGAACTGTTCAAGTACCGTACTGTCGTCTGCAAAAATGTTTAATAAATGATTGTTTCATTACATATGAGAGGGAAGCCCTTAATCTGTACAGGGCTGCTATAGTTAAACTTTCGCTACTTGAGCCTGTGTAGGCGGAAAGCTATTTACCGTATGGATACTCAATTTCATAGGAATGATGTTCAGGCTGTGCGCTGCAGGATTTGCGTTGTTAGTAGAGTTGGTATCATGACTTGCTATTACACGGGTCTTAACAGTGTGAGCAAGGCTTTGCTAGTAAAGCTGTTTTATCAAAACATCAGCCATAGTGCTGCTCCTGTTCACGAGTATCGAAGCATTACAGTAATACGGAGGCGTCCTCTTTCCGCACCTGGCCTGAAGGACATAGTTCGGAAGTTCGAATTAATTGCCGATTTGGGATTTGCTCTTGGAGAAGCCGGCGGCCAATTGCGCCACAAATTGTTGAAGAATTTAAAGTTATCGTGGTTGAGAATGTTGGACGCAATGTGCGATCTTCAAGCAGTGCAAGGGCTGTGTCACTACAACTGAACATTCCCTAATCCACCGTTCAAAAAGTGCTACGAAAAACTGCAAAATGATATGTCTAGTGCGGTTCCAGGCTGTCATGGATTCAGTTGGTAGTCGCACTAAGCAACGCTTGTAACCCGAAACGTAAACATGGCACGCAATTAACAAATGTTACTCTCTCACGTGGAAAATAAAGTGTGTTTCTTCGGTGATTTAATCGTTTTTTCTCTTCCGCATGTCCTTACAGCTGTTCCCATGAAGTTTTATTGTCCAGAGATCACTAGTTTTTCATGGAGCCCCCTCAAGTAACGAAAGTCTAATTATAACTATATTGTACATTCGTTCACAATATAAATTCTTGTTACACTTTGATCGCACTGTGACTCTGTATATTTTTGATTCGCTTCTGCTCAACATTTTCTGTGGTCAAAGATGTATGCAAGTAAGCTGTGTCCACCTAGAATAGTGATGTTGCAACTCTGAAGCTATATCTAGTATGGCGACTCATCTTTCTTGAATATTACATAATTCGTCGTTTAAGTTACTGATAAAGCTAAATGACTCATGGATCGCTGTATTATAGCTTTTTATTGAAATAAAATGCACGTGGAACAGCTTATGGGAGGTTGTGCGGATGTGATGGAGATAAGATGCACGCAGATAGGATCCCAAACTCCGTTTCCATTTAAGCAAACCGGCTATCGTTTGTTGTGTATTAACCACGAGTAATTAGCTTTACTGTGCCCACACTGTTTACGTAGAAGACATTCCAGACCGTATCATACCTTCTCTGAATAGGTCCAGCAAACTGTAAAGCACGGTCTGTAGCACCTACTTATAAACGTTAAAACTTAACCTCCGACGGTCTGTTATACCATTTTCCACACCAATAGTTAATTCTTAGTCTCCTCTGATGGACCTTTTTTTGTTTCTCGCACATCGTACGGCCAACTACCGCCATTACGTGTCTCTCTCTCTATTCAGTTGTCCTTCATCTGTCTCCCTATTCCTCTGAAATACATTCATTTCAATTTGTCTGGGCACAGTACTCATACAAGAGAAAAAAGCTTGTATAGTATTTTTATATGCAAGTTCACTTGTGGTACTTAAAGTAGATGGCAAAAATGAAACAAATAGAACAAATAATAAATAATTAATCAAAGAAAATTGGGTCACAGTGCTCTGTCTCATTTTCATGTAGCAGTACCGCTTTTTGTACATCACAAAACATTAAACAGTGCGTCTTTTACCACTGTTTAGAGCTTTTCGAAGTAAACTAATATTCGTCCATCCGATTTATATCTTTATAAGAAATGGAGGAAAGGTTGGCAGTTACAGAAGTTGCTTATTTCTCCATTTGTGCCCGCCCGTCTTCAGGACACGAGTCGTTCGTTTAAAGTGAAAATGCGAAGAAATCAGCTACCGGTTACTTACTTTTTCCTTTCTTTTTTTTAAGTAAATAATGGTCACCTATTCGGAGGTATGTCTGCTTTCACGTTGGGTTATGCAAATTTGGAGTTTTTTGTAGACCGTGACGTATTCAACGAAGTCTTATCTTTTATGCTTTACCTGAAATACTAGCTTATATCTGGTCTTCTTTTTGGATGCCTGGTGTTTCGAGAACTTAGAAAAGTGCAACTTCCGCATTGCAGTCGTTCATGCAGAATGAAGGCAGGTATAAGTCGTGGTCAGTGGAAGGGTCGAAAAGCACGAGACGTGACGAAACCTCTCCTCGTTAAAGGAGCCCTGTTGAACGTTCGGAAATGTTTCCAAACGTTTACAGTGCACTAAAGTTGTGAGTTATTTCATAATTAAATTTGAGAATTTCGCCGACGCCGTCTCGGGGGGGAAGAATCCGCGGTACTGCGAAAGCGGAATGCCGGGTTCGTTTGGCAGCAGCAGAAGTCGTGAAGCGCTGCCGAGACAACTCGCTCGGCCTAATAGGACAAAAAATATGGCGGAATAAAAGGGAGGACGCGGCCGCAGTCCGCTGTTAATGAGGCGAACCTCTTGCATTAAATATCGCTGTTAAGTGCGTCACAGGTTAATCAAACAAAAGGATTTCCCCCGTGTCCAGGACTTGTTTACGGTGATTATTAAGAGAGCGCCGGAGATACGGCGACGTCGGTCATTAAGTCTCGGATTTAGGTTGTGGCAGCCCGGGGAAGGCAGTTGCACGGTGGCACGATTTGCTGTTACGACTCGAGTTGTACGCCATCCCACCTTTATAGTTTCTTCCATTGCGTCGTGGTTTACGATAGGTGGCCAGCTTTTATGTGAAACCAGATCAGATCTTGGAATGTCGGGCTGGCCGTTCCGAGGCTGACGCTGCGGCGTTGTGCCTCGCTCCGGTCGCTTAACATTTACACTTCCGTGAGTGTGGACAGCTACAGTCTTCTCGGCGATGGCTCTAATGGAACTGCCGCTTAATGTTGAGCCGGTGTCGAAACCTTTAGAGGCGATTTACAATTAGGTGGTAGCGAACAAAAGTTTCACGACACGTCTCCGTATTTAATTAGAAGAAACTGGCTCGAAAGTCGCTACATTGGTCTGTAATATTGTGGAGAACAAGGATCGTAGTTCTGACTCCCCAACAGGGTATCTCAGACAAGCCCTCAAGCGTTTGTCTCGGGTTGTGAACATCCACAATATTTGTAAACGTTGTAAGATACAGCAGCCGGATTTTTCAAATGTGATGAAACGCATAGAAAGAACTATTTTTCCTTTAATCGCCCGGTACCATCTCTATGGAAAATATAGATAATATCGTGTAAAAAAAAATGGCTCTGAGCACTATGGGACTCAACTGCTGAGGTCATTAGTCCCCTAGAACTTAGAACTAGTTAAACCTAACTAACCTAAGGACATCACACACATCCATGCCCGAGGCAGGATTCGAACCTGCGACCGTAGCGGTCTCGCGGTTCCAGACTGCAGCGCCAGAACCGCGCGGCCACTTCGGCCGGAATATCGTGTAATATAGCGTCGATAATGGTGTGATTTTGGCGAGTGATACAGACGATAAATTTCTTCAGCCATCCCCTATCCAAATGAAGCCGCTCAGTGATGATTAGCACTCCAGAGCCGCCAAACTGCGATATTGTTGACTGCTACGTTTCACCCGCTGCTCCAAATAGTGGAATACGGTTTTTATAGGATAAAGATCGGCCGATTTAGCTGCTATCCCAGGTCCTATGGCGAACCTGAGTGTTCGTCAGACGAGGAACATATCCGTGCAGCTATATGAACACATTTTATTCTCGTCTTGGAAGACGGGGTGTCCACAGCGTACCTGTCATGATGTGGAGAAAACGGTAATACATGTTCGCGAAAATTCAGAAATTAAAATCTTAGTTCATGTTCACGGTAATATCAATGAGTTGGCTTAAGTCAAGGTACGATAAACGCGCCCAAAACATTACAGAATTATCTCCGGCCTCAACTGTACCTTCTGAAACACTGCGAGCTAAAGGCCTGAGTGTGCCGTCGCATTAGCGCACGGTATTCCGCCAGTCAGCCATATCATCTCTGAGAATTTACACCTGCCAGTAATCTTGTAGTTGATGAACACCATATCAAACTTCCACCAAAATTAAAATAAAACGTCGTGTAGCATTGTCGGCTGGGATATTCAAATGGCTCTAAGCACTATGGGACTTAATAGCTGAGGTCATCAGTCCCCTAGACTTAGAACTAATTAAACCTAAATAATCTAAGGACATCACACACATCTATGTCAGAGGCAAGATTCGAACCTGCGACCGCAGCAGCAGCGAGGTTCCGGACTGAAGCGCCTAGAACCGCTCGGCCACAGCGGCCGGCGGCTGGGATATTCGACCAGGTGTAACGTATTCAGCCGCATAGCATAAAGGGTGTTTTTCCTCCTCGCACATTGGTCCTTTTCCTTGAGGATACGTGAGAGTTAGCCGGCCGGTGTGGCCGAGCGGTTATAGGCGCTTGTCTGGAATTACGCGACCCCTACGGTCGCAGGTTCGAATCCTACCTCGGGCATGGATGTGTGTGATGTCCTTAGGTTAGGTTTAAGTAGTTCTACGTTCTAGGGGACTGATGACCTGAGATGTTAAGTCCCATCGTGCTCAAAGCCATTTGAACCATTTTTTTACGTGAGAGTTACATCATTTGTATATTTGTGGAGTGCACAAACGGACCGTTATCAACAGTGTCCCATGCCCTCACTTCATGAGACACTGCGCACAAGTTTGGAATTCAATCCAGGACATTGACACAGAACCTCTTCTCTCATTGCCGGTCATATACTGGCAGCAAAAGTTTCATCCATCGCCGGGATTCGAACGTACTCGACTCCGCAAAGGCGTATGTTAGCAGCCGCGGCTACGGAGTCGGCTAGCTTGCAACTGTTATGATCCAATAAGCCTTACACAAAGTATGCGCCAAAGGCAAGTCAGAATGAAAACCATCACGACCACGAACTTTCTCATAGGTTACCCGAAACATAGCATTTTTGTAGACGAAGTCATTATCTACGCATTTTTGCATTAACATTTGATGCACAAATTTGTCACCATGTATACGTTTCTCTTATCTAAAAGGAACGAAACCACCCGTGGGTTTAAATATGAATTCTTAGAAGCATTTGTGTGGTGCGGGAGCAGGAGTTTTGTGGAGCCCTTCCTACGTGATTTGAAAAGTTGCAACAGTGCCTGCATCTTGGAGAGTAGTGTCAGACAAAGTGAAGATAATTTTTGGGGAAAAACTAATATAATTTATTTTTAAGCAACTTTCACAGCACCCCCCCCCCCCCCACCCCCTCCACCTCCCCCCGCCAACACTTCCGCAGAAGTTTTAGCAGTACTTGTTATTGTTGCGCTAAGAGCAACACTGCTGCTCAAAATCACTCGCACGTCGTCACAAACCGAAGGCCTATGGCAAAGATTTTTCTGTAACAGGTTTTTCAATGATGACCTTTTTCCAATCATTATTTTGCCTGACATTCCTCACTATTACGTGCTCATCTTCTCGCCTTTAGCGTACCGCACTCAGTTACCACATTTACCACATACCAAGCTTCACATCTACGTGTTGCACTTAATTGCATACCATTTTCTGCAAGTTATGTCGTCTGGCAATCTTCTCAAGTCGCTTTGATCGTTTGTGCCTCCTGTTAGTCTATCCTGTCATTTGTTTTCGGTACACTGGACGGACGAACGCCCGACTACGAACTCACGTGGTGCCTCGGATACTGGAGTTAACTGTCCATCAAGTGACATGCTTGTCACAGCTTTCTCCATGCCGTACTCTGAAAGAGCTCACTCTCGAAGAGCTAGTATTTTTGCTAAAAGTGCTGTTCACGTCGAATACAGCGTAACATGCACAACTGATTCTCCAGGACCTACTCTACTCACACCTCTCACCTAGTGACTTCGTCTCGTACTACGAGCGTGCTGCACTTCGACATAGTACTTTTGTTACGAAATTCGCCTCGAAGTACGACGGTCTCAACAAATTTTGGAGTCGTACATCCTAAATTGATCACAATAGTCTAGAGGAATAGCGGAACAGTCCTTCCGACTTCAAAATTAGGTTGTAGTATGTGAATCTGCGTTGTGCGCCTCGCCGAAGCACTTGTGTGTGTGTGTGTGTGTGTGTGTGTGTGTGTGCCTGTATGACGTGAAGGGGCGAGGGGCGGCGGGGGGCAGGGGTCAAGGGCCGGGGGGGGGGGGGGGGGGAAGGGTGGTATTAATGGGCTGTAAACACGTTGAAAGTGTCATCCTCACATTTAACATAACATTTAAGTCTTATACACAGGGGAATAAGTTTTGGGGAGAAGATGGAGGAAACATACATCACCGTTCTGGGCATGGTACTAGTGCAGATGGTTTGCCATTGCCTTCCTCGAACGTGCAATGAAGTATCAAATCTGTATTTGTGTCGCGTAGATGACTGTGATGAGTGTAGTGAAATGTTGCTCTCCTGTTGTTTATGAATAAGGGAAGGGTGCCGGCACACAGACTACTCCTTTGAATAGCACAAAGCGGACCACCGATGTCAACGTCCCCATCCGACGGACAGATCACTTCATGGGAATTCAGTCGGACATTGGCACAAAAACATATCATCAGGAAATTTACGCCAGAACCTTCCTTCACTTTGCTGTGCACGTAGCGGGAGTGAAAATGTTCCACCGCCAGGATTCAAACCAGCCTACCTCCGAGCCAAGCGACACCGCACAAGCGTGCGTTAGCGACCGCCGCTGCGGAGGTGGGTCGTCCTGATATTTGTCCGAAGTAATTTAGAAAAACTGCTAATAGCCTAAATGGGATCTTCCCCCGCAGGACAAAAAGGAGTACATAAAGAATTGTGAATGACCCGTAGCTCGCGTTTTCTCAGGCGTTTGTTGGAGCTTATAGGCAACTTAGCTTTGTGGAAGCGTGGCAGTGGAATTATTTCCACCGTAATTATTTGGCCCGTAGATGCTTTTCATCGCCGAATTTTGAGCCAGAAATCAAGATAAACTTCCGAATCTCCACGCTATGCTACAATGTCAAAACCTTAATTTTATACATATGTATGGCGATTTGAGGTAACAAAGTCCGGTCACTTTCTGCTCTCCCGACGAATTAGGGCTACGCGCTGGTCCTTCTCATACCCAGTGTCCCTTTCACTCCATCACTGCGCAGTAAATACGAATGTAATACCACAGTATTTATTTCATAGACTTTGGGAATTATCCATTGTTTATAAATCGATGAAAAGTTGAGCACCAAAGCGAAAAATGCTCTACGATTCAGTACCTAAAAGTAAAAAAAAGAAGTTATAGATAAGCCAACCCTGCTCCATCAACCAATACAGCGCATGCCACATTGACATCCACGCTCTCAAACTAGGACAATAAATTATTTATTTATTCGTTTATGTTTACCTTGTAGATAACAAATCAGTCTTACCCATCTGAACGTCGTATTTCGTTTTTGGTGAGAAAGTTTGGTGAAGATGATTGCAGTGGGAGAATATAGGGTGCAACTTTGGATTTTATGTTATTGAAGGGAAGATCGCATGATTCGAGTTTAAGGTCCCGACGAAGAGGCGGTCGTTAGAGACGGTGCACTAGCTCGGTCTGGGGAAGGAAGAGGCACGGAAATAGACCTCGTTATTCTCAAAGGAGGCCTCCCGGAATTAGGTTTAAGCAATTTAAGGAAACCACGGAAAACCTAAATATGGATGGCGATGGCCGACGGGGATTTGCATTTGTGTAGTCCGGAATGCGAGTTCGGTATCTCACAACAGCGCCACATCACGTGTTTTCTATTGGTGACGATGACGGAGAGGGAAGAGGACGAAACCCGTTGCCGGTCCATACCTCACTGCTGTCGAATATCAGCGAAGGGGTTGTTGAACTTAGTGTCGAAAGCCGACTTTTATGAAGAACGCATATTTCACACATCGTGTATACCGATAAAGCATTTGTAAACAAGCAGTTGATACCCCAGTTTGTCGTTTGGAAGTACAGGGGACTCGACATAAATAGAATCTTCTTTTCATTTTTTATTTATAAGTTACGTGAACAGTCGCTACATGTAAATGAATAGTCACATTACTATAGAAGCAGTTCGTTCGTAGAACTGCAAGCTAGATTCGTTCACTTGTATTGATCTATTCAACAAATGAAAAGTTCATGAAACTGAAAGGCAAACGAAGAATTTGTATCGCTCTCACAGTGATTGCCAGAGGGACAAGAACTCCACCAAGATACTCGTACAGCGTTAAAAAAATTTATAATCTGAATCTGCAACTGCATCTTCTTCCAGAGCTAAGTCAGAAAAGTGTGAAATTAGTGATTACGAAACCGTTTAATGTCTAGGAGGAAATAATGTGTGGGCAATGTATGACGCAGATAAAAAATACTGACTATTATGACGGTGCCTGAAATTAACTTCATGTTGTCTTCGAAGAAGAAAAAGCAATGATAAAAGCACGAATAATATTCGCAAACCAATTACTGTGTCAAAGTGTCTCGTAAACTTAACCCGCCAGCTGCTTGCGATTACTGTGGTATTGCCTGAGAGATTCACATTCCTTACGACACTCAACTAATAAAACAATTGAAAATTTCCTTTCCCCTACACAACTTCTTCCCAGACGATGCATTAACGTTCTCGTTGACGTCGGTCTAGGGACTACACAGCACTCCATCCCGTCCCTCTTCGGTTGTTTCAACGTCAGAATCCGTTAAGTAAGCTACTTGTCATGGGACACATGCCAATTAGCCTAGTATCATTTACGTGTGGTATCTCAGCTCTTTCGTTCTGTCTGTATGCTGTTTCCAATTCTCTACGATATTTGTAATCTCATTATTTACAAATTAAGCATTCAACTCACGCCAGTCTTCGTTTCTGACATTCACTCTGAGCACCCCTAAAGAATTTCTCGGAAATCTCATCTCGGATGACTGGATCTTTGATTGATCTGTTGCTTGGAGAGTCCAGTTCACACATCCGTAGAGTAGGGCAGAATCTGCCATCACCAAATAAAATCTAATTTTCATCTCTCTGTACGTCACATTTTTCACAGAATACAGATTGTGCCACGTATATGTTGAAATATATTGTGATTTGGGGTGAAGTCTTCTTCATGTTGGTTTGTAATGTCAGATTCAAAATATCTGAAATGTGATACTTCCACCCAAATTAACCATTTATTGCAATTTTACAGCTGAATGGTACTTCCCCTTTGAAAACAATGCCTTTCATCTTTCTGACTCCATTTTCTACATAACTTAGATTTGTGCTGAGGTAGGGCCTTGCAGCTGTCAGATAATTGTGAAACTTCATTGTACATTACCGTCAGCTATTTATCTTTATGCTCAGTGCTACCGGTTTCGATCAGTAGACCATTATCAGGCCAAAGCACATAATGAATCTAAATTGATGTTAGTTATTGCATTTTACCTTCATCACCCTGGATAACCCTTATGTCATCTTCGTTTCAGTGTCATTCCTGACCGGACGTAGTTATGCCATTCCCAAATCACGAGAACAAAGTTGATAATAAGTGTTATAGGTATCAAACTTCATCCATGTCTCACTTCTTACACTGTCTGGATAAATTCTGTTAATTCTCAGTCAGTATTTACTACCACAACTGCGTTGTTTTAGAGACTGCGCTATGCTGTGGGAACAGCGTCCGATAAGGTTTTGGAAGGCCCAAGGGTACCGACCGGCCACCGCGTCATCCTCAACCCACAGGCGTCACTGGATGCGGAGGTGGAGAGGCATGTGGTCAGCACAACGCTCTCCTGGCCGGATGTCAGTTTACGAAACCGGAGCCGCTACTTCTCAATCAAGTAGCTCATCAGTTTGCCTCCCAAGGGCTGAGTGCACCCCGCTTGCCAACAGCGCTCGGCAGACCGGATGGTCACCCAACCAAGTGCTAGCCCAGCCCGACAGCGCTTAACTTCGGTGATCTGACGGAACCGGTGTTACCACTGCGGCAAGGCCGTTGGCAAATTTTGTGCTTACTAGGCAGGTGCGTTAACCAATGCGCCATCCGGGACACTACGCTGATGAGATGCTGACAATACCTAGCTGCGTCCAGAGTATTCGGTAGGAACTCTCTACCAGTCGTGTAGAAAACTCATTTAAATTTTCTAAAGCAACGTAAATCTTTCGACCGAATTCTCTGCGTTTGTCTATTAATCGCCCAAGAGTGAAGACGCCACCAGATGCAATTCTCCTTTTCCGAAGCCGCTTTTGTCTTTGGGGAGGGTTAAGGTCACCTTTTAAAAATCTGTTCTTGATTATTGTATTGTCTCTCTTGTAACCTCACTCAAATAAACTAATACAGCGGTAGGTTTTGCACTTATTTATCTTCTATTATTAAAATAGTTTGTTAGTTGCTAATTTGAAACTTTTAAGTACGCATCTAGTAATGAGCAAAACATTATGACTACCTGCATAATAGCACGTTGGTCCATCTTTTTAAAGCAATACAGTTGCGATTTTGAGTGACATGGATCTGACAAGTCCTTGTTAGGTTCTCGGAGGTATGTGCCACCGGATGTCTCCCGTAAATTACGGGACGGTGATTTCTGGATGAGGAGCTGGTTCTCGATAGCGTCCTAGATGTGTTGCATCGGGTTCACATCAGCCGAATCTCGAGGCCGCGACATCACCGTGACATGCTCCTCAAATTACTGTAGCATACTTCTGGCCTTGTGACACGGGCAGCCGCGCGGAGTGGCCGAGTGGTTTGAGGCTCCATGTCACGGATTGCGCGGCCCCTCCCGCTGGAGGTTCGAGTCCTCCGTCGGGCATGGATGTGTGTGTGTGCTGTTTTTAGCATAAGTTAGTATAAGTGGTGTGTAAGTCTAGGGACCGATGACCTCAACAGTTTGATCCCTTAGGAATTCACACAATGGACACGGGCAGTTATCCTGCTGGAAGATCTCATCGTCACTGGTTAAGACATGAAGCACGAAGAACGATGCGCAACAATGGTCATGAAGTCAACAGCTGTCGTGGTGTCTCGGATCAGTACCACAGGTTCCAAGGAAGCCCTCTGTAGCATAATACTGGTCCCACCAGGCAACGTCCATGGCGCGATGCACATTTTGGGCGGCCATTTGCCTCGATAACAGGGTATCCGCACACGACCATCAACCCGGTGTAGCAATGAACGTGCTTCAATCCGACCAGGCGACGCGTTTCCACTGATCGCCGGTCCAGTCTCGATATTCCTGTACCCACTGCAAAAGTAACTGTCGCTTGCCCAACATGGGAAGACATGGACTCGTCTGCCGCGGAGCCCAATATTAAACACTGTGTACTGAACGATGTGTTCCAAAAAAACTCGCGCCTGCGGCAGCATTGTACTCTCTCATCATGTCCGCCACTGACCGCTGCCTGTTCCGTTTTACAAAGCGAGAAATTCTTTGGCCTCCAGGTTCTGTGATAATGCGTAGACGCCCAACACCTTGTAGCCCTCTCATGGTTTCACAGTCCTTCAATCAGTTTCCATGTACACTTATGGGAGTTGTGCGCGAACGGCTAACAAACTTCGCCGTTTACAAGGTGCTAGTCCCCACTCTATCCTTGAAAGTTGTTTATGTCAGTGGATTACCCCATTCGCGATCAGTATCGACGCTACAATGACACCCCATTCATCACTGATACACTAACACATTTTGTCTTACACCGTCGCGTGCCTACAAAGACACCAAGCGGCATTCAGTCTCACAGTGGGCACTAGACACCAGCGTACTTAGACAAATGCTTACAACGTTAAATGCTTCTCAGTATACACCGAGGTGACAAAAGCCATGGGATACCTCTTAATGTCGCGTCAGACCCCCCTTTTGCAGGGGCAGTACAGCAAATAGATGTGGCATGGAGTCAACAAGTCGTTGCAAGTCCACAGCAGAAATATTGGGTATGCTACTTCTATAGCAGACCATAATTGCGAAATTGTTGCCAGTGCAGGATGTTACGCACAAACTGACCTCTCGATTATGCTCCATAATTGTTTGAAGGAATTCATGTCGGGCTAACTGGGTGGCAAGAATGTTCTAAAAACTGGTGACATGGTGCATTGTCACCCATAAAAATTCCATTGTTTGGGAATATGAAGTCCGTGCAGTGTGTCTCCAAGCTGAACATATCCTTTTCCAGTGAATGATCGGTTCAGTTGAAGCAGGGGACCCATTCCATTCCATGTAAACGCAGCCCACACCATTATGGAGCCACCACCAGCTTTCACAGTGCCTTGATAACTTGGATCCATCGTTTTGTGGGGTCTGCACCACACTCGAACCCTACCATCAGCTCTTACCACCTAAAATCTGAGACTCATCTGCCAGCCACGGTTTTCCAGTCGTCTAGGCTCTAACCGATACGGTCACGAGCCTAAGAGAGGCGCTGCAAGCGATGTCGTGCTGTTAACAAAGGCCCTCATGTCGGTCGCCTGCTGCCATAGACTGTAACGCCAAATTTCGCAGCACTGTCCTAGCGGATACGTTCGTCTTACGTCACACATTGATTTCTGCGGTTACTTCACGCAGTGTTTCTCGTCTGCCAACACTGAGAACTCCACGTAAACGCCGCTGCCCTCAGTCGTTAAGTAAAGGCTGTCGCCCACTCCGTTGTCCACGGTGAGAGTTAATGCCTGAAATCTGGAATTCTCGGCACACTCTTGAGACTGTGGGTCTCAAAATACTGAATTCCGAAACAGAATGTCCTATGCGTTTAGCTTCAACTACCGTTCCGTGTTCGAAGTCCTGTCATGCAGCCATAATCATGTCGGAACCGTTTTCACACGAGTACAAATGACGGCTCTGCCAAGGCACCGCCCTTTTATACCTTGTGTACGCGATACTACCGCCACTTGCATGTGTGCATATCGCTATCCCACGACTTTTATCACGACAGTGTACGTCGATAATGTCTCCTGCTATTAAGCTTGTATCGCTGATTTACATTGAAAATACGATCGTGAAGCTATCGAAAGTAGTCGTTGAATCCATAGATTTGTACATATTATAGAAATGGGTGTACATACATGTGTATATATGTATGTATGTAATTATGTTCTATGTCTCCTCCTAAATCACTGAACCGATTTCAACCAAACTTAGTGCACACATTATTTACCGTCTGGAAATCACCGCTGTTGTGGTAAGAATCACCTGCCTATCAGAGATGTGCGATAGAAGTGGGTGTGAAGAACAATGTAGCCCACGATGTGCGGATACTCATATTTGAGTCGTCTAGTATTTGAGGACGAGAACACTTAGAGCCTTGCAACGAGCTTTACACATTATTTAAAACCTTAAGAAAAAATTTTCTCGCTCACGGCCTCCACAAAATGATGAAGGGAATAAAGTTTCTCTCTTACTACATTTTCGCTGTTAATGCATAAAACTGCCGCATGAAGCATGACGCTTTAATTTATCACTTCTTAAACTACTCTATTCGCGACACTTTTGCAGACAGTACCTATATATGTTGCTGACTGTGCCTAGAAAGCTATACCAGTGTACGACACATAGTTCAGGAGATACTTCATAAACACTGAGAGGCTTGAAAAACTGTCACATAATTTATTACTTCTTTACTACTAACTCTGTTCACAACACATTTCTTAGATAGTAGCCACATATATTACTGCATGTATCTGCAAAATTATATCCTCATATAGCATATAGTAAACGTTGAGCTGCATGAAAAGGAAACTGCAGGACGAAATTCGCTAGAGATGCAGATGAAATATGTGCACAAATACATGTGAAATATGTTAAATAAATGCGGAATACATTTGACATGTGTATACGCGGGCCAAGCCAAGGTAAAAAGCTCATCCTAAACATCAGAAATGATTTCAACCAAATTTGCTACACATATCATTTACGATGTGGAAATAAATACTGTGGTGATGAGAACCTCCAGCCTCCTATTTGGGTCACCGTGTTAGCATGGAAGAGATGGGGGTGGGAGAGATAGATAGATAGGGAGGAAGAAGGAGTAGATGGACACAGATAGGGGGAGGAGGAAGTGGACAGAGAATGGGAGGGGGAAATGGACGAAGGGAGGTGAGAGGACAAAATGTACAGATGAGGAATGAGGAGAGATGGACAGAGACAGAGGGATGAAGAAATAGGCAGAGAAAGGCTGGGGAGGAGGAGATGAACAGACAGGATGGAAAGAAGAAATGGACAGAGAAAGGGAAGAGGGGAAGATGGACAGAAACAGGGAAGAGAGAAGATGTACAGAGAAAGGGAAGAGGAGGAGATGGGCAGAGAGAGGGTGGTGGAACCGATGAACAGGGAGAGGAGGTAGGAGGAAATGGAATTAGAAGGGGACGAGGAGATGGGCAGAGGAGGGCGATAGAGAGAGGAGGAGGAAACGGACAGAGAGAGGGGCAGGACGAGATGGACGGAGAGTGCGGCTGGAGGAGGTGGACACAGAGAGGGGGTGGAGGAGAGGATAGAGAGGGGGGTGAAGGACAAAAGGAAGATTAGGGTTTCACGTCACGTCGACATCGAGGTCATCAGAGATGGAGCACAAGCTCGGATTATTTCAGGGATGGGGAAGGAAATCAGTCCTGCCCTATCGAAGGACCCATTCAGGCATTTGCCCCAGAACAATTTAGGGAAATCACGGAAAATTCAAATCAAGAAGGCCGGACACGAGTTAGTACCGTTGCCTTTCGGAATGTGAGTCCAGTTTGGTAACAACGGCGCCACCTCGCTCGGTGTGCGAAGGTGGAGGATAACCGGGGCGGGTGGGCGGGGGGAGGGGGGGGGGGGGAAGGAGGAGATGAACTAATAGATGATTGGAATAAATACGTGCTCGGGTAATGCCGGATACTCAGCTAGGAGAATCATATTGCAGCCTATCGTCTGTCATGTCGTCCTTTTTCTAATCGTCCACCAGGCGTTGTTATGTGTGTGGGGCAGCACAAGCGCATTTGAGCGTTGGCCGACAACCACCAGCCGCGATGTCCTAGGTGGGACCAGTTCGCGCTGGCCCCATGTTGGCGGCCGCGCCGTCTTTTACGGTTGGCAACATAAAAGAGGTGGTGCGGCAATTACGGCGCCGGTTGGCCAGGACGCAGTAGCGGCGCGGCGCGCGGCCGTTCCGCGTTTATCGCAGCTGACCGGGAGGGCGGCCGCAGACGACCGCTGCGCTGCGCTGGGACATCTCCAGGGGGAGGCGCGTGACCGCGTCCAGCTCCAGGGAAAGGCGCCACTGCTCTGCGCAACACATGTGTGACTCAGTTTAGGTTATGCACGCCACACAAGCAAGTGCCATCGATGTGCATTATCGTGGCGTTCATCCGTACTAGAACCAGTAAGCCAATGATCCTTTGCTTAAGCTCCCTATTGACTGATGTTGCGGTGGCGACCGCTAGAAAACATTCTATACAAATCTCCCATGTATCTTGACCACCCCAAACAATTTTTTATTCAGAGGCGAAGTAAAAAAAATGTATCAAGAAAATGTTGTTTAGCTGCCAGAGAATACCAACCAGCGTGATTCCATTTCTATAGTAACTGAAATTGCTTGTTAGCCGACGTGTCACTTGCCGCTACAGGATTGCCACATCGGCTGCCACTCGGTTGAAGGCGATACGCAAACACCACGGGCCACTTCACAAGTGCTGAAGTGGTGTCACATGTAACGCGGGGTAGTGTTGGAAACGGCTGTCCTCAGGTATGACGGGAGCGCGAGATGTTCTGTCCGCAGCCGATTTTAAGTGACCAGTGACTGAACTGCACCAGACGACGCATTTTGTAGCTCCGAATTTACACTCATGTCCTAATTTAAGCACAACCTAACCTGAGGCACAACTACTGATCACGCTCACTTTGTTCACGGTGATTAAAGCTGACCGCTACGAGAAAACTCAAGAAAGAAAAGATTCAGTTCTAGCACTAAAAGCGACCTGTAATTTCTCACTCTCAGTGGTTACCTCAAACTATCTTCACACTGGTTACACGAGCAGACGCGATACCAAGCGATGAGCAGACCTGTTTGGCACTCGGTTACAGGTTATATGCGACCCAGACAGATTCCAAACGAGAAAAGTATGATAGGAAGAAAGTGAAAGAGCAAATAAAGAAAGTCAATAAGATTAAAATGACGCAACGAACTACTAAAAATAAAAAAATACATGTAAGTCAATTAATTGAATAAAAATGGTAATCTAAGTCATATTGATAGAGAGTTAAAAACAAAATACTGTATTACTTGGCGAGATTCGAATCCACGACGTTTAGACACGAAGAGTAAATTAAAGTCGTATGGCATGAATTGCACCCTTCCTTCGAGAAGTATGGGGGCTTCGTGCTTAAGTGTTTCTGTGAAGTGTAGATGACCTATGGTGTGTATGGGTGCAATGCAGGGTACTGTTCGTGTTGGAGATGGTATGAGAAGGGAGAGGGTGTAAGCCTATGCCGGCACATAGCCTGCTCCTCTCGAAGAGCACCAATTAGGCTGCCGAACTTGACGTCCCCATCCGACGGACGGATCACCACAGCGCCGCATGCTTACACTTATTTGACACTGCGAAGAGGTCTGGCGCAAAGGTGACCACGGACTTCACGCCATTATCCACATTGTTCAAAAATGGCTCTGAGCACTATGGGACTTAACTTCTAAGGTCATCAGTCCCCTAGAACTTAGAACTACTTAAACCTCACTAACCTAAGGACACCACACACATCCATGCCCAAGGCTGCACATTGTTCCCTCTGCCGTAAAGGCAAAGGAAAAATTGTCAGTAGCATGTGGCGTACCCGGACGGTTACTCATACAAGAAACGCCCACGCCAGATGGTGCTTAACTTTGGTGATCGGACGCAAACCTGGTGTCTCAACCTTGGTACAACAATACCTAATTTTAAATTGTACCCTACATTTTTTATTCGTCAGTCCACTTCCTCTCTTCAAGATCTGTTCAAAATCGCTTCACCAGTGTGCCACTGCTATAAACACAACGCTACTAAAAACATCACTCAAAACTGACTGACTATACTGTATTAGTATACTGTACAAGCACTGTGGGTAATGTAAGATGTGCACAAGCTGGAGTTAACAGTAAACTAGTGGAAACTCAAGAAAAATGGACAGTGTTCACCATGTTAAGTTGGAAGTTTATATGAGTACAACATATACAAACGAAGAAAAAGCACACATGGTACTCACCTGTGGAGAATGTAAGTTACCAGAGAAGATGGTTGACTGAATGCTTAGTGTTCGTTTCTGTGCGTTTTCTTTTGGCTACTGTCAACTCCAGCATGTGGATCTGCGACTACCTGCACTGTGCACAAGTTCAGGACAGTCAGTCTTCTCTTACGCTTCTAATAATTTAGTAAATGGTCCACTGTGATAAGTTTTTGAACTGGTCTTGAGGAAAGGAAGTGGATTACCGAATAAGAAATAATGTCTGATATTTAAAAAAGACGATCTGGTATTCTCATCATCATAACTAACACAGTCACAAGCAAGGCAGTCGTATTAGTTAATGTCCCTTTGGTAGCTAAACAATATTTGCTTGATACATTTTTAGTTTTGCTTCTAAACATAAAGCTATTTGCAGTAGTCATGATAAACAGAACACTGTGTGTTCAAATGTGTGTGAATTCCTACGGGGCAAACTGCTTAGGTCTTCGGTCCCTAGACTTACACACTACTTAAAGTAACTTAAACTAACTTATGCTAAGAACAACATGCCCAACGGAGGACTCGAACCTCCGACGGGAGGTGCCAGCAGTGTGTGACATGACTCCTCAAACCGTACAGCCACTCCGTGCAGCACTCTGTGTGTATCAGCAGTTCATGTACGCCATGTAGGCAACGTACATGACGTTTTCATATATTTTCTCGACATTATGCCAGTGATACCACAGTATCACACACTTTTAGTTTGTTTCTAAATTTTAAAGTTGTAAAAAGTTTCTAGATCCTTGTTTCAATCTTTTATTTGTAATGGTTAAGTCTTGTTAAAGTAACTCACATTCCCTGTAAGGTATAGGGAATGTAGCTAGGCCTTTACAGCTGCCAGACCTCTGCTATTTACTCAGGAGACTGCTCAGCTCGTAACTGATACAATTCAGTATGACAATTCACTGCTGCCTCATATGTTACACAGATTACAGTTCTTTATCACTTCTTATTGTATTGTGCCATTATTATTGTATTAATTTGTTTCTGAAGATCAGTTTTTATATTCAAATGTTGTCTAATGGCGGTCTGCTGCTCGAAAGCGCAAAAAATTTGTTACATAAAGCAGAGAGTGTGTATAAAACAGTCTGGGATATCCTCCCAAACACCTGGATCAATTTTAACCAAACTTGGCATAAAAGCAACAGGCCTTCCGAGTATCAAAACTGTGAATTTTTTAAGCTCCTGGCTCCGACAGGAGTGGCGACATGGACAAAAAGTGTTTTTCCAGCCCCTGACATACAAGCTGCCCTGCACAACACATATGTTATGTGGGAACAGTGAATACACGCCAAGTCAACCTACCTTGATGGGGGCCCTGCCTCCCAGGGGCAAGAAAGTTTTCTTGCCCCCAACATATAGGCTGCCCTGCATGACAGTTGTATTTGAGTAGTATCGGCCTGATTTATCGACTTGCTTTGCATGACAACCTTTATGTAAGGTGCAATTAAACGATTTTCAAGCCTTGATCTGTAGCCTGCCCCACAAGACAAGTGTATTGTATGAGTAGTATTGTACTGCAGGGGCTCTACATGCTGATGAGCATGATGGGGGACAGGTTGAGATGGAGAGAGGAAGTGATGAATAGAGTATGGGGGAGGAAGAAATTGACAGGGAGAGAGGTGGAGGGGGAGATGCATGAGGCATGTGGGAGTTGTAGTGGGGTAGTGGGCAGGTGGAAAAGGGAGAGTGGGTGTCAGAAATGGAAAAAGAAATGGAGAGGAGGATATAGTCAGAGGGAGGGGGAGAAAGATATAGTCAGAGAGAGGGGTGAAGATAATGGACAAAGAGAGATTAAGAGACAGAGAGCCACAGAGGAGACAGAGAGAAAGAGGTGGGAGGATGAGACTGACAGACAGAGGGAGGACGAGTTGGAACAGAGAAGGAGAGGAGGAGGTGTATTTAATATATATTTCGAATGCACACACGGGAGAAGCCACGAGGAAAAGGCTAGTATTAGATAAACGTGACTGAGATTGCTTTTCACAAACCAGGGAAAGAGCTGAGAATCTGCCCACAGCCTCACTTTGTAATGCCATTTCCTTTATAGAATATCTATCATTTCTAGAGAGTGAAGAAAACTAAGGTACTGCTGGCAGGTCTAAGGTGCAATGAACTCAGGAATGCTATAGCGCGGACGACAAGCAGCGACGGTGTGGCCAAACAACAGTACGAATAGTGTCAAATGCACTGACGAGACAAAATATGCACTGTCCTCCGAGGTCTGGTGGCGCTGCAGTCACGTGGCATGCAAGGAAACCACGAAAGTACATAAGTGGAGCAGAGACGAATCGGAAATCATTCTAGCGACGATACGAGCCCTAGATAGGGGGATCCACTGACGTAAACGACTTTGATAAATCGTAGACCGTTATGGCTCAGAGCCTGGGGATTAGTATCTCGGAGACGGCGAAGCTGCTCGGCTTTTCGCATGCTATTGCCATGAGCATCTACAGAAAGTGATTGAAGGACGGTGAATCAACGAGTAGATGACAATGTATTGGACGTTCACGTCTCATCATAGGACATGGACGTCAAAGGGTGACTCTCTCTGTAAAGAGACATAAGAGGCGACTTGTATGCTCGAAACATGCACCGCGCCGGGAACGCAGGCCGCTGGAGTCTATATAGTGCTATGAGAGACATTCACCTGGACTTCCTAGGGACCTGTGATAGTAATCTAACGCACCACGACAACTGTGTACTACGTGGACATTATTTCAGACTACCGCATTCTTCCATACTTGATGTGTTCCATAACCAGAATTGTGCTACAGTGGTTTGAACAGAAGGACAGTGAACTCACGTTGATACTATGGGCATCAAATTCATCTGAACCTGTTGGAGAGGCTGTCGGGTGCAAGCTTCATGGCCACGTACCAACGGTCTGTAAATTGAGGAAACGCGTGAGTTTTTTGTAGACATCTGGTGCCATATATCTCTGGAAATCTACCAAGGATTTGACGAATCCATGCAATGCAAAATCGCTGCTTCGTTGTGTTCCACAGGTGCCATATGGAGATCCACAATGCGGCCCCTTTCAGAAATTTTGTGATTTGGTGATGACGGTGTCTCACACAAAGGCGCAGCATCTCCGTGCACTTCACAGTGATCACTCAACATCTGCGCTCTTCACGCTCCTCATATACCTTTCCATGCCTTATAGAAAACACTAAACACGAACAACAGTAATGCATCCTGGTGTCCACTTTATCTGTCACAGAGTATTTCAACTACAATCATTTACATATCCGACAATGGTAGTACGTGTACGAAGTCGCAGAGTCGTCTGACCATGTCTTCCGGATACTTCACTTTTATGTCAGGCAGTGTATAGAAAAAACTTAGCACTTCATGTAATAATAACTATCGAATCAATGTCATCTGCGCACGTAATTTCCACTGTACGTCCATCAGGTGTGATATTTGTGAAATGCACAGGCACTGGAGGTGAAACTGCTGCTCCACCAGGCCACTACACACTCTGTCTGTAGGAGAGTGCACTTCATGATCATGTTGATGGGTGTTTATTGAAGAATCATCTTCTAAACGATCCCACACCATCTCTTAAAGTTCCAGTGTGCGAACAATTCCTTGTCAAGAAGAGCTACCTGTTCACAGTCATTTGAATGATCAAATTTCACGTAACTTCTGAAATTTTCCCGGCGTATTTCTTCTTCTAATAATTTACGGGTATACAGCCGGATCCCGTCGACATTCTGCCACGATATTTCGGCCCAGAGACGTCCAGCCATCATCAGGTGAGTACGCAACTACTGAAGAGCCCAGGTGCAGTTGCGGTATTTATGCCGAATCTCGCGCATGCGAAATGTACTGCCATCCTACAGCGCATGCGTCAGGTGTTGACATGCGCGGCATAGCCGAGTTGTATGTGCTGCCCTCGGTGGTGAAAATAAAAGATCATCTAGTCATTGAGTATCGAATGACGCTGTCGATTCCGCTGTGATTGTATAATTTTAATCACAGGATTCTAATTTTTATCCAGCTGAAAGCGGTTATCACGATTTATAAGATTATCGGCAAGACGTATTTCCACTGATTCTTTGACTACGGAATCCCAAAATCCGGAAACCGGAGCTAAAATTTTTGTTCCACTGTATTGAATTGAATGTCCCAATGAAATACAGTGCTCTGCTCTTGCCGATTTTGACGGTTGCCGCAGACGGGCGTATCTTTCATGTTCTGTACATCGTTCATGGACAGTTCTTGTCGTCTGTCCAATATATGCAGAGCCACATTCACAGGGAATTTTGTAGACGCCTGATTTCTTCAGTTGTAAATCGTCTTTAACGGATTCAGTAGTTGTGTACTCACCTGATGATGGACGGACGTCTCTGGGCTGAAATATCGTGGCAGAATGTCGACGGGATCCGGCTGCATACCCGGAAATTATTAGAAGAAATTTCACGTAATTTTCTAAACACAACGATAATTATTGTATCCAATTAGGATGTCCTCTGAGGCTAAAATTTTCTCTGTATATTCGATCGGCTTTCTAGATACCACAATCTGCTGCACCGTACATTAAATGCGTGTATGCAAGTGCTGTAAACACAAATGCCCCATCTTCGACAAGCAGTCGTGAACTACAAACAATGATGAAATCCATCCTGGAAATTCGTAGTGCATTGTTTTCCAAGGTACCGCCTCTAATTTCAATGCAGAATGGCTTTCTTTTGGTAATGAAACATGGGGCTTTCACGCATTAGTCATACAACTTCCACCGTCTGAAAGATGTATTTATGGACAATGCTTCCTTACATCATAGTACTTTGTGTGTGATCCATCACATTCTTCATAATTGTATCTAGTAGTTTGTGATACTCTGTAAAACATGAACTTAATGCTTCAGCACTGATATGCCGGTTGTCGGCATTTGTTATAAAGAATTTCTCCATATTCTTTTAATTACCTATCAGATCGTAACTGAGCCACTTTAAGTACTCCTGGATTATGTAAGTGCAGTAAACAGCGTTTATTCTGTATGCATCAGCTGGTGTTAATTAGGGCCCTGAAAGTAATGACTAAATTTTCTACTCTGTGTATTCGGTATTGTCGAGATATGTATCCAGTACTAAATATTCCTTATTCATAATTTTCTCTAATGAATGTTATTATTTATAAATATTTGTTGTGAATATTCTCTGCATGAATATGATTGCGTGCAGCAATCACACATTGAGTTATTTCTGGCTGTTCCCTGGAAAAAGGGCTGCACCATTTGCTTCTTTTCCGCTACATGATGATTGCACTAAACAATGAGAAAAATACTAAATGATCGTTAACAAGAACTCGTGTGAATCGTAGACATCCGAGTCGTTGTAAAATAGAAGTAATCCCTCCATCAAATAAGATCACAGTTTAATTTTACAATCTCTCTGAAAACTTTGTAGGCGCTACAGTCTGGAACCGAGCGACCGCTACGGTCGCAGGTTCGAATCCTGCTTCGGGCATGGATGTGTGTGATGTCCTTAGGTTAGTTAGGTTTAATTAGTTCTAAGTTCTAGGCGACTGATGACCTCAGAAGTTAAGTCGCATAGTGCTCAGAGCCATTTGAACCATTTGAACACTTTGTAAGGAACATATACAGGTCGAACTAATTTACTCGTAGACATACCCTAAAGTTCTCTCACAAACCACTCACGCCACATATTGCTTGTTCACGGATTTCGAACTCACGAGACTAATGAAACCGCCGGCCGAAGTGGCCGTGCGGTTAAAGGCGCTGCAGTCTGGAACCGCAAGACCGCTACGGTCGCAGGTTCGAATCCTGCCTCGGGCATGGATGTTTGTGATGTCCTTAGGTTAGTTAGGTTTAATTAGTTCTAAGTTCTAGGCGACTGATGACCTCAGAAGTTAAGTCCCATAGTGCTCAGAGCCATTTGAACCATTTGAACTAATGAAACCTTCCTGAGAATAAGGAATTAGAGGCTTTCGAACTCTACTGACACGAACCAAGCTGGACGTGAACTGCATGCGGGAAAGAAAACATGTAACAAAATACATTCAGCACTTCGTGTCACTGCCGACAAGGTTCACTGAGAAAATGAAATAGGAAGAATTCGACAACTGCAGAGTCTGAAAGACCTACGTGCGGCGAAGAAGACACGAGGTCAACGATAGGTTTGCCTCACTATGAATCCGCTGAGAATAACGAATCGGATAAGGAAACTGCCGATTCGGCCTGATTTCAACATGAATTGTGTGTGAGGAAGAAAACATGCGAGGAACAACATTCCAGGCACTAACGAAAAGGTACTCAGAGTGTAGTGACATATCCACAACTCAGTAATGAATTCATGCGATATGCAATAGCTCTGATCAGAATGACGTAATCCCACCATTCTGTAGCGCCGGTAGTTGCAGGTTCCACGCACCGGCCGTAGTACCCAGGTACTTCCTACAAATGGGAGTGAATTTGCTTCTTTATGTTAATGGTGAAACGACACGACAACGTTACATCGCTGTTTTAGAATTTAATAACTGGCGTTGTTCATTAGTGACTTTTCGCCCCCCTGTGAATCCAGAGATCCGAAGAATCTGGGTTGAATTCTCAGTTGGATGTAGAAGTTTTGCGAAACTTGAGGTGCCTCGCTTTCATCAATGATTTGGTTCGTAGAAAATACCTGTTGTAGTTCGCCCGAAAGTGTCCATTTGGAACTATGTTAGAGGACAAACTGTTCATCACAGGTGTTTTAGGCAAGAAAAAGAGCGGTGGCGATGTGCAGCCTTTGTACCGGTATTACAAGTTAATGTCCTGAGTTAAATTTTCAAACCTCTTCGGCGACGTCTTGAAAAGCATTTTCAGTGTGTAGAAGTGCAACCAGAAGTACAAGGGTTGGTTATAAAGTTTTCATTATCACCTCGAAAAAAATCCACCTGATCCCCTGAATTTTCGTAATGGTGTTAGTCCTTCCGTACATATTCACCACTAAACGCGACACACATTTCCCAACGATAGATGGATAGCAAAGATCTTGGATGTAAAAGTTTGCATTTTGGATTTTTAGGAAGTGTTTCGCCTTGAAATTCACCTCATTGTTACTCAGGAAATGCTTGCCACGCACTGAACGCCGAATCAGAAGAATAAATGGTCAGGCAAAATTACATAGCCAAAAGAAGCGTTGTCCTCTGCAGACTGAGCTCGGGCGTTGTCATGGAGTAAAATCACCACTTTGGACAACTAGCCGCAATGCTTGGTCTTCACAGCCCCCGTAACCTCGTCAGGATATTTCGGTAGCATGCTGCTGTGACCGTTTACCTTCTATGAGGCTAATCTGTTGGCACAACACCGTGTCAATCCCCCCCCAAAAAAAAAAAAAAGAAACATTCAGCATCGCTTTGCCCGATGATGGTACGGTCTTCGCTGGTGAATCCACCTATTTTCCATTGCTTGCTTCACTCCTTTGTTTCGGAGTCATAATGTTACACTCATCACTCGTTCATTGTCAGGAGACGGAAAAAAAAGTCAGGCAACGACTTTTGTCATGTTCTAAATGTCGTGCAAGAAGTTGAAAACTGATCCTTCACTGGTTTTCATATTTTCCATTATGACCTCGATTGTGACACGCCAGTCTTAGAGCACCACGGGCTCCACTTCCCTCATCGTATCTGGTTCTTCACAGAGGGATGGTCTACAAATTGGTTGTTCCTCTTGCAGATTGTGTTAAGCCCGGTGACTGTGCCATATATTCGAGATCTCTGTGACATTCTCTTCCAACGGTGTCCACATTCTGGCCCTAATAGGCCAGTCGGGACTGACCGACCGCCGTGTCATCCTCTGCCAATGGCGTCATTCAATGCGGTATTGAGAGGCATGGGGTCAGCCCATCGTTCTCCCAACAGTTGACGACTTTCTTCACCTTGGAGACGCTGCTTATCATTCAAGTAGCTCCTCAATTGGCATCAGTAAGCTGAGTGCACCCCGTACGAGCCCTCCCACAAAGAGAATATCCCTGGCAGTACCGGAAAGCGAAGCCGGACCCTCCGTGTGGCACCGGAACACACTGATCTCTGAGTTACGGGGGTGGCATTTTAATGGCGAACCTCAGACTCCAACACAGTTAGTTGGTTCATGTTCCACAGTTCATTTGAAGGATTTTTTTTTTGGTCAAAATTATGTGGAACTACTCAGTTTATAGGATATGTACACATGGTTAGCTTCAGTAGATGGTTACATGCCACCATTTACAAGTCTCTAAATGGCACAATGGCCTAAATTTAAGATTTACCACCAACATTAACCCATTTATTTTTCAGTGCTATCCATTCAACTACATTTAAAACTAGAATATCCTTTCTGTGCATCATTCTTTAAATAAAACTTTGCCTGTGAAATAGAAGGAATGGCGAGAAGATATGATTTCAGTTTAGAATCAAAACTTGCTTCTTTGAGTGTCTGACATTTCACGTTATTGGGGAAATCATCAAAATAAATTTTTTTAATGCGTCTTTAACTGCTTTATGAGTTGCTGAAAGTTTTAATAATCAGTAATAAAGATCATTTTCCTTCTAGTGTTGTAGTTATGAACATCGCTATTCTTCTCAAATTCTGATGGATTATTTATGATGAATTTCATTAGCAAACGTATGTAATTGTAACTGTGCAGTGAAAATGACAAACTCGTTAGAGAGAAAAAGACGACTTGGAGTGAACATCACATGATATTCTTAATTCTCGCTTTGGTTATACGAATACTCTATTTCTAAGTGATGGGGTATCATAGAAAATTATTCCATAAGACATTCCTGAGTGGAAACATACAGAATACCTTAGAAGACTAATACATTTGTTTAAAAGAATAGCAATTATACGAAGAGCGACGTAGCTGAACTTAATCGTTTGTAATATTATTCTTGTAGCTCAAGTTTTGACAATATGTACACTCAAAAATTTGATACCTTGTGTCCTACTTACTGATTGCTGTTCATGTGCTGCATCAATTGCTGGTACGACTATTTTTTGTATAGACATAAACGTTGTGTTTGCTCAAAATTAAGAGACAGTTTTCAGAGAACGATTCAATAATTTTCTGAAAAGCAGCGTTGATAATTTCCTTCGTTACTTTCCCTCTACTGGGATTTATGACTACACTGAAAACATACACAATCTGTTTGATGAATGTTAAGTGAAGGTCTTTCGCATATACAAATAGTAAGAGTAGATCCAAAATTGAACCCTGTGGGACACCTTTCGTGATTTTCTCGCCTTTCAGTAGTGTCTAGATTCTTCAGTACAACTTGTTGCATCCTGGAAATTCTTGAAAAATTATGGTTAGTTCCTATGGGACCAAACTGCTGATGTCATCGGTCCCTAGGCTTACACACTACTTAGTCTAACTTAAACTAATTTACGCTGAGGACAACACACACACAACGATGGATGACTCGGACCTCTGACGGGGGGTTTGCATCCTGTTTGCTAAGCATGATTCCAATCAGTTGCTTGTAAAGCCACCAATTTCATAAAACTTAAATTTTTCTTAGTGGAGATTTACGCAGTCAAATACCTTGGGCAGATCACAAAAAATACCGTTTGGCGATATTTTAATATTTAAAGTTTATAATACGTGGTGAATGAATGTATAAACGCAATTATCAGTCGAACAACCCTTCTGGAATGCCAACTGTGATGTACTAAGTAAATTGTTTCTACTTGAGTACGTTAGTAAGAAAACTGCAGGATAATTATTTAACTTGATTTTTCCAGACGGTTATACTTGTTCCTTTACGCCGATGAGGTCATTGTCCCGTTTTCTGTACCTTTCTGCGAAGGTCGAGCGGAACTGCTAGCTCAACAGATCCCCGCTAAGAACACTGGCAAGTTTCGGGCGCAGTGGCGCCAGCGCGTGGTGCGCGGCAGCGGCGGCGGCGGCGGCGGCGGCGGCAGGTGGGACGGAGCCGGAGCGCTTGCAGGCAGGCGCAGCCGCGGTACTGTTATGCAGTCGCCTGTCTTTTTGTCCGGACTGGAATTTTCAGCTGGTTTTTTGTGTGCGCCGCGACGCGGCCTATAAATAATACCCGCAGGCGCCCAAGGGTGGGAGGCCAACAAGTGGGCATTCAGGATTATACGCCGCACAACCTGTTGTCCGGTCTGGCCGCCCGGCACCGAAAATTAATGACATCCATCTTGGACGTCCAATTTCGGAACGCGCCACTTATTCCGTGTCTGTCGAGACGCGGACGCATTAAACGGCGGCGAGCAGCGACACGTCTCCGCCGAGCTGTCTCCACCCCAGATGGTGAGTGACGGCGCCAATTCTGCTGTGCTGTGGACCCGACGGGAGCCCGCGTCCTCTGAACTGCCGTACAGAAGCACGCAGGAGCCCACACCCGCTAGATGTGCGCGCAAACAGCGCTTCCCCTCTGCAACACTCTGAGTTGTGGCGTGTTTAACTGGGGAATGCTTCTGGTTTCTTTCTCGTAATTGCTGTCACCTCAAGAAAAATTCTGGCAAGGTACCTCGTTTATAAAGCAGGCAAGGGAAGGAATGTTTTGCTGAGTGTTGGGAAGTTTGTGGCCAGTTTCTTTAGTGAAAAAAAAAGCTATCCTTTTATGGCTGTACACGTTTTTATTGATAAGGTGGAGGGATATTGGCGAAATGCCGAATTGCAGTGCTTCAGTCTATAACAAGAGAGAAGAAATGGGTTTACATTTAATAGAGCAAATAAATCCTTTTCCTTTCTTATGGATTTTCTTTTATTTCATGGCTTTATTCGTGAGCTCAATACGACGTAATACATCCGTGTAGCCCATCCTAACTGTCATAGAAATGCTGGGGAACTTGAATCGGAGTCTGAAAAAAAGGCGGCATAGTACTCGTACAACCCTGGCGGGTAGATTTAGAAAACCGGTATTTGGGGAAGATTGTGTGACCTTCCTATTGCCTACCGCCTCCACAGCACAACTCGTATCGTGAGAATAAGGTAGATTAGGGTACATATAGAGGCATGCACACAATCGTCTTTCTCTAGTTTCTTTTACCAATGAAATATGACAAAAACTGAAAATCTTGCCATGTTCTACCTCCACCATCATTTCACAGTACACGGTACTTACAAGGGTTGGACAAAAATATGGGAACACAAAAAGCACGACACATTACCACATTGTCATGCCTAATAAGGTGGAGGAAACCCGTAGTCTTCCATAACAACTAGTTGTCTCGAAATGGGTTTGAACGGTTTTGAAGACACTTACACCATCCTTCCTGCTAAACAGTGGCAAGTTCAGATATCGATGATGGAGGTGGATAGCTATCACACACCCGTGTCTCCATCGTAGACCACAAACATTGAGATTTGTTGACTGTGATGGACACGAGAGGTGCGACAGTTCATCCTTGTGCTCACAGAACGAGTCCTACACGATGCAAGCTGTGTAAACAGGAGCCCTCTGGCCTTGGAAGAGAGCATCATCATTGGGGCATAAACCTTGCACCATGTAATTGACCTGATCAACCAAAATGGTCACATAATCCATATCAGTAACGTGGCGATGCTGAGTAATCATTGGGCCCATGGATACCAAGATGTGGCTTCCCAAATAATCAATAAACCCCTGCCGTGTTTCACTATTGGAACGTAAACTCGGTCAGAAGTCGGAAGCAGTGTAAACCAAGACCCACTTGGCCAAATTACTTTTTTCCATGGTCCAACAGTCCAGTTTTTATGGCACCATGTTTTCCTGTTACTGGCATTTGATCACTTATGAGTGGTTTTTTGAATTCCAACTAGCCTGCGATTATCTGCTTCTGGGCGTCCCTTTGTGTTGTTTTGGTGGTGACAGGATTCGCGAATGCGACATTCAGTACTGCGGTGACTTTTGCAGCTGTTGTCCTCTTATTTTTCGTTAAAATACTCTTCACTCCCTTCCGTTACAATCACTCAGCACACACTTTCGTCCGCGTTGTGACGTAGTGGATGATGTCTTCCCGCTTTTCCTGTGTGCGGTATAAATCTTCGATTTGGTTCCTCTTGAAACACCTAACACTTCGGTTCCCTTGGTTACACAAGCACCCACCATAAGAGCACCAATCATTTGACAATGTTTGAATTCAGTTAGCTCCGACGCAATGCTCTCACAGCTACACAGAACACTGTTCTGACCATGACTGACACTTTAAACGAATTGAAGACACTACAGGCCGGCCGAAGTGGCCGTGCGGTTAAAGGCGCTGCAGTCTGGAACTGCAAGACCGCTACGGTCGCAGGTTCGAATCCTGCCTCGGGCATGGATGTTTGTGATGTCCTTAGGTTAGTTAGGTTTAACTAGTTCTAAGTTCTAGGGGACTAATGACCTCAGCAGTTGAGTCCCATAGTGCTCAGAGCCATTTGAACCATTTGAAGACACTACACACGTGCCGTTTGTAGTCAAATACATCAATACAACCTGCAGGCTTGGTTACCATTTGTTTCTTTGTTCAAGCATGCATTTCTTGCGGTATTTCCATATTTTGTCCAACCCTGGTATGTAGATATAGATAGAAATGACGCAGATAATATGTAACACAGGTTTTTAATGAAATTATTTTATTTATTCAGTAATTTAATGCTTCAGTCGACGTGTCTAACAGATTCGATGATGTGCCTCTTAATGTATCCGCGGCGTAGTAATTGATCTATAAAGTTTCGGAAATGCAGTCGCATAAGTTCTGTTTCTTCTTTTTCTAACATCTCGGCCCTCTTCACAGTGAGCGGACAGATTGAAGTTGCAGTAGGCCTACTCGTTCCGTCGTTTTATACAACAGATACATAAGCGCCAGAGATATTAATCGGCAGAAAAGAATAAGCATAATTATTGTATCTGAGGTTACGTGGTCAATCCATGCTGAGATATCGATGTATCATTATTAGTTGCGCTGTAGTGATGCCTTTGCGATTTTATTACGTTAAAGCGCCGGATTCCATGAGTTGTCCTTGTTGAAACCACTGTTTCTGTTAATTAAATTCCTCGCAAAATGAATTTCAACTGCTTCTTCCAATGCTGAGTTCCAAAGAGATGAAGTCAACGCTAGAATTTCGACATTTTCATAAATCATGGAATGATCGGTGCTAATGCAACAGTCAATTTATTAGGCTGTAAGAACCGGTTATATCTACGGTGTGTCTTCCATGGACCATCGAATCGTCTGTTCGATACACGAAAGGCCAGTTCTCAGGGAATATTGTAAACTAGAGCCTTGCGGAGCGTCAAGCCCTCTTTAACGGATCCCAAAGCTGTAGCCGTCGGTGGTAGAGAGCGAAAAATTTTGTTAGGTGATGGTCCGACCTACTTTTAACGTCAGGTTTTCAACATACGGCAGGAAAGCCATGCATTTAAATATCTCAATGTTCTCTCCCCATTCCTTAAGCTCATCGTACATTTTATTCGTAGCGACTTATGTATTTGCTGTGGTAAGCACCCGTTGGCTTCAGAAATTCTTAAATGTATAAGCCCATCCTGCAGAGTTCTCTCGCTAGCAATGATGTGTTTTCTGCGAACTTAATTTCTGAGAACAATCCTCGTTTGGGAAGCATGGTGGCAGCTATTTGCACATAAATATAAATGCGTATGCGTCGGCTTTCGATAAACTGCATGTCCCAAGGAGCCATCATCATTGTAACGAACCAAACAACCAAAAAAGGACAGCTTCCTTCCTGTTCGATTCCAATTATAAACTGGATTTGTCTGTGGATGGAATTTAGGGGGTTTAAAGTTCTTGTGATTTATCCTTACCATGAAACTACGCTACAAATGTGTTGTCAGTACATTTCAAAAATACTGTGAGATTCAAACTAGCAGATTTTAAATTCTTTTATTTGAAGTACTCCATAAAAAAATTGGTCACCACGAGCGACAAGGGACTGCTCATGGCGACACCATCAGGCCCACTCATCATTAAATAAAAATAACGTCGAGGTCAGGACATATTAGAACAAAACTGAAGCCTTTTTATCAAAACTTTTTCCAATAACATCCTGGCACTTGTGTTTCTGTGTGTGATAATCACGGAAAGAGTACTGTGGCGCGAGTCTGTCGGCTCACTCTGAAGCTCTAAATCTGAAATATTAGGAAAAGAAGAAATAGAACTTATGCAGCTGGATTCCCGAAATTTAATGGATCAGATTCAATCATACTTATACAGCCTCTTTTCACAACATTATCCATTTCGTTTACCTAGCATTGTGAACGAATAGTCAAAAAGAAATTACTTTCTTTTTGCGAGTCATGAAATGGCACACCCCATTTTAACAATAATAATGATATCTTGTCTGTTTTCTGTATTTATGTACAGATTACGATTACACTGAAACGCGGAATCTTCTCACAATGTCGCTCATCTAAACAGTAGCGGATCCAGTGTCACGTTTAGGAGGGAGCGAGGAAGAAGATGACTGTTACTAAAATATTTAATACAGTAATAGTAATAATAAAAACAATAATAATAATTTGTTTAGATCAGTGCTTAGTACATTCCTTTAAAGTAATTTAAAAAATCGAAAAGATCTATAGAATGTTTTGTGAAATGATTTTCCCAAAACTAACAAATAAAATAAATTATAGAAATATCTGGCGTGCCTTTTAATGATAGTCGAAATCATGTACGCCGGCCGAAGTGGCCGTGCGGTTAAAGGCGCTGCAGTCTGGAACCACAAGACCGCTACGGTCGCAGGTTCGAATCCTGCCTCGGGCATGGATGTTTGTGATGTCCTTAGGTTAGTTAGGTTTAACTAGTTCTAAGTTCTAGGGGACTAATGACCTCAGCAGTTGAGTCCCATAGTGCTCAGAGCCAGCCAAATCATGTACAGCGGATGAGGTGCGTCAGATGTTTCTCTAATCTACGTAATTTTTTACTTTTAGACAAATCATTTCACAAAACATCTGACATTTTTTATTTTCAGGTGTTGTACAGAAAGCGTTAAAAATGATGCATTTAAATACCGATTAGTTTTATATTTTTATTAGGAGCATATAGATCAGGAAAAAGCAAAGAAGTTTCGATTTAGGCTGTAATTTGCTGTTTAGTTTTTTTTAACACGGAAGAAGGAATTGCGCAATAACTACACGAACGTAGCTTTTTGTGCGGAAAAGGACTTCAAGAGATGAACTTATTGTCATTTTATTTCCATAGCATAGCACTTGCTCGCAAAATATTTCAATTCTCCTTTACATCACTAGTTGTTTCTTAATCAAGCTGATTACTTTCAAACAATTAAATCTTTTTCTTCTGTGTTTGCAAAATTTGACTTCACGCTTCCTGGCTATGAAAATTCGGTCAAAAATTTTCCCTCAAAGAACTAATTAACTCTTTCTAAATTACCTTGACCACTTTCAAGCTGTATACCTTTTTCTGCAAAACAAGACCGCACACTGGTCTGCTTGATATCCCATTTATCCATTTTCCACTCTGCGTTTGACTATGAAAATTCGGACAAAAGTCAATTGTGTAATTTCTATAGAGTCTGCTCAAACATTTGACCAAGAAATTGCAGTTCAGATATAGACTCAATTTGAAACGGATTCACCCAAAAAATTGAAATTTTCACGCATTATACAATTGATTTAAGAACTGTTTTAGTCACAAACTCATACAACTTTGACAGTACCGTGATCAGACGGTATGAAATCGACGTGTGTACTCGCCGTTGTCAGCTTTTCAGTAACCATCGTGACAGTAAACACAGGTCTGTAGATTATTATTAAGCGAACCTGTAACTTAGGGAAATGCTGTTTCTTTCAGTTGGTTCTGCCTACTTTCGGGAAAGCCAATCTATGTTATTTTTTTCATAGGGGAGTGTCTTTCCCTTTTTTTCTGGCCTTACTCGGCCCGCTGTCGATGGCCGGTTCCACCTGTCGACTCTAGCAGGGTCACGGGTTTGTTGTTGAGAGCAGCTGTTGCCAACCTATGAATGTTCTACTTTACCTGGCTAGAATGATCTCTGCAGGTAGTCAGGTCGCAAGCGCATGCACGTGAGGAGGTCCTCAGGCCAGCAACAGGGAAGCAGCTAGTAATTTTCTACAATCCATGCTATTTTCGAGTGTCCTAGTTTCCATTCTACTTGATTCTCCGACAAATTTGGACATCGATACACATGAAAATATGAATGCTTACTGCAAATTTACTTTGGGAGTATAGGAGGGAGTTTATGGCATAATGGACTTCCTTGTCGCTTCCTCCTTCCCACTGTATCCGCGCTTGCACATACGATATGAAACGCAAAATAGAGTTTCGCGTCTACGAAGTCCTTCGCAGCGGCATCCTTGGGTAACTAGTTCTCGGTTTACTTGTCGCGTCAAATTCGGATAAAATCCCAAGCTTTTGACGATTTCCTCCATTATGGTTGTCAGGAGCTAAGTCAGACTGTCTTGAAGCTATCGAGACTTCCACTTTCATGCCCACAGGACGGCTTCTTACTGACTTCGTTACATCGTGGACACGGCACAATGCTGAAGTGGCGCCATCTGAGTCTACAGATTGTGTTTGTTCTTGCTGCGCAGCGTCGCTTAAATCAGGCGGTGAACTCTGAAAAGTTTTCTCCTTTGCTCTTTTTTAACAAGTGCAGGATTCCATGGATTGTTGCATAGACGGTGTCCTGTCATTTTCAAGGCACTAATGCAGCAAGAATACGCTGTGCAAGGGAATTTAAAAGCTCGATATGCAGAGTACTTTCGGGTTCAAAAATGGTTCAAATGGCTCTGAGCACTATGGGACTTAACTTCTGACGTCATCAGTCCCCTAGAACTTAGAACTACTTAAACCAAACTAACCTGCGACCGTACGGTCGCGCGGTTCCAGACTGTAGCGCCTGGAGCCGCTCGGCCACTCCGGCCGGCAGTACTTTCAGGAAGATAACACACATACTGTAAACACTAGTGTCACCACACAACCAAAGATGACCGACGTCAGAAGTTGTCGACAGCGAATATTAACAACAAATAGGTTTGGTAACATTAATGCTTCCCATCCGAACTCCATCTGTCTGCTCACAGTACTGGTCACTAAATGAAAAGCAAGTGGAAGTCAACACATGTCGAAATATGTCAGTCAGTTCAACAACAAACCCAACCTTAATTAACCGTGACGAACCAGACAGAGGAGCGCGAGTGGAAGAGGAGAGACCAGTCAAAACTTAATAAAATAGAAGAGTTATTCAAATTCAAACGCATTCCGTTTAATTGAAGTCAGAAATCCGCCGAGTTGTTAATGTGATGCTCACAAAGACCTACTAATGGGTTCAACAGAGTTGCAAAATATTTTACTACACGATACGTCGGAGCACCAAGCTTACTCACTATCGGCTTAAGTGGAAAGCCTTTCTTGTGGATCTTCGGAAGAGAATGTACACTTTGGTGACAATAGTCGTAGGATAGCGATGTGTACAAATATAAATGGCTGTAGCATGGCGCACACACGATAGAAAAGAGCGGTGCACTGGCAGAGCCGTCATTTGTACCCGTTGATTATGGCCGCACGGCAGGAATTAACAGACTCTGAACGAGGAATGGTAGTTGCAGCTACACCCATGGAACGTTCCATTTCGGAATAGTTAGGAAATTCAGTATTCCGAGATCCACAGTCTCAAGAGTGTGCCGAGAATAGCAAATTTCAGGTATTACTTCTCATCATGGATAACGCAGTGGCCGGAGACCTTCACTTAACGACTGAGGGCAGCGGTGTTTGCGTAGTGTTGGCAGACAATAAACACTGCGTGAAGTAACCACAGAAATCAGCCGTTAGGACAATGCGGCGAAATTTTGCGTTACTGGTCTATGGCAGTAGATGATCGACGTGAGGGCCTTTGTTAATAGCACAACATCGCTCGCATCGGCCCTCTTGGACTCGTGACCATGTCGGTTGGACCCTAGACGAATGAAAAACCGTAGCTTGGTCAGATGAGTACCGTTTACAGACAGTAAGAGCCGATGGTAGGGTTCGAGTGTGGCGCAGACCCCACAAAGCCATGAATCCAAGTTGTCAACAAGTCACTGTGCAAGCTGATGGTGACTCCATAATGATGTGGGCTGTGTTTATATACACTCCTGGAAATGGAAAAAAGAACACATTGACACCGGTGTGTCAGACCCACCATACTTGCTCCGGACACTGCGAGAGGGCTGTACAAGCAATGATCACACGCACGGCACAGCGGACACACCAGGAACCGCGGTGTTGGCCGTCGAATGGCGCTAGCTGCGCAGCATTTGTGCACTGCCGCCGTCAGTGTCAGCCAGTTTGCCGTGGCATACGGAGCTCCATCGCAGTCTTTAACACTGGTAGCATGCCGCGACAGCGTGGACGTGAACCGTATGTGCAGTTGACGGACTTTGAGCGAGGGCGTATAGTGGGCATGCGGGAGGCCGGGTGGACGTACCGCCGAATTGCTCAACACGTGGGGCGTGAGGTCTCCACAGTACATCGATGTTGTCGCCAGTGGTCGGCGGAAGGTGCACGTGCCCGTCGACCTGGGACCGGACCGCAGCGACGCACGGATGCACGCCAAGACCGTAGGATCCTACGCAGTGCCGTAGGGGACCGCACCGCCACTTCCCAGCAAATTAAGGACACTGTTGCTCCTGGGGTATCGGCGAGGACCATTCGCAACCGTCTCCATGAAGCTGGGCTACGGTCCCGCACACCGTTAGGCCGTCTTCCGCTCACGCCCCAACATCGTGCAGCCCGCCTCCAGTGGTGTCGCGACAGGCGTGAATGGAGGGACGAATGGAGACGTGTCGTCTTCAGCGATGAGAGTCGCTTCTGCATACGACCGAGGCACACAGGGCCAACACCCGGCATCATGGTGTGGGGAGCGATCTCCTACACTGGCCGTACACCACTGGTGATCGTCGAGGGGACACTGAATAGTGCACGGTACATCCAAACCGTCATCGAACCCATCGTTCTACCATTCCTAGACCGGCAAGGGAACTTGCTGTTCCAACAGGACAATGCACGTCCGCATGTATCCCGTGCCACCCAACGTGCTCTAGAAGGTGTAAGTCAACTACCCTGGCCAGCAAGATCTCCGTATCTGTCCCCCATTGAGCATGTTTGGGACTGGATGAAGCGTCGTCTCACGCGGTCTGCACGTCCAGCACGAACGCTGGTCCAACTGAGGCGCCAGGTGGAAATGGCATGGCAAGCCGTTCCACAGGACTACATCCAGCATCTCTACGATCGTCTCCATGGGAGAATAGCAGCCTGCATTGCTGCGAAAGGTGGATATACACTGTACTAGTGCCGACATTGTGCATGCTCTGTTGTCTGTGTCTATGTGCCTGTGGTTCTGTCAGTGTGATCATGTGATGTATCTGACCCCAGGAATGTGTCAATAAAGTTTCCCCTTCCTGGGACAATGAATTCACGGTGTTCTTATTTCAATTTCCAGGAGTGTATAATGGACTGGATCCTCTTGTCAAAGTGAACCGATCGTTGACTGGGAACGGTTATGTTCGGCTACTTGGAGACCGTTTGCAGGCATTCATTTTCTCAAACAACGACGGAATTTTTATGGATGGCCATGCGCCATGTCACCGTGCCACAACTGTTCGAGACTCTCTTGAAGAACATTCTGGACAGTTCGAGCGAATGATTTGGCCACTCACAACTGTTCAAATGTGTGTGAATTTCTAAGGGACCAAACTGCTCAGGTCATCGGTCCGTAGACTTACACACTACTTACACTAACGTATGCTAAGAACAACACACACACTCATGCCTGAGGGAGGACTCGAACCTCCGGCGGGAGGGGCCGCGCAGTCCGCGCATGGCGCCTCAAACCACGCGGCCACTCCACGCCGCTGGCCACCCACATCGCGAGACGTGAATTGCATCGAACATTTATGGGACATAATTGAGATGCCTGCTCGTGCACAAAATCCTGCACCGGCAACACTTCCGCAGTTATGGGCGGCTGTAAAATCAGCATGGCTCAGTATTTCTGTAGAGGTCTCCGAAGGACTTGTTGGGCCCATGCCACGTCCAGTTGCTGCACTACGCCGGGAAAAAGGAAGTCCGACAAGATAGCTGGAGGCATCCCATGTCTCTTGTCACCTCGTTGTAATCTAGAGGGGCAGCAGAATTACGTTTAAGACCCTTGGAGTCTCCTCCGACAAGGAACTTTTCTTCAGGAAGCTGTTAGTCTTTCTCCCAACACTTTTTTGTGGGGTCAGCATTGATCCTGCGATACTCTGAATCACGCGCGGTCTGAGGAGTCTTGTCACTGTCCGTGCGGCTCCCTCCGTCGGGAGTTCGAGTCCTCCCTAGGGCATGGGTGTGTGTGTGTGTGTGTGTGTGTGTGTGTGTGTGTGTGTATGTTACCTTAGCGTAAGTTAGTTTAAGTTAGACTAAGTAGCGTGTAAGCTTAGGGACCGATGACCTAAGCAGTTTGGTCCATAAGATCTTACTACAATTTTTTTTTACTCTGAATCAGAAGCGAGAGCTTTCTATTCTAGTGTATCGCTTCTAATTGACAGTTCGCTTGCATGTGACTTCCCCTGTTTCTCTGCGAGTGACTGTTGAAGGAATCGAGTGTACCTGTTTTTTAGTGCGCCCTTGTAGCAACAGAGCGGAATCCTTTCTTGTGGGCCGCAGAGCTGCCCGGCGGGACCGACCGCATGTCAGCCATCAAAGCGAAGCGACCTGCGCCGTAGGCCGGCTCCCGGCGGCCGCAGTTATTGGGTCGCTCGCTGTGCGCTGTTTATAATGCACCCGGTATGAATTTGCTGAAATATGGCGCCGGCGATGCGGCGCTGTTTGCGCGCCGCCCGGAACGCAAACACGGCGGTACGTGTGGAACAACAAGTTTAATTTCGACAACCGGCGCTGCATTATTTGCAGATTCACAATGGCCTTTGATGTGGCGCGCCCCGTGATTGTAGTCAGCAAATAATAAAAGAGATGAACTGGAAATGTAATCGTCGCCGTTTGCTCTGGCTGTTTGCCTCTGCGGGCGCCCCGCAAATGTTCCCCGGCGTGTAATTAGTGCCGACATTATTGCCGCTCCGCCGTGTTCGGCACGCCCGCCTCCTCGAGCCCATTACACCCACCACTGTGCGGAGCTCGCCTTGCTGCCTTCCGCGTCGCAGCCGCGCCCCTTCACTCAGCGTGTAGCGATATTCTCTAGAGGCGTTCGTGCGCATAGCGAACATTGAAAAAGAAAGGAAGGTTAGGATTCAATGCCTCATCTACTGCGAGGTCATTAAGACCCTTTTCACACTAGCGATTCATTTGTCTGATGCTCATGCTAAACAAACCCGACACATTTGTAAAATTCTTCATTGCCCGAAGTGTTGCACGACAACAGTTGGTAAAAGCTACTATTATTTCGGGGTCTTAGCCCCGTAACCGCACGGGTGTCACAGGCTCTCTGTATTAGCCGTTGAGTTCAGATACACCTGATGATGGAGTTAAGACCCCGTAACCGTGGTCGTGTATAGCAATTTCTGTCGTGCAACACATCGGTCAATAACAAATTTAACAACTGTAACTACACTGTTTACCATGTCCATGTTGCAGAACAATTGTGGGTATCCCAACAGAGAATTTTACAACTGTAGCGGACCTGTTTACAATGAACATATTGCAGAACAAAAATGGCTCTGAGCACTAACGGACTTAGCAGCCGAGGTCATAAGTTCCCTAGAACGTAGAACTACTTAAACCTAACTAACCTAAGGACATCACACACATCCATGCCCGAGGCAGGATTCGAACCTGCGACCGAAACGGTCGCGCGGTTCCAGACTGAAGCGCCTAGAACCGCTCGGCCACTCCGGCCGACTATTGCGGAACAGTCGTGGATGTCACACAAGTAAAAAATTTCGATTTTGTCCGAATATAGTACCCAAATAAGTCTACTGCTGCGCACCTGGGGTTTTATTACCTTACTGTCTCGCCTGTCCTTAAGTTAGTTAGGTTTAAGTAGTTCTAAGTTCTAGGGGACTGATGACCACAGATGTTAAGTCCCATAGTGCTCAGAGCCATTTGAACCATTTTGTTGTCTCGCCTGTCGCGAGAAGTCGTGTTGGTTGTGTACGACTTTGTACACAACGATAGGGAGAGGTGGGCTACGGAGCGGTATGGTAACTGTACGAAAGCTGCGCAGGAGCAGAAATGATTAGTGAAGAAGAACGCATCAAACAAAAGATTTACTTAAAATGTATTTGCCCAAGTGTATGAAGACTCATTACAAATAATGCAGTAAGAAATAAAGTCCAGCCATCACAGTGTCAACAAGGAAGATACTTCCTGTACGAGGCGCGAATGATGGTGTCATAGCGATGAGGCTCCAAGTGTCAGTGAGTCGCTGCCATCAGCCATCCTATATCGCGGTTGCAGAGCGCGCTTCAAGTCCAGAGCCGCTGGAGGCTTGGCTCAGCAGGCCGCTGTCAGCGTCTAACGGAATCTTACAATTTCCTTACCAACTTCACCCCTGTGGTGTGATATCGACATGTGATACTACAGTTTTGGTTTACATGCACATGTAAACACCACTCACAGGTTAGGCCTGAGGTCTGTTCCGACTAGCTGATTGCTGTCTACAGTGCAGCACAAAAATCTATGGTCGTGAGACATGTGATCAGCATGTCGCCCATCCCTCCAGCCTTTCTTGCCAGAAGATGAATCCTATACATGTCACTGCTTCTTTTTTCAAGCAGCTTCCTATCTGGGCTCACCAGTGTTGAGTGGTTACATCGACATCCGATCACGTTCTGGTTGCTTCACATTTTTTTTTTTTTCAAGCAGTGTATTACTGAAGTTCCCCGCCTCGTTTTTTCCGTCTGTGTGTTTGGGATGAGCTCAGAAAAGACTGTAAGCGTTTTGAGAAGGTTTTCACTAATGGATAGACTGGCTCGCAAGGAATGTTTATCGTTATGGCAGACAAGTCGCCGGGCTGTAGGTAATTATTGCTATCCTTGGGAGGTCGAGGCGGGTCGCTAGAATCTTAACATATTAAAGTGAACCCAAAATCACACTTCAGAACGTTCCACGTTACCCTTACGAACCAAAGTCGGAGCAACAGAAGGGTCGTCTTGCAAGGGTGGCGTAGCGTCAGTTTTCAGTTAGACCTAGAGATGGCGGTAGTCAGTCTAGGAAATACATCTTCTGCAGTGACACAAGAAATAACGATGATGATGATATTTGGTTTATGGGAGACACAACTGCGCTGTCATCAGTGCCCGTACAAAGTCCCAATTTTTCCACAGTCCAATTTTTTTACACAATCCAATCTGGCCATAGTCAAGAAACGATGATGTGCAATGATGAGGACAACACAAACACCCAGTCCCAGGCAGAGGAAATCCCCAACCCGGCCGGGAATCGAATCCGGGTCCCCGTGATCCACAGGCAGCAACGCTAGCCACTATACGACGAGCTGCGGACGGGAAATAACGATGGTTTTGTGTTTAATATTACTCTGAAATTGATAATCTTGGTGGAAAGAGTAAGGTTGGCCGTGATCATCATCCATAGCAAGATTTAGCAGTTGAAACAGCACAAAAAATTCTTGAGCTTTAAAGCGAAGGAAGATTACGGTTTGGCGTCACGTCGCCAATGTATTTGTCGAAGATACAGTACTAGCTAATAACGGGAAAGAGGAAAGAAACCGCCCATGTCCTTTCCGCATTAACTCCGCCGCTATTCGCATTAAATTATTGACAGAAACTATTTCTGGATGGCCATAGAATAATAACTGACTGAAATTTATCATCTGAATAAGAATTACGTGTAATATCAGTTCTACATTTATATGACGTATGTGGTGGATTGTTATTTGAGTGATAAACTATCGTGTCCGTATTTAGTCACGCACAGGATCTAGGAATACGTACAGCGTGACAATGTGTAACGTGAAGAATTATTTAACTTTCAAAACAACTGCCGTAGTAGCGACTTGGTGGTGATCTCATATAAATTAAATGCGCCTACATTTGCTTTGATGTACGTCACATAACCTGTCACAGTGGAGCGCGCGTAAGTAATTGACAGAAAAACTTGAAATTGATGTTATATGTGACAGAAAAACGAATTAAGATCATACAGTATTTCTGAATCGGATCCCTTGAAGGACTGTTCTGTTTCTTAATCCTTTTGTTCAGAAAACCTATGAGTGGTACATTTAGGTAACGTTACGACAGAATCACTCTTGCTCAAGGGGAAAAAAACCCTCTGAAATAGTGCTAAATATTAAGTACGCTATTTGTATTTTTTATTTCCCACACTGAATTATTAATATCGTGAGACAGAGGCTTCCCATTTCATGGTATTGAGTTGTCTTTACAGCCTTCTGAGGATGAACAACGTAATTCGCCATTGTTTGTGTCCGGTGTAATCATACCGAACCTGGAGGCGCGCACCCTGTTTCTATGCAACCTAACTGGGAGCGTCAGGGAGCGGGGTGCCTAACCACCAGGCTTCGCCCCGGAGGGCGGGGACAGCGTTGCAAGTACTCGCACATAACCTCCGCCACAGCGCCCACGACGCACCGTTCTATAGACCAGTGGACTGCGAAGCCAGTCAAGTAGAGTCACTATCTTACCAGCGAAACTGAATAAATCGTCGTAAAATTATGGGTCATCAGATTAGTAGGCAAATCGAATATGTGCAGGGACTCTGACTCGCTGAGACGAGGTGCCGTGCAAACTAGCTTTCCGAAGATGCTCTGCTCTGTTCTACATGTTTACCGATAAACCTACACAGATGTTATTCGTATCTTTACCTTATCTTTTTTTCTAGTGGTATTTCAATTGGTTCTCAAGGGGCATTGTAAGATAAAAGTTCTGAGATACAGCATGTGTTGTGTGATTGTACAGCTCAACTGGAAGAGTACTTCCCGTGAAAGGGAGCGGTCGAGATTGGGACTCGTTACTGCTCCGCAGTTGTAACCACTTGCTTACGTAAGACTTAGAGAATTCATAGCCATAGGAAGAAATTTTATGCCAATGCTATTCTATCTGATTTGCTCGAATTACGGAAAGGGCTGTATTTATGTACTTGGAATAAGATCGAATTTTGTAGAAGGTATCCACTGCAAAATTTCTTTCTTTTTACTATTATATGGAGGTAACAAAAGTGAAGTTTTCTCCTAGAGAATGCAGAAAACCTCCAAAGCAAAATTAGCTAGAACACATTAGCACTACCGTGCACAATTTGTCTACAAAGCACTCTTAAAATTGTGAGGTACGTCAGTGGTTCAGTGCATACTTTTTCAGAAGATATGTAGCAAGAGAACTATGTGAAACTAAATTATTATTTCATAACTGAGAGTTCTGAAAAAAAAAGGACGGTGATTAGAGTTTAACGGCCCATCGACATGACGTTCGCATTAGAAAAGGAGCACAAGCTCACATTATGAAAGGATGGGGAAGGAAATCTTCTGTGCCCTTTTCACAGGAATCATATCGGCATTTGCCTGTAACAGTTTCGTGAAATCACTGAAAACCAAAATGGTGAGCGTTCTATTGAGTATTTTAACTTTGTGCAATTCGACAAAAAAAAAAAAAAAAAAGATACACTGCGTCAAGGGTTAACACTGAACAATTTTATTTCGTCTGCCTCCCTCTCTCTCTCTCTCTCTCTCTCTCTCTCTCCCTCTCCCTCCCCCCCCCCCTCTCTCTCTCTCTCTCTCTCTCTCTCTCTCTCTCTCTCTCTCTCTCTCTCTCTTTGTTTTACTCTTCCTCACGATAGTAAAGGAAAAAAATCTGACATGGCTATGTTGATGACCGTCTCGTCTGTATCTACACGGTGCAGCAAAGCAAGTATACCCCTATTTTGATGGATACTAATTATCGCTATAGTCAAGTCCCAAAATTTTCGCTACGTTTTAATTTGATAAGCTATAACATGACTGTCATCACATACACATTGAGTAAGCAGCCCCATGCGAAAGAAAGTTAAGTTATTTGGTATGCGGCCTTCATTTTCATCTTCAAGCAGCAACATTTTTGCTCTGTCATAAGTGATGGAAGGTAATGGACGTCGATATACCAGTACTTCTTCTGTGTTGGTTAAAGCTAGAGTGTCGTATGTGCTTCCTGACTTCGGCTCTCCTAAATTTTTCGATAGTTGTCAAAGGAAAACTCGACAAGATGTAGTGGAGATGTTAGTATAAACTGATGAATCTTTAAGCGGCTGGAGTTCACAGCCATTTAAAATTTGTTGAACAACGTCATGGTCGTCTTTGACTGTAAAATTATTTATGCATAAATTGCACTGTTGCGGTTTCGGCAACCTGACCATTATCAAATGCAATACAGCGAAAATTTTCCTTCAGCACATGTGAAAATTTTCAAAATTTGTGACATGTGAATGTCATCGTCACAACCACATACTTAGTTTTTAATGTTATCGTCATCCTTTACGTAATTGACATTAAACCAGTACACATTTTCGCTGTTTCCATTAATACTGAGTGAAAAGGTGACAACAACGACAAATAACCATCATATACAAATGTTAGATATTTTTTATAAAGTTTTCACTTGTGCCGATCCACAGTTTTCACAGTACTGCACTTGATAATGGCTACACGGCTGAAATACCAATAATGGCTTTTACCAATAATAACTTTACAATCGAAGGCAAACATGTTGTGCTTTAAGAAAGTACTAGAAAGTTTTCGAACATCACGAAAACGCTTACTCTTAGGATTCCGAAATAGTACGCTCCAGAAAGAGTTGAGAAATCACCAAAATCATTCCATATGCAACTCACGTAACATGATCATAGCAAAACTAGAGAAACTGAGTGGTCTGTTTGGGGGAGGAGACCAGACAGCGAGGTCATCGGTCTCATCGAAGGGCGGGGAAAGAAGTTAGCCGTGTCCTTTCAAAGGAACTATCCCGGCATACGTCTGGAGCGATTTAGGGGAATCACGGAAAACCTAAATCAGGATGGCCGGACGCAGGCTTGAACCGTCGTCTTCCCGAATGCGAATCCATTGTGCTAGCCACTGCGCCACTTCGCTCGGTAGAGAAACGGATGTTAATACGGAGGCATACGGACAATAGATTTTCCCGCACACTATCCGTACATAGACGGGAAGGACGAAAGTTGCACCAGTGTGGTACGTGGACTTCACGACAAGAACAACACGGGAGCATGCATAGAGAGGATACTTTTGATTGTACGTGAATGAGGACAATGTCCATTATGAGGCCTCATTCGATGACAGTGGTTCTCGATAACGGCTGACACTTGCCAAGACGGAAGCGGCGGGGCCACGCGGTAGAGACAGATAAGACTGGGCGTCGCCGAATCGTCGCTGACTGGCGCAACTCGCCCTGTGTTGACTGCGGGCAAACAATCCGCGCTATCGGCAGCCGACACAATGCCTTACGTAACGACCAGGCGTGCCTTGCGTAAGCCGGCTGACTTTTGGCACACGAGTATCACCTGCAGATACAGCCGGAATCGGTATCGCAGAGAATACTGGTACCAGTACCACTCACCTCTCTTGTAACGCCCACAGCAAAATTTCGTTTGTTTTGCTTCGCCAGTTACGTTACGTGTTATTATACATAATGAACCTGAAACAGACCAACAAGATTAGAGAGTTTGTTCAGAGCTATTTTCTGAGTATTTTACTGTTAGCGGCCTGTGGTCTCCGGTAGCTCGTTACAGAGGAACAGCATTTCCTTCAATTTCTTACCATCATAGACTTGTGTATCTATATCCATAAGACGGATAGGGCGAGCAGTAATCTCCGACTGCTTGCTGATGGCGTTGTCGTTTACGTAAAGGTCTCGTCTTTACGTGACTATAGGAGGATATAGGATGATTTGGATAGAATTTCTGTTTGCTGTGATGAATGGCAGTTTGCTCGAAGTACAGCAAAATGTAAGATAATGCATATGAGTAGAAAAAACAATCATGTAGTGTTCGAATACAGTACTAGCAGTGAGCTGCTTTGCACCGTCACGTCGACTAGACATCTAGGTTGCAAAACAAGATGAAATAGAACGAGCAGGTTCGGTCGGTTGTAACGAAGGCGAATGGTCGACTTCGGTTTACTAGGAGAACTAAAGGAGAGTTGAGCTCGTCTACACAGTAGAGCGCGTGTGCAACACTTGTACGACACATTCTTGAGTACTGATGGGGTGCTCGACTGTTTGGGATATGTCCCCATCTTGTCTGATTAAAGAACAACATCGAAGCAATTGAGAGGCGTGCTGTTAAATTTGTTACCGATAGGTTTGATCAATAAGCGAGTGTTACGGAAATGTTAAGTGAACTCAAATATAAATCATTGGAGGGCAGAAGACATTTGTTCATGAAATGCTATTGAGAAAGTTTAGAGAACGGGCATTTATGGTTCAAATGGCTCTGAGCACTATGGGACTCAACATCTGAGGTCATCAGTCCCCTAGAACTTAGAACTACTTAAACCTAACCAACCTAAGGACATCACACACATCCATGCCCGAGGCAGGATTCGAACCTGCGACCGTAGCGGACGCGCGGTTCCAGACTGTAGCGCCTAGAAGCGCTCGGCCACCACGGCCGGCGGGCATTTATGACTGCAGGACGATCGTTCTACCACCAACACACATTTCATGTAATCACCGGGAGCTCAAGTTATGGCTCGTGCCGAACCATATTGCACCCCGTCAAGAAAAATTACACAACTAAAAAGCGCAGTACTTGAAAAAACTCGACGTAAAGAATTAATTCTATAAAATTTATATTGAAGTAGTATAGGCTTCCATTAAACTTCAAGTAAATATTATCGGCAGTAAATTCCATTATATTTTTCGTGCACGTTGGGGCACTTCACAGATATTTTTCAGTGACATAAACTACAGACTTGTCACTTTTCTTGCCGGGGTGCGATATAAGCAGTCGTGGAAGAGGAGATGGCGTGTCCAGCAGTGATAAAGGCGACTTGTCAGGTTTCGTGCGGCTCCTCTCGTCGGAGGTTCGAGTCCTCCCTCGGGCATGGGTGTGTGTGTTGTCCTTCGCGTAAGTTAGTTTAAGTTAGATTAAATAGTGCGTAAGCTTAGGGACCGATGACTTCAGCAGTTTGGTCCCATCAGACGTTACCACAAATTTCCAACCTTACATGCAGTACCGCTCGAGTACAATTTCAGTTGTACGTTAACAGCGATACACAGCAGTATGGATAGTCTCACTGATGAAGAGTTGGCCGATTGGTTTTGATGTATGGTAATAGAGGTTAATAACGGTGCGCGTAGAATCAATGGAAAGACGGGGTTTTGAGAAGTCCATGCATAATTAAAAAATTAGTTTTCCCCTACACTTGCTACAGGAGGCAAACTGGTATCAGATTGACGAGGTTAACGGGAAAGCACATTAATAAGACTTCAGGTAAGCACCCTTGGAAGCATGTAGCATCTACTCAACATTCAAGTTACGTCCATGAATTAGCCAAGATAACAAGTGGTGCAGCTACTGTCGATAACATTTTTTTTTACTTGCATTTAGTAGAATTCTCTTAGATAAAATACTATAAAGGGAAGCTACCTAATGCCTCTATGTCAAGAGAACTTGGCAGTCATGGTGGGGGCTCATAACGACTGATACGTTGTCCAGAAAAATATCGAGGTAGAGACACATGTTTACGTATATTCCAACAAAGGGGTACACATTACTTGTTAGAAATAACATCTGGGTAATACCATGGTAATTTACCAAAAGCAAATAATTTAAACATTTCAAGATGCACTAGAAATATCCTCGGAGGAAAAGTACAGCGGGTACAACAATTTTTCCTGATAATTCGAGCATCAATCGTGCACCTTTCCGCAGCCTCTGGTGCAGTCTATAACTTCATAACACTAAACTCTAAATGCGCGAGCTATGCCGATACATCACATGCCTAAATTAAAAGACTGTCTTTCAAAGAAGAGCTAAAACTCTGAGATACCCATTATCATCGTCCATACGTGGTAACATTTCGAACGACAGCGTCACTGCACAAAAAGGCTGGTCACTTCAGGTTTTGTATGCCACGAAACCACAAAATTTTGTGTGAGATATGGGACGCAGAAGTTTTTAAAATCTAGTTCACGCGAGTAACTAAGAACTTGTGTTTTGAGACGGCGATTTTTATTCTTTCTATAGAATTGTGACGACCGGCTGGTTCCCGGCAAGTCAGTGACTAAATGAGCATTTCTGAGCTTCTTAGGCCACGATTTAATAGACTGGACATCTGCTGTCGTACTTCCCTTACCAGTATTATTGGTAACCAGGTCTTGTGCCACCTCAGGAAACACAGGGGATTTTCTCTGAATTGGTATTGTTTTTGGTTTCCTCAAGACTATAGTGATAATGACACCTTTGTACTCCAATAGTTTGACACTAGCTTTTCAGGTTTATTTTAAATATTGCTTGCAGTGTATCGTAAATCTTTCAGCATTAAATTATGTACACGGTAGAAAACTCTGAAGACAGATGACAGTAAAGTAATATTAAAGGTAGTGAGACGTCTGTAATGGGATATGCGTTCAGCGTTGGTTTTGGCGTCGTATCTTGGAAGGCAATACATAATCGTCAGTGATGTGTAGGTAGTGGGAATTATCGGTGTTTGCAGTTCATGACTAATTACTGAAGACAGGGCACTACTCGTTACAAGAATATGAAGCCACGCATATACAGTGCTCCGAAAGCCGAGACAGCGGACACAGTGAAGTTTCGCTACAAGCGTTGTCTTAATTGGAAGAAATTTATTACCACTGGTACACTTACTTGACAGCGATTCAAGCATTAGAGAGCTGGTCTCTCGCTGAAGAATTGTTCGGACAGTACAATTCGAGCAAACTGCATTGGACGTGTCATAAACGACATGCTCAAGCAATTAGGCCCAACGGTTTTGAACCCAAGTTCAGTTTTCCTAATATATTACGTTGTATTGGAAGGTGTGAGACTGCCGGTCGTCACTTCGGATTGTTGTTATGACGAAACGCTTCTGTCGTAAGGTCTCAGTTGTGTAGGACATTAAACAACTAAAAATCCGTGTCCGGCCACTATTCCATAGCCTCATACTACTCACAAGCACAATGGGTGACCTCGAACGCTCAGAATCGCAGGAAAATGTAGTTAGAATATAAATGACTCATCCGAAAAGCTATGGTATGCGTCATTTGCATGAAAAACTGCGCGTTTTATCTCCAGAGCCATTTCAGTGTTCAGGTGTTCAAAGTTTAATGAGTGGAACTTTGATAACGCGAATAAACAGAATACTGATATAACAGAACCAAAAAACACACATATTTCAATATCGTCGGTTATTGCAATAGCTTCATCTGATTAAAATAATTGTTATATCTCAACAAAAACTTTTTCTACTGATCTGGTAGTGTTGCAAAGTTATTCATTTTCAAAGAGCAGGTGTGAGATTTCAATGGAGTGGGGAAGGCAAAGTGGAACAGAACAGTATGCACATTTGACTAAAGCCACTTTTTACATTGAGCATCACTTCTGCAATCAAGCAGTCCAATATCAAACGCCAAACTAATTACGTTTTCGGATGGTGGTATTAGTAGCTTTTCGTCAGAACCTGTCTTTCGCTAAGCATATTGTAACACAGGCTTGTACTTCGGTGCAGAAAGCTCTGGCGTGTGTGTCTTCGTAATTCTTCTCCTCGTAAATGACTTGCTCGATTATTATTATCATTATTATTATTATTATTGTCATTATTATTATTGTTATGCTTATGGGGTTATCTGCATAGTTCTTAGTTATAGCTGGACACTGTAGGTTGCGCCGATGTCGAGATTCAGCATTCTTTTAATTTTCAGACCAATTTTTTTTAGCTATACTTTGGATTCTTTACATACGACAACATATAATCCCAAATTGTTAGTCTCCCAGCACCTCTCAGTATTGACCATTGTATCATAGCTTGACTTTGTTTTGACATTGCGATTTCGGATTGTTAGGTTATGATATATTTCGTGTATTTTAATTGCGTGCGTATTTAGTGAATTATTTATCGATTAATTCGACATTGCTATAACAAAGGAAGTGTATTTGGAATAATATTTTGTGAAAATTTGAAAGGTGTACCAATTCAGTTCAAGCGCTTACAATTTCCTTTCGTTTGACCTTTGCAATGACCATAAATAAGGCGCAGGGCCAAACATTGGCCACGTGTGGACTGAATCTGCAAAATCCATGTTTTCACGGGCACAACTTTACGTTGCGTGTTCACGGGTCGGCAAACCGTCAGACTGTACATTTAAACACCAGAAGAAGAAATAACCAAAAGTATTGTACACACATTAGCAGTAATATAAATTCATTTCAACACATATTATTACTTACATTATATTTTATAGATCAACAACACTCGCTATTTAGATTTAAGAGATCGATTTTTCTTAATTTTGGTCTTCGTTACCTAATTACGTTAATATATTGGAGGTATTTCAGTTACGCTGCGACGTCTGTGGCAGAACCACGTCTGCCTACCAGATCCTCTATATACCTTCGTGGTTTTCCACAGTGTAGCACATCTTCGCTATTGTGACCTACATCTCTTCGACTGAGAGCTCTTTGCTTTCCTTATTTCTAAAGGTGGTAGTATGGGCCAAAACAAGAAAAAATGCCAACAAATTTTCAGAGGTGACAGTATTGATCAAAACAAGAAAAAAAGTAAACATGGCCTCATTAATGGTACGTTAAGAGCTGTTAGCACTTGTTCGGTAGAGGAGATGTGTTCCAAACTTTCGGCATCGAAGTACAAGCCTTGGTTACAAAGTGTTTGGCAAAAGACAGGTTACGGCAGTGACATACTATTGAAAACTGAATTAGTGCAGCGTTTGATACCGGACTACTTGAATGCAGATGCGGTGCTGAATGTGAAGAAGTGACTTTAGTCAGGTGTACGTATTATTCTGTTCCGCTTTGCTTTGTCCACTTCACTGAAATCCCGCAGCTGTACTTTGAACACTGAATAACTGTGCAGCAGTATCAGGTCAGTAAAAAATAGTTTGTTCTTCAGTATAGTAACTGTTTTAAGCAGGGAAAAATATTGCAGCAAGATTTTTGGCCCTATTATACCGATGTTTTGTTAACTCGCGTTGTAATGTTCCTGGGTTAGATCTGGAATAGGTGATTAACAAATATCTCCCATGATAAAACGAGAAGTTTTGCCTGTAAATGGCTCATACCATTGTTTTCAGGATGAATTACAAAACTTCCTTTCTTATAAGGCAATTGTCCATTCCGACATACTGAAACGGGCCCTGACATTTTTTATACAGGAAAAATACACCGTAAGAAACACAGTATCAAAATTTTAGCTGATAAGAAAAGCTGCAAGTATTTTTTTTTTAATGTTAAAATTCGCCAAATTCCTAGCTCGCCAGGCGGCTGAAGAATTGTACACCACTACCATAGCTGTAGCAGACAGCGCATGCGCAACTCGGCGGGCACGTATCCATGACTGACGGCACATCGGTAAACACGTAACACGGCACAGCGCGATAGTAACTTGTAAAGGGAATGTCCCATACCGCTGTTTTTGGGGTGAGCAATTTACATTCTAAGCACATATTCGTTAGGTTTTGAGTGTTTGAGGTAACGCACTTACCTAGCCAGTTTAGAATCCTTCAGTTTGAGCCTTATGATGCGGGAGACGCTGTGTGTTAATGAAGTTTCTAATCGAAGAAAGGCTTCTGGCAGACCCTAAAAAATGTTTTCGACATAGCGGCAATATAGAGATTTAAATTTAGTGGTGACAGGACAGTGTCTTGCGGAGCACCACTCATCGGTATTGGAAATTTTCTTCTGTCATTGCCTAGTGTTACATTACATGTGCTCCTCTAATATTGAGCAGTGAAATGGAGCAAGCGTGTGAGGAGAGTCTTTGATTATAAAGATTGCAGAGGGCGGAGCAGGACCTCCTGAGGGATGGCGGCAAATTACGAGCAGAGGCTCCCCGGGTTCGCCGCCCCCCGTGACCGGCGATCCATACGGAGTGGCCGGCACCGGCGCGGGGCCGCGGCAGTTATTTTAAAACGGAAGCGGGGGCCCCGGCCCGCGTGTCCGGCCGTGAGTTATCGCGCCTCGGACGCCCTAATGTCTTCTCGGCCGGCAGCGCCGATAAACTGCAGTGCGGGCCGCCGGGCGCGCGTAAATAAAGCACGCATTCGCTCGCTTCCTCTTTTCTGTTGCTCCAGATCTTTCTCTCGTAAATTTGGAGCGGTTCTCGGGGAGATGCGGCGAGCAAAAAGGGCCCGCTCGGGATAGAGAGGTGGGCCCGGCGATAGCGGCCGCGAGGCGGAAGGCGAGATACTGCGGGAAGGAAAGGGGCTAAAAAAAAGGGAAAAAATACGTGGGAGGAGGGGGAGAACTCTGGGGAGGCGAGAGAGAGCGTGGACGACCCCATGTATAATGTATGGATTCCCTGACGACATAAACCAGGCGCGCTGTATAGCGAGGAATTTGACACGGATAATATGGGCAGTGGCCGGGAGGTCGCCAGCTCCGTCCCCCCGCCCACACACTTGGCTCGCCTCCCTCCCCCCCCCCCCCCCCGCCCCCCCACAACCCGAGTCCACGCTGGCCCGGCTCGGCCCGTGCATCTTACATGACTCCGGTAAGGGGCCGCCATCCCCTCGGTTTTACTCCTATATACATGTATGCTATAAAATATAACGTGATACATTCTTGTGGAGCAGAAGGCGTGCCACCCCTGCTCTATTCCCTCGCAGACTGTAATTCATTTTTCAACCGGACTCCGGTCAATTATTCAAAAAATTGCCTGCCCCTCGATACGTTGTATATAGATAGGCCGACGCGTGGCACTTCTTCGCTTTATCTGCTCTCCTTCGACCCTCTCTCGTTAGTCTCCTTCTCTCTCTCTCTCTCTCTCTCTCTCTCTCTCTCTCTCTTTCCCTCACTCTCTCACTCTCTCTCTCTCCCGGTCCTTCTCCGAGGGTTGAACGCACGCAGCGTGACTTGATTCTCGTCACTCGAGCCGAAGACGTATATGTCACTCGATTGTGCCAGAATTCACATGTGACATCTCCTGTCACATCAACATCTCAGCTATAATACAGTATGTTCCCTGATAAAAAAAAAAAATACTCTAAAATATCGAATTAAGGCGTTTATTGATTTTGCTTCCGGGCAGAATCCATGCGTACATAAAGAAGCATATGACAATAAATTTTCACCCTTTGCAACACACTGTAACGGAAAGCTGAAGCACCGTTTAACTTTACTTAACGATACAAACTACTCCAGTTTATATATATATATATATATATATATATATATATATATCGGTGCTTTGGTTATTTCACGCCAGTATTTGAATGTGTACACAGCATAGTTGAAATTTCAATCTTAATGACTGTAAATAAAGCTAACAGTCAAACGCAAAAATTTTGTCCTTGAAAAGAAAGGAAAGTATCCATCTTCTTTCTGAATATCTTCTACATTTATTGATTATGGAGCTGCAACCTGTCGCGGCACTAAAGACTAAATAGCGAAGAATACAAGTGGAGATGACGGATGCCACCTTGACGAGGGATTCGTCCAGCCTGTTTAATTGGTTTCGGGTGCAGCTTTGAAGATACGTCAAAATCGTTGAAGGGTCTACTCTGCCTAAAGAGAGTGGCGTTCGCTGTTCTTACTTTTAGTTGGAAATTCTGTGACTAGAAGAAATGTTTTGCTTATACACTACATTTATACAGTGTGTAACGTCGACGGTAGCACACGAAAATGATACTAATGTTTTGAAGATGATAGAAGAACATTGCTAAAATTTCTGACTAAAGGTGACATCACGAGTAGAGAATGATAAAAGGGAACAATAACAAATATGAGTATGTATTCGGAAGGATGCACGAGAGGCAACTAACTTATTGGAAGAGGTTATGACGACTAACTATATGTTGGCCAGAACATAACTGTATATAAAAGGAATTTTCTGTCAAAAAATCAGTGTGAGTTAAGGAAACAATTCGCGTGAAAGATCGGATGATTTTTTCACACGCTAATCTTGTAAGCAATACACACAGGTGAATGTGCTGATTTCATCTTCCTAGATTTCCGAAAGGCTTTCAGCATGGTACCTCAATCGTCGGATACTAATGAAGATACGATTATATGTAGTGTGTTCTTAGTTATATGTTGGTCGCATAGGATTTTCGACTGGTAACACCCAGTGCAATATACTATATGGCGACTGTTCGCTAGAAACGAAAAAAATGTAGTGCGTGTTCCAGGGAAGCAAAATAAGACTTCTAATGTTCTCACTATGCAAAACGATTTATTAGATACTATTAGTGGTAATCTCAAATTGTTAACAGATGTTGCCGATGCATACAGCAAAATATTGCAGCTGAATAATTGTAAGAAAATAGTGTATGATCTGACAATATGTCAGTTTTGTAAAGGGAATGGTAGCTTTCTTTCGAGACAGAGAAATTCCCAATTATGTCCTAAACAAGAGAACGACCCGATTATATTCCAAGTGCAAGTTAGGTGGTAAACTGGAACTATTCACATGGTTTAATTAAGTAGAGGGGGCATTAGCAGCCAATGTGAAACGAGACAAACACGTGAAACCTGTAATATACAAAACGCTCAGCGAAAGTGCGATGCTTCTGTGAATAACATACCAGATTAAGACGTTGCTGGAATCAGTTCTTGACAGAGAAAGAAGGATGAGTATTTAATGTCACGTCTACGTTGAGGTCATTAGAGACGGAAATCGGTTTGAGAAAGAATAGGGATGGAACAGCCATGTCCTTTCCAAAGGAACTATCCCAGCATTCAGAGTAAGCGATTTAGGGAAATCACAGAAAATCTCAAACTGGTTAGTCGGACGGGGATTTGAACCATCGTCCTCCCGAATGAGAGTCCAGTGTTTTACCAGTGCGCCATCTCGCTCGATTTTAACTGCTGAGAACTGCTCCAGCAATTGGAGTGCTTATCAAGTACATCTACATCTATATGATGAGTCCGCTATTCACAGTGAAGTGCCTCATCGAACCACCTTCAGTCTACTTATCTACCGTTCCACTCTCGAACAAAGCGCGGGGAAAAAGAACACTTAAGTCCTTCCACGCTATCTCTGATTTATCTTATTTTATTATGATGATCATTTCTCCATACGTAGGCTGGCGTGAACCAAATATTTTCTCATTCGGAAGAGAGAGTTGGTTTGTTGATTGATTATGGGGAGGGAACCAAACAGTGAGGTCATCGGTCCCATCGGATTACGGAAGGATTGGGAAGAAGTCGACCGTGCCCTTTCAAAGGAACCGTCCCGGAATTTGCCTGAAGCGATTTAGGGAAATCACGGAAAACCTAAATCAGGTTGGCCGGACGCGTGTTAGAACTGTCGTCCTCCCGAATGCGAGTCCGATGTCCTAACCACAGTTCCGTGGAATGATCTCGCCGCAACGAAAAATGACTTTCCTTTAATGATTGTCACCCAAACTCTCCTATCATTCCGTGACATTCTCCCCCCTATTACGCGATAACAAAAACGAAATGCACTTCTTTGAACTTTTTTGATGTTCTCCATCAATCCTGTCCGGTAAGGATCCCATACCAAGCAGTAAAAATGCAGAAGAGAATGGACAAGCGTAATGTAGGAAGTGTCTTCAGTAGATCTATTGCGCCTTCTGACTGTTCTATCAGTGATACGCAGTCTTTGGCTCCCCTCTGCCAGGCATAAGAATGTGTATCCATGTATATGTAGAGTATCCATGTACATGTAGATGTAGAGCAGTATTCATGTGACCGTTCCTGATCAAGTTGTTCGTAATTGTTATCCGTTGGTGTTTAGTGGAGTTCAGCAGCAGATGCCGGAGGAATTCACAAATGGATAGATACGATCGTAGCTGGTGTAGCTGGCGGAAAAAATGCCATTAGAAGAAATTAGAGCAGAGATGTTCAGGATAATGAAAATGTGGGTAGAAAGTTGGCGTTGCTTTGAGAAAATCTACTTGTTAAATGCAGACCCTTGGTATCTAAAGCAGGCTGTGGAATATCTATGGCGTCCGATTCGTATATACAGCGAAGGAATGACTATAACAAGACAAAATACGAGGGCATTCTGAATAGTAATGTGTTCGAATTTTTATGTGAAAACTCTAGATGTGTTTCAAATAAATTTCTCCGAACGAGAGACTAGTTTGTTGATACCGTCACTGTATAATGTTTAACTTTGTTGATGGAGCCACAATCTCACCTCTGGTTGCATCGATTCATCACTGTCAAAGTGAAGTCCTAGAAGGTATTCTGTAAGTTTTGGAAGCAGATGAAAATCGGATGGGTCCAAGTCGGAACTGTGTGGAGGATGATCGATGACAGAACCCAAGACATCGGACTGTTGCAGATGTCGCAGTGCTCGTGTGTGACCTGGCGTTGTCATACTGAATCGGATAGTGCTCCATGTGTGGAGAGTCAGGAACTCGTTTACAGTCCTCTGTTTCTAGCGCAGCAACATAGTTACGTCACAAACTGCCATGTTACATTCAGAACCCTCTAGCGACGGAGGTTGCAACTTGCATCAGCGAAGGGCGAATGGCGACAGAGTAATATGCATGACATGTAATATCCAATATTGGGAACAGAATAAACAGTTCCGAGACGCCCATGTATCTACTTAAGTTCAAATGGTTCAAATGGCTCTGAGCACTATGGGACTCAACTGCTGAGGTCATTAGTCCCCTAGAACTTAGAACTAGTTAAACCTAACTAACCTAAGGACATCACAAACATCCATGCCCGAGGCAGGATTCGAACCTGCGACCGTAGCGGTCTATCTACTTAAGTAAAATATTCTACAATTCGTTAATTTCCTGTTGATTTCAGTACCAATCTATCACTAGAAAAAAAGAAAAAGCTGTAAAATAATTACTGACATTTTAAGCTGTAATCTACACACACACACACACACACACACACACACACACACACACACAAACGCACACTCACACACATCAGGGTGTATCATAATTAGTAGCAAAAACTTACTCTGGTAATATTACCAGATAACAGAAGCAAAAACGTCCCTGTAAACATGTGCTCGCTAACGAGCTGTTTGTGAGATAACTGTGAATGTATGGTTATGAGCCGCCTCTGTCTTCAATATCAATTTTTTCCTAATTACTACGAATCTATTTGGAATTGGCTTACACCATGTTGGCGGGCCACTTGCCTGGAGTTTGTACTAGGGTTCGTCTCAATATCCAGTGGAACCTGATCCTCCAAATCATGTGTACGCACAGTCCACAGCCTCCGTACACATTCGTCTGTCTGAAAGGACCCATGATAAGACAAACGCCAAAAAAGGGCTTGAAATGTTGTGTGATGTGCTTGGTGTCTGTGAAGGTACTTGTTTTGGTCTAACCACGCTGCTTCTCGACCGTTCCCATCTGTTTGGCCGTACACAGATACCATCTCGGCTTGTTTCTGCTGCTTACAGACGCCGCGTCAATCACACAGCCTGCAACACACAACACACTGTACGTCGTACGAGGAACTTTATTCCTCAGCGCCATCTACCGTGGCAACGATGCGTTTCCGGATACATGTTTATAAGACCTTTCTTCCTCCATTCCCAGTCAGAAATCCGTCCCTGCAGTTTGTTGTTTATATTAATGTGCACCATCTATAAGCACCGACATGTAGGCAAGATTTTAGTGTGACCTTCGAATGGAAACCGTTTGATCGTCTCTCATACGTTGTGCCAAGTATATCAATTTTTCATACTGAAGTCTGTGGCGGCTCACAACCATACATTCGCAAATATCTCGCAAACAGATCATTTGCGATCCATGTTTACTCGAAATCTTTAATTCTGTTATGGTGTACTTCCACCCGTAACAGTTTTTGCTGTTAAACGTGATGCACCCTGTATAATAACACTGACTCGTCAAACCGTTTTGGCCACTGCCCAGGGCGAGGTTGAATGCCTGGTGACTTTGCGGCCACTTGAAGCGGTAAAGAGCAGAGGCGAATGGGAAATCATTCTAAGGACGAAATGGGTCGCAAATGGGGCAGTCTACTGACCTAAGTGACTTTGGCAAAGGGCAGAATGTTATGACCCGGCACCTGGGAAAGAGCGTCTCATGAACGATGAAGTTGGTCAACCATTCGTATGCTACTGCTATGAGTGGAAACCAGTTAAAGGACGTTGAAACTCTGAATAGGCGACAGGGTTTGGACGTCCAAACACCATCACAGAACGTGGAGTCAGAGGCTTGCTCGCTCTGTAAAACAGGAACTGCGACTATCTGTATCATATTTGATGGCGGAGTACAACGCTAGTGCAGGCACATGTGTTTCAAAGCATACTTCTCAGCACGCGTTGTTGAGCATGGGGCTCCGCAACAGAGGGCCCGTACGCGTTCCCATTTTAAGTCAGCGACACCGGCAGTTGCGACTGCGTTGGGCACGACATCATCAAAATTGTGCTTTGTTCAATGGAAACGTGTCGTTTGGTTGGGTGGATCACGTTTCTTGCTACGCCATGTCGTTGGCCGAGTCGGGATAAGCCGTCATCTAATTCGTGTACTGCGTCACGGACGCAGGCTGGCATAGGCAATATTATGCTATGGAGGACATTCGTCTGCGCTTCCGCGGAAACTGTAGTAGTAACCTAAGGCACCTTGACAGCTGTAGGCTATGTGAATATCATTGCTGACCACCTGCATCCTTTCATGCTTGATGTCTTCCCCGACTGCGATAGGGTCTTTCAACAGGATAACTGTCAACGCCACAAACCCAGAATAATACTACAGTAGTGCATGATAATGACCTCAGTTGATGTCTTGGCCACCAAATTCACCTGATTAGAATGCGATGGAGACGCTTCCGGCTGCCAGCTCCAAACCCAAAATTACTGGCCCGTAATTTATGGAATGTGTAAATTTCTGATGCCACACACCTCAGTAAAACTACAAAGGACTTGGCTAATCTATGCCACGCAGAACTGCTGCTGTATTTCGCTCCAAAGGTGGACCAAGACTTGAAATTGCTCGTCATTATCGGTTCCCGACCAGATAGGACTGATAGAGTTAATAGAAAGGATTCAGAGGGGAGGAGCACGTTTCGTTTCAGATTCATTTAATAAGCGTGAGAGCGTCATGGATGAGCTGGCAGCTGTGGTGGTAGACGCTGCAAGAGAGACATTCTGCAACACGATGTGCTTTACTGTTCAGATTCCGAGAGCGTACGTTCGTAGAATAATTGACCAAGATACAGCTTTCTCCTTTGCATATCTCTCTAAAAGAAAGTATAAAATTATAGAGGGCGAGCCCACAAGGAGGCTTACCAACAACCGTACTTCCCACGACTAGCTCAAGAAGAGAGGGAGCTGACACTGGTACACGAAGTACCCTCCGCTACCCACCATATGGTGGCTAGCGGAATATAAATGTCGATTAAATAGGTGATCATACTGATTTGCAGACGCCCTTGTTAGGTCCGAGCGGTCGCGAATTGGAAACCACGGTAAAAATCAAAAATGTTTTTTTTGGAACAGCTGGCTACACGTTCCGGCTACTTCTCTACATAGTCGCAGCTCCGGCTTCGACATATGACGTAGCGTTGTACTAACTTTCTAATACCCTCGTTATAGAATGCAGCCGCCTGTGGTTTCCGCCACTTCTCTACGCTGGTCTGCAACTCGTTGTCTGTGCAGAATGTTGTCTTCATGGCTAGCGCTTCATGTCAGCAGAGATGAAACTCAGAGGGAGCCACGTCAGAGCTGTATGGTGGGCTATCAGACGCTTCCCATCGAAAAACGCTGCAAGAGTGTCTTCGTCGCTCTTGCAGTGTGTTGCCGATAATTGTCATGAAGAAGGAAATATGACAGTTACGTTCTGTGGGATGCATGAAATCAAGTGAAATCTCACAAGAGACACTCATACTTGCCAGGAGACACTGTTTTCTAGATATTTTCACGTGCTCCTTGTGCGCTCAGAACTGAAAAGCGCAACGTGACACGATCGACGGGCATGGTAGAGATGCTACCCAAAACAGCTGTGCAAAGATTCATCGGATTTTCACTGTGGTTTCCATTTCGTGCACAGTCGGACGTACTTTCAGAATAGCTTTCGTAGATAGGGTAACAAAAGATATGAGTAATCAATCTGGGTATTAATAAACCGCTTCAGCTATATTTTGTTGCCGGCCGCTGTGGCCGAGCGGTTCTAGGCGCTTCAGTCAGGAACCGCGCTGCTGCTACGGTCGCAAGTTCGAATCCTGCCTAGGGCATGGATGTGTGTGAAGTCCTTAGGTTAGTTAGGTTTAAGTAGTTCTATGTCTGGGGGACTGATGACCTCACATGTTAAGTCCCTTAGTGCTTAGAGTCATTTAAACTATATATTTAGTCCTTTATTTTTAGATCACTACCGGTTAAATGGTACTAAGAGCCACATCTTCAGATGAAATCCTTAACTCCGTCCGAACAGGCTTCGGAAGGCCCATCGGTACCAACCAACCGCCGTGTCTTCTTCAGCCGATACCCGTCATTGGATGCGTATAGGAAAGGAATGTAGTCAGCACGCCGCTCTCCTAGACGTAGTCAGTTTTGATGACCGGGGCTGCTACTTCTCAGTCAACTAGCTCCTCAATTGGGCTCACAAGGACAGAGTGCACCCCCCTTGCCGACAGCGCTCGGCAGACGCGAAAGGTCACCCATCGAAGTGCTAACCAGCCTCGACAGTGCTTAACTTACGTGATTTGACGGTAACCGGTGTTACCACTGCGGCAAAGCCCTTGGCAGTTGCTAATCTGCATAACAATGAGGCAAGACGGAATAACAACCCTGAGACGTCCACTGATATCATAACTTCCTAACATTTATTTAAGCTTTTTTTGAGTTTTTGTACTTGTTATGCCAATATTTCTCGTTCTCACCCACTATTAGTGAGTTCCCCAAAAGATCAATCATCATTTGATTGTGCCCGCGCATCATCAGGCAGGAGCGGACCGTCTATATAAACTGCTTACCTCCATGCCGCCAGTAAGAGACAACACACACTCGTGCCCTCTGTTACGCTATTGTGTATAGACCGGAGAAGCGGTAAGTGCGTTTTTCAGCTTCTACTTTTGTGTGAATAGCTATATACTTCACGAATTTTGTCCGAGTTACTTAGAATATCCCTCCATTTAGCAGCAACCATTCTTGATTTTTCATGCTAGCCGCAAATCAGATGTTAATATGGAATGGTTCTCGGGATGCGCCGTCTAAAAGCCGCGATATTTTGGCAGGCCGACTTCTTGCCCTCTTTAGGGGTTACTAATGACTGAGTGAACGTCTGAAGATGGCAAGAAGTCGGCTTGCCGAAATATCGCATTTTTGAGACGACGCCATAAGGCTGAATACCCGAGAACTATTCACGATTTTCCTATCTAATCTCACATACGTGTCAATAGTTTTCGATGTATTTTCACTTGAACAGTGGATCACTATGGTATGATTTGTTTGGGCCTCAGCCACCATATGCGACTGGAATCCATGTATCCGACTGTCATTCAATGACATGCCGCCTTTTAGCGCTGTTTTGTTCTGACTGACAACGAATCTAGCATACAAAGTTCCGAGACTTTTAGCTCTAACGTTTAAGGCACAAATATCATAATACTCTTCTCTAAAAAATTTTAAAGTTTTTTTAATTTTTAAAAAATCTGAAAATAATTTTAGAAAATTATCATATCAGTGGATTCCCAAGGATTTTATTGCTTCTTGATTTATTGTTACACAGATTTTCACCTGAAGATGTGGCTCTTAGTGTCATGAAATCGGTAGTGAAGTAAAAATGAAGGTCAATGTACGGCTGAAGCGGTTTTTTAATACTCAAGATGACATAATGATTTGGCGTAATAGTGCAGATTTACACTGAGCTGTCAAAAGTAATAGAATAGCGATATCCAAATATACAAATGGCGGTAGTATCGCCGCGCGCACAAAAGACTTCCGACGTGATTATGGTCGCACGACGGGAATTGACGGTCTCTGGACGTGGAATGGCAGTTGGAACTAGACGCATTGGATATTCCATTTCGGAAATCGTTAGTGAATTCAGTATTTCGAGATCCACAGAGTCAAGAGTGTACCGAGAATACCACATTTCAACAATTATCTGTCACGATGTACAACACAGTAGCCGACGGCCTTCACTTAACGACCAATAGCAGAGGCAATTGCGTAGATTTGCCAGTGCCAACAGACAAGCAGCATTGCGTGAATAACCACAAAAATCAGTTCGGGGCGCACGACGAACGTCTCCACCAGGAGAGCGTGGCGAATCTTGCTTTAATGAGCTGGCCCGCATCTCGTGGTCGTGCGGTAGCGTTCTCGCTTCCTACGCCCGGGTTCCCGGGTTCGATTCCCGGCGGGGTCAGGGATTTTCTCTGCCTCGTGATGGCTGGGTGTTGTGTGATGTCCTTAGGTTAGTTAGGTTTAAGTAGTTCTAAGTTCTAGGGGACTGATGACCTAAGATGTTAAGTCCCATAGTGCTCAGAGCCATTATTTAATGAGCTGTGGCAGCAGACGACCGACACGGGTGCCTTTGCTGACACCATGGTATCGTCTGTAGCACCTCTCTTGGGATCGTGGTCGTACCGGTTGTATTCTAGACGACTGGTAATCGGTGGCCTGGCCAGATCAATCCCGACTTTAGTTGACAGGAGCTGACGTTAGGGTTAAGTGTGGCGCAGACCTCAGGAAGCCATGGACCCAAGTTGTCACTAAGGCAGTGTACATGCTGATGGTGGCTCCACGAGGGTGTGATCTGTGTTTACACGGGATGGACTGGGGCTTTTGCTTCAACTGAACTGAAAGTTGACTAGAAATGATTATGTCCCGCTGCTTGGAACCGATTTGCAATTGTTAATGAACTTGTCACCGGGCCATAATCGTTCGCAATTGTCTTGAAGAACATTCTGGAGTATTCGAACGAATGATTTGGCCACCCACATCGCCCGACATAAATCCCTTCGATCATTTATGGGACACAATCTAGAGGTCAATTCCTTGCACAAAGCTCTGCACCGGCAACATTTTCGCAATCACGAAGAGCAATAGAGGGAACATAGATCAATATTTCCCTAGGGTACTTCCAACAACTTGTTACGTCTGTGAGTAGGCTGTTTATGTTTTCTTATTGGCAACGTTACGTAGAGCTCTGTATGAAAATCACTGGCTGTGCTGTGTGCAGTCTGTGGCCAGTTTGCATTGTTGTTGGCCATTGTAGTGTTGGGCAGCTGGATGTGAACAGCGCGTAGCGTTGCGCAGTTGGAGGTGAGCCGCCAGCAGTGGTGGATGTGGAGAGAGAGATAGCAGAGTTTTGAAATTTGTAAGACTGGATGTCAATTATGACTATTAAGGTAAATACATTGCTTGTTCTCTATCAAAATCTTTCATTTGCTAACTATGCCTATCAGTAGTTAGTGCCTTCAGTAGTTTGAATCTTTTATTCAGCTGGCAGTAGTGGCGCTCGCTGTATTGCAGTAGTTCGAGTAACGAAGATGTTTGTGAGGTAAGTGATTTGTGAAAGGTATAGGTTAATGTTAATCAGGGCCATTCTTTTGTAGGGATTATTGAAAGTCAGATTGCGTTGCGCTAAAAATATTGTGTCAGTTATGTATAATTGTTCAGAAGGGGACGTTTCACGTCCATGTCATGTAGAGTTGCTACACTACGCGAGGCAAAAGAAGGTCCGACACAATATTGGGAGGTATCCCTTGACTTTTGTCACCTTAGTGTGTATCTAGCGAAAAGACCACCAGGATAAAATGTGACAGATCCGAGACCATACGGAAGCTTACCAGCAATCGTGCTTCCCGCGACTTGCGCAGGAACATGGGGAAGTGAGTCTTATACACAAAGTACCCTCCGCCACACACCGTGAGGTGGCTGCCGGAGTACAGATGTAGATTAAGTAGGTGGTCATAATGATTTGGCCTAGCAGTGTAGATTCACATGTACCCTATGTCGTGTGGCGGAGGTTAATTCTGGTACCCCTACATTATTCGCAGTGAACGGAGAGGCAGACTATTAGGGTAGAGGGAGAAAACGTTGTCTGTGGGTATAAACCAGAGGAAGCAGCTTCCGGAGGTGGACGATGCGCTGAAGAGTGCGGCTGAGTCGCGTCGCGTCGCGTGCCACTCGGGGGCGTCGCGGGCCCTTAATTTGATCTGCCGCCGCGGCGAGGATTCCGCCGGCCATCCGCTCTCGCCGCCTGGCCGCGCCGCAGCACACCGCGCCACGCCACGCAATGCCTTCATTAAATATCGTAACTGGACCGCGTGATTCATGTCCTCACCTGGCATGAAAAGCTAGCCCGACTTTTACTAACACTTATTCCTACTTATGAGAGTTTTATGACGCCATAAATTATGTTTATAAAATACGCCGGGACCTCGCGGGGCGGCCGCCCTTTCGTCGTTAATTTTAAAGTCTTTATTAAGCCCTGTCCTTACAGCACCTTTTTCTTCTTTTATTTCCGTTTTTGTTTCTTCTTTTTTTTTGCGCTGTTCTCCAGCAGTTAACGACTCCTTCTCCGTGAACCGAATGAAGACGCGCCATATGGTCTAATGAGGCAAGAGTTTTCGTTTGGAAAGGAACATTTAATTATGGCAGAAGCTCACCGATTCTGACATCGTTCGCACACCTCACTGATACCGCATTTTTAGCGTATTATAAAAGAATTTAACTTCAATTTGACATAAGTAAGAAGTTAGTAAGTGTTACACTTACCGTCACATGGTATTTCTATGACGGAAAACAGAGTTGGATATTTATAAGGAACAGAATAGTCCATCACATTGTAAAAGAAATGACTCTAGCGATGATTTAGGGAAATCGCAGAAAACTTGATTACAGACTGACGCGGGGAATGGAGGGGTGGACGGAGGAGGTGGAACTGGAACCTTGCGCCACCCAAAAACATGTCCTTTATCTTAAGCTCCTATTACAATGTAAATTTCTTTGAAAATGTTTTTATGAAAGTAATAACTACCCTCTACATCATGAAAGATTTTACAAAACTTCTTTTGTGAAATATTTTTAACAAATTTATCTTGCAACATAATACGGACATGAAGTGCGAAAGTGATTCCCTCTCTTGCCTGTATTTGTTTTCCTTAGTGGTGAGAGTGACTTTCGCCTCATGCCGAGGATTTTTGTAGCTGAGAGCTTTCGGTTGCACAAATAGCCTACTCAACATTGTCTACCTGCCAGATAGTCTGAAGTTTCGTGAATATTAATTATTAGCCCTAGTCTCTAACCTAGGGGGAAAACTGTGCGACGGAAATTTAATTAGTGAACTCCAAAACGATCGATATGGGCTTAAACTATTTCAAGTACTAATTTTCTCTCACTGGTTACATGAGGTTAGATATTACAGGTGGAGGAAAAGCGTGCTGTTGTACACTTTGCGGCAAAGTTTAGCGAACTAAGTAGCTGCACAATGAACACTTATTTAACAATGTAAAAAAACTCCCAAAACAGAAGTTACATTAGCCAGATCACAGTTGATATACGTCCTGACAACTAGTATCAGCAAAGTTCTATTGCCATCTTCAGTTCATTGGATGCGTCAATTACAAAGTCCCTATGCGTGGCACATTGCCATCTGGCCATCGAAAACTGGAGTTAAACTCACAGGAAATACCCTCACATCCAACACTAAGTACACTAAAATAAAAGACATAACTGTATCAGCATGGCAAAAAGGTGCCAAATACACCATGTAGAGCACATACACTGCTGTCATACGTGTGTATGTTGATAACGGGCTTCGGCAACATACACACATCTGACAGCGTTGTATGTGCTCCACAAATTGTATTTGAGACCTATTTGCCCTGCTAATACAGTTAGATCTTTTATTTTTCACACATAGGGATTTTATAATTCACGTATCCGATGAACTGAAGATAGCAATACAACTTTGCTGAAACTAGTATTCGGGACTTGTATCAACTGCGATCTGGGGAATAAAACTATTTTGGAAGCTTTTTTACACTGATATAGAGATCGCTCGCCTTCGGACAGTGACAGACAATAACATTTATTTAATAGGTACAGCGTACTCCTGAATCCGCATTTGCATGGAACACTGAACCTATGGCTCCGTGTGAGCTACCGACAGTAACGTGCTGATCATTATCAGTTCAAAATGGTTCAAATGGCTCTGAGCACTATGGGACTCAACTTCTAAGGTCATCAGTCTCCTAGAACTTAGAACTACTTTAACCTAACTAACCTAAGGACATCACACACATCCATGCTCGAGGGAGGATTCGAACCTGCAACCGTAGCGGTCGCAGACTGTAGCCCCTATAACCGCTCGGCCACCCCGGCCGGCCATTGTGAGTCAGCAATGATTTGTGGATTAAGGAAATGCAACATGGGCGCACAGTTATTCATGCACGAAGATTCAACTCACCGATTAATCGAAAGCAAAGTTCACTACTTTCCATTAATAAATGAATCGTAAAAGCCGGTTCGTGACTCACAGTGGAAACAACTTCCAAAGTTAACTGTGCACACGATACATGTAGTGAATCGTGACCTTTTAAGGACAAAATTGGGTTCGATCTGAATTTATTTTATTTAGGTATTCCTCATTTAGCCCATCAGGTGAGGGGCTTAGGGGCCGCTCTTACATCTGGCCAGGAACAATACAAACAAACAAAAAAATTACATAACAATCACAATAATGATAATTTGCATTACTAATAAAAATAATAATTGGCGGTAATAATAACAGTAACGATAAAATAACGAAGGAATTAAGAATCATACTGATTAGTTATTACTCAATAATAATAATTTACATTATTAATTAAAAGCAATAATTTGCAACAGTAATAATAAAATAGAAGCATTAAGAATGATATTCATTAGTTTATCCCTTTTGAAGCCTTGTTTGGTATTAAAAGAATTGGACAGGATAATGAAAGAGGAGAAAATTGAAATGAAAGTGACAATGGCTCGGCTGATCCCGGCGGAGGTTCGAGTCCTCCATCGGGCATGGGTGTGTTTGTGTTTGTCCTTAGGATAATTTAGGTTAAGTAGTGTGTAAGCTTAGGGACTGATGACCTTAGCAGTTAAGTCCCATAGGATTTCACATACATTTGAATTGGCAATGGCTACTCGGAAAAAAGAGAATTTTATACAGAACTCCGTATTCAAGGGGAGGGAAAAGTGGTAGGGAAGGGAGAGTTGACGAGAGTGAGTTGTAGAAAAAATAGCAATTGTGGCAGAAGGTGGGGCAGTAGCTGTCATCACAAGTTTAAAACGATTTTAATTTCTCAGATATTTTTGAGGAAGATTGTTCCGAATTCGGGTTCCTGATACACAAAATTATTTAGAGAAGGTAGCTGCGTTGTGTAGTAGTATATAGAAGGTTTTGCTTTTCTGAGAACGAGTATTTCTGCTGTGTTGTTCACATGGTGATGTGAGGGTTGAAGACAACTAGAAAGGAGTGCTGTGAGTAAGAAGACGATACAGCAAACGCAGAGTATGATAATCTCTACGCTTTTCGGCAAGTAGCCACGATAATTGTTCATAGGAAGTAGCAATATAGTCGAACTATCTTACATCACAAATGTCTCGCACACAAGCACTGTCGCCAGTTCCAGTCGACGTGAGCTCTCATACGAAAGTCGCGGGAGAATAGGATCACCATCATCATGGATGGGGAGCATTAATGACTCTACGAGTTTCTTCTTAAGCTCGAAAGGAAACACATTTTTGTATTTCTGCAGTGGAAGAAGTTATGCTGACACCTTCTTACAGACGCCAGTTGTGTGTTGAATCTAGTCTAAGTGATGGCCCAGACTTATCCATAAATTTCTTACAGAAGAAGATGCGTTATTTCTGTGGTCTTTAGGATTAAGGATATGAGATTCTCTAACCTATGGAGTAACAGTTCTTTTGTGAGCGACTAAGGTTTCTTGCGTTTTAGATGGGTTAAGTTTCCAACCTAAGTCCTGCGCCCATTATGGTAAAGTAAGTTAGTATTTACCGTCTGGATGGCTGTGCGCAGATTCGTTGGGCTTCCACTTAGGTATAACTGAAGGTCATCACCTTATAAATAATATTTGCAACGGAAGATAATAGTCGACGCATCATTAATGCATAATGAGAGCAGTAATGGGCCGAATACTGATCCTTGTAGGACCAGTGATACTACATTCTTCCAATGTGACCCGCTTGTTCTGATCTTTACACATTGTTGGCGGAATGCATGGCATGAGTGGAACCATTGTACAGCACTTGAAGAAAAGCACATAGTGGTCGCCTCTTAGTAGTTATAGATTTTTACAGTTTGTCATTTACTTTTGTAAGAGCAATAGTCGTACTGCATTTTATCGGGATTGGTTTTCATCCACAAGGTTATTTGATGTTACGTAACTGGTAAGCTTATCGTGAACTATATATTCTAAAGGCTTAGAGAGTGCTGATAGAATGCAAATGGCACGTAGTCAGAAGGTTCTTTGGCATATTCCTTTCTGTGTAGAGGTTTTGTGAGTCCCTTTCCCAGACTATTGGGAACATACTGGAAGTCAGAGAATAGTTTAAAATGTCCGTCATTATGGGCAGTAATGGATGGACGAGGAACTAGATCATTTGCATTGTAATATTGTCGTGTTCTGCAGCTGCCGAAAGAATTTGCGCAATTAACTTCTGACTATACTAACGCTTACCGCCTGCAGAAAAAAGTTTTCGTTTGCTTCGAGGGAATCGTTGGTTTGCGGCCTTATGTGGTGCTCAATTAGAGATTGGTTTAGACCTTCAGCAGGAACTAGAGGTACAGCTGCAGGTTAAGGTTTAATTCCTAGACCACGCAGATTTTTCCAAAAGACGGAGGACCTGCGAAAGTCGTCAGTTAACGAGTGGTCATACCTGAATTTTGCATTTCTCACATACTGCCTACTCAGTTTCGTAATCGATTGTAAGCTAGTTGTTTCTCAGTGGTCGGGTGCCGTTTGTACCAGCAACATTGATTGGGAGGGCGCACTGACCAATCACCAAGATGAGTTTGACAGTAAGAGCAGGCGTCTCCTCCAATCAGAAGATACGAGAGACCACGCCCGGTTCATTAGGCCTAGAATTTTCCACTCCTGAAATTCTGAAGACGGCGTCCCAAAGCTGGATTCTAAAGGTCCACTCGCTTGGCCGCACGTCTAGGGACGCGCTGCCGAATATGGCCACAGAGCTTAGCGACAGACTGTCGACATCGCAGCTAATTTCGATGATTACATTCAACTACCGTTCCACACTACAATTGCAAAGCTAAACCGAAAACTTCCACCTGAATTTAACTAGTTGGTTGCATTTGTAGTTACACTTACATTCATTCAAAACGGGCTATGATCCCTGTAGGTAAATATTGTAGTGACTACCAGTTGTAGTTAAGATGAGAATAAAAATACACAGTTTAGGTTCCCAGCGTCATCTTCCTCTCTGGCACGGAAATTATGAGCATGGAAAACATGAACAAATGCAGTCAGGAAAAAGATCTCTGTCGAACTTGATAAATCAAAACTATAAAAGTATGTGAGAGGCGAACTGATTGACGCCTTTCAAGCGATGCAGCTCTTTCTCGGTGCTCTAACGTCAGTGTGTTTCTAACCGACACACGGCAATCACTGGTACCGAATCAGAACCAGCTTTCATCAGAAAACACAACAGACTTCCACCCTGGCCTCCAATAAGCTCTCCTTGACACCACTATCGCAAATGGCGGTTGTCTGGGGTCATTGGAATGCACGCTACAGGGCATCTGGCTCGGAGCTGTCCTCAAAGTAACAGATTTGTAACACTTCGTTGTGTCACTGTGGTGCCAACTGCTGCTTAAATTGCTATCGCAGATGCAGTACCATCAGCGAGAGCCATATGCCGAAGACGATGGTCTTCCCTCTAGCTAGCGCGACGTGGCCGTGCGGAGCCCGGTCTTCTGGCGACCGTACATTTTCGTGACTGCTGCTGCTAGCGGTCACGGACGGTGGCTACATACCTGCCAAATCTTTCTACAATAGCGCAGAAGGAACATCCAACTTCTCATACGCCTATTACACGACCTCGTTCTAACTCAGTGAGGTGTTGATGATGGCATCTTTGTCATCTTAAAGGCATTCTTGAGTAGCATCAAATCACCATGTCCAATCTCAAAGGTAATTAACGCTCACGAGCGATACAGTGTGTACTTAAGCGTTCTCACAGAGGCGCTACTAGCGATCATCATCTTTCTGATGTAGAAACACGCCTACCAACTTTCGCTTCTGTCCCAAGAGTCGTTTGTGTTGCACTGTTTCAGGTATTAGTGCAGATATTTTTGTATATGGTACTTTCATATGTACACATCAGTGTGTTGGCTGCTTTTTTTTTGCATCTAACAATCTTCCCACAAACACGCTAGATAATTTACTACCTGATGTTTTCCATTCAGTTGCACTGTACCACCAAGTGGACTACACCTGTCGCTATAGACTAACCGTTTTGCGCCCACGTGTCCATAGTTCAACACCTGACCTGCTGCCCAGGGGGAAAAATGTTAACTGCTTGCTCTTGCCACGTACTAACGAACCTAAAAATATTTGACTCGAATGGCTATACTTATTCTTCAGGTCAGGAATGATGATGAAATGTGTGTGTGTGTGTGTGTGTGTGTGTGTGTGTGTGTGTGTGTGTGTGTGTATTTGTATATATGATTGTTTATGTGTGTATGTATGTATATCTCTGTAAGTTTGTATAACTGTAATGACTATGTAGGTATGTGTGTATATATTTATGCATATTTATTTATATGTGCCTGTGTACGTACCTGCATACAAATTTTTTGAATACTGTTATAAATTTGTTTTGATATTTAATCTTTAGTGGCAGAACATCTAACAAACACATTGCTATACACAAACTTTTGACACTTTATCGATTCTGTGACGTCAGTAGATGAAAACAGGACATGGGGTTGCAGCTAATCTCTAAGTGGTGATTATTAACATAAATTTACAGAAATGAATGATGAGCTACAAATTCGCTATTAACCCATAAAGGCAAGTCACCATGACTACGCATATAGCGCGACTTCTGGTCGCAGGGACGTTGCTCTGTACTGTGCTTTTATTTAATGGAGGAGTTATGCTTTCTCATGGGGGAGATGGTATAAACAAGAACAGAACCATTTTCTTTGCACAATTTTGGTAAACATTTTTGGAATACAGTGATCAATAGATTATTATATTTTGACTAAAATTCAGTCTTGATCACACCATTTATGTTTCAATGATATATCACTGAAACATAAATGGTGTGATCAAGACTGAACTTTAGTCAAAATATTTTCTTTGCGTTGGACGAGCTTTATATGTTTTCCTTCTGAAGAACAGGCTACATCTTCGAATTTTTTCCCAGGTATAACTCTTCCTCTTATGGAGCACATTGGCCATTGTATGCGCTGCATCACTTGATTTTCGTCTTTGCTAGAGGCCATCTGATCGCTCAAAAGAGGAAAGGCCGCTGGACCTGATGGGATACCAGTTCGATTTTACACAGAGTACGCGAAGGAACTTACCCTCCTTCTTGCAGCGGTGTACCTTAGGTCTCTAGAAGAGCGTAGCGTTCCAAAAGATTGGAAAAGGGCACAGGTCATCCCAGTTTTCAAGAAGGGACGTTGAACAGATGTGCATAACTATCGACCTGTAACTCTAACGTCAATCAGTTGTAGAATTTTGGAACACGTACTATGTTCGAGTATAATGACTTTTCTGGATTCTAGAAATCTACTCTGTAGGAATCAGCATGAGTTTCGAAAAAGACGATCTTGTGAAACTCAGCTCGCGCTGTTCGTCCACGAGACTCAGAGGGCCATAGACACGGGTTCCCAGGTAGATGCCGTGTTTCTTGACTTCCGCAGGGCGTTTGATACAGTTCCCCACAGTCGTTTGATGAACAAAGTAAGAGCATACGGACTATCAGACCAATTGTGTGATTGGGTTGAAGAGTTCCTAGATAACAGAACGCAGCATGTCATTCTCAATGGACAGAAGTCTTCCGAAGTAAGAGTGATATCAGGTGTGCCGCAAGGGAATGTCGTAGGACCATTGCTATTGACAATATATATAAATGACCTTGTGGATAACATCCGAAGCTCACTGAGGCTTTTTGCGGATGGTGCTGTAGTATATCGAGAGGTTGTAACAATGGAAAATTGTACTGAAATGCAAGAGGATCTGCTACGAATTGACGCATGGTGCAGGGAATGGCAATTGGATCTCAGTGTAGACAAGTGTAATGTGCTGTGAATACATAGGAAGAAAGATCGTTTATCATTTAGATACAATATAGCAGATCAGCAACTGGAAGCAGTTAATTCCATAAGTTATCTTGGAGTAGGCATTAGGAGTGATTTAAAATGGAATGATCATATGTAAAGTTGATCGTCGGTAAAGCAGATGTCAGAATGAGATTCATTGGAAGAATCCTAAGGAAATGCAATCCGAAAACAAAGGAAGTAGGTTACAGTATACTTGTTCGCCCACTGCTTGAATAGTGCTCACCACTGTGGGAGTACCAGATAGGGTTGATAGAAGAGATAGTGAAGATCCAACAGAGAGCAGCATGCTTAGTTACGGGATCATTTAGTAATCGAGAAAGCGTTACGGAGATGATAAACTCCAGTCGACGACTCTGCAAGAGAGACGCTCAGTAGCTCGGTACGGGCTTTTGTTGAAGTTTCGAGAGCATACCTTCACCGAGGAGTGAAGCAGTATATTGGTCCCCCCTACGTATATCTCGCTAAGAAACCATGAGGATAAAATCAGAGAGATTAGAGCCCACACAGAGGCATACCGACAATCTTTCTGTCCACGAACAATACGAGACTGGAATAGAAGGGAGAACCGATAGAGGTACTCAAGGTACCCTCCGCCACACACCGTCAGGTGGCTTGCAGAGTATGGATGTAGATATAGATGTAGACATTCAGTCACTTCGCCATATCGGCCGTACATCACAGCAGCACGACAGTGCAGCCAACTTCCGTGCTAAGTCACGACTTGCCTTATACCCCTGCATGCTTCAGTAAGAGAGAACCAGTCGACGGATATGAAGCGATCGCAGTGGCGCCGTTCTCAGCCTCGTCATACTCGCAGAACCGTAGTGGGGAAGAAGGAATCCAGTATGGCACTGACGTAACAGTGGCTTCTTCATTTGTACGATATGCCACCTTCAACACTGATCTTGAATTCGCTCCGTTTCTGATCTGTAGTTCGTAACCCTCAGGTGTATGCGGCGTCTCTACCTTCCACATTTGTTGCGGTGGACGTCCGTATCTTCTGGTGGGTAGGCGGTCTGCAACGGATAATACAGAGAGACGCGCTGGGCCGGGTCGGGACCGGAGTGTGTTACAGCGCCCTCGGGACCTCTGCCGCTGGCGGCCTGTCTTCCGCCGTTTTGTTCCAACAATCCAGCGCGCCCGTACGTCTTCCTTCGGCGGCCGGAGCCCCCAGAGCCAGAAGCCCGCCTTCCCGCATCGCCACTCTCATCCGAGTCCGATAGCCCCCCCCCCCCCCTCCCGGCCTTCTCCTCACCGCTACCAACGACCACGGCCATTTTTCCCTTCGCGCGTGGCATTCTTTCCGATGCAGTAAATTCTACAGTTTCATGGCCAGCCCCCGCAGGCGGGAAGGCGCCAGGGAACGTCCGCCTCGCGGCGCCAACTTCTGCGGGAACAGAAAGAGGGACGGGAAATACGCGCACCGGCGGAACGGGACTGCGAGGAGGAGCTCTTATATTTTTCAGGGGGAATTATTTGGAAAATGGAAGGCGTTTTGCGAGCAGCGGCGCTGGTGCGAGAGTCCATCTCTTGGGGATCGGCTGCGCCGCAAGAGACAGCGGCCACGCTGGCTGGCGTCTCCACACCACCACCTCACACCGCTAAGAGATTGCTTCCCGCTAGCCACTTGCGGCACACCAAGTTGTTGTACCAGAGTATAAATCACAGAGCTCGTTTTGCGCTGCAGCTATCGCAAGTAAGAGCACCGAATCTCTCATTCTGTCTCCGTGCATTACTACATATTAGTTTGATGCATGAGTTCGGAACTTTTTGTTTTGCATGTTGATATAAAGGTCCTATGGGTTTATTTATCGACTGTCGTTTTATATTTGTAGTTTACTGCTTCTGTTTGTGTTTACATATTGACATTTTGTCATTTGGAGATAGTGAATGGAGCTGTGGACGCTAGAAAATGGAAAGCTAACTGGAGAAATAGGAACATTTCCGTCATATTCCTCTGTCTGAGCTCAGTAGAGAGGTGACAGCAGCGAAGGCGACCAGGAACATTTGGGAATAATACCACTGGACAGAGAACACTCGTTTTAAAGAGGATCATTTTGACATTAGTGACTCTCCACGTCGAAGAATATCTTCGGGGCTTGATAAAGAACGTTTAAACGCATTAATCCACAATGAGCCACATCAGACTACTCGAGAACTGCAGATGTGATGAGCTGTGGTCATTCCACCAACGTGCGATATTTGCGTGCAATGGGGAAGGTTCAAAAATCGGGTGTCGTCATACTTGCAGTTCTGCCTGCTCATCGTGAACTGACTCGTGAACAACGCAGACCGACCATTCCTATCCTGTATCGTTACTGGTGACAAGAAATGGTGTCTTTATGCTAACATAAAGAAAAGAAAGGAATCATTGAGTCCAAAAAAAAGCAGCAATTCCCCCTATAAAAAGCTCCGCGCATCGATAAAAGATATGCACCTGGTGTAACAGCGACAGTGTGGTGTACTACGAATTGCTTGCCAGAGATGCTGACATTTATTGTCAACAACTGAGAAGTCTAGTAGACGCAGCCCAAGAACAACGACCAGGAAGACTGTGTGAGGTGACACAATTCCACAATAACGGCAGCTTACATTCTGGTAGTCACAAAAACACTATAAGAGGAGTTGGTTTAGGAAGTCGTTCCGCACCCACCTTATTCACCTGATCTTGCACCGTCTCTGTCGAACACCCTTCAAGAAACTTCCTTTCTGGACGAAAATGCGCTCCGAACACAGCTCGACGAGTTCTTCGCCTCAAAACCACGTTATTTCTAGAGCCGCGGAATGGAAAAGTTAACCCAACGTTGGAAGATTGTTGTAAATAGTGAAGTAGAATATATTACCGGTGACTAAAGTCTCCGTTAAGTGTGTCTGCAAACCACCGTGAAGTGCATGACAGAGGATATTTCACATGGTACCACATTTTAAGGTTCCTTCTATTCCAGTAGTGTACAGAGAGTGGTAAGAATGACTGCTTAAATACGTATGTGCGTCCTGTAATCAGTATAATCTTGGCTTCGCGGTTCCATGGGGGGGGGGGGGGTGATAGATAGAGGCCTGAAAAAAATTTCTATATTCTTCACCAAATACTGATTTTTTAAAGTTTGTAATTAGGCTTTTGCGTGATAATTGATGAGTTGAAGTGGGAAAGGTTCTAAGTGCAAAATGTCACATTTGTCAAACAGAATCAAAAAGTAGTGTATCTCTATTTGTACATAAACCATTTGTATCCAAAAAATTGAGACGGGATTCTGACACACATAATTATGCTGTCCACCTCAGCAATGCAAAAAATAATGAGACATATTACAGAATGAAAATTTATTAAGAACGTCCTAAGCCCCATACCGCGAAACTGACTGGCTTTTAATGACAGTACGATAGTTTTTATTCCATGTGCCATTAATACAGAGGCACTAGGTTATATTTGTGATATTACATGTACAGATAGACCTTTTGTCATTTCTTCTTCATTTTTTACAAGAGAATAACAAAATTAAATTCATGAGAAACGTCTCTCAGAAAAATTTTGGTTTTTGTATGGGTCCATGGGTTCTTAATATTTTACGAATGAAAATGTGGCTCTTTGTAGGCTCTGTTTTGTTGTTCTTTATTTACTTTTTGGGACTAGCTAATTTCGACTTTGCGTCATTTTCAAGCTTATGCGTGACATCAGCTTATGTAGGCCTACTTCACGTTTTATATTGTTTAACTATCGAATTCATGTATGACCGAACCCCATAATCCATAAATACATGTGGACGGAATTCAGAACTAAATAAAGATCATTAACGTACAGCCTACAACGGACCGTGTTGCCGTTTGTAAATTTTTTCTATGTTGACATCTATTTCTTACACAATTCCAGTCTTGGGATTACATGTTGCAAAGTTTACCTCAAAACTCGCTGTGCTGCTGAGGACAAATGGCAACATCGTCAACAGGTCTCTCTGTTTTGCAAGCTATAAACCTGGCTGGTCTTTCAGGTGAAGTACTGCATATGATCTACGTCTTTCCTCTTCTGAACACAATGAGATTTTTCCATACTGCAGATCCAAAGTAAGAATTTTTCATAACTGTTTCAGATGGATGAGTATGAGATACTTCGCTCATACTGCATTTAGAGACTTAACACGCCTGCATTGACAACGCTGTTTCAGCAGTATATTCAAAATCAAAGAAGTCAGTTGTAGGCATTGGCATTACATGGAAATGGTTCATAGTTTAGGCGATTCAATACTCTTGTGTAAATCTTGCGGCACGTAGACTCTGAAGCATGGTACATGGAACTCCAGAGGGAAGCAGTGTTTGGCACGAAGACCATGCACCATCTGGTAATGAATGTTTAAAGCATTTTATACGTGACTTGGCCCTTGGAACAAAGGTAGGAAGAAGTAACAGAGTGCTGAGAACACAATATCACTTGTAAAGTTTTCCATTTTCTCTCTACAATTGGCGTCTATCTTCACACGATTGCCAATTCAGGTTTTGAGCAGTTCCGTGCGGCGCTCTCGTGAGTCAAACAAACCGGTGACCAATTTGTGCCACCCTTCTTTGCATACTTTAAATATTCCCGGTTAATCTTAATTGGTATGAGACCCACATACTTGAGCAACATTCTAAGATGGGACGCACAAGTATTACTAAACAGTCTCCTTTCTAGACTTTTTCCAGGATGCTGCCAATTTTTTGCACGGATTTTTAATCGTATCAAAATCTGTTTGGATGTTTGTGGAGCTATTTTCAGATAGTATTTCACTGTAGATCACTGCCTTCTGTGAAAAAAGTGTGAGGTTACTATGAATGTCGTCTGCCAGTTCGTAAAGATGCAACGCAAACAAGAGTGGAGCCAAGATACTTCCCTGGAACACTTCCTCAGGGAGTCCCTGACAATAACAGAAACCAGAAAACTGTAACGAACAAAAGCAGCTTAAACAGGAACAAAAACACATTCAATCATTTTATATCGGATTTGGACAAAGTTACGTGAACACCTGTGCAATTACAATACTCACAAGGGAAGGCCACACGCTGGGATCACGGATTTACTTCAAACTTCGTACAGCTTTTAATAGGCCATTAAAACAACAACATGTGCAAGTAGTAAGGTGCACTACTCGGGCAATTCCAAGAAAGTCGCAAGACAAGTTTTACGCGTCTCTTATGTAACTGATGTATGTGTGCGTAGGTGCCGAACGTTAGAGTTCATGATGGTCAAGTACTCAGCGTTCGAGCTTCGTAAGGCGAACGTTTATGAGGCGACAGTTCGACTTCTGCTCAAACCCTCATTTCTGTACTAAAATTGTAAATTGTGTGATATTCAAAAAATTTGCACCTACACTAGTCATTCTCACCGCTACGCTGGTTAACAGCCAAATGGGGCCTGCCTTCGTGTCTGCAGCTCGAAGCGTCGAGGTGCAAAGTAGTTCCGGCTACCTTACCAGACTGCATCTTAAGGGATTTCGCAATTCACAACAGGCAGACATTTTCAGGAAAACTCTGTGCGTTTCTTCATTTACTTGTCGATGTTTATAAATATGTTTGTTTTAATAATAAAACTTAATTAAAAATAGTAAGCAGTCAAATAACATGAAACTCACTAAAACTTCAGGCAAATACATGTGGTTTTTTTAAAAATTATATTATGTCTCAAACGTCGTATAAATTAAATAACATGACCAATGATGGGAAAAATATAGATTAAAAATTGAGTTTGAGCAGGAGTCTAACCGTAGGCTCATACACAGTAAATTTACGCAGCTCGAACGCTAACCACTTTTTTTTTTTATTTCCGGTATCGTCGCAGTGAATTCTGCAGTTAACCTCGAAATCGCTCTTGTAATAAGCCACATATTGGGTAGTAGAGGGAGTAAAACAAGTATAATGATCCCTGTTCCTGAAGGCACTGTTGCCAGCACTTCCATTATTAGCTGAACTCGATACTCTGACTGCACACTTGTTTAGACCAAAAAAATTAAAAAGAGAACCTTGATTAATGTGTGCATTTCTTATGCACCTGACGCGTTGTACATCGTAACGGTTACCGTGAGATAGATTAATGCAACACGTAACTAACTAGTGCCCACCTCTTTATACACTGTCACATAAAATTATGACACTGGACAGTATTGGGTGAAAGTATATAAGCAATCCCCCGGCGCCAGACGCCGCTCTTAATTTTTCACAAAGATGTGCGACTCCTATACATTTCGACGAATTTGGCAATGAATTCTCTTAAGCGTTGATGTGTATCCTCCATAATACAATTCACGGTGCGGACACAGATTAGAAACACTACACTCAGCAAACAGCCGATTCAAGATTCGCGCGCCCGATTTGTGGTGATCTCCTGTTCACACGCTCCAACTTGTCGGACTTGACCGCCATGAACTGCAACCCACGCACAGATACATCAGTTACGTAGTAGACGCGTAAAACTTCTCTTGCGATTTTATGGAAGTTTCCAGCGTAGTGCACTTTACTACTTGCACATGATGTACCTTCTAAAGGTGCGGCCTCCACTTGTTAGAGGAAACCTAACGAATAATCCCTCCCTGTAGTGATGAAATGTGTCACGTGGCTGGCGAGTATGTATACATCAAACTCGTACATTAGTACTTATCTATGTATTGACTGGAAGAACGCGGATGACTTCTACTCATATACCAACCATTACACGAAATCTCTTTTCTTATCTACAAAAATGGAAATGTGCGTATGGCATCGTTGGCCGGGAGGCCCCTTCCGGATAAGATCGGCCGTCAAGTGCAAGTTTTATTTCAGTCGACGCCACATTGGGCGACTTGTGCACTGTTGATGAGGAGGAAACGATGATGAGGACAACACAACATCCTGTCCCCGAGCGGAGAAAATCTCCAACCCGGCCGGGAATCGAACCCGGGCTCGCTTGCATGGAAGTCAAGCACGTTACCAAATGGTACAAATGACTCTGAGCACTATGGGACTTAATATCTGAGGTCATCAGTCCCCTAGAACTTAGAACTACTTAAACTTAACTAACCTAAGGACGTCACACACATCCATGCCCGAGGCAGGATTCGAACCTGCGACCGTATCGGTCGCGCGGTTCCGGACTGAAACGCCTAGAACCGCTCGGCCATCTCGGCCGGCAGCACTTTATCACGCAGCTAAGCAGGCGGACTGGTTATCTATAATCCTTTGCTTTCTTTCAAATGAAACGCTATATTTTATTGCATTTCAATATTGGAATCTCATCAGCGGAATGAGGATGAAACACTTAGGCTAAACTGGTGGATGGCAGTTTCGGTTTTCTCAAGCGCAAGAAGAAGACCAAAATCTAATCAGCGTAAAAGCGCTCATGTCGTAACAACATCTCCTCGATAAGTCACTGTTGGTACTACGCATGATGGCAAGTGACGTTCTCCAGGAATTCACCAAACCCAAACTCTAGCATCGGGTTGCCATAGGGTATACCGTGATTCATCACTCCAAATCACATGTTTCCAGTATTCCACAATCCAGAGGCGTCTCTCTTTACATCACCCCACCTCTCACCTGGCACTGACCACAGAAATGTCTGTCTTATGAGGAGGTGGCCGCCAATGTACCGCACAGTGGGTCTGCTAGCCGTAGTGCCGGCAGCTTGCGAGTGCTCCCTTCTGCCGATTTTACGTGATTTTTTACGACCACCTTCCGCAATGCTCGATGGCCCCTGTCCGCCATTATGTGAGGTCTGAATGGTTTGGTTTAGCTGTGGTTGTTCCTTCGCCTTTTCTCGTTACAACCACGTGTCAAGCAGTCGACTTGAGCAATTTTATAAGTGTTGAAATGTCCGTGATGGATTTGTTGCTCTGGTGACGTCCAATGACTAGTTCACTGGACTCTCCCGGCCCTTCGCTCCTGACAACATTATCCTCTTCGTCCCTTTTTTATACTGGTGGGTCCATCTCTCGTAACATCTACTGGTCACATCCATATTACACGGCGGTGTTCAAATACTTTTGATCAGCCAGTGCACATTCCTGAACGAGTGTCGTGTCTGCCACTCCTGCTGGCACCATTCAGTCTTGTGGTGAGCAGTTGCCATAACGTTTTCGTTCGTCAGTGTATGTATTCAGGCTGGCAGCCGTTACATTGGACACCTGCTATGAACTTAAATTAGAGTTATAAGATGTATGTTGTAAAATGTGGCAATAAAACTAAATATTCATCTGCAGTCACTAGTTCCCTACTAAAAAAAAAATCATTTTAGTATCCTCTATCGTCTGCACGATTTTCACCCAAAATTTTTGGGACACTCAGCGTTTGGAGCGAAAGAAACAGGAACATAAGCTACACAAATATGGTAATTAAATGCAGCTTCACTGTAGCCAAAATCCAAAAACATTTTTTATCAAAACTAGCTAGTCTGTAATTATTTGCTATAAAATCTCTAAAAATTGCAGTCAAGAGGAATTTTATTTTATTAGTATACGCATATATGTCACCACTCGTAGTATATACACCCTTGAACATTGCAGAAATATGACATCTCATTACCGTACCAAACGACAGCTTCTGTGTTACGTTACTGCAGACACCAGAACACACCCATGTCAGTCGAGTCACTGTAGCGGAATGCGAAACGGTGCGCTCGCCTGTCACCTGTCACATGGCCAGCCACTGTCTTACTTCTTGGCTCATTACGAATTCACTTATAATGGCTACGTGTTTCCAGTTAACTACAGCAGGTGAGCAGAAAATCGATTTACTGTTGTCACTGACCTCCAGTGCTCTAAGCTCTTGCACAGAGGCACAGAACAACTGGCGTCGTCTCTTACTCTCTTATTGAACGGTTACGCGTTTGCTAATAACTTTTGCAGGAAACAAAGAAACAGTGCGTAGAGTAAAAGGAAATGACCACTCTGTTTCCTAGCGTTTTTTCCCATTGTGCGGGTGCGCTGTTTTCATTATTTGGAAAATTTATTTTAGTTTTAACTTTCTACTCTTCTTTTAACTTGTGCATCGTGCTTTTTGGGGCGGAGATTCGGAATCAGCATAGTGTTTGCTTAAACAAGCGTGGAAAACTGCTTAAAAAGCACACTCAGGTTGGTCAGGGTACCAGCTTAGTGGTCGTTAATCCGCCGCGCGAATTCAATCCGGTTCTGGCTCACATCATCGTCTCGCAACCTAGCGCGCCCGGTATTGCGAGTCGGAAGCAAAAAAAAAAAAAAAAAAAAAAAAAAAAAAAAAAATACTGCACAATGTGGAACAATTGTTAATTCTCCTTATGGCAAGTGGCCTTCGGCACGAAAGCAGTGATCATAATAGTCGATATGCAATACCGCAGTTTCGTTATTGCATCTGACAAATAATTCAACTTTCTTTGTGCCTGCATCAGATGTGCTGCTTCACTTGTGGTCCAATTTCCAGAGAAAATTGATGAATTCGTAACTCATAACTGCCTTAAGAAGATTTCAACCGATCTCTCCAAAATGCAGTTTGTTTGTCCCACACCAGAACGGCACTTTACCTGATCCCTACACCCCTATGAAGTGACTTCTAACAGAATGAGGTACATTATTGCTCACATGTATAATCCAGCAGCGTTATCCTGGTGCTAAATTTTTCACTCAATAAATACACTGACGCAAAAAAAAAAAAAAAAAAATCGCAACATCGAGAAGATGTGCGACATTTACAAAAGTTGGTTGCGTGTTCCTACTTCTGAAACATGACGTCTTTTCACATTTCGTGCTAGTCACATTAGAGCAGTGTTTGTAAAGACACTATGAGGGCGAAAATCAGGTTTGCTTTAAACACTCTCTGTAACAGCCGCGAGAGTTATTTACCATTGAGTTTGGACGTGGTGAGTTGATGCTACTCAAGAACGCCTTTAAGGCTACAAAGACGCCATTATCAGTACCTCACTGAGTTTTAATAAGGTCGCGTAATAGGGCTACGAGAAACTGGATATTCCTTCTTCGATATTGTAGAAAAACCTGGCAGGAATCTAGCCACTGTACATGATTTCTGGCAGTGGTTTTAACGGGACTGTACGGTCGCAAAAGACCAGGCTCCGTACGGCCACGTGGCACACCTAGCGGGAAGACCATCGTGTTCGGTGTATGGCTCTGGCGCATCGTACTGCATCTGCAGCAGCAATTTGAACAGCAGCTGACACCACAGTGACGCAACGGACTGTTACAAATCGGTTACTTCAAGGACAGGTCCGAGCCAGACGCCCTGTAGCATGCATTCCACTGACCACAAACGACCAATTGCAACTTCAGTGGTCTCCAACGAGAGTTTATTGAGGGCAAGGGAGGAGGTTTGTTTTGTTTTCTGATGAAAGCCGGTTGGTACCGGTGATAGCCGTATGTTGGTTAGAAGATGGCCAGTTGCGAGCCTGCACCAACCTCTCTGTGTGCTAGACATACTGGACCTTCACCTGAATAGTCGAGATGCGATTTCGTATGACAGCAGGAGCGCTCTTGTGCGTATCCCACGCAACCTGAATGCAAATTTGTACGTCAGTCTGCTGATTCGATCTGCTGTACTACCATTCATTAACAGCATTCCATTGGATATTTTCCAACAGGATAACCCTCGCACAACATGGTCTACAGAGTGTCGACATGCTGCCTTGGGCTGCTCGATCACTAGACTTGTCTCCAGTTGGGAACATACGGGGCATCATCGGACGACAATTCCAGCTTATCCACAGCCAGCATTAACCGTACCTGTATTGCCCGACCAAAGGCAACAAGCATGGAACTCCATCCCACAAACTGACATCCGATACCTGTACAACTCAATGCATACACGTTTGCATGCTTGCATTCAACATTCTGGCAGATACGCCAGTTATTAATGTACCAGCATTTCACATTTGCGGTAGCGTACCCCGATCTTGCAATGTTAATCACTTAAATATGTTTCAAACAGAAATGTATTTCCGAAATTTCGTTACTCTGCATTAATTATTTTTTGGTGTTGTGGTTTTTCTTCGTCAGTGTACTATTTCTCTTATGGTCGAGTTTCCAGAGAAAATTACTGAACTCATAATTAATGGCCACCGTAAGAAGATTTCAACCCACCTCTCGAAAATGCAATTTGTTTATTTTGACTGAACGACACCACACTCAATCCCTACACCTCTGTGATGACATCCATCACTGCTCACACATATAATTCATCAGCGTTAACGTGTTGATAAATTTTTCAATCAATAAATATATCAGAAGTGATTGGATCCTTATGACTTTGCAAGAAATATTACAGGAAACAAAAATTCCTTTATTTTCGAAAAGAGTACAGTGGAACTTTATTTCAGCTGCGTTGTTGACTCTCCTAACCTTATACTGAAGTGTGTATGAATTTCAGCCGCATTTCCACTTTTGGGCAACATGTCATAGAGAAGAGTGAAATCATGGAAGCTATTGAATATTTTAGTACTCAGTTCTCTGAAATTACTCCATGATTTGATTTACAGTCACAACCTTTAAACCTTTCAGATCATGTCAAGAACGTAGATCACTAATACTTTCTGTTAAATTTTTCATTAAAAAGGCAACAGATATCGGCTATAATTTGCAAAGCTTGCTGAAGCGGCAGTGACAGAGATATCATTTCAGTATTTACTTTGAAGGAAAGACGGTTTTAATATCGCGACGTCGATTTCACTAGAGTCGGAGCGTGAACTTGGACTGGAGAAGGATGGAGAAGAAAGTCAGCCCGACGTTCACCTGCAGCAATCTAAGCAAACCATGGAAAACTTAATTGTGAGTGATTGCACGGGGATTTAAATCCCGCCTCTCCCAAATACGAGTTCAGCGTGTTAACCGTTTCGCCTTTTGGAACTGCGTATGGATACAGTCACAGTCTATGGACTACTGTCGCCAGTGAAACATTTTACTGCAAAACAGTGCCTACAGCGCCAATATATCACCTCCTACTGTTTACTCCTTGCATTGTTTTCTGCTATACGCCGGAAGTAGAGCTTTGTGATCAGCCCTCTACATGACGAAGGTTACCTGTGATATTTACATGAGTAAACTGTTAGCGTGTTGCTGTTTAATTTGAAAGTAGCTATCTTCTTCTGAAAACGTGTCCAAGACCTACAAGATTGCGAATGAAGGAAGATATTCGTTAACCTTCTAATGCAGTGCGGCTGCCTTTCCTGCAGGCAGTACGTAAACAAGCGAGCAATTCACACAGAGCGTAAAAGAATTACATATTCCAGAGGGTACCCACGACAAGGCGAGTTGAGAATGTAATGCCTTACATTTTCGGAACATCTCGCACGCGTTTCTCTTACAAGCGCGGGAGAGGACAGTTCGCGCTACGCACGAAAGCTAAGGCTACTTTACTAGCGCTACAAATTGATGCCTTGTAGATGACGCTACAGATACGAAATAATTTAAAACTACGCGCGTATTGAAGCTCGGCGTAATATTTTCACGTGCCTCTCTCAAACAGTGCTGCCCATTAGTCTTGGCGGCACAAAAACCTCGACGGAGATTATATTGAAAACTGGTTTGGGCATGTAGCCGTCTGACAAAGTTCTCGGACAACAGGCCACGAGGTTTTCTTCTTTTTCACAAAATAAACCGGGAATTATTCGAGTGAGGGCTTGTTGCTTTTCACTTATAGTCTACTACGCGACTCGCATAAGGCATGTCCATTACAGATTAAAGACCGAAGCTCACGAAAGCTATTTATTCGCTCGCTAATAGCGGCGAGCTGCTGCAGTCCTGAAACGCTTTCATTATACCGTGTGAACGGCGGGGTGCCTCCGACGCGGTAAATGTGTGACGGCCTGTTCCTCTGACCGCGAGTTTTAGTGTAAAACTGGACACCGAACTACTATACTGCATGCGAAACTCGCGAATTATTGTACACCGCGTTTTTACCATTGATATGTGCGATAGTTTATAATATTTTAACTGAGAGACATCCACAACGCTCACGTAAAAGAGAAGCTCGATCATAGGCACCTGTCCACTAGTGTCTTGCTCCCCATTTCACTACAGTGAATCCGGAGATCGTCGTGACGTGGACTACAAAGGATTAAGGAAGTGTCGGTGATACATGTCCATATGCGAACACAATAAGAGTAGAAGAGTGAGGTGCTTGGATTATATAGCGTATAGGGCAGGGACACAATCTTTCTCTCTTTCTGTTTCATTGTGGATCGAAGAACCAATGATTGAAATGACAGACAGGTTCTGAAGTGGGACTGAAACAGGGGGTGAAAGGATATCTGTGATAAGATTTGATGATGACACTGCTATCCTCAGTGAAAGTGAACAAAAATTACGAGACCTGAGGAATGAAATGAACAGTCTAATGAGTACAGAATGTAGATTGAGAGTAAACAGTAGGAAGATCAAAGTAATGAGGAGTAGAAGAAATGGAGCAAGCGACAAAATTTAACTGTGGAGTTGGGGAGCGCGAAGTGGACAAAGTGAAGGAATTACCTTGGAAGTAAAACAATACAGGACGGACGAAACAAGGAGGAACTAAAAAGCAGACTAGTACAGGCAAAGAGTTCATAGGGCCAAAAGATGTCCGCTAGCCTCTGTGCCTTTAATCCGAAGAAGAAATTTCTGAGACTGTGTGTTTGGAGGGCAGAGTTGTGTTGAAGTAAATAAAGGACAACGAGAACACTGGAAAAGAAGGGAATCGAATTGTTTGAGTCGTTTTGTTGTAGAAGGATGTCGAAAATTAGGTGGAATCAAAAGGAACAAGGAGGTTCTCTGCAGAATCGGAGAGGAATACGTGGAATACACTTCCTCCAGCAAGGGACGGAATGGCAGGACGTGTGTTAAGACATCAGGGAGTAGTACTCATGGTGCTACACGGACCTGTGGAGGTTAACAGTTGCAGGAAATGACGTAAACTGTAATATATCCTACAAGTAATTGAGAATGCTGGATGTGAGTGCAACTCAGAGATGAACAGATGGCGTAAGTGAGGAGAAGAAGTAGTGGCAGCTGCATAAAGCCAATTAGAAGACTGATGACAAAAAATAAATGCATAAAGTTTCCAAAAACTCGATGTGATTCGTCGAAACAGGATTTAAAGTGTCCAGACATTACTAGAGGGCGTAACAGCTAGGTGCTCAACTGGGTCATAGCCATACATTAATACAGTGTTCATGTAACTGCCCTAACAGTATTTGGGAGCGCTCAAACAGTGCAGTGCCTTGTCTAACATAAGGATTCTCAGTAGAAGCTGTAGGAGACCTGGCGCATGGACATGTTCAGCTCATAGGTCCCTGAATGACAACATCAGCAGCCCGTTTGAAAATTCTTCTCGGCTTGAAATGTATCCTCAGTTTCGACATGGTTGAGACACTGGACATGCGTCCAGGAGAATCGGGAGTTAATAAGCGCATTTGACAATCCAAATTAATGTTTCCCGCGGTTTCCCTGAAATATTTCAGACGATTGCTTAGCTGATTCCGTTAAGGTGTTCAGAGCGGAATTTCTGACATATCATGTTCCAGGTCAGCGGCTGCTCCAGCTGAAATGCATAGACGAGAAGGAAAGAAACGCTAATGTGCCACTCCTCATTCATATTCGGTGATACACAGTTACCCAGTCATGGGCCTCTACCAAATGATTCATACCTCATCAGACCTTTTCCAACTTGTATCGTGCTTCGGGCTCCAATGGCAGTGTTATTGCACCTATGCTCCTATGTTGTTTCATTAGCAAAGATACCTTTGTGATAAGGTGGCATTGTTCCCATAATGACGAGATGGTAGAGTTGATGAGAAGCGAAAGGAGTAGGTGCTGCCAAAGCGAGTGGTGCAGCAGTAAAATATAACTACAGGTCAGAGGAAACTCAGCAAATGGTTGGCATTTCCCACAAAGTATTCTGACTACCGTGGACCACGACACAATTCAGAGCCTGCGCCCAGAGAAGACTTTCTGCGAGGCAGGGAGTTGCATGTGGACTGTGTGTTGTGTCTAGACAAGACAGCCTAGACACAATGAGAGGAAGCCGAAAGGCACGCGCTAAGCCAAAGCAGGGTGCGTGAGGTCTGAAACAGGATACGTAATGAATGCTATAAAGAAAAGTACGTAGCTTCTGGAATACTTAACTTTAATCCATCCTTTTGGTACATCTGGAGATTGTGGCGATACAAGTGAGACTCTTTAGATACATGCAATGTTACTAATGGCGCCTTGCTAGATCGTAGCCATTGACTTAGCTGAAGGCTATTCTAACTATTGGCTCGGCTAATGAGCAATGCTTCGTCAGTGTGCATCGCTAGCTACGTCGTCCGTACAACTGGGGCGAGTGCTATTCCGTATCTCGAGACCTGCCTTGTGGTGGCGCTCGGTCTGCGATCACACAGTGGCGACACGCGGCTCCGACATGTACTAGTGGACCGCGGCCGATTTAAAGCTACCACCTAGCAAGTGTGGTGTCTGTCGGTGACACCACACTGTGTACACGTGTTACTCCGTGAGATTTCATTTTCTAGTTCGTGCCTGTTCGCTAGTGCCGACTGCGAAGCTTCGTCCCTCGCGGTCCTGTCCGCGTTCGTACAGTCGCGAGCGGCACTGTTTTGTGCAGATTAGTTCCCAGTTAATTACTGCGCTTTGCATTCTTAGCAGCCAATATGCCGCTGCAGCCCCCGACACGACTCGGTGCCGCTGCCGAGTTTTGATCTTTTCCGACTCGACGAACGTTTTGTCGGAACGCTCGAAGAGCGAAAGAATGGACCGAAAACAAACAAAAAACGCGGGGAAAAAATGGAACGCCGGGGAAAAGGGTGGAAGCGAAGGACGGGGAGAAGTTTGAGAGAAAGAAGCTGAAACAGACAGTCCCAAACGAGCGCCCCGGAATTGAAAAGCAGTTAGCCCGTGCAGATGAGAACGGGGCCACCGGTCCGCGCGTGCTCTCGACGAAAAGGGGTTATGAGCAAAAGCCGACAAATTGGTAAAGTTGGTAATTAAGGAACGGGGACTGCAGGGAGAAGACGTGCGAGACAGTGGCGGCACAATAATGAGGGGAGTCTTTCCTGACGGCGCCTAATGAACCGCACTGCCGTAATAATAGCGGGCGTGACGCCCCCCGCCCTGATTGCAGCGAGAGCGACTTGGCATTCTTGGCGGGTGTCCCGTGACGGGACAGGACGGCACGTGACGTGGCGTGACTTGACGCGACGTAACGCGTTTGTAGGAACCCGGCGTCCAAACAGGAACTGGACCGTGCTGCGGCGTTTTGCACGACTCACGCGGAGGTAGCCCAACAGTGGACGTGAAACTCGACCCAGGTGGCAGTACAAACCTCACTGTTTACCTCGCGTGAGACAGATTTGTTCAACACATGCTTTTTGTAGGCCCTGTAACATCCTCAGACATGGGCCCCATTCGAGAAACTTATTCACGAAATAGAATCGCTTTATTTTTAAATGTGAAAAACGGTTTTCCCTAAGAATTATTGAGATCTGAGATCCTTGGAAGAGGCATCCATACGTGCGGTTCTAGGCGCTCCAGTCCGGAGCCGCGCTGCTGCTACGGTCGCAGGTTCGAATCCTGCCTCGGGCAGGTTAGTTAGGTTTAAGTAGTTCTAAGTTCTAGGGGACTGATGACCACAGCAGTTGAGTCCCATAGTGCTCAGAGCCATTTGAACCATTTTTAGAGGCATCCATAGCAGAAATATTCCACCTTATGTGCAAGATGTATAAGACAGGCGAAATAAGCTCAGATCCGCCTCCGTAGCTGAATTGTCTGCGTAAGTGGCTACGATTTGAAGGACCCAAGTCGATTCCCGGTGCTGCCAACGACTTTTCCCTGCTGAGTGAATGGTACGGGCTGACACAGCCTCTTGATGCCTACTGAGGAGCTACTTGACCAAACAGTATCTGCTCCCCGGCGCTAACCACAAGCCCCTCCGTACTGTGTTCGCGCGACGCGGCAAGACAGACACAGCGATACGACTACCGGACGACCTCCCTTGGCCCTTCACGGCCTGAGCGAGGAGCTCGTGAAAGGAAACTCATTCAAGAAGAACGTAATAATTCCAAGTCCAAAGAAACCGTTGGAATGACAGGTGTGATTACTACTGAACTTCAGTGTAATAAGTGGTGGTGGTGGTGGTGGTTGTTGGGATGTTTAAGGGGGACTTAACAGCAAAGGTCATCAGTCCCCAGTGTAATAAGTCATAGTTACGAAGTAATGAAATGATTATTTACAAAAGAGTGGAAAAACTGGTAGATGCCGACCTAGGAGAAGATCAGATTGGGTTCTGGAGAAACGTAGGAACGCGCGAGTCGATGCTAACCCTAAGACTTATAATATAGGTTAAAGAAAGACAAACCTACGTTTATAGCATTTGTTGATTTGAAGGACGTCTATGACATTGTTGGCTGGAATGCGCTTTTCAAATGGATGTAAGTTGCAGTAATTATGCACAAATGAAGAGGCTCGCACAGGACAGACTATCGTGGGGAGAGGCGTGAAATCAGTCGTCAAACTGACGAACACGTGAACGACTATTCGCACACTACGAGGCGTATGCGAAAAGCATGGGTCGGTTGCTTATATTTAATATTGGCAGCCCAGAAAAAATGTACCAATGCAGGGCATTGTTGTTTATGGATTTACAGAAGTCATTATTTTCATAAAGTAGCCTTTTGTCTGAGTGTGAAAATGAACAACAACCCCCACGAAAATCATTGCACCAGCCAGTTGCGAAGAGCTTACTGTAATTTGATTATTGTGCGCAAAATGATATACAGCTGCTCAGATTCACAAGGAGTTGTGCCTAGTTTATTGACCGACAGTTCTGAGTGTGAGAAGCATTAGACGATGCTGTCAGGACTTAAAAAGTGGCCTTACAAATGTGGATGATGGGCAGTAAAGTGTTAGGACTACTCACTGTCCATACCGACGAAATCCTGCAAGTTGAGTCAGAGCTGCGGTCTGATCGACAGTTTACGATTGGTGTTCTGATGAATATCATCATGTTCCACGCATCAATATTCAAGAGAATGTCGTGGGAAAGATCGGAGGTCGTAAATTGTGTAGGTTCACATACCGCCACCCGTTCCAGTAGTGAAATTCAAACGTTTCCATTGGGAACTTTTCGACCATTCACCCTGCAGTTCCAGCTTCTTAGCCAGAGACTATTGCCGTTTCTTAAACTTGGTGGCCAATGGTCTCAAGATGACGAAGGAGTCAAGGCTATCGTTGAAACTGGTTCAATTTCCAGCTGGAGATCTATGCTGAGTGCAACGTTGTTATAAGTGGTTAGACGCGAATGGCGAGTTGATCTAATAAAATTGTAGTAGGCTTGTAAAAATAAAAAGCACCATAAAACATTTTTCTAAGGAATTTATAAGGTGTAACTAAATTCGCGCAAATGGACGCCACGGCGTGATTCTTTGAGTACTGACAACAAAAAAAGGTTTGTAACAAAATTCCTTTCTGCAGAAAATGAATGTCGAGAAAAGGCAATCTGGTAATACTGTAAACATGTTTACGAGAAGTATCTTCGTTCAGTATTGTGCAACAATCGTTCTTAATTAGTACAAAAAAATGGCTCTGAGCACTATGGGACTTAACATCTGAGGTCATCAGTCCCCTAGAACTTAGAACTACTTAAACCTAACTAACCTAAGGACATCACACACATCCATGCCCGAGGCAGGATTCGAACCTGCGACCGTAGCGGTCGCGCGGTTCCAGACTGAAGCGCCTAGAATCGCTCGGCCACTCCAGCCGGCTTAATTAGTACAGTGGATGCAGTTTTGAGAGTTCGATTCTGGATCTCGGCGTATCTTTTTTTATTTTCTGATTTTATACTGGGTGACATGGTATCTGGCTTCTTAACTGTCACGCACCAATTGCAGAAGATCTCTTTTTTAAACATGTATTTTGCTTTTATACGTTTACTATGTTTCCATGCACTGCTTCCCTCCACGCTGTCCCGCCTGTTGTCAGCACTGCTTCCCTTTTCTACAGTTGTACCCCCTACCACCAAAATAAAACACAACCGACTCCACCCCTCTCCTTCTTGATCTATTATTGCTTCTGTTACCCTAGATAGGTTCCCTGCAACCATGAAGCGTCGTTTACGCGTATTGCTTCGCACTACTTCATCAACTACATTCGAGCCCAATTATCGCGCTTACTATTTTGACGTCCATTACATTTCTTTAGGACATTAGCTCACCAGTAGGTCTAGCTACCTTCTTAAGAGGTAATATCTGAACTCTGTTGCATTTATTGTACTCCGCCAATGGTTTTGCAAGAGTTGATAGCACGCTTCTTTGTTGTTCTTAGTAACTATGGATGCAGCTGTGCTACAAAGAAATCAGAGAAACACGATCCCAGTGAGTCGCTAAATGTTGATGACGCAAGGATGCGTGTGATAATCTACTCTGCAGACTGTATTTTTTGTCACTGGCACTGCATTTAAAACTTTACAGACGGCCACTCTTATTGAATGTAGCATTTATGTTTAATACCTGCATGTCATAAATTTCTGTCCCTTGGCAGGTAATTTATCTTTAAGTAATTGTTATTCTTCACAAACATTTCTGACATATCTGACGAATAATTGTTACTTTCAGTGGACAAAAGTACGGCAACATAAAAAACACATTACCGTGCCTAAAACGTCGTAGGAAAACAGTTGCCATTCAAAACAGCTTCCAGCCGTCTAGGAATGGTGTAACGTATTACATCTTTACGACGTTTCTCATCGAGCCACATACGTTATCTCGCATTTCTAGCTGCCTCTCTCACACAAATAATGATAAAAATTCAGAAATTCAGGGTCGCCACCAGCCCAAGCCCTTCCTAACCATTTAGAAAAAACGGAGCTGGAACATTATTAGCTTAATTACTTTAATAATTTAATTACAAGTACGCAAATTTCTTTAAGCAGCCAGATAAATAGCACTCCATGTCGTACATGAAGCAACTTGATTAATTCAGGAATGGAAATCAGAGTAAGGGGGTAAGATCGACACCAAAGAGTTTATCTTTCACGTAAATTATTTATTGTAACTAAATATTTGGTTGCACATCCTAACTACACATAACTGGTGCCTGATTCGAAATATTTAAGTAAGAATTACGTCAGAATGAAACGGAGCACAATTTAACTACAGCAAGAAGAAATACAGAAGACGGGGGTGGGAGACAACTGTACTACCATCTCCTTTGCACTAATACCATAAAAATATCTAAGTGAGATTTGCATTACGATTCTACGCATGCTCTATTCTGGACAGAGGTTTAACCAATACACGAGGCTGTGCGATAATTATTTAACGTGCTGCTTTGTAGAAAGTGCACGAAAGAACGGATATTCTTGCAGAAATTGTAGCTCATTAAACAAGCAAACTGTTAAAATAAAGCCTATTGCGGTGCCGTGGTGAACCAGAAGGGTCCAGACACGTGGCACAAAATCGACACACAAAGACAAAAGCAATTTCCACAAAATAAAAGATTAAAAATCATTAAAAAAATAGCTCGCTTCACACTCTTCAGATAAGCTAAAGTTCTTAAGTATTTCACCAGTTAAACATAACGAAGTCCTAACTCAACCTGATTCCTAACACCTGAAACCCCCCTTATGAGCTACGATCCGTACTCACCAAGCGTTCACCGAAGAGTGCCCCTTTCTCCTTCCAGATTACCTAGCTCCCCGTGCAGCGGAAGCTACCAGAGGGGTAGCCGTCCGTCACCAACCTCATACACAAAAATAGCCTTCGACTAAGATGGATAAACTTCTCTGTTCAGGTATTGGAAACCTAAGTTGGCCATCCTGTGCTTTCCTTCGAACGAAAAGCAACATCGTCTGCTCCCAGCAGACGATGACCAACTCAGCGTTTCCCACAAAACAAAACCGAAACCCCACATTAAAACACACATAATATTCAATAGGCCGTATTTGAGTACTCAGTCTTTCTGGAAGAGTTCATGAATTGAGCTAAAATCAGGTAGCAAAGTAAATAAGTTGTACCGAATTCGATAAGCGTCTTATGAAACGACTTGACAGAGACGTTTCAATAGATAGAAAGCGGCTCTGTGTGGTTTTCAATACAATCTTACACCATCCTTCCTGCAAAATAACGCCAAATTCAAGTAACGATGATGGAAGTGCATAACGATCACACACTTATCTCTCCAAAGCAGACCACAGAGGCTCAATAACAGCGACATTGGTAACTTGTGGCAACTTGCGGTGTTCACAAAGCCTATCCTGGATGATAGCTGTGTGAACAGGGCTCCGCGTCTTGGAACACATCACCACCATTGTAGAACAAACGGTGTATCATGGCGTGGGCTAGATCCAAATTGGTCCCATAATCCTTGGCAGTAATGTGACCTTGCTGAATAACCGTGGGGTCCATGGAATGCCACGATAAGGCTGCCCAAATCATTACCGAACCCACGCCACGTCTCACTCTTGGGCCGTAAACTAGTACAGAAATTGGAAACAGTGTAAAACAAGATTTATACGACCAAATGACCTCCTTCTATTGTCCCATCATTCAGGTTTTGTACGAGTGGTTTTGGAATTGCAGCTTGTTCTGTGGTTCCCTACTTAGGAAGCTCCCTTCGTGTTGTTTTGGTGCTGACAGGGTTCGCGAGAGCGGCATTCATTTCTGCAGTGACATTTACCGCCGCCGGCTCCTTAGCTTTCGCCACAACCCTCTTTCAACGACTACCTATCACGATCAGTCAATATAATGTTTGTGCGCGTTGTGACTTAGCAGATGACATTTTTCCACTTTCGCTGTATGTGGTATAAATCTTCGATTCGGCGCCTCTTGAAACATCAAGCACCGGCTGCCTTGGTTACCGAAGCACCTACCATACGAGACCAAAAATCTGGCCACGTTCGAATATATTTACCTCCGATATAACGCATCCACAACTACACAGAATTTAACTCAGGACAATGGCGCCAATTCTGGTAACCAGGAAACGTACACCACCGCCTCTCTTGCTCATGTCCGCCAAATACGGGCGATGAAAATCGCTTCCACCTCCGGGATTGAAACCAGCTAACTTCCACTTTGGCTACGCAGGTGGTTTCTTTGCATGTACGAGACGTTTTCGAAATCCAAGCGTTGTTTGGTCGTAAGAAACATACAGGGTGAATTAAAATTGGTGCTGTGGAACGCCAGAACAAGATTCCCTGCATACGAAAAGTGCCCAAATGCCTGTTAAAAAATTTCGTTCCGTGCATATTTTCGGTCAGAGTAAGACATTTTGACAACAGTAAAACTACGTGTACTAAAAGTAACTCCATTCAATACCACACACCTGCGCTGCGCAGTGATGGGTGAATTTTCGCGTCAGAGCAGTCGAGTTCAAGAGTTCTATTCTGGATCTAGCTCTAATTTTTTAATATCTTTATCTTGTATTTTAATCTGCGCAGTACTGCAGTAGAATACACTGTCTCTTAAACGATACATACAGGGACTGAACGAAAATATGGAAACACCGCGAGAAATGGACAACCCAACGTAAATGAAGATTCTGGGCAAGCCCGCAGGTCGCGCTGTTGCATTTGATAACGAATGACACTTGTGTATTGTCCTCAATACGTTGCAAGTGTCAGCCATGGTCACTGAGGACACGTGATCGATAGCCCCCTTGGTACCGTTCGGGAGGTGCAGGATGTGTGCCAGCTGTACATGGTAAGGGGTAAAAATGGTAAAAACTTGTAATGGATTCTACTGCCATCATTTAAACTTGGCCTCAGGCAGCGACGTGAGCAGTTACGTAAAACTACTCCGCAGTACTTGTGGTTGGTGGCCGAGCGTTTCTAGGCGCTTCAGTCTGGAACCGCGCGACCGCTACGATCGCAGTTTCGAATCCTGCGTCAGGCATGGATGTGTGTGATGTCCTTAGGTTAGTTAGATTTAAGTAGTTCTAAGTTCTTGGGGACTGATGACCTCAGAAGTTGTCCCATAGTGCTCAGAGCCATTTGAACCTTTTCTTTTTTTGACTCGCTATGAACAGAGGGGTAGTGAAGAGTGCAGTTTACTGTGAACAGTTCAGCGATAGGGTTGTTCTCGCCAGAAGGGATGAAGAGAGGAACGTATAGAAGACACTGACACGAAGAAGGACCAGGATTGTAGGACATGTGTTAAAACTTCCACTTTATTAGAGGGAGCAGCAGATCGTAAAAACTATAGGAGAAGACAGACATAGAATACACTCAACGTACGGCGGGACATACGGCGTCATAGCTTCTCTGAGATGGAGAAGTTGGCACAAGAGAGGATTCGTCGTGGGCGACATCAAATTAAAAATCAAAACTTAATGACAAAAAGAAAAGACCTTTCTCAAATGTTTAGTCAAACTCTCCCATACCTTTGCCAGCATATCTGGAGTTAGTATAAAGGACGATCAAAACGTTTCCGTTTGAGGGCGTTGTTGCAGTGTGGCAACTGTGTCTTTCCGACTTGAGGTAGTTCGGAAACGTGAACCATGGAGACTTTATTACCAAATCCCTCCAAATGTAAAGGTGCTTCAAGTTCCGTGCTGATCGCGGTTCGTCACAAGACGCCGGCGTAAAGCGGAAGTTAGGCTCAGGCGGAAGACACTCTAACAACCGCCCTACGGTTAGGGATTTCTTCACGCAGCAGGACACGGTGTTTTAACAAAAGGGTATCTTTAACATGGTGCGTCGGTCATATAATTGCCTCATTGCTAGCGGCGATTTTGCCTGCAGCCTTCGAACGGAAACTTTTTTATCACCCCTTATAAATTCAGTATTGTATTAAGCAAAAAGTATGACTCAGCCGCCGACAGGCACTGACATAAATCAGTGGTGAAGGCTTAAACTTTGCGCTGGGCCGAGACTCGAACCTGGATGCTCCGCTCTTCTAGAACGGCATTAATTGCCTTGGCCATCCGCACACGCTTCCGGTCCAACCCTAATTTTCAACCTGTTACGCACAATTAGCGCCGCCATCCATTGGCCCCACTTCTCGTACTGTACGTTCAGTGCTGCTACTAAGCAGTGTCGCAGTTCACCCAAAGTCGTTGAAAGGGAAGCGACATAGACAGTCTTCCGCACAGTCCCACAACAAAATCACATAGCGTGTGCTCAGATGACCCTGAATGAAATGGTGCAATGCTAGATTAGTACACCTCTTACGGCCTATCCATCCTGGAAGCGGCTCATTTTAAAGATATACTCTTGTAGGCAGATTCCAGGACTGTGACGTTTCCTCCTGGTGAAAAATGAAATTTTCGGCTTATTCTCGCAGTTGTCATCCCCATGTCTAATCGGCGCACATTGCGTGATGAACGAGTGAGCTTGCTAGATGCACGAAGGAGATCTGCATCAGCCCCCACATGAGTCGGTAACTAACAACTGACGCCAACGTAAGCGTTAATTTTCTATGCATATGTTAAAATTCATCCCAAGTTCTTATGATTATTCTTGTACATGGCATAATCTTACCAAATCGGAAAATCTTTTTGAAGCACCCTTTATTAAGTCTTCCCCTATCACAGATCGTTCGCCTCCGTAGCCGCGAGGTCAGCGAATCTGACTGCCATGTGGAGGGTCAGGTTCAATTCCCGAAACTGCCAGGGATTTTTCCTTAGTCGGAGGACTGGACCGGGATGCACTCAACCTCGTGATGCCAGTTGAGGAGCTAACTGAGTGAGGAGTAGTGGCAACAAGGTCTGCAAATCCGACAACGGCGTGCTGACTACTATGCCCCTCCATACGGCACCCGCGTGACGCAATTGGCTGAGGATGACACGGCGGTCGATCGGTTCCGACTGGCCCGCCTGTGCCCTGAACAGCAGTGCTTTCCATTTCTCCTTTACCACCATAGATCCATTCATTTTGTTGCCCCTTCGCTTCGTGATATTTCGCAGAATTCGTTTCACTATTTCTCATTGTGCAACACCCTATTCTTGAATATCATTTAGATGGAAACATGCCACTTGCTGATGTGGTAACTTCGAAATCTATACCTCAAACGATATCAAACATATTTAAAGATGACGCTTATAACCAGAGGTAAGCTGTTTCCCCTACTGTCGGAAAAACTAGCGCTATCGTGGTACTACTCCTCCTTGTGGGGGTCGGTTGATCGTAGCGATGCAAGGTGGCGTCTTTGATCTGTGACGTAATGATTTTATTGGATGTCACATCAAACTTGCGCAATCGGAAATAAAGTAGGACACTGAAAATATTTATTTGTTCCTGTATCAGTTTTTGAAATATAGGTTGTAGTGACTGATTTGTGGTGTATCCCGAGATTTAGCTTAGGTTGGAAGGTGACGATTTGGTTGGAAGTGAAGCCAAAGAAACTATAATTCTTATTGTGGCGCGCGTATTTCAAATGTTGGATGTCAGTTGTTTTATGGTCGTGATTTTCATGACGACTGATATCTGTGACTTCAATATTTCCTCCTTGCTTCAGTGATGGGATTAGACAACCTTTTAATCGTGATACGTTTGATTTGGTGGTGGAAAGGAATTTCGGCCATTTAGAGCAGGACCGAACTCGTTAACGACGGCATTGCATCACAAGAAAAACAATTCGTCCGAACGAGGTGGCTCGAGGAGGCAGCACGCCAGCTCCGGCGGCACCTAAACTGTTTGGAGGCGCGACCTGCGCCGCCGAGACCGTTGTGGAATCCTGACCGGAGGCTGTAGGCACAGCCTGGAGCTGGACCTGGTCGCTGGAGGCTGGCATTCCGGTCACGTAGGCCGCCCGGCCGCCGGCCTCTCCCTAGTAATGGCCTCCTGCCATCTGCCGCACACGCGCCCAACTACATACACTAGGAGTCGCGTACCTCACCCCACCGACTCCGAGCACCACTGTCCACTTGGATTAACTTCGTCTAAGCTTTCGAATCATTTACGGTAGGTGGACCGCACCATTCAATCATCACATACACTAATTCGTTTAGATGCTGATGTGGGACTTCGCGTGTATTAAAAATTGCGACTGTAGGGTTGTACCGGCTCTCAAAAGGAAGTTTGATATTAGCTTGAGGCACCAAGAAAAAGTTTGTTGTTCTGTCACTTGTCAATAACACTGGTCAGCACATTTTTTCGAACTCTCAGTTGCATGAGATTTTTTTTACTGATTCGTGACTTTTTTTGATTTGCTGATTTGTAATCTAAAATCGGTTTTGCTCTCCATGCTCTAGTTTTCATATAATTATAACTTTTGCCTTTAGATAAATTACTTACGTGTTTATGTTATTGACACCGTTATAATATTGCACCTTCTTTCTCTCAGATGTCATTTCATCACGGAGACGTCAATGTAATAGTCTTCCAAAGAGTTTTTGTTACTTTATAGATACTACTCCCTTATTCGTCAAAGACGCAATATAACGCCCTTTGTGAGGCAAAATTATGAAGTATACTTCGAATTTACTCTTGGTGACCAAGACGAAGCATGGGCCCCACATACTGTATGTTAAAACTGTGAGGAAATCCTACGTGACTGGACGAAACGAAACCATAAGGATTCACCTTTCGGAATTTCCATGTCCTGGCCAGAATCAGTACATCACACATGTGACAGCTATTTTTTGTATCGTCAATACAAAGGGAATTGGTACGAAAAACATATGTAAAATATCGAATCTAATATTCCTAATTTAACACAAAGATGAACATCAAGGAAAGAGCTGCATAGATGTTATTCGTGGCGGTTATGGAAAGCTTCCTTGGTATTAAAAAAAAGGGCTGACTGTGAAAGTCTCATAGCAGATACGTTGTCAGCATTTCATATCCTGGGTGTAAGACAAGTGTGAAATTCCATTTCCTATGTAGTCATCTTGATAAATTCTCTGAAAAATTAGCAGATGGCAGTGACCAGCAAGGTGAACGGTTCCATCAGGACCTCAAGACTATGGAAGAGCGCTATCAAGGGAAGTGGCATAAATATATGATGGCAGATATTGCTGGGGTATTTTACGAGATCTCCTTCAGGTAGTCTACAAACGAATGCGGCTGGTCCCGGCGGAGGTTCGAGTCGTCCCTCGGACATGGGTGTGTGTGTTCGTCCTTAGGATAATTTAGGTTAAGTAGAGTGTAAGCTTAGGGGTTGGTGACCTTAGCAGTTAAGTCCCATAAGATTTCACACACATTTGAACATTTTCTACAAACGAAAGAGACCGAAACGAAAATTTCTGCCTGAAGAGAAAGTGTTAGTTACAACTCAACTGTATCGAAATATACTCTTCTTGATGGCGTAATGTGTTTCAATCACTACCACTGAATAGATTTACACCGTGTTTCTGCTTGATTTTAATTTAATTTAATTTACTTTGCTTTACCATTTAAGTTCAAGAGACTTAAATATTTGTCCACCTACATTATGATTTAATGATAAAAACATGACATACTGTTGTTTTGCAACTGCAAAAAAACTAGAGCTTTCAGCAAAAAACCGACCTCACATCTGAAATCAGCACCCTTAAATTTGATAAGAACAACTGCTGACAGCAATGCAACAAAAATGTTGCTGACCAATGTATTTGTGGGACGAATCATCTGCAGTTTCCGCCCCTCTGACTTCACCATTTATAACCGTTCTAACCAATTAACTAACACCTATTTACATACTACGCAAGTCACGTTACGGTGTGAAGCGGAGGGTGTTTCCAGAACCACTATCTTCTCTGTCCTTCACTGGCGCTTGGGAAGACTGACTGTCGGTAAACTACTTTCACTGATTTTTCTCCGTTATGGCCATTTCGTAATGCGAATGTTAGTGTTAGTAATATTCTGCCGCACTCTTCCTGGGAAGTACGCTCTCGGAATTTCAACAGTAAACATCTCTTTTTGTTTTTGGATAGGTTCCGTATTAAGCAAACACATTATTTCTTCCGTTCTCCAAGATCTGTTACGGTGAAGTTACAGCATCGTTAATGGGTTATTTATTTCCTTTCTGTTAAATAACGGGAAATTGCTGCTTTCCTATTTGTGCTTACAGAAATTTCAGTTTATAAAGAGTATTCACAAATTTTATGTGTGTTGGACTTTGCCTTAATTTGAGGGCGATCTAAAAGTTTTCCAAGATCGCTAGCAATTCTTTTTATTACTATGACCGGTTTCGACAGATTTTCGCCGTCATCATCGGATCTTGTGACATCATTTATACATGCTTGTTACTATACTGAAGTCATATAGTGATGTCGAGTCAAATAAAACGTGCCAGGGAACATCAGCATGTCACAAATCAAATGACATACAATTAAAACATACAACATGTTGAGCTGATGTCCCATTATACACTAATCGCTTAACATCACAATGGCAATTTTCACATACAAAAGGAGGGAGTTGGTGATTGAATTTCGTGAAAAGGTCTCGCCGCAACGAAAAGCGCCTTTGTTTTAATTATTGCCATCCCAGCACGCTTGCCACATCCGTGACACTCTCTCCCGTATTCGCGATAATATCAAACGGGACCTTCTTTGAAGTTTCCGATGTCCTCCATGAATCCTATCTACTTAGGATCTCATAAAGTAGAGCAGTACTGTAGCAGAAGATGAACAACCGTAGTGTAGGCAGCCTCTTTAGTAAACCGGTTGCATCTTCTAACTGTTCTGCCAGTTAAACGTAGTGTTTGGTTAGCTTTCCCCACAACATTCTTTACGTGATAATTTCAATTTAAGTTATTTGTATTTGTAATTCCTAGGTATTTAGTCGACCTGACAGTCTTTAAATTTGTGTGATTTATAGCGTAATCGAAATTTAATGGATGTCTTTTCGTACTCATGTGGATGACCTCGCACTTTTCCTTATCGAGAGACAATTGCCACTTGTCACACTTTTCAGATATCGTGTGCAAGTCATTTTGCAGTTGGTTTTGACATTCTGATAGCTTTACTATACGATAAATGACAGCATCATCTGCATCGAAGAGGGCTGTTCAGATTATCTCCTAAATCGTTAATGTAAATTAGGAACAGCAGAGGGCATGTAATAATGGCGTACAGAAAGAAGTACACGAATATTAGAAGCACAAAAGTCTCAGTAAATATGGGCTCTAAAACGCATACCCTAAGAGCTATGAGCATTTGTTCAGTAGAAGAGATGCGTTTCACAGTAGCGAAGGTGAAGAAGTCCTCATATTTCTTAACGCATGCACTTTACAGCCCATGTTGTTGCTAAGACCTTTTTGCTTCTAGTATCGTGTACATTCAACTGCATACGTATGCGCCATTGATTATGATACTCCCCGTCCATATACTACGTACGGCGCTTTTTGTAGCTTTCTGTATTATGCGTTATTGGTGTTATTTTGCGTTGTAACTGTTTTTCTTTAACCGTTTGTCTTTTGCAACAACAGAGAACTTAACGTAGAAAGTTACTTACATCGAAAATTTGCGTCTAGGAATATTAGTCTTCTGTTGTTAACAATATAATGATCAATCAAATGAGAACTAGATACATAGAAAAAAATTATGTGAAATGCTCATCATTTGAAAAGTAATCTCAATAAGTACATGTATCCCGCTGAGAGATAAGACGGTCAATGCCTTGATGGAAAAATGTCTGCGGTTACCTATGGAATCATGACTGTATCCAAGCGTGCGCCTCGTCCTCCGAAACAAAACAACGGCCACGGCTATCTTTCTTCAGGGCTCCAAAAATTAATCGCATGGGGAGAAGTCACGACTGTTCGGAGGATGTGTAAGGGCTTCCCGGTAAACGTCTGCAGCGTTACAGAAAGAACAGGCACGCCAGCTCCGAAAAGTCATGATGGTCTTTTTCTCTGACTGCAAGGTCCCGCTGCTCCTGACTTTTTTTTATAACATAGCACCACAATTAACGCACAACAACACGTGGAAACGCCGCGAAAACTGAAGCGCACCAACAAGTCCAAACGCCCAGGAATGTTGACGGAATGCGTGATTCTGTGGGAAGATAGTGCTCGACCACATTTTGCCAATGTTGTTTTGATAGTGCCGCAGAAGTATCGTTGGCAGGCCCTCACACATCCTCCATACAGTCCCAATATCTCGTCACGTGATCTCTGTATTTGTGGAGTCCTGAAGAAACACGTTCGTTGCGGTCGATTTCCTTCGGAAGAAGGGGTGCACGTCAGGGTACAACCACAGTTCCGTATGCAACCACACACATTTTCCATGAAGGCATTTAATAATTGCCACCCCAACTCGCTTACCATATCTGTCTCACAGAGGTATAAATGTAGTAACAGTTATGGCGATTACTTTTACTTACTATTTTTTTGTATATCTCTGTCCTCATTTGGTTGCCACTTACTCGTATATTTTCTCTATGTGGAAGTTTCTCTCTGTCTCTCTCTATCTATCTCTTGGTGTGTGTGTGTGTGTGTGTGTGTGTGTGTGTGTGTGTGTGTTTGTGTGTGTGTGTAATACGTTTGACGCGCAACTATTTTTTAGTGTCCGCAAACTACAGTTCGTTGAGCATTTCTATAACGATCTCGCGATTACTAAACGATCCACTTACGCTCTTCGTTGGGCCTTCTGTATCTCTTCTATCAACTAAACCTGGCAAGGGTCTCGGCTACTGAATATTAATATCCGAAAGAAAAGAAAGTTTTGTAATCCACTTCTTTCGTGCTAGAATTACATTTTCTCCAGAGCCTTCCAAAGAATCTCACGCTGGCATCTGCGTTTTCTACATTACTCTTCCGTGGCCATGTCACTTTAGACCTCTCCATATACAGTGGTTGGCCAAGAATAAAAATTCGACATAAAAGTAGACGCTATTCAAGGCAGCAGGTTGAGCTGATTTATTTAACCACTAACGGCATCTGTGAAATGTCCTAAACGCGTTGTGAGTGCAGTACGTCGGAACTAAGAAAATTCGAACCTCGCCAAATTATTGGTGCTCGTATTGTAGGTGCCGAAGGTAGCCGAAGTGTTTGGTGTTTCAAGAGACTCCGTATCGAAGATTTATACCGCAAATAGGGAAAGCGAAAAAACATCGACTGCTAAGTCACAACGCTGACGAAATTTTGAGTTGAGTGTTCATGAAGGACAGTTATTGAAGAGGATTGCCACGAAAAATAAGAGGACGACAGCTGCAAAAGTCAGTGCAGATCTGCATGTGGCGCTCGCGAACTCTGTCATCACCAAAACAAAACCAAGTCAGCTCCATAAGCTGGGAATTTCAGGGCAAGCTGGGATTTCAAAATCACTCATCAGTGATGCAAATGCCCGTAAGCCGGAAATGTGGTGCCGAAACCATAAAATATCGGTTTTGGAGCAATGGAAGAATGTTATTGGGTCGGGTGGGTCTTGTCTCTCACTGTTTCCAACTTCTGGTCGAGCTTACGTCCCAAGAGTGAAGTACGGCGTGGGTTCGGTGGTGATTTTTGCTGCCACATCGTGGTATTCCGTGGACCCTATGGTTACTGTGCGAGATCGCATTACTGCCAAGGGTTACGTGACCATTCTGGATGATCAGGTCCATCACACTATACAACGTTTATTCCAGAATGGTGATGACGTGTTCGAAGAAAACCTGAGCCTCTGCTCACACACGTTACATCGTACTGAACTGGTTTTGTAAACAGGAGGATGAATTGTCACGTCTCACCTGGCAACTAGTCAACAGATTCCAGTATTATTGAGTCTTTGTTGTCTACTTTGGGCAAAAGTGTGCGTGATCGCTATCCACCCCCACCATCGTTACCGGAACTTGGCACTATTTTGCAGGAAGTGTGCTGTAATGTACCTACATGTTTAGTTTGACGTTCATACTACATCACAATATTTTATGATCTGAAGATGGCAGTAGCCGAAAGCGGTCATAGTGAAATGTAAAAATTTATGTGATCAAGACGGACCTGTAAAATAAAGTGCCAAAAATATGACCACGGACTCATTTTCAGACTTTATGTCTTGAATTGATATGATATAATATTCGCTTGAAAAGCGTACAGGACGTTTATTTATCAATTCCGAGACAACTGGAAGTGTTTTCGAATGCCAACGGGTTTCCTACGCCGTATTAGGCATGGTAATGTGTTATGTTTTTGGTGTTTCCTTATATATGTACAAACGGTGTAACTAACCAGTAGTTGTTGTCTGCAGTCTTCTGTCGCCGATAGTATAACGAATAACAACGGATTTCTTCGCCTGTTTCTGCGCCATACTTTACATATACATTTACACTCAGGAAGAACTGCCAATCCTTGCCCCAATTGTCGAGCCACAGCAGGTATTCCTGCATTTCGCTACATTCATCTTTCGTTGCAACGGTAGCGTCTGCCAACAGTCTCGTGGAGCTTCTTGCTTTATTTACTTTCAAGTATATTGTGAATACTAAAGGCCCTATCACACTACTCCTGGTACTCTTGATATTACCTTTACACCTGTAGATTTTGTGCCGTTAAGAGCATCGGATTGAGTTCTGAAGTTCTGAAGCCAATTACTACTACCGGCCGACACTTAATACTAAAATACTTCGGTTTAACTCTCGGCCGTAACCTATCACAGGAATAGTTCTTACTAATCACACAATAAAAAGCCTACAATAGCCTAACACTATTAACTGGCCTGACGTGGGTATACTCGACATCTACAAAGCGTCAGGAGACTAATCCAACCAGTCCTCTCTGTGGCCAATGTCGCCTTGACTTCCGTTCCATAAAATTATTACCACACCCTCCAAACTCCAGCGTCCATGCACTCCTTCCCACCTTCTGTATCCATCAACTCACATCTACTCGAATTCTCTACGATTAATTTCTCCCCTGTCCTCTCGCACACTGAACATCTTGCAATTTCCTGCACTTCTTGCAAATTTGACGCCAACACAAGCTATTGTTTCATCCACGATTATCAAATTTCGTGTTCATTATTGTACAACGTGGAGCTTGTTATTAATATTCAGGACGGACAAAATGAAAGTGACCCAGAAAATATTTCGTGCGCTTTAAGATATGCACCTTTATCCAAAGCGGATGATGTAAGGTGGCTTGCCTATTGAAGGTGCAAGAAATATTCCCCGGACCACTCTCATTTTGGCCACCCTGTACAAACGGTTGCAGCACCATCGTGACATGTTTAACTGACACAAAACTTCATAGCACATATTAGATTCATGAAATACGCAGATGTTTGAGATTAAAGACTTTTACATGATTTATGACTTTGAAGATTCAGCTCTTCTAAATAGCGGATGGAATGACAAGGGCAAGAGTGAGTTTCTGCGTAATCTCTCTTTCGCGCCTTCCCTCCCACTCCCGCCCCCTGCCCCCCGCCAAAAACACTCACAAACACGCACAGTCTGAGTGAAAGTCTACAAAGCACCTACAATCAGCTACAGTGGTTGCTTCAGTATTGCACTGGTCAAGTAACAGATGAACCACATTCCAAACTTATTCAGTGGGTAAAATGTCGGGCGAAAGCGCACCTGTATCCTCTTCGTTTTTTGGACGAAGATTGTAAGTCTGTGCGACATTTTTCCTGTTGAAATATGGCATGCGGGATTGCCAGACTGGGGTGGATCCAAGGGGAGGAGTGTGCGGGTTGTGGAGTTCACGGACATCCCCTTCGCCCACCAAAAACGTTTGTAGAAACATTTATATTTTCAGACAGATCAATTTTCAAATTTCATAGAATTCTTTCGAAGAATGGAGTAGCATGAAACGTAAGTGTCTTGAAATTTTCAAGGAATAATAGAATTTACAAGGCACGTTTAACGCAAGGCACTTTTCAGTTGCTTGCTTGACAACGTGCTCACGTGGATGGGCTTTCGAGCTAATTGGTAACATTACAGCCAGGTAAAACATACCTGACGTCAGCAACGAACTCTATGCGGGTTGTATGCCCTCATGTTGAACCACAGGAAGTTGAATAAGGCAAGACAGAAAGAGAACGACCAAGAAAAATAAGAAAAGAAGTTAAAGAAAGGATGCCTTCCCGAAACTAGGTAGAAACTACTGAAACATTCTCCTCATTCCCATTGTCGTATAGCTGTTGTCTGCAGGTAAGGGTTCACAGTCATAGTGCGTGCTGAAACACTGATGGTTGAAATGGCTCTGAGCACTATGGGACTTAACACCGGAGGTCATCAGTCCCCTAGAACCCAGAACTACTTAAACCCATCTAACCTACGGACATCACATACATCCATGCCCGAGGCAGGATTCGAAGCTGCGACCGTAGCAGTCACGCGGTTCCGGACTGAAGCGCCTAGAAGCGCTCTGCCACCGCGGCCGGCAAACACTAAAGGATGTAGCTGCGCTTCTACATCTGTGTCTACATAAATACTCTGCAAACCACACTTAAGTGCCTGACAGAGGGTTCATCGAACCACATTCACAGTAATTCTCTGTTATGCGACTCTCCAACTGCGCGCGGGGAAAACTAACACTTATTATTATCTGATTTCCTTTATTTTATTACGATGATCGTTTCTCCCCATGTAGGTCGTCTTCAACAACATATTTTGGCGTTTGAGGGAGAACGTTGGTGATTGAAATTTCGTGAGAAGATTTCGCCGAAACGAGAAACGACTTTTTTTTTAAGATTTCCGCCCAAATTCTGTATCATGTCAGTGACCTATCTCACATGTTTCTCGATAGCACAAATTGTGCTGCTCTTCTTTGAACTTTCTCGATGTAAGGATCCCAGATAGTGCAGCAGTACTCCGAAACAGAACGGACAGGCGTAGTGTAGGCGGTCTCTTTAGTAGATCTGTTCATCTACTGAGTGTTCTGCCAATAAAACGCAGTCCTGTATTCGCCTTCCTCACCACATTTTCTGTGTGTTTTTTTCCATTTAAGTTGTTCATAATTGTAAGTCCTAGATATTTTAGATGAATTTACGGACTTTAGATTTGACTGATTTATCGTATAACTGATGTTTAATGGATTACTTTTAGCACTCATCTGGATGACCTCACACTTTTCATTATTTAGAGTCAATTGCCAGTTTTCACACCACACACGTATCTTTCCTAAATCGGTTTGCAATTTTTTTTTTAAATGTTCTGATGACTACCAGACGATGAACGACAGCATCATCTGTTAACGCCGTAAGACAGCTGCTCCGATTGTCTCCTAAATCATTTATATAGATAAGGAACAAAAGAGGGCCTATATAACTATATTCAGTTTCAAATAGTGTATCTATTAATGATATCAATGTTGAAAGAATTTCTTATTATTCTTTCTCCTTTCTTCGTTATTCCCAGTTAAAGAGCGCGTTTGGACTTGGTAGCTTCCTTTCCTTCTTCTCCTTGCAAAATCTCTTCATGAATTCGCTATGTGATTTCTTGCTTACCTACGTCCATTGTTTTCAAGTGGTCTTTTTAGATTTCTGTGGGAATGTATGATTTGGAACTTCGATTCCACAGCCTTTTGCGTTCTCTGATGGTATTTTCAGTGGCGTTCATTTCTCGTAAGTGCTGCTTATTTCTTTTAACCAAACAGTTTTTACCTGAATAAGATTACCACTCTGCAGCGGAGTGTGCACTGATATGAAACTTCCTGGCAGATTAAAACTGTGTGCCGGACCCAGACTCGAACTCGGGACCTTTGCCATTCGCGGGAAAGTGCTCTACCAACTGAGCTACCCAAAGGCAAAGGTCCCGAGTTCGAGTCTCGGTCCGGCACACAGTTTTAGTCTGCCAGGAAGTTTTTACCTGTTTTGAATTCATGATATTAAGTAGCTTTTTCGTTGCTCTAGATGCGATCATAGAACTTCAAGCGTCAGCGATGTATTTTCAATGAAGTTGACCATTGGTGTGCATAGGTTTGTAGTTTTGCGTTTAATCTATTTACCATTCATAATAGCGGGCCCGTAAGTTTTCTGAGACTTTTTCGCTGTTTCCCTTGTCGTTTTTATTGTTTTTAAATTAATTATATAATACTAGCACTTATCAAATTTTTGGACATTTGCTTCACAAAGCCTACATTTTTCTGACTCGCAGTTTCCTGGACCTTACGCTAAATCAGTGTACTGTATAATGATCTAAACAAATTATTGTTAGAAAAGCATAGTTGGTGTATTTTATGGTAACTAAACAATTTGTTAGTATTATATTAAATATTTTATATATTTTATTGTTGTTATTAAAATCATACACATCTGGGGTACGTTACAGGTGAAGTTGACAAACTACATATGAGGAGGAGGTGGAGGAGACAGACAAGGGAGAGATCCTTGGATCTGTGCCTGGACGACAAAGCATTTAACCCTTCACCGATAGCGCAATGCATTCGGTACAACAACCAGGCATGTACTGACTAAATTGTTTATGTACCCAGCAACCAAGGCGTGGGGAGAGGAATGTAGCAAGAGAATTGATATTATGAATAGCTAACGTAGTATCCCGAGAAGCTGGCCAGAAAAGATGGGTAGTTAAAATAAGCCAGAGTTTGTATAATATACAACGGTGTGACCGGTGGTAGGTTAATGTAATACTGCATTGCCATGTCGAAGAATTCTAAATACGATAATGCTATCTATCCATTATATTATGGTGATAAAATATTAGATACACATTTCTGATGACCGTCTAAAACTCTTCGTTTAAAGTACAGAGGCAAGCTTTCCTGTAATAGCTTGCCGGTATCGTCAAGTCTGCAGACATGCGAGCGAAACAAAGCAGAGAGGTTGCACGTTCTGTGAAAGACCGCTAGAAGGCGTGCAGCGGTGTTAAAAAAGTATAGCGTTGCCCGCTGCCTGCGCTCTCGCGACAACCAGCGCCTGGCGCAACGCCACCACGAGACGCCGTGTGCTCAAAACATTGTTGTTGCTTTGTTGCAGGGAGTGCGAGCGGTAGACGGCATGCTGCCAGCCGCGCGTGCCCACACGTTGCACAGGTAAGAGCCGCCGCCCCTCAGCAGCGTTCTGTGTATGTGTGTGTGAGGGAGGGAGGTGAGTCCCGTGTGCCACCCTCCCAGCGGCTCACAAGTGTCTGCCCGACTGCTCTCCCGTATGTACACTAGAAAGGGAGAAGGCGCGCAGCCACACGTGAAGTCTCACGCTCTTCAGTCGTCATCCTACGACAGCCCAGCTTATGAAAAATTTTTTACTTTGTTTTCCTCTTTGGCACCGTGGATTTCCGCGTTTCAGTGTATTGCTGGCTTCCACGGGGCGCTTACAGTTAAAAAAAAATGGCTCTGAGCACTATGGGACTTAACATCTGAGGTCATCAGTCCCCTAGAACTTAGAACTACTTAAACCCAGCTAACCTAAGGACATCACACACATCCATGCCCGAGGCAGGATTCGAACTTGCGACCGTAGCAGTCTCGCGGTGCCGGACTGAAGCGCCTAGAACCGCTCGGCCACTGCGGCCGGTTGCTTACAGTTCATCGGCCTTTTAGCAATACCGCGGAGGTACGCACGTAGTAGAACTGTCTTCAGAGATGAGCCCCAGTGACCAGCTACGACACGTCTGGAGACGCCCCAGACTGAACTGGGATAGAAATCTCAACTGTCGCCCGCCGTACGGCCCGACAACCAAGAGCTATGTTTTTGGTTGCCGTTTCTTTTGGTAGCAGGATCCCGTTAATTGTCATCAGTGGCAGCATTACACGATATTCTATGTGCTGTTTTGGTGCCCTCCATGGCAAGTCATCCTGGACTTACATTTCAGCAATACAATGCCCACCCGCACACGGCGAGAGTTTCGGCTGCTTCGCCAGTAGCCAATCCGTTACTGCCTTGCTCAAATTATGAAGCTCATCCTCTTGAATAAATTATCCAGTCTTCCTGTACATGTGCATCACATGTATCAGTTTCCATCCCTTTCGGATAAGTGCTTCAAAAAATGTTCAAATGTGTGTGAAATCTTATGGGACTTAACTGCTAAGGTCATCACTTCCTAAGCTTACACACTACTTAACTTAAATTATCCTAAGGACAAACACACACACCCATGCCCGAGGGAGGACTCGAACCTCCGCCGGGACCAGCCGCACAGTCCATGACTGCAGCGCTTAAGACCGCTCGGCTAATCCCGCGCGGCGATAAGTGCTTCGTGTTGCATCGTTTTTCCCCTTAGAGTGTAATAATGTGAAGAATGAGTCACCATCAAGACAGAAATCGCTGTAGCCCTTTGTGAATCTGGACAGGGTTTTGGTGGCAGTCCAGCAATGAGCGTAAGTAGTGTTATCGAGTGTATTGACTGGAGGGATGCCGGACACGCCCTCTCGTCAGATGAGTGAATCAGTTGTGCGCTCTCCCCACCCCCCGCCCCCGAAACGGCAGCCGTCCGCGGGGCAATATTTGTAATGAGACGCGGCGGCGGCGTCCCCAGCTGGCGCGCATTATCCCCGTGACCCCGCCGGTCCGTGCGGCGGCCTCTTTGATCTCGCGGCTATTCTCATGGCGGGTTCCTCCGTGCCGGTAAGCACATAATGCCGGCCGGAGCAGGCTGCTTAATTACTGCCCACTGCCGCTGAGAGCCGCCCCCGCCTCGCACACAACCTGTCCCTTCTTGACTGCTCTGTCGGTCTGTGCCCTACGCCGAAAGAGACCTCCCGGGCGGCCGTCGTGCTCTGTTAGGCTGATGGACGTTCGCCCTCTGAACTATCTCTTGGGATGGAAGCGACATATGCTGCTGATATGTCCTTCAGAATAGGGAGCAGCGGCAGATAGTAATGCAATGCACGCGTCTCTCGTAGAAGAACGACGGGTACAATACTACTCACGACCCAGTGCCCAGTCAGACAGATGGGGATACAGGCAGCTCCAAATATCGTGTCGTAGATTCTTTTACCCGGCGTAGTGCAGCAGCTAGATGTGGCACGGACTCAGTAAGTCGCCGGAAGTCCCCTGCATAAATACCAAGCCATGCTACCTCTACAGCCGTCCATAACTGCGAAAGAGTTGCCGATGCAGAATGTTGTGCACGAATGGATCTGCCGATTATGTCCCATAAATGTTCGATTAGACTCACGTCAAGCGACTGGGTGGTTAAAGCATTCGCTCGAACTGTCCAAAATGTTCTTGAAACCAATCTCGAACAATTGTGGTCCAACGCATTGACATCCATAAAAATTCCATTGTTGTTTGGGAACATGTAGTCCATGAATGGATGCAAATGGCCTCCAAGTAGCCGATTACAGCCGTTTTCAGTCAACAATTGGTTCAGTTCGACCACAGAGCCCAGTCCATTCCTTGTAAACACAGCCCACACCTTTATGAAGCCACCATCAACTTGCACAGTGCCTTGACAACACGGCCGGTCTTAGATGGCGCGGGGCCATGTGCAAAACTTCCGTTCGCCGCTCTACCGCATCCCCAACCCCCTCCCCGCCCCTCTCCAGCACAGGTTCTACACCTTCATCAAACTCAAAAAAATTCTAAGATTCGTTATCGACATACCACCATTATATCAAAAGACTCACTTCATCTACATCTACATCTACATCTACATCTATACTCCGCGAGCCACCTTACGGTGTGTGGCGGAGGGTACTTATTGTACCACTATCTGATCCCCCCTTCCCTGTTCCATTCACGAATTGTGCGTGGGAAGAACGACTGCTTGTAAGTCTCCGTATTTGCTCTAATTTCTCGGATCTTTTCGTTGTGATCATTACGCGAGATATATGTGGGCGGTAGTAATATGTTGCCCATCTCTTCCCGGAATGTGCTCTCTCGTAATTTCGATAATAAACCTCTCCGTATTGCGTAACGCCTTTCTTGAAGTGTCCGCCACTGGAGCTTGTTCAGCATCTCCGCAACGCTCTCGCGCTGACCAAATGTCCCCATGACGAATCGCGCTGCTCTTCGCTGGATCATGTCTATCTCTTCTATTAATCCAACCTGGTAAGGGTCCCATACTGATGAGCAACACTCAAGAATCGGACGAACAAGCGTTTTGTAAGCCACTTCTTTCAGCAGACCTACAGTTGTGATAGGAAAATAATTAATCGCATAAGGAATCTTAATAGGCAAGGTAATTGCTAAAATGTTTATAATAAAAAGTAACTTAGCTTTGGGAATCCTTCCAGTGTAATGAAATTCCAAATCAAATTAGGTTCGAAAGTGTTGTTCAGGATATACACTTAAATGTTTTCATCACTTGACTATGCTCTATATTTACAAGAAATCAAATGAGTTGTAGGTTATAAACACTAAGGATGTGGGAAACACCTGCTGGCGGAAGAATGTACTGCTTGACTGGTAGCCACAACAATGAGTAGAAAGGGTGCGAAGATACGCTCTTAATTTACGCATGAACACTAATCGTGTCGACATTGGAAATTACTGTAGCGCGTTAGTATTATAGTCCCTCGTTCCTTCGACTCTGATGAAGGCATAATTTTCTGAGACGTACTCAGTGGCCATAGTCGTGTCACAAAGTGTATATAATTGAATTACATTAGATAAAATGTCGTGTGGCTAGGGCCTCCCGTCGGGTACACCGTTTGCCTGGTGCAGGTCTTTCGATTTGACGCCCCTTCGGCGACCTGCGCGTCGATGGGGAAGAAATGATGATGATTAGGACAACACAATACCCAGTCCCTGAGCAGAGAAAATCTCCGACCCAGCCGGGAATCGAACCCGGGCCCTTAGGATTGACAGTCTGTCACGCTGACCACACAGCTACCGGGGGCGGACATTACATTAGATAAAAAGTAGTTTTAGAAACACCTCACTTTATTTTTTTAAATTTATCTGTAATAACAAAATTACGGGTGACAGTTTGCAAATTACCTTCTAATGTTTTGCACGCGGCCACTAGAAGCTGGGGACCTGTGCGGTTGCACCGTTCGCACATACCTAAGGCCGGTCCTGGTTGGCAGCTTGGGTCCATGCCTTCATGGAGTCCACCATCACCTCCCATGGGTCTACCATCAGCTCTTACCAACTGAAGTTGGGACTCGTCAGACCAGGACACAGTTTTCCAGTCGCCTAGTGTCCAATTGAAATGATCACGAGCCCAGGAGAGATGCTGCAGGCGATGTCGTGCTGCCGTAGCCCATTAACACCAAATATCGCCGCATTTTACTAACGGATACGTTCGTCGTACATCCCACATCGATTTCTGTGGTTGCTTGTCTGTTAGCAGTGAAAACTTTACCCAAGCGCCGTTGCTCTCGGTCAAAAGTGATGACCGTAGGTCACTGCGTTGCCCTTGGTGAGAGATAATGCCTGACGTTTGGCATTCTCAGCACACTCTTGACACTGAGGATGTCTCAATATTGAATTTCGAAACAGAATTTCCCGTGCGTCTATCTCCAACTACCATTCCGCGTTCCGAGTCTGTTAATTCCCACGTCCGGCCATAATCACATGGGAAAACGTTTCTTGTGTGAGCGATAAAAAAAATTGTTCAAATGGCTCTAAGCACTTAACATCTGAGGTCATCAGTCCCCTAGACTTTAGAACTACTTAAACCTAAGGACATCACACACATCCATGCCCGAGGCAGGATTCGAACCTGTGACCGTAGCAACAGCGGGGTTCCAGACTGAAGCGCCTAGAACCGCTCGGCCACAACGGCCGGCTGTGTGAGCGATAGTACCGCCACCTGTGTATGTGTATATCGCTATCCCATGACTTCTGTAGATGGAACTATATATGTCTCTTCATATGAGAGACGCAGAACTTCGTCTTCGGCTCACTATAGCGGCAGTGTAGCCTGTCGAGTGAACCACCGCTACTCGCTTTACTGTTTCACTGAAGAAGATCGTACTTTAGTTTTATTTATTTATTGCATGTCACATTCTCTACTCCAAGAAGCAGAGCGGGCTGTTTGAAATCAACCCGTTAAAGAGTCGCGCATCTTTTCAACCAAATGTTCCATCAGGCTGGACGTGGGGCACAGAGGTTCCTGACAGTAAAAATGTTATGTTGTGGTTTGAGAAGCGAAAAGGGGCAGGGTCAAATGCAAGCATGTCCCGTAAGCCTGGCGTTCTCCTTTCTCGTAGACATCACGCACTCCATTACTCATACACGAGAAAAAGATTTACACAGGGAAATTATAAAGAACAAAAATGTCCCTCATATACACAGCCGCAAAAAATTAGTACTCCATTTCCAATTCACTCAAGATGTATCCAACAGTGTGACTAGGGCCTCCCGTCGGGTGCACCGTTCGCCGGGTGCAAGTCTTTCGATGTTAGTGGCAACGTGATCGAGGGATACCTGCTGTATACAATCAGCATAACGTGACGTGTAAGCTACAAATTTCTAGATTTCGCCTCTGTGCGCCGAAGGCCGACTGCAGCAAGCGGAGAAGTACATCCAGATGTAAGACCTACCGTGTGAAAGGGACCTTATATGAACTGATCGGTAAAAAATACGTCAAAAAATGCTGCTCCTCAAATGAGAACGCCTTGTCTACAATTCGTCGGCTAGGGTTACGCACCAAGGAAATTATCATGTCGCTCAGTGTGGTGCTGAGATCTTTAGTCCGTTTGCCGTTTGATACAACTCTCCACGCTAGCTATCCAGTGTAAGACTCTTCATCCCTGCACAGGAGCTGTAGCCCACATCCGTTTGAACCCGTCTGATGTATTCAGCCTTGGTTCCCCAATACAATGTTGAGCCCCTACACTTCCTTACATCACCAAGTTGCACTTCCCTGATGTCTCAGGATGTGTGGTAGCAACCGACTCCTTCTTTTGGTGAAGTTGTGCTATAAATTTCTATTTTTGCTATTCGGTTAGTTACTCGACCTTAGACTTCGTAAACCGTTACGACTAGATGGACAAAGAAATACACGATGAGATCATTCGAGAATCTGTAACCAAAAACAAGTTTATGGTTTTAAGCAACGTCCACTGAGAAGTTTCTGGAAGAAATCTCCCGATGTTTGATATTTAAGAGAGGACTCAGACGACGTGATCGGTTTATGCCATTACTGTTCAGCTGCGTCCTACGAAAGATCGTGAGAATCAGGAATTGAGAGTGTCATCCTGAGAGAACGACATCTGCTTAGCAAAAAAGAGTCAATAGAGATAAGAGTCGGATTCATGGCTTTTTCTGGTGAGTCTGTCGTATTACGATGGAACGCCGAGGAAGCAAGTATACAAATGAACTTGTATGGAGAACTCGCCACACTGACAGAGTTTAGAATTTCTTCAGTATACGACACACTTATTTGGTTTAAAGAGATTGACTACTGCCAGCCAGAGTACGGTCTGATAATAGTATTGGTACCGAAACTCATGGTTAGTACAGAGAATAAAAGTACGACTGTAGACTAAAGCAAATAATTTTTCTTCAGAAAAGATCGAATTCACGGGAAACTAGAAACATGGATCAAAATTCCTTGAGAACATAAGGCAGACCGAAACTGTTAAGAAATTCAGATCCCTTTCACTAACTATACAGGACATTGCCCTTAAAAAACCCTCTCTCAAACACAAAAGTAGCATATGTCGAACAAAAACTGCTTTTAACAAAAAGTCAAATTATGCACAGTTCAAAAAATGGTTCAAATGGCTCTGAGCACTATGGGACTTAACATCTGTGGTCATCAGTCCCCTAGAACTTAGAACTACTTAAACCTAACTAACGTAAGGACATCACACACATACATGCCCGAGGCAGGATTCGAACCTGCGACCGTAGCGGTCACGCGGTTCCAGACTGAAGCGCCTAGAACCGCACGGCCACACCGGCCGGTCTATGCACAGTTATTCCGAGTTGAAAACAGAATACATCTTCGACTGCAGCTTGAAGGAGGTAAGAGTTCTTGAATATGACTATCCCATAAAAATTATGGGTGCAATCCCAATAATACCTGATGCAAACTTTGAAGCAATAGAGAAATTCTCCAGAATGTGGAGAGAAAGACCGCAAGGGGAACAAGACTCACGATCCTGGCATACTTGTAAGGATTCATGGAAGCAGGTCAACATCAAACATTTTAGCTCAAGAGTCAATGTTGAATTGGGGGGGGGGGGGAGGGGAGAGGCGGGGGCGGGACCTCGGGCAGTAGAAAAACCAATCTTATTATTAACTGGTCGCCTACCTAAATTAGTATGTTCAGAGTACCCAACAGACCATATGTAATAACGACGTGATAACCAATAGAACGAAAAACGAATCCAAGTGTCAAATATTTTATTTTTCATTCGATGACTAGTTTCGGGCTAAGACCCGTTTTCAAATCAACATAACAAAGTCGAAAATGGCACTTCCGAAGATGTCGAAAAATGTGTAATGTACATTACCGTGCAGTGCGATGTTATCTGTATGCACTGTGATGTACATTACACATTTTTCGACATCTTAGGAAGTACCATTTTAGACTTTGTTATGTCGATTTGAAAATGGGTCTCAGCCCGAAATTAGTAATCGAATGAAAAATAAAATATCTGCAACTTGGACTGGTTTTTCGTTCTACTGATTAACAGAAGTTGCTGACCCAAGTTACTCCAGCATGCCGGAAGTTCGTAAACGGTATGATATGTTAGCCGCCTGGCCTCCAAGTACTGATCTTCGAAAGTTGTCACCATTCGGAACACTCCGTGTTCACTGTTCTCTGTTTCAAACCGCTGCCCTCCGCGACCCCAAATTTGTGACACTATAATTGCCTGACGAAGGGTTGTTGTGTTGTCTATGCGAGCAGATGATCAACTGATTAACAACAGTAATTGTACTTGTATTGAAATGCATTTTGCAATAGGAGATACGATCTCAGATGTTTACTAAATGTTCTGAACGGCATTTCTATTCTACTTGTTGCATTTCATTACAACAGCCTTAATTAATTTTACGTTCCTTGGAACAAATGTGTACCGCATTTGCAGAGGACCGTCTCTATAATGCGCATTCACTAATCCATGTTGCTCCCACGTCAAAATTTGTCCCATAGCAGGTGATCGGTACCGAGCCACGCACTCCCGTGAGTCGGCAGTACTAGAAGACAAAGAATTAAACATCCCTTCTCTCACGTGGTCTAACACCGCAACACCGCAGTGGTCGCCTTACTTACCTCTCCATCCCTGAGGTAAGCTGCCAGCTTTACTTAGCTCACAGCAGAACCCATGAATACGTAAGCCGGCCGGAGTGACCGTGCGGTTCTAGGCGCTACAGTCTGGAGCCGAGCGCCCGCTACGGTCGCAGGTTCGAATCCTGCCTCGGGCGTGGATGTGTGTGATGTCCTTAGGTTAGTTAGGTTTAATTAGTTCTAAGTTCTAGCCGACTGATGACCTCAGAAGTTAAGTCGCATAGTGCTCAGAGCCATTTGAACCATTTTGAACTCCCCCTTTTCGCGGATGGCAACATTCACAACGTGAACGAAAACAAACGAACAGAGAGAAACACTGTTACAGCGGAGAGTGAGAAACACGTGTAACTTCAGTTCAGTTTACAGAATTGAAGTATAAATAATGCAGCGCAAGAAATACTGCACAATTGCAAAAATTGCCATGTGCATATGTGAATCGAAGTCTGTCGATGTCAACCGCGGCTAGGAAGGATGAAGAAGCATTGGTTTGGAGAATACGCAGAGAAACACCGTAAGTAACTTGCACACCAGCTTAATAAATAAAACACTGTTTTTAACCTAAGACAACCAAAAATGTACAGACGTATGTATCTAATTTACAGAACCACTACGGAAGATGCTTTATAAATAAAAGCGAAAAGCGTCTGATGTAATTCTCTTTAATTAAATTGCAGTAAGGTCAAGATAGAAAATCAATAATAACTGAGTGATAGGTAAGGCTTCCTCCAGTGTACAGTGAACTTCTTATAACGTCTCACACCGCAGTTTGTTGAACTTATTTGCTATTTAAACTCGCATCTGGCGTTCCTGAAATGAATACAGCACCGAAGAATATGATCCAGCATTCCTATTTCTCTGCGGCCACAATCGCCGTTAAGACGACGTTCAGTTTCCTTCAGATACCAGGGATAAAGATCCAGGCCGTGTAAGAAAACAAATCGTACCCTTTGAGAGTAGACTTTTCTTCTTCCGCTCAGAGGGGAGAGAAGTTAAAGACGCGCCGTCCTGTCCTTCCCGCTGCCAATCCTCCTGGCATTTTCCCGGCTTGTAAACAAAGTGATTTCCTGGTTGATGTTTGCTTTTTGCCACAAGATCTACGTCTTTTTCTGGCTGAGCTCTTCTAATCCAGTATTGTACTTTCTTACTTTAAATATCTGTTTTATTATTATTATTATTATTTTACGAACTAACGTGGTTAATTCAGCATTTTAAATTGGAAATGATCTGTCACTTGACACAAGAAAGAAAAAAACATTTATGAGAGTTCTTTCAATTTTTCATGTTCATTATCGTTGTCTATCCATTGTGGCTGTGTGATTCTGGGATACATCTCTCGTCCGGTTGCTGTATTTTTCTCCCCAGCTGTCGACGCGCTGCGTATTGACGTTGATAGGAGCCCGCCAGTTTTGTTGTTGTTGTTGTTGAGCAGTTTGTTGGCCACCTTGGTCTTCTAAAGGCTGAGTCTAATGCAAAGATTAAGAGGTTCAAAAAGGTTTCTTTATATTTAGGTATTTTCCTTATTTTTATGTTCCGTAGCACCTCGATCGGTAAAAACGGAACCCATATGGGATCACTTTGTAGTCTGTTCGCCTGTCTGTCTGTCTGTCTCTCGGTCCGTTTGTTTGTCTGTGCGCCTGTTAAGACCTCTTTTCTCACGATAGGGCATAGGTATGAAGTTGAAATTTATGTCAGGTAGTAAGGTCCAGGCATCTTAGCGGTGTGAAATATTAAGCATCTATGTCAATGTAATAAAAAGATGCAGTCATTTACGTCACATATTTTGATCCTCATCAAAACCAGTAGCTGAACTGTTTATATACGTACATGTCGGACCTTGTGGTTTAGCGATTAAGCGCATGCCTGGAAACTGAGAGGACTTGGTATAAAATCTCGGTCGGACCTACGGGTTCTACAGTCTTCGTTCTAACCCAGTTTTCACCTCTCAACGATGTGAAGGGCCCTCAGAAACAATGTGATTCGGGTTCTAAGATGAACTGTAGATACCCTCTCCCCGGTTGATTAACTGGGTCGCAAGTCGCCGAAGTGGCGTCCAACATTAAGTCTTGCACCAAGCTATTGAGCCATGCGAAATTGTTATTATTATTATTATTATTATTATTTCTTTCGTTTCTCAGGCGTTATGTCTGGTTAAAAATGGAAAGTGACGCGGACCTTGATCAAGCGTGACTTCCTTTTAACTGTACGGTATATGTTACGTTGCATTTAGGAACTTTCGGGTAATTGAACATGTATCAATAATTACAGATTTCTGTAGTTGTATATATACGTTTGGATGTAGCTATATTGCGTTGATGTACTGGTGGATATTGTGTGGTATGACTCCTGTAGTTGATAGTATAATTGGTATAATGTCAACTTTATCCTGATGCCACATGTCCTTGACTTCCTCAGCTAGTTGGATGTGTTTTTCAATTTTTTCTCCTGTTTTCTTCTGTATATTTGTTGTATTGGGTATGGATATTTCGATTAGTTGTGTTAATTTCTTCTTTTTTTTGATGACTATGATGTCAGGTATGTTATGTGGTGTAGTTTTATCTGTTATAATGGTTCTGTTGCAGTGTATTATTATTATTATTATTATTATTATTATTATTATTATTATTATTATCTTGGTTTGGCTCTGAGCTCTATGGGACTTAACATTTTTGGTCATCAGTCCCCTAGAACTTAGAACTACTTAAACATAACTAACATAAGGACATCACAAACATCCATGCCCGAGGCAAGATTCGAACCTGCGGCCGTAGCGGTCACGCGGTTCCAGACTGAAGCGCCTAGAACCGCACGGCCACACCGACCGGCTATTATTATCTGTGCACGTAATTAATTACGTATGGGCGGAACATTCAGAGCGCAAGTCGTCCTCGCACTTGTCGGTATTTTGTTCTTTTGTTTTTGTTTTTTCTTTTCACGTTGGTCCCATATTAAGCTGGAAGCTGCAGGCGTGCAGGTGCACTGCTTGGGCGACTGTACGCATGATGGCTGATCTGTTGAGTGCAGGGAGTGGCTTAAACTCTAGTAATGCGCGGTTGTGTTGATGAGGGTTGAGTATTTGTTCACAAAAAGACGACTGCGATCGTTAACTGCATGTGCCGCAGGCGTCTGTCCTTAGAAGTGGTCTTGTAAATCTAAGTAATATGCTCCTCCGTCGACGGCAACAACAGTAGAGACGCAGAACGAGCTCTGACAGGGCATGGATGAGTAAGGAAACTAGAGAAGTCATCTATAAAAGAGCCTGCTCCACTATTTGCCACATCTGATATACGGAAACAACGGAAGAACTGGAGGAAGATTCGGATCAGGTGCAAGAACCTGGCATCTGAATGAAGCCGACAACAGCCTAGTGTGCTCGTACGGTGCCTTTGTTCCCGTATTCAGACATCCCCCGGACGTCTTCCCCCTCCGCTGTGGGCGCAGCCATAATCTGCTTAAGACTGGGTCCCGGCTGTCACTGGCCGCTCCGACCTGCCGCCGAGCTCGCGCGGAAACTATAAATTCATGGCAGCGGGATCGGCGCCGCTGTTTGGACCGGAGGTAGCGCGGCGGTAACAATGGGCCCGCAGCCATCCATCAATGTGGCGCGCGCACAAAGGGCGCCGCCTTGTAGCCAAACTTTGCGGTCATCTCCGCGCTGCCATTCTTTACCCCCATTCCGTTCCGACAGCCTGCCGCAGGGGCGCTGGCGGCGTTTAAAAATCGTCCGCAGCTGCTCGGCGCGGCGCGATCGCCGGGGTAGATATTTATTTAGAGATGGCTGCACGTGGGGTTCATCCCGCAGCCGGCCGCCGCCTCAACCCTTTCTTTCCCTTCCGCTCACGGCGAGTAATGCGCGCCGCTCCTTTTGTTTGCATATTTTAACAGCAACTTTTCCCACGCTTCCGTACCATTATTCTTGCTCTCTTCTTATTCTCGCCTTGTGTGCCTGTGTGTTCAGCGTGCGGTTGTTGTCGAGGAGGCCTCCTTGTCCGCCGGGACGCCTTCCCCCCTCCCCCCTCCCTTTTGTGTTTAAATGCAGGGCTCCGTAGCGCACAATGGCGTCCGGTTTCTGACAAGAATGGTGCGAGCATTTAGGTAAGAATAAAAAAGGGAGACGCGCCTGTGCGCCAGGGTACGAGCGCCTTGTGTGGGGCGAGGTGGTATCTCCAGCAATAATAAAAGTAATAATACAACACCGGGGGCAGCCGCGCGCACGGGGGGTGACGGGAGGGGGGAGACGGGCCCGAGCTCGGCCGGACGGGATTGTATCCCCGCGGCATCGATAATAAATTAGTGATACTTAATCTTGCTCCGCGGTGACAATGCGGACTGGTTTCTTGCGGCCCCGACTGGCCATTGTGCGCGCAATCATTGTCACCTGCGCGCATTCTCGACGGGTCCCGGTCGCGCCGTAATTGATGGCAGCGCATTGTTGCCGACCCGGGCCCGGGAGGCAACAAATTGTGGATCCTGCCGGGGAGGCGTGGAAGGACATGCACAAGACTCGCTTGGGGGGGGGGGGGGGGAGGGGCGCTCGGCGGACAGCACAACGGACCCGGGCGGCTGTCCATTGGCCGCGCGAGCTGTCGCCGCGGATGAGATTGTCATTTCTCTTGTTGCAGGAGCCGGCTCCCAGCGGAGCTTGATGACTTCCCGGGGCAACTTTAACGCCTCTGCGCTTCAGAGTTCGGGGATCCCCTCTGTCGTTGCTGGGACCACTCCTCCAAGTACCCAAACCTGCACGAGGCGTTCGAGATTGTGGCGCCGATTCTAACGGTTGCTGCTGAGAAAAAAAAAAAAAAAAGACCGTCGCCTTGTTGTCCAGCATCGCCTGCGGTGTGAAGGTGTAGCAAAATGTAACCATTCATATCAGAACAGCTGGAAACTAACCCTCCAACAAAACAAAGGGAAATGTACAGTCACCAGTTGAGAAATTTTTAAAGTACAATTTTTATTAATAAACAGGAGAAAAATTAAAAAAAAATGCACGTATTAAATATACGAGGGCACTCAATAAGTAATGCAACACACTTTTTTCCTCCGCCAATTTCGGTTGAAAAAATGAGGAATTTGTTGTGGCACATTGTGGAAAACCCATTTTAGTTTCATGAAGTTCCTACAGGAGGCGGCGCTATATGTCTTCAAAAAGACTTCTGTAACGGAGGTGAGTTCCAGGCAGAGAATCCTATGAATGAGTTTCTTTTGGCGAAATCCAGAGCATCGCAGATTTTCATAGGCGCTTACAGATATCTACGAAGACTTCACACTGAGCAAACGCAATGTTAGTGGCTGGCGAGGCGTCTGTCGTCATCGCAACAACGTCGCACATGCCTGTCCGATCTTCCGTGTCCCAGCCGGTTGCATACAACTGTTATGGACGTGCTGACACTGTCTTTCGAAGTGATCGACGTATCACAAATACGTCTCAATCCGTCACACCTATCTGCACGCCCGAGAGTAGTTCACAAAACATCATTGGAATGTTCTTTATCATCCATCCTACCGCCCACATCTCGCACATTCTGACTTTCATCTGTTCGGCCCAACGAAGGATGTGCGCTGCGGGAAGCAGTGCATGTACGGTACGGAGTTTGCTCCGAAGTCCACCAGTAGACTGGTACCATGCGGTCATATAGGCCGTTCCGCTAAGACGACCCAAGGCGTCGCATGTGTTGCAAAATAAGGGTTTGTAGTCAAAACAGTGAGGAAAAATATGGTGTGTTGGAGTCCTGAGTAAAAGTAAACTGCTTTCAGAAGAAATGTTTTCCATTATAGCATTATTTTCTTCAAAAGAAAAAAAAAATGATTACCTCAATCACAGCTGGACCGGAGTTGCATTTCTAATTGCCACTGGCACCCGCTTTGGTATGAAGTTATAACTTTTTATTTCTTGCTGCATGTAATTGTAAAACTGTTCACATGGCATATCTTTGAAATTATATTTCACCATTACGATCCTCCTTAACTATCTGTGTCAAATGGCGGCTTCTTTCTTTAATCTACTGAGACATTATTAAGAAAAAAACTTTTTCAGTGTTCACACTGTGTTCTGAAATGGAAAAATAGGACAATCGGATGATATGACATCGTTAAGACATCTCTGAAGAACTTCCACGAGACCTGAGGGAGCTGCAGACTGTAAAAACTGTAGGGGAATACAGAGATTGGAATACATTCGACAAATAGTTGAGGATGATGAGTAAAAGTGCTACTATGGGATGCAGAGATTAACACAAAAGAGGGAATCGTGGCGGGCCTCATCAAATCATTCACAAGAATAGCTAGAAAAACACCAGCTGTATAATTTTGTCCCTACATGTTTGGGATACAGTGTGTGTGTGTCTCACAGACAGAACAACGAAACAGAGATAGCACTCTGGTCGTTCAGTACAGATGGATTTGGTCTTGTATCGTCTGGTGCCAGGAAACGGAAACGAGGCATGTGATGGCCCCCATGGTGGACGCTGAGAACTCCAGCGGCATGGCGGGCGCAGGGCAGCGCTCCGCGGCCAATTAAGCCGGCGAGCAGCTAATGAGCGCTGGCCGGGTTCCTTATCGGGCGCGGTCCCTTGTCTTATGAATATTCCCGGCGCGCCGCCTGACGACTCACTCGCCCCCTGCAGTAATTGCCCCATTGTCGCCGGACGCTGTACCGCTGCTCCTGCGCTCAAATCCCCGACTTCACAGGACCTAACGTCCACTCCTCCGGAGACAGCCAAAGTCCACCTACCGCAATAAAGACAGAGTCCTTTGATCTGTTAAGGACGTTATTCTTTCTTCTCTTTACTCCAGTGCTGGCTACAGTGACAACAGTAGCGTCATCAGCACACTCAAAGGCGTGTTCGTGTACCTGACGTTTCCTGTCCTAATTCTGGAGGCATCCTCGTAGGCTATAAGGACTTCACAGAGACGTCATAGGAACTGAAAAACTAAAAAACCACTTTAACAGAAATGATTAAGGATTGAAATTAGAGAATTTGTGAGCCTCAGTGCCACATGTAGCCAACAGCACCAAATGTTCTGCTGGACATTGCGATCAGGACACAACGGCGGTGGTGGAATTGAACCACGTCATACTGGCGTGTATCAAGTACTGGACGCACACGCGGTCTTACAAAAAATTTGTTGCGGGGGCCTCCTCTTTGCAAATGCAACTGCCTTACTTCACTGGTTCGATGTATACCGCACAGGTATTATTTGCTCACGAACTATTTGAAAGACGCCAGTATCCAGCTTTGACCCAGTTGTGTGGAAACAGGGACGTTTGCTTGTATTTTCGCATTGCATTATGAACTTATGTTTTTAAACTACACCATTGTCCAGTTTTTAATTATAATTTGGTGTGTATGTCATTCTCGAAGCGGCCCGGTTTGAACCTGGGTCGTAATTATCTTTATACTTCATACTCTTATCATTGTTCTATTGCATTGTTGTAACTCCTGATGCCAATCTTGTGGTGTCACCGCCAGACACCGCACTTGCTAGGTGGTAGCCTTTAAATCGGCCGCGGTCCATTAGTATACGTCGGACCCGCGTGTCGCCACTGTCAGTTATAGCAGACCGAGCGCCACCACACGGCCAGTCTAGAGAGACGTACTGGCACTCGCCCCAGTTGTACAGCCGACTTTGCAAGGAAAGGTTCACTGACAACTACGCTCTCATTTGCCGAGACGATAGTTAGCATAGCCTTCAGCTACGTCATTTGCTACGACCTAGCAAGGCGCCGTATTCAATTGATATTTATTATGTGAAGCATGTATCATCAAGAGAGATGTTCTACAATTGTGCATTAAAGTTAAGTATTACATCATCTACGTACTTTATTTGCAATTCTCAAGATATTGTCCTGTTCCAGACCTCACGCCAGTCACCGTGTAATTAAACGCGTGCATTTCGGCCTCCTCTAGAAACACAGTGTTGGCTCTTCTGCCAACACTACAAATCTGGTGACTATCTTTCTGTGTTTTTATTTTAAATTAAAAATATGTTTGTACATCGAACTATTTTTACTGTTCTATTGTGGAAACTGCAGTTGTGTTACCATGGAAGTTTGTAGCTACTGTTGGCTGTATGGTCTTTGCTGTCCAAAGCCACACATAAATAAATTAAAAAAGAATTTATGCTGCACATGCCCCATAACACACATCGGTGCGACTCATCGATCTTTGACAACTGTCGAATGAAGCCATCACCCACTGTTGCACAGTTACGTATAAACTGTTCGGCTTGCTGACCTTATTTCAGTTCGAAGATAAAAGTCTTCTTAGCCTCTAAGGATGTCTCCAACATCAGGAGACGGGACGTCAAGGTACCTCCACAGTGTCCATAATAAATTCACATTGCCGATAATATAGCCCAGTAATGTTGCCCGGCAACATTTCTGCCCACACGAAATGCAGCCACATGTTCCATAAAGTTGCCTATCACTGTTGCTCGGCAAAGTTTGCGGCAGTACACTTTCGGCCCAGACTTGTTTATCCGGCCTAAACGATGGCCGCGAAGTGGATGCAAGCGAAGTAGTGGAAGTGATTGCTTCTCTCCTGCAATTCCATTCCACAAAGAAAAAAGTTACCATGAAAAAGAGAGATTGAGCTATGTAACAATATTCTTTTTTGAATAAGCGAACTTCTTCCGAAACTTCAACTCGCCAACTGATTTTGCATCATATCATTCTCGGAATGCTGAAACACGATTTTGAATGTACGAGTATGCCTTAGACCATGACCTAATGTCCATATAACTAAAATCGCCACCAGTATTGTCAGTTTGGTCTCACCTTGTCAACCGCTTTAGGCATTAATGAAGGGCTACCATTTTCGGGCGTCCATCATTTTCTTGGTCTTCACAGGCCTTTCTGTTCCACAGTCAACTAAATAACACAAGCTTGAGTTAAATGATTACCGAACTTTTTCTTTCATCTATTGCTTTCCCAAATACACCGTACGTATTTAAATCAGTCCGCACATCTTCGTACGTTATTTCACGTCATAGAACACCTCTTAACAGCTCGACCATACCTTATTTTAATCACCTGCACTCTCGAAAGTTGTCTTTACGTTACAATTATCATTATCCATTTCACATTCAATCCTCTAGACCTGTCCATGCATCATAATCTGCAGCTATACGCACCCCTCCCGGGGATCCGCGCGCGTTAACGCGACCGCTTCCGGAAAGGGGAGGTACGCCAGCCACGGATCGAATCCGCGCGGTGGATTTACGGTGAGGGTTCGATGTGCCGGCCAGCATGGTTATGGTTTTTAGAGATATCCCACTAAGTGAATACCGGGCTGGGCCTCGGTGGCCGAGCGGTTCTAGGCGCTTCAGTCCGGAACTGCGCGATTGCTACGGTCGCAGGTTCGAATCCTGCCTCGGGCATGGATGTGTGTGATGTCGTTAGGTTAGTTAGGTTTAAGTAGTTCTAAGTTCTAGGGGCGTGATGACCTCAGATGTCAAGTCTCATAGTGCTCAGAGCCATTTTTTACCGGGCTGGTTCCCACGTCCCGCCTCGGATAAGGATGCGTAAATCTTCAGAACACCTTCTTCCACTCACAAACTGAATTTACTCTTTACGCAGGCAGATTGGGTACACTGCTTCTGGAGGGTGAACAGAAGACTGACGACCTTCGCTGTTTGGTCGCCTTAAACACTTACTCAGCATCAGATACACGCATGCACATTTATCTTGCATATTTCGCAATGTCATCTAACCACCTGCCGTTTGGTCTTCATCTTGGTCTTTGCACTGCTCCAGCAAAACACCTCCCTGGCCCATCTATCATCCGCCCGTCCACTTCCGTTTCAGATTCATTGTGGTCAGAATCACGTCTTCAACTACACTCCTGGAAATTGAAATAAGAACACCGTGAATTCATTGTCCCAGGAAGGGGAAACTTTATTGACACATTCCTGGGGTCAGATACATCACATGATCACACTGACAGAACCACAGGCACATAGACACAGGCAACAGAGCATGCACAATGTCGGCACTAGTACAGTGTATATCCACCTTTCGCAGCAATGCAGGCTGCTATTCTCCCATGGAGACGATCGTAGAGATGCTGGATGTAGTCCTGTGGAACGGCTTGCCATGCCATTTCCACCTGGCGCCTCAGTTGGACCAGCGTTCGTGCTGGACGTGCAGACCGCGTGAGACGACGCTTCATCCAGTCCCAAACATGCTCAATGGGGGACAGATCCGGAGATCTTGCTGGCCAGGGTAGTTGACATAATCCTTCTAGAGCACGTTGGGTGGCACGGGATACATGCGGACGTGCATTGTCCTGTTGGAACAGCAAGTTCCCTTGCCGGTCTAGGAATGGTAGAACGATGGGTCGATGACGGTTTGGATGTACCGTGCACTATTCAGTGTCCCCTCGACGATCACCAGTGGTGTACGGCCAGTGTAGGAGATCGCTCCCCACACCATGATGCCGGGTGTTGGCCCTGTGTGCCTCGGTCGTATGCAGTCCTGATTGTGGCGCTCACCTGCACGGCGCCAAACACGCATACGACCATCATTGGCACCAAGGCAGAAGCGACTCTCATCGCTGAAGACGACACGTCTCCATTCGTCCCTCCATTCACGCCTGTCGCGACACCACTGGAGGCGGGCTGCACGATGTTGGGGCGTGAGCGGAAGACGGCCTAACGGTGTGCGGGACCGTAGCCCAGCTTCATGGAGACGGTTGCGAATGGTCCTCGCCGATACCCCAGGAGCAACAGTGTCCCTAATTTGCTGGGAAGTGGCGGTGCGGTCCCCTACGGCACTGCGTAGGATCCTACGGTCTTGGCGTGCATCCGTGCGTCGCTGCGGTCCGGTCCCAGGTCGACGGGCACGTGCACCTTCCGCCGACCACTGGCGACAACATCGATGTACTGTGGAGACCTCACGCCCCACGTGTTGAGCAATTCGGCGGTACGTCCACCCGGCCTCCCACATGCCCACTATACGCCCTCGCTCAAAGTCCGTCAACTGCACATACGGTTCACGTCCACGCTGTCGCGGCATGCTACCAGTGTTAAAGACTGCGATGGAGCTCCGTATGCCACGGCAAACTGGCTGACACTGACGGCGGCGGTGCACAAATGCTGCGCAGCTAGCGCCATTCGACGGCCAACACCGCGGTTCCTGGTGTGTCCGCTGTGCCGTGCGTGTGATCATTGCTTGTACAGCCCTCTCGCAGTGTCCGGAGCAAGTATGGTGGGTCTGACACACCGGTGTCAATGTGTTCTTTTTTCCATTTCCAGGAGTGTATATTCTGTCCCCTGAGCCACATGTTTGGTTTCTTGTCTCTCCTTGTTATTCTCTGTTTCACAGAGGAAGACCGCACTGCAGTTCCTTCTCTAAATCCTCGCACAAACGAAAAAATGGCTGACATCGAAATAAGTGTCCAAGCAATAGAAAAGCAACTGGAATCACTCAATAGAGGAAAGTCCACTGGACCTGACGGGATACCAATTCGATTCTACACAGAGTACGCGAAAGAACTTGCCCCCCTTCTAACAGCCGTGTACCGCAAGTCTCTAGAGGAACGGAGGGTTCCAAATGATTGGAGAAGAGCACAGATAGTCCCAGTCTTCAAGAAGGGTCGTCGAGCAGATGCGCAAAACTATAGACCTATATCTCTGACGTCGATCTCTTGTAGAATTTTAGAACATGTTTTTTGCTCGAGTATCATGTCATTTCTGGAAACCCAGAATCTACTATGTAGGAATCAACATGGATTCCGGAAACAGCGATCGTGTGAGACCCAACTCACTTTATTTGTTCATGAGACCCAGAAAATATTAGATACAGGCTCCCAGGTAGATGCTATTTTTCTTGACTTCCGGAAGGCGTTAGATACAGTTCCGCACTGTCGCCTGATAAACAAAGTAAGAGCCTACGGAATATCAGACCAGCTGTGTGGCTGGATTGAAGAGTTTTTAGCAAACAGAACACAGCATGTTGTTATCAATGGAGAGACGTCTACAGACGTTAAAGTAACCTCTGGCGTGCCACAGGGGAGTGTTATGGGACCATTGCTTTTCACAATATGTAAAAATGGCCTAGTAGATAGTGTCGGAAGTTCCATGCGGCTTTTCACGGATGATGCTGTAGTATACAGAGAAGTTGCAGCATTAGAAAATTGTAGCGAAATGCAGGAAGATCTGCAGCGGATAGGCACTTGGTGCAGGGAGTGGCAACTGACCATTAACATAGACAAATGTAATGTATTGCGAATACATAGAAAGAAGGATCCTTTACTGTATGATTATATGATAGCGGAACAAACACTGGTAGCAGTTACTTCTGTAAAATATCTGGGAGTATGCGTGCGGAACGATTAGAAGTGGAATGATCATATAAAAGTAATTGTTGGTAAGGCGGGTACCAGGTTGAGATTCATTGGGAGAGTGCTTAGAAAATGTAGTCCATCAACAAAGGAGGTGGCTTACAAAACACTCGTTCGACCTATACTTGAGTATTGCTCATCAGTGTGGGATCCGTACCAGATCGGTCTGACGGAGGAGATAGAGAAGATCCAAAGAAGAGCGGCGCGTTTCGTCACAGGGTTATTTGGCAACCGTGATAGCGTTACGGAGATGTTTAATAAACTCAAGTGGCAGACTCTGCAAGAGAGGCGCTCTGCATCGCGGTGTAGCTTGCTCGCCAGGTTTCGAGAGGGTGCGTTTCTGGATGAGGTATCGAATATATTGCTTCCCCCTACTTATACCTCCCGAGGAGATCATGAATGTAAAATTAGAGAGATTAGAGCGCGCACGGAGGCTTTCAGACAGTCGTTCTTCCCGCGAACCATACGCGACTGGAACAGGAAAGGGAGGTAATGACAGTGGCACGTAAAGTGCCCTCCGCCACACACCGTTGGGTGGCTTGCGGAGTATAAATGTAGATGTAGATGTAGATGTAGAACATGCATCTCGAAACTGATTCGTAATTATTATTATTTTAACTTATTGTTTATTCTGCTGAAAGACGAACGGAAATATGTGACGTTGCATCTCTGACAATAATAGAATTCTGACTGAGAACAAAACGAAACAGAAATTAATCACTCCTCCAAGTCACAAAGAAACCAACTGTCAAATATCTAACTGCGAGTTTTAAAATGTTCTCTAACACCTCCTAACAACTGTTCTGCAATGCTCCTGTACGCAATGGTCAACTTACCTCATCTTGCCGCTGCAACTGCGTGATCAGCAACATCTTAAAAATATGTCAAAAGAAATTCTGCAATCCATGAAGAGTGCAGTGCATGGTCATAATAATTGCAACAACTACTGCCATTCTTTTTTTAGTATAGAGAAACTGAATGATCGGGAGGGGTTTGGTCGACTAGCCTTAGGCGCGGGGTAGCCGCGCGGTCTGGGGCGTCTTGTCACAGTCCGCGCGGCTGCCCCCCGTCGGAGGTTCGAGTCCTCAAATGGTTCAAATGGCTCTGAGCACTATGGGACTTAACAGCTATGGTCATCAGTCCCCTAGAACTTACAACTACTTAAACCTAACTAACCTAAGGACAGCACACAACACCCAGCCATCACGAGGCAGAGAAAATCCCTGACCCCGCCGGGAATCGAACCCGGGAACCCGGGCGTGGGAAGCGAGAACGCTACCGCACGACCACGAGATGCGGGCGGTTCGAGTCCTCCCTCGGGCATGGGTGTGTGTGTGTGTGTGTGTGTCGTCGCTAGCGTAAGTTAATTTAAGCTATATTAAGTAGTGTGTAAGCTTAGGGACCGATGACCTCAGCAGTTTGGTCCCATAAAACCTTACCACAAATTTCCAAACTAGCCTTAAACGGAGTAAAGAAAATGAAAGAAACCAATAAAACTTTAAATACTATATTCGCAAAATAGATCATTTAAACACTGACAAACTTTACACTGACTTTACCACAATGTCCATACTCAACAGACACGTCTTCTCAATTAGTACCCAAGTCTCTTCCAGCGCTACTAGCACGATCACGGCAGGCTGCGACCTCTCATGTCGCGCAGCTTCTCTCGACAGCAGGCTGCGTCCGACCACTTCCGACACCTCACAACAACTGTTCGCTCGCTACTACTCGCGATAACAATATCTGAAATTCAGAGTTTGTATATGCACAGCACACCAGAATCATTGGTCACTTTGCAAAGAAGAATTTAAATTCAACATTCAATCTTTCTAGTGCAGTCGAGCAAAGTTCATATTTTGAATGGTTGTCGCATTAAAAGCCCATATGGGTCCGAAGACCGCCGAAGTTTTTCTTCAAGAGTGGAGAGTCATTTTTCGTGGTTGCTTGACGTACTGTACGATGCTATTAAATTGTCGGCAACTGGGAAAATAATGTGCGTAAAAATGGATAACAGCAGCTTACGTAGAGACAGGTGCTCTCTATGTAGGCAAATATTTCTGTACTACAATCAGAGCATAAAAACAATTTAAAAAGTATTTGCACATAGTTGAAGTGTACACTTCTCTAACGTTTAAGCTTTTAGATTAACAAAACAGCTGCTTGCTATTTCAGTAAGGAAAACCGTATCACTGCTGAAAGAAATTCATCTTTTGAGTGGTTGTCGTTACTGCTATAGGAGAAGAGTGGCTGCTTTGCTCCATCGTTTTCTGGACAAAACGCGAATAAAATAACTTTGTTGTTGACGGATTGCATTGCCGATGGGCAGTATTCCGAGCTACGCTTGAGAAGGCCCAGGTCAGGCAACACGGCTAGCACGTGGCCAAAGAGGGACTGCCTGGCGTCTGGCCGCTACCACTCGAGGCGTTGAAAAGTTGATCACAAACTTATTTTAATCGAAGCGAAACTCAGTTTTACGCGAATGAGAGAAGGTGGCATACTTATATATCTAAGGAAGCTTTCTGGCATTTGCCTGAGATGATTCGGGGAAACTGCATAAAAGATAAATCAAGCTTCCAGAACACGGTATGAACCCTGCACCACATTAATGGGTGCAAATATAAGAGTTCAATATGAGAGTGAAGGATGGTGGGGCTGTATAGCTAGAAGCAGATAACGCATCTCTGAAGGCGTCATATGCATCGCCACACTTCTTCAAGCGCAGCACCTAAAACTTTAGAAGGCTGGCAATAATTAGTTCGGATTAGTATTAACGCCAATTGTTTCCCCAGGTCTCCCACCAGCTTCCTCTGTATAAAGGAGAGACAGCAATCACAAATGAGATATATGTTGTGCAGTGCTGATATCAGCACTTCAGATATGACAGGGATAGCTTGATTTTTTTCCTGTGACAACCACAGATCCCCAGCCCCAGATCTCTGCTCCGAATCGAAGAAAGATCGATGATGTGGTCATTTGGCACTGAGTGCATGCGCGAGTTGTTTAAGGCGATTGGACTACCTCGTTTTGTTGACACATCATGTCAGAAGAACCAACAACTTTTTATGCCTGACACATAAAAACATGATGTTTTGTTTCATTTTTTCCTACTCATCTGCATTAAATGACATTTTTCTGCATTTAGAGCTAGCTGCCATTCGTCACGACCGCTCGAAATTTTGTCAAGTTATTGCATTATGTAAGATACTCCTCTCTTTTCCTTTTAATTCTGCTAGTACACATTTCTTAGAGACAATAAGGCACCTGGGTGCATATAGACACAATAGCTTTATGACAGAGTTGTAATGATGAATTCATTTGCTAATGGAAAAGCAGTTTTTGTACTACGTACATCGTGTGGTTTGCGAAACTGTTTGTCTGGTTCTTGCTTTCGAGACTACGCCGTGTAGTCCATGGCTGTAATGAAATCGCCAAGGAATATAAAGCTATTTAGGCATTTTATTGTTCTGTAACTGGTGTTTAAATGGGTTTTTTACCATTTTCATTTTTGACACTACTCCTGTTTTTTTTTTTAATTTGCAAACCAGTTTGTTGTCCTATCTCTTTCAGTAGATCAATTTGTTCTACTGTTGTTTCAAAATCTTCTGTCATTATACCACCATGTGGCCGAGCGGCTCTAGGCGCTTCAGTCCGGAACCACGCGCCTGCTACGGTCGCGGGTTCGAATCCTGCCTCGGGCATGGGTGTGTTTAATGTCCTTAGGTTACTTATGTTTAAGTAGTTCTAAGTCTAGGGGACTGATAAACTCAGATGTTAAGTCCAGTAGCGCTTAGAGCCATTTGAACCATCATTATATCATGCGCTAGTGGTAAATAGTCTGTTTCGACACTTTTCTTCTTACACATAGAATATATTCACAGTTGCGAATACCAACAACCATCAACTGCAGAAGGGAATGACAACAATGAAAATTTGTGGCGCACTGGAACTCGAACCCGGATTTCCCGCTTTACATCAGCGGTCGCTTTAACTGCTTCGGCAATCCGTGCACGACCCGCGGCTAGACCAAAATTTCCATTTGTCGTCGTTCGCGCGTGACAACCTGTACTCGTGCACACATTATGTAATTCCCGTACAGGAGAAGACATTGTAATTGGAAGTCACCGGCTGATATTGGCGGGTAAATGCGATATTGTAGTACCCGTGTTGTTCAGAAGAACGATGGAGGAACATTGAATCGACCTCCTTAACAGCACAGGCACAGGAGTAGCGTATCCCATTCTCCTTAGTGGTAATTCTTAAAAGTTTCAACAGGTTCCGAAATTTTGATTCCATGGACCGTTATGCTTATAATAATAATAATAATAATAATAATAATGACGATTGCAAATCTGATAGCGACTAGTCTGCTATATCTGGTGCCCGATATACAAAAAGGAAAAAAATATGACAAATTATCCATTCTCGTTAGTTTGTGAACAGGCATGGCAATGCTTTTGCACCTACTAAGATATTAACCAGGCAGGTATAGAGCGTAGTAAAGTGATCTGCTCGGTCGTTCACTCTACCGCCCGTCGCCAGATTCGCGCGTACGTTCTCGGCAAAACCACTTTTCGGATGGGCCGAATTCTTCCCCCGCGCAGTGAGCAGGGAAAGTGCCGGCCGAGCGCGTGGCGCCCGCGACCGGACTGTACCCGCAGCTAATTACCGCGCATACCAGCGTGTACCGGCGCGACGGGGCCGCGTCGCGAGGCCCGGAGCATTTGTTGCGAGCCGAGTGTAGGAATGCAGGTGTACGAGTATCTGGTGAGTATCGCGAGCTACGAGTGGCCGCATAAATAATTTATAGGCGCTCGCATCGCAGCGTTTAAATAAATTGAAGTCGAATTACGAAGGGCGTTCACGTCGACGAGTCCAATTAAGAGTGGTACAGTGGCGCGCAGCCGAGGCCGGAGACAAAGGGAGGACGCGCAATCAGGCTCGTACATTCAAGAGTGCAGCCCTGCTGCGCTGCCGTACATTTTTCGTCGTCACACACAATCTGGCCAGACATTTTTTAAGCCAGCGATTTCCTTAGTACTATGCTACGAATCTTTTTAATGTGTTTCTTAGCGCTGCACAGTTTTTCCGTCTCTTGACCTCGATAACAAGACAAAACACACTTTTTTATCCACCAGCTGCGACATAGTCGCGAATATGAACAGTGATCCAATACTGTCAAATGTTATTTATTCCAGTCGTTAATCGCAATATCAATTCTTTTGACGATGACCGGTTTCAGTCCGTAATGACCATCCTCAGATCTGCTCTACACCATGTCCTAATGTGATAAGGCCGTAATGGCATCATCAAAACATATAAATATACTCAACACAGCTTCGTCACATAGATCAAAAATAAGGTGTAGAGTAGGCCACATCGTGCACACAGTCATTTTTGCAACTGGCTACACTTTTCGATGCCCCACTTTTCATCAGTACTTTTCACTCTTAGACAGGTATAACTTTCAACAAAGTTTCGCTGCCTGTACCTACAGAATTACAAGTCTCCTTATATACAAGACGAATCCCCTAGAACTTCCAACGCAAATATTGCGGTAATGGAAAGTGCAGTTCATGTGCGGTTTTCACGGAACGGGTTGTTAGTCAGGGGTTCATATTGTTAGCCAATAAACAGATTGTAATAATACTTAGAAAGCGTATTTCTTGTGCAAACATACAGTTCTTTAAATGGAACAATGCCTATTAACGTTAACAGACTGAAAGTAGTGTAAATTAGAATGTCAGTGGTGTATATTGCAGGACTATAGTGAGAGTCACTTACGAGATACCGTATTTGGGAAAGATCCCACACCAACACTTGTGCAGTACCTATGATAGCACACATTAAACAACAACATAAGTGCATACACTAGTTATATCGATTCTGACCAGTAACGAGACAATTCACCACAACAGGTTGTGTTCAAAGTGACTACTGGCAGCGGCGATACACGCTTCCAGTCTGATATAGAACGACAGCTGCACCCGTGCTAGCGTTTCATCGGACATGTCCGAGCAAGCTGCAGTAATACGTCGTTGTATATCATCGAGTGTAGCTGGTATGTCCTAGATAGCGTCTTTCAGCTTTCCCCACAAAAAATAACTACAGGCGTCAAATCTGAGGAACAGGCTGGCCAAGCCACAGGTTCTCTGCGTCCAGTCCAGCTATCTGAAAGCAATTCGTGAAGACATGCTGTAGTACTGCGTGCACTATGGGCTGGACAGCCATCATTTTTGTACCACAGGTTCCTCCTAGTCTGCAGAGGAACGTCTTCCAGCATCCGTGGAAGATGGTCTGTTAGGAGGCTGCATACTCGTGCGTGTTCAGCGTTCCGTCTACGAAACTCGGGCCTACAGTGGCTGATGGTTCACTGTCCCACACAACACTGTTACACCTCTACGGATGCTGACCTTCCACCTGACGAAGCCAACGGGAACTGTCAACAGACCAATAGTGCTTGCTTCGCCGATTTACCTGGCAACGATGGATAAATGTGGCTTCATCACTAAACAAGATACATGATACATCTAGAGTATCCTGTCTTAATGGCCATTTACAGAAGTTAATACGATTCTCTTAATCATTTCAATGCAACTCTTGATGGAGATCCCTATGTCGGTGGAGAATGCGTAGGAGACTTGTAAGACTTCTGCCACTTCCTCGTGTGACTGTACGAGAGCTAACGTGCGGATCAACTGCAACAGCAGCAAGAACATTAATTTCCTCGTCTTCTGTCGTCGCTTGTTTTCTTCTCTTACGTTGTCTGGTTGTTAGACTACCACTTTCACGTAACTAGTTGAAGAGGTTGATAAATAACTGCCGAGGCGATTGACGTCTACTGGGATATCTTTCCACGTACATCGTACAAGAACATACTGCATTCTTCCTGCCTCCCCACACATCGTGAGCTTGTCAGCTATTTCTGTATTGGTAAATCGCATCGTCCACTCACAACCTACTGCTTGGACTGCCACGCACTAACTGACTAACAAGTCGCAATGCACTCAAGGAAAACACAAGCATACGGTAAGCAAACACAACAGCATCTTACCTAGAAACTACGCAGGTTGAATTGTACAGACAAGTGTCGGTGTGGAAACTTTTTAAAATACGATATCTCGTAAACGACTCGCACTAGAATCCTGCAACAGACACCATGACATTCTGATTTACCACACTTTTAGTTTGTTAGTGTCAATAGGCATTGTTCCATTTTAAAAATGTATCTTTGCACAAAAAATACACTTTTGAAGTATTATTACAAACTGTTGATTGGCTGACAATATGAGCCCCTGACTACCACTTCATACTGTGGAAACCTCACTTCTGTAGCACTTCCCATTTCCGCAAAATTTACGGTGCAAGTTTTAGGTGATTCACACTGTATACACGGTCTAATATAAAGTATTCTGACACCACTGCGTATTGCGGAATTGACACCAGACGGCACGAGAGCCGTCCTCCAGTGTAAAAGGAGGCGGAGAGTAGAGCGCCATTGTGTTGCCAACTGAGAAGCAGTGACAGAACAACGGGTGGGCCAGCAGAGCTCAGTGACTTCAAATGTGGGCTAGTCGCTGGATATCACCTGAGTAACAAATCCAGCACGGGCATTTCAACTTTTTGAAGCTGCCCAAATCGACTGTTGGTGATGTGACCGTGAAGCGGAAACATGAAGAACAACCAAGACGAGGCAGATGTCCTGTACTGGCGCACAGCGACCGTCAAGGGCTGCAGACGCTGGTTGTGAAAAATCGCATGGAAACGGAAGGAATCACTCATAAGTTGCAATGTGCTACCAGCAGCTTAGCTACAACAGTGACTGTGCGTAAGGAGTTAAAAAGAATGTGGTGCAACGGTCGAGCAGCATGTCACATTTTTGTACTCAGTGCTGACACTGAGTGCAGACGCTAGGTGTAATGTGAAGAGTGGCACCACTAGACAGTGGATGACTGAGTGACTTGGCGTGATAAATCGCGCCATACTCAGTAGCAATGTCTGGAGAGTGTCTGCTATTCGTATCAACATGACAACGTACCCTTTAATAAAGCAGCATCTTTGGGCAATGATTTGTGTACAATATCATTCCTGAAATGGCCTGGTCTGGCTAGAGTCCCAACCTGACCCCAACGGAACACCTTTGCGAAAAGTTCGAAAGCCGACTTCGTTCCAGTTCGCAGCATCCTACACGACTACCTTCTCTGGTTTCAGCTCTTGAGGATGAATGGATTATCAATCATAGACCTGCAGACGCCTCAGTAAAAATGTCCCCAGCGGAGTTTAAGCTATCATAAAGGCGAATGGTGGACACAACCAACATTCACTAATAGCTGTCCAGATACTTTCGATCGGCTAATTTATTCCGGAACCTCCCCTACAGTCCATAGCGAATGGTATGCTAGTGGAAGCCCTCATTCATTGACTGGGTACTGGAAAACACTTTGCGGCAAACGAGACTGGTTCAAAACCTTTGCTCAGCCCATACTTGAATACCGCTCAAGGTTACTGCGTGCATAGCCGAAGGGATTAACAGGGGGCGCACGGAAAGATGATGCGAAGGACGCTGGTTTGAAGGGAGAGAGAGTGTAGCAGGAAAGATACATCTCTCTAGTATCTGCTTAGAAAACTTCAAGTACAATCTCTGATTGCATAAATTAGTAACATTCTTCTAATCCCTATTTGTACCACAAAGATTGTGCAGGTAAAATTAGTCAATTTGCAACTCGCACAGATGTGTAAAAGTGGTAATTCTTCTCACAGTCAATACGCGGATAGAACGATAACAAATTTAAATATATTGAGCAATTAAACGTACCCTTCGCCACACATTTCACTGAGTATAGCTGCAGATGTTGATGTATCATGCTCAGCAATAAGCGCCAGTATCATAGCTAGAATGATTCAGTATTCGTTTCCGCTCCTTTTATACACAATGTAACTAAATTCTCTTTACAGTCTTCGAGTTCAGGTTCCGTACATCAAAACATGAAACAAATATCCAGAATAAGAGATGTGTTTCATGGAAGCGAAGATGAACAAACGCTCAAAGCTCTTACGACATGCATTTTAGAGCCTATGCTTACTGGACACATTTTTCTTATTTTGGCGTAAGGAACCGGTACTCAAAGTCTGTAAGGGGACTTTGCACTGAACTGACAAAAGTTATGGGATACCTCCTGATATCGTGTCGGACCTCCGTTTGCTCGAAGTAGTGCAGCAACTCAGCGCGGCGTGGCGTCGACAAGTCGTTCGAAGTTCCCTGCAGAAATATTGGGCCATGCTGCCTCTGGAGCCGTCCATAAATACGAAGGCGTTGCTGGTGTAGGATCTTGTGCACGAACTGAAATCTCGATTATGTCCCATAACTAATCGATGGGATTCATGTCGAGCTATCTGGATGGCCAAATCATTCGCTTGAATTGTCCGAGAAGATCTTCAAACCAATGGCGAGCAATTCTACCCTGATGACATAGCGCATTGTTCTTTGGCAACATGATGTTCACAAATGGCTGAAAATAGTTTTCAAGTGGCCAATATAACCATTTCCAGTGAGTTATCAGTTCATTTGAATCAGAGAACCCAGTCCGCTCCATGTAAACAAAGTCCACACGATTATGGTGTCTTGTTGACAACTTGGGTCCGTGGCTTCTTGGGGTTTGCGCCACACTAGGACGCTACCATCAGCTCTTTCCAACTGTAATCGGAACTCATATGACCAGGCAACGGTTTTCCCGTCGTCTAGAGTGCAACCGATATGATGACGAGCGGAAATCCGCCTACTTAAGCGACTTTCACAAAAGCCAGATGTTGTGCCCCAATGCCTGGGAGCGGGCACCTCAGAAACGGCGAAGCTTGTCGGCTGTGCGCGTGCTGTCGTGAGCACCTATGGAAAGTGGCTGAAGAATGCTGAAACCGCCATTAAGTGACAAGAAGTTGGACGCCCATACCTCATTACAGAACATAGGGATCGGAGCCTTGCTCGCTCTCTAAAGCAAGACAGGCGGCTATCTGTGGCAGATCTGGCGACAGAGTACAGTGCCGGCGCAGCCACAAGTGTTTTGAAACACACCGCTGAGCGCACCGTGTCGGACATGTTGTTCTGCAGCAGAGAACCCTACGTGTTCCCATGTTGACCCTAAAACATCGTCAGTTGTGATTACAGTGAGCACAGGGTCATCGCGATTGTACGGCGGACCAATGAAATCATGTCATCTGGTCGGATGAACCCCATTTATTGTTAAACCAATTCGATGGTCGTGACCAGATACTCCATCATTCAGGTGAACGGCTGCTCGAAACATGCAGCGTGCCACCGACGCAGCCCGATGGGAGAGATATTGTTATGGGGGAAATTCACCTGGGCTTCCATGGGACATCCGGTAGCAGTCGAAGGCACCATGGCCGCCACTACGGACTACGTGAACAGTGTTAGGGACCACCTGTAACTCCTTATACTTGATGTCTTCCTAAACAGCGATGACATCTTCCAGCACGATAACTGTCCGTGTCGCAAGGCCAGAACCGTGCTGCAGTGGTTTAAGGAGCATTATAGTGAACTCACGTTGATGTCTTGGCCATCAAATTCGACTTAACTGAATGCGATGAAACCCAACTGGGGCGCTGTTGGGCGCCAGCTCCGTGCTCACAAACCAACCGCCGTAAATTACGGGCAGTGTGTGGCCTGTGCTTAGGTATCTGGTGCCGCAAACCACTCGAAACCTATCAAGTACTTGTCGAATTCATGGCAAGCAGAATCACTGCTAAATTGCGTCCCAGAAGTAGACCAATACGTTTTTAAGTAGGTGGTCATGATGTTTTGGCTCATCAGTGTATGTATGTTGGATCTTGTCCCATGATTAATATCTTTATGTCTCCGTCAAATATTAGACTTTTGAATGATCGTTTCAAATGTTTGGAATTCAGTGTTTAAGTAGGCCAAGAAAAGCGAAACCTTTTGGGCCTGTACGTTTTATGTCAGTCCATTATGAGTTTTTATTTTTACAGTGCCATATGCCAGTATGGCCCTCTGCTTTCTATTACGAGGATAAGACTTCGTCAGTGCAAAACGAAATCAGTAGGCCCACGCAATCGAAGCCTTTGGTAAAGTCATAGAAAATACCATCATTTTCTTAATTCTTGGAAGGATTTGTGTTGTACGAATACGAATTCGATTTGTAATATGCATCTAAAAAACCGTATATTACCATCTAAGACAGGAGAAAAGAAAAATTCTTTGTTCATACCAAATAGTGATTACCCAAGATTTATCTTATCGAATTGTGGAAATGTTTGTGTTTCGGCCCTGTTGGCTATGATGCAATACGCTAATGCAGACTCCGTAACATTTCAGCTGAGATTGGAGAAAGTGAAAAGGAATGCGAAGTAATGTGCTGACGACAAGCAGCATAGTCTCTGGAAACGTAATGTTTACTAAGCACGCAACTGTGTTCGTCTTCCCGCCTGAGCGGCAGTACTGCCTGTTTAATATCGCGGCGATAGCGAAGGACTGCTCTCGTACCTGGGCTGGATACATCGCCGCTCCGTGTGTTGTTCTTCCTTTGTGGGGAGCTCAGATTGATGGCTCCACTACAGAGAAACAGCAAGCCACGCAAGAAGTAAAAATAAAGCCACTTGCGCGCAGTGCTGGCACAACTCTGTTTCAACATTAGCGACCCTGCAGCCACCACAGACAATGCAGTCTAAAAACAGCAACGTGTCGACTTCAGTAACTGCGCTAAGATGTTCATTTACTTTTAAGCACTCCATAAATAAGATAAGAAAGTCCTATTCTAATCTTCCTCCACATTTATTTCCGCACCATTTTCGTCTTTGTACCAGATAATAATTTATGTTAGGCTAAAGAATAATGTACTATATACACTACTGCCCATCAAAATTGCTACACCAAGAAGAAATGCAGATGATAAACGAGTGTTCTATTGGACAAATATATTATACCAGAACTGACATGTTATTACATTTTCACGCCATTTGGGTGCATAGATCCTGAGAAATCAGTACCCAGAACAACCACCTCTGACCGTAATAACGGCCTTAATACGCCTGGGCATTTAGTCAAACAGAGCTTGGATGGCGTGTACAGGTACAGCTGCCCATGCAGCTTCAACACGATACCACAGTTCATCAAGAGTAGTGACTGGCGTAATGTGACGAGCCAGTTGGTCGGCCACCATTGACCAGACGTTTTCAATTGGTGAGAGATCTGTAGAATGTGCTGGCCAGGGCAGCAGTTGAACATTTTCTGTATCCAGAAAGGCCCATAGATGACCTGCAACATGCGGTCGTGCATTATCCTGCTGAAATGTAGGGTTCCGCAGGGATCGAATGAAGGGTAGAACCACGGGTCGTAACACATCTGAAATGTAACGTCCACTGTTCAAAGTGTCGTCAGTGCGAACAGGAGGTGACCGAGACGTGTAACCAATGGTACCCCGTACCATCACGCCGGGTGATACGCCAGTATGGCGATGACGAATACACGCTTCCAATGTGCGTTCACCGCGATGTCGTCAAACACGGATGTGACCATCATGATGCTGTAAACAGAACCTGGATTCATCCAAAAAAATGACGTTTCGCCATTCATGCACCCAGGTTCGTCGTTGAGTACACCATCGCAGGCGCTCCTGTCTGTGATGCAGCGACAAGGTAAGGTGTCCGAGCTGATAGTCCATGCTGTTGCATACGTTGTCGAACTGTTCGTGCGGATGGTTGTTGTATTGCAAACGTCCCCATCTGTTGACTCAGGGATCGAGATGTGGCTGCACGATAAGATGCGGATAAGATGCCTGTCATCTCGACTGCTAGTGATACGAGGCCGTTGGGATCCAGCACGGCGTTCCGTATTACCCTCCAGAACCCACCGATTCCATATTCTGCTAACAGTCATTGGATCTCGACCAACGCGAGCAGCAATGTCGCGATACGATAAACCGCAATCGCGATAGGCTACAATCGGACCTTTATCAAAGTCTGAAACGTGATGGTACGCATTTCTCCTTCTTACACGAGGCATCACAACAACGTTTCACACACAACGCCGGTCAACTGCTGTTTGCGTATAAGAAATCGGTTGGAAACGTTCCTCATGTCAGCACGTTGTAGGTGTCGCCACTGGCGCCAACCTTGTGTGAATGCTCTGAAAAGCTACTCATTTGCATATCACAGCATCTTCTTCCTGTCCGTTAAATTTCGTGTCTGTAGCAAGTCATCTTCGTGGTGTAGCAATTTTAATGGCCCGTAGTGTAGTTTATTTCAGTGAATGCTCACACAAACTTTATAAGGAGAAGCATTGTGTTTACTGATGCTTTCAACCACTATCTTGGCAGATATGAAGGGAGGACTTGGTGATTCGTATGACTTCTCTATTGTAGTGATGCAGTGGTAACACACTGGAATCGTATTCGTGAGGACTGGGTAGTTTCCTTAAATCGTCTAAGAAAAAAATCAGGGTGCGTCCTTGTAAAAGGACAGGGCCGTCTAATGACATCGTCGTCGACGGAACATTAAACCCTAATTGTTTCTTATTCCTTTGAATCGGAATTCTGCTTGCTGACCTCTCTCAAGTATGAACTTCATAATCTAACGGTGGCCCGCAGCTTTCTGTCGCTACCAACTCCTGCAACAGTTGGTTCATACCTTCAACACTACTATTACATTGAATAAACTCCTCTCAGCATGACGTGATGTCAGGGCCGCTTCACACCTATGTGTATTAAATTAGTGAATAGTTTGAGGAAGCAGTGTTCTTGTCGCTGCAAGAACACACTTCAGCTGTAACCGACTAGTCTACGTGTTTCTCAGTTCTTTCACTAGTATAATATATCGCGCTAGAATAATATTTTCTGGCCTATCTTCGCTGGCATATCTTTTGCACGGGTACCCGAAACCACTCCTCGAAATCGATCCATCCAGCCACCCTGTGTCACTGACATTGCCGTATCCAGATTAACATGCAGACATCGTGAAGAAACGCGATAAAGTCCAGAGAAGAGAAGATCTGATAACTACTACGTATTTTCTTTGTATCTCGCTTGAATATCATTGTACTGTGTGATGTTTTCTTAACCTAAGTCACTTAAACAAGACATTGTAACCTAATCGGACGACAAAAAATTCAGAAAAAAACGAGGTTACTCGTTGCAACTGCGTACAAAAAAGCAATTGACATTCCCAGCAAGAAATGGGAACGCAATAGTGCAGTAATGTGAGTTTTTCACACAGGTACGCTGTTTTGTGTTGTTTTATAATATGAACCGCACCAGTTGAGCATAATTTTCATTCATAATGTTTGACGCCTGCACTGACATTACAGTATGTATATAGGGTTGCAATTATCAATGCGCTTTCAGATTGAAGCTTTCGGCGTTTCAGTCAGATAGATGAAGTGAATTTTCATCTTGTTATTTGTAACGTGCTTCTGCTGTTAATATGAGGTCTTTAGGAGAAGAACTTAGTAATCTCATAGGACAAAATGTTACAAAGGACTTCTTTTTAAAGTAAGGCCTGCTTTCTTTTATAATCCCATACTTAGAGCGAAGGCTGCAGCAAGCGCGGATGATATTCTTTCGAACAAGCAGGCGTTAGTTGCAGCTGTGTAGCTACCCTGTACTCAAACCCAAACAAACGCTGTCACAACGCAAGGTCGAGGCAACTGTTTCCGAGGACAGGTGTGGTGTTTTGCTGGTAGACTTTATGCCACGAGGAACGACGATCAGCACATAAGCCTACTGCACAATACTGACCAGAACAAAAGCTACGGCAGATTGGCTAAGGGAATTATGCCGCTTTGCAACAACGCAAGGCCTCACATTGCAGTCCAGACTCGGGAACTGAAAGACTATTTCTTGTGGGAACTTTTGGTTTACCCACTGTATAGTCCTGACCTTGCTCCGAGCGATTTCAACTTTTTTTTTCGTGGGTGAAACATGTTGGCGGGAAGGGCTTCAACGACGATGAAGAAGTGCCAGCGTCCGTGAACCCTTGGCTCCCAGAGCAGGCGACAAACTTCTTTGAAGAGAGATTTCAGAACTTGGTTTTAAGGTGACAAGTGCCTAAATAAAAAAGGCAACTATGTAGGAAACTAAAGAAACCTATTGTAATGCCTGAAAACAAATATGGTTTGAAAATAACATGTTTTCATATTTTCATAAAAAAAGGCCCTTACGTAAGGAAGCATCCCTCGTAGTCCCCCCCTTAAAAGAGCACAGTACTGGTTTTGGAATGCTGTAAATGGCATGGAACTGATACCTGGCTGTCACGTGACACTCCAACGCTGACGTAAGCCAAGGCAGTGAAATGGTGTGTGCGTGCCAGTCGGTTGCATAGAATCAACGTAGGATGTTGGTCGACATGGAGAGCTGACGGAATGGCGGATCTTATCCATGCCCAGATTGCACATGATTTTGCCCGATCTGTTGGTGTATCAACACGGACTGTGCAACGTGCCTACGACGTATGTTGTACCGCTCGCAGTCGTTAAGACAGCATAAGAGTGACTAGCCGACAGGGCCCGGAGGCAAGTGCAACTCCTTGTCAGTGACAATCGGATCAAGCGCAACAGAAACTGTTGTTTTCAATGAATGAAGATCCATCTCGATTCCCGAGCGAACATAGCGGAGAGAGCTACATTCAATGGTCATTTGGAGTCGGGCACCTGGAAAAAGGCCATTGTTCACAGCGGTACGTTAAGCTCTACATCTACAACGGGCCAAACAACAGTGGGACTGGACAGCAGCTGCGTGGTTCGACGATTCCAAGTTTTACCTCTTTCCTAATGATGCAAGGGGTCGAGTGCACCGACTGCAGAATGATGCATATAATGCGTGTAGAGTGTAGTTCAGAGCAGAAGTAGTTCTGTGATGTTTTGGGAGTGTTTTTCGTTGGGCCCACTCATTCAGATTTCCGTGAAAATGAACCAGGATGTTCATTTCATCATTCTCAGTGACTAACTGTTGCGTTTTCTTCTAGACCCTTAAGATAAATATGCAGTGGACCTTCCCATCCTACAAGATGACAACAGCTGTGTTCATGGGACTGCACGTACGCGTTCCTTATTTGATAAACAATCAGGTACCCCATCTCACATCGACTTCCCCGCTAAATCACATAGAAAATGTGTGGGATTCTTTAGAACAGAGAGTGAAACGTAGTAACATCTTTGCAATTTGGTAGCCTAGCGGGATCTATCATCAATGAATGTCTTCATTTTGACACAACAAATATGAAGAAACTTTCTCAGCAAAGTGATGGCATAATCAGTTGTATAAGTGGAGCTACACGGATTTAACGTGATGCCTCAGGAACATTCACTGTGTATCATTAATATATCACCTACGCCTGAGGTACAGGCAGCACTGATCGACATTTTGCACATTTTAAAGGTGCTATTTCAATATCAGAGAGTCTAAGCATCTCTGATGCAAGTTTACAAGGGGAACAGCAGTGGGCCGAGGCGTGAATTACAATTTGTATCAATGAGGGAGAGGCCAGCCGGTGTGCCCGTGGGGTTCTAGGCACTTCCGTCTGGATCCCCGTGACCGCTACGGTCGCAGGTTCGAATCCTGCCTCGGGCATGGATGTGTGTGATGTTCTTAGGTTAGTTAGGTTTAAGTAGTTCTAAGTTCTAGGGGACTGATGACAACAGATGTTAAGTCCCATAGTGCTCAGAGCCATTTGAACCAATGAGGGAGACGTACTAGGATAGTCCGTGCAACTGTAGAAACTGGAGTGCCTGTGTGATGCAACGGGTAGTGTGTCTGCTCAGTACGCAGGAAACCTGTGTTCGAACCCTGGCACTGATAAAAAATTTTTAATGCAGTGCTTCAGTTTACGTCGTTATCGTAAAGATGAGACTCGATACACCTCAGCAACTGCATAATTATGATTAACAAATTTCCTTTGTTCAGTGTACATAAATATTACAGAATTGGTGAAAAACTATCTCCTTCACTTGTAAGGTGAAGCGGATATTGGCCTTTGTTTGGAAGGGCCTGTCCTTCTATCTGACCTATGACTTAAGGCCTAGTTGTTTGTTTTGCTTCCGTCTTTTTTTTCCTAGTGGCTGTTTGTGGTATCTTTCGGCCGTTACATAGACATACCTTCAGATCCATGAAAGGTAAAACATCTGGCGAGTAAACATGTCGGTTTACAACGAAGTATTGAGTACTGCGGAATAAGGGAGTAATTAAGGCCTTCGCTACCACTTCGCCAACTCACAGCCAAACTATCGCTATTCAGCATAACGTAGACATCGGGTACGCCACAGATCAGTATGCCACCACAAAAGGCATTCCAAAAACATGGTACAGGCGGAAAACAAATGTTGTCAAGTGTTCTACTTTCTTTCTGTTTGCGCACGTTTGACGGCACACGCCACAGCATCATTACGCCACGCCTCAAAAGCGGCCGACACGTACCCGAACGTGGGGCAGGAACGTCGGACGCCGAGGCGGTGAGCAGCGTTTCCCCAGCAGAGCGTGAACGCGCTCGCGGCGCTCGCCACCTGTGCCGGCAGAAGCGGCCAGCTGCTCCGCGGTACGGTTGTCTCCTTCTCCAGCAGCGGGCGTCCGCTATTCATAGCGACAAACTGCGACCGCTGGACGGAAATAGGCGCGCCTTAGTCAGTGCGTATTACCAGTGTATCTGCATTTCTGACGCTCGCGGCGCGGGCATTAATCTGCGAAGAACTGGAGGCGGTGGCGGCGGGGGCGGCGGCGGCGGCTGGCCCGTGCGTAGTTTGGCTGACACGCCGACACGGAAATACATGCGCGCCCCTCTACCGCTGCGCATCGCGGAGCAGCAGCCTTTATCAGCTGCTCATGAAGACCCTTCCAGTAATAATCACGTGTTACCTGGTGTACATTCCTTTCTTTTTTATTTTGCGTAAGTGGATAGTAAAAGTGAACTCGTTCGACCGGTTATTAAGCACTACTCGTCAGTCTGAGAACTTCACCAGATAGCACAGTAGACGAGATACGGAAGACGGAAAGAAGAGCGGCGCATTTCGTCACGGGTTAGTTGGGAAGTGCAAGAGCATTAGCGAGATGCTCATTAAACGTCACTTACTGGTCCTACACGAGAGGCCTTGTGCCTCGCGGAGATATTTACTGTTGAAATTTCGAGAGCATACCTTCCAAGAAGGGTCAATCACAGTACTACTTGAACAATAAAAAGTAGCATTCGAGATCGCAGATTTAGCTTATGCCTGATGTTGGTCATTACAGCCATCTTCAGACCAAGGCTCTGAAATGTATAATGTCACAATGACTCATATATGTACATATTCACAGCAGCGTTAAATTTTTTATGTTAAAATTTAAGGTTGCTATGAGTTTTTTTGGTATATTACCCAATGTAATTCATACTATTATTACTGTGGTCTTGAATCCGAAGACTAGTTTGCTACATCGGTCCATGATACTCTGTCCTGTGCAAACCTCTCCATCTCCGAACAACTACTGTAACATACATACTTCTCAATCCGCTTACTGTATTCATCACTTGCTCTCCCTCTACGATTCAACCCCCCCTCCTCCCCCAATCCGCCCTCCACCATACTCCCCTCCAGCACTAAACTGGTGATCCCTTGATGTCCCAGAATGCGTTCTGTCAACGTATCCTTCCTTCTAGTTAGACTGTGCTACAATTTCTTTTCCCCTCAGTTCTATTCAGTACCTCCTCATTAGTTACGTGATCTACCCACTAATCTTCAGCATTCTTCTGTATCATCACATTTCAAAAGCTTCTACTCTCATCTAGTCTAAACTGTTTATCGTCCATGTTTCACTTCCATACATGGTTACGCAGAAATACTTTCACAAAAGTCTTCCTGACATTTAAATCTATGATATTATGAATGCGAAAGCAGCGCTGTCCGTTGCGCTATCACGACTAAGCCGCTGAACCGATTCTGATTAAATTTGTTATGAAGATAGTTTAAACGCTGAGGAAGAATACAGGTTATTGTAGAAAGAGTGCAGTACAAGATAATTGTTGATTTGAAGAATATAACGCGAAATATGCAATGATAATCACTCTTCGAAAAATCTATGTACTCTCTAATTTTCGAACTTTAAAATGCTTTTATTGTTTGATATGTTCTGCATAATACGATTCGCTGTAATGAATACAATCCGTACACAATCTTCAACATGGTCAATCCATTCTGCCACACTAATGTCGGTTACAAGCCAGTCGGCTTTTAGTCGCTGAGCGTCACGCACCTCTTATAGCTTCTGAGATGCTTGAAGACTTACAACGATGGCGCCATTTAAACGCTGCACGACGGACAGACGTCGAGCCTTTACATGTAGAACGTGGGAGGCTTTTAGTGAGGCTGCATCTGATATGCGAGCGCAGCTGTGGGTAACACAGGCAGACACGAGAAGAGAGCTGACGTACTTGCACGCACAAATATTATAAAATTTTCGCTGCACCGAACGACAAATTATTTATTTTCTTTCTGTGTCAGTTTAACGCTGTTTAACGGTTTTAGAAAGTCCCCGCTTTATGTTAGTACCAACTCGATCGTTATCATTCATTATAACAAAATTGCTGATATGCGTCAACTCCTCGTAGTTGTGTTCTTAGCGTTGCTGATCCTTGATAGGTAACTTTTTTTTGAAAATTATCAGAAGTGAGATGATATACGCTAGTTGCAAAAAAGTAACGTCCAAATTATTCAGTTCAGATGGGTAGTGTAAAACAGACACTTAACTTCTTCTTTTTAGATGTTCTGGTGATCCTTACAAGAACAGGACCGGTAGCACTACCATCAGCGTATAATGTGATTTGAAATAACAGGTACACCTTTACACCTTTCTAAGTCACTTTATTACTCAGAGCGACACAGTTGGTCCGCCGCAAATAACTGCTCAACACTGAACCTCCAAGTGTATATCCTTATATACACTTTCAAACAAGCACGCCATTTTTGTTTTTACATGGCTCAGTAATTAGGACTATCTATTTCATCAAGTCAGTTTCTTTCACAGATTTAAATTAGCCAGAAAACAATGATAACATTTGAATTTACATCAGTTACCCGGAATAAATAATTAAAGTTTCATTAATTGTAAAGTAGCAGAATTAAGTTCAGTACTCCTATCATGTTTTCGACAATCATTTTAACAGAGGTTCAGGCAACATTCAAAATAATTTTGTATTTTACACAGTGTCTTTTGACGATTTGTTGGATCTCGTTATTTCATTAAGCTCATCTGATTCCTTCCAACATCTGTAATCTTTCATACATATATTGCTGATAAAGATGTAAAACAGCAGTTCTTATATTATTCTGAACACTGATTTATGTATACTGGCCGATAAGCAAAAATGGGCAACTTGTTATAATACATTTCCATTGTACAGAATGTTGATTAAAACAGAATACGACAGTTTCACATGTGCCTGGCAACTGACCGAGTTTCGTGGGCTCAAAATGGTTCAAATGGCTCTGAGCACTATGGGACTCAACTGCTGAGGTCATTAGTCCCCTAGAACTTAGAACTAGTTAAACCTAACTAACCTAAGGACATCACACACATCCATGCCCGAGGCAGGATTCGAACCTGCGACCGTAGCGGTCTCGCGGTTCCAGACTGCAGCGCCAGAACCGCGCGGCCACTTCGGCCGGCGAGTTTCGTGGGTTTCATATGTTAGTACTTCATAATCATTTATATATTACATTATCCACTAGGTGAAGATTACTACTTTGTTTACGTTTCTGATTATGACTATCTACTTTGGAGGGGCTGCATATGATATAATTAGTGTATTAAGGTCATATACAAAATACATCCATTACATACTTATAACAGTATTGGAATCTGACCGGCGGTTAGTCTTCAATGAATTAAGAGTTATGGTAACTGTCTACTCAGTTTGCTTTTCATTCTGGCCTGTTGTGTTTCTTCCTCGATCAAGGGTTTCCGGATTCGATTCCTGGCCGGGACTGGGTGTGTGTGTACATGTGTGTTGTCATCATTATTTTATCATCATCGATGTGTAAATCGTCACAGTGGAGTCAAATAAAAGAACTTGCACCAAGCGGCCGAACATCGCGAACAGTGACACCCGACCAATAAACCAATACGCACGTTTCATTTCATTTCATTTTACTGACATGCCAGCGCAGCCGTGGGTGATAGCTAGTACTATATATTTCAGAGCATGGTCTGAAAATGGTTTTAATGGTTGAAACCGGTTAATAACATCACATATTAAATAAATTTAGGATACCCACTGCTAGTTTTTATTATTATTATTTTAAGCACCAATACTCAGTTGCTTCATAATGTCAAAAATTCTTCCGTATTACATCCTCATCAGGCATTTTAGCTGTTATTGTTTTGAAGGTACGTCTATCAAACGGCCGAAATAAACCGAAAGCGGTCTCTGCAAAAAGAAGACAACATTAAAACAAACAACTACACACTTTAACCCACAGTCGGTATGACATACGACAAAAAGAGAAATGTAAGAGCTCATACGCGCCACTTGCCAATGGAAGATGATAGTGATACCAGATGTACCCTCCACCAAATGCTGTAAGGGGCACTGCGAGATATAAATGTAGATGCAGTTCGTTGTTATTGCTCTTGCTGAAGATATATCAAGTTGCTACAAATGTACAGGTTTTAACAGTAACTTAAAAACTATCTAACCAAAGTAAAAGAAAATAGCTGCACAAATGCTGCCAGTTTCCATCATGTAACTTTTACTACACAAAACAACTGCACGTACATGTAGGCCGTACTTACGCCGCCATTAACTCCTGCCAGGCGGACTTTATCTCGGGTAGATAACATAGTCTGCATGCTGGTGCTAGGCATACTTTGGTCCTCTCCTTACTTACCTTTTTCTTCTTTGTCCCTGTAGATAGAGGCGCTATTTGGAAGTCACCTCTCCTTTTTTCATCTATTTCTTCTTTGTCCCTGTAGATAGAGGCGCTATTTGAAAGTCACAACAAGGATAGGTAGCTTGTCTCTGTGCAGCTAATCTCATAGACTTGTGGAATTAGAAGACTGGGACCACATTTCAAAAATTCATTCGGAGTAACACACTGAAATACAGGAATGGGTTCTGCAGCTTGTACTGCTGTACACACTATCAATAAAATCCTTGAGACAATTTCCCTGGCGACACGGCGTGAATCTGACCTGGATGCCGACTGTTCTGAAACAGCAGGCGAGCTCAGGCCAAGTAAGTTCATCCTCGGACACTTTCTGCAGTTTTCGGGTAACTCCAAACAACAATTCGAATGTCGTTTCATAGTTCAGGAAGATCAGCGTTTTAGTGCGCCGTCTCCGTTCTGGTTCCCGCTTGAAATTACTTCATTTCATACACGATTCAACGCTACTCCTTATAGAGTTCGTTAAAAAGTGAGTGTATGTGATTTGAAAAGTGGATATGCTGTTTATTGATGATTACGCAGAGCGACGGTATTGTGGAAAATGGACTTGTAGGTAGTAAGGCAAAGCTAAGTGAGTTTGTCAAATCACATTGGGCAGTAATTGAGAAACCGCGAGCAGATAATGGACAAAACCTAACCAAAAATTGCATCTAAGTGAAAAGTTAAATTACGTGAGACAATCCATGAAATACGAGTACACTGACCATTGCCCACGGTGAGGTTCAATAGCGCCCGATGTGTTCAGGTACTTAACGCGGTGAGAGACGCATATAGGCGAATGAGAGACAGCCGAGGAATTATTCTAGCATCGATAAATGCCACAAATGAGAAAATTTTCTGACAAAAGCGACTCTGACAAAGGAAATAATCTTACGGCCCGCTACGTGGGAACGGATGTCCCAGAAACAGTGATAGGTGTCGGATGTCTACGCCTCATCACATAATGTGCAAGTCGGAACCTTGCCCACTCGGTAAAGGACGACAGGCCGTGATCTGTGGCAGATCCGACGATGTAGTACAGTAATGGTGGAGGCACTAGTTTCTCGAGCACACCGTTCAGTGCACATTGTTGAACATGGGTCTCCACAGCAGAGGAGACGTTTCCTACATGTTCCCTTGTTGAACACGACATCGTTAATTGTTACTGCAGTGGACAGAGCTTCATGGAGACTGGACCGCGGATCAATGGAAACGTGTCATATGGTGGGATAAATCACGTTCCTTGTTACACTAGGTCAATGTTCGTGTCCGTTGATGTCGTCATCCAAACGAATAGCTATTCGATCATGCACCGTGCCACGGAACGAGGCCGTAGGGGCAGTATTATATTACGGACAACATTCACCTGAGTTTCCGTGGGACCTTAGGTAGTAATCGGAGGTACCATGACAGCCGTATACTATTTTAACATTGTTGTCGATCATGCTTGGCCTCTTACGCGACTGTAGTGGCATCTTCCAGCAGGATAATTGTCCGTATCACAAGGCCAGAATCGCGGTACGGTTTCTTGAGCAGCACGATAGTGAACTCACGTTGGCGACTTGACCAACAGATTCTCCTGATTTGAAACCGATGGAACACATCTGGGACGCTATCGAGCGCCATCTCCGCTACCACAAACCACCGAGCCCTAATTTACGGGAACTGTGTAAACTGTGCGTGGACTTCTGATGCCACGTATCTCCAGAAAACTACCAAGCAAGGACTTACAGAATCCGTGTCACGCAGAATCGCTGCTTTATTGCTTTCCAAAGGTGAATCAATGCATTATTAAGCTGATAGGTGTCGTGTATAATTTTGGATCTTAGTATTTGATAACTGAAACGACTGTGAGCGAGCAGCGATGTTGTAAGCTGTATCGCAGAAGTTAAGCTAACATCGCTGATGTGCGCGAGGGCGCAGTGAAAGTAGTCAGTGTTAAGCTTTGGTAGCGTGAGGCGGTGTTAGAGTTAGGCTGGTAATGTTAAGCAGTGTTAGAGTGACGGAGCTAAGGCAATATTATGATTCAAATTTAATGTCTCAATTTATCATTTTGTTCAATCAACATGACTATGAAACTGATATGTGAATGAAGAAATCGGTGAATACAATAATGATGTTACTTTTTTTTTACTATTGCTGCGCCATCGAACTAACTTGGTTATTGTGCTGAATGTTGTTGGATTTGAGAGATAGGAAAGTGCATTGTTTGGATGTTGAGAAGGTCATTAAATTTAAAATCTGCCTTGAGCACTTTTTCTCAATATATATGTATATAAAAACGTAGTGTCGTCATTTTTGCGCAATTTCATTTTCTTACCAACCTTTCCCTTACAATTCTTTTTAATGGATCATCCAAGCAAGTGTGTTCGATAAACTGTTCGATTTGCAATTAACAGAGAACTCACTGCACCTCTCGAGTGTCTCTGTGCAGATACAGTAATTTGCAGCAAGACAGAGCAGCACTGCAACGCATTATCCAGATTTGCGCAGAATGGAGGTAAGGAGAAAAGATTAGAATTTTTTAAATTTTATTTATTCAATCAGGGCCAACTTATGTTACTCAGACACAGTTACTGTAATCAAATTTTGCACAGCCAATTACTCTAGGTTTCATGTCCAAGTTAATTATTCATGCACTTTATACTGTTCAAAATTCTTGTAGTCAGATTACTAACTTTTACAGTATGACACTCTTCCCTTTTCATTACGACAATTAATTAATATTATATTGCACCTTTGCTTTCACAATTCGACTGTTCATTTATTATCGCAGGTCAGGCTTACAATCAGAGACATGGAGTACTTCACTCCATATTTTTATTTATTTAGAAAAACTTTCAAAGCCTGTATTCCTTATGTCTTGGCCCATCAGAGCATACGTTAAAGCAGGATTACTAGGCGCCAACGAAAAGCAGCTGAATATCACGGAAAACAGTTTACATCACGACCTTTAACTTATGAAATGGGGCACTTTCTAGAAAACAGTCAGCTTGCAATACGACACACAGAAAGATGAAGCATACATGTTAGTAATATGGCAATTGAACTGTCTCGAAACCAGTCTAAAGAGATGGCCGAAGGGCAAAAAAAAATGTAATGTTTTCCTGAGCTAATTAGTGCAATCATTTGTAGCTACGCTAATTGGGTAATGTAAAAAGTACTGCCGGTTAGCTTCGTGCAAATTACTGACTTTTCTGGTCTCCACTCAGAGACAAAATCTGTAGGAGATGTGGAAACATCCTGGGCAATCGAAAGAGCAAAAATGCAAGGGGTGTCGCAGCTTCTCGTTAAAGCACCTCCCTGCATCACTGTTGACAAAACCTTGACAGATGCCTCGTACCACTCCAGTAACACGCGGTTTCTAGCGAATGAAGGTGCTGTTCCAGTATGCGCTAGTCACTGTTATTTATTCCTGTTATTACCCACAATACTCCACCAAACTACTAGTGACAAGGAATGGCCTGTGTGTGTGTTTTTTTTTCTCTGAGTGAGTCATTGATAAGAAACAAATTTTGTGCAGTAAATGTTAAAGAATAACTGCAAGTTTGCGAGTGCGCAGGATTCTGATCAACTTTACGAAGACCCACAATGTCCTCAGTCTATTCAAAAGTGTTGCATTTGTCGACGCACTTCCTCGACGGATTGTGAACGTCAATTTTCATTCTTCCCACAGGGAAGGTGAGGTGCACGAAACAGGACCTATACATCAATGTTAGTCATTTATATTATGACCTGCTGAGAGATGAGAGGAATAGCACAAATGACTTTTCTCTAATGTATGTTTGACATTGAGGATGAACCACAGGACCACGTGATGATTAACAGAAATGGAGTAAGACTTGTAAAAATCTGTCAGAGCTTTGGTGTTCAGATAATGTCACCGTTTTACAAACTTTCAAAAGAAATGGTAGTCAGCAGATTAGAAGAGTGAATAGAAAGAGGCATGTTAGAATATCTCGACAACATAAAGGTAGCTACGAAGGTAAGGGTGCCGGAAAGAGTCGTTGGTGACTAGGATCTCTTCGCACTTTTCTCTTCGAGATAACGACGCAGTTTCTTCTTATGAGGAACGCTCAGTAGACCAATAACGTGTTTTGTGAATGACCTATTTTTCTATGTTCAAGCTGAGGAATTAACGGTAGATGGACTCGATAGAAAACACAAAAAGTTCTAGAATATGCATTCCGTTTTGTTATCAGCTTCATTGAACCCATGCTATAACCCATAATGTCAAAAACATTTAAAAGGTAAAATAAAAATTGCGGTATTGCAGGGGAAATTATTTGTCGAAGTTGGAACAAGTTTCTGGCCATTGAACATAAGCAGATACGAGGGTTCGAACTCAAATAGTGGCAACTACTTATTCACAACCGATACAAAAGAGTTACACGTTTCCGCCTGTTACTGTCGTTCAAAGTAGGCACCAGCGTTGTGTAGAACCCGTTGCCAGCGATACGTGGAAGCGCAGTATGCCGTTAGCAGAGCCTGTTCTGTTGGTGCGAATGGAGCGGTCTATTGCCTGTCGAATCTCTGGAACAGTTCTGAAGCGAATGCCACGAAATGGATCCTTCATCTTCGGGATTAAATCAAAGTCACAAGGACTTAAGTCGGGGGAGTATGGTGGATGGCACAGTACTTCCCAGTCCCATCGACCGAATAGAGTAGCCACAGCCTGCACTGTATGCGCCCGAGCATTGTCGTGCAAAATGATGGGTGGGTTGCGCAGAAAGTGTCGCCGCTTCTTTCGCAAAGCTGGTCGCAGGTGATGCTCCAAAAACGAATAGTAATACTGCGCATTGACGGTCTGCCGTGGAGGAAATTAATGTGTTAGGATAACACCATCACAGTCGTACCCGAGAATCACCATAACTTTAGACCGCTCCATTCGCACCATCAACAGAACAGGCTCTGCTAACGGTATGCTACACCTTCCATATCGCTGGCAACGGGCTCTACACAACGCTGGTGACTACTTTGAACGACAGTAACAGGTGCAAACATGTAACTCTTTTGTATCGGTTGTGAATAAATAGTTGCCACTATTTAAGTTTCAACCCTCGTAAGTCCACAATTTACGGTAATATGAAAGCATTTAAGTTCTTTGTGATAAAACACTTCTCCAAAGCCCACGCTGACAGTAATCGGAACTGATTTATAATTCTTCCAACTAACAAATAACCGAAGTGGCCTACTGGTTAAGACACTGAATATAAGATAATTTTTTATTGTTCATCTTGATTTATTTACCTTTTTAAAGTCGTATTTGTCAGAAGAATGTTATGCTACGTCATAGGTATTTTTATCCTGAGACGTAGTACGTAAATTTTGCTGATAAGCCGGACGGGTTGCTCTTGCAACCGATACAACCAGATCTGAGGATAGTTCGTGCTGAACTGAAACCCTTCACTTTCAAAAAAGTAAATCAATCAAGACGGACAGTAAAAAACATTGTATTACAATCAGTAATTGCGGATTTTTTTCCATCGATATTACATCAATTTCGCAAAGCCTCTTTAATCATCCCCTGGAGCGGCAAGTTCACATCCCGCCGGCCGTTGGTGGCCGAGCGGTTCTAGGCGCTTCAGCTTGGAACCGCGCGACCGCTACGGTCGCAGGTTCGAATCCTGCCTCGGGCATGGATGTGTGTCATGTGCTTAGGTTAGTTAGGTTTAAGTAGTTCTAAGTTCGAGGGGACTGATGACCTGAGGTGTTAAGTCCCATAGTGCTCATAGCCATTTCAAAAGTTCACATCCCCTTAAGGCCATCTTAATTTTTGGATCTCCGTGGCTTTCCGAATCGTTACAGTTGAATGACAGGGCGGTTCTTTCAACAAATTATAGTGGAATGCAGGCGAACCTGCATATGGTCGACTATTGATACAGGGAATAGCAATCGAAAAATTTAATGCACTCTCCATAAGCAGGAAAAACGCTTCGTTATTATTTGAAGAGATTATTGCCGAACAATCACTATAAAAATTCATATCCATTAAACATCTGATAGTATGCACAGGGCTTGATATACAAGTAGAAAGGCCCAAAAAAAAAAAAAAAAACTAATCGTAGAGATGGCAGTTCAGACAAATTCAATAGAAGAATCATCAGGAAGTTTTGTACAGCTACGAGGGAAGTAGCTTACTAAAACCTTGTTTGATCGAAATTTGAGCGCTGGTGCTCTATTTGGGACCATTACCAGGTAGGACTGATCTAGGAAACGGAGAAAATCCAAAGAAGAGCATGGCGTTTCGTCTTCGAATAATTTAGTAAGCGCGAAAGCGTTACGGAGATGCTCATCCACCTCCAGTGGCAGACGCTACAAGAGAGGCACTGTGCATCGCGGTACATTCATAGAGGAGTCAGCTGATACGTATCTCGCGAAAAGACTGTCACAACAATGGTCCTTCCCCGGCATCATTCGCGACTGGAACAGGAGAAGAGGGCAAGCGACAGAGGTCTTGCGAAATAGTAGATGATATTTAAACCATCCTTGTCCATTTGTATCGGTATCCCATCTTTGGTGATTTCAGTGGGTATGGAAATAACCATAATTCCTGCCATTGATGTTCATCCAGACGTTGCAATAGCTTACAGCGTGGTGGAGCGTCCAACAAATAATCGTTTATGCGATGAGCTGGCATTTTTTATGGTTCCATAGTCTGGTATGCTTTTCAAACGCGTGACTGAGCATATGCCCATATCTCATGCTTCCCCCTCAGAAAGAAATCAAATAAATTTTTAAGAGTTTGGCGAATAGCAACGCTGCTAAGAAAGAATGAATTCTGACAAAGATTTTAGATGCTGTATTTCAGTGCCTGTGTTGTTAAGAAGAACGATGCAATGTTCCTTCGGGCATGCATGCATGTTTGGAGGAACAGGCGCTGTGGGAACTATAGCCGTTAGGAAATACATGAACTGTGCACGGGAACAGGCACTGCAGTATCACATTTATCCACCGATACCAGCAGCGACTTTCAGTTAATACATGAAATGTATTCGCAGTTGCGAATATGGAGGACAATCAGCTGCATAACGGAATAACGACAATGCATGTCCGAAAGAGCTTTGGATCGTACTTCTGAACAGTGCAGGCACTGCAATATCGTATTTCGATTAATATGTCCTCCGATGTATGGGAATTACATAATGTGTACAGAGGAACGACGACGTATGGAAGTATGGGTCTGCCCATGAGCCGTGCACGGTAGCCAAAGCGGTTAAGACGATCGCTCGCGTAAAGCAGGAAATCCGGGTTCGAGTCCCAGTCCCATACAAATTTTCATTGTCGTCATGCCCTTCTATAGCTGATGGTGTTCGTATTCGCAACTGCGAAAAGATGTCATGTACAAAATTTTGGACTTATTCGTAAATTTGCAGTTACGATTATAAAAACAACAATACGTGTCGCTTCTCCTTTCGGTGTTTGTGGTGACGTCCACATAGAAAGTTTAGACAGCCTTGCAATGCATCGACTGGTACAGCTGCCATCTGCAGACGTGTTAATATTGACACGCTCACCTGTTCTTTGCAAAGGCTGCTGGCCGCCCGGCGTGTGGCGGCGTGACGTCAGTCCGGGGCTAGTGGCGAGTGTCGATTGTCTAGTTAGGGCACGGCCCCGGGGAACAGCCGTGATTGGTGACGCCGTTAAACTGTCCGCAACGCGACGCCCCAACTCCCGCTCTTCCTCCCTTCACCCCAGGGTCTCACAATTTGCCTCTGCTAACCGAGATACAGCAGTCTGAGATCGCGGAAGTGCTGGCCGTATCTCGTGGTTGTTATTCACATCGCACGGATGAAACAGTGGTTTATCCGTAGCGTGGAAAATTATATAATGTTTCAAAACGTATGACTGAGAACAGTAGTTACTAGTTAAAAGCTACAGATAAAGCATGTCAGCTGGCCCTGTCAGGCCATTCAATAACGTGTCAACGTCGTGTCATTTTCTGCCAGTGGTGTCATTCGGATTCGGCATGGAGGGGCATGATGTCGACACACCCCTCAGCCGTTGACAACGTACGACAAAAGAAGGGAAAATGTTCGAGTAAACATACGTAGGTCCGCTAAGGACCCTTTTGCGAGATAGATGCGAATATGTGGTTACTAGCTGCCATTGACTTCAGTATGAAGTATTGATATCGTTTGTGTACAAATGTAATTTAGATCTAAGGTTTTCTAGTAAGTCACCATCTAATAGAGCTCAAATTTCACACACGACGAACCTCAACACCGCTTCAGCACATACAGCCACTGTTCAAAAACTTTCCGACTTTTATTTATAAAATCAGTCTTTATTCAGATACAATTATCTGACACTAGTCATCTTCAAAGTAAACCTCTTCAGCTTGTCCACACCTCTCCCAACGCTGCTACCACTAGTGGCAGCATTACTGGAAAGCCTTTTTTGGTATGGCGCATAGCTGCTCCGTCGAATTCTGCATAATGTCTTCCCTAATCTGATATCGGGTCCCTTTCAGAGTCTTTTTCAGTTTAGGGAAAAGCCAGAAGTCACTAAGCTAGGTCAGGGGAATAGGGAGACTGGCAAACCACAAACGTTTTCTGCTGGCCAAAAAACTCTGAATTAATTAAGAACGATGGGCGGGTGCGTTATAGTGTTATCGAGGTGAAAGTGCCAAGTATCCACTGCCAGCAGGTTCGGCCGTTGGCGTCTGCTTAACAAAGGCGACGCAGAATCTCTAGGTAGGACTCTTTACTGACATTAGTACCTTCTGAGGCCTAATCGTGCTCACAGGAGAAATGGCTCAAATGGCTCTAAGTACTATGGGACTTAACATCTGAGGTCATCAGTCCCCTAGAACGTAGAAGTACTTAAACCTAACTAACCTAAGGACATCACACACATCCATGCCCGAGGCAGGATTCGTACCTGCGACCGTAGCAGTCGCGCGGTTCCGGATTGAAGCGCCTAGAACCGTATGGCCACCGCGGCCGGCCTCACACGAGATGGTCAATATGACTTTCACATTACTGTAGACCTGCCACGGTTTGATGGGTCTCGGGGATGATGGATGTTTTCACTACAATGACGGAAACCGTTTTTCTGGGTCGTACCCACAAATCCAGGACTCATCATCAGTAATGAGTGTATTAAGAAAGTTAGGATTACTGCTCAGAGTATCCAGCATGTCCTGTGCAATCTCCAAGTTCAAAAAATGTTAAAATATGTGTGAATTTCTAAGGGACCAAACTTCTGAGGTCATCGGTCCCTGGACTTACACACTACGTAAACTAGCTTACACCAAGAACAACACACACACACCCATGCCCGAGGGAGGACTCGAACCTCCGACGGCGAGAGCCGCGCAATCCGTGACATGCCGCCTAAAACCGCGCGGCTACTCCAACGGCGGACAACAAGTCCCTCGCAGTGTGGGAATGAAATGGCGTACCAACTGGAAACTTACTCCAAAGTTGAAGTGCTCGAGACAGCACGATTTTTGTGGGCGAAACGTCAAAATTGTACACAGATTCACCGTGAAATTCTGGCGATATTTGGATCAAATGCAATGACGTATCCAGCCGTAAGAAATGTTGCCAACAATTTGACCACGGTGGCATAGACGTGGTTGATGATCATCAGGGCGTCCAGATATTCCACCGTGCGATTTCCATTTTTTCTTCAAGATGAAAGCACTCTGCGGGGTGTGGAGGAGGTTTTCCAACGACAAGGACGTTTACGCGGTGGTTCTCGAATGGCTTCGTGATCAAGGAGCCGAATTCTATAACGTTCCGGCCGTTATTTACAGAGAATTAGTGACTATGTTGAAAAACAGTGTTATATACGTGTGTCACTTTTAACTGTAGTGCAGCATTAAATAAAAGTTACTACGCCTGCCATAATAATGTATAACTTACTTTTTAAGTTTCCTCAAACATGGTACAATTTACTTTATACGCGTACCTGTTGAAGGAAGTGATCGGCGTATCGTCCACACGTTTTGGGGGAATACTGCACTCATCTCTCCGAAGCATCTCGTCGATCTTGAGAAGGCTTTACAATGCAATTTGCGAGATGATTCGGAGACATGGGCGCAGCATTCCACGAAATGTGTGGGCGACACATGGAACATTTTCTTCAACAGGCACACGTATACAGTAATTATGTAACGTGTACGAGGAAGCTTAAAACAGTAAGTTACACATTATTTTGACAGACGAAGAAACTTATTTGATGCTGCAGTTGAAAGCTAAGTATAGGCCGCAATGATCTGTCCATCTTGGATCATACTGGTTTGTCAGACGGCGTCTTACAACAGCTTCGATAGAAATGGAACTTCGACATAAGCTTTATTGAAGGATGTAAGATTAGAATTTATTGTTCTATCGACAGCGTGCTCATCGGAGACGGGTAACTATGGATGCTTCGAAATATCTTAATACGGAGTTTCCTACAGTTCCTGTTATAGGCTTCTAGGGTTTGTGGACGGGATTTAGTAGATAAGTTTTGATGAGAAACCCATCTCTGGGAATGTACCGGTCGGATATAGGATAAGTTTGAAGATCGGATGACTTTAATTCTTCCGCTTCACGGTCCGCACACAAGGTGAGGGGCCGTCGTCAGTCCCTGTTGTAATTATGACATCACATGCAACTTTCGTTGGACTGTAAAAAACGGTTGCGAGAAACTGGCACGTTTGCATCTAGGAAGTCTGTGGTGCTCCGCAGACGCACCGTACTCTCGACTTGACGAAGTCCGTCGTCACGTAGAAGAGACCCAGAGCACACGGGCCAGAGTTCATTGTCTCTGCTGTATGCGTACCGTGAACCCGGTTATTTGAAAGTGATCCGATTTTGAAACTTATGTTATATCCAAACTGTACATTTCCAGGCATGGGTTCCTTATCAGAACACTATTTACTAAGATCGCTCTACAACTCCTGAAAGTCTATTACAGGAATAGTGATGTTTCACTATTCCTGTAATAGACTTTCAGAAAACTTGTGTGAATGATGTATAGACGGACCACTGCAGTGGCGTATTACTTGATTTATTTGCCTAGTATCGCTCATCATATGCGAGCACTCTCAGATCTGTGAGAATTACAGTATGTAACAAAAGCATCAGATAAATTCAGTCACCAAAAATGTGATAATTTGTAAGTAGGCTGTTTAGGTTTTTATGTTGGTAACGCCATGTAGCACTCTATATGAAAATCACTGACTGTGCTGTGTGCAGTCTGTGGCTGGTTTGCATTGTTGGAATTTGCTATTCTAGTGTTGGGCAGTTGGCTGTTAACAGCGCGTAGCGTTGCGCAGTTGGAGGTGAGCCGCCAGCAGTGGTGGATGTGGGGAGAGAGATGGCGGAGTTCTGAGAGCGGATGATCTGGACGTGTGTCCATCAGAGACAGTAAATTTGTAAGACTGGATGTCATGAACTGATATTATATATATATATAAATATGACTTTTGAACACTATTAAGGTAAATACATTGTTTGTTCTTTATCAAAATCTTTCATTATCTAACTATGCTTATCAGTAGTTAGAATCTTTTATTTAGCTGGCAGTATTGGCGCTCGCTGTATTGCAGTAGTTCAAGTAATGAAGATTTTTGTGAGGTAAGTGATTCATCAAAGGTATAGGTTATTGTTAGTCAGGGCCATTCTTTTGTAGGGATTATTAAAATTCAGATTGCGTTGCGCTAAAAATATTGTGTGTCAGCTGAGTGATGATCAGAATAAGTAAAGAGAGAAATGTCTGAGTATGTTCAGTTTTGCTCAGCTGTTTGAGAATCAAATAACGTAAGGGGTTTACCAGCACAATCATTCATAAATTTTTCTAAGGGGACGTTTCGAACTTAAATTCATTGCCGTGGTGGCAATATATTAGACGTTTAAAGTGCGGTACTTTTTATTAATAAGTCACTTCCCCTTGAAACAATTAGGCAAAAGAATATAACCGACTACTCAAGGACCCTCGCAAAAGATGTAATTATAATTGCGCTAGCTTGTAAAAGGGATATTTTTTTTCATGGCATGATCGGTTTCGAAATGGAAACCATAGTGAAAATCAAAAATGTTTTATTTGCAACATGTAGCTACACTTTCCAACTACTTCTCTAATAGTCGACGGTCCGACTTCGACATTTTTTGTAACATGGTACTAACTTTCTAATACCCTCGTCGGAGAAGGCAACCGGCTATACTTTCAGCCAGTTCTCTCCTCTGGTCTGCGACTCGTTGTCTGCGACAAAATGCTGTCCTTCTAGACAGCTTTTCATGTGAACAAAGAGATGAAAATCTGATGGAGCCAAGTCTGGGCTGTATGATGGGTGATCAAACACGTCTCATCGAAAACTCTGCAGAAACTTTTTATTTTTATTTTTTATTTATTTATTTTGCAATCTGAAACGGAACACTGTCATGGAGAAGAACAATGCCTGAGGGAAACGTTCATCTTCGATTTTTTGAGTTGTCTTCGTAGAAGTTGAAGAGTCACGCCGTATGACGTCGCAGTCATGATCGTGCCATGTTCCATGAATTCCACCAATAAAACTCCTTTTAGATCCTGGAATACAGTAGTCATACACTATTTGATGGGAAGAAGGTTCACTTGCACTTCTTTGGTTTATACCGGGAGCGAGAAAGCATTCACTGTTTGGATGCTCTTTTGTTTCTTCATTTTCGACATGGACCCATGTATCCTCGGTTATGAAAATTTTGTTCAATTAAGGCGGCCCTTATTCGCTGTGTTTTGTGATAGTCGGACCCTCGCACGGTCTGGAGCCTGTCTCTCACAATGATACTGTTAACCTTGAAATTTCTGGAAACGACCTGATGATTTTCTCTACTCACTTGAGCCACTCGCCGGACTAGATCATCGGTTGAAACTCACTTCCTTCCCTGACCACATACATCATGAAGTCTTTTATGTCCTACATCGAAGTTGCCGCTACAGGTTTCTGTCACACAGGACATTTGTGTTATGTGGACTACATGAAATCAGGCGGAACCCCTTCGCATGAAGAAATCAAATGACAGCACGCACTTCACTCTTGGTGTCATTCTTCATTATTCTAGGCATGTTCACGTGCTCATTGTGCGTTCAGAACTGACAAGTGCAACGCGACGCGATCGACGTGCATACTGGAGACACAGAGCAACACATCTGCGCAAAGCTTCATCGGATTTTCACTGTGGCTGTAACTCAGCGAACAATCGGACCTTGAAAAAAAGTAGCCCTCGTACATCTACAGTTTATATCCCAGTATGAACGCAGTTCATGAGATGTAATAACTTTCACGTTGTACATATCGATATGGTTCTTACTGTTCCAGATAGAGGTAATAACTTTCGTAGTCGTTCTTTGTTATCAAACACAGCTTGCAAAAAAAACATTGCAGTTCCAGCTCACACCACTTTGTATTGACGATGGTGTCTAGCGGTGCTTTAAAATTCTTACATGTCGCTAACATGGTAATGAATGTAATTGGTCAAGTTGGAAGTCATGGTGTAGAGATCAGCTTTATATGGTGCTGTTGTCATGTACCGTAATTTTCGCAGATCTGAGTATGCTCGCATCAGACGAGGTAAACTTTATTTTTTTAAAGTCATGGTTTGATGCTGCCTGCCATGGATTCCTGTCTTCTGCCAATAACCTCTTCATTTCAGAATGTCACTTGCACCTACCTCCTCCATTATTTGTCGCACATATCCCAATCTCTTGTCTTCATCTATTTTTATCCTATACACTACAGCTTCATGCAGTACTGTGGACGTTATTCCTCAATCTCTCAACACATGTCCTATCATCCTATTCTTGCTTCTTGTCAATGTTTTCCAGGGTCCCTCTCCTCGCCGCTTCTGTGACCGATCTCCTCATTCCTTACCTTATCAATCCATCTTATTTTTCAACATTCTTCTGTAACACCCCATCTTAAACTCTTCGATTTTCTCCTTTTTCGGTTTTTCGCAGTCCATGATTCACTACAATCTCACATATGTATTTCTCAAATTAAGGCCTATGCTTTATACCAGCAGACATCTTTTGGCCAGTAATGTCCTCTTCGCCTGTCTACATCAAGATTCACAATTTTGATGTTAAGTTTTATTGCTGATCTCATGTCTGCTACTCTTCATTATTTTAGTCTTTCGTTTGTCTGCTTTCAATCCATACGATTCGCTCATTTGGCTGTTGATTCCATTTAGCAAGTTCTGTAGTTATTCCTCACATTCAGTTAGGGTAGCGATATAATCAACGAATCTTACAATTTATGATTTTTCCTGGGTGGTTATCACACTTGCCTCGCACTCGGGACGAAGGGGGTTCAAATCCCCGCTTGGCTATCCGTATTTAGGTTCCCGTGATTTCCATAAATCGCTCCAGGGAAATGATTGGATGGTACCTTTGAAAAAGGCACGGCCAATTTTCTTCCCCATCCCATCGTAATCCGAGCTTTTTGTCCATCTCTAATGACCAAGCTATCGACGGGACGCTAAATTCTAATATTCCTTCCTTTTTCTTCTGGCTTTCAATTCCACTTCCGATACTCTATTTATTTTTACCATTGATTCTCCAACGTACAGATTCCACAGTTGGGGCAAAAAAGTACACCTCTATCTTACACCCTTCCTAATCGGATCATTTCGTTCTTGGTCTTAGAGTCTTATTTTTTCCCTTTTGTTCTTTATACATTTTGTATATCACCAGCCTACCCGTATAGCTTGCTCCTATTTTCCTGATAATTTCGAGCTTCTTGCACGATCTTATATCGTCGAACGTTTTGTGTAGATAGACAAATCTTATGAACGTGTCTTGATTTTATTTAAGTCTTTTTTTCATTATGAAGCGCAGTCTCAGAACTTTACCTTTGCTAACTTCGGGTATGTATAGATGATATTTTCCAAAAGCGTGACGGTGTAAATCCATTGTCATAGATTCTCGAAACCAACTTGAATAGTGACGAGGTTGAAAAATCAGCCAACCAGTTGTAAATAAAGGTTTATTAGCCGTTGACCATGGTTTCGATATTTTTAAAATATCTTCTTCAGGAGTAGTGGCCTTATTACGTCACATGATGGCACAATAGATTAAATAAAACCCAGCGGCTCTTGTCACAGACAAAATTGATAGAACAAGAGTTATTGAACTTTAGATAGCGCCAGATTATATATATCGTACTTGAGAATGAATACTCAATAGTAAATGCCCACAGGTATAATGAGCATTCATTCTGAAGTACGATATATGTAATCTGGCGCCATCTAAAGCGATGGCTTGCATCAATTCTTGTTTTATCAATTTTGTTTATGACAAGAGCCACTCGGCTTCATCTAATCTATTGTGCCATCATGTAGTGTAATAAGGCCATTACTTCTGAAGAAGACATTTTTGAAAATATGAAACCACGGTCAAGGGCTAATAAACCTTTATTTGCAACTGGTTGGCTGATGTTTCAGTCTCTTCAGATTTACACTGTTGCTGTTTCGCAGCCATTTACAAGATCTTGAACTTGAATAATCTTCTGGTTGCCCCGAAAGTATATCATCTATGCCTTCCGCCTTATTTCATCGCAAGTTTTTGATATGTCTGTTAAACTGACTTTAATACTGGATCCCCTATGTCTTCCATGTAGAAGCACATTTCTTTTTCTGTCAGCAGACAATTGATGGTTTCGGTGAAAAAAGGGGATAACACACATTTTACAAATCTGACGGCGAACATAGACGGTGGTCTCATTATTGTGACTGGACCACGTATGTTCAGTGCACAATAAGGATATCTCCAGTATTTATCGTTTTCTTCCACCGAAGCGACAAAAGGATAAGATTCTTAAACTTATAGGGGTTGGTATACGTTGCGGGAAAAAGTGGAATTATCCCCTTCTTGCACCAAGGTCTTCAGTTCCTCCCTCTCGTAGAGGCCTTCAGTGAACTCTTTGCATCCACCCGCTTTCTCGTCAGCAGTTAACAATGGACCTCTTCTTTCGCTCTCGGTATTGATGAGTCTGTTTTTAATTGCGCCCGAGTTCAAATACATCAAATGACACGCGACCTGAAGCGGTTTGTTTAGACATTAATTGCAACAGTCGCTTTTACCTATTCAGGCGATGCTTGCGTTTGGTAAATACACAGGGTGATACTTATTAACGTTTAAAAAGCCCTGAAGCGCTGTAAAAGACGCTAAGACAAGTAACTTAATGTAAGACAGATTGGGCCACGAATGTCGGAAAATACCCCAAAAGTGGTTGACAAGTGTTCGACATGCGACGCCACAAGTGCAGCGGCTGGCCTTGTCGATCCTACACTCACAGGTAGGGGGCAGTGCTGCACATAGTTCCGCTAGGCTACTCTTTTTCCAACACCTTTCGCAAATATGATCTGTTGACCTCACTGCGACCAAGCAAGAGCTGTTCTTATTTTGTGTTTCTTTCCTTTTGTTGTTTTTTTGTTCGCAGACTTCCTTTAGTAAAGAAAAAGTTGGCCATTTACTGGAGGCTCATACTCATTTACTTGTGACCCAGTACTGTAGGTTATTGTTGTACGGTACTTTACAATGAAATACTAAATCTTATTTCAACGTAAACACCTAATTGTCTGACGTAATGAAATAAAATACTGCCTGCCAGACGCAAGACTAGAACCCTGAGCCCCACGTACTAAAGTCGTGCACGTAGGCCGGGACTCACACCGACATGGTTACTTGATTTGGATCGGGATGATTAGATGCAACAGACCGATGGGCTCAACCGCTGCATATGCGGCGAGGTAAGTCATCTGGTGATGTCAGATGTTCAACATTTGTCATCTACTTTTGGGGTATTTCCCGACATTTGCGACTCCCGTGTGTATTTTATTAAATTACTTTTCTCTGTATCATCTACTTCACTTCAGGTTTTTTTAAAAAGAAATTGGGAATCACCCTGTAGATATGTGAATTAGTTCCCCAGTAGAGATAAGGATTCGGATACGTCCTAGTATAAGTTGGTACGAAGACGTACTTTAAGGCGTCAAAATTGTGAATATTACAAGACTTCACCATTAATTTCACCTTGTTTGTAAGAGGCAAGGACACAAAAAACTCGTTGACGTTTGTGTTATGTGTTGCCTTGACAGTAAGAAGATCCTTCGAAAGGAGTTAGCAACTCAAGGGCACAAGAAATTCGGAGTGCCGCGCACAAGTATGTAACAGTTTCACGATCTTATAGGAGCACGAGGCGAAAGAAACCCCAGGACCACCTCTGTGCGCCTGCCGAGTGTTGTCAAACTAGTATGACGGCAGTATTTTTGGGGAGGAGATACGAGGAAAGATAAGGTCCAGCTCCCCGCGCGTGTGCACGGACAGGGCAGGAGGTTAATGGAGCAGAATCGCGTAAGGCTAGGAGGACGAAGAAAGAGACGCGCACATTATTAAGCAACGGATCGGCGGGAACGGGTTCCGGCGCAGCTTTCTGCAGGCGCGTCCGTTGCGCCGCGCTGGTGACATCCAGCAGATACCCTTCTCGCGTTACACTCGCCTGGGGGACAGATAGCATCTCCGGAACAGAGCCGTCAACCGCATGGGCGGGGCTGCGGCCGGCTCGGCTGCTCGCGTTTACAAACACTGCAGCCTGCACACAGCTCCAGCCGGCGCAGGGGACGGGCAGGGGCACTCCGCCCACTTCCACGTCCCTCACATTCTTCTGCATCCAAATTCCTCTGGACGCTCCCGCACATCAGAATGACCACTCGAGTACACGCCTCTGCACTAGGGTCTGGGAAATCCCTGGGGTCACTAAACTTGCACGCATTATTTCCACTGAGTTATACAGACAGCGTGATACCGTGATGGCGCTACAAACCTAAAGTGAATGTGTCAATCTGAGGTAAGGTAGTCCCGTGCGGAAAAGACAGAGTCGAATCATATAAGCGAAAATCTATTCAACCTACGCACTCAGACACGCGCAGCACTCAAACTAAGAGTCCCAGCTTCCGAAAACTGATCATGACATACAGAATTCCCCAATACCCTCAGATAAATACCCCTGTTGATGGACTAGTAACGTGGAACCCAACTTGATGACAGAGAGACCGAAAATCCTAAAGCCGTCGGCACACGGACCTTGCTGTCGAACGCCAACGTCGAGCGTGCCGAGTTCAAAGTTGCGCTGAACGCTCAAGACTTGTGCACACAGTACGTGTTCTAAGCGCGGTACATGCTATCGCAGCCCGCTCAAGCGGCTATTGTCGGCTGTATCTGGCTCGACACATCACACTGTTTACGAAACGGGCGGGCGTAAGATTCCTTCGTTTGCTCTATTAAAACGCATATTTGCTCCCTAGTCCATATGTTAAATAAAAACTCCGATATCCATAGACATATCATAAGGGAGAAAGAAAAGTATAATGTCCAGTCAACAAGGACACGGCTTCTAAAAGTTCCAATACAAATCGTGCGATACAAATTCATAATAGTTCTCCGCATAACATTAAAAATGATTTTGGTCATTCTCACTTTTTACTAAAATCATAAGGTTATTTATTTGATCACTGTTCCTACTCGGTAGCAGAATATTTACAACATGTGAAATATAAAACTTAAAACAAGAAAGTGCAAAATATCGGCCGGCCGGAGTGGCCTAGCGGTTCTAGGCGCTACAGTCTGGACCCGCGCGACTGCATAGCAAAAAAAGTTTGAATTCAGAAAGACACTAATCAGCAACATACCAGCTACAGTCTGGAACCGCGCGACTGCTACGGTCGTAGGTTCGAATCCTGCCTCGGGCATGGCTGTGTGTGATGTCCTTACGTTAGTTAGGTTTAAGTAGTGCTAAGTTCTAGGGGATTGATGACATCAGAAGTTAAGTCCCATAGTGCTCAGAGCTATTTGAACCATTTTTTTTGCAAAATATCTTACTGCAAGTAGTGCAAGCTCCCTTGTAGATTAAGCCAATCGAACCAACTCACTCCTCACAAAAAGTGCACTTGTTTTTGCCTAACGTCGAAGAAATTAGAAGAATCCATTAGAAAACATATAGCAAAAAAAGTTTGAATTCAGAAAGACACTAATCAGCAACATACCAGCCATGCAACACAATTCTTTCACGTTACTCATTACATTATACCGACCATGAGAGTTGTGCGGCCATAAATTGCGTCCTACCATGACCTGAAAGCTTTATTTCTAGATTTATTATTAAATGACATATAATTATAACAAATCATACCAGCAAAATCCCATTTCTTATGGGTCATCAGTGTGCTGTTACCTTGAAAAGGCGTATTTCCATAATATCAAAGTTACAATAATCCTCTAAGGACCAATATGATGTTTCCCGTAATTTTATTACAACAGATCATACAATTAACGACGTATTTTCGAGACATCCTCAGTTTGCTGATGCTTAGAAATGGCATGTACGCTAACGGGCTTCAACTGAAAGCCAGTATGGCGTCTTGCGACTTCGTACTGAAGAGAGATAGCATACACGTGACGTAGGTGGCGTTCTTCCGTCTCACTGGTCAACTTTTTAAAGCACATTCAGAATATCTGTCACGCTAGATATTGCTCTGTGTGTTCCGAAAGACTCCCCAGAATGCTTTTCCACGCTGTGATTTCAGAAATTCGGCACAGGTAACCCAGCGGTCCGTGTGGCGACAGCTGTAGTCTGCTGTAAAGTAACAATGAATTCCGTTTACCTGCACAAGTTTCACGAGCTGCTACTCTTTCTTCAGTTGTTAAAAATGGCGTCCCCCAGTGTCAAAGCAGGCGTGGAATCGTCGCACAAGGTTCTGTCTTGCCCGCTTTAATAACTCCGGTGCCGTTTGAACAGTGTCGCAACCAGCGAGAATTATTGTAAGGAGATCCCTTTCCGTCTCCACAGGCGTTTCGTACACAAGACATTTAGCGTGGCCCACAACAAGGAAAGAAGCGAGATATGTTCCAGAACATGGGTAGTATGTCTCTGATAAACACCGAGAGGAAGAAGAAACGGGCCTAGTATGTGATCACTATCCCATAGTGCCATTTTGGAATCACTGACTACGCCTGCCCTCGCGTTGACTGATTATCTGTGTTGATAGCTCCTCATAATGTAGTGTGGGGATTCTTATTGGCCTAATTGTGACTATTGCGACTATTATCGTTCCGTCTCTGGTGCAACAGGCAACACCCATGAAAAGCTCATACCCAGGGGAGTGCGGGTCGAGTGTAAGGCGATGCAAGAACAGTTGGCTGAACATGACGCGATGTCTGAAGTCAGTAGGAGTCAAAGGATGCACTTTCTGTGGATAGTAGGGGTTTAGCTGCTTTACCCTTACTCTGTGAAACATTCATTTCACGTGCAACTGATCCGAGTGCTGATTGCGGGCGCCTCATCAACTCGAGCAAGCACCGCATAGTCTACGTCGGGAGTCCGCGTAGTTCGTCGTCCTCCTCGGTCGTTGCTCTGTGGTACCAATTACCATGCTCCACTTAATTTTTGGAACAGTCTAGGAAACATGGCGTGAGCGGGATGTCTTACACGCGAATATCTGGTCCTCTACAATCTCTCCGCTTCTCTGTCACTTGAACTTGCTTACCCATACATGAAAATCATGTCTGAACGTTCCGTCACCGGATACAACTACATTTGTTTACAGCTGATCGACGTTAGTGCTTCAACTTGCCAGCAGCTTTGGCCGAGCGGTTCTAGGCGCTTCAGTCCGGAACCGCGCGACTGCTATGGTCGCTGGTTCGAATCCTGCCTCGGGCATGGATGTGTGTGATGTCCTTAGGTTAGTTAGGTTTAAGTAGTTCTAAGTTCTAGGGGACTGATAACGTCAGATGTTCAGTCCCATAGTGCTCAGAGCCATTTCAACCAATTTGCTTCAACTTGAAAACACAGACTGCAGTCTACTAGAGTACAGATATTGCACACCGAGACTAGTCATGCCAGTACATAGCACGTCATCTGCAGAGGATTAGTTGAGCTATTATTTCAACCTCTACACCTAAGTGCTCCTTGGGACAACAGTGCAGCTAAAACTGCACAACACTGAAAATGTCGACGGTTTGCACTGTGTGTCTTGTCTGTTAACAACAGTAAGGCCTGAACTCTAGGTTCTCAAGCTTGCTTTCAGTACTGGTCGACTCTGTCTCGGGTTTGTTGTTCCAGCAACGTTGGCTGCACGTCAACAGCGATGCGCGGCAGTATGGGCAGATTTAATGATGAAGAATTGTCCGATATTAATCTCGTCTGTAGGTTCACTGAGAGGAATTCAAAAGCAGCATGACGACGCTATATTCAGCTATTCCCGCAGCGATGGCAACCATACCACAATAGTTTTACATCTGCTCAAAGGCGCCCATGAATAACAGATTCTTTAGTGTTAGTTCGATTTCATTGCGTATTACAGGCTTCCTCAATGTTGTCAAAGCATTCTCACTTCAACACACATAATACTGGTAACAAAGACCAATAGGTTATAAATACATTATGCTCTGTAACAAACCACCGGAGACCATAAGTTCTTTGGACGAAAATACTCAGAAAATATTCCTGCACAACCTCCGAAATTTCGCCGGTGGAGTTCTCGTTCACGCTGTAGACGTGTGGAGTACACAATTGACAGCCCGCGTGACGTCACGAAGCTGGTGCCGCACCAGGGCGGGTCTGTTGTAATCTAGGAAACCCTATGTGTTACAGCCGAGACTTCAAATGTCCGTTCTTCTAAAGGCCCCTTTTCGATCGAACACAAGCGATCGTGCAACAGCGAACGAGAATTCTCCCCGGTGTAAATGCGCACGTAGACAAAACACATTCGGTTGAGTTCGGTTCGCATTCGCTACTGTTCGTTTGTGTTCTGCTGATTGTCGGTCTTCTAGCGAACCATCAAAGGAAGTTCGGTCTGCTCCGCTTCGGCACTAGGATTACAGAAAGATTTCTTCTGCCATCTTGTCTGCTTCTGTTGTTGACACGAGTCGCGTGAGCGATGGAGTGGTCCGAAGAGAATGTAATGTCGCTGATAGAAGAATATAGATATCATACGTTCTTCTGGCACCCAAGAGATCCACAGCACAAAAGCCGAAGGAAAAGAAATGTGGCTGGCAGAAAATTTCCGAATGACGCATAGGTCCTACTGCGAACTTGAAAAAGACAATAAATTCATTAGATGCTTGCATCAGCCGGGAACGGACTGAAAAAGCATAAGGTTTGTAATTTATTAAAAGTGCAAATATGTACCTATTATGCTGATTAAAATAAAAATTTACGAAAGGCCTCATCATTCTTCTTGCTTACGTTCATGGTTGCTAACTACGCGGCTGCTGTATAACTATTACGTTATAAATTTTTGATGTTGAATTAAAATGGTTACCGGGCATCACACTGTCTGCCCTCTAACATACAGAATATTTTATAAAGTGGTCTATCTAATTTAATAAAATCGTTGAAGTGCTTCGCATATGTCACTGCAAACATCAGGAACTATATGATCTATAGCAACTGTTGAAATGTGAATCAGTGACGTAAATGTATCCGATTATTAATAACCAGACTGTAAATGCTAGTCCTCTTTCAGTTTATTTTCGTTATCAGTAATTGTGTTCTGCTTTCAAGCTTGTTCTTCAGGTGTAACAGGTGTAATTAGAATGTAGTGAAACGTGTCAAACTACCTACGTGCGAAGTTTTGGACTAATGTTAAGGAAAGCTGGAGCTGCAGTTCACTGTTAAGTGCGCGCCCTCCCCGAATTTAACCATTACATACAAACTGAGACTCCTAAATTTTTCCTCTCCTACCCCATTTTCTCACTTCGTCGAAAACGGTGCGCTCGCCATGCACAATAATTCTCTCTGAATATCAAAGTTTTGGGTCGTGACTCAGCTTTATAGTGTTGTATTCTGTGTGTCGATTAAAAGAGCCAAAATACAATAACGCAGCGTTCATAGGTTATGCTCGTTATATAGTGCTTTCTTCCATTCCTTCTAGTGTAAACGCTTGTTCACAGATACAAGCTAAAGATAGCGAACACTGGCGAATTGTCTTCGAAAGCGCTTTCGCTGATGTTTACTTTATACTGAGTTGGCGAAAATCATGAGATGGCTCCTAATAGCGTGTCGGACTCCTTTGCCCTGCATAGTGCAGCAACACAATGTGGTATGGAGTCGAAAAGTCGTTGGGAGCCCCTGCAGAAATATAGAGCCATTCTGACTCTATAGGCATCCATAATTGCGGAAGTGTTACCGGCGCAGGATTTTGTGCACGCACTTACCTCTCGATTATGTCCCGTAAATGTTCGATGGGATTCATCTCGGGCGATACAGGTGGCCAAATCATTCCCTCGAACTGTCCAGAATGTTCTTCAAATCAATCGCGAACAACTGTGGCCCGGTCACATGGCGCATTGTCATCCATAAGAATTCTGTCGTTGCTTGGGACCATAAAGTCCATGAATGGCTGGAAATGGTCTTCAAGCAACCGAACACAACAACATAACCATTTCCAGTCAATGATCAGTTTCATTCGATGTAAACACGGACCACACCATAAGGAGTCAGCACCAGCATGCACAGCGCCTTATTGACAATCTGCGTTCACGATTTCGTGGGATCAGAGGTGCACTCGAACCCAACCAGCAGCTACTACCAGCTGAAATCTGGAGTCATGTGACCAAGCCACAGTTTTCCAGTCGTCCGTGGTCCAATCGGTATAGTCTAGAACCCAGGAGAAGCGCCACAGGCGATGACGTGTTGTTAGCAAGGGCATTCGCGTCGACAGTTGCTACCGTAGCCTATTAACGCCAAATTTCGCCGCATTGTCCTAACGGATATGTTCGTCGTACGTTCCACATTGATATGTGCGGCTTTTTCACACAGCGTTGCTCGCCTGTTAGCACTGTTAGTCTGTTAGCACTGGTAGTATCCAAACGCCGCTGTTCACGGTAGTTAAATAAAGGCCGTCGACCACTGCGTTGTCATATTTTTGACACTATGGATCTGTGAATGTTGAATTCCCCAACGATATAAGAAATGGAATGTTCCATGCTGATAGCTCCAACTACCACTCCGCTTTGAATGTCTGATAACCACCGCTGTGCGGCCATAACCTCGTCGGAAACCTTTTCATATCAATCACCTGAGTACAAATGACAGTTCCGCCAGCGCACTGCCGTTTTATAGTCCATATATATGTACATATCGGTATCCCATAACTTTTGTACCACAGTGTAATTCGCTCCGGTGCAAAGTGGCCTTAAGACTAGTTGTTGCCTCTGAGATCCGCTGCAAAAACCAATACGCAGTGATAATGCTAGTATTCACCTCTTGAGATATTTTCCAAGTTCTTAATGAGCTGGGAAACGTTACTGTTACCTGTAATTTCCTCTACATATGCTAGAAAACTTACACGTGCTTCATCTTCCCCTCGTTACAATCACAATTATTTAGTTGGATGTGTTTTCAGTGCTTTTAGAGGCTTCAAGTATTTGTTGTTGTCTACGGTTCAGACAGATCCTCCAGATATATAGAGTAAGTTGGTTGCCACATATGTGGTACTTATTACCACCTGCCACTTTAACAGGTCTTACATTTTAAAATAGTGAAAATAATGAGTGTACTAAAAATGGGATATCCGTTGTTTAGGGACGTGTGTGTGAAAGGTTTGACATTGCATTCTGCAGAATTGCCTGTTAAGCCAGTATCTATTAGGTAATTAGAGAACAGAACATGCAAGTGAAACAGGTATCAGAATGGCTTAAGTGTACTGATTCATACAAGTGATTTTATAAAAATTGTAAATGGTTGCAATAAATGTAAAGCGTTTGTCACCGGTGCCAGCACTAGTTGTAAGCGTGATAAAGGGTGGCATTAACTCATATTTACTCGCTCTGTTAAGAGGCACCTTAAACAACCTGATTTCGTCCTCCAAATTGTTACTGAAGGATACCAATATTTTGAAACAATTGTATCTAATGATTTTGAAAATTCCTTTTTAAGCAGAGCAAATCATAGAGAACTGTTTAAACCTCTCATGAAAATGACTATACGTCGCCTATATTCACTTTCCTGATAAATGTGAGTTACTTCAAAAACATTTCACATTTTAGGAAATATTTCCACAAACGTTTACTTTAAGTAAGAAAAAAACGTCATGTAAACAACTGTAGCTGGATGCTACATACATTTTGAAAATGAATGTCGATCATGTGTTGTGGTGTGTCTTTTCCTTACTAGTATCCCCTCGTGAATGTTTTTCAGGGCCTCGTGATGTGAAAATCATATTTTTGATATCAAATGTAGCCCCAAGGCCCACAATTTCATAAAAGTGCGAACATGAAGCAAGTAATCGCATTGAAGGTAAGTTGGGTTTAATGTATTTTTTTAAAAAAATCATGATAAGCCTTTGATTTTAAGTTCCACAGGACAATCTGTCTTTTGTAGGTGCTAGTAAAATCTTTCAGCAATTCGCGGTTGATGTGTTTTAGATCGTTCGACATGATCGCTACGAAAACTCACCACTGACGTCTCAATTTTTAGCACACAAACTCAAGCAGGCACACGTCAGAATGCCTGCACAAACTTGCATAGATTTCTCGTATACATGCACGACAATTCTTTGTCGAGAACATTCATCAGTTCTTTAAACTTCAAACGACCCAGTTTCTGGGAAGTTTCAACCCAAGCCGTTAAATTTCCTTCGCTTAGCATCACACCATTGCGCTATCTTTCCCTGTCCATTCGTTCACCTGCCCGGCCACGGCATCCCGCCGCACCATAATTTTAATGACTGCAAGTTCCTGTTACGAGTAATTCTCCAACTTCGATAACTAGTCGTGATCTGTAGATAGTGTTTAACTTCGCCCTGGACGCACCACAGATGCGTATGTTCATTTTTTTCCTGGTAGCGCCACCAGCGTCGATGCCACAGGCAGTTGTTTTTTTTAGGAAACGTAAGCAGATTACGGACGCGTGCCTCACACGCGTCGTGCATTCTAGACCACCTGAAACATTCATTTTTATAAACTGGTTCCTTATCACGTAATACTCATGCTAACTGAGTCTTCCGTCGCTGCTTAGTAGAACAATTTTCGTAATCACAAATGAAACGCACAGAACTGTGGCTGTTCTAAGACATTAATTTATTTTGTTAACTAGTATCATCGTAAAAAAAAAAAATATATTACAGATGGAGAGTGGAGCTCAAACACTGAAATCAATAAATATCTGACCCACAGTTCTCCTTTAATATTAAATGACCAAAAATGATTCAATATTTCTCCTCACCTAAACTTCACTTGAACCCCACATTTCTCAAAACATCCCACACTGTTCCATTCTATTCTTCCATATTTTTCCTTTGTATTTATTTATTTCAATGTAAGTGTCTATGTACTCCATGTATTATGTTTTATTATATATACATTTTCCCAAGAGTAAAAGTCGTTCATCATATCACTGAGACCGGCCGCGGTGGCCGAGCGGTTCTAGGCGCTTACGTCCGGAACCGCGCGACTGCTACGTTCGCAAGTTCGAATCCTGCCTCGGGCATGGATGTGTGTGATGTCATTAGGATGGTTAGGTTTAAGTAGTTCTAAGGTCTAGGGGACTGATGACCTCAGATGTTAAGTCCCATAGTGCTCAGAGTCATTTGAACCATCATGCCACTGATATGTAGTTTAGCTTACGTATTTCCTGTTACCACCGTCAGTTCTGTCTATTTCTGCATGACCTTCCATACGCTGTATCTCTTCGAGCTATCCTTCAGTACTCTTGTCTTACACTTACGTTATTGTATTGCGACTTAATTTAATTTAAATTCCTGTATAGGCTATTATATTTAAGATTGTATAACACATACACTAGTTTTGTTCTACTGATTTTTGTTTATTTCGAACTAGTTTTCGCCTTTATTAGGCCATTCTCAGGAAACAACTGACTAGCGTCTGGAAGGGACACTGGTTCTTTGGTAACCACACATTTTAGTCGAAGATACAATCACTTTCATCGTGTGCAGTGCATCAAACTAGTGTCATAATGTTGAAATTACACTTTACACAATGGACAATGTTAAGTGGAATAAATAATTAAACTACACAATATTACACGTTAAATCGATTTTTTCTGAGATACTGTTGAACCGAGTACTTTTAATTTGTGTTGTGCAACAAAACATGTTTTTTTTCACTGTAAAGTAAACTCTAGGCAATAGACAGCATTATACACAGTAATTAGAATACATAACCTTACAAAATTAAACCTAACAGACTTTACTATTTCGTACCCCACAAACTTTAACAGCACCACTTCTCATACTTTAATATTGTTTATTTTAACCACACCATATCTATGTTCGATATTACCCATTGCATAAAAATGTTATTTACAATGTAAAACATGTTTGTTTCTCAATATAAGTTTCTAGTGCTCAGTTATGGCATCATGAGCATATATCCTGTAATAATGTAAGGTTATGTATTCTAATTACTTGTATAATACTGTTCATTGGGTAGAGTTTAGTTTAAAATGAAAAAAAAACATGTTTGTTGCAAAACATAAATGAAAAGTACTCAGTATAACAGTACATCAGGGAAAAAAGTCCATTTAACTTGTAACGTATGAAGTTGAATTTTTTATTGCGCTTAACACTATCCATTGTCTAAAGTGCAATTTCAGCATTAGGAAACAAGTTTGAAGCACAAAACACTATGTAAGTGATTGTATTTTCGCCTATAATGTTTGTTTACCGAAGAACCAAGGCCCTTTCCAGACGCTAGTCACTTGTTTCCTCAAGATGGCCTAATAAGCCGAAAACTAGTCCGAAGTAAACAAAAATCACTAGAAGAAAAACAGTGTACTTGGTATTCAACCTTAAATATGCGATTCTTCCACCAAGAAGTAACGGAAGAATCCATAAATATTACGTCATGTACATCTTCCCTCCTGTTGAGTGTAATTCTGTGCTGCCCTTCTTACGCCACATCTTCGCATCTTTGCACGCACGTACGCACGCACACACACACACACGCAACGTTCTTCTGATTTCTTCCTTTACATTTTTTCATTGTTTAAGCTTATAACAGTCAATAACGTTACTAATGCAATGTCAAAGATTACACTGACTCTGTTTTTGTACCTCACACTCCATGTGTTAATTCCTTACTCAATGCTGGTCATCAGTACCGTACCCTCTTTGACGGCGACTCAGTTAATCTGATGATAGTCTTGTAAGCCGAAATCCTGGTAACGAAAAAATTCTATGCTGTAGAACTTGCGACATTTTATGCAATTATTTAAAAAGAAGTCAATACTAAGCTACTGCATTTTTGAAACCCCACTATGATATGTGATATATTATACCAAAATCGAAGAGATTGTCCTCTCTAAAAAGACTTATCATCTTGAACGCTGGTAAACGACGTTGCTTAAATATTGCATCACCTTTATTCACATCATAGTGAACACCAATGATTCTTGAAATTTCAATACTTTAGCAATGGTCTACGTATCAGTTACTTATTTAACTTCCAAATCTCGTTTAGTGGAATGGCGGTTTTGCTCTTCCTGTATTGATCTGCAATACTTCAGGCATTGCTAAACACAGGATTCTTGCCAAAGTGTTAAGGAAAACTGAGATTAAAGCAACAGACCCGCTTTTAGAAGGGTGAGGGTCAAATCACCGTCCTGTAATTTGAGTTCTACACATTTAAATGCTGTAACCATAACAACATTATACATGCGAAAGTAATTCTGTCTTTTCACGACTAAACCGCTGAACCGGTTTTGAAGGAATTTAGTACAGAGATAGCTTGAACGCTGAGGAAAAACATGGACTACTTTAGAAAAGTGTAGTATATCTATTGTTTTGCAGAATATAACGTGGAATATGGAACAATATAACTATCTACTCCTTAGCTTTTGAACTTTATCGTATTTGCGAAAACGCATTGTTGTTTTGTACGTTCTACATAATACGATTCAGCGTAATGAATGCAATGCTTATATAATCCTCAAAATGCTTAATTCATACTAATGTTAGTTATGAGCCCGTCGCATTTTCTTTGCTGAGCACATGTGTCTCTTATAGCTTTTCAGATGCTTGAAGACTTACAACAATGACGGCATTTAAATGCTGTGCGACAAACAGAGAGACGACATGTCTTTACATGTAGAACGTGGGAGGCTTTCAGTGGGGCCGCACTTGCTTATGATATGCGAGCGCAGCTCCGGGTAACAGTCGGACACGAGAGGGCAGCTGACTTAACTGCACGCACCAATGTTATAAAATTTGCGCTGCACCGAACAATAAATTATTTATTTCCTTTCTTCGCCAGTCTAGCGCTCTTTACTAATTTTAGAAAGTCCCCATTTTATTTTAGTACCGTCACCATTAATCATCGTGACAAAATTGCTGATATGCGTTAAAAGCTGGTGGTTTTGTGTTAAGCGTTGCTAATCCTCGATCAAGGAGTTCCGGGTTGGATTCCTGGTCGGATCTGGTGTGATTGTGTGTGTGTGTGTGTGTGTGTGTGTGTGTGTGTGTGTGTGTGTGTGTGTTTGTTGTCCTCATCATCAATTTATCGTCACCGACGCGCAAGGCACCAAATTGGCACAAATAAAACGACTTGTGCCAACCAACGAGATCTCCCGCCCAATAAAGCCATAAGCACATTTCATTTCATTTTCCTGACATGCGAGCGCAGACGCTTGTAACAAATAGTACGATATTTAAGCTACACTGCTCTGCAAAACATACCGACAAGACAGAGAAAAAAAACTGACAAGTGTGTGTAAGACTCGCGCTCCATGGGTTCCTTACAAATTTAAATATGTGTACATATAGTTCATCCGACAATCGAGAACCTCGACGATTTTTCCCTGTTATCGATATCGTCGCTGGCAATATATCTGTCCAGGGAATTACAGAACTTCTGAGAATGTATTAATTTTAATAGAGCTTTTTGTAGGTGATTATCTACTGGCGTTAAATAGTTTAGATAAAGCATACTTGTGCCACTAGCTGTACAGTTTTGTTTACTCTCTACCAGTTTCGATATACATAGTTTCGATACATAGTTTCGATATACATAGTTGATTCATTGGTGTACGATGTTTTTCTCCTAGAAAATAATTGTAGCAATCGAAACCAGCAGGGGATAAACATAAAATTGTGCAGCTGATGGCAGAAATATGTTTTCTACAAAATGTAAATTTTGAGTTTAAGTTTAAATTTTTGTCTGCTTGCGCATCCGCTATAGTAATTTTTCATTTGCATTATTAATTTTGGTGTTGTATTGACTTGCACTGCCAACTGACAGTTGCAGATGCTTTGACTTAGTCTGCTCTCGTTCGTTTTCGGATTACTGGTAAGATCTGAGGAAGTCTCCAGAGCAGAAAAAGACACAACCGGTCATTGGGCTACTGTTGTTACGCAAATGTCGAATTGTTCTGTGAAATGCTGCAACAGATATTTTATGGTATATGGAAACCTCATCCCAAACAATGGACATACAATCTTGCATCAGTTGCAAATGTTACTTTGCACTGAAACATTATATGCTGTTCATGTCGGACGCATAGACTGTCCGGAACCGTTTATAAGGAGCATGAGCCGGTAGGACGTGGAAGTCAGGCAGCCTTTCGCCTGTCATCGCTAGGTGGCAAATACATCGTTTTCACCGCGGTAGAGAACTTCATTTCGTCGTAGCTCAGCCAGTTAGCACAAAATATTTGTAAATTATTCACAGAAAACTTCCTCGTTTAAACCATCTGAAAACCCTTACAGTAGTTCCTGAGATTATTGACAGATTACTAATGCAGTGTAATTCTGTAACAGTAAAAATATTTTTATGTGATTTAATTACAAGTAATATGTTTCGAATTTCTTCTTTTACTTATACTATGAAACTGTTCTTCTTGCCAAATTTCAATGGGAAATACACTATTGGTTTTGATGAGTGAGTTTGCGAGTGACAAAAAATTGCTGTATCTTTTTATTGCATTGACTTAGAAGTTTAAATGTTTTTAGACCACGAAGGGACATTAGACCTTCGTAATCGTTATAAAGTTCAACTTTATATCTCTGAACATTCCTGCGAAAAAGGAATCTTAACAGTCGGACAGACAGACAGACGGATAAAGAAGTGATCCTATGAGGGTTTCTTTCCTACGACTGGGATTCGGAACCTTAAAAATAATGTAATAATATTACCAACTCGGTGAAAAACAATGAGTGCGGGAACACGTTACCAGCGTTCCTCCAGTCGTGCACAGAAAACTGGATGTCACGTGACGAGCTGGCAGCATGGCTATATCGCCAAATGAGGCTCGCCCCGCAACACGAGGCAGTTGAAAAACGTGTGTATCATTCAGCGAGCTGTTACGGTGCACTGTCGTTCCTAATAACAACATGGCCCAGAGAGAACATTTGCATGACTTCACACGGGGAAGAATCAGCGTGAAACTGGAAGAACGACGAAGTGTGACGAGTGTAGCTCAGGAGTTTCGTATTACTCCCAGCATTGGTTTGGTTCCCGTGCAAGGGGAGCTTTCGGAACCACAGACACTGCTACGCGAAGGAGAGAAGTTGGTCGACTATGGTCAACTGCAGCCGCAGATGACCGCTACATTGTACAACAGGCAAACAGCGGGTGCAATTGCAACCACATTTAATAGGACTGCAAGGAATCACGATCGACCGACAGCGGCACGATGACGGGGCGGGGGCAGGCGGGGGCGGGGTGGGGGGGGGGTGGGGGGTGCGGGGGTGGTCTCTCTGCCTGATGACCAATGTTTCGCGCTGACCCGAACATGGGCGGAACCATCTGCCATTGAGCCAATAGATTAGGGCTGCACCAAAGAGAGATGATGTCGCTTGCTCTTCTCGGATGAGAGGAGATTTATGTAGTCTGAGGTGGCAAGAGGTGGGAACTCCTATAATGCTCCCAGAAAAATCGTCGAACAGGCTCATTTTGGTGGTCCAGATGGTATGGTGTGGGGAGGCATGATGTTGCATGGGCGTACTGACTTCCAAATTTTTGAACATGGTCAACATTATTGTGACACTGTACTCCTTCCCCATGGCGTCTTTTAAAGGACGCATTCGACCCTGACTTCATTTTTATGGATGACGGAGGGTGGCCGTATTGAACAGCGCAGATGGAGTTCTTGGAACGAGAGGATATTTGGCGAAGTGACTTGTCTGCACATTCCCAGACATAAATCCAAGGTAATGGTTGGGATCCGTTGAGGAGACGTACTGCAGCGCGTGCATGTGCACCGACGGCCGTCCAGCAGCTGTCAGGAGTGCTAGTCGAGGGATGCAACCCCTACCACAAGACCGTCTTACCCATCTTGTGACCAGCATGGGAGCACGTTGCACAGCGTGCATTGACGTCCGTGGTGATCACACATTGTGCAAAGAATCGTGCCGCGCCTTTTCTAATGTCCAGTGGACCGTAATAAATCACGGTGATTTCAGTGTTACTGAACGAAAAGTCACTTCTGTTCGTCCCACTGCGTATTTCTGTCAGTTACTTTCTGTACTATACTGTAACAGTTCTTTCTGTTTGTGTGTGCATGTTGATGGGGAAAGTCAGCTGTAAAATAATCGGTGAAATTCATGGTGAAAACTTTTTTCTGTCTTTTATTTAGCGAAGTGCTACTAGTTTTGGTCATAAACCATTTTCAAGCTTGAAAATGGTCTATGACTGAAACAAGTAGCACTGTGCAAAGTAAAACACACCTGAAGGTTTTCACCACAAATTTCAGTCAGTTCTTTCTATTATGGTCTTAGTTTCCGCGAGTGTGTGTCACTTGGCAGTGATACATCATGCGTAACTTACTTTCATCCTTGAGTTTTGCACTTGAAATATTTCCCCCCTCCATACAAAATCTTTGCTCATGAACGAGTGATAACGCGATCTGGCTTCAGCTGATGAACCTTCGTAGCGCAATGGCAAAGATAAGGGAATCCTGAACATACACTGCTAGATAGTAAAATGTATCTGAAATATAAATTTTCGATTAAATCCCTACCGATTTCGCCTCAGATTTCGTCCTTGGCCTTGCTTAATAAGTGATACAACATCACTTCAGCACGTTGTGTGTTAAAATGTGCTGTTCACTTGTACGTCTTAAACAAGGTGTTCCAAGTGTCGGCTCCCGTTTGGAAGCAATACTGCATTCGTCTGTACAATGAGTTTCGAACTGTTTCATCATCCTGAAAGTCTAGACAAGACTGTACAATTCATTGCTGCAGTTCTTTATCCTTATCAATGGGAGTGCTGGATACTTAACTTCTGAGATGAGTAGGATAGAAAAATCCAGAAGATTGCGAGGACATATGACCTTGGAGAGCAAGGTACAGGTACTGCTGTGCCTATCCACCTTGGACTATATTGGCGCCCTAGACGTCGTTTTACATCATCTGCAAAATGTGCCGGTACCCCAACATGCATGTGACATATCTCTTAGCATACAACTTGAGTGAAAAATGAGGCCAGTCGAACGAGGACTTAATCAAAGAATTAGCAATTAAAATATGTTTGTAGTAACTAGGACAATAGCTCTGTACAGTAGTCTGTGGTGGCTCTTGCGCTAACATTCGGATATATCCCGTAAAAAGGCTCGTTCGTGGCCCTATGTTTACTGGAACCCTTTTTGTTCTATTATAGTAAACTGTCAACTATGTCGACTTTCGGTATTAATTATAATACACACTGGAATATTTTTTCCTTCTGTTATAATACAGGGTGTTTAAAAGTCATTGCGTCAAACGTCTAGGGGCGATGGATCACGTCAAGGGAAACAGCTTTAGTTGGAGACAATATGTTCGCTAATGCTGCCCAACGACTCTAGACTCTTTATTATAGGTTATTCCCCTGAGAGGCGGTAGGGCGTAACCACTCTGTGGCGTGCGTTGTATGTTGCGTATAAGCCAGTCATCTGCTCGGTTTGAAAGTGGGTAGGTCCAGCGAAATAAAAGTTCCTGTTTCGGTTCTAAAACGTCTTTTTCCTCTTAGAGAGACTAATTCTTAAGGTTTTCCTGTTGAAAATCACTCCTATCAATTTACTGGGGTAGGCAGTATGCTGCACACCTGCTGATTAGTAGAACCTGCTAGTTCGGTGTGATCTCGTTACCTCGTGGCCGGCGAATACTAAAGGACGCCTTGTCACTGGGAAGCGTCAGCAAGGATTTTTCTATAGAAAAAGGCGTTGCTCATGACGTAATCTATTCCCCTTGACGTTTATTCAAAGACTTCGGAACACTATGTACACTATCACCCATGTCAGTTTTCGCTATTAATTATGATACACCCTGGAACATTTTTTCATCTATTATACTACACATTCATCCGTTTTTCCTATTGATTGTGATACAACTTGTACAGTGAGGTGACAAAAGGCATGGAATGGCGATATCACATGTGCGTGTTGCAGTATATCGCGTACACAAGGTATAAAAGGACAGTCTATTGGCGCAGGAGTCATTTGTATTCAGGTGAGTCATGCGAAAAGGTGGCCGACGTGATTAGGGCAGCACGACGGAAATCAACAGACTTTGAACTCGGCATTGTACTTGGAGCCAGATGCAAGGAACATTCCATTTCTGAAATAGTTAGGGAATTCAATATTCCGAGATCCACAGTGTCAAGAGTGTGCCGACAATAACAAATTTCAGGCATTATCTCTCGTCACGGACAAAGCAGTAGCCGAAGGCCTTCATTTAACGACACAGACCAGCGGCGTTTCCACGACGTTGTCAATGCTAACGAAAAATCAACACTTTGAAATAACCTCACAAATCAATGTGGGACGTACGACGAACGTATCCGTTCGCACACTGCGGCGAAATTTCAAGTAAATGGGGTATGGTAGCAGACGACCGACACGAGTGCCTTTGTTCACAGCATGACATCGCCTGCAGCGCCTCTCCTGGGGTCGTGACCCTAGACTACTGGAAAACTGTGGCCTCGTCAGATGAGTCCCGATTTCAGCTAGTAAGAGCTGATGATAGGGTTCGAGTCTGGCGCAGAGTCCCACGAAGCCGTGGACGCAGGTTGTGAACAAGGCACTGTGCATCTAGTGGTGACTCCAGAATAGTGTGTGCTGTGTTTACATGGAATGGAGCCGATCGTTGACTGGAAATGGCTATCTTCGGTTACTGGAGACCATTTACAATCATTCATTGACTTCATGTTCCCAAACAACGATGGAATTTTTATGGAAGACAATGCGCTATGTGAGCAGGCCACATTATTGTTCGCGATTGATTTGAAGATCATTCTGGACAGTCCGAGCGAATGATTTGGCCACCAGATCACCCGATATGAATCTCTTCGAGTATTTATGGGATATAATTGAGGGGTCAGTTCGTGCATAGAACTCTGCACCGGCAATACTTTCGCAATTATGGGCAGCTATAGAGGCAGCAAGGCTCAATATTTCTGCAGGGGACTTCCGACGACGTGCTGAGGACTTCCAGCGACGTGTTGAGTCCATGCCACGTCGAGTTGCACTACCACGCCGTCCGAATGGAGGTCCGACACATTAGGAGATATCCCATGACTTTCATCCTCTCACTGTATAAGTGAGAATATTTCTTCTGTACCGTGTGCGTCGTATGTCCTTCCACAGTTTTTATGTTGATCATTGATGTACTACTTTCATAATATGTTGCTGGTCGCGCGGCATATAATCCTAGCTCCAATAATAAATTCTTTCTCCTTTAATATTTCATTGTTTTCATTTTGTTTTGATTTGAAGAACATCCTGGACACTTCGAGCGAATGATTTGGCCATTCAGATCGCCCGACATGAATCCCGTGGAATGTTAAGGAAAGTAATGCTGTTATGCTGAATGATTACCAAGAATTTCTGACGGCTACTGAAGTCTTTCATAAACGTCAATAATCTCGTAAGAGAAGAAAATTTGCCGATTTATTAGGAAGTTTGAATAAGAAGGGATGGCTGGCAGGAAGAGAAGGGACGAGATGTCTGACACAGAGTCCAGTGGTGAATGTAGTGCAAGTCGGTGGCAGAGAGGAGGGCAGGGCAGAGGCGGCTCGGCCGGCGACACGTGTCGCGGTCCACCACTTTGCTCCCCTAATCCCGGGCTTAGGGCAGCGCGGCCACTGCCCGTAGCGGCAGCTCCACAAATTACTCGGCTTCCCTCCTCTGCGGCTTCCTTTTCTGCCGCGCGGGATTCGCCGGCGCGGAAGACATTCAGGAATTACTTTTTATCTCGCAGCTTCCGAGGAAGGAGGGACTCGCAGACTACAGGTGAAAACAACCAGTCTCCCACCTTACTGAGTTCCCGAAGTATTTACTCTTCCACAAGTCTCTAGGGCTGTTCTGCAAGGTTTCGTATAGCGGAAGAAAACCAGCGAAAGTGAAGGGTGTTTCCTGAGTTATAAAATTACCTTTTGTTTCGCTTGACTTAGAACTGTAGCTTTTGTTCTGTATACTTTTCAGTTCTTCATAACTGAGACCAGAGCTATAAAACACTGGTTAAATGAAGACATGTTTCCGCTCATGCTGCTAACTTCATGTAATACGTTATGTAATTGGCCAGTAGCAAATAGAAGTGTTACGTAAAGTTACAGCTTCAGAGGAAACATGTCTTCGTTTGATTTTATAAAAGTGTCCAGAGAGAAACTGAAATCCGAGGAATCACTGCAGGGCCGGCACTTTCATATGGTATAAAATGCATTTTTATCATGAGCTGTTTATTTGTTCCATTAGTCATCTACCTGTTTCGGTATAACCTTCATCCAGGAAGTAGGGTACAACGAATTAGTTAAAAACATCCCATATTCCTTTGAAGCTGAACAATATCGAAATTATCCAGTGAAATTATGTCAGATGTTTGTACAGTTTCACTGGATAATTTCGATATTGTTCAGCTTCAAAGGAATATGGGATGCTCTTACCTAATTTACTGTACCCTACATCTCGGCAAGGACGTTGGCCAACATATCAGACTATGCCTACGTATTCTGCTGCGCAATGTCGTACTGACAGAGCAGCAGTACCAAGCGTGGGACGGTGAGCGCCACAAGTTGTGCTAGATGCTTTTAGGAGATTACTGCGTGTAGCAGTATTTGTCTGATGTTCTGGAAATGTCACTTGAGAGATGGGATACTCTCTAGGCAAACTCCTAAATAGCAAAGACTGTTCCATGGCTTCTGGTCTACTTTATCCAGACTGAGATTCAGCTGAATAGTAAACGAACGCAAGGACATTTTCTATGTAGACTACAGATTATAAAGGGCTCTGCTTAACGTCCAGTGCCAATGAAGACTGAAACCCTCCATCTATACGAATTCGCTATCAGTTGTTGGCCTTCTTCAACTATAAATTGCTCGCTGTTCCACGAATACGACTAGTATTGATCTTTATCGAAGGCCAAACACTGCTCCCTAGTCGAGTCTGACAACTTTCTAACGTACCGACGACTGTTCACTTTTTCGTGCCCAGTAGCTGCGACATGGACATCTCCCCGCTACGATCCAGAGATTGCTGCAAAATTTACGGCAGTCTGGAACGATCTGATGGCCGACCTCGAGGTGAAATATTCCACGGCTCCGACCGGCGCAGTAGCGGCGTCGACAACGGCATTAGCAGCGGAGCCGTGCTGCCGGCTTGTCGGCGCCACTAACGCTGACCAAACAATGCTATAAACAGGCGCGCCGGCCCGCTCGCTCCCAAACTGGTTCTCCGTTTTATGGTTCAATTACTCGCCCAGTTTACGGCGCAGCGGTGTCGAAACGCTGCCCGGTGCAGCAGACGCGGACGTGGCTGCCCCTGCGGCCGTAGGCACACCCGCGGTGCGCGTTACTGCTGATGGTCTGTGCCGGCATCGTTCAGTCACGGTTCGCCGCTTCTGCTACCGCGCTTCAACCTGTAGGCTACACGTACGTCTACAGCGTATCCTGGAAAAGTCGCGACAAACTTCGAGGGGTTGCAGAAGATGTCTTGAGGAAAAAACTGAGTGTAGGAACCCATGTCCAGAAACATCATCCAACAACGCTACATGGCGTCGAAGTTACAGGCGACGACGGCTGCCACTAGGTCATCCCTTCGCCAGCAAACATGACTTCATATGCTGATGGACCGTAGGCGGAACGTCTCGCTGTGTCGTTTGTTATCCAGTAATTGGGACTGATTGCCTCTATCGCCAGTGGAGGAGATGGAGCTAGCTACTGCTTACAAGGGAACGTCCCCATCGCACCCTCCTCAGGTTTAGTTATAAGTTGGCACAGTGGATAGGCCTTGAAAAACTGAACACAGATCAATCTAGAAAACAGGAAGAAGTTGTAAGGAACTATGAAAAAAATAAGCAAAATATACAAACTGAATAGTCCATGCGTAAGATAGGCAACATAAAGGAGAGTGAGAACGAAGGTGCGCCGTGGTCTCGGGGTTGGCGTGACCAGCTGCGAAACGGGAGGTCCTTGGTTCAAGTCTTCCCTCGAGTGAAAAGTTTAATTTTTTATTTTCAGTTTATGTGACAAAGTCTTATTTTTTCATCACTTTTTTGGGAGTGATTATCACATCCACAAGAAAACCTAAATCTGGCAAGGTAGAAGAATCTTTTTACCCATTCGCCAAGTGTACAAGTTAGGTGGGTCGACAACATATTCCTGTCATGTGACGCACATGCCGTCACCAGTGTCGTATAGAATATATCAGACGTGTTTTCCTGTGGAGGAATCGGTTGACCTATGACCTTGCGATCAAATGTTTTCGGTTCCCATTGGAGGGGCACGTTCTTTCGTCTACTAATGGCACGGTTTTGCGGTGCGGTCGCAAACCACAGACACTAAATTTATTGCAGTGAACAGAGACGTCAATGAACGAACGGACAGATCATAACTTTGCGAAAATAAAATTTTCGCTCAAGGTAAGACTTGAACCAAGGACCCCACATTCCGCAGCTGCTCACGCTAACCACGGGACCACGGGGCTCTTGTATTCACTCTATCCTTGATTTTGCATATCTTGCGCATGGCTACTCAGTTTGTATATTTTGCTTATTTTTTTCATAGTTCCACACAACTTCTTCCTGTTTTCTCGATTGATCTGTGTTCAGTTTTTCAAGGCCTATCCACTATGCCAACTTATAACTAAATCTGAGGGGGGTGCGATGGGGAGGTTCCCTTGTTAGAAAGGTCTTGACTCCTATGAATGCGATATGCGATGCTTTCTGCCACGGTGGATGACGGTTTCGGATACAGTTTTTCATGCGCAATTTATTTTTCCCCTGGAATCCTCTGAAATCGCCTATGTTGTTCAGTATACAGGAGAAAAATAAACAGAAAATGGAAACCCCTGTCCGAGATCGTCATCGACCAAGGCAACAGAGCATCACATTCATACGAAACAAGGCCAGTCTACGCAGCAGCTAGCCGCATCTCCTCCACTGGCGATCGTGACAATCAGTCGCGGTCACTGAATAACAAACAACATTGGGAGACGACCCGCCTACAGTCCATCAGCGTACAAAGTCACGTGTGCTGCCGAAGGTATGGTGGCCTATAACTTCGACGCTTTGTAGCGTCGTTGGATGACTTTCCCGGACACGGATTCCTGCCCTGATACATGCTTTACAACCCCTCGATGTTTGTCACAACATTTCTGGGACACCCTGTAGAGTAAATCACATTTTCAAGTGATCAGAGTTCTCTAAACGTTTGCATAGCGTCTGTCTGAGGCAGTAAGGGGGTAACAACTTGGTATTTACCTAATTGGAAGTGGGAAGCCGTCTAAGAACCACATTCAGGCTGGCTGGCTCACCAACCCTTGCTGTTAATCCACGAGGTGGATCCGATCCGGGGCAGGCTCGTCTTTCCAAATTCTGGAAGCGGTGAGTTAACACCCTTGACTATCCAGAAGGGTTTGCTCACTCCAGATACCAGACACAAAAGGTGCGGTCACGCTATGCCACAAACTGCCGCATGTCCAGTCCATATAGAAAGGCTGATCGATAAATCCCCGACGTGCCATCATGTCCACGCCAAATAAGCTCGTGAAAACTTCCTTTTAGTGGCTGCTGCTGTAGTAATCGTATATGAAAATAAACCGCTTCGTAAATGGCGAAATGGTGCAAAATCAGGTAATCCACACGTCGAGCAAGTCACCGATTTTCCTGCGTACACACAAAAAATGCATTTTCAAATTTCACAGTCTTCTCTGGGACATACAGTTCTAGAATTAAATCAAAAATAGTTCATATTAAAAGAGAAAACATCTTAATATTCTGCAAAATTATATTTATTTGGTTACGAACCGACTTTCGCATTCAGGCATTCTTCAGGTGAGAACTGAATGTTGCAAACACAGATAAATATGATGTGCAAGTTACACAGATGCTACCTCCACAGAAGATATAAAAATGACAGAGTGTTTACATAGGAAAACATCATTTTTTGTCACATAGAAATAATTATATTAACTAAAATGGGTAAAAAAGCTTTTACGTGAAGGTACATTTTACAACGAATGAGAAATAAGATGAATTTACATTTTGATTCTAGTATTTGTAATGAAAACTTACTTCAACGAAGTGGAAAATGAAAACTGAGTCTGACCATTTAATACTAGGCTCGCATTCTGTGTCACTTATTTGTTGATTTCGAATATTTCCAGAACAGTCATCTTTCTGATATTTTTTAACAGAACGTAGACTTCGTTTCATATGCATGGCTTTAGCAAAATACCATCCATATGATGCAGAATGTGCAATTTTACAGTCTGTTTAAAAAAATCAGAAAGCTGATCCTTCTTGAAATACTCGAAATCAACAAACAAGTGACACAGAATGTGAGCCTAGTATTAAATGATCAGATTTAGTTTCTAATTTCCCCTTTGTTAAGTTACGTTTTCGTAACAAGTACTAGATTCAAACTGTAAATTCATCTTATTTCTCATCCGTTGTAAAATGTATCTCTCATAAAAACTTTGTTACCCACTTTTTAGTTAATGTAATTATTTCTATGTGACAAAAAATGTGATGTTTTCCTATGTAAACACACTGTCATTTTTGAATCTTCTGTGGAGATAATATCTGTATAAGCCGCTCATCGTGTTTATCTGTACCTGCGGCATTCAGTTGTCACCCGAAGATGGCCTCAGAAGCCGGATGCTGGTTTGTGACCAAATAAATATAATTTTGCAGAACATGGGGAACTGTTTCCCTTTTTAATATTATTGTCTTATTCTGCCAATCACCGATGGAAAATTCAGGTAATGTTAAAAGTGGTTCCCAGCACCCGGTTTTCACCGAGGTTCTCTGGAGGTTTCCCTTAGTTGTAGGGCAAATGTCGAATCTGGAAATCACTTGCGCCATTGCTTGCCTGGTATCTGGCTGAGACTTCTCCCTCTCCATAAATGGGTCATTACTCGAACAGCCCACTGTACTTCTACAGGGTGTATCATAATTAATAGCGACAACTGAAACGGGTGAAAGAATACGATAAAGAGATGTGAAAACGTTCCAGTAAGCATGCGTCTGCAAACAAGCGATTATCTCGCAATGTATGCTTACGAGCCGTCACCGACTTCACTATGAAATACTGTCCTAGTCAGTACCAATGTATTTACAAAGTAAACTTTTCGATTAAGTCCCCGAATACAGGAGCTGCACAAGAACATGGAAACAACGAAAACACAACACATTTCCACAGCTAATACGGTGTAGGAAACCAGGTGGCATTCAAAACAACTTCCATTCGTCTCGAAATCTATAATTACAGGATCTGTATGGTTTTCAAATGAATTTTGCATCATTCTTACAGAAAAATAGTGGCAAGTTTAGGTAATAACGATGGAGGTGGACAGCGATTCTCCAAAGTAGACCACAAATGCTCAATAATACTGACGTCGAGTGATTATGGTGGGTGGGAGAGATGCGAAAAATCAACTTCGTGCTCAAAAAGCCAGTCCTGGACGATACGAGTTGTGTGAATAGAGACCCTGTCCTCTTGGAACACAGCATCACCACTGGAGGACACACACTGTATCATGGGATGAATTCGATCAGTCAAAATAGTCACACAGCCATTTACAGTAATGCGACCTTGCCAAGTAACCGTGGAATCCTTGGAATACTTCGATATGGCTCCCCAAATCATCAGCGAACTCCCTTTCTGTTTTACTGTTGGAACGTAAACTCCGCCAGAAGTTTAAAACAGTATGAAAGAACACTCATCCGACCAAATGACTTTCTTCCATTGCTCAATAGCCCACATTATATGGCTTTGACACCACGTTTTCCTATTATGGGCATTAGCATCACTGATGAGTGGTTTTGGAATTCCAGCTCGCCCTGCAGTTCCCTGCTTATCGAACTACTCCGTTTGTTTTGGTGCTGACAGATTTAACGCACCCGATAAAAGAAAAGAAAAGTCAAAATAGAGATAACTGCTGTTGGTGCTTTTTCGGGGTTTAACTGTTCGGAAGTCGGGGTGCGTCACAGTGACCACCTCAGGAATTAAACAAGAAAATCATAACCGAACCAAGTAATGCCGACGTATTATAAATTTACTAGGCCTACATATTTTACATATTAAATACACTCCTGGAAATGGAAAAAAGAACACATTGACACCGGTGTGTCAGACCCACCACACTTGCTCCGGACACTGCGAGAGGGCTGTACAAGCAATGATCACACGCACGGCACAGCGGACACACCAGGAACCGCGGTGTTGGCCGTCGAATGGCGCTAGCTGCGCAGCATTTGTGCACCGCCGCCGTCAGTGTCAGCCAGTTTGCCGTGGCATACGGAGCTCCATCGCAGTCTTTAACACTGGTAGCATGCCGCGACAGCGTGGACGTGAACCGTATGTGCAGTTGACGGACTTTGAGCGAGGGCGTATAGTGGGCATGCGGGAGGCCGGGTGGACGTACCGCCGAATTGCTCAACACGTGGGGCGTGAGGTCTCCACAGTACATCGATGTTGTCGCCAGTGGTCGGCGGAAGGTGCACGTGCCCGTCGACCTGGGACCGGACCGCAGCGACGCACGGATGCACGCCAACACCGTAGGATCCTACGCAGTGCCGTAGGGGACCGCACCGCCACTTCCCAGCAAATTAGGGACACTGTTGCTCCTGGGGTATCGGCGAGGACCATTCGCAACCGTCTCCATGAAGCTGGGCTACGGTCCCGCACACCGTTAGGCCGTCTTCCGCTCACGCCCCAACATCGTGCAGCCCGCCTCCAGTGGTGTCGCGACAGGCGTGAATGGAGGGACGAATGGAGACGTGTCGTCTTCAGCGATGAGAGTCGCTCCTGCCTTGGTGCCAATGATGGTCGTATGCGTGTTTGGCGCCGTGCAGGTGAGCGCCACAATCAGGACTGCATACGACCAAGGCACACAGGGCCAACACCCGGCATCATGGTGTGGGGAGCGATCTCCTACACTGGCCGTACACCACTGGTGATCGTCGAGGGGACACTGAATAGTGCACGGTACATCCAAACCGTCATCGAACCCATCGTTCTACCATTCCTAGACCGGCAAGGGAACTTGCTGTTCCAACAGGACAATGCACGTCCGCATGTATCCCGTGCCACCCAACGTGCTCTAGAAGGTGTAAGTCAACTACCCTGGCCAGCAAGATCTCCGGATCTGTCCCCCATTGAGCATGTTTGGGACTGGATGAAGCGTCGTCTCACGCGGTCTGCACGTCCAGCACGAACGCTGGTCCAACTGAGGCGCCAGGTGGAAATGGCATGGCAAGCCGTTCCACAGGACTACATCCAGCATCTCTACGATCGTCTCCATGCGAGAATAGCAGCCTGCATTGCTGCGAAAGGTGGATATACACTGTACTAGTGCCGACGTTGCGCATGCTCTGTTGCCTGTGTCTATGTGCCTGTGTTCTGTCAGTGTGATCATGTGATGTATCTGACCCCAGGAATGTGTCAATAAAGTTTCCCCTTCCTGGGACAATGAATTCATGGTGTTCTTATTTCAATTTCCAGGAGTGTACAATGCAACGAATAATTTCACATGACATTGAATAACACTGATCGGACTTCATGTAGTAAATGTAGTTTGGAAGTGTTCGATTTTTCTGTGGTGTGCAAATCGGCACGTAATGGGGCTTGGCGTGGTTGGCGCGTAAATAGACACGTCACCAAACTGACCTCCTTCCAACATCAGTTACACTAAAATACAGAAACTTTTTATAGCATTAAAGACTGTTAAACACTGTTCTTCAAATGAAATATGGAGAGAAGCAGAGGTCATAAGTATAATTATCCAGTTCCGTAAATGTAATTACAATGATGCTTACATGCTAAGCTGCTGCAAGAGAGAAGACCAAAGGACAAGACGTGACAAAAGATACAGCTCGAATCGTACCTCTTTTATTTACAAAATAATATCGTAATTCACATCAGAGATTGCTATGGAATGTAATAGCAACACCTTAGATCAAATTGGTATTGAAATATTTGCTTACACAGGGTTAGCGAGTATGACATTCAGTTCTGCAGTGACTTGTGTAGCTGTCGTCCTCTGACTTCTCGTCCCAATCCTCTTCAGTGACCGGCTGTCGCGATCACTTAACACAAGCTTTTGTCCGCATAGTGAATTACAGGATGACGTTTTCTCGCTTCGCCTGTATGCAATATAAATCTTCGATATCGTGGCTCTTGAAACGCCAAACACTTAGACTACCATGGTTACGGAAGCACCCACCACGTGAGCACCAACAATTTGCCCGTGCTCGGATTCACTGAGCTCCCACGTAATACATTCAGTACTACACAGAACACTCTTCTGACCACGACTGACACTTGGAACTGAGGCCACTGCACAGGTGCCGTTCGTGGTCAAATATAACTGCACAAACTGTTGCTTGGCTAGCATCGGCATTTGTGTTAAATGCACTTGCTGTTATCAGTCATCGAAGCATGGTCTTCCAACTAATACTCCGAATGTCTGTGATGCTCTAGTCAACGTTCCCCGGGATCAGAGTAAGGTATGTAAATTAATATTTTAGAATTCGAATACCGGCATAGTTCTGCATGAATTGAGGCGGGAAACCTCAGGAAGTCACTGGCACGTAATCAGTACCTTAGAAAATGTGGCCTGCTTTGATGCGGGTCGTCATTGTTAGTCTTCCATCGGCATGTCGATCGACAGAGTGGTGTCAAGTGGATCAGGCCAATTAACACTCCACGCCGTCCTCCAGTATGCGAACGGCAAGTGGTGTTGGTAAAGTGCGAACTAGTATGGACGCGCCATAGCTTGTTGCACACACAAGTCGCAGTTAACATTCACTTTTTCAGACTAAAGACCGAAATGAACAGCCGTTAACCAAGACTTAACGTAGTCTCTTAGTACACCCACATCTTCAGTTCGCATTACTGCTGCGGACACCAATGTATCGTACACATTAGTAATATACTGATGAACCAAAAATTTATTACCATTACCCACCGTGAGATTAAATATCTCAAGGTGGCTTTGATAGCATGTGATAAGCGGTGCAGAGGCGACAATACGTGCTGCAAATGGTGAAATCCACTGTCATACCGATTGTGACAAAAGGCAGATTATTATCACCAGGCCTGGAAACGAGCACCTCGAAAACGGCGGACGTGGTCGGTTGTTAGCGTGTTACTTTCCTGAGCATCTGTGTAAATTGGCCGAAGGACGGAGAAAATGCCAAGTGTCCGACGAGCTGTTGGACCTCAACGCCTCATCATATAACATGGAGGGCGGAAGCTTGCCTGATTTGAAAACAGAATGGCAGATCTGTACAACGTTGGCGCAGGCAAAAGTGTTTCCTAGCACACCGTTCAGCGCACACTGTAGAACGTATAGTTCCATAGCAGACGACTCCTAGGTGTTCCGTGCTGACCCAACGACATCGTCCATTACGACTGCAGTGGGTACGGAATCATCGTGATGGACCGTAGATCAATGGAAAACATAGAGCGCACCACAGATGAAGACCATTGGGGCTGGGGATACATTCACGAGGGCTTCCCTTGTACCAGTGGTAGTTGTCGAAGCTACCCAGACAGCTGTGGATTGCTTGAAAATTATTGTGGATCACTTGCGTCCCTTCAGGTTTGCTATCTTCCTCGACTGCGATGGCATCTTCCAGCAGTATAACTGCCCGTTTCCCAAGCCCAGAATCGTGCTACAGCGGTTTATGAAAGATTATAGTGCACTCACTTTGATGTCTTGGCCACCACATTCGTCTTGTGTGAACCTGATGGAACATATCTGAGACACTATGTGTGGCAAGCCCCGTGCCCGCAAAACCGATTCGTATTTATGGGAATTACGTAACACGTGCGCATACATCTGGTATTACAAACCTCCAGAAATCTTGTCTAATAAATGACACATAGAATCGCTGTTGTACTGCGTTCGAAGGCTGATTAACCCGGTATGGAGTAGTGTTTGGCTCATAAGTGTATTCCAGATGGATAATATGTACGATTTCGTCAATTGTCTGTGCGTCAATTTTTTAACTTTTATTGGTGAGTGGCTCGGTTGTTCAGTGGGTCTGAAATACTGAAGCCTAATATCACTTCCATTCGCAAAAGAAACCGACGCCGATGAGCGTGTTTTTCGAATCAAAGGATGGTCTATGAAAAACAACAGAAAATAAAAAAAGCGTCTGTCAGTGCTAGGGTTTCTTTTGTCACAAAAAAATAAATAAAAAATGGTAGGGTGCCAGGCTACGGATCTAAAGGTCATGGCTTCGATCGCTGTCAGTCCTAGCATTTTTCCGTGAAACTTGTCACTTCTTCCCCATCTGGCTGTGTTTCATAACGTGAAAGTTTGCACCGGGTTTCGGAGTACACATTAAACTGCTTATAACTGAGCAGCTGCCTATGTAAGTCGTTTCAAAGGTCAGAGGAAGGCAAAAGGCATTCCACTTGCGTGAGGATCATGTCTAGTAAAACACTAGGGTACTGAAACCAACTTTCAGGTTGACGTCAGCTTTCCCTTGTTTACCTTCCTTATATTTATTTACGTTTCATCAGCCTTGTGAAAGGACTGCTGCTGTCCGCCACGGTTTCCTCTCCGGTGCCAGCCTCTACGTCTCAGAGGAGCACTTCGACGTTCCATCTTTATCACTAAGTGAATGTCCCGGAGCCTGGTACCAGTTACAGGTTACCTATCGAACGTCTTCCAAGGACAAAAACAATTTTATTTTCCGTATTTGCGTAATTTTAAAACACTGTCATTATCTACTCATTAAGAGGTATAATCTTACGTTAAAAGTTTAACCGAATAAAACAAGTATTACTGTTAGAACTGCGCTCTTAAGTTAGTGTAACTCACCGCCCAAATACCCCGACTTTATTCATCCACATAATGCCGGACCTACATCCCCCCCCCCCCTTTCACCGCAGTATGATGAAAAGAAGCGATTTTGCAGACACGTCCACATGTACCACTGAATGTCCTTGCAAATTTACATCATCGTACGACACTTTGTTCAAGAGATATGATGCCATTAACACTGTGATGCGTGAAAAACTTGCTTTTGCTTAAAATGGACCGCCAGTTATCCTATATTGATGCAGTGGTTCGTAATGAGAGCGCTTAGCGACTTCCAAGAAACTTAATACGTAACTAGCTTAGTGCGCGCTGTTTCTCTCTCGTAGTCTGTATGGTCTGCACAGACATTTTTGTTTTACTGCAATTAAATTTTCAGCTCCTATTTCACCCCCTTAAGGATTGAATTTCGGAAAACACTGAAACACATTTTTTTATAGGTAACCGAGAAGTCAAATACCAATTTTAATAGATGTAGCTATAAAGATATTTCAATAGTTCTTTAATAATGATTTATTTTCAAAATCTTTCACCCACTATTTCACCTCTATAGAGGTTAAATTTCCAAAAATAGTGAAACTGGTATTTGTTTATTTGTGACCGAGAAACAAGGTACTAATTTTCGTAGGTCTGCTTCAATATTGTCTTAAAAGCGACATATTTTCCAAAAACAGTTCATCCCCTTTTTCACCTCCTTAGGGGTTGAATTTCGAAAAAATCCTTCTTAAGGGGCTCCGGAAAGGTTCAAAATCATGAAATCTTCAATTTTTCCTTTTTTTATATTTTAAAAATCTACCGACTTTTCCCTTTTAATTGATATTTAATTTATTCAGTTCAGAAGACTACAACTACTTTTAAAATATTTTTGAAATACGTTCCACATGGGCGTGGCCCAATGTGGAGCTGTTAAACAGTTGTTAAATGTTATACTCATGAGTCTACATGCTCATCATTTACGTTTTAGTGATGTGAGAGAAAATAAGTGTTATAAAATTACTGTTGTGGCTAACCTGTGATAGTTCGATTTATATCGTGCGCTTGATTGTCGTGTGTTTCATGTTCATTTACTCTTTCGTAATCACGAAAATATTCGTAGTGAATTCTGTTCATTGAAGTCTCTGTTTTAGTGAAGAATAATCGTGGGTAAACGTAAAGTGACTAGAAATCCCCTGAAGTGTTTTAAGAAAAGGAGAAATGTCGGAAAGCCGAAGGTAAGTGTTATTACCTTAGACAATAAAGACGATAACCAAGTGTGTGAACCTAACCTTGTTGGTACACCTGCACATTGCAGTGAAAGTGAGAAGAAAGTACTTCGCAGAGGAAGCTTGGTTCAGTTAGTGAAAAGTATGAATGTTTAACGGGCGAATCGGATGTGAATGAAATATTTGATATGTCAGTTCTCAAAGGAATTTTTGCGAACTGTGTAAGATGTATTCAGTGTAGTGAAGTCGGCCTGGAACTCTATAAAAAATCACGTAGGACTTGCCAGTGAAATGGAACTGAAGTGTAGTAAGTGTTCATACATGACCACCTTCTGTAGCATGATGAGTCTTCCAATTCCACCAAACAAGTTTACGAACTATAATAGATTTGTAGGATCTAAAGTAGAAGATGTCTGTATAGAATCTGTGAAGAAAGCTGTGCTAGAAGCGGTAATAGCAAACAGTGGTAATAGAGACTTCACTGCAGCATTCGGTGGTACCTGTCATAAACAGGGAAAGTTTTGGGTGTAGAAGTAGCATCTAAATATTGTAAGTGTCCAAAAAAGATAAAGGTACACATGAAAATAATTACACAGCTAACCGTAGTGGCAGTAGCGAAGGAATGGAAGTGGCTCATGTTGCTAGTATATTTCAACGTTCTATTGAGTGCGATAAAGTGCGATATGTGAATTACCTTGGTGACTGTGTTTCTAAAAGTTTCAAACATTTTCAAGAACTGAAGCCATATGGTGATGATGTAGAGCAAAAATTTGAGTGTATTGGACACGTACAGAAACGAATGGAATCAAGACTTCGGGGACTGAAAGATTCGCACAAAAAAACCTCAGTGATGGTAGAGGGTTGGATGGGAAGGGAAGGTTGATCGACAGTGTAACTGTCAAAATGCAGAACTATTACGGAATGGCTATTAGGCAAAACACACCGAGTGTCGATTAAATGAAGAAGGCTGTTAGGGCTCTTTTTTTCATACTTTTTCAACCGATGAACGTCCCCATAATTACTTGTGCCCCAAAGTAAAGAACAGTTGGTGCAAGTACAACAAGGGATTGCTGACTGGTCAAGTGTATACCCATAAACATAGTCCGCCTGATGCGGTAATGGAGATGATAAAACCTATTTTCAGAGACTTAGCAGCACCTGAACTGTTGAAAATGTGTGTTCGTGGAAAAAACTCAAAACCCCAATGCAAGTGTAACTAGTCTTAGATGGTCAAGAATTCCCAAGAACGTGGTTGTGGGAATAGAAACACTTCACTTTGGTGTGTATGATGCTGTTACTACTTTCAATTACGGCAACGTTGTAAGGAGCAAAGTATTTCGAAATATTGGAACGAACGATGTTTGTTTTAGACAAGGAACGTCTTCGGGCTGCTGACATGGCTGTAAATAGCCCAGACGTACAAGCCAGAGTAAACAGGAGGAGGACAAAGAGGAAGCTTGAGGAAGAGTTTGCAGAAGATGAAGATAATCCATCCTACGGATGTGGAATGCACTAGAAAGGTAATGCAAACTTTGTCGCTCGATTACCAAAAGTTTCATTTTTTCATACAAATCACAAGTTTTCTCAGGATCTACCAAACCAATTTGCTTCAAATTTTAGGGTGTTACACAGTTCCTTCTCTGTAACTTAACTCAGCCTTTTTCCAAAAACCTGTATATTTATAAACAAAAAATGGGATAAAAAAGAAGTGAATTTTCGATGCATTAGAAAAAAATAATCTGTAAATACTGAATTCAATTTTCTAAAAATCTCTGTGTTAAGTTGTACCAAATAATCCAATAAACACCCTGTAAAAATTTCAGCTTACAAGCTTAAATACTTTTTGAGAAAACATGTAATTGATAAGCGCTATTTTAACATTGGAAAGATACAGCTTTCCGGAGCCCCCTAAACAACGTCTACAGTATAACATCAACACCCTCTTCAAATTTCAAGTTTCTATCCTTAGCGGTCTGGGCTGCACGACGATGAGTTAGTGATCAGTCAGTCGGGAAGTTGCCTTTGATATACAGAGCCGGCCGCGGTGGTCTCGCGGTTCTAGGCGCGCAGTCCGGAACCGTGCGACTGCTACGGTCGCAGGTTCGAATCCTGCCGCGGGCATGGATGTGTGTGATGTCCTTAGGTTAGTTAGGTTTAAGTAGTTCTAAGTTCTAGGGGACTGATGACCACAGCAGTTGAGTCCCATAGTGCTCAGAGCCATTTGAACCATTTTGATATACAGAAATTTCAAATCTTATCTAAACTTTTTCACATTTACGTGCTTAACGTCAAATAGTTAACACATTATCTTATTTGTAAAATAATCAGACGCCTGAAGCCGTTTTACACATGGGCGTTCGGTTCTTTAAAGAATGGGCGTTTACTGGTACTTTCTAAATGGCGATCCCGGCTACACATTGCAGTTATGAAAGTGTGTGGCGCCAACTCGAACGCTCTGGTCCATTGCGTCCCGGTTGTGTAGCGCCGGGGCAGGTGGAGAGTGGCCTTTTGCGCAACGAAGACGGCTCCCGCTTGTTGCGGCGGGACAGGTTCCGCGCCTTAGCCTTCGGTATTGTGGGGCCCCAATCTCGCGCGCTTGCGAAACTGAGACGTCGGCGTAAACACATCGGACCGCGCCGCTGCCTTTCACAGGAGCTCCGTCGGGCTTTAAACTTTCAGCTTTCTACGCCACGGCACTCAGCGTATGCTTCTGACAGCCTCGTACTGTACTACTCTGTATTCTTTTCCCCTCCAGAATAAACGCGGAAACACTGGGGCGCGTGACGTGATTAACGAGCCAACTGTAAGCTCCGGCGCAGAGACGTGTTCTCTTCCAACCGGCGAACGGGCTACGTTACTACATAATTCTCACACCTGCAGTTGTTCGATACCTCCAGTACAATGTACGTTTATGCTTGGAAAGAATTACCAGCTGCCATTTACGTCTCTTCGAGAGTAATGAGTCTGGATCTAGTCCAACGTTTGTAAAGAACAGTAGTATGTTAAAATGGCTCGTTACATTTGCACACGATTCAGGTCGTGATGAATGGAATCCAGCGGTACAGCTCTCTGAAGTAAGAGCTGATAAGATAGAAAATGCGTTCCCACTTGCACTGTGATATGATCCGATCCTCTGTGCATAAGGCGCCAAAATTCTCCATACGGTTACCGTTTCACAGTGAGTAAATGCGATTTAGAACGACTGTGAAATCAAACATTCCCGCCGTGTGCAAATTAGGATCAGTGATTAGATTTCTCGGTGTGAAATGCATTCCCATTATGAATAAATATGCATTTTGTTACTTTAAGATGTACTGATGCATTTTGTTTACGCCCCGAATTGCGAACTGATCAATGTTGATCACATTTGTTATTAATAATTAAACACTGATGATGTTCGAAATTATGTTAAATTTTAATGTCATATACCACACAGACCGGAGCACAGTGATGATCGAACGTTCTACAAGGTTAGGCGCTTTCACAGGCACACTTGATGTCGTGTTTGATTGAACTACGCCAAATCTCAGGGTCGTTTTTTCTGGTTTTTAGTTATTACTCGCGTCGCGACAAACAAAACATTGCCATTAGCGAATGCACTGTTGCAGGAGCTCTTATTGAAAGGCGTTACCACGCGATGGTTTGTCTGTCTATGGCATCAGCTGAATGTGGATGAGAGTTAGCAGACATTCCTGGGTGGCGGCGTGGAGGCAGTGGGCAGCGGGCCTTGCTGCTGGACGTGACCAGGCCACACTAACACTGAGGTTCAAAATGACATTTGTTCTATGTTTCTTGGTATTGAGATTACGCATAGGAGTTTATTCTTGCTTATTACTTGTTGCTTGAGAACTAGACAGAGCTGTGATGCTAAGTTCTGATCGCCATTTAGAATTATAGTTTTATAGAGTTTGTAAATGGCATACGCCAGTTTTGTAATATGAATTTAATTTTAACCCGTATACGTATTTACTATCATTCAGGATCAATTGAAGCCTTCTAAAATGCGAGTGTAGATCAAGAGAACGCCTGCTCCAACGTAAAATCTTTAAACGTTAGCTTAAGGCACACTCTTTGGTTTCCTTGTATTATGTAAAGCACGCGAGAATCGTTGCCTGTGGCAAAGTTTGCGTAATGCTGTGTAATTAACGTAACTGCTAAAAGTGATGTTCGCACCACGATTGAACCCATGGATGTAAATAACTGTAAGTAATACCATTTAGTGAACTTCATGACGCAAATAATCCTAGATACTTCCCCACATTCAATGCTTGTTTGTTTAGATCTTTTTATGCCTTCCCAAAACTACACAACGACGCCCAAAATACTGTGAACAGTCACGAAGAACTGTACGCCATCTGATGATGAGTTGTTAGGCGACTTGAAACCAGCAATGGTATCAGGAAGTTTCCCTCTAATTTTGTTCTTGTATGGGATCTAATCATGCGTGAGTGGCTTCAGTTGGGTATGCACACCTGAAAAATTTGTAGCTTCTCTTCCTCTCTGAGTTCAGGCCATTATCAAGGTCAGAGGTAGTGTTGAACCGTATTTGCGTGCTATTTCCAGCAAGAATACAATTTTTGTATGGTGTGCTTATTATGATAGAAAAAAAGGTGACTGGATAGTTTATGGTGCTTGGTGGACGAGGAGAGAGAAGACATAAGTGTTTAACGTCTCGTCGACAATAAGGTCATTAGAGACGGAGTACAAGCTCAGATTAGAGAAGAGAGATGGGGAAGAAAATCGGTCATGCCCTTTCAGAGGAACCATCCCAGCATTTGCCTGAAGCGATTTACGAAAATCACAGAAAACCTAAACCAGGACGGCCGGACACGCATTTGAACCGTCGTCCTCTCGAATATGGGCCGAATGTGCTAACCACCGCGCCACCTCGCTCGGTTCTGGTTCTTGGGGCCTCACAGTCAAAACGAATGGTTGCGATAACACATAGACATCCGTTTGAGAGGATTTTTATTCAATGGTCAAATTACGATGCCACTCAGGCTTTCTTGAAAACGGCCTCAAATACCTCGACGTTTTTATAAGTCCCAGATATTTTTTGACGAATGCTAATGCACTGTGTTAAGCACTTGAGAATGGCTGTCTATTACCATGAAAGCTATTCCATAATGTCTTGGCCGGCCGCGGTGGTCTAGCGGTTCTAGGCGCGCAGTCCGGAACCGCGCGACTGCTACGGTCGCAGGTTCGAATCCTGCCTCGGGCATGGATGTGTGTGATGTCATTAGGTTAGTTAGGTTTAAGTAGTTCTAAGTTCTAGGGGACTTATGACCACAGATGTTAAGTCCCATAGTGCTCAGAGCCATTTGAACCATTTTTGAACCATAATGTCTTAACAGTATGCTATCGTTCTGTCCCCGGCGTTTTCCGTACATTCCTTTCCTCGCCGATTCTCTTGCGAATCTCCTCATTCCTTACCATATCAGTCCACCTAATTTTCAACATTCGTCTCTAGTATAACATCTCAAATGCCTCGATTCTCGTCTATTCAGTTTTTCCTACGTCACGTCTTTTTGTGTGAGGATTGAAGACAATGTTTATTCTCGTTTATACAGTGATGTGACTAAAGTCATTGGATAGTGATATGCACATACATAGATAGCGATAGTGTCGCTTACACAAAGTATTTTTAGGACAGTGCTGCATTGGTGGAGGCGTCATTTGTAGTCAGGTGTCTCATGTGAAAAGGTTTCCGCACGACGGGAATCAACAGACTATGAAGGCGGAATAGTATTTAGGGCTAGAAGCATGGGACATTCCATTTCTTAAACCGGTAATGATTTCAATATTTAGAGAGCCACACTGTCAAGAGTGTGCTGACAATAATAAATTTTAGGCATTATCTCTCGCCACGGACAACGCAGAAGCCGACGGCCTTCATTTAACAACAGAGACCAGCGGCGTATGCGTGGAGTTGTCAGTGCTAACAAACAACCAACATGATGTGAAATAACCGCACACAACAACGTGGGGCGTACGACGAACGCGTCCATTCGGACAGCGCAGCGAAATTTAACGTCAGTGGGTTATAACAGCAGACGACCGACGCGAGTACCCCTGGCAACAGCACGACATCGCCAGCAGCGTCTCTCCTGGGCTCGCGACCAAATTGGTTGAACCTTAGGCGACTCGAAAACTGTGGCCTGGTCAGAAGGGTCCCGATTTCAGCTGGTAAGAGCTGATGGTAGGGTTCGAGCGTGGCGCAGGCCCGAGGAAGCCGTGGGCTCAAGTTGCGAACAAGGCTCTGTGCAGGCAGGTGGTGGCTTCATAGTGGTGTGACCTGTGCTTACATGGAATGGACTGGATCCTCAGGTCCAACTGAACCTCATTGTCTGGAAAGTTGCTACTTGGAGATCATCTGCAGCCATTCATGGACTTCATGTACCCAAACAACGATGGAATTTTTATGGACGACATTGCGCCACCTCATCTGGCCACAATTGTTCACAGTTGGCTTGAAGAACGTTCCGGACAATTCTACAGAATGATTTGGCTACCCAGATCACTCGACATAAATCCCATCGAACATTTATGGGACATAATTAAGATGTCAGTTCGTGCACAAAATCATGCACTGGTAACACTTTCGCAGTTGTGGATGGCTACAGAAGCTGAGACCATGCCACGTCGATTTGCTGCAATACACCGAAAAGAGGAGGTCCAACATGATATTGGGAGATATTCCATGACTTTTGTCACCTCAGTGTACAACATTACAGAAATTACGACTTCGTACATGCCTAATCAGAAAATATTTGTGGACAAGTTCCAAAATTCTGTAGATGGAGTTTCGGTCCACTCTGTATGTCAACACTCTACACTCCGTACTGGTTCCCCGGCCGCCTCCTTCACGGCGACACTCCTTGCTTGGCCAGTAATCGGCTGCCGCCTCCCTGAGTAATAATCTGGGTTTTGTGTGCTACCGCTACTTTTCGTGGCGCTGATATTGTCCCTCGCCTGATGAACAGGGGCCAGCTAAGCCGCCATAATGAAACGATACATAAACCGAGCGCGGCGACGGGGAGATGGGGGCTGGGAGTGGAAGGCGCCGAGTGGACCCAGCCGGTCCGTGCCACGGTGCTCAGGGAGTCCCGCGCTGCCAAAGCCGCATTTATAAGAGCGGGAGAAGCTGGAGGCGTGGGTGGAGGCGGCGCCCGATATTGGCGCCGGTGTCTCCGGGACGGCCGACAAGGGAAGTCTTAGGCGCCGCCACGGCGCCTGAAAGACGCGCTTCCCAAAGCTGGCAATATTGCCGCCCGCTTGCCGAGGGTCTTTATATAAAAGCCCGGCTGGCGGGGCGTGATTACCGCAAGTTACACAACGGCGGCGCTAATCTGCGCGCCCGTTCACGCCCCGCGCTTATTATTATTGGCTGAGACGCGGTATTAGCCGCGCCGACAATGCGCCTTGTCGCGGGCGGACGCCTCACAAAGCACGCCTCCTCCCCTCCCCTCCCCCGCCTCGCAACCAGCCTCGGCGCTCAATCCGCAGGCCTCCGCCCCAAAAGTCTCGCGTCAGCCGCGTAATATTCTTGTAACCACTCCCGCGCAGCGGGAATGGGAGCTCCAATGTTAAACATCTCCTCTGTTTAAATATCGTCTGTGGAGAAGAAAATCTATGCTGAAGTATCGCTGTGAAATTGGCAGTAGATGGCACTAGCTTACCTAGTATCTCAACAGGAGGGCGAGGGGGGAGGGGGGTCGCCGGGGGTAGTAATTGATGTTACTGTCAGTAACACATACGTGATCGCATTGTCAATATTTAAAATTTTCCAACGTTCCTCAGCGTATTAACTCATCACAACACCCTGAGGAGGACCATTTGCACGAGTGGCCGAAACTTTGGAAAATTTTACATATTGACAATGCGGTGACATTTACTGACACTGCCCAAAAAGAAAAAAAAGCGTTTTCGAACTCCTAAAAAAGTTCCGCCACATTTGTTCCACTTCGAAACATTGCAAATCTTGGGGACAGACTATTCAATAAGTTAACATATTTTACGAATTTTCATTCAGTAATGTCGTATGGAATAATACGTATTCTGGGGCAACTCGCTCTTATCAAAGAAAGTTTTGATAGCTCAAAAATGTGCTGTAATAATAATATGTAGTGTTCACCAACGATCATTTCGTGCACATGTTTCGGGAGTAAGGCATTCTGACTACTGCTTCACAGGATATTTATTCCCTCAGGGAGTTTGCTGTAAATAATCCTCTACCGTTCAAAAGAAACAATTTTGCACGTAATTACAATTCCATATTAAAGTTGTCCTTAGCACAATAAGGATTTACAAAGCTGCCACCAAATTTTTGATCACTTACCCATGATATAAAATGTCTGACAGCCACTTTACAAATGGGAAGAGTTTCTCCTTGACAACTCCTTCTTTTCTATTTACATTTTTTAAAATCTCTATTCGTGTGTTTGAAAAATCCTTGTGAATGGTCATCATATAGCTATATTTACACATGAATGTGTAATGTCAATGGAATATAACTCATTCGACATTATTACGATTAATAGTACAAATAAAGTATTTCCACTTCGTGGCCTATTGGTACGGCAACGAGTCCAGAATGTGGCGAAAGCAACATGAAATCAAATCTGCACCCAAGACTGTTGTCTTCACCACAATTGTATAAACGATCCATGGAACATAAAACTAAGTTCTACGAATAAAGACGCCTATATCGCTTGATATACTTTCATTGATTATGACGTTTCGGCTACTACCATCATCAGGGTAAACTTGGAATTCATACAACGAAGATCATTGTGAGTTGCAATAAAATATATGCGTATTCTCATTTTTTTACATAAACAGTGATCAAAACAGTGAAAAACACATTCATAAAATATGAAATTTAAAAAAATTTTAATTTTCGGCAATAATTCTAAGAGATTCAGTGCTAATAAGCTAATCAGCCGGAATAAACAGGAACACGTAAATGTACGAAATTTTTAAAGTTATTATCGCAAATTTCCTGTGCTTATAAAATATGTACTTTGTCTTACACGTAATAGCCAGATGAAAATTATAAACCATTCGAAATATTATGAAATATAAGAGGAAATAATTAAAAACTGAAAAAGTACTTTTGGAATTTTTCAAGCCGTAAAAATCTTTCTGGCTGCGGGCTGGAGGGCGTTGTGATCAATACGCTACCCAGATGTCACATTACCTGTGGCAGACGCATGGGGTACATAATCACCGACTCATGTCACGTAGCAGCAGCAGCAGCAGCAGCATCAAGTTCAACAGCAGAAATACTTATGCAGATGGCGAACGGACAAAGCGTAAACGTTTTCGACGCATGGGTACCAATAATTGCCAAAACCATAAACTAACTGCCACGATAGATTCAGCCTTTCATGTATGCAACCGCCAATGTTTGTGAAACTATCACATTCTCAATTGTTCACGTGATCTTTTTCCAAGTCCCAAGCGTTTAATGGTTTTGTGTACCATATGCTACCCTCTTTGTCCTGTGGCGCGTGGTTAGCAAGTAGCAGTCCGCCCCCGGTAGCTGAGTGGTAGTGACGGAGGCCAAACATCCCTCCATCCAGTGGCCCATAGTGTGGACTACCGTCCACCAGTCCTTCCTCCTTACGAACGTCCGGGCACTGTGGTATAACATATTCAACAGGAAATTTGCCACGAAGCAGCGACTGCACAACATTGGCTTGTCAGAATCCCCTCTTTGTCTCCTTTGCCAGCAACTGGACACTGATGAACACCGTCTGACATGCGCCTCATCGCAAGATGTATGGCGCTTCGTGCAGCAAATCATTCCCTGCTATCTCCGGGTGCCACCAGACACAATCAAACCTCGAATGTTTCTATACCCGGAGGACAGGCATTTTCCCGCCGTCAAATGTCATGCTATTACGTGGGTCAAAGGGTGGGCGGTCTCTTATCTCTTTCATGAGGGACCTAAATCCCGCCCCGACTTCTGGACCTATTTACGAACAGCCCATGCAGATCTCGAAAACACGCCACTTTACCGAACATTATTTGCTAACTATCTTAGAGCGGTCTTTGTTAGACCTCCACTGAGTTGGGGGGTGCCTGGCTCAGAGGGCACCTACCCCTCCTCCCCCGGCGGTGCCTGAGTTTCAATCGCCTACGATCTATTTCTACTTCTGACCTCCGCGGATGAGAGAGCGCGTCGCAGATTGCGCGGATTTTATTTCTTTTTGCTTTTCCTTTTTCCTTTCTTTTTCTTTAACCAGAATTTATATTTCTTTTCTCTTTCGCCGATGTGTTCACATAATTTCATGATATTAGTGGGAAAAAAAAGTGGTCAGCGCGACGGACTGTCGATCCTAAGGGCCCGGGTTCGATTCCCGGCTGGGTCGGAGATTTTCTCCGCTCAGGGACTGGGTGTAGTGTTGTCCTAATCATCATCATTTCATCCCCATCGAGGTGCAAGTCGCCGAAGTGGCGTCAAATCGAAAGACTTGCACCAGGCGAGCGGTCTACCCGACGGGAGGCCCTCGTCACACGCCATTATTATTAGCAAGTAGCGGGGATGAGGCGACTCGTGACAGATCGCAGTAAGCTTTCCAGTGCCTAATTGGCGAATTATTATCTCCATATTTGATCGTCTCTTCATTTCAATAAAGCTTGCAACTCCCTGTCACTCAATCGTTGATACGAATATGATTCACTCGGTGCCTGGACTCTTATCGAGGCTTGTAAAAAGACCATTCAGTGCCTTTACAACTACAAAGATGTCCCACGGGGAACCATTCTGAAACTGATGCCATTATACTACGACGATAGTTAACAGTGAGCTCACAATTATAGCCTGTATAACATATGAAAAGGAAGCATGAGCTCGAAGCGCCATTTATGTGAACGTCAACTGTTAGAACTGTCCAAAGATAGTTAGCAGAGTAGTCTGGAGAAAGGCTGTCGCATGGTTATTGAAAGCAACAGCTCACTGAGTCTTAGTCCGTGTGGAACTCGGAACTAACAAATAAGCACTGCAGATGCACTAAAGAAAGTTTATGTACCGGAAAAGATATCACTTTGCATACTAGTACCACAATTTTCTCTCAGTTTTCCAAATTTGTCTTCCCCTTGGGACCTATTTTTACTCCACTGAACGGATGCCAGGCGGCAACAGAGTTCAAATGGTCTGAATCCCATTCTGGAAGAACAAAGTTTGGCAGTCTCATACTTGCAGGAGAGTAATGAGTTTTTTGGTGTTACCTGAAATCACTTGTCTACACCGTTTTTTAATCAATCCATACACGTGTCGTTCTTGCTTGGGTCGAGTAAGTCTTTCATTAACCCGGTACAAACACTCACATGATCAGAATGCCTTAACAAATGCAAGAGATCGATCAAGGCTTCGGACAACGTCTTGATTTCTTGGGTTTGAATTGACAAGAGGGATTGCAGCGCTACAAAGATCGCCGATCTTTCATTACTATATCTCTGCCATGCACGTTTTAGCATCACAGAACGGTAATGCAGGAACCGTGAATCGCAATTCTTGTAAGTGCTTAGTAGACTCCGGGTCGCAGAGATCTGGCGCGATATGAAGCTGAGATCTCGCGTCTCTGTGATAGTTTTTTAGGTAGACAGTGAGTATTTAACTCTAAAATCATCACATTCACGTATCGTAATCGCACTATTCGTAATCACACTATTCTGTTAGTGAGGGTACAGAAGTTGCAACTTCCCATCTGGGCGTCTAGTCCTATTTTAATCGTTCAACAGTGCAACACGGAATGTAAATATTTCTCGCATACAAGGCAGGTTTCGACATTTCACAACCCTTAATGTTAACCAATGGTTATATATATATATATATATATATATATATATATATATATATATATATATATATATATATATATATATATATCCTCAGCATTTCTTTCACCTCTTCCTCAAGGATACCTTTTTAAATATCCCAGATTTTGTTTCTTTTAATTACTTAAGAAGTTCGTCACCTGTGCGTTTATGAGTTTTAATTTTTTCGCAAGAGTAGACACAAGTAAAAATTCTAAACGTACTTTTTCTGAAGCTGGCAGCGTTTTTAGAAGTGTGCTTACTTGCAGTCAAGAGACATACTATATCATTATGCTCTAAGTGTAAAATTTTTCCTCTTTTTATGGACTCGGGCTATTTGCACAATGCCGTCCTGTGACTGTTAACTGCATGAATTCCTGAAGCGAAAAATTCCTGAGCGTAATCACCAAGGGACGCCGAGTGCAAAAACAGTTCGGTGTGTGATGACAGTTCGCGGTCGACTCCATCTAGACATACAAAGGCCCGTCTTTTAAACAGGGGGAAATCAAGGTAGAAAACTTTTACGGTTGAGCGTAAGTATCTTCGCAGTAAAGACTACAAGTGTGACCTTTGGCAGAGGAGAGGAAATCGTACCCAAGAGCTTAAATTACTGACGCGCGAGAAAGTCAACGGGACTCAGGGATATAAACCAGAAGCAAGTGGCTTTTATAAGGCGAGCTGCGCCGACAGGGCATCTTAATTCCGGCCACGGGCGTCGCAATATAAATGCAAATCACACGCGTAGATCGCAAGATTACAAAAAAAGGACACCACTGTGAAACAGAATCTGCGAGGATGCGTATCGTCGCTTTACAGAGTGATTTACGTCAATTAAGTACGGTAGTAAAATTACCTTTCAGAATGCGGACACCACTTTCTACGAGATTAACACCTTTGGGGCATTCAGCCCATATTTTTACACAGGACAGTGGCAGCTATCGTACCGTCTTCTCCCGCGATGAGTGTGTGAACCTCCAGATGATTTCATTTTGGAATTTAAGATTCACCGGATGATTATAGGTATGTATGACAACCAGAAGCATTTCCTCTCATTACATTTGAGACTTCTAGTTTCAAACCGCGTTCATAACATATTTTATTTGAATTATGATGTAATTACCTCTTCATCGAAAGGCGTATGCCCTCTAAAAACGACTATAGAGGCCTTTAACAAATGTTCATGGATAACCAATTTTTCATCAAATTTCATAAGTAAAAATCGCAAACAAAAAACGACCTGTATTCTGACAGTCGAAGGAAGGAAGGGATCAACGTCCCATCGACGAGGATCTCAGCAGTTACAGGTCTCTAGCTCGGATTGGGGAATGATGGGAAAGTATATCGGCTATGTCATTTCAAAGGAACCACACCGGCATTCACCTTACGGCCTTAGAGAACATCAAATGTTCTTGACCGGGCGGGGATTTCAACTCAAATTCTCCCAAATACTAGGCCTGCTGGCAACTGAGAAATGCCATCGGATGTAAGGATAAAAATTAAGTAACTTAAATGCAGTTCAACATCTTCGAAGCAAATTAATTACAGTCAGAAGTAGAATGATCTTTTGCACCATACATAGTCAATATCAGCCCTATATCTATGGTATTTGCATAACAGGCGGTAGACACAAGTAAGAGAGGTCATGAGTAAGACGCCACTGGGATAACGCAGGTAGATGCGACTACATGGCGTTTCACAGATTTTGGTGCGTGGGAAATGGACGAATAACGAACTAAACTACCGATGTCGTCCAAATGTAGAGAACTGTAATGAGACTATGTACTTATGTGTCTTTTTGTGACGAGGTCCAAACATGGCGTACAGAAACATGCTGTACATACACGGCCTACATCAAAACAAGGTTTTTTTCTGCAATAAATTTACCAACTACTTACTATGAAAAATTGCTTTTTTCGTGTCGACACAGTCTTTGGTGATGAGCAACAAATTGGTTGACAGAGTGTCCTCGGAATCTACTATCGCGATATTTTCACACAGTGCAAAAAAAGCGCGGAGTCATCTCCTAAAAACATACGATGTCTATCGCGTGGTCCTGTATCTTTTCTTGTTGATGCCACTTCATGTTGGTTATAGGAGGGTCTCAACACTAGTACTGGTCGCAGGCTGACCGTCTTGGGAAGTCTCACCGAGGGCGCCCGGCTTAACGTCCTCATTTTTCCTCTTTTATGAACTCACGCTATTTGCACAATGCCGTCCTGTGACTGCTATCTGCAAGAAACGCTGCAGCGAAAAATTCCTGGGCGTAATCGCCGAGGAACGCCGCGTGCAAAAAGAGTTCGATGTGTGACGACAGTTCGTGGTCGACTCCATCATTACGTCTTACGGATTGCATAATCCTATGGAAACAGCGTGAGAAATGCATGCTTAAACGTAAATTCAGATACTAGCCAAGCCTGCAAGTTGCACTGTTGCACCTGACCACGAGTGCCAACTGTGCAGTGTCCTCAAGTGTCTGTCGTGGTCAGAACTGTGTCCTGTGTTGTTGCGAGTGCATTGTGCCGGAGACACGTGAATTCGAACGTCAGCAAACTGTTGGTGCTCGTAGGGTGGATGCTTCCGTAACCAAGCTAGCCGACATCTTTGATGTTTCAAGAGGCACCATACTGAAGATTTAGCCCGCATATGGGGAAAGCGGAAAAACATCATCCGCAAAGTCACAACGGCGGCTAAAATGTGTGCTGAGTGCTCGAGTCATTGAAGAAGATTGTGATGAAATGTGAGAGGAAGACAGCGCAAAAGTCACTGCAGAACTGAATGACATACTCCCAAACTTGACCAGCACCAAAACAACACGGAGGGAGCTCCAGAAGCGAGCATTTTTTGGAAGCACTGGAATTCCAAATCACTCATCATCGAGGAAAACATGGCGACGAAACCCCGAAACCTAGTCTATGGCTGGCCGAGGTGGCCGAGCGGTTCTACGCGCTACAGTCTGGAACCACGTGACCGCTACGGACCCAGGTTCGAATCCTGCCTCGGGCATGGATGTGTGTGATGTCCTTAGCTTAGATAGGTTTAAGTAGTTCTACGTTCTAGGGGAGTGATGACCTTACAAGTTAAGTCTCATAGTGCTCAGAGCCATTTGAACCATTTGAACATAATCCATGGAGCAATGGGAGAAATTAATTTAGTCAGATGAGCCTTGTTGCACAGTGTATCCAACTTGTGGTCGAGTTTGCGTCCCAAGAGTGAAACACGGCAGGTTTTCGGCTTCGGTTTGGGCAGCCATTCCAAGGCCTCCATGAATTCAATCTGTATATTGAGCAAGCAGTGAAGGAAACAAAAAAATTCAGAGTAGGTATTAAAATCCATGGAGAAGAAATAAAAACTTTGAGGTTCGTCGATGACATTGTAATTCTGTCAGAGACAGCAAAGGACTTGGAAGAGCAGTTGAACGGAATGAATAGTGTCTTGAGAGGAGGATATAAGATGAACATCAACAAAATCAAAACGAAGCTGGAATGTGGTTGAATTAAGTCGGGTGATGCTGAGGGAATTAGATTAGGAAATGAGACACTTAAAGTAGTAAAGGAGTTTTGCTATTTGGGGAGCAAAATAACTGATGATGGTCGAAGTAGAGAGGATATAAAATGTAGACTGGCAGTGGCAAGGAAAGCGTTTCTGAGGAAGAGAAATTTGTTAACATCGAGTATAGATTTAAGTGTCAGGAAGTCGTTTCTGAAAGTATTTGTATGGAGTGTAGCCATGTATGGAAGTGAAACATGGACGATAAATAGTTTGGACAAGAAGAGAATAGAAGCTTTCGAAATGTGGTGCTACAGAAGAATGCTGAGGATTAGATGGGTAGATCACATAATTAATGAGGAGGTATTGAATAGGATTGGCGAGAAGAGAAGTTTGTGGCACAACTTGACTAGAAGAAGGGATCGGTTGGTAGGACATGTTCTGAGGCATCATGGGATCACTTATTTAGTAGTGGAGGGAAGCGTGGAGGGTAAAAATCGTAGAAGGAGACCAAGAGATGAATACACTAAGTAGATTCAGAAGGATGTAGGTTGCAGTAGGTACTGGGAGATGAAGAAGCTCGCACAGGATAGAGTAGCATGGAGAGCTGCATCAAACGAGTCTCAGGACTGAAGACCACAACAACAACAACCATGAATACTCTGCAAGGTAGCATTACTATCAAAGATTATGTGACCATTTGGCTGATCTGATCCATCCCGTAGTACAATTTTTGTTTCCCACCGACGGTGCTGTGTTCCAAAACGACAGGGTCACTGTCCACACAGCTCGGGTCGTCCAGAACTGGTTTTGAGAGCACGAGGATGATTTTTCGCATCCCTCCTCGACATCACAAACACCAGACCTCAATATTATCGTGCCTTTGCGGTCTACTTTGGAGAGATGGGAACTTGATCGCTTTCTACCTCCGTCATCGTTACGTGAATTTACTACTATTTTGCGGGAAGAACGGTATAAGATTCCCTTGAAAACAATACATGACCTGTATTTATCCATTCCGAGACGAGTGGAAGGTGTTTTGAGTGCCAAGGGTTTTCTCACATCCTATTAGTCTTGGCACCGTGTTATGGTTTTGCTGTTTCCATGTTTTTGTCCGCCGCCTGTACGTCTTGATATAAGACAGTTACGGAAGTATGAAATGTAATCTAGTACAATGACCCAATCTCTACAAAGATCAGGAACAGGAGACATCTACATCCACAGTCTGCAAGCCACTGTATGTTATGTGACGAGGGTTCTTCCTGCTCACTTCCCCTCACCCCTCTCTCCTGTTCCAGTCGCAAATGGTACGCGGGAAGAACGATTGCTGTTAAGCCTCCGTGCGAGTTCGTTTCTTTCTAAACTTGTGTTCGTGGTTTCTTCGCGAAGTATGCTTAAGATGAAGCAATATATTGGTTGACTCTTCTAGGGAGAGTCACGATAAACCATACCGAGATGGGCAGCCTTTGCCACCGGAGTTGGGTGAGCATGTCCGTGACACTGTCGCGCTTGCTAAACGAACCTATGACGGAACGCACTAGTCTTCTTTAGATCTTCTCTATTCCATACAAGTTGATCCACTTTTATGTTCCCATTTTTATTTCGTTATAGGCACATCATTAAGTCTGTTCCATGATTAACTTCATGAGAAGGTAGGAGCGGGAGGGGAGTGGTAAGCTGCCAAGCCACTTTACAAACATACCTTAATAACAACAGTTGCTGCTGCAGCCATGTTTAAAATCTTGAAATACCTTAATAACAGATTTATTGTTAGTCTCTGCAACATTTTTAAACAAATGGTCTGTTTAGAAAACTTTTAACTCTGATATCCAGCGTTAAAGAACATTATTAACTTAATACATCTCCGATTGCTGACAGTAAAATAATATTGACAACAGATAATGTGTGTAAAGAATTCCAAGAATCTTCAAGTATGACTTTTCTCCTTAAAACAGATAATTAAAACTCATAATTTCACAAACGGCTGGCTCGAGAAATCACTCAAGACAATCAGTTAAGCAACAGATACAATCCTTGCGAATCCATTGACAATCAAGGGATAAACAACAGTACTTCACTTGTGTGTGTGTGTCGGAGGGAGGGGGGGGGGGGGGGGGGGTTACGTGCCACAATATTGGTATTAGTGCTACAGATGGTACGTGCACTTGCTGGCCTTCCTCTTTACTTTCTAGCTTAGAATAACTTACGATTCCTGTAACATAAACCTACAAGTACCAGTCATAGACAAGAAGCCACAGTTTTTAATTAAGACCTTTAATAATGGCAATAAACATAAGTAACCCTTCCCCCTTTCCCCTCACACACACACACACACACACACAAACACACGCACACACACACACATAAAGAGAGAGAGAGAGAGAGATAGAAAATGTGCAATGAAATGCAATACACGTATTAGAATTATCCCTTGGGGTTAAACATCACAAACCCATTTAATTTTAACCTTTTAATTTAGCCGTCTGTGAATTAAGCCAATAGATTGTTGCACTCTCATACCAACTTAATAAAACAACAATTTGAATGACTTCCAGACACTTCAAGCAAGGTGTAACTATTTGACCAATGCAAACAAGAACACGGTTGACTTTATGAAACAATTCCAGATTAACCTGCAGTGCAAACAGTTTAAGCCAGTTATTCGTATTCCGCACGCACTTAGTAAGTCAACAGCTAGTTTACAAACACTTCCTCGGTTTACGAGAAGCAACAGGGTCAGCCAACTTAATCGTATTAGATTTATAAACAATCTTATCCAGCCAGCTAATCTTTACATAATGGTTGAGAAAAAGGAACTACCTTTAAGGTACAAAATATCTAAAGTATGATAAAACAACAACGACCGCACATGATAGTTCTTTAAATATGAATACCGTACGAAATTACAGCCATCTGAACTTAAGACATTTCTTAAGGCGTGAAAGGAACTTGAACAGTACAACTTGGGTAAATTACTAATATCAAATCACTTAGAGCAACCAGCTGTTTCACAACATACCCTCAGTAGTGCAATCCTGTCACAGAATAGTATATAATAGCGTAACTGTACTCGTACTTCTGCTGTAACCAGGCTGTGGGACACACTATTGCTTTAAACAGCCTTTTAGCCACCAAAACAACCAAACCAAGGAACGATCACTGCTGTTTGTGAACGCCAGGGCAAACTGGCCTCTCAGACTCGAGTACAGTGCCCTCGTCGGTTTCGAACTCAGCGACCGCAAAATCACAGCGGACATCTCGCCACTCACTGCACCGCCCACTCGCTCTCACACTCTGCCAGCAACCGCGTGACCCGCCACCTGGCGGAGAATTCTCGCACCACCGCGGAAAATCACTGGCTGTGCTGTGTGCAGTCTGTGCCTGGCTGGCATTGTTGTAATATTCGCTATTGCAGTGTTGGGCAGTTGGATGTGAACAGCGCGTAGCGTTGCGCAGTTGGAGGTGAGCCGCCAGCAGCGGTGGATGTGGGGAGAGAGATGGCAGAGTTTTGAGAGCGGATGATCTGGACGTGTGTCCATCAGAGACAGTAAATTTGTAAGACTGGATGTCATGAACTGATATATATATATTATGACTTTTGAACACTATCAAGGTAAATACATTGTTTGTTCTCTATCAAAATCTTTCATTTGCTAACTATGCCTATCAGTAGTTAGTGCCTTCAGTAGTTAGAATCTTTTATTCAGCTGGCAGTATTGGCGCACGTTGTATTGCAGTAGTTTGAGTAACGATGATGTTTGTGAGGTAAGTGATTCATGAAAGGTATAGGTTATTGTTAGTCAGGGCCATTCTTTTGTAGGGATTATTGAAAGTCATATTGCGTTGTGCTAAAAATATTGTGTGTCAGTTTATTGATGATCTGAATAAGTAAAGAGAGAAATGTCTGTGCACGTTCAGTTTTGCTCAGCTGTTTGAAAATCAAATAACGTAAGGGGTTTATCAGCACAATCATTCATAAATTTTTCTAAGGGGAGGTTTGAATATTTAAGTGATAAACATTGCAAGATCTCAGCTTAATGTCGGCGCGAGATAAGCCATTGGAAATGTGAAATGTTGGTATATTGATAACCGGTGTAACCGCCATAATGTTGAATGCAAGCATGCAAACGTTCATGCATTGCGTTGTACAGGTGCCGGATGTCACTACGTTGGATGGAGTTCCATGCCTCTTGCACTTGGTCCGTAAAAGCAGGGACGTTTAGTGCTGTATGTGAATGACGCTGGATTGTAGAATGAAGGCTTTCACGACCGGGTGACATGGCTGTTGATATACTTTCCGGGATGTGAGGTCGTGGTCCAAGAACTTTTCTGCTCCTTACGTTTCGTCCAGGACTGCACTGGACTTCCTCAGAGGCGCTGATCCGCTGAGTCTTGCCGACAAAGGAGCAGAAAAGTTCTTGGACCACGACCTCACATCCCGGAAAGTATATCAACAGCAATGACGCTGGAGTTGTCCCGTGAAGTACCGTTTGTGCGCGACTGACTACAGATCTGGTGCTCGACTGAATACAGATCTTGTGATCGAGCAGACCAAGGCAACATATCGATGCTCTGCTAAGCATGTTGGATTAGAAAAGCGGTATATTAGCGAGCGTCATTCTGTTGGAAAACAACTTCTGGAATGTTGTTCACGAATGGCAGCACAACAGGTCGAACTATTAACATACAAATTTGCAGTCAGGGAGCTTGGGATGACAACGAAAGTGCTCCTGCAGTCCCAGACCATAACTGGAGGTGTAGGGCCAGCATGTCTAGGACGCAGACAGGTTGATCGCAGGCCCTCAACTGACCTCCTCCTAATCAACACACGGCCATCACTGGCACCGAGACAGAACCAGCTTTCGTCAGAAAACAGAACAAACCTCCACCGTGACCTCCAATGAGCTCTCGCTTGACACTGCTTAAGTCGCAAATGGTGGTGGTTTGAGGTCAGTGGAACGCGCACTGCAGGGCGTCTGGCACGGTGCTCTCCTTGAAGTAACCAATTTGTCACTGTGGTTGCCAACTGCTGCTCAGTTTGCTGCTACAGATGCAGTACGATGCGCCATAGGCATACGCCGAACACGATGATCTTCCCTCTCGGTTGTGCCATGCGGATTTCCGGAGCCCGTTCTGCTTGTAGCCTTATATTCTCGTGACCACCACTGCCAGGAGTCATGTACTGCCAAGTCTTTCTGCAATGCCGCAGAAGAGACATGCTGCTTCTTGTAGCCATATTAAAGGACCTCGTTCAAACTCAGTGAGATGTTGATAATGGCGCTTTTGTCGACTTATTGACTAACATCTACTTTCCACGTCCAGCCTCAAAAATAACTAACTCTCACGACAGTCAGAGCGTTTATTTAAGGCAAACCTGATCTGCATCCTCATAGTGGCGGTACTAGCGGCACTCTTACTCGACTGGCGCGAAATCTGAATAGACATAATGTTTCAGGTATAGAAACGAGCCATCAGCATCTTTTTATGTAGCACAACTGCTTCTCGAAGCTGCGATGTTTTTCCTTCAGCGTATTTCTGATCAACGCCTGGAAAGCGCTACAGTACATGCTAGTTCCCAAAACCTTGCCGGCCGGTGTGGCTGAGCGGTTCTAGGCGCTTCAGTCTGGAACCGCGCGACCGCTACGGTCGCAGGTTCGAATTCTGCCTCGGGCATGGATGTGTGTGATGTCCTTAGGTTAGTTTGGTTTAAGCAGTTCTAAGTTATAGGGGACTGATGACCTCAGACGTTAAGTCCCATAGTGCTCAGAGCCATTTGAACCCAAAACCTTCTGAAGATGTGCCACATTATGAAGAGTTAACAGTTTTGATCGCATCCAGTTCGGGAGTAGATAGGAGTGGTCAAGAAAGAAGGCTCCCCCATATTGGAAGGCTACAGTTCCGAACATCATCCAACCATTTATATTTTGTCATACGTGCTTTCACCGAATAACGTGAAGCGAATGCCACGATGAGTAGTTTCTCCCAATAAGCCGAAGTCATCTATTCGCGTTCCCTTCGACAATCGCCAGATGCTGGTTCCATATCCTGTCGCTTTGCAACGTTACGCCCAGATATTTGAACGATGTGACTGTGTCAAGCAATACACTACTAATGTTGTCTCCGAACATTACAAGTCTGTTTTTCGTGCTCATTCCCTTTAAATTACATGTTTATACATTCAGAACCAGCTGCCATTTATCGCACCAACTAGAAGTTTTGTCTAAGTCATCTTGTATCAGCGGGCCGGAGTGGCCGAGCCTACAGTCTGGAACCGCGTGACCGCTACGGTCGCAGGTTCGATTCCTGCCTCGGGCATGGATGTGTGTGATGTCCTTAGGTTAGTTAGGTTTAAGTAGTTCTAAGTTCTATGGGACTGATGACCTCAGAAGTTAAGTCCCATAGCGCTCAGAGCCATTTGAACCATCTTGTATCTTCCTACAGTCACTCAACTACGACACCTTACCGTAAACAACAGCATCGTCAAGGAACAGTCGCAGATTGCTGCCAATTCCGTCCACCAGATCAGTTACGTACACAAAAAATAATAGCGGCCTTTTCACACTTTCCTAGGGCACTCCTGACCATACCTGAACACTCGCCGTCGAAGATGGCATAACGTGTTCTTTTGCTTAAGAAGTCTTCGAGCCATTCACATATCTAGGAACCTATTCCATACGCTCTTACCTTCGTTAACATCCTTTTGTGCTGTTGACATCAACTGTGAGAGACTCTAGGTTTTCGTACCACGTCGTTCTTAAAAATGGTTCAAATTGGACTTAACATCTGAGGTCATCAATCCCCTAGAACTTAGAACTACTTAAACCTAACTAACCTAAGGACAGCACACACATACATATCCGTAGCAGTCGCGCGGTTCCGGACTGAAGCGCCTAGAACCGCTCGGTCACAGAGGCCGGCTGAGTATCCCACAGCTAGTCCCTTCCTCATCGTTATTCGCCTGAGCAAGAGCTCTGATGACATTGATATTGACAGAATCTTAAAGTCATCCACAGTGCAACATGGAAATAGTTTGGGGTGGAATGAAAGGAGGGCCATGTCCTCTCGTCGGAAAGAAGCTGGAATGCTCCAGCCCGGTGGTGAAGACTGCGTGGGCTCAGTTACTGCGCCTACAGGCGGCTTTAATGCGACAGGGATAACCAGTCAGAGATAATAATGACGCTATAGAAACAAACGACAAAGAAGGAGTGCAGGCTGAGGACATAATGAGGCAGCTGACGTTGGGTGAATACGTCAGAGCTCGTTAGGGGAACAAGTCCCGGGTACCGATGCAGCGGGCTCTGTCGGCCGGTAATAGGGCTGGTAGTCAGGTACTTGCAAATTGCGCGCGGCCCTTGTCGCTGTCCGCCCACGCAGCACGAGTATATTGCGGCGGGTCCGCGGCCGGCGGGACGAGCGGCTGGCCAGCGGCCGATTGTCCGGCCGATAGCGCAGCAGCGCCTCCTGTGATCACCGGTCGTTACCGCGGCCGGCCGCGCTCTGCCCACGCACGGGCGCCACTGACAGACCCGGACCCGGCCCGCCGCGACAACTACTGTAGGCGTGCCAACCGTGGACGCCACGACCGTCGTGAATACCATTACCGTTGACATTATTGACGAAGGGCAGGTCGTTACCGGCTCGACGTGTCGACATGTCGTTCGCATCAACTCCTTCCACCTTACCCGAAAGACCGTACATATACACCTATGAGCCAAAACATTGTGATCACTGCCTTCCGCGAGACTGAAAATAGTCTGATGGCGTTGCGGGCACGTGACGAAGTACACAAGCGGAGCACAGACGTTTGGGGAATTGTTCTACGGGCCACACGGATAAGGGTAAATTCACTGACATAAGCGACGTTGACAAATTGTTGTAACTCAGATCCTGGGAACAAGCCTCGCGGAAACGGCGAAGCTGTACGTTCTTTGCATGCTACTTTCGTAAACATCTACGGAAAGTAAATGGGACTTCATCTTGGGTTCAGGAGCGGGGGACAGCAGCTGGTCAATGAAGTGTACCAACAGCAGTTATTTTCAAATTGTTTTACTAGGCAACCAGTTTCGACGTCCCAATCACGTCGTCTTCAGGCCTGGCGCATGAATGACGTCAAGTACCACTCTTGCATGTGTAAGACAATGCGTCAATAACTGTATCTGGTTCTACAGAAACCCGAACTTCTTGAGCGTGTATGCTCTTTACACATGTTGCTGTCACATGTGTGAAGAGCACACAAGCTCAAGAAGTTACGGTATCTACGGAACCGGACATAATTATTGACGTCTTGTCCCACACATGCACGAGTGGTATTTGGTGTCATTCATGCTACAGGCCTAAAGATGACGTGATTGGGACGTCGAAACTGGTTGCCTCATAAAACAATAACAAAATAACGACTGTTGGACAGTTTTAGTACATTTCTGTTGAAAGTGGTTAAGAGACGATGAAATCACGTGCAGAAGTTGGACGTCCACGCGTCACCACGAACGTCGGAGGTTTGCCAGCACCGACAACAGGGTTCCATTCTGGTGCGGGAACAAGTGTTTCACAGCACACTGTTCAAAAATGGTTCAAATGGCTCTGAGCACTATGGAACTTAACATCTGAGGTCATTAGTCCCCTAGAACTTAGAACTACTTAAACCTAACTAACCTAAGGACATCACACACATCCATGCCCGAGGCAGGATTCGAAACTGCGATCGTAGCGGTCGCGCGGTTCCAGACTGAAGCGCCTAGAACCGCTCGGCCACACTGACCGGCGCACACCGTTCAGCGAGCGTTGTTGAACATGTAGCTCCGCAGTAGACGACCTCTATGTGTTACCTTGTTGATGCAATGAAATCGTTGAATTACAATTGTACTAGATCATCAAGACTGGACACTGCATCAAAGAAAACGAGTCGCTTGACCGGATGAAATGCGTTTCTTGTTACGCCAGATCGATGCTAGTGTCTGGATACGCCGTCATCCAGACAAACAGCTGCTCGAAACATCCTCTCCGACACAGACGCTGGCTATAGTGAACATTCAGTTTATTGCGGGCCACCAGCACCCTCTCATGCTTGATGTCTTCCCCGACGGCGATGGCACCTTCGAACAGGATAACTGTCGGTGTAACGAAGCCAGAATCAGGCTACAACAATTTGAGGAGCAGGATAGTGAACTCAAGTTGATGTCTTGGCCACCATCTTCGCCTAATATGAAACTGATGGAACATATCTGGGATGTTATCGGGCGGCGCCAGCTCTACTACCACTAACGAGCAACCCGAAATTACGGGGATTGCCTGACCTGTGGAGACATCTGTTTTCATATACCTCCGGGAAGCTACCAAGGACTTTTCTAACACATGTTACGCAGAAACACTGTTACATTACCTTACAGTGGTGGAGTAACAGGCTATTAAGCAGATGATCATAATGTTTTTGCTCGTCAGTGTGTAACGAACTATAATTTCTGAATGTATCAGTCACGTACGGAAATTCTCCTTGAGAACACTGCCGCTGTCGAATCACGTTAACAATCACATGCAGAGCATATTGAGGTAGCAAGTTGAGACGAACAGTTTGATACGGGACACTTGTGGTGTATCAAGTCGAGAAACTACCTCAAATTGGCCTACAAAAACTACGTAAGCTACAGCGCATACGAGTCGAGCGAGTTTTTCAACATTCTCGCGCTCTCTTCGCACAAACCATTAGTTCTAGAGAAAAAATGAATAGGACCTTTTTTGTAGGAAATTTAATGTAGTTTAATTTTTACAGCGACACGTTTTCGCTAGAGGGTGCGGTTTTCGATTTATTCGAGAAAATCGTACAAAAGTGATTTTAAATGTGTTCTATGTCGGAAACCATTCGGAATAGGGCATACGTCCATATGAAGTTTTTGTTCAGAATCACTGATACTATCACCCCCCCCCACCCCAGTACCTTTCCTCCTGATTCTATATATATACTGCAACAGTACTTACGTTCCCTTTATTGCCTCAAAAAAACTCTAGTTTAAAGTTTGGCAGAACTTCGCATAAGACAAACTTTTGGCTGGCTGTGCTTATGCAAAGAATCAACACTTTAAAATACTGCAAGTCCGGGAATAAGAGCAAGTCTGTCGTACTACAGTGAGAAATCCAGTCGGATTAAAACATCAGACATAGGCGAAGCTCGCAGCGTAGTTCATCAATAAGTGGATAGCCAGCGTGTATGTTTTCAGCATTTAGATTGTATACAACACTGGATTCCTGATGCTACCGGCTTTATCGTACTCTGCAGACTGCAGGATCGCATAGGAATGCGTTTCTCCGGCCCGTTCTTGTGTACTCGCTGCTTGCTTCAACCATGTGGCGCCGCCAGTTGTGGGAGCGAGTAAATAGCCCCATCCCTGGGTACAACTACAATGACGGAAAAAAAATCACAACGCGAAGAAGGAGTTGTGCGATATTCACGGAAGTCGCTAGGCGTGTTTCTACATTCGAGAGATGATGTCTATTCAAATTTCGCGCCAGTCACGAAAGAGTAGCGCTAGTAGCGCCATTTTTTAATACACGCAGTAACGGTCGTGAGCGTTAGTTATCTTTGAGATTGGACTTGGCGAGTTGAAGTTAGTCAAGAGTGGCTTAGAAAGACGTCTTTATCAACGCCTCACTGAATTTGAACGAGGTCGTGTGATAGGGCTACGAGAAGCTGGATGTTGCTTCCGCGATATTGCACAAAGACTTGACAGCAGTGTAGCCACTGTGCATGACTGATGGCAGCGGTGGCCACGAGAATGTACGACCGCAAGGAGACCGGGCTCCAGGCGGCCACGTGACACTTCTGACAGGAAAGAGCATCGTGTTCGGTGTACGGCATCTGCAGCAGCACTTTGAACAGCAGTAGGGCACCACAGTGACACAACTAACTGTTACAAATCGATTACATCAAGGACAGCTCCGAGGCAGACGCCCTGTAGCGTACGTTTCGCTGCCTCCAAATGAGGGCTATTTGTTACTTCAGTGGGTTGGGTTGGGTTGTTTCGGGGAGAAGACCAGACAGCGAGGTCATCGGTCTCATCGGATTAGGGAAGGACGGGGAAGGAAGTCGGCCGTCCCCTTTCAAAAGAACCATCCCGGCATTTGCCTAGAGCGATTTAGGGAAATCACGGAAAACCTAAATCAGGATGGCCGGACGCGGGATTGAACCGTCGTGCTCCCGAATGTGAGTGTGCTAGCCACTGCGCCACCTCTTACTTGAGCGGTCTCATGCGAAAGCTCATTGGAGGGCACGGCGGAGGTCTGTTGTGTTTCGTTACGAAATCCAACTCCGACTCGGTACCAATGATGGCCCCGTGTTGGTTAGAAGGAGGCCAATTGAGGGCCTACAACCAACCCGTCTGCGTGCTAGACACACTGGACCTACACCTGGACTTATGGCCTGAAATGTGATTTCGTGTAACAGTAGGAACACTTTCGTGGCTATCCCACGCACCCTGACTGCTAAACTGTATGTCAATCTTGTGATTGAGCTGTTGTGTTACTGTTCATGAACAGCATTCCAGAAGGTGTTTTCCAACAGGATACAGACCACTGTTGTAACCCAACATGCTCTACAGAGTGTCGTAACTTGGCGTGCTCGATCACCAGATCTGTCTCCAATCAAGCGCACGTGGGACGTCACCTGAGCACAACTCGACCGTCGCCCACAGACAGCATTAACCGTCCCTGTATTGACCGACCAAATGTAACATGCACGAAATTCCATCGCATAAACTGATACCCGGAATCTGTACAACACAATGCATTAACGTTTGCATGCTTGCACTCAACATTGCGGTTACACCGGTTATTAATGTAACAGCATTTCACATTTGCAACGGCTTATCCCGCGCTTAGAATAACGTACGATCTTGCAGTGTTAATTACTTACATATGGTACCTAGACAAATTATTCCCGAAATTTCATTACTCTAAGTTAATTAAATTTTGGTGCTGCGATTTTTATGCCGTAAGTGTACGACGTTATACTTGTCTGACATCTCAAATATATAACCGTAGTCTCCCTCCGTGGATACAATAATATAAGTAAGAAGAAATATACTCGCTGCTCTTCTACAAACGTAGCCTACGATCTCGAAATTTTAACTGCTAACAACACTGTGATACACACATTCTTCTCTTGTAGGTTCTGTCATTGCAGTTGGACGAATCTCTGAGTGACACCGAAGGAGAAGTGGAGATAACAATTTCAATATGTTACAGACTATTTGTAAGCTTTTAGAAGATCGAGGCTCGCCTGTTAGAAGCGCTGCCGTTTAGCAGCAGACGTAGGAGAGCAACGGCCGCGGACGTTGTTGCCGGTGCTCTCGTGACGTCACTGCCGCGCGTGGCGCGCGGAGCTGGCGGAGAGCGGGGCTCGGTCACAATCAGGGCGCGGATTATCTCGGCCGGCCGTAATCCGGCGGGAGAGCGCCGCGGCTCCTGCGGGCCGGCTTTTACGGCGCGGACGTGTGCACTCCGCCGAGACACTGTTTATGGGCTCAGCTGCCGCCCACCAAATTACTGCTGCGCCTTCAAGGAGGCGCTTCTGCTCTGCTGTCAGAGGCGAGCTGAATTGTAAGGCTGCTGACGGCGTGGGCCACAACCGTACTGATCCACGCTCGCTAACTGGGAAGGAGGGAAGATTAGGGTAACGTTCCGTCGACGACGACGTCATTAGTGACGGAGCACAAACTTGGACTGGTGGAGGATGGGGAATGAGATCGTGAGGCGCATCAGATGAACATCAATAACTTGGAATGTTGTGTAGTCAAACCAGATGAGGCTGAGGAAATTACACTGCCAGAAAAAAAATCAGCACCCGCAAGGACTGTTTTCGGTGGCACCAGGATGCAAAATGTGCATACTGAGGGGTTATGGTGTAAGTTCAAATGGTTCAAATGGCTCTAAGCACTACGGGAGTTAACATCTGAGGTCATCAGTCCTCTAGACTTACAAACTACTTAAACCTAACTAACCTAAGGACATCACACACATCCATGCCTGAGGCAAGATTCGAACCTGCGACCGTAGTAGCCGCGTGGTTCCGGACTGAAGCGCCTAGAACCGCTCGACCACATAGGAGGCCGTAGTGAAGTGATTCATTTGTCACAGTCACTGGCGAGCAAATGGCGCCCAGGAGGCCTGTCTGTGTACTCTTTGTTTTGACTCTGCAGGAAGTAATTGCGCTGAGTTTAGAGGTGAAAAGTGATGGCAACATTCATTTTAGAGTACAGCCGTGCCCCACCGACGAGTACGCACTCCTGCTGAACAGCTTCAGCCGGGGTCGCATTGTGGTTCTGAGGGAGGCCGGATGGACGCCTCGACTGACTGCTGCACATGTTGGGCGCTATGTACCGGTGGTGCGGCGCTGTTTTCAACACTGATCTACGGAACATTCCCTCCCCTGTAGATCAGACGCGTAGAATAGATGCACGTCAAGATCGACTCACTGTGCAGGCAGCGGTGCCACGCTGAACATCATCCATAAACGGAATCCGCTCACATGATGCACCTGCTGTCTTATGCTTGTAGCTGCACTAAGAACGCGAGTTAATCTGGCCATGTTACCACTGACACCTCGATATCACTCCGGTGTTGTGAAAGAGTTGACTGGAAAGTGGACGCCACTCTGTTGTTTTCAGTGAGAAGAGTAGACTGTCTGTACGCGGAGACGGACTTACACGTGTGTGGCATAGACCTGGTGAGCTGGTTGTCCCAGACTGCATTCACCCACTACACGCAGATCCCATCCCAGGTTTCATGGTGTGTGTGTGTGTCTGTTAGCGTGGGGGGGGGGGGAAGGGAGGGGTAATCAGTCGCAAATCGCAGTCACATTCGGTATTTCTTCAGGGTAATATAACCAGCGCCCGCTATATTGCACATGCTGTTATGCCCACGTTCCATGACATGATACAGCGGGAACTTACTCCTTTTTCTCTCTTATGTTGTTTATGCACTGAAGCTTTTATGCCTATTGCCCATAAAATGTACATAAATGTGAAAGAGGAGTATTTGAATTTTAAGAAAAAAATTAAAAGGTGACAGTGAAATAAATCAATTGAAAATCAACCAGGCCAAAACATAAATGAATGAAAGTAATAAACTGATGAAAAATATTTATAAGCTAAGAAATATGTAAATAACAATTATAGACTGTAAGAAAAGTGTTAAGAAAAATGTTTTGTAAAATTTATTTAGGTTCTCTGCATATCGATGGTGACAGTGAAGTAGTACCAAGCTCTTTGTTGGCGGGAGAGCCCGCGCACTGATACATAGGGAGCGCGGCGAGAAGCGCGCAGCATTGCCGATAGAACACTCTTGAGTCAACCTTTGTGCAGTGATGTTGTGTGTAGAGACAGAGCGGTGTGCCTGTGCGCCACCAGCTATTTATTACTTCAAGAATACTATAATTATATAATTGGTAATTATTTATGAATTATTAAAAATCGACGTCATGAAGACACCAAAGGTATTTAAGCGCTAACTGGATATTGTAAGTTCGTTGCTACATCTTTAATCTATTTTATGTAAACGATCCCCAAACAAAGGTTTTATAAACTGAATCATTATAAAGAGTTAAAAATTTATAATTAATCATTTTCAGAATAGATCAGTTTATCTCAGTCAACATCGTATTATTTTTCACTGAACCCAGTAACCATAAGATTTAACTTTTGCTGAGATTTCTCAATTTTTTTTAAAAATTTAATAATGACATTGAATTTTGCATCAGTAACTTCAATCAAAAAAGCAAATGAATAATAAGTACAGTTTTAGGTCACATAATTGCAATCCTAGTAAATGATTGCCAACCCAAATAATCATCAACAATAGATCAGAGTGAATATATTCAGACATGCAGTCAGATGACGTTATCCAGAGGCGACGCAGTAAAAAAAAGAAAGGGTAAGGAAAATATATATGTATGTTTGCAGGTTCACTGCATAGACAAGCAGTACTAAGGGCAACAGCGTAAGCTTATGCGTTTACGTCGAAGTAATCTTCATCAGTCACATTAATATTGTTACCAATAAAGGCACAAGGCGTACAACATTGAGTACGCTAAAGACTATCAGATGAGACACGTTGTCAAAAGCAAGTCCAACCAGGAAAGCTGTAAGGCACAAAAAATTCAGTTCTCTTTCTATCTTTCATTAGACGGAAAGTAAGTTAAATTATTTTATTCTAGACAGGGAGGTAATCGTCTAAACGCATTAAGTTCAATCATTATTTCTTTTATTTATTCGACCGGAAGGTTTCAACAGGATAGAGCAGTGAGGAAATGATTGACTCACAACCTTAGGAGTCCGGGGGCGAAAGTCTCGATATGGTTCCTCGAGCCGTTGACTTCTGGGTGCCTTTAATATTCTTAATTTTTATAACTCCAACGTTCAATTTTCGCTTAGGCTTGTTTTCAGTAAGTTGCGTGGCTTGTGTGTTAAGTGTATCATCTATTGTAATTATTGTAAAACTATTTATCTTCGAACAGATTTAACGTGACACCTTCCGGCGCAGTCACCGCTCACTACCTAATCCTCCCATTCACGCCTCTTTATATATTTCAGCCTGTTATCAGATTTATTTTCTAGTCGCTTACTACATGTAAGCTTTGTAGATTGGTAGTCTGTATTTGCTTTCATGCATTACGTTTCATGTTCGTCCTAATTTTTGTGCATTCTCCTTACGTCATTGTTCGTCTACACTTTGGAAATTGTCCTAGTGCTGCACATTTTGTAGCCGGCGGCTCGGTGTGTAGTGCTGAAGAAACTGTCCCGGCTAAAGTGTTAAATGTGTCGGCCCACGCATCTTCGTTTCGCACTATGTTGTATATGGTGTCCTGTGAGCCGTAGTTTACTGAGCACCCTACAGGTCAGGACCATGTGCTGCGGGGATCCAATTACCCCGCTTGTACAGTCTGAGTAGGTAGTCAGCGTCACGCATTGTTAAGTGCTTGGGATTGAAGGGCCATGTCCGGTCAAACTGTGAACCACGCCATGGCTGGGATTGGCGTAGTTCGTCTTCAACCGCTCCCGTATGTCAGGGAATACGTTGTGTACATAGCGCCCCTTATCACTGACCTCCCATTCTTATTGCCACGTCTTCACCCGCCAGATTTTAAGTTGGCGCTAGTTGCGAGTTGGTATTCCAGTGACTTACTCACTCCTGAGGGAGCTTGTACAGAACAGACTAGCATGAAAAGCTGTATCAAACCAGTATTCCAAATGAAGACCGCAACGACAAGAACGAAATTAGATTAGCAGCGCCGGCCGGAGTGGTCGTGCGGTTCTAGGCGCTACAGTCTGGAGCCGAGCGACCGCTACGGTCGCAGGTTCGAATCCTGCCTCGGGCATGGATGTGTGTGATGTCTTTAGGTTAGTTAGGTTTAATTAATTCTAAGTTCTAGGCGACTGATGACCTCAGAAGTTAAGTCGCATAGTGCTCAGAGCCATTTGAACCATTTAGATTAGCAGCCGCCAGACTGGTCATCGTGGTACAAGTTACTACTTCCCACACACCTTCTGGTAGCGTATTACAACGCAGGGTGATTAATGTGGAGATATTACTGCAGCAGGTTGAACGAAGAGCATTTTCGCTCTGTTTTGTGTGTGGTTGAAAAATGGTTAAATAGTCTTTAGAAAGTGCTACTTGGATTTATGTAGAATATTTATGTTTTCATAATGATATTTTATGTTGTCGAAAACATTTAAGAATGATATATTGCTATCCAAAAATTGGATATGTTTCAATCGGTCATGTCTTTCCAATTTAACCATCGCGGAATTTGTCTTCCGCGGTTTACGGCAACTACAGTAAACCTAAATGTGGATTGTCGGACGGAGATTTGAAACACCCGTCGTTCACCCCATTGCGAGTCCAGTAGCACACTCCGCCCGGTGCTCCGAAACTATGTCTTAACGTGGTCAGTTGGAGACAATCGTTAAGAGAAAATGAATCGAGTAAGGGCTAGCGGTGTGACTCGGGTGTTAAGTGGGTAGATACCACAGAACAAATCCACTGTTCCTGGTTTCCCTCTTCAGAAGATCCAAGGAGGAAACCTGGACACCGTCATTTTGTTTCTGCTTCTCTAACGGCGTGCTTCGGTACTGTGGCGCAGGAATGTAAATGTATTCTCTTTATATGAAGAAACGTTTCTGACTCCGTGGATGACAGTCTGTCGCAGAAACAGCTACAAGATCTACGAGACGGAATGTGATGGAGCAATGCTGATAAACTGGACTCGTAATTGGCAGGATCGAGGTCCAATTCCCAGTTCAGACTTTTCCTAAATTGGCTAAGACTAATGCAGGGAGAGTTCCCTAGAAAAGGACGCACTTGATTTCCTGTCGTATCTTTGCACTCGTCGATGAGTGTTGACCAGAGACAAGGGTCTCATCAGGAAGAAGTGTGGCAGGCCCGCTGTTTTTTCTGTGTATATAAATGATTTGATGGACAGGGTAAGCAAAAGCCTGCGGCTGTTTGCTGATGACGGTGTGGTGTATGGGTAGGTATCGTCGTTGAGTGATTGTAGGAGGATACAGTAAGACTTAGACAAAATTTGTATTTGGTTTGATGAATGGCAGCTACCTCTAAACGTAGAAAAATGTTAGTTACTGCAGAGGACTAGGAAAAACAAAACCTGTAATGTCGGATTCAGCACAATGCATGCTGCTTGACGTAGTCACGTAGACTGAATATCCAGGCGTAACGGTGCAAAGAAATAAGAAATGGAAAGAGCACGTAAGGATTTTAGTAGGGAAGGCGAATGGTCGACTTCGGTTTACTGGGAGAATTTTAGGGAAGTGTGGTTCATCTGTAGAGGAGACCATATATAGGACACTAGTGCGACCCATTGTTGAGTACTTTTCGGATGTTTGGAATCTCCACCCGGTCGGATTAAAGGAAAACATCGAAGCAATTCAGAGGCGGGCTGTTACATTTGTTTCCGTAGGTTCGATCAAGACGTGAATGTTACGGAGATGCTTCGGGAACTCAGATGGGAATCCCTAGAGGAAAGCTGACGTCCTCTTCCAGGAACACTATTGACAACATTTTGGAAATCGGCATTTGAGGCTGATTGCAGCTCAATTCTGCTGCCACCAACGTACATTTCGCGTAAGGACAATGAAGATAAGCTTAGGAAGATTAGGGGTCGTACGGAAGGCATATAGAGTCGTTTTGCTCTCGCTCTGTTTGCGAGTGGAACAGGAAAGGAAATGGCAAAAAATGGTACAGGATGCACTCCGCCACGCACCACACGGTGGCTTGCGGAGTATGTATGCAAATTTAGATACAGATGTAGATTGTGCTCCGTCTCTACTCGTCTCGCCGTCAACGGGATGTGTTAGACAGCAATGCTGCGGATCTGCGATGAAAAAAGATTCATCAGATGTACATCCTGTAAAGAGTAATAACTCAATAAGAAAATAAAATTACAATATGGGTAGGGTAATATTTTTTACAGTGCTCCTTCTTATACAATCTTGTTTCAGATGCCTTGTGTATTGCGACCTGAATGGAAAGAAAAAACATTTGCATAAGATTACGCAGGCGCATATTTGGTGGATCGAAAGAAGAACAAGGGCAGCCGATGCTGGCAGCTGACAGAATGCTCACTGCACCATCGTCTGTAGAGCAGGAGCATGTGACTTGAAGATAGTCACGACTCATTTATTATGCAGTCGCTGTCCAGGAGCAACTGTATTTGTCGTTGCTGACATTGCGCCTAATTTTCCGTACGGAGAAACCACATCAGCTTCCGTTCGTTTACCCATTGACTCACAGTACTAACTAAATATACAGTGCAGAAATCGCTTTAGCATTAGAAAATCTGATAACAAGTGTGAACTCTTGAACATGCATTCAGAAGGGTCGTGTCCCACCTACCGATCTCGTGTAACACACAGAATTCGAGTAAATCCTGTAAGATGAGAACGGAAATGCGTTTCACGTGTACGTCAAAAAGGTGGTAATAGCTTTGTTCCCCACGGTACTGTGAAAAACGTCTCTGATGTCGTGATGCGAACTTGTGAAGAAGCGACCAAGCACTTAGCAGCGCCCTGCGCGAGCAAACCTAATAAGGCAAGCACGCCCGGTGTTTGGAAAGCGCAAGTTGTCGCAGACGCGCTAACACGACGACCAAGGGGTCGCCCGATAAACGTGCGCGGTTACCTTCCCTTGTTTGATTTGACATCCGTATCCATCGTGTGTCGTTCGTATTGACTTTTACCATTTCCAAGCTTTCTTAGACCGCCGTTACACGCTCTACAAGCACGCAATAATTCACTTCCATTTTCATGCTTTCTTATACCGTCGTCAGACGCTCTACATGCACGCAATAATTCGCCAATCATGAGTTATATCATCGTGAGTGCGTGCGGCGTGTGCATGTGGTGTGATTTTTCCTTTTTCATTGACGATTTTATATCCCCCGTATGGGGAGCAGGCTGGCTGCTCTTCAGACAAATCACGTTAAAATAGATACATATAGTGTTTTTTACGGTTAAAAGATGAAAATACAATAAAATGATTTTATATGATGATTTACTATGAAAGATATATGGTGATGGTGTGACTAAGACGAAGACAGTGTCGCAGATACATCCAGCAAGCCCCTGGATGTCAACTTCCAATAGATACTGTGTAGGCAAGAAGGAAGGGAGGAATGAAGGAGTGAAGGACGGAGCTATGTGGATAACAGGACAATATAAATCAGTCAGTCGCTATGTTTGCGAGTGACGCCGTAACGGAGAAGAGTGAGAGTGGGTCAGGAGACTGGGAGAAGTATTCTTAATATAAGGAAAGGATATGGTGACATAACCTATACCCCGTAGCATGTATAGACTTCAGGGAGGATTTTAGGGTCAAGAAGAGGGAGTGTGTTGAATTTATCTTAGGATTACATAGGATGGATGTAGAAGTACAAAGAAAGTGGGACTACTGGAAACAACACGTGTCAGCAGCTCGGAATTCGAGATTACATAGACAGTTCGCGGAATGTTTAGAAATTCCAAAAATGTACTACGAATTTGAGGGAGAGGAAATTTTATTAACTGGTGGAGGACATGTGTAGGAGAAGGAATGTGGGTGTACGAAACGCCAATCTCAAAATTTCGGAAGTACTTCCACAGGTCTCATGCAAACGAAGGAGAACGTCTCTCAGAGCATAATACTGCTCCCAGCAGCCTAAGTTGGTGGCACGCTGCACGTTTGAGCTGCAGTTCGCCTCGATGACGGCATTAGTGGAGACGACCATCGACCTGGTGTACCAAAAATGTCATTGCCCCGCAGAACCGACACGTTTCCTACTTTGGCAAAGGCGACGATGTGTCGTACAAGGCTTTTGTAGGTGTAGAGCCCTGCGGAAGAATGTAATCCACATGTACTGTCTGTTAATAGTTTCAGCAATTTTAGTTTAAGATGGATTTTCTTAGTGAAGGGGGGCTTCATGTTAGATTCCGATTGAAGGCTAGTAAGATAGATGAGATGATTATGGTTGACGATGCGCTGGAATCAAGGAGATGAAGGCGACTGGAAATACGTTCCATACTTACGATTGTGTTTTGACAGGAGTGGTTTTGAGCGGTAGTAGGCTACTCTAGGAGGACGAGGGTCTGAGGAGATCGGTTAGAAGCTTGAAGGAATGAATGGAACAAACAGATAAGAGCGAGAGAGAGATGGGAATAGACACAGAGAGAAAGAGAGAGTGATTGGAGGAAATAGGAAAATTAACTTACTATTATGTCATATGCGAATGCTAGATTCAAAGTTAACCATATTAATTGCGTTTTTAGAAAACGATAACTTAGAAACATCTGTCGCCGTCATACATACAGAAATAGTGCAAGTATTTCTGAAGGCAAGTATGCGCACAAAGTACTGCACACACACATAAAAGATTGTAAATAAAGAATTGCTGGATCATGTTTGTTTTCTGTATTTTGTCTTTTATGTACTCCTTCAGCGACGGTGTGAAACAGTTATTTACCGCCTGCTGAAGCTTTCTGACGGTATACACGCTTTGTCGTTAATATCTGGTACAATCAATGTGGGGTCCTAACCAAATAAATAATTCCTTCTTAATCAGAAGTGTGTACAGCTTCGGAGTTTACTGGTATTGAAACAGGCGAGTTTCGTGCAGTTTGCCAGTGTGCAGCGGTTCTTCGTCTCCAAACAGTTAAATATATTTTCGGTTCTTTTGATTCGTCACTATTGACTCAAATAAGTTAAAAGTTTGGGAACGGTAATAAGGCGGGTATAAAAACATTTTACTGCGCCAATAATGAGGTAACAGGTGCTGCCACGGTTTCCGGGAAAGTTTCTTGCTAAGACTGCTTGTTCGAGACGGTGCCAAGTTTTCATTTGTTATGTGGAATTGTGAAATGCTAAAGAAAGCATAATTCAAAAAGAGGGAAGATAAGCGAAAGGTCTCTTCTGGAGGTCATAAAATAAATTTAATTGATCAAACAGTATGATAATCTCATCAAACAATGATGTAATAGTTTTCATCGTAATAAATATTTTCAGAATACACACAGAAAACCAAAGTGCTGACAACGTCCAATAAGTGGCGAAACATACTTGGGTACCGGCAGAAACATGCGTTTTGTGTGAGAGGGTTCTTAATATTAAATTTATTTGCAGAATTCGTATATGATGCTAGTGGAAGGATCAGTAACTGGAACTGACTATCCTTTTTTAAATTTTCTTTCGTAATTGTGTTCACACTCACGTTTATTCGTGACTATTTTGGGATTCACTGTTCGTTTTCACACTATTACCTGAGTCGTGACGACGTTAGTGTCGCGAAGAAATTTAATGGAACAGTTCGCTTTTATGCATTTCACATGTTTAGCTCGCGTGGTGGTTTAAAAATGAGAACTCTGTTCGAAACTAGTCACCAATAAACTTAGGTGCAATTGCAACTACGACCCAAAAAGAAACTGTGTCTAGGGGTAAACGTAATGCCCGTAGAAGGATACAGCTACTGTTGCTTAAGTTGCGACTGATTATTTGTTAATCATATTTGCCATCTAATCTAGGCAATTACCGATTTTGGCCATTATGGATCATCTTAACATATTTTCAGCTTAGTTACAGTGAATCACGTGGTCTTCTATGCCGTACATAGCTGTCTCAATATTAAAATATTAATGCTCGCCGGCCGCGGTGGTCTAGCGGTTCTAGGCGCGCAGTCCGGAACCGCGCGACTGCTACGGTCGCAGGTTCGAATCCTGCCTCGGGCATGGATGTGTGTGATGTCCTTAGGTTAGTTAGGTTTAAGTAGTTCTAAGTTCTAGGGGACTGATGACCTCAGATGTTAAGTCCCATAGTGCTCAGAGCCATTTGAATTTTTATTAATGCTCCACACGATTCTCTCTGGATAGCTCCACATACAAAAGACATCTATAAACCAAAGATAACAATCTATGAACATTGATAAGCCAGAACATTATGATCACTGACCACAGAGGCGTCGGATGCCGCGTTATGGCGTTGCGGGCACGTGACGCGGTAAGAAAAACATGTGTGCGGAGCAGAAACGGACCGGGAATCAGACTAGCGAAGGTAAGGGCTGCAAATGGGGAAATCCGTTGATGTAAGTGACTTTGACAAAGGGCAGATTATTATTAGGGAGAACCTGTTAACGAGTATCTGGAAAACGGCGAAGCTGGTCAACTGTTCACATGCCACTGTCACGAGCATCTACGGAAAGAGGTAGGACAGTGAAACCACCACTAGGAGCTAAATGGTTGGACGTCCACGACACTTCACAGAACGTTCGGTTCTGGTGCGGAGGCTTGCCTGCTCTGTAAACTAGAATACATGGTGATCTGTGGCATCTCTGCCGAAAGAGCAAATGGTTCAAATGGCTCTAAGCACTATGTTACTTAACATCTGAGGTCATCAGTCCCCTAGAATTAGAACTACTTAAACCTAACTAGCCTAAGGATATCACACATATCCATGCCCAAGGCAGGATTCGAACCTGCGACCGTAGCAGCAGCGCCATTCCGGACTGAAGTGACTAGTACTGCTCGACCACAGCGGTCGGCCCGAAAGAGCACAATGCTGGTGCACGCACAAGTGTTTCGGAGCACAACTTTCATCGAACATTGTTGCTGCGTGTTCACATGTTGACCCAATGATTTCGTCAATTACAGCTGTAATGGGCACGGGACCATCGGGTTACGATCGCCGATCAATGGAAACGTGTTGGCTCTTCGCGTGAATCACATTTCTGCTACACTAGGTCGATGGTCGTCTCCACAAACGCCGTCATCGAGATGAAGGGCTGCTCGAAACATGCAGCCCGCCACGGACGCAGGCTGGTGGGAGCAGTATTATGGTGGCAGGCCACGGTGGCCGAGCGGTTCTAGGCGCTTCAGTCCGGAACCGCGCGGCTGCTACGGTCGCAGGTTCGAATCCTGCCTCGGGCATGGATGTGTATGATGTCCTTAGATTAGTTAGGTTTAAGTAGTTCTAAGTACTAGGGGACTGATGACCTGAGATGGTAGGTCCCATAGTGCTCAGAGCCATTTGAACCATTGTTAGGTGTTATGGTATGGGACAAGTTCTCCTTCCCTGGCATGGGATCTGTGGTAGTACTCGAAGACAAGCTGAGAACTGCGAACCACCTGCATCTTTTCATGCTTGATGTCTTCCCCGACGGCGACGTCATCTTTCAGCAGTATAATTGTCCGTGCCTCGGGGCCATAACCGTGCTACAGTGGTTTCAGGAGCATTATAGTGATCTCGCGTCGATGTCTCGGCGACCAGGTTCGCCTGATATAAATCCTGTTAAATCCATTTGGATCACTATCGGGAATCATTACCGCGAATACTAATCAGCGGCCCGTTACTTATATGAGGTGCGTGACCTGTGCGTACACATCTAATGCCACAAACCTCCACAAACCTACCAACAATCCATCGGATTCCTGATACGCAGATCAGTGGTTTATTTCGTTCCAATGCCAGACAAACAGGCTATTAAGCAGGTAGTCATATTGTTTTGGCTCAACAGCTTATAGGGTGTCTCCTCAACTGATTACACAGAATTCGTTGTCTTACCAGGAACGCCACTGGGTGCGAGGTCGCAGGTTCAGTCTTGAGAATGGCTCATTTGGAAATATTGTGTTAACAATTATGACAGGAAAAACATTAGCTGGTGATAACTCACCATCTCCGTCAGGAGGGCGACAGAAAATGAGTGTCCCGGAGATGAAGAGATCAACCTTCTACGGACTGTAGGTATTATTCTCCACAAAACAGACATTGTCAATATTCAAGAAACGTTGAAAACAAAAACCATTAACTTGCACCATGAACACCGAATCAAAAATGGCGTGCCATAATGATCACAAAGGTTCACACCATCAAGATCGAAGACAAGCTCCTTGGGAGTTACAAACCATGCAGGACGTTCAGTTAGGTATCCACTCTTAAAGAACGCATATTGAATTCTATCAGTGTAACGGGATGATGAGAACTGATGGAATGTGCTGGCATGCAACCGAATGCGAAACAGTCTGCCGTGGAGTTTATCGTGAAACTGTCTGTCCTTTAAGGCGCCGCTGCAGACAGTGCGACAATATGTTTTATGGACACAGAAAAAAACATAGGTCCAGGGGCTGAATTTCAAAAGTGGTTTCGGGTGGTATGAATTGCAAAGTCAAGCACTTTCCAGGAGGGATATTTTGTTCTAAAGGAGGATGATTTATTATATGCCAACCAGGAATCAAGGAAAAGTAAGTTATTTTGACCAGCTATTGGCCAAAGGTAGTGTTCACACTATATATGTAGTTCTCTTATGCCCATTTACCCATTCCTCCTTACTGTGAGGTAAATTTTGTGTATTGCCCTTGCAAGATCACGCACACTAGAAAGAATCATAAGGGGGACAGCGCCTCCAACTTCTCCCAGCACAATAAGTAACTTTCCAGCCAACTCACCATCCAGATTAACAGTCGGCATAATTGTATACGAAAGCGTTAAGGCATTGATATTAGTTGATCTTGATACAACTCTCTTAGTACATCTAGCTTCCAAGGTTCCTTTCATATGCATTTCTTCTTCAAATCCCGACTGGTCGGAATTGAAAACAAATTCCTTCTGAACGATGGGATAAGTTTGTTTATCTCTTCTACATATTTTCCGGCTGATTCTGCTGTTTCCTGTGCATCGTCAAGTTGACGCTTTGTTTGATATTTCGTTATCTTACGTCTTCCAATTCTGTAGCAATGTATGAAGTTATGCAATCATTCACTGTTTCCCTCGGAATCACTGTAATCTATGTCGTGCGCAGTTTGACATGCCCAATGTAGTACGTCACTATCACGCACATCCTGTAAATTATATCGAGCATCCTAGAAACCTTGAAATACACAAACACCACTTATTGTAAGAAGTGCACCTGATCCTCCCTGGAATACCCATAGTTTTTCTTATGCGCTACACGGTCATATTGCTGCGGTCTTATTTGAAATCTGCTGGTAATTGTTTTTTAATGCGCTGCGTATGATCTTATTTTTAGTTAACTTTATGTTTAGTTTCCGCTCCTTGGACAACGACTGTCCTCCAGTACATTTCACTGGAGACGGTATTCGTGGCACCCTGTCCGACAAGTATGATGAACTGCATGGCCCGACACGCTTTCCCTTGTTAAGCACGTATCGTCATCACTGTACTCCTCACGGTAGTTGTCAGCACAGTCGAGCGTATCCGACAATATACATTCCACTGAATCATTTTGCTGGAACGCTAATATTCCATCTTCCACTTCCTTCTCACTTTGCTAAATTCCTTGGTTTCCTTTCTAACGAAATCCAACTTCGGCAACTCTTGTTGTAGATATAATGCCCTGTTTGCTTTGTTTATCGTTGGCATTGGTCTACTTTGTATCAACACCAGCAGCACTGTAGCACTGTTGTGAATTACTCGTCAATTAAGCGGTTGAACTGCGCTCCGTTGCCTCATGCTGTGCTCACCATTGGTGAAGTACCTCCAGTCCCGCCCCTTGTTGCCATTAGCAGTCAATTTTGTGGTTGCATGGTAGACAATATGTGGGGGTCGAATGTCGTAAACATCATTGGTCTATTGTGGCCTCCCACTCAAGAGGTTCCTTGTTACTACTGGTGACAGTGCGAACTATGACGCATTATACAAACTGTTTACTATTCCTAGGAAAGGTATCTTGTGATATTTTCAGAATAGTTACAGCGTGTCATGATGAACAAATTTCCGTCTGACGCTGTAAATAAGCTGAAAATATTGGAAGGTAACTCATAAAGGCAGAAACTGGTAATTACCTGGATTAAATTGCAATTGTGGCTGTAATAAATAATCAGTAGTAAGAATCACCGCAGCTGTATTTGCCGTTATAGGCTTACAGAGAAACGTGTACTTTATGAGTGTTACAGGTTTTCAGGTTACAAGTTCTTGCTGGTTTAATGGTTGGGTTAAGAAGCTCACTAGAGAACATTCCCGTGAATGGTACACAATTAGTGCCCTTTACAGGTAGTGCTGTCACCAATACCGAGACAATTATCTGCGGTCGGTCGAAGAGGCATGGCTCAAAATATTATCTAAAATGTTATCGCCTTCAGTTTACAGGCGTTTTCTGTATGCGTATCTAGCGAGAATTAATCTTATAGAAGGTTTCGTTTACCTTATTTTTACCTATGAGTAACACAGCTGTTCCAATATTCGTTTGTATCAATGTATCGTCAGTTCAATAACGGAGGCATGTCTGAAGCGTAACAACCGTAGCAGGAGGCCGAAGTATGAATACAGTAAGTAGGTTCAAATGGATGTAGGTTACAGCAGTTATTGGAAGACGAAGATGTTGTCATGGGATTGACTATCTTGGCGAGCTGCATCAAACAAGTAAGGACTGAAGACCACAGCTACAACAACAATAACAACACAACATTCAAGCGCCTTTTTCTTCGTGCTACATAATATCTAAGTTCCAAACGGGTTTCGCCTTTTACACAGAGCCTCAGAAAAGAGAGAAGCACCCATAAGACGTGGTAGGACCTCCATGCAACTTAGTACACTTACGCATCATCGGCGTGTATGTAAATTATTAGAGTTGCGACTCTCTGACAGGCAGAACTTACTCCAGACTCGTTTGTGTTTAGTGTTATTACCTGGCCTGGTAGGGTTTGCAAGGGGCGTGAACAGCGTCAGCTGTTGAGTGGTCACTGTGAAGGGTGCGGAGTTGCAGCGTTCTCATTTGAGAAGGCATTATCAGTACCTCAAAGCGGGCTTCATTGTGAGTCTCCATTTGGCCGACTGGTGAAATCGTGCAATATCTAGATTACTGGGGCGTTTCGATGTGACAATGGCCTGATATTGGACTGCATGGGAATGGGAGGACAACCAAACAACCATACTGGTCGTCGAGGTTACAGTCGATCACGTATAACCACCACAAGCGAGGATCGCCGCATTATGCACCAAGCACATCGTAACCCTTTCACATCTGTGCCTGCCATCCGAGAACAAGTAATGGACTTTCTGCAACATTCTGCCTCATTCCGCACCATTAGTGTAGCAATAGCCGGAATAAGGAATTACCGCCCCACGGGTAGGCTGTCGTTAATACGACGACACAAATGGTTGCGTCTGGCGTGGTGCCATGACTGGGATGCATGGACTGTTAATGAATAGTGCCGCATTGTGTTCATAATGACTCGCGGTTCTACACTATCGTCGTCGAGTATGGCAGCGATATGGGGAGAGGTTGAATTCTTCCGTTGTTTCTGAGAGGCACAACGCTGTTACTCCTTGCGTCATGATGTAGCTGTCCATAGGATTATGACTTCAGGTCACAGCTGGTAGTACGTACTGGAGGAAACTCTTATAGCACAGTGGCAGCTCAAGACATCCTGCTTCCTCATGTGTTACCTCTCACGTGACAATATCTTGGTGTCATTTTTCAACAGGACAATGCTAGAACACACATGTAAGCAATCTTTATGGACTTACTGCGTGATTCCACATAAAAGTTTACTGGGTATCGTACCACGTCGTAACGTAAAAAGCCAAAGTTTCGGCCACGGTTATACTGGTCTTCTGGGTCTACTGGGCACTAGTCGACCCAGAAGGAGGCCATTGGAATCGTGGCCGAAACGATGGTTTATCCAGGCAGTTATATGTCTGCGTGATGTTGAGGTTGTCCCGTGGCAAGCTAGATCCCCAGATCTGTCCCCAGCAGAATCCGTAGGGACCAGCGCGGACGTCAACTCTGTCCGGTACATCGTGGACCAGTTACAATAGTTCTGCGCTAACTTGCCTCAGGAGAGGATGCAACGCACCGTTCCCAATCTAATTAGTGCAGGCATCCAGGCCAGAGAGGCCGCAGCGTCATACTGGTAAGTCGCCTCATACTGCACAGTTCTTTGTACATTTGACTCAATTTTGTAATCACTTCGATAACATCACATACCGTCTGAATTCGTAAAGTTTGTTTCGTCCTCCACTTCTGAATGGCTCTCTTTCTTCTCATGCAGTGTATCAAAGTATTTTTGTAATTACTTGTCTGTCCTACCGAAATCTGTTAGAGGGCCCATTTCCATTTCACTTACGAAATTTCGGCTCGTACTAGCGTAGAGATCTTTTGGTTTTCCTATTTTCACACTCTTTTTCCGCAGGTAGATCATGTGAAACATTTCATTGTCGATCTCGCAAGAACTGCAGACTTTTAAAAGACAAAAGTCGTCGTGGTTCTCGCACTATACATGTAAAGTTCTTGCCAGATCGGTGGTGAAATTTTCACATTATTTAGTTAATGAACAACCAAGTGTGGAAACAAGAAAACAAAAACATTTCGGTGCGAATATGTGCCTAATTTTCGTAAGTCAAGAGGAAGTGTGTTCTCTAATCGATGACCAGATGAGAAGAAACACAGATTTGGGCAGAAATGACAAGTAACTAGAACAAAATTACTATAGTTGCACCGTTTTCTCACACTGGACTCGCATTCGGGAGGACGACGGTTCAATCCCGTGTCCGGCCATCCTGATTTAGGTTTTCCGTGATTTCCCTAAATCGCTCCAGGCAAATGCCGGGATGGTTCCTTCGAAAGGGCACGGCCGACTTCCTTTCCTAATCCGCTGAGACCGATGTCCTCGCCGTCTGGTCTCCTCCCCAAAAACAACCCAACAACCCCAGCACCGTTTTCTATTGTATTTTATTTGTGAGCATCCCTATATCGTCCCACTGAAGTTGCCATAAACCAAACAGCTCAGTTCTTATTACGCTGACCTTGCAGTGCAATAATTTTTTCTATACTTACGACTATGTTAATCTATACTAGTTTTGCATAGGGTTTATCTTTATAAAATTCATACCAAAATAAAGTTGTACAAAAATGTTTATGAAAATCCTTGTTAATGAAGGATCCTCTAGTCATTACACTTGACATAAAACGAAATTAGTGAAGGATTTCATTGTATGTTGCGGCAGGGAAATGCTTGAGCATTAGCCTCATCGTGAAATGGATTAACTAGCCGACTGCTCTGGCTAGTTAATCGCCAAATACTCAGTGTTGATTTCTGCATGCTATCCTGGATCTAACATTCCGGAGTTTGGTTGTTAATTAAAGCTAATGAGAGTAGTTTAGTTTTACGCGAAAGTTAGGTCTGACAACCTTGGCCGGCCGCGGTGGCCGTGCGGTTCTAGGCGCTCCAGTCCGGAGCCGCGCTGCTGCTACGGTCGCAGGTTCGAATCCCGCCTCGGGCGTGGGTGTGTGTGATGTCCTTAAGTTAGTTAGGTTTAAGTAGTTCTAAGTTCTAGGGGACTAATGACCACAGCAGTTGAGTCCCATAGCGCTCAGAGCCTTTTTTTTTTTTTTGACAACCTTGTTGGTGCCATGCTGGCATGGGTGTTAATTTCGCATTTCGATACTATTCTTAAACATTCAATACAGTTAATAACTCAACACAACCCGCTTGACACAGAGGATTGAACGAAGAAAAGAGACTCCAGTTATGTTATTCAGTGAGTCCCACGAACACTAACGAAAATCTGCCACAATAGCTTAATGAACAAGTATAGAGTTTATCCAAGAGAAAAACGTACCCACTTGGACGTGGGTTTTCATACAAAATGAATAGCTTTTTTTGTATGTCAGCACTATTTCCTTAGCTGAACTAGATTAACAAAAGAACATATCAATTAGCACATATAATAAGGAAACCTTCTTTCGGTCATCACAGCAATCAATCTTAGACTAATAACCGGAGTGTTATCTAGCTAAAACGTGAAACGGAATATTACTGGGTTTATTTGTGGTTGCCGAAGTAATAAGATTTTGTGGACCCTTCTCGGTCTTTCCATTTAACAGTAATTCGGTTGCTACCGTACTCTCAATTAGCAGACACGTTCTGACACCAACTGCGCTTTCTCCTCACCAGAAGACTTGCGTAATGCGTTTGTCTCGTTTCTTTCCCCTTCTTGCTACGGCCAATTATCAAGCGTCGATGCAATGCATTTCTTTTCAGTGCCAAAAAAACCTGTCTCTCATACATTCATAACGCAACCCGTGCAGCAAGCTTCCTAGTCTTCGGTTAATTAACGACCCACGGAATACCAGTAGAACGTTCTCCGTCTAATGCATCAGGACAGTAAATCAGAGTATGAACGGCTCCGGCTGAACCTGCGGTAGCTTACGTATGCTGATGCTGTTATTTGTGGCTTTTCGTTTTATGGAGTGTCAGCCTGTAATAAGTTAATCGCTTTTTATCTATTTAATTCGTGCTCCTCCCAGCCAGCCCTTATTTATATAACTACTTCATAACAGGTTTGACTTTTCTTTTATGGAAACTTCACAAAATAATTACAACGAACAATTTAAGGTTAGTGGAATGATTATTAACGTGCGGGAATTGTAGGACCAATATATTCCACAAGCCTAAACAACTAAGCTGCCAACATGTACAAATCAACGGAAAAATTCATGCAAGTGGTGCTACATTTGGTGCCGCCGCTGTGCTTTTCATTGATACAATCCAGCTCAGATTACCTGAGAAGCTAACCAGAAGATGATCATTTTCTGTCTCTACACATATGTTTCAATCTCCATAGGTGGTTGTTACGCTTGGATGCAGATACCCCTTCACGACGTTCAGCATGAATTTATGAAAGTAGAAGAACACAAATTCGCATTCCCAAATATCACTCGTGTAAATTATGTGCTCTATATGTTATAGACATATTTGTATGCTTTTGAAAGATCTATTCAGTCACTACAAAGTCAGAATTTTGAGTTTAAGACACTTTCCTTGTTAGATGCTAGAATCAGTATGTTTTTCAAAATTCTCCTGGCATACTGGTTAATCAGTGGGCTAAGGAAGCTGTGAGTGAACACAGAGCAGGGAGTTAAGTTTTAGCTGTGGGCATAATTGTGAATTTTAATCTTACATCATCTCTAGTGTTGCATTTCGTCGGTGACTATGCTGGATGCAAAGCACATAACCCAAACCTCTCTCCGTTTTACTACCTACTTCAAAAGTATTTATGTGTTGTTTCCGTGATGGTGATCGGGCTTCAGACATAATGAAAAGTAATACCCGGAACAGAATAATGTGCCGTACATCGTTATTTATTTTACCATTATTTATTTTATAAACTTCGTTATTTCCAATACATTAATGTCCAACGTATAAGTTCTAGGAGGACAAAAATTTTCTTGCGATCAACAATTACGTTTAATGCTTGTGTATTGTTCCTTTTGATTCACAGGGAAATTATTTGACATTTTCAGTTCGTTTATTTTCTTCTTCCTCTTCCCGAAACGTTCCCGTTCACAGAGCCTCTTTCTATTTCCCCACACAGTCTATCATTAGCATCTCCTCCCACTGCAGTCGTCCTCGGTTCACGTCATCCTTCACCTGGTCTATCCGTTATGTTCGTGGTCTTCCGATTGGTCTTCGTCCAGATTATGCCCGTTCTTGGGCTGTTCTTGGAAGTCTTTCTGGTCCTATTCTTTTAATGTGGCCAAACCATTCCAGCCTATTACTCGCCATATCTTCTTTTAGGGGCTTGAGCTGCAGGGTGTTTCATATTATTTCATTCCTTCTCCTGCCCCTTCTCATCTTATGCAGGATCCCTCGTAGAAAGGACATTTTCGTCACTTGTGTGTGCTCAGATCTTTCTTTGCCCAAGCCCAACATTCTGATCCGTTGGTCGAAATTGGCAGATACAGTGATTTGTATATCATGACCTAGGTTTTGGCAGGGATCCTCCAATTTCTAGTTATGGCCGACACGCGAATAAAATTTCGAACAAATTTCTACTCCTACTACATTTCATCCTTGATGTTTACTTTCTTGTTTGATTTACTTCCTAGATACATGAGAGCATCTACTTCTTTAATAATTTTTTTCATTGCAACTTAGATTCTTCATTTCTTCATTTTTCCTGCTGAGGTTCATTACTTAACTTCTTTTTACTCTTATTTCCATGCCTGCTTCTTCCAATTACACTCTGACTAGTATTTAGTTGTTCTTCCAATTTCTGATTATTGTCTTTCTAAATCACCATATCTTCTGCCATGCTATGATTTTTATATCATGCTACTCTACGTATTAATATCACTCAATACCGCTGTCAGTATGTGCCTATATAAGAATAAAGTAAGTTATTTCATTACTTATTTATTCCATTTTTCCGTAATTTTCGACCAACATTATCAGCCTTTTGTCAGATGATTTATTCTCAGCCGGCCGCGGTGGTCTAGCGGTTCTAGGCGCTCAGTCCGGAACCGCGCGACTGCTACGGTCGCAGGTTCGAATCCTGCCTCGGGCATGGATGTGTGTGATCTCCTTAGGTTAGTTAGGTTTAAGTAGTTCTAAGCTCTAGGGAACTGATGACCACAGATCTTAAGTCCCATAGTGCTCAGAGCCATTTATTCTCACAGATGCAGAGATTTTGGGCACCTGCAAAGTCAGAGATTACTTTCAGATTTACATTTATGTAGCAATACATAACGTTTTAATGTTAGGTTAAGGCCTAGTATGCATATTTTTGCCTCCACAGATGAAGGTGTTTCTTCAGTTTGTCTCATGTTCGTCAGAATTACATTTTAATGCTCCGATGCTTTGGGAGGCCTTGCAACATGTGCTTGGAGTGAACTAATGTATTCAGTTAGGAGAAGTGTCTTTTACCGAGGCTCAGAACGCCGAAATTTTTCCCATTTGATTGCTGGTCACTGCTCGCATGTCACGTCAAGGAACTGAAGCGTATATAGATAAACACTGGACGTATATATGACACTCACTACGGTTCTCTGATGACTTTGGCCTGAAGTGAGTACACCAAAGACTAGATACGGAAACACCCTTTTCGTCCGTGTCTCAGAGTTTTCTATCCTGCTCTACGTAGGTAGTGGCCGAGCGGTTCTAGGCGCTTCAGTCCGGAACCACGCTACTGCTACGGTCACAGGTTCGAATCCTGCCTCGGGCATGGATGTGTGTGATGTCCTTAGGTTAGTTAGGGTTAGGTAGTTCTAAGTCTTGGGGACTGACGACCTCAGATGTTAAGCCCCATAGTGCTTGGAGCCATTTTTTTTCTACGTAGGTAGAATATGGTTCATTATAACTCACGCTGGTGGAAAGGTAGAGACCGGTGGGGCGAAGCAGGCGGTTCCTGAGATAAATGACAGCTGAGATCACGAAGTGAACGAATAACCAAAACAAGTCCAGAGTAGCAAAGTCGTCTTCAACGTATACAAGAATTCAGCAAACAATGTAAATCACAAACGTACATAAGGCTAGGTCAAACTCATCTTTTCACTGGCGCTTAACTAAAGGCTTCATAGACTAGCAACAGCCGAGCTGTGGTATGTAGCGGCGACTCCTCGCGTGCTTGCCGCGGCTATCGCCTGAAGACCGAGCACGTCTGACGTGTTCTTCCTATCGATGTTGGGGTTCGGCGTGGAATCCGAATCACCGTCAGATACTGAGGCTACCTAACAGCTCCGCGTTCTGCTCTGAGGTCTCTACCGAACAAGACCACGCTCACTAATCCGCAACAACAGCACGAAAAACGGGGGAGTACCTGAGCAGCACTCCACACCGGCGCACTTCGGACTGTCTCTGTCTCGCGTACTGCACTGATTAACTTGACTGATCACGAATGACCACCTATTCCCATCTTCAGAAATAAGAACGAAAACACGATCTCCGCTCCAGAGAAGGGACTTCTACGTGCCATGAGGGCTGCCAACCGACTCCAGACAGAAAACCAACTCCCCCATTTACATGTCCACATAGTCGCAGCGTGCAGAGCAGTGCTCACAGCTTTAGAGCTAAGTGAACTACCGATAATAGTGATTGTACATTTAGATTTTATTCCGTATAAATTACGAAGCTCTCAAAGCTGTGAAAGTTTGTTACTATTGTAGTTCTTAAAACAATTGCTTAAAGTAGGTACTTATCAAATCTTTTTACACATACTTTCCAGATGATGTATTTATCTGAATTTCAATTTCTTTTAAGTTACCCTGAACCGATGCCATGTGTGCTGGTGAAAACAAATTATACAATTTACAGGGTGTTTCAAAAATGACCTGTATATTTGAAACGGCAATAAAACCTAAACGAGCAGCGATAGAAATACACCGTTTGTTGCAATATGCTTGGGACAACAGTACATTTTCAGGCGGACAAACTTTCGAAATTACAGTGGTTACAATTTTCAACAACAGATGGCGCTGCAAGTGATGTGAAAGATATAGAAGACAACGCAGTCTGTGGGTGCGCCATTCTGTACGTCGTCTTTCTGCTGTAAGCGTGTGCTGTTCACAAAGTGCAAGTGTGCTGTAGACAACATGGTTTATTCCTTAGAACAGAGGATTTTTCTGGTGTTGGAATTCCACCGCCTGGAACACAGTGTTGTTGCAACAAGACGATGTTTTCAACGGAGGTTTAATGTAACCAAAGGACCGAAAAGCGATACAATAAAGGATCTGTTTGAAAAATTTCAACAGACTGGGAACGTGACGGATGAACGTGCTGGAAAGGTAGGGCGACCGCGTACGGCAACCACAGAGGGCAACGCGCAGCTAGTGCAGCAGGTGATCCAACAGCGGCCTCGGGTTTCCGTTCGCCGTGTTGCAGCTGCGGTCCAAATGACGCCAACGTCCACGTATCGTCTCATGCGCCAGAGTTTACACCTCTATCCATACAAAATTCAAACGCGGCAACCCCTCAGCGCCGCTACCATTGCTGCACGAGAGACATTCGCTAACGATATAGTGCACAGGATTGATGACGGCGGTATGCATGTGGGCAGCATTTGGTTTACTGACGAAGCTTATTTTTACCTGGATGGCTTCGTCAATAAACAGAACTGGCGCATATGGGGAACCGAAAAGCCCCATGTTGCAGTCCCATCTTCCCTGCATCCTCAAAAAGTACTGGTCTGGGCCGCCATTTCTTCCAAAGGAATCATTGGCCCATTTTTCAGATCAGAAACGATTACTGCATCACGCTATCTGGACATTCTTCGTGAATTTGTGGCGGTACAAACTGCCTTAGACGACACTGCGAACACCTCGTGGTTTATGCAAGATGGTGCCCGGCCACATCGCACGGCCGACGTCTTTAATTTCCTGAATGAATATTTCGATGATCGTGTGATTGCTTTGGGCTATCCGAAACATACAGGAGGCGGCATGGATTGGCCTCCCTATTCGCCAGACATGAACCCCTGTGACTTCTTTCTGTGGGGACACTTGCCCGCATCTCGGGGTCGTGCGGTAGCGTTCTCGCTTCCCACGCCCGGGTTCCCGGGTTCGATTCCCGGCGGGGTCAGGGATTTTCTCTGCCTCGTGATGGCTGGGTGTTGTGTGCTGTCCTTAGGTTAGTTAGGTTTAAGTAGTTCTAAGTTCTAGGGGACTGATGACCATAGCTGTTAAGTCCCATAGTGCTCAGAGCCATTTTTTTTTTTTTTTGTGGGGACACTTGAAAGACCAGGTGTACCGCCAGAATCCAGAAACAATTGAACAGCTGAAGCAGTACATCTCATCTGCATGTGAAGCCATTCCGCCAGACACGTTGTCAAAGGTTTCGGGTAATTTCATTCAGAGACTACGCCATATTATTGCTACGCATGGTGGATATGTGGAAAATATCGTACTATAGTGTTTCCCAGACCGCAGCGCCATCTGTTGTTGAAAATTGTAACTACTGTAATTTCGAAAGTTTGTCTGCCTGAAAATGTACTGTTGTCCCAAGCATATTGCAACAAACGGTGTATTTCTATCGCTGCTCGTTTAGTTTTTATTGCCGTTTCAAATACACCGGGCATTTTTGAAACACCCTGTAATTCTATGGTAGTATATTATTATTAGGGTTGGTATACAAGTACATACCAATTGTTTTGCGTGTTGCTACTCCCGTTGCTGTGGGTTTATTAATCGATTGTCATTTTTTTTATTTGTAGTTCACTGTTGCTGTTTGAGTTTACATATTGTCATTTTGTCATTTGGAGATGGCGAATGGAACTGTGGACGCTATAAAATTTTGTGGCAAGTGGAGAAATCGGAACATTTCCGACATATTCTCCTGTTTGAGTTCAATAGTAGGGTGGCAGCAGCAGAGCAGCCAGATATATTTGCGTCGTGTATGGTGACAATGCCACTGGACAGAGCACAGCAAGAAAATGTTTTTCTCGTTTTAACGAGGATGCTTTTGATATTAGTGACTCTCCACGTTCAGGAAGATCTTCAAGGTTTGATAAAGATCGTTTAAACGCATTAATCCACAGTGATCCACGTCAGTGTACTCGAGAATTGGCAAATGTGATGATCTGTAATAATTTCACCATCGTGCGACATTTACACGCAATGACGAAGGTTCGAAAATCGGGTATATGGGAAGCGTATGCTCTAAGACAATATCACAAAAATCAGCGGGTGGCCGTTTGTGCATCTCTGCTTGCTCGTCATCAATTGGCTCGTGAACGACACCGACCATTCCTATCCTCTATCGTTAGTGGTGACGAGAAAAGGTGTCTTTATGCTAACGTACGGAAAAGAAGGGAATAATTGACCCCAAACAAAGCAGCAGCTCCCCGTAGAAAGACCTGCGCGCATCCACAAAGGTAATGTTATGCATCCCGTGGAACAGCGACGGTGTAGTCTGATACGAATTGCTTCCCCGAGGTATAACCACCACTGCTTACACTTCTCACGAGAACGACGACCATGAAGACTGAGTGAAGTGATGCTACTCCAGCACAGCGCTCGCCCGCATTATGCTAGACTGACAAAAAACACTAAACAGGAATTGAGTTGGGAAATACCGCACGCACCTTATTCACCCGATCCTGCGCCCTCAGATTTTCAAGCGTTCCGCTATCTATCGAACAACCTTCAAGGGCTTCCTGTTCCGGATGAAAATGCGCTCCGAACATGGTTTGACGAGTTCTTCGCCTCAAAACCACGTGATTTCCATAGTCACGGAATCTAAATGTTACCTTAGCCTCAAAACCACGTGATTTCTATAGTAACGGAATCGAAATGTTGCCCCAGCGTTGGCAAACTGTTATAGATACAGAAGAAGAATTCGTTATTGATGACTAAAGTCTATGTTATGTGTATCTGTTGTGTTCATTAAATTTATGGAAAAACGCCAAGAACCCTTATGCACCAGCCTAATATGTTTTAAGGCTTAGCCATCCTTGGCTCGTTAACAATGAGGATAACAAGTTATATTTGTACGAGTGGCCAGTTATATTTGTACGAGTGGCAGTCTCTAACGACCTCGCTCTAGACGGGACGTTAAAATCCAATCTTTCTTCCTTCGCCGGCCGCGGTGGCCGTGCGGTTGTAGGCGCTTCAGTCCTGAAACGCTAGACTGCTACTGTCGCAGGTTCGAATCCTGCCTCGGCCATGGATGTGTGTGCCGTAGTTAGGTTAGTTAGCTTTAAGTAGTTCTAAGTTCTACGAGACTGATGACCTCAGATGTTAAGTCCCATAGTGCTCAGAGCCATTTTTTCTTCCTTCTTCGGATGGGGAAAGGGAGGAGGGGGACACACTAACAAACTGCGAAAAACATCCCACCCGCTCCTCGGAAGACAACTTAGAATCGCGGTTGTCGGACAGATGTAGTGGCTTGTCAACACACAAGGTCTTCCTACAAAGGAGAAAAGGCTTAAACGAAGCGGAATGTAAGATTACTTGAACTCGAATTTCCCGTTGCAAATTTTGGTCAGGCTCTTGGCCGTTTGTGTGTGGAATGCGCTGTTTAGCAAGTGCTGAAACCCTTGTGCCGCTAAGCGGACGCTGCAGCTGTCTCTAAACGTGAGCGAGGAGCTGGGCGGCCACCGCCAGATGACTTGGCCGGTCCGTCAGGGAGTGAGAGCGGGACTGCGGCGACCTTTGCGTCACGCCGGTCCCTGGGGTGCAGGGGACGGGGCCGCCGCTTCTCGTTATTAGCGCTCACTCCCTCCCACCCTGCAGCTACCGCTGTCCGCCAGGATTACCACCAGCTCCTGTGCTCACCACAAATCCCCTGCCCGTCATCGAAAGCTCCTTCGACCCTCGACCCGCGCGCGGGGTCGATTATCTTCTCTCGGCACAACAGCGCACCGCGGGACGTGCGTAACCGCGCGAATTGCGTCAGCTAGAACTGCCTCACGAGGACTGACGCCAAAGTGTGAAGACTGAGTCCCTCTCCAAATGTGATTAAAACATTTTGCCGTTTTTAGAAGAACATCGAATATGTTAGGGAATTGTACGCATGTACTTTTTTATCATACAGGTTCCTCAGAAATCCAGCGAAAAACTTGTAGAGCTGCTGTAAGGTTGACTGTGGTGAGGAATATTTGTGAATAAAGAAATTCGATGCGTTGCGCTGTTTCCGAGTTAATTAGCATTGAAGTTAGCCAATCAGACGGAGGCGCGCGCAAATCCAAGCGGCGCGCCAAATACTGTTAGTGTCCGTTGTCCTCATAGCGTAGATGACAGCGTACGTGACTGCTCAGGCTTTGTCTCGGATTTGATCCTTACTATCGTTCCACGTTCAATTTTTTTATCTCTCTCTTGATAGGTTTTAGGAAACCAAACGAAGAGCACGTTTGGCGAACCGTATCTGGCGGGCTGGGTGAAGTAGCTCGCTCAACCGTCTGATTGGAGAACTTCAACGCTAATTTACTCGGAAACAGCGCAACGTATTGCATGTTTTTCTTATCAATTATTTCTCAGCACAACCTACCCTTCAACATCCTTACAAGGTTTTCAGACTGTTTCTGACCACCCTGTATATTGCATATATCCCACACAGATCTACTTGGGAAAGTAAACACTAATGATGATAATGTAAAAGTAAAAGTAAAAATAACTTGAAATATCATACGGAGATTACGCAAAATTATTGGTTTACGTCAGTTAGTACATGACAGTGAACGCCGGACTTAAAAGAATCTAACTTCCATGATAGAACAGCTTCAAATGTCTGATTACCTTACAAATAAGTTAACACGATAAGATTTCACGTTGAGCATGTAAGCGAGAAAAAGTGTGGAAAAGGCTTGACGTTTGTTGGAAGGTGCTAAGTGTTCTCATTATCGAACACTGGATGGGTATAGTCTGAGTAATTTCCTCTACGTCTTAAGCAAAAATTAGTTCTTTTAGGCATTTCACGTTTATTAAGTCTCCTCAACTGTGAATCGTATAATGATATAATTTTGCAGTTACATTCAGTAGTATACATCGGTATATCGGTATTGTCTGCAAGATGTGCCACCAATAGAGTTAGTAGTAAAGAAGTAATAAACTGAAACGTCGGGCCAGATTCTGAAGTTTCACTGCATGAACAGAGAACATGTAGTACGCGATTTTTTTTCCCTTTTCATCATTTTCAGTGTATCAGCAACAGGTTTTAAATTATCTATAAAGTTTTTTTGAAGTCGCTAAGTACTTTCATTCTCAAATAAAGGATAAATATTATCTGGGTATTTGCGCACCGTGAGTTATACTGCCTCAACACAAATACAGTTTGTATCTGTAATTCTTGTCTTATTGTGTAAAATATTCAACATAAGATTATAACATTTTAAATTTTTAAAATCGGCTAATGATTATACGAATGCTGAAAATAAATGTTTTGTTGCGCCTGGAAGCCCTTAGATAGGGAGCCTTCAACAGGCGTGGTGCATCATGAAACCATGATCCGAGTTAACCGTTTAGCAACACGGATCCCTCGTTACGCTTCCTTTAAGATGGAGTAAAGGTCTTTATAAACTACATAGTCTGTGGCTGCTAGTAATGTGGCCACAGATGTTGCTAACGTATTTTTCACTCAAAGGTATTCCTTAGCTGCTTTGACATGAAGACCAACCGGTTGATGTGAGTTATACCTTTCACTCCACTACCGTCACAAAAAGGAGATACTGGTACGCTTATATGATGTAGGTGTTGTGCAAACTGGCAGTGGTTGAACCACAGCCGTGCCATGGTAACGGAATACTTCCACCTACAGACACGTCCATGAGGTCAAGCTCTCGTTGGTTGTACTGGTGTTATTTGCACGTAGTTTTTTCCCTTAACTGCCTGAGAAGCTTTTTGTTCTCTGTCCCATTCATTCCGAAGCCTCTTACTGTAAAAATTGGTAATAGATCATGCGATGGAAAGCGAGAAAAGTGGTTATTAAATTACTCATATTAAGGGATTTCTCTATTTCCAGTCTATGACTACCAAATATCCGGCCGGAGTGGCCGAGCGGTTCTAGGCGCTTCAGTCTGGAACCGCGCGACCGCTACGGTCGCAGGTTCGAATCCTTCATCGGGCATGGATGTGTGTGATGTCCTCAGGTTAGTTAGGTTTAAGTAGTTCTAAGTTCTAGGGGACTTAGTGCTCAGAGCCATTTGAACCATCTGAACTACAAAATATTCTCTTCGGACTATCGATTGTAGTCAATAATGTCCGAGAAAAGGAGAACAACTTTTAAACCAAATTCAGACTTAAAAAAGTGGCATCGCCATAAACAATACGCAAGACCAGCAGATGGGCATTGTATTATTTTGCAGAAATGCTATTTCGTCGAGACGATCAAATGCGCATAGTAGGCGGGAATAAAATTTGGATTGACATTCACAGATTTGAGAATATCCCGTTTTTGTCGTTTGTCACGTCTGTTTTAGAAACAATTTGATTATTACAGAAAACTTAACAGAAATGATCCTTTACAAAACATCAGGTTTTAAGTCTCTGAAAAAAAGTCTAATTTGCAGCCTTAAAAAGGTGTGCTGACAATAGTGCTGCTTAAACTCTTTAAAAAAAAAATTATGTTTCTGTATTGTTCACAGCACTTTCAATAAAACTGAAATTTCTTGCCACAGAACTTTTCATTGTACAAAGATATACATATCTGAAGAGTATTTTCTTATCATTGTCGGACGTAGTGAACAGAGAAAAAGAAAAACAAGCATGAACGGAAACTTCTGCAGGAAACACAGCAGACATAATCTGCGTAGTCCATCCGGATCCACATTTCTCATGTAACTACTCTTCCCGTCTGTAATCGTCCCTAAATACTCATCCTGACAATAGATAAGTCTCTTATCTTCTTTTATAGGTTTGACTAGAAAAGAGACACAGAAATGAATGTATTTCAAAAAGATTTATCATGCCAGGGTTCGTTTATCTTTCACTTTATATTCACGTTCTTGAGGAAGTCAAAGACAATATTGACCACGTAAGGCACAGCTAATATCTTCTGCTGCACTCATTCCTCACTGAGACGTGAGGTCTAGTTCTTGGTAATGAACTGTAAGTTGATGCACTTAATGACATATTTAATTTTACCCAAAATTTCTTAGAAACCATGTCGTATGTTCTGTAAACTCATGGACTTAACGCTACTCATAATGCACTGATGGCATTATATTTGCAACTTTCGCAGAGAAGGGCATAGTTTACCTGCAAACAGCGAAAACCCATTTACACCAACGATGTTTTTTTCGTTAGAAAGTCTCTAGTTTACTTATATAGTTGGTTGCTTGGTTCATGAATGATAAGCGTGACATGATATTGTGATGTGAAATACGTCTGGCAAATATGTCTTTCAATCAGTCTAACAACCAGGCCATTTATCTGGCTAAGCATGTCCTCCACGGTTTCATTTCGGGTAGTGGACGTACAAATTTTTCCGAAACTTGTTTCTTCTTGGGAACAACTTATTGGCTAAAATTTCTTTTCCATCCCTAAATAACTGAGCCGAAAAGAAAGAAACCGGTAAACGAATGAAATAGTTTGAATAATACACAGAATAAATTTGAAACGTTTATTAATATCATTTTACTGCTTTTAAGACACGTGTGGATACCAAGTCAGATTTTCTACAGTCATATATTCTCCATACTTTGAGTTAAGCGATTATCGGTAACCGTCAATCATATCCTGCAATAAAGAGCCATATTGTTAACCGGAGCTCTTGTCTTAAAGCGAAGTATATGTACCACTGCGACTCAGTATAGCACCCACCTGGGCCATCACACACACGACGCTCTTGCCAGGCATATACGAATAAACCTATTTTCTGATACTGCTAAAAACTATATAGACCATCCTGAGCGACATCACATCTGCGTAGGTTTCGTCAGGGTGAATGCACTCGCTTCACACAGTCTTTCCTGCTAGATTCATTCTCACTTCTCAGTAGACCACACGATGTTGCTGTACAGATGGTACAGTGAGTGAGAGTGTGCTTTCTACTTGCGTAGCCTGTACTTAACACACAACCGGATACGTGAAAATCACCACTGTAATTTACTGAGTGTAGACAAACTGAATTTAACACAGCAAGCCAATAAGGCTATCTTGTGCTTACAAGGAACAAACTGCAAATGGTATGAGCGTACTTACGTGACAGAAAAATAGTAATAGCTGGAACCTGTAGGGGCGCAGACGCGCTACAGTCGCGCTACTGGTTCATTACTGCATCACTGCATTAAGAAATTAATGGGTTAATGCTAACCGCAAGTAAAATAGTAGCTGAATATCTTTCCATTCATCTGTATTAGAGTCATCGTAGAAAACCGAATCGTTTGCCCAGATTTATGGCGCATAACGAGTAACGACAAACGAAAGCTGAGAGCGTATTTCTGTGTCGTTGAGACTGTATTAAGATGACGCATCGTCTTCGCCACAACTTGCTACACCCCTCCACTGGCGAATGTTAACCTCTACTTTTAGTCGTCGAATAAAAGTACGGTAAAATATGACGTTAATTTCAACGATTTTTTCTGCTCCAAGTTAATGGCTGTTTCACTTTCAGCTGGATTAGTTATTAATATTGCTACGATTCAAGCTAGGGCATTACGTACAGCCGGCGAATGAAAATGATAACATCAGAAAATGTTGCCAAGATAGTATCTTCTCGTTTGCAGTTCATCTTAAACAACTCAGGCACTGCACAGTAGGCACCAACTTGGCCAACGAGATAGAGCGAAGTTCGTTATACGCTAATCATTTGGTGTTCACAAAGCAGTGAGGCCTTGTTTGTTGGAAAAACACCTTTCCCATCCGACATCATGTTACTCTATTTTAACTTATAGCTCTCGCTGATTCTTGAATTTAGTCCTAGCAATGTGGCGCACTAGCTAAAACTCTTGACTAGCCTTGGATAAGACGGCGGTTCAAATCTCAGTTCACTATTTCAGATTTAGATTTCCCGTGGGCTCCCTAAACTACTCAAAACAAAAGCCTGAACGGTTCGTTTGAAAAGAACATGGCCAATCCACTTCCTCATCCTTTCCTAATCCGAGCTTGTTCTCTATCTCTAACGGTCGCGTCATAGACGGGCGTTAAACCTTAATCTTCCTTCCGTCCTCCGTCTACGTTTAACCCAATATCTGCGCTAGCATGCCAGTGTGAAGTCCATGCCAGAGGATACTTCCGATTATACCGGCTATTAAGGCTTCTTTCTGTTTCGTTCACGTATGGAGGGGGGAAAGAATGACAGTTTAAATGTCTCTATACGCGCAGTAATTAATCTAATCTTGTCTTATTTGGCACGGGTTCCACAGACTTAAGGCGATATTCTAACATGGGTCGCACGTGTGTTTTGTAAACCAATGAACATGCATCTGCATCTGCTTTACCTACGACCGAGCCTGTGTGATCATTCCGTTCCATGTCCCTAGAAACTGTTTTTTTTGTGCGAACTGAGCGATGCCAAATCATACTCATTAATACCGCAGCCAAGGGATACTATAGTCTTTCTATTTTTGAACAGTTTGACATTTCTGGATATTTAAAGTACGTTGCCAATGTTTGTACTACTTTGCAATCTTATCAAGATATTACTGAATATTTGTGCAGCTTTTATCAGACAGTGCTTCGTTCAACATCACAGTACCATCTACAACAAGTCTGAGATTATTATTAATATTCTCTGCACGATAAGTAACATATTATGTGAACAACAACGGTCTAACACATTTCCCTAGGGCATATCTGAAGTTACTTCTACATCTGTCGATGAGTCTCCATCTTACACGACACACTGTGTCTTCCCTACCAAGAATCCTCAGTCCAGTCACAAATTTTATTTTATACGGCATGTAACCGTACTTTTATTAATGAATGACTCAGCTGCTTTTCAGAAGTGAAGAAATACTGCATCCTACCTGCCGTCATCCAGAGGCTTTAGGATGTAGAGAGAGAAAAGCGCAACTTGTCTTTTGCATCATCCATGTTTTCGGAACCCATGTTGGCATCAAAGAGGTCATCCTAAGAGATATCTTAATATGTTCTAGTATTTTACAGAAGACTAATGTCAATGAGATAGCAGTCTAGTTCTGTTACTCTTCTGTTCTGTTCTGTTACTGTGTGACATGTGCTTTCTTCTATCACTGGCCAAAGAGGGGCCAGCTCAGCAACAAATGCGACAGGATTTCTGTCAGGTTCTGAAGCTTTTTTTCCGTTTTAAGATTTCAGCTCTTTCCCAGCGCGACTGACATTTATACTTTCACCACTTATCTTTGCAGTAACGTGGGGATTAAATTTGGGGCAATACTCCTGATTTTACTTTGTAAAGAAACATTTGAAAATGTAACCCAGCATGTCTGTTTCTTCTTCGCTACCCTCAATTTCAGTTCCTGTGTCATCCTTGAGAACCTGCAAAGTACACTAGCATACGGCCAACATTATTGAGTAATTTCAACTAAAAGCAAGATGACAGTTGTTCCCCATCCGCCGTACTCATCAGACTTAGCCCGTAATTTCTTCCTCTTCCCCCAATATGAAGATCAAGTTAAAGGGGAAAACGTGTGAAAAAATGAAGGAGTTTCAAGCGGAAACGCAGAGTATAGTAAACACTCTAACAAAGACAGATTTTCAGAATACATATCGGTATATTCGCTACCAAAGGGACTAATTTGAAGGTGACGACGCAGAATATTGTTGTTGTTGTTGCAGCTAAGGATAGGACTTTAGAAGATTTACAGCGGAGGGTGGAGAAAGCGCTCAGTCTTGTCGGAATATTATCAAAAGAACTCCCTTAAATCGAATCCTTCGAAGACTGTAGTAAGCGCATTCCACCTTCGATCTGGGCAAGCAAAGCGAAAGCTCAATGTTTTCTGGACTAATACCACACTGTAACGCACAGATAAACCAACGTATCTGGGTGCGACGTTGGATAGATCTCTGACATATAGACACCATTGTAAAAGATCTGTCACAAGGTGGTCACCAGAAGCAATATTTTGCGGAAACTCGTAAACAGAAAATGGTGAGAAAACCAACTATCCTGAGAGCCACTGCTCAAGCACTGTGCTTCTCTACAGCCGAATATGCCTGCCCGGCATGGACCAGATCAATTAGTCGACATAAGCCTTAATGAAACAAGTCGAATAAAAGCGAGGTTTATGAAACCCTTGCTTATACCAAAGCTTTACAGGACTACAGGTCTTGCGAGTCCTAGATCCAGAATAACATCTCAAGAATTCACAGAGAGGCTCAGACAAATCGTCGATGCTCGACTTTCTCTCTTTGGCACTGAGTGCAAGCCCGGACGACTGAGATCTTGTAAAAGGTTCTTAAGCACGGTCATTGAAGAACCACCACCAGCACAAGTTGTGCCTGGCGGCTCCACAACAAATTGGAAAAAAGGAGGATCCTGAACTACATAAGGACAGGGTTGGCCCCACAAAAGACAAACATGATCAAGTGGAGTCATGGTAATGTGGACGACCACAAGTGCGACTGCGGTGCTGATGAAGACGTGCAACACCTCCTGGCCTGTTCAGACTGTTCCTACGTATGCAACTTCGACGTTTTTTGGCTGGACAAGAAGGAAGCCCCGGATGTGGTCCAGTACGGGGCTGAAAGACTATGACTAGTCCCTAATCCGCACACGTCCTTCCACTCCAAAACTGACGATTCCTGGATACATCACGATGTCTCCTGTCAAAAGATCTCTTCTTTTAGTCAATTTACGACACAAATTTGTTTTTTCTCCAATTCAGTTCTGTACATCATCTATAGTTATTCGATCTACCCATCTAATTTCCTACGTTCTTCTGTAGCACCACATTTCAAAAACTTCTTGCTTGTGACCCACGTTTCACACCCATGCTAGATTCCCTGCACACAAATTCTTTCAGAAAAAGAGTTCCTAACATCTAAATTTCTATACAATGTTAACAAATTTCTCTTTTTTAAGAAAAGCCTTTCTTGTTGTTGCCAATCTGTATTATATATGCTCCCTATTTCGGACTGCGCCAGTTGTTTTCATGCCTAAAAAGCAAAGCTCATAGACTGCCTTTAATGTTTCATTTTGTTTTGTACTGCTTCGTACACAACGGTAAGGGGAGCTAAGTTACGTAGTGTCGTCGTACGGGAGCTGGACAGGAGCGTAAATGATTAGCGAACACGTAAATACAGTAAACAGAAGTTTTACTTAACTTGTGGCTTTCTCCAAGTGTTGCGAAAAAAGTTTACAAAAGAAAACAGCAATAAAGTTCAGCTATTACAAGAAGCAAACTGAAGCGTCGCGCAGTATTAGGAGTGCTAAGCTCCTTTTAATAACGCACTAGCGAGCTGTTGAATGGTGCCTAAGACAGATAACTGTCCAAGACTGTGACTGAGACTGGGCGCGCAGCTGCCGCCGGCCATCCTACATCGAGGAGGCAGAGGGCGCTCAGCTCCAGGTTCCCTTGCAACTCCACTGGCGTCCGTCGGGAAAGTGCGCTTCCGTTGCCAGTTGTGAGACGCCAGTGAGGGTAGTATCCATCTATAATAGCACACATTTTCTAGCCAAATTCTATCAGCATCACCTGATTCTTTCCGACTACAGTTCATTTAACCTTGTTTTATTTTTGTTGATATTTAATTTATAACCTCTTTTCGAGACACCATCGATTCCGTTCAACTACTCTTCGAAGTCCTTCACTGTCTCTGTCAAAATTACAATGTAATCAGGAAACAGCATTTCTTAAAAATTTCTCCTCCTTCAGCATTAATTCCCTTTCCAAATTTCCCTTGGTTTCTTTGATTTCTTGATCAATGTATAGACTGAATAACATCGAGAAGAGGCTACAATCCTCTACTACACCCTTCTAAGTTACTGCAGCCCCTTTCATGTTCTTCGACTCTTACAATTGCAGTCTGGTTTATGTACTGGTTGTAGATAACTTTTCGTTCCACGTATTTTATCCCTGCTATCTTCAGAATTCCAAGGAGTGAGTTGCAATCAACTTTGCGGAAAGCTTTCTCTAGGTCTACAAACGTTATAAACCTAAGTTTATCTTTCTTCAGTTTGTAAGATAGCCGAGCGGTTCTCGGCGCTACAGACTGAAACCGCGCAACCGCTACGGTCGCAGGTTCGAATCCTGCCTCGGGCATGGATTTGTGTGATGTCCTTAGGTTAGTTAGGTTTAAGTAGTTCTACGTTCTAGGGGACTGATGACCTCAGAAGTTAAGTCCCATAGTGCTGAGAGCCATTTGAACCATTTTCTGTAAGATAAATCGTAGAACCAGTATTGTCTCAAGTGTTCTTACATATCTCCGAACTCAAACTGGTCTCCTTCGAGGTCGGCTTCTACCACCTTTTCCACTCTGCTGTAAATAATTACAACCATGACTTATTATTATACTGATAGTTCGGTAATATTCAGACCTGCGAGCATGTGCCTTCGTTGGAAATGGAATTATTACATTCTTCTTGAGATATGAGGGTATTTCGCGTGTCTCATATATCTTGCACATCAGGTGAAATAGTTTTGTCATGGCTGAGCCTCCAAGGATCACAGTAATACCGAGCGAATGCCTTCTACTCCATGGGGACTTGTTTCGACTTAGGTTTTTCAGTGCTGTCACTTTCTTCTCGTAGTACTGTATCTCCCATCTCATCGTCATTTACTTACTCCTCTCATTCTGTTATATTGTCTTGGGGTATATTTCTCTTGTACAGCACTTGTAAATACTCCTTCCACCTTACCCTTTTTCGCTTAGTTTCACTAGTTACGCAAGCTTCTGCAGCCTTGGATTTGCTGCCATTTTTCACTTCCTATGACTATCATTTTTTAGATGTCTCCATTATCTTTTGTTGCATTATTAAAATTTTTCCTCTCGTCAACTAGATTCAGGACCTCGCGCGCCACCCGAAATTCGAAATTTGTGGTAAGGTTTGTGGGACCAACTGCTGAGGTCCCACCTGTTTAATTCCCTACCTTTCTTCAATTTCTTGACTTTTAAGCTCCATTTCATAACCAATAAATTATGGTAAGGGCCTACATCTGCCCCTGGAAAGATTCTGCAGTTCAAAACCTGGTTTCTAAATCTCTGTCTTACTATTATGCAATCCCTTTGAAACCTTCTAGGCGTTCTTAGTCTCTTCCATGTATACAATAAACTTTAATGATTCTTAAACCAAGTATTAGCAATGAATAAACTATGTTCTCTGCAGTATTCGACCAGGCAGCAAGCTTTTTCATTTCTTTCGCACAGACCATGTTCTCCTAGTATTTTGCTTTCCTTTCTTTTTCCTTCTGTCAAAGTCCGTTTCTCTTAACTATTCGAATAATATATTTTATGTCATAATACGTGTTTATCATTTACGGAGTCAGTTGGCTATCTTGCCTACGATAATGCATTCACTACACTGTTCGTAATGGCTTACCTGTATTCCTATTTTCTTGTTCATTTCTAGATATACGGCTGCATCACCCATATTTGATTTCGTATTTATAACCCTGTACTCACCAGACCAGAAGTTCTGACACGGCACTTCACTAATTCCCACTATATTTAGCTGCAGCCCGCATCTCGTGGTCGTGCGGTAGCGTTCTCGCTTCCCACGCCCTGGTTCCCGAGTTCGATTCCCGGCGGGGTCAGGGACTTTCTCTGCCTCGTGATGGCTGGGTGTTGTGTGATGTCCTTAGGTTAGTTAGGTTTAAGTAGTTCTAAGTTCTAGGGGACTGATGACCATAGATGTTAAGTCCCATAGTACTCAGAGCCATTTGAACCATTTAACTGCACCCTAATCATTCACCTTTTCAAATTCCCTAGTCTCCTTGCCCTTTTAAGGGATCTAGCATTCACGCTTTCCGTAACTGCTAGTATTATTTTTCCCGATGACATCGTCCTCAGTAGACCCCACTCGGAGATCCGAAATAGCGACTATTTTACCTCTGGGATATTTTACTCAAGAGGACACCATCATCAGTTAATCATACAGTAGAACTGCTCGCCCTCGGGAAAAATAATGAAGCAGAAGTGCACTTGCCTGCAAAAATCAAAGGTTCCGGGTTCGAGTCTCCATCCGGCACAGGAAGTTTCATATCAGCGCACAATCCGCTGCAGTATAAAAAATTCATCTTGATAATGGCTGTCGTTTACCCTCGCTTTCAGTCGCTCGCAGTACGAGCATAGCGAGGTCACGTTGGCTAACGTTACAAGACCAGATCAGTCAACAATCCAGATTGTTGTCGCTGCAGCAAATAAAAAAAGCTGCTGCCCCTCCTCAGGAACCATAGGTTAGTCTGGCCTCTCCAAAGATAACCCTCCGTTTTGGTTGCACATACGGTGCATCTGTATCGTTAAGGCACGCACGCCATCCTAGCCCAGTAAGGTCCACGGCTCATGGGAGAACTTTTAGATACAACCCCGTATTGAGGTTTATAGCGTATCATTGCGTCGCAGAATGAACACCCAAATCTGTAACGTTCAAACAGTTAATGGGAAGTACGCACAAGCGAGGGGACTTTGAACAGGGGCCAACTGGTTGTGTTCTGTGCAGAAAGTACCATCATTAATGGCGAGCCGTCGAAGCCAGCGCCGGCCAGACGATAATGACGCGGTGCCGCCGCATCGGTTTGATTCCTGCGGCAGCTGGGCCGTCCGGGCGGCCCTTGAAAGGCCCGCAGCGGCGTCATCAGGGCCGGCGCGCGCCGCCATACATTTCAATCAGGCGGCCGGCCTCCTTTTACTGGCTTTTGACGTGGACACTGCCGTCATTAACACACGGCAGCGCGCGCCACTATTGGCTGTGTACCGCCGATTACGCGCGATCATCTCCTCTTTATTGACATTATGGCGGGTGGGACGTCCGGTCCGCGGTTACGAGCAATCAGCCTGACCTGCGAGGACCTGCCCTCCGCCGCTTCTCTCCCTTAACGACTATTCCCGTCAAATACCTGACATTTCCTCCGACATATCAACGTAAAAGCCGATATTTCCCGAGTAACGAACGGCGCGCACATTACGCAAATTTTCCGTGTGTGCTGTGAGGATGCAATTTGCACTACCCCGTAGGGACAGCAGTGTTTGCCATACCGAGAAACCAATAACCGAAGTTATGTTAGTTCCAAGATCTCTAATAGGTGATTCTGTGATTTACACTAACGTATGTTGTCTATTTGATGTCGTGCATTTACCAGTGGTCATTTTGTTTTACTTACACAGAAACGTCTGGTGCTTGGGGTCCACAGTCAGAAAGGTTTTTTTTTCAGGGATCTCGTACTTTCACAATTGGATGTAAGATCTCATTTTTCAATTCACAACTGCAGTTTCCATACTTAGGCCATCGTCGAAGTGCTTAAAACTTAAGATGAGGCATTATTTTAAGCATCTGAAAATTTCCTAAATACGGAAATTGCAACAGCGAATTTATAAATGAAACATTACAGTCAGTGGCAGAGAGATAACGTCCTTCAAAAAATTTCACTTGCATCGCTAAACGTATAAATGGCCTACTGTGTTAAGAAGTGGACTACAAAGATAAGTAATTAGACTAAGCCTTGACTCGTTGATGTTATCCCTTGTTTTAAATATATATTCATAACCTAATACTCAGTTCGCTAACTAAATTTGTCTTGTAAAATAAGAAAAAAATTACAGTAAACAGCGCAACTGGTCATCGGCAGGCATAGCTTGTATAACTGAACATCCTACAGCGTGACAAATCACTACTAGAAACCTATCAAAACTTTAGAGTGTAAATGTTGTCAGCTTATAGCCAAAAATACGAGTAGTGCGAAGGGTCATTCACTTGGCTTATAATCAGTACCTCAGTCTGGAAACGGTTCATTACTGCTAATAATTCACCAAAGCAATTGAATAACGATATGGATCAGAAGATAAACTCTACATGTAGTACTAAGAACTGCAAATGGCATAAATGTTATACTTTGCAGTTTGGAGTCATGCACAGACATTATTATTATTATTTTGAGCTTTTCCTCATTACAGAGGCTTATCTCCAACATAATAATTTACTTGGAAATTACAATACAAACAATAAACGTTCTTAAACTATATTCTCAAAATATTTCTCCAGGTGTTTCGATCTTGTGTGTCCTCTTCCTCTGCGCCCATTCTTCTCATTGTGTGCTGTACATTTTGGAGCCAGGTGGTCACAGGTCGTCCTCTTCTTCTCCTCCCCTCCGGTTCCCACTCCAGTACCAATTTTGGTATTCTGGTTTTCTCCATTCGTCGTACATGCCCGTACCACTGTAATTTCTTCCTATCCATTACGTCATATATTCTTTCTTTTATTTCCATTTTCCTTATTATTTCGGTGTTCCTTATCTTTTCTTTCCTGGAGATTCTTACCGATCTTCTCCAGAAGTCCATCTCTAGAGTTTGTAATTTTTTAATGTGCTTCAGGTTAATTGTCCAGGTCTCCGTTCCAGACAGAACCACACTCTCTAATATGGATTTGTATATTAATTTTTTAGTTCTGCTCATTACATTCCTGCTCCATAAGACTGAGTTAAGCATCCCAATGACCCTCCGTCCGCTACTCTTTTATTGATTTCTGACTCTGATTTTCCATCGATTTCTAAAATGGATCCCAAATAACAGAAAGTGTTTATCTTTTTGATTTTCTTTCCTTCAATGTATAGCTCATCTGAATCATTAGTCAAGTATTCTGTTTTTTGGTAATTAATCTTCAAACCCCAAGTTTTGTATGCTACTGCTAGTTGATTGCACATATAGTTAGCATCCTCCCCATCTTGTGCTACGACTACTTGATCATCCGCAAATAATAAATGATGTAGGTAAACTCCATCTCTTATTTCTAATCCCATACTATTACATTTACGAGACCATATTCTAAGGCTAATATCTATATAGATTTTAAATAATGATGGTGACATGGGACAGCCCTGTAAAAGGCCTTTGCTTGTTCTAAATTTCTGTGAAAGTTTATTACCAACTTTCACTTGGCAAATGTTATCTTTATACATCTTTTGTATTATTTTAAACATGGAAGGGTTTATGTTTGCCATATGTAGTTCTCTCCAAAGTAATTTTCTTGGAACAGTATCATACGCTTTTTCTAGATCTATGAAAATTAATCCTATATTTTTTTATTTTTCCCTATGTTTCTCCAAAATCTGTCGTAATGTGAAAATATGGTCTACACATGATCTCCCAGCCGTGAATCCACATCGTTCTTCTTGGGTTCCAAAATTTTTTTCCAGTTTGTTTTTAATTACTTTCGCAAAAATTCTCATTAATTTGTTTTTAACACAAATTCCTCGATAGTTTGAACAAATTTTGCGATCCCCTTTCTTAAATATTGTATTAATGTAACCTAGCTTCATCTCGTTGGGTATTGAATCTCCATGTATCATTTTGTTGAAGAGCTGTGTTATCAGTTTCACAATTTTGCCACCACCATATTTCAGACACTCCAGATTGATATTGCCTGGTCCTGGTGAGGCACAGACATACACTGTAGAAAATCTGCTAAAGCAACACAGCAATCTGGAATCAGCGACAAAACATTGCTTTCCCAACTTGAAACTTGCGCATCACTATCACTGTGGGGAAACTTTATGAACTGAGCTATTTCATGGCCTACGTAGCTTGCAGTCATTAGCTATACAGAAGGATCTGCTAATCACAGGTGTGGAGAAGATGGCGTAACATAAAAAATACGTCAGAGTTACGAACGAGAAGTTAAATAAATGGTTTAAGACAGTAGAAATGCGGTACAGGAAATTTCAGTTGATACTCTGTATTGCTTCCGAGTGGATTCACAACACAATACTCGAGTCGAACTTCTAGTAATCACAGAAATACAAGTTTTCTGCACACGACTTCCCGCAAAGCACTAATTCCAAAGTACAAGAGCGTATGTCAGAAATGAGTCGTAATATTTTTTTACTGAATGACTATGACATGATTCTGTAATCAGCTTCCAACTTACGAAGAAAACAGGGTCCCTATGCCTAGGTAGTATCTCCTGAGTAAATACCAGATCCGTTCGCAATTAATCGCAAATTCAGCACGCAAAATGCCTGAAAAATAGCTATGCAAATACGATCACATAATGTGAAGGACTGAAAACGTTCGGGCCACAATCTCACTGACTGGAGTAGAATTGCCTTGAGTGATGTGTCCAACTTGGAAATGAGCCCCAATCACATGTGAAGACGTGTGTGAAGACGCCCCGAACAGCGGACAGATACCAACCTGACTCGCCGCTATACGGTCTGACAACCAGAAGTAATGTTCTAGAGTGCCATTCTTTTCATAGCAGGACCCTTTACGTAGTCATCCGAAGCACCCTTACAGAAAAGCACAGCACAGCACGTCGACGATATTCTACGCCCCGGTTTGCTGCCCTTCATGGAAGGTCATCCTGGGCTTTCATTTCAGCAGGATAACACCCGCCCGCACAAGGAAAAAAGTTTCTACTTCTTGTATTCGTGCTTGCCAAACTCTACGTTGCCAGCGAGGTCGCCGGGTCTCTTCCCAACTGAGAGTGCTTAGAGCATTATGGGCAGGGTCGACAACCATCTCGAGATTTTGACAGTCTAACGAGCTAATTGAACAGAATTTGGCACGGTATCCGTCAGGAAAGTATTCAACAACTCCGTCAATCAATGCCATGCCGAATAACTGATTGCGTAAGGGCGACAGGTGGACTAACCAGTTATCGACTTGCTCAATTTGTGAAGCTAAATCACTTCTTCCCATTTCCGTCCCATTGGATAATTCCTTCGTGGCGCGTAGTCTTTTTCTTTTTTGTTTTGTTTTTTGTTTCTTGTTTTGTTTTTGAGTATATTTATAGGATGTGCCATGTTCTAAATGTTCACCATGTATTTAATATAAGAAAAGACAACGAAGAACTTTTCTTAGCGTCAGAGCAAAAACTAGTGTATCAGTTGCAAATACTGTTTTAAGACAGGTGTTCAGTGTTACAGGACCTCTGCACCCAGAAGACATGGTCGGTTGTAATGCAACTTAGTACACTTACGTACCATCAGCTGGTATGTAAATGGCTAGAGTTTCTATTCTCTGACAGGTAGAACGGTCACCAGAGTAAATTAGTGTTGTTTGTGTTTATTGATGTTACCAACCCTGGTATGGTTTATAATAGGCATGAACAGCGTCAGATGAGGGACACAGAAATGTGGCGTATTAGTCTGAGACAGCGTTATCAGCACTTGAAAGAGTTTGAATTGGGCCTCATTATGGGTTGCCATGTTGCCAGCTGGTCTAATCGCGCAATATCCACGTTTGTGGGACATTTAGATTTGATAATGGTCCGATGTTAGAAAGGATGCGAACATGAGGACAGGCATACTGGTCGTGAAGATTCTGATCGACCACGTCTGACCACGACAAGGAAGGATCAGCGTATTGAGCACCAAGCACGTTGAAACCCTTTCATATCTGCGCCTGCCATCCAACAAGTAACGGACTCCCCGCAGCATCCTGTGTCATGCCGCACCATTGGTCGGAGATCAGCCGCAGCCCGACTAGGGAATTACCGTCCCGTGTGTAAGCTGCTCTTGGCGCCACAACACAAATGGCTGCGTTTGGAGTAGTGCCACGAGCGGGAAGCACGATTTGCTCATGAATGGCGTCTCATTATGTTCAGCAATGAGTCTGGATTCAGCACTACCCCTGATGTCGATTGTCGGCGAGTATGGCAGGGACGTGGGAAGAGGTCCCATTCTTTCAAGGTTTTGGAGAGGCACACTGTTACTCCAGGCTTTATGGTGTGTGGGGCCACTGGGTATGACTTCAAGTAACGGCTGGTAGTAAGATCTCTGACACCACAATGGAACACCGCGAGCACCTGCGTCCTTGTGTGCTACCTCTCATGCGACAGTATTGTGGTGCAATTTTTCAACAGGACAATGCTCGTACACTATGGCTCGTGTCTCCGCGATGCTGAGGTACATCTGTGGTCAGCAAGAGCCCAAGAGCTGTCCCCGACAGAACGTATCTGGGATCAGCTCGGGCGAGAACTCCGTCTCAGTGCCAGTATCCAAGATATCGGCAGCCAGTTACAATATTTGGGGGCGATCTCTTCACAAAAGAGGATACGAAGGCTTTATGAAACCCTTCCCAAGCGGACTGTGCGTACATCTAGGCCAGTGGGGAGTGAAACGTTACAGTAATAACTGGGCTCATGCTACCAAGTTCTTTGTAAGTTTGACTAGGTTCTTTAATCGTTGAAATAACATCAACACTCTCAACCCTCATGTTTCATTTCACTTCCTCCTCCCCTTCTCGTTTTTTCATCCTTTTTTTAAGGCAGTCTAAAAGTAACCTGCCAAAATCATGAAAACAGCGGACACTGTATGACGAGAAAGACTCTAAAACAGAATATATAACCGAATTTGCAAGCCTTTTCTGTGTCCTATAAGTATTGTATCTACTTTTAGACGAAGCAGGTAGTTTTTGTTGTAACTGAACCCTTTGGTTCAGCTAGTTGACATGTGATGATCGTACTGTAGAGTCTTCTTGGATATAGTGTTGTGATTTGTAGTAATTTTTACTCTTTTTCACCAATTATTCTTTGGTTGTCTTCGCTACTTAATAAAGAATGCTTATTTTGTTAACACACACTTATATTCATCTAACTTCTAGTCATGTGAACCTTGGTGACAACAGACATAAGTAAGCACATAAAAGGTAGCATGTAGATGCTGTAGACAGCGGAGTACCTGAAAGTAGGTTGACAGGGTGCGAAATGGAATCAAGTAGGATTTAAAACAAAACTGTTTGGAAAGTGGAATTTATTTGCGCATTCATATGAAGTCAAACTGCATGGTACTTGCATATACTATGTTCTGTTTCACAGCATGTTGTTGTTGTTGTGGTCTTCAGTCCAGAGACTGGTTTCATGCAGCTCTCCGCCGGCCGGAGTGGCCGTGCGGTTCTAGGCGTTACAGTCTGGAACCGAGCGACCGCTACGGTCGCAGGTTCGAATCCTGCCTCGGGCATGGATGTGTGTGATGTTCTTAGGTTAGTTAGGTTTAATTAGTTCTAAGTTCTAGGCGACTGATGACCTCAGAAGTTAAGTCGCATAGTGCTCAGAGCCATTTGAACCATTTTCATGCAGCTCTCCATGCTACTCTATCCTGTGCAAGCTTCTTCATCTCCCAGTACCTACTGCAACCTACATCCTTCTGAATCTGCTTAATGTTTTCATCTCTTGGTCTCCCTCTGCGATTTTTACCCTCCACGCTGCCCTCCAATACTAAATTGATGATCCCGTGATGCCTCAGAACATGTCCTACCAACCAATCCCTTCTTCTAGACAAGGTGTGCCACAAATTGCTCTTCTCCCCAATTCTATTCAATACCTCCTCATTAGTTATGTGATCTACCCATCTAATCTTCAGCATTCTTCTGTAGCACCACATTTAGAAAGCTTCTATTCTCTTCTTGGCCAAACTATTTACCGCCCACGTTTCACTTCCATACACGGCCACACTCCATACAAATACCTTAAGAAACAACTTCCTGACACTCAAATCTATACTCGATGTTCCTCCTGAGTAGTCCCCGGCCGGAGATCCGAATGGGGGACTATTTTACCTCCAGAATATTTTACCCAAGAGGACGCCATCATCATTTAACCATACAGTAAAGCTGCGTGCCCTCGGGAAAAATTACGGCTGTAGTTTTCCCTTGCTTTCAGTCGTTCTCAGTACCAGCACAGAAAGGCCGTTTTGGTTAGTGTTACAAGGCCAGATCAGTCAATCATCCAGACTGTTGCCCCTGCAACTACTGAAAAGACTGCTGCCCCTCGTCAGGAACCACACGTTTGTCTGGCCTCTCAACAGATCCCCCTCAACAGATACCCCTCCGTTGTGGTTGCACCTACGGTACAGCTATCTGTATCGCTGAGGCACGCAAGCTTCCCCACCAGCGGCAATGTCCATGGTTCATCGGGGGGGGGGGGGGGGGAAGGGGGGAGGGAGGGGGGGTGTTACAGCATCAGTTCTTCAAAATGGGCCCCTCTAGGATTAAGTATTTGTTTCTGTTTTAGGCAATTTTTACGTTTCGAGTTGGAAGTGATCCAGCAGAAAATAAGCCTACATGTGGTTACACAGACTATAAAGAATGCTGTTTGCTGATGCCTGTGTAGTCCATGTACCTGATCTGACACAACGCACTGTACCTCACGCTCATGTTCCTCCAACAACATGTGTTTCCGTAAGTAACTAATTTCCAGAAGGTTGAGGAAAATACACAGTTTTAAATCACTCACACTAAACTCTCGTAAAATTGTTCTTCTACTGAGACTGGAAAACTATGCAGAAATGTCAGTGTTATAGGAGATCATTTGATAACATGGGGTATGTTCAACCCGCCACGCTAGCCGCACCGTCTAATGCACTGCTTCCCGAGCGGGAAGGTGTGCCGGTCCCCTGCACGATTAGTGTCGAGGTCCGGTGTGCCGGCCAGCCTGTGGATGGTTTTTAAGACGGTTTTCCATCTAACTCGGTGAATGCGGGCTGGTTCCCCTTATTCCGCCTCAGTTACACTGTGTCGGCGATTGCTGCGCAAACACCGTTTCCACGTACGCGTACACCATAGTTATTCTACCACGCAAACATCTGGGGTTACAGTCGTCTGGTATGAGACGTTCCCGGGGTGGGAGGGGAGGGGGAGGGGTCCACTGGGGGCCGAACCGCACAATAACCCTGGGCCCTGGGTTGGGTGTGGAGCGGCAGTGGGGTTTGTGCACTGCTGTGGCCTGTTGTGTGGTTGTGAACCGCTGATGGCTACTGCGGGACGAAGCCTCTGCCCACATACATATATACACACATGAGGGATGTCGAAAATATCATGCCAAAAGAGACTAGAACCTAACAAAAGTTTCGCAAAAAGTGAACCACATATTTTTTAAGGACTTAACCGTTTCTGTACATCTGTTTTCAAACAAAGGAGTGCAGTAAAATCGTCAGTCATGTTCAGTCGCTACGGACTGGTTGCACGCATTCCAATGGCTCTGTCAGAATTCAGTGCCCAGACATTCGCCAGTCATTGCCATTTTCCGCGTAAATTATGCGGAGGGTGATATAAGCGCGAGAGAGCGGCAGCAGACGCCGCCGGCCGCAGAGCGGGGGTGTCGGTGCCGGAGCGGGCGGGCCGCCGCCTCAGATTTACGGCCGCCCCCTGGGCGCCTGCCACGGGCCCCGGCGTGCCTGCTAAATTGCGCGCACTCCGGAATCTGGGGCATTCGCCACGGCATCTTCACGTCGCCTTCCACTACCCGCGCGAATAAATAACGCCTCGTTAAACGCTCGGCCGTTCGGCCCAGCTAGGCACTTTATTCTACCCATATCTGGCAGGTGCACTCGCCAGAACGATACGTCTCGACGTGGAAAATTCTTGTTCAGGTAATCCGGGTTTTCAGTTCTGTCACTTTTGTGTGCATACCGCTGTCGAAAAGCACAGGTTACCTTAGAGAAGGGGTCGTCACAGTCGGTTCAACTTCAACGTATTTAGACTGCTGGTGATTAATCCCAGATTACTAAACATTCGCAAAATTTATGCTTGCAGTAGGTACCAATACTCGGATCCCGTAAGTCTGGTATTGTCAGTATAGGGCATTAGACAGGACATTTTGTACTTATTTTGTATGTGACATACCACTGGAGACCCTATAATTGTAATTAATTAGCGCACAAACAATAAATTATGACACCCTTTCAATAAAATATGGAGTAGTAAAATTTACGATGATGTAGTAGCAATGTAACATTTCCCTTCTTTAGTTAAGGTTCAGATCTCAGCACAACGAAATTTTAATTTTGTGAGAGTGCAGTATAGTACGAATAATCAATTATTAATTTGTAAGCAGTATTGTGCATTATGGTGCAAATCGCTTTTACTTGTTGTCTGTACATTAAAAAAACACAATTACTACACTGTAATAACTGTCTCATAGTTTAAACAACGTTAAAATATGTAGTAAGAGCAAACACGCTATATTTGCAGACAAATAGTACTGATCTTGCGAAGTTGCTCTCGGTGTCATAGCTTGTTGCTTTGTTCCTGTATAGCCTATTGAAAATATTTTGTCCAGGGTCGTTTAAATGACAAGTCGCAGCAACATTATGCTGCTTTTGACCATTTTCTTCTTTTGTTTCTAAATTCTTGAAACATAATTAACCATCACATATTTGACAATTTTCAAATATACATTGCACAACTTGCTTGAACCATACAAAGAATACAATCGATCAGAAAACAATATTTACCAACCTCAATAAATGCTAAACCCACTCTGACGTGCTTGGCGCCAAAAATTTGTATATATGTTACGAATCCAGCCTCCAGTACCTTCTAGTCCAAATTAGTATTATCATGACTGTCTTTAATGAAATTTTCAGATTTAATTTATATCTTATTTTCTGAAAATAATTATTTAAGTGAAGATTTACAGCCTTAATGGTTAATAACAAAGGCTGAAAATTTTGACAGTAGGAAAAATAGTACAGTAGTTGCCTGTTATTTTATAAAATCGATTCATTGTCGATAATAAAATTAGAAGAATAATGAATTAAGTTCGAAATTTTGTTTGTATGAATACTGAAGTATATTAATATTATATTTGCTATAAATTTATGTTTGATCATTTTAGTTGACAATTTTCATTACTGTGTTTCACGTTAAAAGATCGATGATACGAAATGAATTGACGTGGATAATAAAAATACATTATCAGAAAAATAGGTTTTTAGCAATTAAACTTGTTCAGAAATATGATAAATATATAATGTAAGTAGTAAAATTAACTCAAGTCTGGCCAAAATTTATACGGAATCGAACATTTCGGTTAATGCGTGAATGTTCCGAAGAGGCTAAGTTCACTACAGAGGCGTGAAATTACGAAGAGCAACAGAGTGCCTTATCCAATTGCGCATCGAAGTGAAATGAGCTTGGTTGACAGATACGGGTAATTCACTCAGTGTTCCTTCACGTTTACGCTACAACTCAGCAGTCGTGGTATCCGACGAGTGGTGATACGCCAGTCTTTCGGCAACCGATGGCTGGATGTTGGCTGAGAGGTCAAAAAAATGTTCTGGAGAAGGCAACTGTCGCACCCTCTGTTCGCTTTAGGTTAGTACAGTACTACAACATGTGGTCTTGTATTATTTTATTGAAAGGAAATGACAGTGAGACATCGAAAATAAGAGTACAGCCACTGACCTTAACGCGTCACAAGTGTCTCGCAGTCTGTCCATATTACCGCTATGTGGACGAGAGCTGGTCGCGTTGTGTACTCAATGTCTCCCCATATTATGACACCAAGTACTGCGCAGGCATGACAGTGACGCATGCAATATGAGAACGTCTGACATCCTCGCAGCCCCCACACACGGATATGTTCATCGTGATGCTGTACTCAGGATCGAGACTCTTCTGAAAAGATAAAGCTGTACAACTGGTCAATATGTCACAAAATTACTTCGAAAGTAAAGACTAATCCCATGATTTCAGGGAAAAATAACACTATTATATTAAATGTAGATGGAAGATTTACAGGGTGTTCCAGGAAGAAGGGTCATTATTCCAGGATATGACACGAACGATCATGCGAAGCAAAAAGTCTACTAAGCATGTGCTTTAAAGTACACGCCTTAGGAGCCATGTGCAGTTGTTCAATAGAACAGACGTGTTTCACAGTACAGAATATGAAGACGTGCCCAAACTCTTAAGGTCTACACTTGCTTTGGGCCGTACTACTACCTCTCAAAATATGGAATGCAAAGAGCTTGCAGTAGATGAGATTCTTTTCACAGTATCGAAGACGATGAAGCGATGAAGGGCTCATAGCTCTCATGGTACGTATTTTAGAACCGCTGTTTACCAGGGTTTTTTTTTCGAGTAATAGTTCCTGTTATATCCCCAAATATTGACCATTCCGTCTGGTACACCCTGCAGAGACTGCGTAATTAACGCAAAATTTCTAGAAATGAATACTGAGTATTAATTAAAGTGGTGTGAACATACAAAAATATCTGCAAACAGAATGTCATCCGTACGTTACGTCTTTGCAGTTTATAACAACCGGCGTGTTTTAGTTACAGTACACACTATAGACTCATACTCTCAATTTTTAGCTATGATGTACTTTTCTGGGAAATAAATGCACAAAATGTGATCACAGTTTTCAAATTACAGTAACGGGCCATAAGAATAAAACCAAGAAATGCTAGTCCAACTCACTGTAAAAATCTGTTCACATCGGCGATTTTAACTACACCACGTGAGTAAATTCAATAGTCAGAAATTCACGCCAAAAATATTACTGATAATTATCGCACAAACAGTTGTGTCCATCACCAGGGAACAAGATCTAGATAGAACTTGTATATATACTCAGAATTTTCTACCCGAGGTTGCCAAAGGAGATTAAAGAGTTTACTAAAATGACTTATTTGAAAAGGTAGTTAAAAAGTATCTATTAAACAATACATTCTGTACAGTGAAGGATCGAATAGGTAACATAAAGTATGATTTTGTTGAAAAACAATCATTACATCAAAATATCCATCACTTCACATAAACTTTCCCTTATTCTTTCTACTCTCGTAAATCTTATTGCCAAAGCTGAGCATTGTATAATGATAACATCTTATCTTTTTTCTGAGTTCAGCATCTCTCTCATTACATAAGGATACTTATTCATTCTTTCTGGCTAGCAAATGGGTAGTTGCAGTACACGAAGTGGAAAGCAAATATCGTCGTTGTGGTCCTGATGTCAGCTGACAGTATGTATAACGTTACATTACGAAGTAATGTGTGTATAATGTGTGCAGTGCGTACAGAGCCTGACACTGTGAATTGGATGAGGAGTGTAGCGCTAACCTTTCCCATTATTAACTAACCTCTTTGTAAAGCGGTATTGTACACCAGGGACAAACCAAAAGAGTAGCATTGTTTTAAACAGACTGGTCATGTATTTAGGAGGATGGACATTCCAGTCCTCATCCGGCCATCCTGATTTGGGGTTTCCGTGGTTTCCCTAAATTACTTCAGACAAATGTCGGAATGATTTCTGCTACAAGATCATAGCCACCTGCCAACCCCAGCTTTGTCAGACTAGATCGTAAGCATGCAGCTGTCCATATATATGAATTATTTTCGTCATTCTTAAATTGTAATACCAAGACATGTTCGGTATCTTGGTAAAGGTTATGTACGGAAGGATCAAATAACGACAACAACAACAACTACTACTACTACTACTACTACTACTACTACTGTGACTCATATGTCCAGAATCATTGGGCCGCGAAGGGTAGCCGCGCGGTCTGAGGAGCCTTATCACGGTCCGTGCGGCTCCCACCCGTCGGAGGTTCGAGTCCTCCCTCGGGCATGGGTGTATGTGTTGTCTATAGCGTAAGTTAGATTAAGTTAGATTTAGCGGAGTGTAGACTTAGGGACCGATGACCTCAGTAGTATGGTCACATAAGACCTTACCACAAATTTCCAATTTTTTACAGAATCACTGGAAGCTGGAATAAGGGTCACCGTGTCGACAGTCGCTGTAGCTACAGAGTCCGCATGAATACATCGTGCTGCAAACAAGCTCACTTCTCGGGACTCAGCGCACCTTAAGTGGCAGCACGATCCTGAACGCTCGAGCGAACAATATGAATGATGTCTCAGCCACCGTTGGTGTCCTGCATGTCGCTGAGTGAGGACTTTGTGAATGCATCGAGCCCATATTTGCATGACAGCCGTGAATTCTGGGCCAAGGCGGCCAGCAATACCGCGGAATGATAAACCACTGTCAAATGCCGACTTACGTTATTGGACGCTTCGCCTTTCACACCCGGTATAGCTCGATCTTCTTACAGACAACAGTCTAATGAGATTTCTTAATGAGAGGTCTACTGTTTAATCTTCTATACTTTGTGCAGTCGCGCTGGAATACTAATTATCTACATATGCAAGCAAGTAATATGTCAGTTTGTCGTTTATTGCATGCCATTTTCGTGGTGTTGCAATTTTAGCGGCCAGTAGTATCGTGGTAGCACCTTTGATTATTAGTCACGAATCTCAGAACTGTCATTAGATGGGATTTTCATAGGACTATCGTATTTTACACGATGCTTTGTCACGAAGGATTTTGCTTACTTGTAATTCATGTGTATCATAATTGCTCACCTTCTGCAATTGTGAGTAAAAACTAATAAAATGACGCTATAAAATCAGCACCAATTTAACTTACTGCGCATGCGCTGACTTATAAAACTTAGTCACCTGTGTTAGAATGAACTTTCGAACTGTTAACTGCTCTTTTCAGAGCAACAGATGCTTCATGTTGAAAAAGAACGTAGCATTGCCTAAGAGGTAAGTACAGTCGAAAGCGGTTATAACGAAGTGGAATGGACCGACGGTTTACAGTTGCTATAGCTGATAGTCGCGCAAACAGGGTCTTTGTTTTGTTTTTTGATAAAAAATTCATAGCTATAAATTTTAGGCTGCCCATAGAGTCAACACTTGAAAGAGTAGCAGAAATATAGTACATCTGCATTATTTACATAACAGTATTTGTGGAGAAGAACTGAAGAGGAGTTTTTGTTATGTTTATGTAATACGTACAGAATAAAATATCAGCAAAATGTAACAACCTTTAATAAGTGAAGAAAGAGGAAGCAATAACGTCGAACACGTCTTGGATAATTAAAGAGTTAAAATGTTGAGCACATTAAAACGTACTGTAAGTGCTGTACAGTATAACACTCATGAATGGCACAACTTCGTTCCAGTAGCTGTATTACAAAAATTAATCAACAGCAGCAAAATGCCGGCCGGTGTGGCCGAGCGGTTCTAGGCGCTTCAGTCTGGAACCGCGCAACCGCTACGGTCGCGGGTTCGAATTCTGCCTCGGTCATGATGTGTGTGATGTCCTTACGTTAGCTACGTTTAAGTAGTTCTAAGTTCTAGGGGACTGATGAACTCAAATTTTAAGTCCCATAGTGCTCCAAGCCATTTGAACCATTTGAGCAGCAAAATGAAAAGACATTATTCTCTACGTAAATTACACGAAAGCCTCTACTTGCTCCTATGTTTCTCTTTAAAATGTTGTACAAATGTGGTGTACTGTACCCAACACACTGAAAATATCCAACAGACAAAACCATTACGAATACACTATGATTCAATTTCTGTACTTCCAAAAAAAAAAAAAACTATATATTGGAATTAATTTTCTAGTTTTCTACAATCACAACAAAGACAGTGTTGCTTAGATATTTAACCACTTGCTGTAACTTTTAAAGTGCAGTACAGTAATGCGCTCTACGGTATAACGTCCTACTTAAAGTAATCTATTAACTTTGTTTACTTTTGCAGAAAACAACTGTTTGAAAATAAGCGTTAGATTGTTGTTAGTAATCCCCAAATACGTAATAAACAATAATAAACAATGGACGCTATACCCGATATTTCTCCGAGAATGTAATAAAAAATGCGTCGTTTTATTCGACAAGTTCCATAAGCGATGTCGTACTACGCGTTTTTTTTATATATATGGTTTACACAGAATTTGGACGGGACCGTTAGGTTTCGCTCTTACAGAGAATTCGTCGTTAAAAGTCATGTCACTACAAACGGTGTCGGTTGTAGATAATAAACTGAATACCGTCGCTTTAAGGAACTTTAGCCGCTACAGCAGTCTGAACATGTCGTTAAGTGCTTCCTTTTTTTGTTTCTTTTGGTGTTGCGCATCGTTCACAGTAAACTGATATATGGAGGTAGGTGGCGACTGAGCTCCGCTTTGTGGCGCCGGCGTATGTTCATGGCGGCCCTCCTGTTTATTAGGGACAAAGAGCAGGCTCGATCGCCGTCCACTAGGGGGTCGCCGGCGCATATGCCTCGGCGCGTTTATTGGTTTATATTCGCGAGGTCGGCGCTTTGTTGTCGGACAGCGGGGTGCATTTTTTATCGGCCGAAGCTAATGTCGCAAACGAACCGGCGGACGACTAACTACCCCATTAAGGTGCGTTTTGTTTGGGCAGGGGGCAGCGACGGCCCGTGGAGGCAGCGAGGAGGAAGCAGGGAGCAGCAGGCAGCAGACAGAGGCGGGCGTGTCGTGTCGCCCCCGGGCTCTGAATTATTCCGTGCACTTGGCGGCGGCCGCAAACTGCGCATCGCGGTACGCTGTCGCCTGGTTTGCGGCACCGTAGCCACAGAGAGGTCCGGCGGAATTTTTTTGATGTTCACCGAGTACGTAAACGACTAGCGTCGAATCAAAGTCGCTTGTGATGAGTTTCGACCTATTCTTCCCTTCTTCCCCCTTTTTCATCATTTTTCAGGTTCTATAGTGTTTAATCTTTCTAGCGACACATAACAAATGATTTGTCTTCCCAACAGAGGTTTCTCAGCTACCGTTTTGTTCTTAATTTATTGACTTATTTGCTATTAGTTTCGCGGCCGCAGACCATTTTTGGACGCTCCTGAAAAAAAAAAAAAGTGAGTTAGTCTCACACTGAAGATACACAAGTTTTGATAAAATGCATTTTGTTAATATTATTATTCTGGCATGAATTTATGTAATATGCGATAGAAAAGTAATCTCTGTAATTCAAAAAATTTAGTGTCGGATACAAATAGCCACAAGTAAACGCCTTTACTTCGTAACAGAAATAAAACTGGTATGATGTACGTCAAGGAAGTGGAAATGACAAGAAGCAAAAGTAATTGTTAAACGTCAACCTAAAAATAAAACTAACATTTGTTGTTTTAGAGCAGAACTTTTGATGGACATCTGATGGAATGTTGCTCCCTGAAGTTGAATTTCAATTTCCTTCCTGTCACTACCCCTTACCCACCGGGACCGAATATGTGTACCCCAACTGTTTGCGTGTAGTGTTATTCATTTGAAAGTGGGCGATAGTTCCCTAAACGTTTGCAAATCGCGTAACTGAAGCGGGACTTGGGTACCAGTCCGCTATTCACCAACTGCAATGTGCTGAACCGCCTGTAAAACCACATCCAGGCTGATCGTCACACCAGTCTTCGCCGTTAATCCGCCAGGTGGGTCAGATCCGGGACCGGCGCACCTCCCCATTCAGAAAGGGGTGCTTAAACATACGCAGCTATGCGGGCGGGTATGGAACTGTTCTCTCTTTTAACAAAAAAATATATTTCCAATTGGACTGACAGCTGAAGATGGGGTCACAAGGACAGAACTGCATCGGGTACAGGTGATTACACAATTGCCAATCGTATAGAAGCACTGTCACTTTCATTTACACGCACACACACACCAAATTATATCTAGGAATACGATATCAAAATCGACGAAGTCCTGTAATACATCTATAGCTAAAGGCAGTTTATTTATTTCATTTTCTGTATAATAAAGTATTTCAGGAAATATTATTGGATAAGTATTCGTATTTGCTTGTTTACAATTTAGTTAAAATTTTCGTTGAAGAATTCCGTAGACCTTTCCCAAGGATAATTTGTGGCAATTTCTTTTCACCTTTCTACTACTGTTCACTACTTTCAACGTCATGTGCTCTTGTGGAGCATACTGTGTAAACAAGAGTTATCACACAGAGATATGCACTACATTCTTTCTAATTATTGGTTGATCACACATCACTTCGAGCGATTGATGACACGTACACACTTCTTGTACCATTGTTTATATTTTACACATTAACTAACGAGATTTATTTGCTTCAATTAAATCTCACAATGTCTGTTTCGTTCATATACTCACGGGAATGCTCTTTTCCGGTGCCCTCAAACCTTTTTTGGGGACAGCGAAGTGTCCTGGATTTTCGCCTTACGCAGCGTGCCATTTTTTTCTTTCCAAATTAATCGGACGTCCTGATCCAGCTCTTTTTTTTCGGCTCAAGTTTTGGAACGCTTTCTGCTCACTAATACATAGAACTGTTTTGATTGTCAAGATCGACATACTACATCGCTCGATTGTACCGCGATCTTGTAAACAATTTCACGGGGTTTAACCTTCGGCATGTTGTACTGCTGCACGGCAGCTGAACGTTTCCAGTGCTTGCGGCAGTAACTTTGACAAACTTATCTTAATATTACCTGTGTTAATCAGGGAAAACGCAAGTGCAAACTAAACAGTACGGCGCTGCGGAACTTTCCATTTATGACTTTTTAAGGGACATGGTGAGAATGCTGAGTGTACAGTTTGTAGTGGGAAATTTAGCACTGGACACTGGCGTCTATATTTAAAGCAACAAACTGCTATTTCCCCGTTATGTGTCTAATGCATGATATAATCACACGAATTGTCAACAAACGCGGTACGATCGTGTTCTGCTCGCAATATGGCATTCCGGTAAACGGACAATCATATCAACGATGACGTCAGAGTCCCTATCAAACAGGGTAGTTTTTACCGGGTAGTCTCACATCCGCAATCGCTGTGTATAAAGTCACAGGCGGTGCAATATGGCACAGAGAAGACGCCTACCAGACTCTCTGTGGTGGAAGGCCATAGGAAGAATGAAAACACGATAGTCGCAAACTAACGTGGCCCACTGGCTTCATGTGAATCGTTCCGCTGTTTCTCAGAGGTGGCGACATGTTATGAAGACCGAAGGTGTAACTCGGAGACCAGGACAGAGCCCACCACGTGTAACATCAGAAAGAGAGGACCGTCCTTTGGTCGTAAGGCCACTGGCCTTAATACTGCAAGGCAACTGGCATGTGACCGCAGCATCCACTGGACGTGTTGTATCGAGGCACATGGTGTGCAGAAGGCTTCGACAGAATGACCTTTATTGTCGGTGACCTGCTGTATGTGTGCCTCTGATGACTCTTCACATAAGGGAACGTCTACAGTGGAGTCGTCAACATGGCACCTGGACGGTCGAACAGTGAGATAATTTTATTTTCACAGATGAGTCCCGATTTTGTCTGGAGAGCCATTCTCGACGGATTCGCATCTGAAAGAACACGATTTCGGGACCCAAACACTCTGAAAAGAGGCCGATATCGAGGAGGGTCCCTAATGGTTTTGACAGGAATTACGTTGGCGGCTTGAAAAACTGCTATCAGGTATTGAGAGATCTTCGGACCTCGTGTGCGGTTGTCACGAGCTGCTGTAGTCCCAGACTTCTTATTGATAGACGATAATGCTCGCCCCCATAGACAATAGGTGGTCGATGCTTTGTTGAAAAAGAAAGATGCTGCAAACGTGGCGTGGCCTGCACGCCCTCCAAATTTGAATCCCCATAGAGTATGTCTGGGATGCACTAAGGAGGCGCTTTCCATCATGTCATCATTCACCAACCATTCTGTAATACTTGCCAGCAGTTCTGCCGGAAGAATGGGAGTTATTGCCGCAACATGACAATGATGACATCATTCACATAATGCCCCGTCGGTGTCAAGCCTGGATTGCTGTCAGAGGTGGTCACTACCCATACTGAGCACAATAAAAAGTTGTCAGAATTTGTGTACAAATCCATTAAGTTGGAGAAAAACAATGAACGTTTTTGTCTACCGTTATGCATGTTGCATTTGCTTACATTCTGTTTTCTTTACATTGTTTCTACTTTATTATAACATGTTTATATTTTGGAGGGGGGAGGGGGGGGGGGGAAATAAACGCAACCTTGCAAAATTTCCGATTGCTGCTTCGATTTTGGTCACCAGTGTAATACTCTCATATGAAGTATAACGCTGACGGCTGGCTCAATGATGTACAGCTCATAATTTGGAAAAATCTAACAACATTACCATATTTATGCTGCACGTATTGAAAAATTAATATCATTCTGTGAGCTCTCTGAAGCAGAATACAGGAAACTTTTAATTCATAGTAAAACTGGATGGTTATCTCTCCCATGAGCTTTTGGAAGGACCAGTGATGTTTCCCAAGCATTAAAGTCCTACTTCCTGTCCCTTGGCAATTATCCTGTCACCCTGAAGGTTTTTTTCCAGAGTCAGTTCTCATAGGCCTTCAGTTTCTTTCAAGACAGTTAAGTATTTTATCCAACAGTATTCAGTACACTGAAAAAGAAAATGTACCTATAATTGAAGTTGCAAACAAAGTAAATATATTGCTCAACAAATTATAAGCCAGAAAATTTGAAAGATTTTTGACATCTGCAGCAAAACTGCAGTTACACGAGTTGGAAAATAAGGGGCTAATGACACTTGCTGAGTTTCACGATATCTCCACAGCTTCTTCCGATATCTTCATTCGATGCATTAGTGAATGGTGTGAACGTCTTCAGCCACTGGAGTCGATCAGCCTAAACAAAGCCATCGTCTGGGTTATTGTTCAGTAAAATCTAGTGTCATGAACTTCACTGTGGCTGATGTAGAGCTGTTTGAAGAGTGCTGTAGTGCAAGTAGATACCGTGGATGTAAACTGTGGCAGCAGAATATGAACTCAAATATTCCTACCAGTGAAAAACGGGAAGAAATTTATACTCTTTTTCACAACGAGCGAATGTGTCTAAACCGTTTCGGAAACTTGACTGAATTTTCAGTGCCTGTTTCGGGTTCTAAGGCATCTATCAAAAGAGTGTCTTCAGTAATTTAAGCTTTGTGAACAGATGAAAAAGAAACAGACTCAAGTTAGAAACAGTAAAAGCTCTTCATCTTGAATAATAACCGATTGGTTGCTCTTGTAAATTACAGTTGTAATTAACAGTGACGGAAAAACATTGCAATATACGAAGGAGTTGTGCGACAAAAACGGTAGTTGGTAGACGTGTTTCTATATCTCAGAGATGATGTCTATTCTAATTCTGCAGCATTCGAATAAGAGTGGCGCTCGTAGCGCCACTATGAGGATATAAATCAGGTTCGCTTTAAATACACGCTGTAACGATCGTGAGCGTTAGTTACCTTTGAGATCGGATGTGGTTAATTGATGTTAATTAAGAATGCCTTTAATGGGACAAATACGCCATTATCAGCACCTCAGCTAGTTTGAACGACGTCGTCTAATAGGGCTACGAGAAACTGCATGTTCTTTCTGTGACATTGTAGAAAGCCTTGGCAGGAATACATCCACTGTACATGATTGCTGGCACTGGTGGGCATGAGAATGTTCGTTCGGAAGAATGATGATGATGATATTTGGTTTGTGGGGCGCTCAACTGCTTTGTCATCGGCGCCCGTACGAAGTCCCAATTTTCACACAGTCAAGTTTTTCACGCAATCCAATCGAGCCACTGTCACGAATGATGATGACGATGAAAAGATGAGGACAAAACAAACACCCAGTCCCCCGACAGAGAAAATCCCCAACCCGTTTTGTTCGTTGCGTTTGGTCTGGGCGGACTTCACAAGACATCAATTCAAGTTGATCGTTGATTCCTTTGCTCAGTTTTTTTATTACAGAGGGCGAGCAGCCCTCTGACCGAACACGCTGAGCTACCACGCTACTGAGCTGGACCACGAGCTGCGGACTGTTCGCAAGAAGACTGGGCTCCAGATGGCCACATGGCACTGCCGATAGGAAAGACCACTGTGTTCAGCGTATGGCTCTGGCGCATAGTGCTGCATTTGAAACAGCAATTTGAGCAGTAATTGCCACCACAGTGACACAACGAACTATTGCAAATAGGTTACTTCAAGGACAGCTTCAGACCAACGTGCATTCCACTGAGTCCAAACCACCGCCATTAGCGACCTCGGCGATGTCACGCGAGACCTCATTGGAGGGCAGAGTGGAGGTCTGTTGCGTTTTTTGATGAAGTCTGGTTCTGCCTGGGTGCTAGTGATGTAAGTGTGTTGGTTTGGAGGAGGCTAGTCAAGGGCTTGCAATCAGTCTGTCAGCGTGCTAGATACACTGAACCTACACCTGGAGCTACTGTCTAGGGTGCGATTTCGAACGACAGCAGAAGTTCTCTCGTGGTTATCCCGCGCACCCTGACTGACAATCTGTACGTCAGTGTGGTGATTCGATCTGCTATGCTGCTATGCATAAACAGCATTCCAGGGTGTGTTTTCCAACTGGATAAGGCTCGCCCACATACTGCTGTTGTAACTCAACATGCTCTACAACATGTCCACATGTTGCCTTGGCCTGCTCGATCAGCAGGTCTGTCTACAATCGAATACATATGGGACATCATCGGAGGTCAACTGCAGCGATATTCAGAAACAGCATTAACCGTTCCTGTACTGACCGACCAGATGCAACAGACTTGGAACTCCATCCCACAAACTGATATCCAGCACGTGTTGAACACAATGAATGCATGTTTGCATGTTTGCATTCAGGTGGATACACCGGATATTAATGTACCAGCATTTCACAATTGCAATGGCTTAACTGTAACCTACATTAACCTGTGATCATGTCATGTTAATCACTTAAATATGTTATCCAGACAAACGTTTTCCCGAAATTCCACTACTCTACATTAATTATTCTTTTGTGTCGTGATTTTTTCCGTCAATGTATTTAACGACCAGTTTAGTAGTCTTGAAGCCACGTCATTAGGTAAATCTTGACATTAAAGTTGCAACATGGACGGGACCGAACATAACTTGTTTGTGAAAAACGACGCAGTTAGCGGATTGTCAGGTAAGGGTAAAGTATGGCCCCGCGGTTCCTCAAGAGTGACTAAAAATTTGTTAAAAACTGTAAGAACGGTCAAGAATCATCTTCCCAACCTAATGTGATGAAAGACCACTAATGGATTAGAACGGCCAGTCAAAAATTAAAAACTAGAAACACCTACCATGAATCCAAACGGACGACAGTAGACCGAACATAACAGGTTAACCGTTAGATACAGGGGCACAATCCATCCATATTGCCTCAAAATTAATGAAATGTTGGAAGTACCAACAATAACCCGCTTAGTAATGAAAGTAGTATAAAGACGATAATTGATGGGGAAATTTGTATGAAAATGACATACTATATATACAGCAGATCGCAATGCATGGAAACAGAGGCGGGAAGGTGGACAGCTTTGGACTGAGCTATAAGCCGTTTGGGTGTCGGAAATCGGGTCTAGGCGTGTGCAGTGGGGCAATATGACCTGTAGAAGTTCGCGTGGCGTGGTCACATTCGTAGACAAAAAATGTTAGGATCCAGCACCGAATAACGTAATAGGTCAATTAGAGGTAACAAACAACTATGAGCAGAAAATAATTCTATTTGTCGTATGTTAAATAAGCACCTACTGAGAATAACACAGGCAAAAATCATTATCAGAATATAAACATATAAATTACTATTGGAGGCATGCTTACCTAAGCATATTGCAGAAATAAGCCGTAAGTAAACAAAGCATGTTACTGAACATTTTAAATAATACAGAGCTGGCTAAAAATCTTTATGCTATAAAATCTTTGCAGAAATCCAAACCATAAGCTATAAAGCAAGGTATTCTGAAGCCATAAAAATACGGAGTCATTGGTCCAGTACCAAAGAAACCATTAAGCACAGGTTCAGACTAGCTTAACTGATACTGTTATTTAAAAATATTAAAGTTATCGAGAATGTTACGATGGCGTAGTTCCAGTTGTCCGTTTAGTGTTTGCTCGGAAATTGCTCAGTGGACCTCATACTTTCAATTTCTCAAGGGCGTTAAGTGTGTTTCCTTATTTTTTCGATGTAAAATGCGCAAGAGCAGCCAAGTGGCTGTTACTCGAGATGTCTACTTTTGCTGAGGTTGTCCTTCATACAAGATAGTGTATGGTAAAAGCTCTGACAATCATAAAACCAAATGTGTTAGCTTCCCTTGTAAGCTTCTGTAGCAAATACACACTAACAAAAAGTACTACTTAAGTACCAGTGCTCTGTACCGTCGTCTTCTATGCAAAATTTGTGAAATTCATGTTTGTATTTCTATCTAAACTGTATATGCAGCACTATTGTTAACTCCTCGTCAGCGATGTGATGGAGTACATGATTATAAATTATTATGAAGTCTATATTTCGCTAATTCTAAAGTGGCCCGATTTTTACTCACTTGTCATGAATTTTTGTGCGTTATATTGAAAAGACTTGAATTTGATTAGAAGTAATGTGGGGAGCCGCCGTTAAAATCAGACTAGTCTGCTCTGACCACCACGTATTTAGGAGGATTAGGGAAAAACCGCCCCGTCATTTTCAGACCTAACAAAAACCCGTTCGCTCTGTAACCGCAAGCTGGTAAGAAGACTACAATAGCGAACACGGCTAGCACACGTGGCCCAGAAATGGTGTAACTCAGTAAATTAGTTTGAAGTAAATTATCTATAGGCGTTGGACGAAGGGAGGTGCCAAGCGGCATTCTTTACGCGGAATACTGCTGTTAAAAACTGACAGCACCGTGACGGGGTGAGCAGACGTTTTCCATAGAGCTCGCCACCTTGCATGAAAGCCCGGGCTGTCCCGATCTGCGCCCCCCATTGGTGACGGAACGCCGCCGTAGACAATGGTCGCCGGTGGCGGCGATAGCGGCGTGCTAATGGATATTGTGCGGTCGGCGCGCGCTATTGGTTAATGTAGTGTGATCATCATCGGCGACAGTAGCGCAGGGGGGAGGGGCTTTAAACAGGGCGCAAACGCGCAGCGCAGCGACAGCCCGTTCGCTGAGCTCCGCTGAAAAGGAGAAGATAAAAGCTCATTGACGGCCGGGCGGCTGGGACGCGTGTATAGCCGGTGCCGCGCTCGCCTGCGCCTGTCTTTCTCTCCTTCCTCCTCCGCCTCTCTCTCTCTCCCTGTGTCCGTGTATCGCACGGTAGCGCCATTAATGCGGCGCCACTGCGACCGAACGCGCACGAGATAATTCCCGCGCCGGCGACAGCGGTGGGCGGGGGCAATTATTGTAAAGTTGCGGATAATGGCGCGAGAGACGCTTGTCACGGGCGCGGTGATTGATGAGGAAGCTATAGCTAATACCGCGCCGCGCCGCGCTGCAAACTCGCTGCAGTAAATAGAGGCGGCGGCCGGCCAGGCCCACAGCACGCAGCGTTCCACCGCACAGCACACTGCCGGCCGTTCAGGGAGCCCGCAACTTGCTCTGTGCGTCTGTCGCCGGCATACACAAGTCTACATCCGACCCCTCCTGCAAGGCAGGCACCGTGACGTTCGACTCGTATCATCACTTTTCATATACGAGGGCGGCTCGAACTTCAACAGCGGCAAGTGTTTATTTACAACCCATACAAAATATTACTCATGAAAACAACCTTTCGGCCACATTTACAGACCTTCTCCTGAAGCACCTTTACTTCTACTTAAGTTCATTACTACAATGGATTCGCAGACCTCCTTTGTGCCACTAGTTGCTTTGTTCTACAGTTCTTCAGTATTGTAGACAACTGAAGCATAAAGGGAGAAGATTCGTGTTTAATCCTTTATTTACTGTAATTGCATTGCATCAAAACAAGTGTTCAGTTTTTAGTGCTGTCAAGTCGAGAAAACAAAAACTCAAATGGCAATTACAGTAAGAAGAACAGGGCCAAAAATGGAACAAAAACACAAAATGTAGCACATCGCCCACGGATACTGCCACTGAAGATGCCTTGCACAGGATAAAGGCGAAACTCGTCGGGCACGATAATTGTATTTCACTCAGTTGTAATTACACGATCCAAAAGTAAAAATTATCAACATACCTTAATATTACACGCAACTGAGGATGACAGGATGGCAAAAGTTGAAGATTTTATGATCTACTTTACTTTGTATCGTAATCCATCGCACTTTCTTCTTCACGTAGGATCGATGCTCTACGAGATATAGTACCTTGCTGTTGGTTACAGTAGAATAAAAAGGTTTCCCATCTGTGTACCTTATTAATATTTGAATTGAAACTGACAGATGTTCCACAAACGTTTATTTCCAATCATAATTCACACGTGAAACAAGAAAGTGGTACTTCTCACAACAGATCAGTATAGCGCCCAGACTATTCACCAACATTAACTCTCGCCAACGAATCAACTAACTCCAATATAAAGTAACCGTCGATGCTCACATCGCATCGCAACTCAAACATATTACAATTACATATCGATTGTTTACATCGAAAGATACAATTTATAAGTTAGTAATACTTGATGACATTTACATTTCAGTAAGGCTTCAAATTAGAATGTAATATTTAAATAAATAGTAGTCAGTTTTTTCAAAATTAAAATAAGCAAAATCTTTCACTTTTTGAAATATTTTCTTATACTACATTTTAGTATTTTTGTACCTAAATGAAATAAGTTTCTATAATTCATTTAGTCATACAAAGAAATGGTTTACAAGGGAGTGAGACAGGGTTCTAGCCTATCCCCGGAGTTATTTAATCTGTACATTGAACAAGCAGTAAAGGAAACCAAAGAAAAATTAGGCGTATGTATTAAAATCCACGGAGAATAAATGAAAACCTTGAGGTTTGCCGGTGACAATGTAATTCTGTCGGAGACAGGAAAGGACTTGGAAGAACAGTTGAACGAAATGGACAGTTCCTTGAAAGGAAGATATAAGATGAACATCGACTAAAGCAAAACGATGATGATTGAATGTAGTCGAATTAAATCAGGTGATGCTGAGGAAATTAGATTAGGAAATGAGACACCTAAAGTAGTAGATGAATTTTCTGTTTGGACAGCAAAATAACTAAGAATGGCCGATCCAGAGAGGATGTAACATGTAGGCTGGCGATGGCAAGAAAAGAGTTTCTGAAGAAGAAAAATTTGTTAACATAGGGTATAGATTTAAGTGTCAGGAAGACTTTTTTGAACGTATTTGTGTGGAGTGTAGCCATGTATTGATATGAAACATGGACGATAACCAGAGGAGACAAGAAGAGAATAAAAGCTTTCGAAATGTGGTGCTACAGTAGAGTCTTGAAGATTAATTAGATGGGTAGTTCATGTGACTAATGAGGAGATACTGAATAGAACTGAGGAGAAGAGGTGTTTGTGGCAAAACTTGACCAGAAGAAGGGATTGATTGGTAGGACACGTTCTGGTGCAACAAGGGATCACCAATTTAGTATTGGAGGGCAGCGTGGAGCGTAAAATTCGTAGAGGGAGACCAAGAGATGAATACACTAAGCAGAGTCAGATGGATGTAGGTTGCAGTAGTTATTCGGAGATGAAGAGGCTTCCACAGGATAGAGTTGCATGGAAAGTTGCATCAAACCAGTCTTTAGACTGAAGACCACAACAAAAACAACAAAGAAAACAAAAATATATACGATTTTTGTGCATCGGATAGTCAGGTTGTCTTAGTGCGTCGGGTAGTCCAAGTGTTTGTGTGTGTCGGGAACTCCGATTGGTTGTGTGTGTCGCGTGTTCAGGTTTGTGTTGAATATAGAGTCTTTGACCCGTACCATTAGATGCTCTACAGAGAATGACATTACGTCATAATTTTAAAAACGTTGATGTAATTGGTCTGTTGTGACGGAAGGAATTCGAAACTCCATTGTAATACATTATTGTGGTGCAGGGAGTGTGTATCTGTTGCGTTGTATTGCTTCTTACATTGTGTGCCACGACTAGTAGTCATCGGCCAATGGAGTGTTGACTCTTTGTTTTCCTCATGCTGGACATACGCGGCGGCAGTTACTCGCCGATAACGCTCGCGTCTTATGTTGTTGGTGCGGCATGTTTCTGATGGATAGCAGCCAGGACGGCGCAAACTTGAGTCCATCCTCTCTGTTCATGGTAGCGGTAAGTTGTATGGGACCAAACTGCTGAAGTCATCGGTTCCTAGGCTAACACACTACTTAATCTAACTTAAACTAACTTACGCTAAAGAGGGAGGGAGGGAGGACTCGAACCTCCGACGGGGGGGCAACCAAGCGAACCGTGGCAAGGAGCCGTAGACCCCGCTGCTACCCCGCGCGGTTCTCTCTTCATGTTGTTGGGGCGTTATAATACAGGGTGATTCAAAAAGAATGCCACAACTTTAAAAATGTGTATTTAATGAAAGAAACATAATATAACCTTCTGTTATACATCATTACAAAGGGTATTTAAAAAGATTTTTTTTCACTCAAAAACAAGTTCAGAGATGTTCAATATGGCCCCCTCCAGACACACGAGCAATATCAACCCGATACTCCAACTCGTTCCACACTCTCTGTAGCATATCAGGCGCAACAGTTTGGATAGCTGCTGTTATTTCTCGTTTCAAATCATCAATGGTGGCTGGGAGAGGTGGCCGAAACACCATATCCTTAACATACCCCCATAAGAAAAAATCGCAGGGGGTAAGATCAGGGCTTCTTGGAGGCCAGTGATGAAGGCAGGTTTCATAACTAACCTTTTTCGTAGGACTCTCCATACAGTTGATTGTGGAATTTGCAGCTCTCTGCTAGCTCTGCGAGTCGATTTTCCTGGGCTGCGAACAAATGCTTGCTGGATGCGTGCTACATTTTCATCACTCGTTCTCGGCCGTCCAGAACTTTTCCCTTTGCACAAACACCCATTCTCTGTAAACTGTTTATACCAACGTTTAATACACCACCTATCAGGAGGTTTAACACCATACTTCGTTCGAAATGCACGCTGAACAACTGTCGTCGATTCACTTCTGCCGTACTCAATAACACAAAAAGCTTTCTGTTGAGCGGTCGCCATCTTAGCATCAACTGACGCTGACGCCTAGTCAACAACGCCTCAAGCGAACAAATGTACAATTAAATGAAACTTTATCGCTTCCTTAATTCGCCGACAGATAGTACTTAGCTCTGCCTTTTGTCGTTGCAGAGTTTTAAATTCCTAAAGTTGTGGTATTCTTTTTGAATCACCCTGTATTTCGACGGCCTCCCTCATCTTGCGTGCCACCATCCGCTGTTGCTTGGTAAGTGCCCAAGTCTCATTGAATGTTATTACCTTGCCGCAGTCTCTCTGGGTTCGGCCACTGCAGATTTGTTGTGCTGCCCAAGTTGAATGTAGCGTTCGTGCTCCCGTTGATACTGGCCTGCCGGTCTCGTCGATGTATACTTCTCCACACTCACATTCCACCCTGTACATGCCTGCAGTGAGCCGAGCATCTTCCTTGTTCTTGGTGGAACCTAGCATATACTGAACGTTGCGGCTGCCGTAGAAGACGGGCTGGACACCATCCTGGCGAGGGTGTTTACCAATCCAGTCCGCGATATTCGCCGTCCGCGGTGGCCGAGCGGTTCTAGGCGCTTCAGTCAGGAACCGCGTGACTGCTGCGGTCGCAGGTTCGAATTCTGCCTCGGTCATGTCCTTAGGTTAGTTAGGTTTAAGTAGTTCTAAGAGTAGGGACTGATGACCCATAGTGCTTAGAGCCATTTGATTGTGTATTCGTTTATGCTACTACAAGAGCAAACAACTTTTGGTGTTTGCAGTATTATTGCTATGCTATCTCGCAAACCACTTACACTATACACCTGTAAAAAACACCTCTGACATTCTGTTTTACTCTGTTTTGCTTGTGGCTGTCAGTAGGCATTGTTCCATCGAAATATTTTTACCCTTTGTAAATAAATACACATTAGAAACTGATAACACTGTGGAGGGGTTGCGAAGGCGGGCCGCTGCCTACGATTCCAATCTGTGAAATCCACGTATCATTGGCGCCTTCCATTCCCGCAATATTTGTGGTGCAA